>NC_088251.1:24080000-25330000 GCF_036013445.1 Caloenas nicobarica | reverse complement strand
TTGATTGTACTATTTTTAGCTGCTTTGAACAACACGTGTTCTCCCCAGATATTTATTTGTGAATGTTGTATTCTGTTCTTAAAAGGAAAATCTCTCTGTGTCTAGATTTTTTTTTTCCTGCTATCCAAGAAAGGAAAGAACCAGGGTTCTAGTCAGTGCTTCACTACTTTGAAATCCTTGGAGATGGGGTAAACTAATTAAATCTAAACCAGATCCATCTGGTAGTGCTAGCAATGCCAGGGGAGAAGAACAGGTGAAAGCATCTGAGCCAAAATAAACATATAATGCGTTACATAACTGGCAGTGTAACTTGTGACACATTGCAAACAGGAGACTGCTCTTGGTGTAAGACTATTTGCTTTTTGTGTAGTGTTGTTTTTAAGTAAAGGGTTAATGTGATAGTTTGAAATGCTTGTTTCTTTTGCGTTGCTAATAAGCCAAGTATTTTTTTCATTATTAATAATACAAATGCATTTAATACATCCTATAAACAAGATACGATTCCCTGTATGGGTTTGCTTGAAAATAAATCAGTATCTGTTTAAAATTTGGAAAGCTATTATCTGAACTAAAAAATTATTAAAGGTATGCTGCAAATTCAGTTTTGCCCCCAAATTTGTTTGTGTAAGAATACAAAATCTCTATGCAGATGTTTTTGTTGCCAAAATTACCTTGTTCTTGAAGTTCTTTAAAATGCCTTCAATGTAGTCATTGCATCACTGGGAATAGGAATGTGAAAATGATTGTAAAAATGAATTGTATTGCTTGCTTTGGTTGGCATGCAAAAGGTAAATAGTATAAATGCTGGAAAGAATTGAATTAGATTAGTAAAGAAATGGTAATAAAGAGATTAAAGGACAGTGTCTATTTGCAATGCAGGGTTTGTAATTTGTCAGGGTTCCTTAATGCACATTCTGTTTTTATTATGGCACTAGTTAGATATGATTTCTGTGTCATTGTCTATGGTAGGGAGTGTGTGGCTGATAGAAGACTTTGGGGAAATGTATTTTATGAGGGCAGGGCAGGTGCTTGGGCCTTTAGGCATAACTTTAAAAGAGATGGGGAAAGTGGGCCGTAGAGCTTTTTGTGAACTTAGGAGCTTAGTAGCTAGATCTTTAACCAGCTTAAAAAAAACACCCCAAAAAACCTCATTTCCTGCCTTTAATTCAAATTCCATCCTTGTCCATCAATTGTTTTTCACTATTCTTTGTGTGTTTATTTCTTGATGTTTGAGTTTCACTTTTTCTTGTAGTTTAAAAAAGACAACAAACCAAGCAAACTGTGACAAGAATATTTCATATGAAGGTTGGAAGAGCTTGTCTAATTTGTTTCACTTGAATTTCAAACTCTCAAGTAAAAGCTTCTAGGTGGCTTGTAATATTATGTACATTTTTTTCCCCATAATGGAGAGGGCTGAATTCAATTTTTAACAAATATTTTTCAGAAAAATATAGTTCTGCCAAAATTCAAATACTTACAAAACTGTCTGTGTTGGTTTTTTAATTGGAGGAGATGAAAATATGATACTGAAATCCTCTAGCTTTTTTATTTTTTTGAAAGGAAATAGTTATTTGACTTTTTGCTCTGTTTTATTTCATATTGTAAAGTCGAAACCAAAGCCAGTTAATAGTTGATTCACATTCTTCTTTCAGGAGTCTTATTTTGGCAAGTCTTTATAGTTTTTGGGACTACTTTCTATACTAGAAATTAATTTGTTGATATTAAAATTCCATGTAATGTATTAATTCTGCTCTCTGCCCAGCTATATTCTCTGAATGTTTCCATTCCTATGGTATGGCTTTATAAATACATATTTTTATATATATAAATATGAACAACTACACCAAATACATTTTTACAGTGTGCTGTTATATTAGAATAAGTGTGTTATGCTCATTTTGATGTCTGTAATAGGTTGTGGAAAGCATGCTAGAACAGGCCATTAAATATGTTTTTTATTTGTAGAAATATTATAAATTCTACAAATACTCTCAAATCAATTAATTCGATAATAAGGAAGGATTTAGCAGCTAAATGACTATAAAAGCTGCGGTCAACCATTTAATATGTTGCATTGGCTTTTAATAATTCTTGTGTTTTCATGTAATTGTAGATTTGTTAAGAATTTTATGTGGTTTATTTGTTGAAATAGCTATTACAGCAGAGACACATAAGTACGTTGTAACAGGCATACTTACGGAATGATGAGCCCTTGGGAAATTTAACACAGCTTTTCAAGACTGGAATGAAAGAAAAGTGGCAAGATGAGAGCAATATACATCACAGAAATAGCTGCTCTGTGAGAAGACAGTGAAAAGAAAATGTTGAATATTACGTAATGTTTTAAAGTGCTTTTTCAAGCCTTTCTAGGCCATTCCTACACTTATTTTTTTTATCAGTGTGCCTGTTGGTATGTTATAATGTTCACTGAATTCTTCAGTGCAGTGGTTTTGGACTTAGATTTTTAACACTGTTTTCTTTCATCTAAAGTCTATGCTCTCAACACAGTGAGGTATACGTGGCAATAAATTACATAGAAACTATCAGTCCATATTTGGAAATGACTTTTTTTTAAGGAGATGAACATTAGAACGTAGAGGTCTGTTGCTATATTGAGTGTAATTCATAGTTCCTGGCTAGTGGCAGAACTTTGGCAAGACTGATTACCAGAAGTCAGAGAAGGTTTGATGCTGTTTCTGTATGTTTACAGGAGAAATAGATTGATATCCCGGGCTATTCTACTTTGCAAAGAGAGGTCTGAAATAGTTATTTGCAATATATATGGCAGGCTAATGGTTAATGTTACTCAAAACTTTGCTGCTCTGTAGTATTGCTCGATTGAGTTGAAAAATGCATGGTATATCAAATAACAATATAATGTAGTAGTCTTACTTTGAAGATATGTGACCAAGTTTTTGTTCACAAGAACATTAATTATCTCATTTTCTTCCTCTATTGCTCTCTTATAAGCCTCGTGAGTCCTTCACAGAGTGTCCTGATCTGAGCTGAGCTAGACCAGAAATAGATTTAGGCCAGGAAGGAGGTTTCCAGGTTGGAGCTGGGTGATGTGTGTAGCAGAAATAAGCAGCACCCTGTGCTTTAAAGGAGCTCTAAAGTATTGGGCTTCTGAGTGCCAAGATGTCTGCAGTCTGCCTTTGGCTGAAGCTGTGAGTGCTCAGTTTTAGCGAGAAATTACACATTAACTTTTTTATATTTATCCAGATGGATTTCTGATTACCGTGGTGCTATACAATGTGATCCTTTTATCCTGATTGGAAGAAAGTCTGTTACTATAGAACTTATGTAGTAAACATTCATTGTGTAGGTACTTAAAATACAGCTCAGTGATCAGATAATGGTTAAAACAGAACTTTTGTACTTTATTCTTTCCTGTTAAAATATTGAGGCTAACCAAATTCTTATAATAATTTTACATTCTGATAGTAGCAGCAAGGAGATCAAAAAAAGCTAATGCTTTCTCAATGCAGTTACTGGTAGAAATTGATCTTAGAAGTTATCAACAGGTAGGTTTTGGTCATTTCATATAAAGCAGCAATTTAATTTCTTAGAACTTCTACATGCGGTTGCATGGAAGAAAAAGTAGTGTACTATTTTATTGCAGGCAACTAATGATACTGCATAAATAAGTACTATGTAATTGCTTCTTGTAAAGTGCTGTTTCTATCAATCCAGAGTGAAATTTTACAAAATATCCACGTAGATGCCACTGAAAAATCTAACTTTTGATAGCATTACCTGGAATGAATTTTATTCTTAGATGCGTTTTTGAGATTTTAATCCACAGAGCCTAGTGCTCTGTTAGTTGAGATCTTTTTGTGTTGCATTTATGCAAATGTAACTGGTAAATGTACAGCCAAAATCATTCAGAGGACTTCACTAGTGCAGATTTAATATTTCTTTTTGGTTTGATTTTATCCTTCCTCTAAATTACAGTAACGTGATACAGTACATTAAGAGATGTGATACAAAAAGCTGTGCTGTATTGCTTTGTTCACCACTTCCTAGGAGTTCTATTTTTCTCTTTTAGTGGCTAAACACTCTCTTTGTCTGAGTCATTTTTCCAATGAAATGCTTATATAATGAGACTTAAAATCCCCGCTATTTGTGTAGCCAAACATCAATTAGTTTACCCACCCTTTTCTGCTTTTCACCCCATGCCCTATTGCAAAGAAGAGCCATTCTGTGCCTTTGTACAAATACCTTTGTCTAGTATGTTGCATTTGGATTATTTTGAATGAATATCATACAGAGAAGTTGCATTCTTGAAGTAATACATTATAATATGCTACTTAATGCCAGCAGAAGTTCGTGTACAAGTCTCTCTGGTATTCTTCTAATGGTGTTGGGAGCCTGGTGGTAAATGATAAGTTCCAGGTAATGCATGTGTCATGTAGGAATTGGAATAAAGTGAAATATTCCTGCAGGACTATAGAGTGTGGTTATGGAGATCCATCTAGCCTTGGTGCATCTTCCTTGGCAGCTTGTATATTACTTTGTTTAAAATAAGTCTCATTATTATAACAACAATTTCACCAACAGTTCTTGAGTTGAAGTTAAGCTCTGCAGATTTTGCCTCCTGCAGGGGCTCTCTAGGTTGAGCTGACTTGCTGAAGGTCTTTCCTGGGAACTGGAGGAGGTAGATGTTAATAGAGTTATTGTCCATATTCCTGAAGAGAAAAAACATTCTGTTCAGAAGTGTTCTCTCCTTTTTTTTTTTTAATGCACCTAGCAAGTGTTCTTAGTCAAATCAAATCTGAACTTGTACTTAAGTCATTTTTATCTGATTAGGGCTGAAACACTTGTTCCATGATGTTCTGAGAACTCTCGGTTCATATTGAAGTCACTGTCAGTTGGAGTTCTTAAATCAGTACGCAATACTTAACTGCATAATTTATTACTGTTGGGGATACAAATGGGTCATTGCCAAAGCCTGAAATCCAAATAGAGGGATTTGGAATCAAGTCCAAGAATTGGATGTAAACTCAGCAAATCCTTGGCCAGAACTGGCAGCTTTCTGGCACTCCAGGTCCAAAGCCATTCATTGTCATTAGTGACATTCCAGCATTTGGAAGTGTTAGCTGTTTAGGTATTGAAAGCCCCCTGATAACAGTTGTAAGGAGGTTAATGAGTTTAAAACTCCAAGAATGACAGGGATTTTGTGATCCTGCAGTAGACTGTTTCCAGAGATGAAATCTCTTCATTTTAAAGAGAATCTTGTACTAACTGAAATTTTCCCTGGAAATTAGTAATATAAAAAGGAGGAGGCTGAAAGGAGGGGGGAACCACCACCAGAAGCAAAAGTGCTAAACATGCCTTACAGGTACCAGAAATACTGTAACTCAGTATTTCATTTTTAGCTACAAAGAGACCTGGGAGGGTAATGGAGGATTATATGCTACTCGAATAATTTTTTTTTTTGAGATTTCATAATGAGCTCTGATAACTTTCAGTTTTTCTTTATTTTCCTTTAAAGAACATTCTTATTAAAACAAAGAATATGTCCCATAAGTTTAGGAGAGATGTCTCAAATTCTGAGTAGCTGTATACTTATTTGTGTGTGTGTGGTGTGGTGGTTTTTTTGTTTGTTTTTTTTTTCCCTCCAGTTTGATAGAGTCCCAGCTAAGAAATGTTCAACAGTACATGTTTAATTAGTTGTTCTAGGATCACTATGAAATACACATACAAAACATCCCCATGTAATACAACAGCATTTGCTAAAATTTCAGTATGTTACCCAAGAATATAGGCAGTTAGAGCTGGGCAACAATAGTTCTTGGGAAAAGTGTGTGTATAAGTGTGAAAAACATCAGTCATCAGTTAAGTGGAGCATAGCACTGGTATAAGAGCACATGGAAAAACTCCAGGAAAGAAAGAGTAGCAAGGAATATTATACTTAACACAAATTTGGATTCAGGTACTCGGAGGTGTTTACCCAAAATGAAATTTGACAAGAAGCTCAGAATGAAAATAATCTCAAACATAAACGCACGTACATAATTACTGAGAGTTGTAAATGAATCTAGAAAACAAGCCAGTTCTGCATTTTGGTGGAAAGTTAGGTTTTGAAGAGTAAAAAGATGAGAAATGTCAGACCATGGAAGAGCCTACAAAACATTCTTTACTTCTCCACTCTTGTATCTGTTTCTTATCCTCTGTATCCCATAAACTCTGCCCTTTCAGCTTTTATGGAGGCTTTCTTTCTCTATATTGCACAAGAAAGATCACATTTCTTCTTTACTATTCTTGTATCTGCTCTTCTGAACAAGTGTATTGCACAACTTTGCTCAAGAGGAGAGAGAACAAAAAAAACCAACCCAGCCTGCAGAAAACTGGGATCCAGGGGGTTATGCTTTAGGAGCAGGGTGTGAGCGTCACCCAGGCAAAGAATGTGCGTATCCCACATACTAGAAAATGAAGGAATACTGCAGTTGTGTGGGAGGATGGAGAGTGCTCCAGTACTCAATGGGCACAAGAAATAGCCTAAAAATACTCTTCAGTAAACACAGTTTCAGAAATAATATTAGTCACAGGCCTGATTTATAGAAAGATAAATGGCAGTTTACAGAGAAATTCAGCAGCTTTTGTTTTTGCCGCCTGTGCAAGGAAGAGGTTGAAAGTTCAGTAAAAAAGGAGTGAAGAATAGCAGCTATGAACCTTCATGTGGTGGAGTGTTTTCGTTAAAGGAATTTGTCCTAAAAGATGAAGACCAGAGCGAGGGGGAAAAACCCCAGCAGGTACCACATAATTCAGGATGATTAATTGTGGTAAAGAGGGTGGGAGACTTGGAAAGACTGTAGAAACTTGTTGCTAGAAAAAAATAACTCTCTTTATATTTGCTTGGTCAGTGTCCAGTGCCCTCTTTTTATCCAGTATAAATAGGAAAAGATTGTGGGTATGTAACTATTGGTCTTGGTTTATCATCCAAACACTTTTTTCACTAACTTTAGTGGGAATTTTGCATTCTGTCCAAGGTCTAAATACTTCTCTCTGGTGTTAGAAAAACATTTCCTTAAATAGATTGCCATTTATGTTTCTTTAGAGCATTTGAAGGCTGGAGGACTGCTGTGAAAGTTCCACTTTTTAAGACAGGCCTGGGATACTAAAGGAAACAAATACTATATGTAGTAAAATGAGGGTAATTTAAGCCCACCGCAGGAACCAGTTTACTTTGTAAAAATGGAAGCTGAAATTATGTAATCATTGTATGTTTCTTGGAAACTCAGCTTTTTAAATGACACTTTTATAACCTTTTAAAGGGCAGCAGTACAAGCAGGATACTTCTTTTTTTTTAGTTTGCTTTTGACGAAAGGGCTTCCTAAATACAAATGACCTGTGTAAATTCCAAGATAAAAGCAGGAAGAAAATTGGTTTTATTCAGGCTTTAGGAAAGAAGGTAAGAACATAGGTTATAATGGAAAGAAGAGAAACCTGTATGATGCTGGCATATGTTGATGCTCCTACTTGCAGCTCTCTCAGCTTTGCCAGGTCATTGGAGTTTTAGTAGAAGTAGATAAGCTTGGCACAGCCGTGATCCCACACTGAAATATAAGTGTCACAGAATCTTTTTTCCTCTACTAATCATGAACGTCAGTGCCTTACTTGCTTTTAAATCAAAGTAAGGTAATTGGGGAGTCTGGTATGCCTTTTGAAATACCACATTTTTTGGCAACTGGTAAGTTGGAGAGCTACATAACTTAAAGAGTTTTCCATGTGACATTTCCATCTAGTTCTGTAAATCTACCACCACTATCATATAGACAAAATAAGCACAGAGTGAATGAAAATCAAGCTTTGACCCTTACTTAGGCACAGGCTTTAAGTCTTTAAAGCATTGTGGGCTAGGAGATGAAAAGTATACGATATATTAAAAAAGTAATTCTGGTGCCATGGAAATATCTTAAGTAAAAAAGAGTGACAGTTACAAAGCCTGCCTTGTAGAGTCTTACCATATGGAAATTCTTGGGTCACAACGTGAACGCAGACTCTGCAGCTGTAGAAGGATGTAAAATACACAGATGAGATTTACACCTTAATAGTCTTTAGCACTTTTTCTGAGTGAATCACAAATGGCAGAAGCACTCTGAAGTCCATTTAAGGCTCAAAGCATGGAAACTAAAGCTCTAACTGTAGATCTGCAAGTGTCCTGAGCCTCTATAAATGCCTGTGCACCCAAACCAACAGAATAATGTAATTCCTCCCCCATTTCTCATACTAATAAATACTTCTGGTGTAGTGGCGTCTGCTGCTCCGTGGAGACCAAAAGGTAAAATATTGGTGCTTCTAACATCTGTAACCACACATAAGTCTTTGCATGTACAAAGGACACGAAAATACGTGCTTCCGTTGAAATCTTTCAGAGCAGCGTGCCTTCATGGATTGAACAGTTACTGTTTTTAGCACTGGTTTCAGTGGGACAGTAAAATGGTGTATTGTTTAAATATGAACATATGAGATGGTATCAGCTTTTAAATTTATAGTTGTTGTCTCTAATAGTTCATTTATGGAGTCATGCAAAAACCACACCAAGTCCAAGGCAGAGTTAAGTTGTGGCATTCAGTGTAATACAAACTGTCTCTACTGAGAAGCTCCAAATGGATTTTTCTGCATTCAGTCAGGCTGAGGTGATAGTGCAATAGCAAACTGAAGTTGCTTAAGTAAGTGGGGGAAAATGCAGTCTTAATTAGAGGAGATGATGGTACTAAGCAGCTGAATATGATCGCATTGACAACTTGTCTTGACACATTTGGCAATTTTTTTCCCCATCTTCTGACTTTAATGAGAGGACGAAGGGTTCATTTAAATGAGAGTGAAGCTGAGCCCACACACAGTTATATTGAGAAAACAAGAAATCTGAGGTCTGAGTTCCTAATCTGATTTTTAATTTGTTCAAAATAAAACTACCTCAAATATGAAACTATTACAGCATGGTAAGCACATTTTGACCACAGTCTCCCAGTGACCAACATTCATCACGGCAGGAAATTTCCACTCCTGCAGGAATATCTTAAAAATAAAAAGCCTAAAGTTATAGGCAGGGTGTTTTTGTTGTTTTTCACCCACTCAGTGAATGCAGTGTGTTGGGCAGCAGGTTCTGCCATAGTTGCGTCCAGCACAGACAGTTGTCCTGTAATGCTGCCTGTGTGACAAATGGCACTGCCTAAATAAAACGTGTGTACTGTAATGATCCCATGTGGTCCAGCATGGATGAAAGGAAAATGGCTTGGACCCGTAACTTGGAAAGTACACTCTGTGTTTAAGACTTTCAGAACGTAGGTGCAGCTATAATGCAGAAACTCCTGGATTATTTAGTTTGTTGTGCCCAAGGATATTTCATCATCTAAACCTTAGCAAAAAAAAAAAAAAAAATCATCTCTTTCGGACCATGTCTGGTGATCTCAGATAAACATAGATTGTACGGTTTACTGATCATATTTTGAATTATTTCTGGTTTTGAAATGGAAAACCAAACAACTCTGGTACTATCATTGCCATTGTATTTGTCTCCTTTTACGTTTTTTTTAAACTAATTTTTTAACTTGCTCAGAGTTACTGCTTTCTGAGGGAAGTATCTTCAAAATTCCTAACGAAGTTCTACAAAAATATGTTAAATATTGTCATTTTACTCTGGTAAACATGACTGTGAAGGATAGCTTCTTTCTGGCTTTCCAGAGATATAGAAGTGTAGCTTTTCCCAAGTAAGATTAAAAAAAGCTGAGCTCTGTGGTGTCTGATCACTTATTGGCATTGTTCAATATTCCTTTTTGTATTTTTAATAGCATCTTAATCGGACATTTTTTTCCAGCTATATGTAGGAAGATAACAATTTATGACAACTACTGTCTAGTAAAGCTGTGGTGTTATTCCTGTTACTTATATTTTTATGATCTTGGAAGCCCAGGCTTATGACTTCCCTGCAGGAACCTAGAAGGATCTTTCTTGGCTCTAAACCATGTGCACATTCTGTACTCATCGTAACTAACACCAGGGGTGAAGTACAGTTGGTGAATGTCAAGAGAGGGGATGTGAAAAGCTGGCTTGCTTGGGATTGCCATTTTGATGTAATGACTTGTGCTGTGTTTTAAGTTCATGTCAATTCCAGTCTGAAACACTTGCAGCCTGCAGGCTCACATGAGTCTCTCTGCTTCCAGATCTTCTAGATATTTAAATGCTATGTGAATACTTAACTTGTCTACTAAGTTTTGCTTAAGGACGAATTGTTTAGAGGGAAGTGAAACTTTTCTAACTCTGCTTTGCAAATTTGTTGGATATCATTTCCAAGTCTTAAAGCTGCCTCTGTTAGCATGTAGTGAATTAGCCATGTTTGCAAGGTCTATCCAGCATTAGGAGATGGCGCACGAAGTGCAGCTTTCTCAAGTTTTCTTGAAAAGGCTTGCTTTAAATAAGTAGAATACTCTCTTTCCCATTTATCTGCGTGTTATGCACTTGCACAATGCCACTATGAAGAGATAGTTTGTCTTGGAACCTTGACAGAGCTGCATAACTGACTGTGGGCTATCCTTTCACTAGGATGTTTTATGTATTGTTTAGTATTATTAAGAAAACTGAAAGTGACTCTTAGGGAGATGTTTTAGAGAAACTGAAACTGCACCAAGTGAAATACAACAGATGGGCAAGTTTAAGGATCGTTATGTCTCTTGATCTCTTATATTCAAGAAAGATGCTTATGACCATAGAGACTCAGTCTGCAGGAGAGGTGCAGCAAATATTTATGTTGCCCAATAGGAAAGAACTTAATCAGTGCAATATAAAATTTTCTCTGGGGTATTGTACATCTTGAGGTCCAAACATTTTTGTTTTTAGTTATGTTGGAGACAAACAAAATTCCATAATACGACAAATGAGGAATAACTTGGAATAAAAAAGATAAACCTAATGGCATGGAAAAAAAGAATGTAGAACATCAAATTTTAGTGAAACCCTTAAAGTATACATAATTCCATATATTTTTCTCGAGGATCATGAAATTCTTCCAGACAAAACCATTATGTGGATACTTGTGTTTTGGAAGAGAATTCCTCTTCTGTTCTTGCACTTATGGTGGTGTTAGATGTGTGTGCATCCATGTGAAGATCTTAATTTTGTAGGCACCAAAGCATATCAGACCACCTTTGAAAACTGAGGATGAAGTCCTGGTTTTGTTGGAGTCAGATTTTCTTAACAGCAGGGAGAAGAAATAGTGATTTTTTTTTTTTTTTTTTTAACCTTTGGTTTGATTCCTTGTTGCCCTGTTGCTGAGGCAGCTGTTGAAACTGTGGAAGAACAGAGTCAGAGGTTTGCACTAACTAGTCTGCTGTTGATACAACTTCGCATTTGCTTTGCACAAGTGTCAGCTAACAGAGAGTGGCCTTCCCTGCTGGAGTGATCAGAAGAGTAGCCTAATGAATTTTCTAAAACATTTTGAGTTATTTTAAAACGTGGCTCTGAAATTCTTTGTTTACCTTCTGCAGTTGTGAGGAAATAAACGTAGCTGCCTCCAATGCAGGTTAAACAATACTAAAAGTTGTTGCCATTAGTATGCTACTGTATGTATTAGTATGTAACATTTATTAGTACAATGTTATTCTCTCAGCCTCAGTAATTGCTGTTGTGTGAAGGTTCATCTTGTCACTCTGTCCCCTTTTTTAGTTAATTGGTATTTTCTACTCTAAAATCCTTCCCACCTTATCCTTCTACCTTTTGAAATGATTTAATTTCTTCTACAGCTAAATCCCAAACTCAGAAAAGATATTACCGCTGGCTCCACTGTGTCATGAAAGGGTGTATCTGGTGCTGATGCTACTTCTTTTAATGACTTAAACTGCCCAGTAGCTCAAGGCAATTACAGTGGGAAAGACCTGTATTAAGACAATATATGGACGTATAATAAGAGAAATGTGATCACTCCCAGAGTTCTGCTAGTGCAAGAGAAGACAATTTTTAGTGACATGGGCTAGATGTGAGGATGACAGGCAGCTGAAAGGAAAGTACAGTAGCTGAAACACGGGTAATATTGAGGATGCAGGTTAGTACTGGTAATGCTGAAGAGGAAAGTGAGGCACTGATGTGAGCCAGGTTCTGAGACAAGGGAGGAAAAAATAAATACTAGCACCATGGCTAATATGGATCTTCAGTGTTTGCCAGTGTCGCAGAGCATGTGTGAATGGATGTGTGCAAAAGGCAAACAGGGATGTAATGCTCAGCAGGGAGGAGAGGGCTGAGTAATGGGGTGATTTTTGCAGCTGTCATAACAAAAAGATATTCTGGGTAAAGCTATGAAAACAAAGTAATGGGTGATACAGGGCTGCTTTTTTGGTAGTGTTTGTAGAGCTTGGGGCTATGTGTACTACATGGTAAATTCTCCTATACTTTGTGGAGGTTCTTGTGTAATTCAGGCTAAAGAATTCTGGCCTAAAACGTTTCTGTAGGTACAAAATATGAAATAACTAGATGGAAATGGAACAAAACTAATTTAAAAATAGCTACTGTTTTATTTGGGGAAGGGGCATTAAAAAGTGTATAAATGTATTTTATACTTTAAAAGTAGTTGTTCAAGCTTTTGTAAGTATGTATGTATCCAGGGAAAAAGTCAAAATTGTGTGGAACTTTAATTTGTATGTGAGAAATCACTAATGAGACTATTTAGCTCCATTTTATTCTTAATGTGTGAAAATAGTATTAGTTTGTTTCCTTGAATATGTTCATATGTGTCTCATTTTTGCTTTCAGAATGTAACATCATAAAAGTTGCAGAAGCAATAATTAGAAACTTTTTAAAAAAATGTCAGTTAAAATTTACCAGGTTTCATTCATGAGGTGTGACTGGAAGCTGAGTAATTGGGTAGCAACGGAAAAAAGGAAAAATAGGAGCTGAATGATCTTGGGCTTGTTGCTTTGTGGTATATGCATGTGCTACAGTATATAGTCATGTCTGCGTAAGTTTTTTCTGTATTATAGACTTAGGTGTGTTGTCTTTTTCTGTGCATATCTGGCACTAGAAGATATGCAGCTGAAGTACAGCTTTCTTAGCACCACCTAGAGACAAATTTGTAGTGTTCCAATGGTGTCGTCTTTCTGTCGTGCTTTTGCATTTGATTATAGGCCATGTTGCACATGTCTAAGGCTGTCTGTGTAAAATCTTTTGCTGATCAGGCAGCGGTTGCATGCTGGAAAGTGTAACCTGAAGCATCTGAAATGGCACTAGCAGCCAGGGTTCAGATGCGCTGTTGGTGTTACCCCACTGGGTTGTGACTACTCACTGCTGTTGTGTTGGAAGGCTCCACTTGCTTTCTCCTGCTGTGGACTGTTAGTGTGCCTGCTTGTTGCAGGAGGGTGGGAGTCATTTCGACAGGCTTGAAGGTAAAGCCATGCTGCCTCCAACTCTATCTGGATTAAATTCTCACAAATGTTTTCTGTATGAATGCAGCCTCTTGAGTCTTAGCCCTTCAATCTAAATGTAAACAAAATGTATTTGTATGAGACAGAATAACGGCATTGAGGGTTTACTCATCTACGCAACTAGAAAACCACATCCACTCTGGTATGAGATTGGTGAAGGTATGGGCTCACATCCTGGTGAGGTTTGAGTAATTGATCAAGAATTCACAGCTTGTTCCCTTCTTACATTTGAAGTGGTTATTTGTTGTATTCATCCTTTTTCATTAGATCTCAGTTTGAGTCAGAGGGTGTGGACAGAAATACTGGCTATGATCTTTTTTTGGACAGTGGGCTGTACCAGTTCTGGCTCTATATTTCCTACTGATGACTCTTCTGCTGTCTGCAGTCACTGATATATTAATCCTCTAAGATATAATAGTTTGTTTTACTGATTTGGAAGAGCAATTTGGTTACAGAGATGCTAATCTGGATATAGGCTTTATGCTGTAGCAGCCACCATGATCACAACACATAAAATATAAAATACACACAAGTCCTCCCTCCCTATATGCCTATGTGTTTTTCTGTTCCAAAGTGAGTGTAATTTGCAGCATACGGCATAATTACGTTGCTATTGCTATTCCTCTTTTGTTGTAGATCAGTAATTTTGAGTTTAAAGGTGCAAACTTAATGAAAATAAATTAACAGCAATAGGAAAAATGTGAACTACTTCTAAATAAATGATCTTTCCAATAGCAATGGTAGTAGCAGATATGGGAATTTTTGCAGACCGTGCATTTCTGTCTGCTTTTGTAGGCTGGCCTACTTTTTTTGAAACAAACTAAGCTTTTAAGAGAAGGACTTGTAGCATTTGAGACCCTTAGAGGAGATCTGTTTATGTATATGTGTAGAAGTAATTGCTAATCTGAGCTGTGAGTGATTGGCAGATGAGGGCACAGAAGCAGTATTCTTAAATTACTTAAATAGCATAAATTTCTCACTAAAGGAGGACCACAACCAAAGTCTTATGACATAACTATTTACTTTTTTTGGTCTTTTATTAAATCCATACCTGACTGTTAGTCTTTACCACTGACAGCAGCACAAAATGGGATACTTCTTTGGATTTATTTTTCATTGAATAAATGAACAAGGAGAACACTGATTACTGATGGCTGTAACTTTAAATGCAGCAGAATGTAAACCAGGGTGTTAGAGATTTGATCTATAGTCTCACTTCTACTACTGGGGTAAAAATAAACAGTACATCATAGACAATCACAACCAAAAGCATTTTTTGAAAGGGCTTAAACAGCGAATACTGGTACACTTAAATTATTCTATATGAAGGCCATTTGGAAACACAGGGCAAGGGGGAAGCTTATCATGACAGGATAAGAAGGGGGAAAGTGCTCTCTACTAACTAATTTGGAGTACTAAAAATCTTCCCTACATATACTGGTAACTCTGACTACAGGCCTATTTTTCCATTTTGGAGTTTTCTGCACCTTTTAATATTTTCTGTTGGTTAGCCAAAATATGAACAACCACACATCTTGGATCTTCGGAGTGGAGAGTGGGGTAGCGAGAAACATCCTCCATAACAGCAGCAATATTAGTTACAAGCAAGCATAATTCTTGTTATATGCAAATGTGTGGGGTAATTTATGGGCAGTGCTTTTGGGATCTGAACACTTTCAAGTATTCTGTCTGTATGCCCTTTGCTTCTGCCTCTTCAGACTTATTCTTCGTTTTTTTCCAGGATAGATTTTAGCAGAACTTTGCAGGGGTTTGCTGTGTATGTGTTTGTGGCTTGTGTAGGGCTGTTTTGGGTTTTGTGTGGTGTGGGTTTTTTTTTTTGTTTGTTTGTGTGGTGTGTTGTGGGTTTTTTTTGTTTGTTTTTTTGAAAATGAGAGATTAAATACCAAGGCAAGGTGGCCAAGTGTCCCTCTGGTCCCCAGAAATGATAGGACAAGGCACAGCTAGGAAGTACTGGACTCATGGGAATAGTAGTGGAACAGCTCTATCTTCAAGGTTCAGCTACTAGAGATACAAACTGGTATGAAAGAACCCTTTCATTTTGCTCAGCCAGCGGCAGTCACAATGCAGTCGTCTGGCAAACTGCTAGAGTTAAAACGACTGGCCATGCATTAATGAATCACCACCACTCCACCAAGGGACCATGGTGATGGGGAAGAAAGTGCGTTGGACATGAGTCATAAGAGCCCCACCAACAAACACTTCTGAATGGAAAGTATGTATGTGGTGGTGAATCACCAAGAACTCCACCAAAAGTCTGTGTGTACCTGTCTTAATGTTTGTGGGATAATGAGTATTGCTAATGAAACCTCAGCTGTTAAAAATCAACACCTCTCTATAGAACAGTCTGTAAGGTTCTGAGCCGGTGTTTTAAACCTGACAATGTTGTTCTGTCCAGCTACAGGAAAATGTACTTGTAAAAGGCACAGCGTTTTGTTCTCTAATTCTTAAGAGCCTTTTTTTTTTTAAGAGGTGTAGTATCTATCTGGCTAGGTTTGTGCATGTAGAAGACTTTTCTACAAGGTGGATTACACTTAGTTTGTAAAATATTTTGAGATTTTAGTGTGTAAGGTGCTATGAAAATGTAACAGCCTGACTTAGTGAACTTTTGAAGGGGGTGGGGGGAAAGCACCAAGTTCTATGTTTTATCTGTTTATTAAGTAGAGTAAATCAATGGTGATATTCAAAATCATTGTTCTAAGAAATTTTAGTATAAGGTTGATAAAAATGATATAAGTGGTCATAAAGGATGGTATAATGCTCACATAAATCTGTATCAAAAATCAAAACAGACTTGGGTACAAGAAGATCTGAAGTAAAGATAGGATTGGACAGATAAATATATTCCTCCATCTTCCTCATCTGTACTTTCTGCTTCACAGGGCAGCAGTGGTGCTTGTGTTCTCCTCTGTCCTAATCAGTGGGAATCTAATGTTATTAACCAGCCCTCGATCTGAAAGAGGGTTGCTTCCTGTTTCTCTGAGATCTTTCTTCGTGGTGGTTTCTGAACTCTTATTTGAAGATGTGTCTAGAATCTATAATGACATTGCCTTGATACGCTTCTAGGAGAGTCATCTGGAGATTATACTGGACTTGCTTCTTAATGAGTGATGATGCTGACGATTTTTTCTGTTTCCAAGAGAACTTTTCTATAGTTTGTTAAAAAGGATACTGATCAAAGTTAACCTCTGTAGGTAAAAGAAACGAAGAGTTTTGGGGTTCGGTGAAACATCAAATGTGTCAATTATTGTTAAAATTGAATAGGTGTTAATAAATGAAATGATTATATGGTTAGAAATTACTAGAAAACCTGTGCATGCTATACAATGTTTGTTTCATGAGGAGAAATTGGCATTGTCCTTAAGATGAGGAATTTTAACTAATGGGACTTTTCCAGCAAGAAACTAATTCTAATAGAACTGTGCTTACATGTCTATATGCTGGTTTTTAATTAAAACCAAAACCAACTAAACAAGAAGAGGAACAGCTGCAGCATGACCAGAATGAATCTCCTTTCTAGAGCAATGTGCTCATTATGAAAGATTAGTTTTTCTGGTTGATCTTGGGGTGTTTTTGGAGCCCAGTGGAAGATGCAAGGACTTTAGTAATATCTAGAAAATTAGGAAGAAAAGATTATGAAAGAGAAGACTCCATGTGTTTTAAGACAAATTACACTGATAGTGTTTTTGAACTGTTGCTACACAGAGAGGTTTCTGATAAGTTTAGGGGCTTTGTAGCATGATATTTGGACAACTAGTGTCTGTGTCCTGCCCTGTTCAAAGGGAAGCTCAGTGAGACTATCTTATGGCTTTAGTTTTTCTGTGAAGGCTGTCATGAGTGCAGCCTGTTGGATTTTTAGCTGTGGGGAACTGAGAGGATGCATTCATGAAGCATGCTGCATCTTAGCCAGACATATGGCATATGTTCTAATAAAAGGGAGCTCAATATCTGGACGACAGTAGTGGTGATTCTTTTGTATGGGTGCAATGTGCAGAATACTGCTTTGCATTACGTGGATGGAAGCCCCTTTCATCTTGAAAGTGACTTGCTTCAGAGGTAGCTGGGTAATACCTCCAGCTCTTTCTGCACCTGTGAGCTTGTGAAAGTTGATTCAGGCTTGAAACATTCAGCCAAAATAATTAGTAGAGAATGTTTGGGTTGTCTTATGTCTGGCACATGGGTTACACTTCAGAACAAGAGGACCTACTCTCCCTGTCACAGCAACTGATTGTGGCAAAGTGAAGCAATGGGAAACAAAAGAGAGTTCCTTTACTGTACATTTTCTCAAAGTGGTTCTGCAGATGTGGAACTTCTCTTTCAGCTGCTCTTAATATTTTGAGTACTGACCCTTAAGTGCTTTTAAGAGGGTGGTGATATGAGCATAACGTGTATCTTGCCACACGCATATGTGCTCACTTTATTTTCATATATGTATACTAACTTTACATATATAAAAATGTATATAAGCAAGTCTATATATATGTGCTCTGTTTATATAAAAAGGTGATATATGGGGTATTCATTTTTATAAAGGCAAGAGCTAATCCTATTAAGCTTGCCTAGTTTCTTCTGAAGTGGGTTTTTTTGACACCATGCTTAAACATCTTTTCAATGTTTTTGGGAAGAGAAAACTGAAGAAAAATGAAGACTGTTTCTATTTGCCTTTTTAAGTGTAGTTGTGCAGGATAAAGACAATTTGTGTTTTTTCTTTAAAAAACAACAACAAACCAAACAAACTAATGAGCAAAGTAAAAAATGCCTCCTTCCTGTTGATCCTACTTTTCAATGATTATTTAGTGATTTTTTTAAAATTTATTTTTTTCCCCTTCCTCTCCACTACTTTGCAATGAATTGGGATTGCAGCACACCAACTTTATTTTTTTTTTCTGTGCCCAGGTAAGCTGATAGGAACGCTTTTTTGAAAGTGTTAATGCAGGGTGAAACTCATCATGAGCAAATGGTGAGTTCGCATTTAAGTTTTTGATGCATAAACTCTACTTAAAACCAAACCAAACGAACAAACCACAAACCATGACATACATATTTTTATATATATGCGCACACATCTAAAAGAAGGTCAAATGAAAAGCTCTTGAAGAGGGGAAAGGCATACTGACATATGCTTTGTAACAACTCTGGCATGCGCTTATTTTCAGTGACACTTGCAACTCTTCACTGAAATTACCATTTATTTTTGAGAGAAGTGTGATGGGAGTTTGTTTCAGGAAAGAGACTTTCCAGTTTTGGCTTCTTCCATGGGCTTCAGAACAGGTGCAAGACCAGAGTATTAGAAGATAAGAAGTATTACCATTTATGTGATGCATTTTCTTTGTGGGCACACTTCTGTTTAGGATCGTAGTGAAACTACTGGCATATACTGCAGACTAGTAAGTGGCAGGTGCCAGGTAATGATTCTCACGTGTTGCTGGTAGATTTGAACTGATAATTCAATCCAGATCACATTTACAAAATGTGAAATTAAAATGGACTTTGAGTCCATGTGCCAGATCAAACTGGTTGTCCTTTGCTTTGCTATGAGATGTCTGTGTGCAGCAGAGCCCCCTTCCATTTCCCTTGTGATGCTTTTTCTCTTGACACATCTTGGTACTGGAGCACGAGTCAGGAATCTAAGTTCAGTTGCCAGTGTTACCATGAAATGTCTTCTCTTCATCCTTAGATGTAATCTAACAATACTTACTAAAGCTACCTTAAGAATGCTTTTGGAGATATTTGGGTATATGCAGGTCATTGATGTTAGTCCAGCTGGTATTTCAGCATGGGATGCAATGACAACAATGAAAAAATAATGAAATAATGATTCAGAATGAGTAAACCACCCCCCAACCCAATAAAGAAAATACCAAGTGAAGTTTATAGCCGTGCTGGCATGTGGCTCTATTTAAAGAAGAGGAAATTACACAGTATAACTCTCTCATGCCTATAATATGTACTTTAGAGAATTAATAGATCTAAGAATCTGGCTGGATTAAATGCACTTTAAATATAAACAGTATGATGCAACAGTGTGTATCCCTGTTGTCAAGAGCAAGCCTTCTAGTAGACTCATGATATTGTGAAGTACAGAATATGCCAACAATTTGTACTTGTGGGATACTTATGAAAAACCAGGTGTGAATACGAGTTACTTATGAAATGTGAGCAAAAGGAAGGCATGGTTGTCAAATAAAGACTCAAGGTTTCATCACCTCAAAATGAATATCTAAGTATAAATCAGAGAAAAGCAGGTTGCAGCTTTAGGGGAATTGCTGTTTGTTTAATGGCTTAATGGCTGTGCTGTCAAAGAATGGTTGTGGATGAGGATAATGCTGTATGCTTGCAGTACTAATCACTGTCAGCCTTTGGGCAGAGGAGTCTAAAACACGCTGGTTGACTTGTTTGTCTTTGGACTGGGTTCTGTTAATATTATTTTTCCGACTTTCTGCAGGTTACTTTCAAAAGCAGAGTGCAGAAATGCTGACATCTCCTTCTCTAAAGTAAATTTTAATTTCATTTGTTAATCTATAATGTGTTTAAGCCTTTTAGGTGTGTGTTTCTACACACCCCCACTGCTACCCCTCCCCAAGTCATAAAGATGTAGAAGTGGGGTTTTCTTGTTGTTGTTCGGTTTTATGTTTTTGTTTTCTGTTTGGTAGTTTTTATTTATCGAAATGAAACCATAGACTCTTGTGTAAATGTGACTTTGAGGAAGCTGAAGAAAATCACCCAGATGTCACCAACACAGCAAGGTGAGATGGCCAGACTGGATGCTCTAGATCATTAGGCTCCTCTAGATTATAATGTGCAAGTATAAAAAAAACCAACCAACCAAGCAAAAAAAACCCCAAAAACAATTAAAGTGACTGCCTCAAAACTCCTGACATTTCTCCAGTCATTGCAAAGGATGATCAGGTGTGGTATCACTGATAGAGTGGTTGTGGAGGTGAAGTTACTTTCTAGCATAATGGCCGTAGAGGAATCTTTGTGCTGTCCTGATTTACTTCAGTTTGTTCTTAAGAATACAGCATTTCTTTATGTGCAAGATTGCTCTGCGAGTAGGTTATATCTGATCAGCAAAAGGCCAACTCTAGGTAACTTCTGAAAAACTATGCCTGAGCATCTAACATGAGAGGCATACAGTGATCTTCTGAATTGTCATTGTGGGTTATTTGTAAAGCATTTCATTTTATTGAGAATAGGAGAGATTATCTGTCCAAAGCTTGTCTCTTCCATGTAACTGTTGATACCAGGCATATTTTGACAATGGATTTGGCCCAGCTCTTGCACTGATTGGAAGATCAGGGTTGATTAGAAGAGCACGATTCCTAATTGTCTGTCCAGCTTGTCCTGTTTCATTGTGTTTTGAAAGGTAAAGCCTCCATCACAGTAATTGATGCTTGCTCTGAGCTCAGTTCCTTTTCATAGCTGTCTGCCAGTCAAAAACTGCCTTGGCAGCTTTAACCCTTTCCTTATCAGGCACCATTGAGGAATTCAGCTGGCACTATCAATACTATGTATAACGCGTGGCAGGACAGAAACACAGATAAACTGGAATGATTTTATTACAGAAATATACCTCATCAAGGAAATGTTAGAATACTACCATGGGCTTGGTTTTGGATGTAATGGGAATGCTTGAAGTAGCACAAACTTGTCAAAAAATGCAGCCAGCTTTAGCATAGCCTCATCATAGCAGCAGTGCCAGCCTTCTCAAGAGTTGACAACCACTGGCAACCTCTAGCACAAGAACACTTAAATGCTAATGCCAGGATATCAGGAGACTATTAATGAAGGCAGAAAGGCCAGTCTTGAGAAAAATCACTTCCAGGGGCCTATTCTTTGTGCATCTTATGAATCATTACCACTTGAACTTAAAGGTAAGATCATCTTAATGGGAAAATGGGAAAGGCTGATCTGAATAGAAAAGAAAGGAAGGTAATTTGGAAAATGAAAATTACTGCTATTAAGAAAATAGATTTAAAAACATGTCTTATTGTTTTACTTTAGATGGAATTAGACAAATATATACATACATATGTATATACTTACTTGAAATCTAATAGCAGCAGCATTTTTGTGGGAGTTATGAAGTGATAGTCTAATCAGTGCTCAAAAGCTTAATATTACATGTCAGCCTGCCCCGAGTGGCTTACACACCAACTGGAATAGGCAGATACCACATGAAGGGAAGATAGTAACAGATCAGCAGGATGGGCAGGGGGGTGGCAGGCGAGTGGTGTGTTATTGCTACTTTGAGTTTTGGAGTGGACTTACTTACAAAGGAATAAGCTAAGGGACAAGAAAAAAAAAGATAAGAATAAAAGCTCTGAGACAACAGGCTGGGGAAGAGAAGACAGTACCTGTATCCTGGCATTCTTATTCAGGGCTCTTGCTTGCTATCCCAGAATGAAAGGCCAGAGCTGAGTGTTTTGTGCTGGGGATGAGGAGAGGAAAGAAGTGGAAAGGACAGATGAGAGTGGGATAGCATTACTGGTGCTGACAGAAGAGCAGGACTAAACAGTGGATTCTGCTTCTTGTTTTTTCTCAGCAATAGTTGCTTCCCTCTCTCCTTGAACCTCTCTGTCACAGTGATGGACAGCAGTAGCAGCCGGGCTTTGCAGGGTCAAGCAGATGGTCAGGACTGTTTCCCTTCACCTGTGTGTTTGCTGTCCAATGCAGTTTGTCTGCTTTGTCCATGTCTACAGTTAGCTCTCTGATAGAGGAGGTTGCTGTCCAAATTAACTTAGATACTATGAGAGGCATGTTGATAATGAAAGGTTGTCTTTTTTGAAAGAGTGCTGACCCTCCTTTGTTAGACCTTGTAAAACAATAAAAATGGGAAATCTTCTCTTTGCAAAAAAGGGAGTGTGTAGCGTGGGTAATGTGTGGTGGTTGCTGCTGGAATTTGACTAGTGTGACTAGAAAGACACTAATATTTAAAAAGTATTTTAAAAGGTTAAGAATATGACTTCTAAGTGCATATGCCTTGGAGTCAAAGTAGGAAGGTTTTTATAAGGTGGAAATGGGATTCCTTAGATATCAAGCTCTCTCTGATAGTATGCCACTTCCAGACTTTTATGACAAGCTAGGAAATTCTCTTGAGGTGAAGCTAGAACATCCAGGCTTGGTGAGTGAAAAACAGTAGTTTATTTTGTGCCATCTTAAGAGCTACCCTATGATATCATTGTGTGACATAGTGAATCAGAGCTGAGAATGTGGTGACTGTACCTTCTTTCATTTGAATTTGTATGAGATTCTGGATAAAAGACTGTATTGCCTCTTCTGCTCCTGGTTTCTCAGCTGCATCACACTTAGCTGTTGAGGAGGAAGTGCCCTTGACCAACAAGATAAGCGTGCACATTGTACAGCAAACCCACTCCAGTGACTAGTTGATACTTTCCTAGGCACAACCATCTCTAAATCTTTGGTGCTTTATGGAGGTTACCTGAAACAGGAATATTACCAGTCTGGCAGGAGGCCAGCCGAGTTAATAAAATGCATCATCAGATACTTACATAGTGCTGCCACTATAATAGCTACAGGTTTTTTCTTGTTATCTGACCTAGCTCCTTGCATGGCGCATAGATTAGTATTATCCGGACTGTGTGAAATTAAAAGTAACAAAACCTGAAACAAAAAGTAGCTTATCGGCTCTTGTTCTGCAGAGGCAGGAAAAAAACTGTGTAAATATTGGCTATGTTTCAGCATCCTGTATTATAAAACATGTAATATAATACAAATGTGTCCAGGGGAAATGAAAAGGGGATTGTACATTTAAACACGAAAGGGCTGAGCAAGGAGACCCAGCTCTGCAAGAGTATGAGCTTGGGGGATGTACCCATCCCGTCTGGTGTGGCACAGTGCACACTCCTCAGCCTGTACTGCTCATGCTGCATGTATTTTATGTAGGTTCTGAACTTTCTAATGATCAGCAGATCCAGCTCTGTGCTTTCAGAAATAATTCCACCCTCACTTCCTAACTTATATTAAAATATTAACATCCCCCCATAGTATTCTTTAGAGACTGATTGTTTGCCATAACAGAACTTTCAGGGCGGAATTGGTCTGATGCACAGCTATTGGATCAAAGATAAAATCACTGGTCAGTGAACTGAGACGTTAATATTTCAACAGTGTCCTAGCCTTTATTTGAGATTTTGTGGTGTTTGGGATAATGTTTCTGAGCAGTACTAGTCGCTGTCTGGGTCTCTGTGGTTCATGCATTGTAATGGTACAGCAAGCAATGCCTTTGAACACGTGGATCTAATTGATTCTATTTGTGCTGCTACCTACTTGTTTGTGAAGTGTGTGCTAGTTATCTTTATCCTGAAGATTTTGTGTAAATATAGGATACTTCAAAATAAGGAAAGTACTTTAACACCTGCAAAAAAGCACACTCTCTCTCTCATTTTTTTTCTTAAATAAGAATTTAAGTAGAATTTTTGAAGATAGTTAGACTTAATAAAAAAGAGCTAGACCTGTGGAACAGGTAATTACTTTAAATGGAGGATACAGGTTACAGAAAGAGCTCTGGACCTGATCAAGTAGTTTTCCATTATAGAATATAGGCAGTTAACTTCTTTTGACCCTTGGGAATGAGTAGATGCACTCTCATGATTTCTAATTATTTTGTAAGTTTGTCATTCTTGAATATCTCCTTCATCATTTGGAGGTAACTTTGAATATAGATCTGTCCTTTTTAGTTTGACTGTTGTGCTTCTGTGTTGCAAGTTGAAATGAGCCAATTTACTCCCTGGGATCTCATCATGCCAAACCACTTCTATTTATACGTGCACACCATCTTTAGAAATTCAGCAGGGTGTTTTTAAGGAAATGCCTGCTGCTTTGGCAGCTGGGTGGGGAGGAAAGGAGGAACTGAACTATGTATTTCTGTAGACCCCGTGAAAATTACTTCTTGCAGGTGACCTGTGTGTTTTGAATAATCAGGCTGTGTCTCCACAGCAGTCATAGGTGGGACTAGAACTGGTGGGGACAGTGTTGCTAACTTTGAACTATATAGTTTGAGTAATAACAACAGTGTAGCTATGGCAACACACAGCTCTGCTTGGTCTAGCCACTTCTTTTAGATAAGTTTTGAAGCCCATGTTGATC
The DNA here is from genome assembly GCF_036013445.1 of Caloenas nicobarica. Classification (NCBI taxonomy): domain Eukaryota; kingdom Metazoa; phylum Chordata; class Aves; order Columbiformes; family Columbidae; genus Caloenas; species Caloenas nicobarica. The sequence goes on along the minus strand of NC_088251.1, from coordinate 25,305,458 downwards.
TCCAGGCTTACTTATGTTCCCATCAGTATCTGGCAGAGATGATTTTAAGCTAACTAGATGCATATCCACCTGAGGGACAGCTGAAACTTGAGGGAGACATGCAAGTCCTCCCCACCATTTGGGAAGTGGTGAGGCTTGCTCAAGGAGAGCTTTGTGGTGCTGGTGCTGAGCCCTCAGGGCAGGAGCCAGCCTGACAGCCTTGGGGCAGGAAGGAGGATGGGGGGGCATTGCTCCAGGTGGTGGGAGCCTTGGCTGGTGATAGGAGAAGGGTGATGTGTCATCATTCAGTTAGGAAGGTCAAGAGTTTTAATATAAGAGGAGGGGAAACAATGTTGGGGCTGTTTAATAAAGCTGGCAAAAAACATATAGAATCTGCCACCATTGAAACCCTCCCCAGGTTGGAGAAGGAAAAGACACAGGAGGTGGAGGGGGGAGTGAAAACAGTACAAATGGTTATTTCTGGACTTATTTCTTAAATATTTCCTTCAAAATGAATATTTTTTTCAGACTAAAATATTTGACCTTAGTTATTGGAAAAATTTGTATTTTCTATAAAAACGTAAATTTCAAAGGAAGAAAAATGCTCTCATTGGGAAGGGGGAGTAGTTTCTCAATAATCACCGTTACTCAACCCATAAAGGTTTAAGAATAGTTGGAGCTAAGTAGATAACTCTAAGTTAAATTGGGACAGGTGACTGTAGCAATGGAGGTATCTTTGGCAATAGGCGATAGAAATATTGGTTATGTCTATTTGTAATTACATGTTTTATGAATTGTTGGAAAGGGTACAGCAAGAAGACAGACAGCTCTTTTGTGCAGTCTAGCCTGTGATAATCTGGGTCAGACCAAACAGCCCCTTTGAGGGAGGGGGACACTCTTCTTTCTGGGGAGCAATGAGCTTGTTCAGGTAGAAGGAATTTCAGGAGTACAAGGTGGGGCAAGGAGAAAACTGGAGAGATCGGAATTAGGGATGCTGACAGCAGGAAGACCAATCAGGAAAGATTGTGGTAAAGAGGGACCTTGCCATCCCATAAGCAGCAGACTTGGAGCCAATTATAAGACACTTTGGTGAGAATATGGAGGCTTGTTTAAACTTGAGAAACAACCAGGAATTAGAAAACAAGGTTGGCAAAAGGGTTTTGTCCTTTCCTTTTTCCCCATCTGGTGCAGCAGATGTCGAGTTATCATTTTAATGGGCTACCTTTTTCCAGTTTGAGTAATGTTGAAATACTGCTTTAGTGGTTTTAATCTTTTTAACAACTTCAAGCAAGTTCACTTTTGTAAATATATTCTGTGAAGCAGAATCCATAGAAGCCACCATAGTTCAATTCTATTTGGCTCAGCTGTGAAGTACTGTTAAAAAAAGCAAGGAAGTGGCTACTTACGATCAGAATTGTGAGAGTCATTTGTAACTTCTTGGGAGCTTTGGGTCAAGATAGGGATAGGAAACCCAACTGCCGTTAGTGCTGGTGAGGAAGGAATATGCCATTTGGTCAATCTTACACTGTTGTTTTGCTTTCAAGAAAGGGTGGTGCCATTCTGTCTCAAAGATTGGATTAATTTTGGATCTTGTCTGACTGGTCTTTACTTAAATATTTTTTTTTTGGTAACAGTCTAATCTGCAGTGTTGCTCTAGTTTTACATGAGAAATAAAAAGGTGCAGTAGCTCTTGAAATATTCCTTTCCATTGTATACACCAAAATGAAAAGTTCCTAGCTTATAAATATTTTCATTTTATTGCATCTTCTCAAGGGATATATGCATATTTTGTTTTACTTTTCCTACCCAAATGGGAAAAGAAACTCCCATTACTTATTCGGTTAAATTAGTTTCTATAAATTAATCAGGAATGGTTGTGTTTATATGGGCCAAAACTTCCTCAAGGGAAAGCTAAATGGTGAGTGATTTAAAATATATTTATTTAGAAATCAATGCTAGTGATTTCAAGCTACCCGATGAGATGAATGTGGGTAGCACTAGTGCAGCATTTTGTCAGATTTATTACAAAAGTTACGATAAATCAAAAATGTTATTAATCTAGTTTAACAAACAAGAAAATAACAAGAACAGTAGGTTCGATAAAGCACAATATTGACTTCTGCTGAAACTATTTAATGAAATACAGAGATGATATTTGTATTAAAAAGAACATAGGTGGGGTTTTGTCCTGGAAGGACCACAGTCTGTATCACAGGACCCCCAGTCCTGTGCTTATACCCAGATCCTGTGGCAGTTTCTAGCAGCATAGTTATCTTGTTAGATCGGTGTGTGTGTATACATATATAAAAGACCTAAACCACACTTGAGGGACTCCAATTGTGATGTAGCAACAATATGAGAAATCCAGTTTCACGTTCTTTCTTCAGAGAACTGATTTGCATCTGGTGCTTGCTATGCTGCTTCTCCTTTGCACTGGTCAGGTTGTTCTTGTTCCATCTGACCCTTGTGCTTTTTTCTACTCTCCCTACTATTTTTACCATCGATCTGTCACTCTCAGTGTTCTGCCCCTGTTCTTTTGACTGACGGGACACCTCCTCTAATAGACATTTCTATGCAGTAGGTAAAACCAAACTCAACTGAAGCCAAGTTGATAGGTTTGTATTACTTACCTTATTCTTATGTGCAATAAATACCCATTTTAAATTATATACAGCCCAGAACAGAAAATATAAAACAAAAAAATAACTTAAATTATGATTTTTTTTTTTTTGTCCAGAACTCTTTAAGTTCTTTGACTTTGCCAGAGATACTTAAGATCAGCGAGGAGCTGGGTATTGGGAATTTCTGTTTATGCTCTATTTCTATTACCTAATCTTGCTGTTAATACATCTTATTAAAAATACAAGGCAAAAATGGAGCAAATAATTTGATTATTACCAGTTCATTAGGCTTAAAATATGAATTAGAACTAACTTCAGCTTTCAGATTCATTCACGTGGCTCACACTGAAGTCAGTGAGAGGCACATACATATTCACAAAGCCAGAATGTGGCTCTTTGCCCAAGATTTGAGTAGACCAGTGTTCAGTGAAGGCTCTGAGGTAGTAGATCATTTGTTATTTACAGCAGATAATGAAACATTACTCTGGTTTTACTTGAGGCTTTGTTACATAAAGGCTTTGAGTTGGTAGAGGGGGAAAAAAATAATCTTCCAATAAATTTAAAGAAAAAGTAAAAGCAGCTCTATGTACTTTGTAAAGGAATTAGGATTTTTTTTTCTTTTTCGAGGTGTTTCACTGTAAAAAGAGGATGACAAAATGCTTGCGTGGAATTCAGATTTCCTTGCCATGGCATTGGGCTCTGGTTGTATCTGTGTCACAGGTGTAGATGCTTTCCTCTAGCAAAATAGATGCTCCCAGCAGCTGGCTGCTCCAGAAATGCCACTTGGAACTGGAAACATTCAAAAAATATTTCACAGCTTGCTTGTGGCGAGAAGTGCTTCTCGCCACGTGAAGTCTTCAGATCATTGGGCTGAAGGGAAGGGCAGGAGTCTCCCTGTAAGGTGAAGCTGTCCTTGCTGGTCTTGGCAGCGGCACCCAGCTTGTGTGGAGCAGCCGTGTCTGAACCTGGCTGGTATTGCCGGCTCCCTGCACCCCTGTCACTGCCCTTTACCCGCGCAGGAGGCTGTGCCCACCCTCTGGGGAGAACAGAACATTCTCTGTGTACATATGGCATCATTCGGTGAGAGGCTAAACATTTCCTTTTTCACAACATGCTTATTTAAAATGTGTGGTCTCCAACCACTGCCATGCCCCCCCACCCCATGCTTTTCTTGGACTGGATTTCAGCATATCTTCTAAAGTACAAATGGTAACAGGCAGAGCAAGAAGGGTTGAGTTGGGGAGGGGAGAAAGAACATGTGTTTTGCTGCCCCAGCATAGAGTCCCTTTAACGATTACTTTTGAAATAAGTTGTTGATCCTTGAATGAAATATTCCAAACTGTCTGTTCTCCTTGGGTCAGCCTCAGTTTAAAGCGGAATTGTTCTCCCTCCTGCGAGTTATGTTTTGAGTAATTTTGAAGAGGTAGTGTGATATTTCATCATCCAGTATTGTGGCCATGTTATCCAAATAGGTGCTGCATTATGTGTAATTACAATCCAGATATTACATGCCATGCACCCAGTGTGATAAAATTACATCATGATGTCATGCTGTAAAATATAGCAAGTCAAATTTGATGTGATGGGTAGTAGATCTTGTAAAAGCAGATGATGACTTCCAGCTCTTCTGCAAGCAATCGAGTTATTTCTCAACAAAATGCATTGTCTCCTCTTTGCTACAACCAGAAATCACTGTAGTTCTGAATGGCTTTAGTCCTCAGTAGGTTTTCATTTAAGGAATCTCCCCCTCCTTGCCTGTACACTGGATAGAACAATGCCCTAGAAATTAAAAATAGAAGTACTGTCCCAAAGGCAATGTCTGTCTGCCAGCAGTACGTATGACTTGTTCGGTGGCAAGTGTTTTAGAATTGTGAGCATGAGCTCAATTGGAAAAACGTAAAACCTGATCTTTTCTCCTAGCTTTAATACTCTCCCTCTTCCTTTATTTTCATTCTTGTATTGTGCCCTATGAATTTTAATAGTTTTAATTTACATCCTGTGGCAAGTGCATCTGTGGAGCTTCTTACTCACAGTCAGGTTCTCTGCAGCAGGTGTTGACAGACTTAGCTGTTTGCCCCATGGGAGTGTGGATCTTGCTGTGCATTTATATTATAATCCAAAACATCCCTTTTGGATAATATCCTGAGTGCAGCTTTAAATATCAGCAATGTATCTTGAGATCTGAGAGAATGGGGAGATCCCTAGTTCCCTCGACCCCACCAGTATTTTGACTGAAAATGCAAACATTCTGTCACAGATTGAGCTTGTGACATATAGAAGGTGATGGGGAATGTGGTGGTTTCTTTTAAAATGTTTCTCTTCAGGAAAAACTTGTATAGTTTGCTTCTTGTGTGAAATTTATTTTAATTGAAAATCTTATTTTTCTATTTTCTTTTTTATTAAAAACATTGATTTATGTATTTTTTTTCACCATTATAGCTGGAATTGGCTGCTTATTTCAACAAACAAAAACCACAAACAAGAACAAACCAACCAAATGATAAGCAATGAACCAAATACACACATAAACCTTAATGCAGTTTTGCGGTTATCTGACTGAATATGGATGGAGAAGCAATACTACTGCCCTCCCAATCTATGACATTGTCTGTGTCCCTCATTAGATTAATGGCTGAGTTCAAACCTTTGTAGATAGTGACAGTTATTGAGAGAAACAGTGCAAGGTGATGGCAATGCTGGCTATCTTCTGTCTTCTTTCAGAGTACCATGTTTCAGGTCATGGCTGGAAGAAGAAAATAACAACTACTCAAGGCAGGACTTTTACAGAAACAGGCATGGTAACCTACACTTATTTACTAAATGACAGTTTATTTCCAAAGTTACAATTTGAGTAATGGCGGATAAGCTAAATTTGTTAGGAGGCAGAAATGCTAGACCAGTAGGCAGATTAGTTATATGTAAAAGATGAGTTTCATAAATCCAGTTGATACCTCACAGCCCAAAAAGCACAAGGAAAGCTCTCTACTTTCATATTGGTATTTTCTTTTAAAATCTAGTTTGAACTTAGTATTGTGATACATTTAACAAATTTAAATTATACCATGTTGCTACTCTGCTAGTTGCTTGAAGTGTGTATTTTATTGCAGTGGATCATAAATCTGGAAGCCATCTTTCTGTGTATGTATTTTACCTAACAGGGATGCATGGGTAAGCCTGAAAGCAAGAATCCCTCAGAAAAACCAGCTTTTCAGTGGAAACACTATTCACTGAAATTCTCTGAGGGAATTTATAACTCTGAAATGAATCTTTTCTTTTTCAGATGTAATGTTTACCATAGCACAGGAGCTGACAAATAATTGGAATTCAAAGCCAGCTTTAGTTTTGTAACTGCAGCTGAAATAACACTTTTTAAAATTAAAAATTTAAAACTAAGACTTGTAAGGCTGCTCCCTGTCCCTGTCTGTCCTCTTCTTATCTTAGCGTAAATCAAAAAGATCAAGTATCAATTACAATTCAGGCTATCACTAGCTAATGCATTGTGTGTACACACACAACACTTGCATCTCCCAAAGAAATCTTGTATTGAAGAGATTTGCTTATATGGGAGCTCTAGATACACCTGTTTACTTTATGGTGTCTTTATACCTTTAATAGTATGTGTTTTTGGTTTCTTTCCAGTTATATCTGTACCAAATAGCAAGAAGATCACAAAAATCTGTCCTAGGTATCTTCTTTATTAAAGATTGTGGTTTTTCTCATTCCTAGGGAGGAAAATTAGGAAGAATTCCTGAAAATTTAAAATAAGTAACATGACAACATACATTCATGATTGAAGTACACGATATGTTAACTCAGACAAATGAGTGTGTGTAATGCAACAACAGAATAAGCACAAGAAGGAACTAACTAATTTACATGGAACAACATATCAATGCTTGATATTAGATAACGTGCCAGACCTATAACTTGCACTCTTCTGTCCTTGGCTGTAGGCATCATCATGATGATACCATTCTACTGCTTTTTTGTTTTTCTACCGACTTTATTAAAAAATGGAACAATGCTTCTGCATACCTGTCTTTAAATTCTGAGGTCAGTGGAAAAGTTTTCACTAGTCTAAGTGGTCAGTTAAAGCAAAATATAGTAGCTTCAGGGATACCATGGTCAAGCATGCTGCAGTGTTCCTTCAAAAGAAAACTTTCAAAATTTACCTGTGCAGTAGTAAATCAGTTGAAGTAAACAAAAATGTAAATTTTAATGTAAAGTTGAAGGCACAGAGGTTTGTGTACAGCAGTCTTTTGTGTGTGCGTTGTATACCTAATGAATACCTGTAAAGTTGAAAGCTTGCAAATACATAAACCCCCATAGATTTAATAGCTTTGAAACTAAAACCTAAAACTTCACACAAGGTCCTATGCATATTACTGCATTTCACAGTGGACCTGTTTGTTTCTAATGGAAGTCTGGGCTACACCTGTCTTGATGCAGGTTTTTTCCAGGCTTCATTAAAATCTGGATTTGCTACGTGGGAAAAGCGTTGGTCTGCAGGGGAATAAATTATGAACTAGAGTACTAGAAAGGCATTAGGTTTTGTTTTATTTATTGGAAACGTTTCCTTTGGGTAGAGCTGATTGAACCATGAAAGAAAAGGAAAGGCTTAGAAAGGAGGAGGAGACTGACTGACTGGCAGCTGACTGGCAAACAGCCTGCACATTCAACCCCAGTTTATGGATTATTGATTGGAGAGGAGATGAAGCGCAGCTCCTGTTCTCAAGCCAAGCAGACTGCCTTACACAGAGTGCGGCTTAACTTTCTTCCTTAATTAGCGTGGAATACGTAATGTGTGTGGAAAAAAGGAGGTCTTGTTAATAGGTCAGAATAAGTTAGGTTAGCTTTTGTATTGCCTGTCCTAATAAAGGTGAAAAGTCATGAAAATGAATGTAGATTTTTTTTTCTCTTAGAGAAACTTGTTCTCATGAACTGTGTATGTGTACATACTTTCTGTATACATATCTTTCAGTCTAGTAGCTCATCAGGTTTAAAAAATGAGGGTGTTATCACAGAAGCCTAAATTCACTTCAATGGAGAAATTCGAAGCACTGAAACATTGGTTCTACAGAGAACAGACACTTGAAAACCTGATTTAAACTAAACAAACACAACAAACTCCCCCCCCCCCCCAACCAAAAGAATAATGCTTCCCTGACCCCCCCAAACAACAAAACAAAAAACACCAGAAAAAACCCCCACAAAAACCAAGGAAACAAAAAAAACCCCAAACCAACCACCAATAAACCCCCCCCACCCAAACAAACAAAAAGCCCCCACACCACAAAAAACCCCCACCCCAACAACCAACCAAGGTCTCAAAATAATACATTTGAACTAAGCATGAAAGTGACATTTTGAGCAACATTTTGAAACCTAAATATATGTGTGTGTGTATATATATGAACTAAATTGTTTTCACTAATAAAGGGGACTGGTATATCATCTTCTCAACCCCTCTCAGATTCTTAGTCTTCCTATTATCAAGCCAAGTGCCAGTCTATAGTTATAACTTGGAATGTAATACTCTACATGGATTTCTTCCATAGTAGCTTGTAGGATTTGAATTCAGTTAAGCTCTATTTTTGTCTCTAGTTGGCAAAGAATTTGGGCAGAAATGAAACTCGAGGGCTCTGCTGGCTTCTGCCTATGCCTACTGTAGAAAAAGGGCAGGTGAATGTTAAGATGATGCTATGAAGAAACAGGGTTGCCCTGCTGTGGTAATGCCAGAATAGAGTGGGTTCACCCTTCCAGGCAACTTTTGGCTTTGATATTCAGGCTTTTGATATTCTTTATCATCCTGAAAAGGCCTGTTTATGTACTATCATTAAGACTTCAGAACTCAGTAGGTATCAGGTCCTACAAATTAGAGAAAAGTTCATTTACTTTGACTGCAAGGAAAATTCTTGAGCGTGAGAAATAACATAAATAGATTGCTAGCTAGATTACCAGAGCAAGAACAACATAACACTTTACATTTCAGGTGAGAAGTATGTGAGGGCTTACTTAGCAGAGGATGGGTATCCAAAAAAATGGCAAAATCAATGTGAAAACTTTTTTTTTTTCATAAACCTGCAACAAGAGAGAAAAGTTGAGGTCAACATAGGACATACAATGTAATCAGGATAGGAAATATTAAAGCATATACAAATATACTTTACAATAATAAAGATTTTTATTGCTGTTTGTCCCAGGATAAAATTTTGGCTGACAGACATCTGGCAGATGTGACAAGGGTAGTTACTAGGTTCTGATCTAAACTTAATATGAAGTCAGGAATAATTTTCTTGAAATTTAACTGACCTACAGGGATGTAGAAGTGTGGTAAATGTTACCTTACGTACATTATATTAATCCCTCCCCTTAAACCCTAACAATCCCACAACAAAAAGATATTGATATTTGTCCTTGCAAGTCCTATGTCTGGTGATCGGAGCCATCTGGGTGCCATGACAGAGGTGGTTAAGCCTTCCAGCCATATGCAGCAGTATTTGTGTGGGGCGTAACAAATGTAGCTTATGGAAGGCCATGGATAGAAGGCCTTGTATAATGTGCTTTTGAGTGGACCACTGAAGCACCTGGTCACTTCATGGAAGTGTAGTGGTGACTCCAATAGGATTAATCATGTTCCTTATGCGATACACAGTGTTTCTGTCAAGTGACTGCCATGCACTGGGGTTATCTGACCTTCTTGCAGTGCTCGTTAAGAGTAAACAGACATGACTAGTATTTCTGGACCTGAGTAAGCAAGCTACTAGCCCAGCTCTGCGCAATAAGTATGGTACTTCTAGCTTAAACAAACAAACAAATCCAAACTACAGAAAACCTCAAACCAAACAAACCCCCAAAACTCTGCCAAACAGACAAACCCTACCCTGTGTCCGATGGGTCTACTATCTTAATCTTGAGCAGAGCTCACCAGCAGTGCTCCAGTGAAATGTGTTCTTTTTGTCACAAACCACCACTTTATCAAAACCAAAATGTGTCTCTCTTTCCAAGTGTCCCCTGGAAGATGGGATGACCTTTGGAAACACATACCTTTCTTCTTGTCAGCTCATTGGGGCTCTGAAGTATTTCCAGTTTCCAGCACCTGCCGCTCTGTGCTGAGAGCTGCGGTACTGCCGGTGTCCCTGTCACAGTGCTGGGAACCCCAGAGCCTGTGGGGCTCTGAGGTCTGTTTTACAGTCTGCTTTCCAGCTTTGAATTAGCTTGTGTCCCACGCTTGATATGAAACAAAATCTCATTTAAAAGCAAAACCAAACACCTACAAAATAAGTATCTGGAACTTCCACAGAATAAAAATCCTGAGTTCCAAACACCTCTATTGAGCAAGTCTTTGGTCAATGCAGAATATATAGTGCTTAAGGGTATTACAGTACACTAAGAAGCTGTATGTTTAGGCCTGTATTGAAGACTTGGTATTTTAGAGTGTGAATGTTTTGCTTTCAGAACCCATTTAAACAAATGGTGGCCTAATGTGACTTAGTAGCTACAAAAGCAGTATGTAGACATGGGAAGGAAAGCAAATAAAATGCCAATACGGCATCGGGAGAGTAGTTCCCTCCAGTTCAGGGCAGAGACATCTCATTAGAAGGTTTTGCAGAAGAATATTTACTCTATTGCTATCTTTTCCCACTTGATCTATGATGTTAATAGAGGCTATGTTTTTCCAAAGCAACCTTTTGATGTTTCTGCATGGCACTGATTGTATAGGCAGTATTTATATAAACATTAAGAAAACACAGATTCATCTGTGAGTATGTTGTAGTATAACGGCATTGAAATGAAACTCCAGGTTGCAGTTCAGAATAAGAGGTCCTGCTATGCAGCAATGGATAAAAAAAAAATTGCTGTTTTCCACAAAGTAGGTGATTTTTTTTTTTTGGTTGTTGTTTATGATTAGTACACTTATGCATTAAAAAAAAAAAAAAAGCCTAATGTGACTTAAGGTAGCTGATTGTAATAATAATAGGTATAAAAATACCAATAATGCAGATAATGCTGTCCAAGTCTGGAGAAGAATACTTTTAACGATGGGGCTAAAGAACTTATAACTGCTGAATCATTAGTTAGTCCAATACCCTTTCAAAAAAATGCGTAACCTTAAATGATTTAATTCTAGCTTCTGGGGTCTGTTTTGCCAATCTACTCTGTAAGCCACTGTCTTATTTTGGTTTTATCACTTTTTATCCCTCTCTAGAGCTGTATTGTCTCTGATTAATGCTGTGATAGTCATCAGGATAGATTGTTTTGAAATCTCTTTTTTGAGGTTAAAATGTATCAGTGGCAGGGACTGACAGCTGCTGAGAATACAATAATGAGAATTTTTATTCCTGCTGTCTGTGCAGATTTATCACTGAAGTTTTATTTTCTTCATTTCCATGTGGAACCATTTACCTCTGCTGCTTCCCTTGTGATCTACAGCTATGTCATTGCCCTATCAAAACAACATTGGTTCATGTAGTTCGTATAAAAATACTCAGCTTGTGCCAGAGATCATGATTATAAGGTCGAAAGGTAGGGAGGTACTCCTTAAAATAGTCAAAATCTAGTTTTCTGTTCTGCGGAACAGTGGGTGTTTTTCCTGTGTATGTCGATATGGCCTATGGAATATAGTTTGAAAAGATCTGCTGTCTGTGGTGTGCCAGTTGTTGTTCATCATGTTGCCAGCAGTTCGCTTCCCCCTACCCACTATATAGGTATTGCAGGGAGACTTTGGTAACTGGTATTGATAAACAGGAACATTGTTTGATACACGTACAGACCAACCTCCAGCACTTTGCTAGGGAGCATCCTAGATGTGTGTGTGTTTGTGCTTCCAACAGTATGAACATGAATTTAGTCCTTCTTAGGTAGTTTATAAACTTTATGGAGTCTTTCAGAGCATTATAGTACTGCAAAGGTACAACCAATAACTTGAAGCATCTCGAAGGTCAGTGGTGGTTTCCTTGAGGTGGTAGGCTGTCATCCATGCATTTTCTCATTTCCTGGTTGTTATCGCCACTGTCACCCTCACTACACAACAATGCACAAAGCTGGGCTTCCTTTTCTCTTCATGTGATTTGGGTGATTTATTTTAATAAAAAGGTTGTTGTATGCAACAGAGGAAATAGCTATTATTTTACTGGAGTCATCTATCTTAACATAAAGCTCTGGATAGTCTACTTCTTTAGTACATGCTATGAAGATTTTTGTCTCTGTCCAGAATCCTACTAAGGCATTATGGCATTACCTAAACCAAATAAACAAACCCCCAAACAAACCAGCCAACCAACCAAAAAAACACACGAAACCCCCTCCAAAACCAAATGAACCAAACAAACCACTCAGTGCTAGAGATGTGTGCTATTTAAATAATTATGGGATGTAGAGAATAAACCATAAGAATATAGGCAGAATTCTAGAAAGGAGGAGATGAATACATTCATAGAGTAGCAAAGCCTTATTTAGTGCACAGACTCATCAAGGTAAATGAGTCATAAGCAGGAAAGAAAAATAGGAATTGGAGTCAAAGGAAATTGGTTGTGGAAAGGAACCTGGAGTCATCGTAATTCTCACTGAGCTGTTTTGCTGATTGGGCTTTTGTTTGTTTTTCTTTAACCTTGGCAACTTCTTAGTTTTGTTTTACTTTTTCCTTCTGTCATGAGGAAAATCTTATTTTTTTAATTATCAGTCTTGATCCTCAAAGGAAAAATTCAGGGACCTTCCTCCCCGCTGCCCAAATAGTTAAGTGTAAAAGACTGTTAATGAAAACCTATGTAAGAAAAGTAATTCAATATAATGAATGTATAAAGAAACTTAGCTGTACAGTATAATTCTTCTGAATCTTATAGCTAAGTTCAAAAGCTAAGAGAGCTTTTCTTTTATTGTTGTAAAGTAGACTAGTATACACACAGCTAATACATACGTGTGTTTTTCTATACCTTAGTCTTGCTGGCTTACTGATGGAAAACTTCTTCACGTTGTTTATGGCTCTTTCCTGTTCTGTTTTCCGGTAATGTGACAGCTTAGCTTTACTTATGTCAATTTAAGCTAGTTTAGGTTAACCTATTTGCTATAAAGCATTCCAATGCCTACTCAAAATCCTTTAAGCTGTACCAAAAATGAGATGGCCTGATCTGGAACATCTTTGATAAACCAGCATGACTCATCACTGCTATGACAACTTCTCTATGAAAAGCAATGAGTGGAGAAATTCTCTAGTTTTCCTATGGAATTAAATTATGTGCTTCTGAGATATGGTTGTAGTGATACCTGGTTCTTCTTTAAAGGTCTTTGGTTTTAGGTTTGATTAGTGTTTGAATGGTAGATGGATCAGAATGGAGGTGCTGCAAGAAGAATTAATACTGACCTTTCAGAAAAAGATATTTTTGTCTTGTGTGAGAATACTAAAATTTAACTGGGGTCTTGAATATTGTCTGAATTAAGTGTTTTCTGGTAGTATACAAAGTTAATATTTAGGAAAGCAAGAACATTGAATCACCTTTGTCCTAGAAACTAACCCATCCCGCTTCTATAAAGAATTAGCTCACAATTTCTTCCTGGGAGCAAAATAATGGTCTCTTTAAACACGGTAAATAACAAAAATGGTGTCTATAAACAAGGTGAAATAATACTAAAAAACAACAACAACAACAAACCCCCACCAAAAAAAACCCAAAACCACCCAAACCAAAAAACAGTAAAAAGTAAAATTTCAGCCAAACTCAGTTTTATTTGGTTAGGGACAGATGAGATATACATCAGGCTTTTGAATGGACAATATTGCAGACGTGCCTTTTTTCATTTTATGTATTGTATACACCTGCAAAATGTTGTCCAGCTGTGGATGCAGAGACTGCTTTCTCTGACTATGCCAGTGGGAAACTGTGGTTGGGTTCTGCAGCCCGTGTGATTAACTCTGCCTTGATTCTTCAGTTTTTCTTACTTGTTTGCAGAATACCAGCAAATAACTTGTCAGGTCTATAGTGAATAAAGGGAATACGATATCTAGTGGTAGAAGATCCTTGTGCATCTTCTCCTTCACTCTTATAGTGGTCATTACTTCTTTCCTCTTTAAATTGCATCTCTACCTAATAAACCATCTTACTGGAGCACTTGATTTCCTTGAGGAGAATAAACTACTTTAATGTGTCTTGGAGCAGATTTACAAATGCCACATGAATATCATAAATAACAATTAAAAGTTTTGTTTTCATACTCCTGGTTTCATTGAATGATAACTTAAGGCTCGTTAAGCCCTTGTTAAGTCAAATTATATTAAATGAAACTGTTCAGGGAGTGAGATATTACTTAGCATGGCCAAAGGTGGCATAATCTAGCCCAAGTGCCAGTTTCCAGTTTGTATCATCTGAACAGTAATAAAAATGAAATAGCTTAATTGGTACTTCTGGGATTTGCTGAAAATATGTTACAGAGGGATGGACTGAACTGTATTCAAAATAGTAACACAAATAACTGTGCTGTCATATTTAAATTTGCTATACTTTGAGTTGAGGGGCTGCTTTTTCCCTTTTTTTACCTTCCTTTTGGCTTCTCCCTCTGAAACTGTATTTGGGTTTCAGTGGGAAGCATGTACTTCATAATGGTAAATACTGTTTAGTGTGACTTGACATTTTTCAGGGAGATAATGTACCAGGAGTGTCTCCTTCCTGGCCCAATGACTCAGAAAGCTCTGAAAATATACCACAGTGTGGGAAACTTCAGAAGCGTTGCAGGAGGAATTGCTGGTGACTAATTCAGTGACAAAACAGTGTGCATAAGACGCGTTTTGTGCATGTTGTTCAACCACGTTTCAACTTAGTAGATCCTAACAGTGTATTTCTGATGGACATCAGTGTGATTTGGAATTGTTGCTACTCCTCTTATTATTTGTAATCTCTAAGTATAATCGTGATACTTATCTAATGTTCATGATCTTTCTTTTGTAATTTCTGTAATATCCTGTCTGTTGTATGTTTTCAAGAATCATACCAAACCCAACTTTTGTCTACTGTAAAATGCTCTAGATTATTCAAGACTAGAGATTCTTTATATTAAGTGCGAATAAAGAACCTGTGGTTAGTAGTTTAAGGCCTGTTACTTAAAACAGATGAAAAGCAATACCTCCTTATGCAGCGTGTTTCAGTTTCATTTCCATGAATGCAAACTGAGGCATAGGTTTGTACAAAGGGATTTAAAGATCTTAATGAAATAATTTTATTTAATTTACAAACATGAAAAAGTGGACAAACTGATATAGTGGGTAAAATGAGATCATCTAAGTCCTGATGGAAAACACTTTCTCTTCTGTTATGACGTTGGATGCTGACATTATGTTGCATCTTACGTTTTATTTCAGTGTTTCTAAGAAATTTAAATTTGAGTTGGAATTTCTTTGGTTCCAGCTGTTAAACAGATGTTTGAAAATAACCTTCCTCTTGACGGTCTTGCAAACAATTGAAAGAGAGTAACATATGTATGAAGAAACGGAGGAATAATAATAATAGTGCACGTATTTATTGAAATAATGTCAGGAATGCAGTTCTAGTGATTACCACTGAAATAATTTTGAGATAGGTTTTGCAAAATCTATATGTCAGGGAATGGTCTGGAAACCATGAACTGAGTCTCCTCCATCTTGGAGTAAGAAATTCTACATTGAGACTATACCTGTCAGGAGTAGGTTTCAAGAAACCAAAACTTCAGCCTTAAGTAAAAACTTCAGCCTCTTACTCTCCGAAGGTGTTAGCCGAAAGGTTACCAGAAATGCTGGAGTCTTGGCAGAATCAAAGAAGTTGAGGGGAAATTCTGAAAAGATATCCAAATAGATGGTTAACTGTCATCTACAATAATAAAACATCACTTTAGATGTGTAAAAGCACGAAGGATTTGGAATTAACTTCGCTCTTCCTCTGTTGTTTTAAGCATTTGGACAAAAGTGACCTGTGTAAGAAGTGGGTAATGAGCCATATTTCATAATAAGAAAAACACCTGTCTTGAAGAAATAAAGTTGCATGGATACGTTTCTAGTACAAGCAGCAATTCTTTATTTGACCACAGAACTTATGTACGTTCAGGTTTTTAAACCTGCTAGAGCAATCTCCAGACCTTGGATAATGCTTTCTCTGTTAGCTCCTTAATAGCAGCAGTTGTTAGTGATTTCTGGAAGAGGCCTGTGAGGCTGGAGGAATAGCCATTTATTTTGTTTGACCAAGTTTGTTTAAAAAAAAAAATCCTGTGTTAGGCTAGTAGAAGATCATTTGTAAAAAACATAATTTCCTTCACAATTCTAAATGTCACCGTGAGGAGCAACACTGACCTGTACGGTGGGTTAGCTCAGGGTTAGAGCTGCTGTTTGACTGTTTCATTGCAAAGTATTATGGAAACAAAATTGAAAAAAGGTTAAGAAAAAACAAGGACTGCATTTACTACTCTTTCAATTTTTTCCACTGCCCATCAGTGGTGCTGCCAGATAGACCATAAACAAACATTTAAGTATCTAATTAAAAATGGCTAAATGTCATCAAGAAAAGCTCGCAAGAGGCAAATAATGTCAACTAAAGAAAAAAATGTCTCATCCTGTTATTCTGTTATAAATAATGTGCTAGAACTGAAAACATATACATATTGGGACTAAAGAACAGACCCCACATCTGATACCTCAGAGGTGCCCTGATGTTGATGAAATGCTGCTGTTAAGAGACCAGAGGAGTTCAGCCTCAGTTTGTGGTGGCTTTAGTATAACCCACTGCAAAATGATGAGGGTGTTTCGCATGTTCTTTCATTTTCGCTGCTGAGGTGCTCGGAAAATACTGCTATGTTAGAAGTTGAAAAAGCAAGTATAATAGAGGAGACTTGAAAGTTCCTGCCCTTCACAGTGTGTTCCCAGAACAAGTGGTTTGTCAACTGTGTTTCAGTACTTTCAGTGAGAAGGGTCTGGCCCGTGTTAATATTTGATCAATGTTGAGGATGTGTTGCAACTCCCAGATAACTTGCTCTGTCATCACTAGAATTGCAGCAATCCACTGAAAGGAGGAAGTAGTGGTAATATGTTCAGTGTCTAAAGCTCACAGTGACAACAGCTATTCTTCAGACCTGTTAGATGTCAAATTTGAATTTTGGGCAGTGTGCATTAACCATATATATGTATTCATAGGCATTCACACATGTAAACAAACCATATATGGTCTGGATAACAGAAGAGAATTGACTTTGAGGCCTGCACACATAAGCAATGTGCTTTCTGTCTTTATACTCTTATTTCATAAACAGTGTGATTGAAATTCAAAAAACCTCAACAATGCCCCCCCAACCAACCAGACTTTCTTCCAGAAATGTATTGAAACTGCATAAATATTTCCTTCTGAAGACAAATCCAATGCATCTTCTGAGTAGGGTTAAAAACTTATGAAAATGAAAGCATTTATTATGCAAAGAGATGTTTTACTGAACTGAATGGGGTGCTAGTTTGAGTTCCACAGAAAGAGAAGTGCAAAATAAAATAGTAATTATTTGGAGTAGGTCGGTAAAATATACCGAACATCTGTAAGAGTAAAATAAGATATATTTTTTTAATTATTATTGTTTGTACGGGGATATGTGGAAAGAGAGGAGGATCCAGAACAGTAAAAATAGCTTTCTAGGCTCCTCTATTTGAACAACACATCTTAAGAATCCTGGGCAGCAGCAACATTTTTTACTGGGAGTTATTAATAATGAACTTTTTCTATGAAGTTTTGAAGCAGACACTGGGAAAATGTTGGAAGCAATTTAAAGCAACGTGAGTTATGCTTCCTTATTTCATTCCACAGTATTTCTGTGAGAAGCGCTTTGATCTCTTTATGTTTCATTGTGTCTATTTGCAAAATGGTGATAAGGCTGACCTGTTTCACAAATGGCCACCTCCATGTACAGAAAGGTGTGCGACTTGACAATGTCTTGTAGAAACTCAATTTTTTGAAAGTCAGAGTTAAAAAAAAAAAGGCAGAAAAAAAATCAAAATAATCCAGCACAATTAGCATTTATTGCACGTGTGTTACAAGACAATGACAAATATAAACACCAGTAATTCAGTTCTTTTGTTGTAACCATATCAGCACTTACATATTTTTTTTTTCAGGACAGACATAGCAGTGGCAACAGAAGCCTATGTAATATGTAACCAACATTTGCAAAATGACAAAACAAGTTTTGTTTAAAATATCTGGAAAGGAATACTACAGTAATTAAGTGGCACCATTCATCACCATTGTCAAAGACACAGTCAAACTCAAGAACTGGTTCTGTAAATGTTGATCTGACTCTAAGGCTTCTATTCAAATATTAGGAATGACTGGTCATGCAATGAAATTAGTAATTGCAATGGAATGTCATGATTGTGTCAAGAACCATGCTGTTAACCAATGAGACACACAAAATGCCGATTATCTGTTATTGGAATTCAGTCCAAAAAATATATTTTTTTTCTGAAGAGATCCTCAAAATTTAGAAGTTAAAACTACTTTGCTTTTATTTAAATCATATTAATTTATCTGTTTAATGCTAAAATACTTATTTTTAGCAAAATGTTTGTAAAAAATGTTCTTAAAAATATCAAACTTTAGCATATAACTAGATCTCTCAGAAAATTTTTTCTGCATTAAAAACTGCAAGAAGAATTGTAGATATATTTATTTTTAGACTTCATGTACGTCCCTCTCACTTGCTACTATTCAGAGCCTTCCCAGAAACCTGTTTTTCATTTCCATTTTTATTGATATATGAGGAGAAATCTTGTGTTGTAAATGCCAGTGTGCTTTTATGTTAATGCAGACTCATGAGGATGTTATTCTGCTTCCTTCCTTTCTATCTGCAGTTTCTTATTTTGGTATGTGTCATTTTCAAGGCCGTATCTTCAGTTAGCTTCCAATTAATAAGTAAGCAATTATTTTGAAAGCCCCTCTTTCTATTGCTGCAGGAAAAATAGTGTTATGTTTATCCCCATTAAGTGTATTTTTCTCATAAAAGAAAGAAGCCCTTCCTGCTCTACAAACAGTTGCTGAGCAATAGCAGGTGGTGTTTCTCCACAGGCTTTTGAGCTATTTCATATTTGATGTAGTAAACAGTTTTGGTACTGCAAGTTATGTTAAGTGCTGATAGACTGAGTTTATTTTATCCCTTTTAAAGTCAAATTATTACTTTGGCAGTGGAGCAGTTTTGGCAGTCTTGGAGACCTAACTCCAGGTCTTTTCAGTTGTAATCTTCCCTCACACCCATACATGTCTTTATGCTCTTCAAAGTTCATCTTTTAACATTCTGGACAATTTCTGTGGTTATTTAAACCTGGGTTTCTCTGAAGATGGCAATAAGAAAAGCTTCTAGCTGTGAATAAGGTTTCATCAGTATTTCATTTATTTATTCAGAAAAAAAAAATCTAATTTTGAACTGCTTTTGTTACCTGGTCTGGATTTGTACTGACCAATTTCAGGGAGCAGACTCTGAACCATTTCTAAAACCTTGAGATAGCTCCACTCCCTAGCAGTCAGCATACCAGTTGGTTTTGTTTGATATTTTGTTTTCTGCATATTGGTTGCTATGCTGTGGCACATAAATTTTCATCTTTGATCTAGTTTTCATCTGTATTATTTCAGCCATTGCTAAAACTACCTAGTTATTACTAGCTAACTAGAAAATTATTAAGATAGATTTTGTAGACTTTGCAATTTAAGATATGGGGCACATGGAGAGAACACAGCTATCCAGTAATACCATTTGGGGAATAAGAAAGGTTTAGTCCTTTCAAACCTCCTGGAGACTTGGCATGCCCCTTTATTTCTCTGTGCCAAACCTGCAGTTTACTAAACTTTATGCCAGCTTGGCCCTCCTGCCAGAAGCCTCTGTATTGTAATGGACTACATCAGAGTAAGTATTGAGAGACGCAGAAAAGATTTTTAAAAATTAGGTAAAAAAAAAAAAAAGGAATTGTTGGCCTGTCAGATTAGGTGCTGCAGAGTCCTGAAATTATCTCCTGCTGTACCTATTTTATGTAACACAAAATAAAATTCTAAAGACTATCAGATTGGGCAGAGTTACACTTTTCCTGGCTTCTTGGTTGCTATATCCAGGTAGCAGAGGCTGACCTATTTTTTATATGCTGGATGAACACTATAATCAAACTGAAAAAAAAAAAAAAAAGCGTTTCACATTGTAGGTCATTCTTGTGTCTTCCACATGACTTGTGTGTCTCTGTAAATGTGAAGCTGTGAAATCTCCAGTCAAATGCCTGATTTTAAATTAATTTTCTGTT
This sequence comes from Caloenas nicobarica, assembly GCF_036013445.1. NCBI lineage: Eukaryota > Metazoa > Chordata > Aves > Columbiformes > Columbidae > Caloenas > Caloenas nicobarica. The sequence continues at coordinate 25,285,583 of NC_088251.1, read as the reverse complement.
TAATTACTGCATCTTATTTATTTTTGGGTGCATACATTACTAGAGAAATTTTTACAGAATTTTTTTTTTGTAAGTCTTGTGCAATAGGTTTTATTATTATCGTCATGTACTTTAAGATATCTTGCAAATGTCTACATGAAATTTTATTTTATGTGTGCTCTCTTTTACTCCCTCTTTTTCTTTGGCCAAACAACTTATAGCCTAGGTTTGAGTGGCAAGTTACACAGCCCTAGAGGTACAGCTTCTAAGTTAAAGGTTTAAGGACACCTTAGCCATGAATTACAATAAAACTATAGTTGTGTTTCAGTAAGTCATGTCATAACAGTCCAGACATTAAATTATATTAGTAAAATGTAGTTGCTCTCAGGAAGATGAGAGGGAGGAGGGCAAGAGACTGAAAAATGCAGCTGCTGCCATGGCCCTCGAAAAGGTGAGAAATACTGGAAGGGAAAGGGATGATGCAGAAAAGGGAAGAAATAGGATAGGGTAACAAATAGGATAGAACAAAATTCTAGGCATGCCAGAATAGAATGATGTAGGAGGATTTGTACAGAATGATCCTTTTTTCAGCTGATGGAAAAAACACAGCAAATCTGGAGTTCTTTGTTTGGCTTCCTAGACGTAGCACTGGGTTAAAAACTAGGAGGACCATCCCAGTGGAATATAATAATGTGAGCCCTGGTTACTTCACATGTCTTTTCCTCACCTTGGGCTGTATGACCATTTGGAGAATTTTCTGCTCTTCTGAGTTGTGAAGAGCACTATGAAGAGAAACCTATTAATAGTAAAGCCTAGAAATTCTTTGTGTTTACAGAACTTCAAGATTGTTGGCTAAGAAGGAAGTTTGACTTTGTAAGTTAATATATTACTGACCTGTCTAGTATCCAACAGTAGAAACTAACATTGCAAGATTTCTTCCTTTATGCTGTGTGTATCTGTATAAGCTCAGATTTTAATTCATGGCAATTGGGATTTCCAGTTCTTTATTGAAATAATACTGAAAATAAAACTTCTAAGAATAAGGATGAAATTCTCATTAGCTTTCATGTTTGAAGGGTATTTGTTTCTCAGTTTTTAACCATGATGAATGCTTTTAATGTGTCGCTACCATACTGTCTACAGACTGTCCTGTCTATAGACAACAGCTCCATCAACTATTAACTACTGCTTTTTCTGAGGAAACCTTCTGCTTAGCCTTTACAAGAGTTATGTACCTCATTTGATAATGTCTCGATGGAAGAGAGGGTTTCTTAATGTAGTAGGCATCTGTTATTTAATCCCTTTCAGCTGGTAAGAAGACAAATCTAGCTTGGATTTGTACTGTGTCTGCTCAGCTTTACTTGATGTTCAGTATGTTTCCTCCCTCTCCTCCATCTCTGGAAACAAGAGATGGCTACGGAAGGTACTGCCGATAAGATGTGATCCATGTTTAATAAGCAACAAAAGTACTCTGCAAAACTAAAAGATTTAGGAAATGTTTAAAGATATATGGTCTTCTGAGGTATAGTCCTCAGCATGGGAAGATACATGTTAGTAGCTGGAACTCCCACATGATTCAGCATGACCAGGTTGTCTTGTGGCACACGGAAATTAGCTCAACGTAAAAACATGGAAAAAGCTGTAACTCTTCCTTTTCAAATTAAAATCTCTCCTGAGTGTTCAGAGAAAGATGGAGAAAGAGCAGTTAGGTATTTCAGAGGTGAGAATAAATCCAGTGTGGTCTAACAAAACTGCCATGCATCCTGCGGCCAGGGTGCAGTGGGGTTTGTAGCTCACAGGGATGGGAGGCTGAAGGAGAATCAGTGCCTGGGCTTGGGTGCTTGGTTTCCTCTCTTCATTTGCTTCCCAACTTCTTCAATTAAATGAACCTTGGGAGGGAGGGCAGGGTGGAGTTAACCTCATCATCAAATACAATCCTGGTGTTAGTAAGAAAAAGGAGTCTTTAGTGTTCGTTACAAGTTGTACTCTAATTTATAAAATTGCGCTGGCCTGGAGTTTTCCCAGGTGCAGATTTCACAGAAGCGGATGATAGCTTAAAGGGTGGTTAAGCACCAGACTTCACCTTAAAAGTGGCTGATACTAATTTTAGAGGAAACCTGTACATACCCAAGGCCAGAAGCTGGCCTTTTGCCAGCTCTTGTGTTTAGCAAGTATAGTAATTTTGCTGACATGTTTAGTTCCTTGCTAGTGCTCATTCTTTTGTTATTGTTATTGACAGAAACTATTTGTCAAAACCTTAGTCATTGACTAAGCCATCATTCCTCACCTGTGTAATTCCACTGAATTTAATCGCAACAGGAAACATCGTATTAAAATGTTGTAGCTTGTGGCAAAGGTTAATTATGTATAAGATGCTGAACAGTGGATTTTTCACATAATAGAAAAAGGAGGCTATGGTCTATACAAAAAAATCTTTCTCAGGTTCATGTTAATTTTAGAATGTTATTTCATTCCATTAGGTGTACGCGTCAGAATTTTTATTTCTCTTTTATGACATAGCATGCTCTGAAACTCCTTCAGGAAAAGATTCAATATCTTCTCCCTTTGGGCAATTAAGAATGTAAATTATGTCAGTTCTTTCTGTTGGCTTTTTCTCCTGTAAATAATAATCTGGTTTTCTCTCCTGTAGAGTTAGTTCCCAGCAGTTACGAGGAATCTTTCCCTATCCCTTTGTATTAATGCACCTTTTAAAGACTGTAAATAGGCTTTTCAGACTAGTTTCTTCTGGCTTAGAGGCAAAGCATATCAGACATAACTATTTTTCTTTCACCGTTCCTTGAGAATGCTGCTTATTTCCAGTTGGAATAGCTGTAAAAGGATTCCTGACAAGTTGGTTTATCATGCACTATTTCATCCTTTACTTTGAGAGAACTGCTTTAAGATTCAAAGCTCTCTACAGGGTATTTCACACATCCAAATGAATGATATGGACTGTTGGGCTGCATAACTTTCATGCTGCTCAGAGATGTAAATTCTACTCTGAATTTTTCCTTATTTGTTTGATCTTAGTCATTCTTCACTAGTAGCTTGAAGACTGAAACCTTTACCAACCATTTTTTTTGTTACCACCCTGTCAGTTACAAATTGGATAGACGGAGGCTGATATGTTTTTTTGATGACATCTTCAGGTTTTTTTCTATATTGTGTTTGCATTCATCTTTGTCATACAACAAAACTCTGTTAAGGAGCTGGTTTAGAATATGAAAGATCCAGGATAAAACACCTACTTATGATTTAAGGAGAAATAAAAGTTTTTTTCTTGGATCTGTCATGGGAAGGGTTTTGCCCTGGCTTGCCCTATAACCAGACAGTAGTGGGTGAGATAATATTTCAATTCTCATCCCTTCCCTTCTGTTTAAAATAAATAAAAACCAACCAAACAAACAGAAGTATTTAGAATTATTATGTCACTAGTAAATACCAAATTCCTCCCCAAACCGTTTGATAGTGGCTTTTCCAAGCATTCTAGCTGCTCAGGGAAGATCATGTCTAGACCTGGTGTACACACCAGCTCCTGCAGCTGATGGCGTACTTCTGCCTCCAACAGTGCTTTTGCTGGCTCCAGGGAGAGCAGCACAAACAGCATTTCCAGCTGCAGGCTACAGGGCAGTAAAGAGTACAAGGAACATCCTGCATGTCTAGTATTTTGATAGGTATGGACCTTGTCTGAAGACTTACTAAAATATTCAGTAAAGGGAGAGAAAGAAATAGGGAGAGAAAAGTTATAAAAAGTTATTATCCCAAGTTATATAGGAAAATATTAAATGGTGAAAGTTTTTTAGTTGCTGACTTTTTGGTTTGTTTTAACTATCTCAAAATAACTTGGTATTTACTCTGTGGCTGAGAATAGGTGCCAATTATAAGCTGTCTGAACTCTGCAGACAGTGGTCATGGACAGCAGATTACATCATGAGACTCTTCCAGCAATAAATGTCGTGGTCTGTTTTTTATGGCACCATAGTACAGATCTCTCGATGTTGAATTGCTGCCTCCCTATTTTCTTTTCTCTCTCTCACCTTTCTTTTTCTGTATCTGTTTGCACACCACAGAACAAGCTGCTCAGGGGATGCCAAAGGTGAGATGCTGTACACTGATGACTTCACCTTAATCAGTGTATGCTGTGGTTAAAGAGACTGAAAGATAAAACAAAGAGGTCATTTTTGGCTTATTTTTAAATTTTGGGCTTCATGATCTGCATGAGCAGTATTCTGTAGTACACCCACTAGTTAGAAAAAAAGTGGAGTTGCTCCAATGTTGGTTCCACAATTGTGTGCGGGAGGAAATTGTCCCATAATTTCTCTGTGGGACAAGGGAAAACAGACAAAAATATTTACTTATGTACTAACTTAGGTTTCAAGTTTATTTTATTTTATCGTTGTTGGCTTTCAAGAAAAAAACCTATTATTGCACCACGTTAGATTAACGTAAAATTTACAAGTGAATTCCAATATACAGCTTGGCTTTGGGAAGGTAGTCATGGACATGATGCTTTCCAGTATTAATACTGCATGTTGCACAACAAGACCTTTGTACACGAAACTTGAACTTGGGGTTCATGATTGCAATACGCAGGAGTTTTGCTTCCAATTTAGAGTTAGTGATGTAGTTTCTTTATAAATGCAAGCTACACAGTCATTGTACTATAAACAAAACCTGCAGAAGGATGACTTCTAGATTCACCCCTAGTCCTCTAGTAGTAGGAAAAAAAAAAAGCTTTTGCAGATAATTGCAAAGGAAAATATTTCTTATTCAAGAAAATTTGAATCTACATACATACTTCCATATATATGTGCGTATCACCTAAAATTTGCACCACAGTAAACTAGTCGTTTTTTTTTTTTTTTTTTGGTAGGAAAAATAGAGTTTGAGCTTAAATATTCCCTTACACTGTGATAGAACAGTTGGAGTGCTCAGCTTCTCTTGGATTGTAGGAGGCAATATACAGTCTTTTAGAAAATCATAGTCACCTGTGGTGCTCAGGTGAACACACACATTCCAATCTAAATGAAGTTCAGATAATTAATTTCTAATGTGAATACTGAACAAACTGTAATATTACCAATTCTCATTTGATACTATTCAGTGTATATCTGTTTTACAAGTGACTAATGTGAGTGGCCCTAATAAAAACCTCTTGTCAAAGAAAGAGCCTTTTGTGTGGACTCCTTTCTGAATGTAGCTATATAGAGTTTTCGGTTGCTATTTTCACATACCTTTTAGGTTTTCAGCTGAAAAGTACTGCTTAGTAACAATGGCCAGTATTTTAGTTTATAGAGAAATAAAAAGCTATTGAGGTTGAAAATGAGTAATAAGAAAAAACAGGATCTCCCTAAACTTCTTCAGAGTCAAACTCTTCGGAAAAGTGCAGATAGAATAGTTACGCATTTTTTCAGCAGATTTGTATTTGTCTTTAACTTATGCAGTCCATTTTAGTTGTATGAGTTGTGTGGTTCTCAGATTACAAATGATAAAACCTATGTCTGTTAGAATTCCTGAAAGGATGAAAGTGGTTAGGAGCAGTGGTAATGGCTAGTAGATGTATTTTCACTAGCTAGTAATTTAGTATCGTGTAGTTGATTTTTTTTGCCACTTTTTCTGCTGCTGACAAGATAGTCAAAATACTTCCTTTTTCATATTTCTGTTTGTGGAGATGGTCCTTAAGCTGTTTAATTCTTATAAATGCAGAAGTGTGAGCATATTTCATGATAATGAATGGTTAAGTAGATAGCGCAAGATGTCAGAACTGTAGCCTCTAATCTGCCATGATTTTTCTCTCTGAAGCTTAAAATATTTCATTATGACATGGGAAGATGGTGAAGCTGAAGTAAACATTGCAATTCTTCATATTTATAGTAAACTCTGCAGTTTCTAACAGTGATAACACATTCCAAATAACCTTGGATTACTGCATCCAGTTACCAGGCAACTGTTCAGAGCAAATTAGTGCTTTTCTTTACCTTATTTGTGTGCATATACATATACATGCTATATTGTGTTTATGTGTACATATGCATGTATCTCTTTTCTATATACGAAGTGAAATTCAAGATTCACAGTCTCAACTTTGACAAAAATCATACTGAGTTCAGATACGCAATTCAGCAAACCATTGCCCGTCACTGCTGAGTACTGTAGCCACGTGACAGCATTGGCAGTCAAGGTATGGAAACAGGTAACGATGGAGGCTGATTTGTCTCTCTTTCAAGGAAGGCAAGTAGAGTTTATGAGCAAACACATTGTTTTCTCCTTGAAGGAACAGGTGTTATTTTTCTTGTTAAAAGATAAGCGTAGCAGAACTGGCTTTACATTTGTACTAAATTTAGTTCGTTAAACAATCACTTCTGTGTGGATATGTACCAGCCACTTGATAGCTTTTAACATGTGTAAACAGTGATTTTGCAGGAGTGAAGAGAGGAGACACATAGCCACAGCTTATTTTATCCTGAATTTTGTGAGAACACTAGAAAACTTGGCTGTGTTCCTATTAATGTATATTGGTATTTTGACAAGATCTGCAAGACGGGATTTCTCTACGTTAGGTCACATCTATAACAAAAATGCTTTAGATTTCTAGGATATTGGTAGGCTTAATTTGGCAAAATAATAATAAAGCAGGTGCAGTTGTGTTGCCCAGCTGTGTTCTGTACTGACCACCTGCTGCCCTGCGAAGCCGCTTTACTGCTGGGCTACAGCAAGGGAGGCTTCCCTGGCACGTGGTGTTAGGGACTCTGCTTTTTCACATCACTCATCAATGTTGATTTTAGGAGTCAGAGGTCTGTAATACGCTTCTTGCTGTTATCTCAGCAAGGTGTCCCAGGCCTCTTTTATGCCGAGCTCATTAAGTATGTTGGAGTTTTTTCTGCTTCTCCCTTGTTTAGCCACTGTGTTAACCCAGTGCTTTCCACTACTCAGTGCCATGGGAATATTTGTTCTGATTTCTGTTAAAGACATCTGATATTTCTAGTTGGCTAGGCTAATGCTTCTGACTTTCTTTGGAAATGTAGGGAGTCAGTCATGAACGAAGGATGGGACGGGATGTTTACTATAATGGTGCCAGCCAAGAGATCAATACATTTTGTTTCTTCAGCATAATATATAATAAACTTTAAAGTTTTGGGCAATACTAAAGGTTTTAAATAGAGATGGAACCATGTGATAATGGTATCCACTATGGTTAGTTGTTTCTGCTTCCATGTTGTCAGATGGCTACTTTAAAAATGTTGAATGTTAGATATGCTGAAATATTTTTTCTGCCGCTTTCAGAAAATGAAAAGTCTTTTATATATAGGGGTTCCTGTTTTCCACAATGGTATGACCTACAGAAATAGTTAACACGGTAGAAAACCTGAAGTTTTACCAGGCTTCGAGCAAGATGAGTGTCACACTGTGCCCTTGATGTCTGCATAGAGCTTGCTTATCAATAAGAACTGGCTTGCAGACCAAGGTAGGGATAAGCGACTTAATAAGTAGGTTTTAAAAAGAGCTGCAGTATCAGCAACACAGGAGGGATTTTGTGTGCAGTGAATGCAGAATGCATCTCCAGACTAAGGCAGCAGGCACGGGCAGGTAAGCCGATTGCCTGTGGCAAAGCAGAGTAGAACTGCTGCTGAAGCTCCTGGAGGTGGGTGCTCTGCAGCCAATGCATTTCCCTGCCTGCAGAATGACTAAAGATGAGAATGGATAGATCTCTGCTGGCACCATCTGTGATTCACAGCCATTTCATGGCATGCTCACTGCAATGTGGGAGTATACTCAAGCTGGCAATTTTCTGTGTAAAAGAGACTGCAATATGAGGGCTAATGCAGAACTTTTGAGTCAGTTCAGCTGCGTAACAACAAATGGCATACATAATTAGTAGTTGTATCAGAAGAGTGGCCTCTGTCTTGTTCTCTAAATACATTATATTAGATTATGCATCTTGAATGTATTGAATCCTATAGGACAGAATAAATTAATTGCAAAATTTTATTGGTTTACAATAGGTAGGTAAGGGATTTTTATCTGAAAGCATCCCTCTGGATTTAACCCAGTTTCCTTCTGTACACCTTCTCTTCCAATTTGTGAACATTCGGTGCTGTCGGCATTATGACAGACTTTACGTGAGAAGCTCTTCGATGTCTTGTAGAACTCCATACCAGTGGCAGCCAATCTGAGTCTGCGATGTCATTTACCATCTTCAGTTTCCAGTAGTCCCCAAAATACCTGATCAGCAGATAGGTGATTCACTGTAAGTCCCCTCTCAGCCCTATATGCAAATTTGTCACTTCACAGGATTGCTAATAATGTAGCTTCATGTCACAAAAATGGGCCATCATAATTCTGAAAAAGAACACACTTGTTTTCTCCATTTCATGTAGACATTGAGTGAATCATAAGATGAAATATAGGTGGAAAATTCCCAGTGCCATTCTGTCAGTGTTTGTTAATATTATTTACTTATTTATTTTGAGGGATAGTCATTCCCCTTGTTTATTCAGTGCTGACCTCTTTCACAACAAACATCCCAGTTTAACTGTGGGATGCTCTGGGAGATGTTTGCAACTACAAAGTCTCTGCACTGCTGAGTCCTTGTCATGGGCACACATCCCAGAAGCCAACACCTAGTGATACCCAAGCTTCTAACTTGCCTTGCAGCTAGGCAGGAGGCATGCACATCCTGAATTCTTAAAACCCAATTTGGATGGTTGGTGCCTCAGGATATTGCCCAACACCACACTTCAACTGGTTTCATTATCACTAGGGAACATTAGTAGCATGCTTTGTATGCTGGCTTCACTTAAGTCACTCTCAGTCTGACACATGCTTAAAGGTAAAAATATAATCTTGCTTTAGTAAAGTGCAATAATTAATTTGCAAAGTTTCATGCAAGGTATATGAAGTTGAAATTAAGGTTGCAGTAAAATCCAGCCTCATGCTATACTTCATCTCGGATTGTTTTCATAATTGGCTGTTAGGATTCTTAGAAAGTGGTAGAACAACCTGACAGCAAAACACTACTCTGAGAACTAAATCTTAAAATTTGATCAGAAAGAAACATGTTTTAATTCCTTTTTCTTTATAAATTACTTCAACCACCTTAACCATATTTTTAAATAATGTATCTTATATGTCGCTATACATTTTGCTTTTCTGCTCTTCAACATACAGTTATTTCTTTATCTTGAGTTATTCACAGAGACTGCACATAGCTCATCAAGCTCGTCAAGTTTATTACTCAAAGCACTTCATCAAAACTACTCCCAGTGTATTGATATGTGGCTTCATGGAATCACATCTGGACAATAACTGTTGTGTTCAACTAGCCAGCATACAAATAATTTTGCTTAAGCCATCAATGAGGTGGTATCAAATCCTACCAAGTAATAGTTCTAGAACTAGTATTTACAATTTCAGATACTTTTTTTATGGTATATGCTTAAAATGAGTCTGAAAGGTTTGAACTGATAGGTTACTAAACGTTTTGATCATTTTGTGCTGAATATTTAAGAATGATTTCCTTTTTACTCAATATGAGATACGCTAGTACAAAAAAAAAAAGTGATGAAGCTATACAACCCACACCAAAGCTTGATGATTTTGAACGAAGTATCTGGCAGCAATAATGGTCTTAACTTCAATGAGGGGGGGTGGGGGCACTGCTTCCCCTAGCTAGTAATTCAGGCAGTTATTTCTGTCACACCTAGCAGAGTGGCAATATAATTTTCAGTGAAACTACTGTGATTCAAACAAGTCTATATGCATGGAAGAATTCAAGATGAAAAATGCGTATGTGTTTTTGACGTAAGGTCAAATAAAAGATGACAAAAACACGAAGGGAGAGGAATACTTCAGAAAATGTTAGATGTTATAGAAAATGTAATGAGCTGAGATGGTTTTAGTTATCCCACTTAATGTAAGCACTAACTGCCATGTTAAAGGAAATATACGTAGTACATTTTCCTAAAAACTGTAATACATGATTTGCAGTAAAGAAGCCTCTTTCTGAGATTATGTAGCTACATTTCTTTGAGTTGAAAGTTCTATTCCAAAAATAATTTGAAAATATTTTTCAGTATCTTTCCGTATGCCTCTCTTTTACTAACAAGCAGGCTGGTAACAAGCAGTTAGTATACTTTTTTTTTAGTTTGCATTCCTGACTCTGCCTCTGTTAAAGAACTGTTTTGAGAAACTGGACTGACTTTAATGAATGCATTGTCTTTTTGCTGTTTTTCCCATTACATTTGCATCTCTCCCTTCTTCAACACAGCAACTGTGGCATTTTTCTTATTTATTACCTTGTTTGGGGAGAGTTCACTCCTGTAAGTTCTAGTCCCTCTCCTTTCTTGTGTGGTCTGCATATTGCACAAAGAGTCAGGTCGGGCTTTATTTTTATCCAGCTTTCTGAACTAGTTCACTCATCTCTTCTTGATTTATCCTTAAAATGGCAGTGTTCTCTTCCCACCTACCCCAAATAGATTTATGAATACTTAATTGCCTTGACCTAATATATAACAGCCCTTTGAGAAGTATGCTACATAAAGCTATAAGTTTTATAGCCTACAGTAAAATAACAATAATAATAAAATCAGTTTTTCTTTAAAAAATTAATTGTAACTCCAGTAAGTAAAATTCAGCGCCATGAGCAGCTGAGCCTTCTGGCCAAGATAAATACCAGAAAAACAAGTGTAATTCACCAAATCATCTGTAGGCATATAAATGTGACTTGACTTTTGAGAGGATCACCTACATTGAAGCATGAGTGTTCCTCATAGCGATGAACTCTTCATGATGGCGAAGGAGAGGACTTATAAGTATTTTTTCTGATTACCCATAAAGGCCTTATTATTGGTCAGAAAAGCATGAGAGAAGAAAGAGAGAGGACCATGCTTACTGGGAGATTCAGTATATTGGTTGTTTTGGTGGTGGTTTTTTTTGTGTGTGTGTGTGGCATTTTTTTTTTTTTAAATGGAGCCCTCTATTCAGTTAGAGGAATGCATGAAGTTGGCCTGACTTAAAAACCTTCATATAACTGTGATAGTTACCGTTGCCATTACACACATGATTAGGAGGCCACTGACATCAAGCTCACTCTTATTTTTCAGGCATCTTTGTTAGAGGCCAGTTGAGAAGTCTGATTTTTTTTTTTTTTTTTTTTTTTAATGCTGCAGTGGTTGATACCTATATTAGTCTGGCAAAATTACTTTTCCATGTGGTTGGTTAACACAGCAAACTGTTAATGGTTTCCCTCTGTCTCTTCCTTTATTTCTCTGACGATGGTAATGTAGGCACATTATGTGCATAGTGAATTTTAAGCAGTGCTTGAGTGTGAAAGATTTTGGAACTAAAACAGTTGGGGACAGGAGCACGCGTTACTGTTCCCTTGCAAGTGTTCTTGGAATAGCTGTCAAGGACAAAGCACAGCTCCTTCTGGTGTCTGGCTTCTGTGGAGAAGATTTAATTTCAAGCATTTAAGAGCATGCTGCTTTAGTGAACAGTTTGGGTTTTTACTGATGGCATTATCGTTTGGTATGCATAAGTGGGATGTTTTAAGTGGGATCACTGTTAAGTTTCCTTGCTGGCTCATGACCGGTTGTTGCTAAGAGATGTTCACACGTATTTGCTGTGTGAGGGAGTTCATCTCTGTTATGTAGATTTTGATAGCAAGATCCAGAAAGTATGAATATGCTAATGACTGAGCAGTACAGGGTGGGGAAAAAGCATGAAGCTAAATGCTCTGGATTTTTTTTTTAAATAGATTCTGTAATAATTTTGTGTTGTAATTGCAGCCATTTTCTCGAATGTTTCTTTGGTCTTCTAAAGCAAAGCTTTCCAAACAATGGGTGAGGTGATGCTACACAAACCAGCAAACCAGAAATCATGGCTGCATGAGAAGATGGCATCCAAAACGGCTGGTGGTGTGAGCCTCTAGCACCAGGATGAACTGGGCCCTCACAAGTAATAGTTCCAGGAATGGTTAATACCTACATGTTTTGGTAGAAATTGTTGAATAGTTGCAGTGAGGGCAGGGTTTATCTTATCTAGGGCACTATGTTTACCAATGTTAAAATCCATCTGAAGCCCCACTACTTGAGTGAGCATTGCCTATTGATTTCCATGTTACTATGTTTCTTATAAGTGGGTAGAACTGGATGGTGGTAGTATCTAACTAGAGAAAAATTAAGAATTACTGGAAAAGAAGAATACAGCTTAGAAAATGTGGAGTTTTAATGGTGTTGGAAATAGGGAGTGGATAAATAAAATGGTGATATCCTTCTTTCCATGTTTTTCACCTAAGGGAAAAAAAGGTAAAGTTGTGATGGTGATTTGAAAAGGTAAAATTTGTTTACATTTTTAACTGCAGACTCTATGCAGTGAACGTCATGCTGTTGACATGATTTTCAACAGGGATTTCTGTATCCTTACAAACATATTTTTCTGTGTTCCTCAATTCAAATATAAGTTGAAATGGTTTATTTGAATTGGAAAAAATCTTCCTGAAAAAAAAATGGTTTTGTGGTAATAATTCTTCATAGTAATAATTTTATCATAACAAATAATTATTTCACTTCTGATTGTTGAGGTACATAAATATTGGTGTCCAAAAAATTAAAAATAAGGTTGCCCAACGTTGACCTTGTCTAATTTGTGTACCCTTTCTTCTAGCATTTTTTTCTGAGTCAACCAAATAGCTTTTCACTTAAAAATGCTTTTTTATCAATATACTTGCATTCAGTTCCAGCAGTCTAGCAAAGTACTATATTTTGACTGTTAGTTTCAGGTAAAGAAAACAACTTGTCCACTGAAAAAGCAGTTTTTGGTTTCAAGCTTGTAAGCATTCATTACAAACTGTACAGATATTGTTCTAATTAGGAAAAATTGCCTTGTCTGTGTGTCCTCAATTGTTCTCAGAATGTCAGATAGATAATGAACAATTCAGTATAACTGCCTAAAGTTAGTTGAGGGCTGCAACCATCACCAAGATTAAATTATGCACCTAACTTCAACTCCAAATGACCAGTGTATCTTCCTAAAAACTAATATTGAATTTTCATATCTTTGCCCCCAGATGCTACAAGTGCCCCCTTCAAAAACTTATATTAAATATGTATCCTGATTCAATATATCACCAAGGCCTCTTGTTTTCCTTCACATTTTTTTTTCTTGTGGTTGTGGTGTTTGGTTTTTTTTTTGTGGGTGGTTGTTTTTTGTTGTTGTTGTTTTTCCTTCCCCCTCCTCTTTTAGACAGATCGAAGGCATTGAAAGCAGCTTATGGCATTAGATGCTTTTAAGCTGCTTTAGCTGCTTTAACGCCTTAGATAATTTTACATTTCTCTTTCTTTCCTGGTCCCGTAAAATAAAACACTCTCCTGACCCCAAAACCAAGAGCAAAGTTTGGAAGTGAAAAACAAGGGTGCATGCTAATAGGTAGAAATACTAAGACAAACACCCTTTCAGCGCTTTTTCTGTGTATTATCTTTTCCTGAACAGCATGCACCTTGGGACCTATATTTAACGGGTCTGTATTTTGTTGGTAACTTCAGATCTCCTGGAAAAATATACTGAGTTCCATCACATTAGCAAAAAAAACCCCAAAGTGCTTCATTTAATAGATTTTTAAGAAAAAGCTTAAGGCATAATAAAGCATCCTTCTCTTTCACAAAACTGGTTTTAAAAATAAAACAAAATTGTAATGGTAGCTATGTGAAGGAAATCAACAAGTATGTACATATTTGATGTATGTACATCCTACATACATATTTTGTACTCAATATATTATTAAAGATAATTTGTCTTATTTCTAAAGCTAAAAAAAAAAGAACTGAAATTGAAGGAAATTTTGGCATTGTTAGCATTGATACTTACAGAATTATCATATTCAATTGAATTTTTTCCAATAGTGGAAATCTGTGTGGCTTTACCTAACAGAGACCCAAACTAAGTGGATTTTTTTTTTTTTTGAGGGGTTGGGGGTGGGAAGCTTTGCTACACAGAAAATGTAAAACTTCAGACTGCCCTAAGCTTTGTTGCATGAACAGCGATTATTTTAGGACTGAACCTTCAGCAAAGAGTGAGAAGTGACTCTGAGCTAGGACTAAACAAACCTTCCAAGCATCCTCTGTAGTTTTATATGGCAGTTAAGAAATAGGAATTACTATTTATATCACTCTGATATCTGGAGGATAATATTTAGGTCCTGCTGAACTAAAGATACAAATCTTGCTACATCAAAATTGCGGCAGCAATTAACTTCATATTCTTGCACCAGGAGGAAGAAAGAAATAAGTATGTGAGGTATTAAAGTAGAAATAGCTAATTGCTTAATTCTCTTGTGATATCCTTGAGGCTCTCCCAAAATAAAAAAGGTGGAATGTAAGTCATTGTGCATTGTGACCCTTACGCAGTTTTACATCACGTGAACATCCTTACAAAGAAACCTATTTCCCTGTTGTGTTAAAATTTTCATCTGAGGACGTATTACTTAGTCATTTCTGTCTTCAAAGCATCATATAAATGAAGAATTTATGCTTGCTCACCAAGGATTTATTCTCTCTCATTCAACCATATCGATCTGTCAAAAAAAAGCTGGCAAATACTGTCTTCTAAGATGCAGAAGTTTACTAAAAGACATTGTGTCAGAATGGTGTGGAATTCAGAAATTCTTGATGTGTGGTCCTGTGTTCATCTCTCTCTTCCACTGCAGTAGAGAAATGTTGTAGAAAAGCATTATTTATATTTTATTCTCCATGAATAAAAGAGTTTTCAGACTCTGTTGTAAAGCTGCAATGTTGTTCTTCACCAAAGCCTAAAGTGACCTGAGCTGTCATTAGGATTTAGATCATGTTCTTCCATCTGTGACTGACATTCTAATTAGTGGTTCCAAAACTAAGGCAAATTGCACATAGAATTTATAGTTTAATCATCACTAGAAAGCAGTGCAAGGAGTATTTAAGTGCTGAAAAAGTAAGGTAGACTGCTTGAGGCAAAAATGTAATTCTAATTTTGTCCAGAATGCTATTCAACACTTCTCAGCCTTCGATCTGTCCTGTTACATCTTAGGATTCCTGTAAATTGTTCATGTGGTGTGTTGATATGTACAGGCTGCCACCTTCAAGTTTTTGTATTAATACAGACAAAAATACTTTGCCAGGATACTTTACACAGCTGCAAAACCTCAGTGTTCTTAATCTCTGACTGCCAAGTTTTGTAACCCATTGAGTAAATAAAAGTGGCTTTCTTACTGAATAACAGGAAGGCCCTGCTGTCATTTTGTCATATTAGGAAAGCCTCTGTGTTAACACATTCCTGTTTTTACTGTTTTCTGGAAATTGAGGGCATTGTAAAGTACAGCAGCTGTACTCCTGTTGTCGTGTGAGCTGATCTGCTGCAGTTGAGCAAGTCTTGTTTGGATTTTTATTATAAATGAATTAAGAAAGCACAGTGAGTTAAAGATAATTGCTTAAAAAATCATTAAGGAAGATTACTATGCAAAGCCCACAACTATCAGCGCCAACAAGTGAATGGTGAAATTACTCACTAAACTCTCAATAAGTGGCTTATATTTCCAATAATTGGTGGTCTCTTTAGCAGACCAATGGCAACTCTAACTTGAAGGCTCAGTAAACTGGTCCTCCCCTCCTCCTTCCATTATCTTCAGTATGTATATGTGCAGAAGGAAGGTTTCTGATGCTTTGCGTTCCAGATATACAAGTGCTCTGATTTTGAAGTCAGAGTCAAATAAATGAAAGTGATCCATAGGAAACTGGCATTGAATTAGTTTTGTCTGATCAGAATTGAAAGCAGCAGCAGTTTCTAAGGTAGCATTGGCATGTTTATGTTGACAGTAAATCTCTGATCTGTTTAATATATCTGGATCCAAGTGAATTTTGGAACTTTCGTCCATCTTGTCCATCTCTACTGTGACTTTGTGTGCTATATTCGTAGGCAAACCTACTGTAATAATATCTAACAATTATGAACCCTTTTTCCTTCTCTAAGGTTGAACATCCTGCAAATACACGCTTGATTTAGTAAGAAAAAGAGCAGTGGTCTTAAATAGCTATTAGTATGAAAGTTGTCAGTGTGATTTCTGAATTTATTAGAGGATATTTGGGGTTGATCTGCACAGTAATGCTGGTCATAAAAACCATCCTGGAGAATGAGTTTGTTGTCCTTCAGCTGCCTTTTATTTCAGAGACATCTGTCACATGCAGGACATCAAAAATAACCTAGCGGTTAATAGCTGTCTCAAAATAACAGCCAGCAAAGTATTTAGAAAAAAGGAAATGAGAACTAAAATTACATTTCTGAAAAGGGTCATTTAATTACTGATTTATTTTAACTTCTGTAATGATTTCTGCTTGGGTGCTTAAATTTGCAGTGTGTTAACCTATATCTCTTTTAGTCAGAGGCAGTACGTCTAAGACTGAGTGTACATTTGTCAGAGTTATATCTCACTATCTGCAGAGAACTATAGCCCCATAAGGTGTTGATCATGGTCTAGTGTGCCGTCAGGCACAATTTTTCAGTACCTATCACCTTTTTAAATGGCATTTAGAATATTTCTTATAGACTACTATATATATATATAAAAAAATAATTGTATTTCTGCGGATCATGGTAAACTTGATTATTTTATATGAACAGTGTTGTTCTGTGTAATAAGAGAACTGTAAACCAGAAATCTGGTTGAAAATCCAGTCTCTGGAGTTTGAATGATGTTTAGTTATAGCATGCTTTTCTTTAAAAAGTGGTTGTTTGTTTTTTTTTTTTTTCTTGAAAATACAAGTAGAAAAAAAATGACTTAAAAATAGTTAAGAAAGGCAATTTACCTGCACCTGATACTTTGCAAGGTTCAGTACCAGTTCCAAGGTTCAATATTGCAGGATAAGCACAAGCTGCAGTTCCTGGTGTAGCTAACAACATTGGAGCCATAGGTGTATTTACATGAGTGCTTTTTTGAAGTGTTTCCTGTGTTGGAGTAAGAGAGGTTAAACTGTAGTTTGACACAATACAGCAAATCTAACCAGGTATCCTGGTTTTGTTAAAAAACAAGTTTCTCTTTTAGTGAATTTCCCTGTCAGCTAAAGCCTTCTAAATAACTGCAGTTTTCCTGAAAGCTAGATACATGTTTTGGTAGACATAGCAGTGGAATGCGAGGTCATTGATACGGATGGATGCACATCTCGTGAGAGCAGTGAACTGAAACAGGTGACCAAAAAACTGACCAACTAAAGTATTCCGTCCCATTCACATGATACTTCATATAAAATGGGGGATCATGAGGATCTCATCCCTTTTCCTTATGGCCGACATTGGGAGAGGACCTTGCGAGTTGTCCCTGTGAACTGAGGCCTAGTGACAGCCTGAATCCAGCTCCGGTTGGCTGCAGAGTCCAGTCCAGGACTTCGGGTGCCGGCCCTACATCTGCCGGAGCAGTTGCCGGGACTTTCAAGATTGGTTTTGAATATTTTGTATTATTTTCTCTGTTTTTATTGGTAGCATTAGTAAAACATTCTTAATTTTCCAACTCTCTTCTCTCTGTCCTTCTTTCCCTCCCAATCGCCTGTCCTTAGTGGGAAGCGGGGAGAGGGAGTGGTTGAACGGGGAAGTGGAGGGAGAGGAGGTTAACAATACATCTGCCACGGTTTATTGTCACCCTGCAATCAAACCTCGACACCAGGATTAAAATTCAGTGACCTATTTGTTCACTCTCTAGTTTATTCTCTAGGGCCGAGAGGGCTCCTTTCTTTGCATTTGTCTTGTCTCTATATAAAACACCTTGAAAAAATATGTATGAATTTCAGTGCAAAGCAAAGGTAGAACATGTATTTATCTTTTTTTTTCTTTTTTTTTGTTTATAGATAATTTTAATATAAATAGTGCTGTTGGTGTGTGTGTGAGACACCAGGTGTCAGTCACAAAGGGTGAATGTGTTAAGGTGCTAACTGGAAAATACTCCTGCCTACTTCTGCTTGTAGCTGAAGGATTGTCAATGTACTAAATCTCAGGTCATGGGCATGTTTAAATACTTGAACAGGATCTTAAGTTTAACTTGGTTTTGACTATTTAGGTCATTTAACAATTGTATGGATTGTGCACCAAGACGCACATTTTTATGCCCTTTGTTAAGGGGACCATTAAACTAATGAGGCAAAGGCAGGAGGATGGAAGTTCAGTCTGAATGCTTCCTTTTGTCAGAAACCAAAAATGTCTTGCAAGCCATGGGGCAGTCACTGTTGTATGCACTGTGAACTCTGGCAACAGATCCTCTTGCATTATTGGTTGTGAGGGCTGAAGACATGAAGTCTTTTGTTAAAACAAAAAGCTGAAGTTTTGAACGGTATGAGTAATTGATCCTTCTCCCACCTGTAACTCTTTCATTTTGCATCATGTTTGACATACCAGCTACTTGGATTGATTAAAAAGAAAGATGTAGCCACTATTGAATGATGGTATCAATTTCTTGGTAAGTGCAAGGCACATAGCCTGCCATGCTCTGTGTCCTACCTTGTCAAGAGAAAATTAAATAGTGTCATCCAAGGCCACTTATACCTATTGGGTTACTGTCTGCTTGTTAATTCATTCAAACTAATAGTTGATAAATAGTGTTCCAAGTGATATCTAGGTTCCTCTTTAGTTTGAAAGTATTTGAGAGTGAGATTTATTGCAGTTATTTCTTATGAATGCTGTTTACCAGTTGTTTGCTATGGAAACTAATGGAATGTGAATATGTGACTTAAGAAATTGCTTGCTGCTGTCATAAGGTGTAATTAACTGGCAGAATGGGGCAAGGTAAGACCAACAAACCTGCTTGCCAATGGGAAGTCAAAGTAATTCTCTGTGCCCCAGGACACCCTGCACTTCAGTCTTCAAAGGTTCTGTTCCTGTTTAAATGACCTATTTGTTGTGAAAGGTGATTGACTTAGCACTAAGGGGAATGGCTTCTGTTTGACTACAAAAATGTATATTGCAAAGAGAAATGCAGCTTAATCTCTCCTTTGTGAGAAGATGTGGCTATGGATGCCAAGCCGTACTGCAGACATCTCCTGAGACTCTATGAAGATCATTACATTTCTGCATTCCTCTGGTTCTTGGCCTTTCCACTGAGGTTTACAGCAAAAGTTAGTATTGTTCTCTGTGGCCTAGGCTGATTAGCTATGGAGATTTATTAGATATCACAAGCTACTAAACAGGTAACAGGTGATGCTAATTGGATTCACACTGGTGGACTGGAAGGTTACAGTCTCCACCACATTGTGGTGTGTCCTTCAAATGACTCTTGTGTTCAGTCTGTGGAAGATACAGAAAAACATGTATCTAAATGTAAAAATAGTCGAATACAGAAGTTACTCTGTTTCTTTTCCCTTCATTTAAAATCCTAACTGTTGTCTAAATCCCTAGATTTTTGATGGGGTTTCTGTTTCAAGTCACCAGTTTTGGAAGCTTCATCTGCTTTTCTACTATACAGGGAATTTGGGCAAAGGAGACATAAACATTCTTAACTTTTTCAACTAGAAATACTTTGAGGAAATAAGTAGTAGGGAGATCAGCTGAGAAATCTTCAAAACATATATTTACTTTAATCGTATTTCCTGGGTTTTGATGCACTGTATTTCAGCGTGCTCTAGTTTTAAGACCTGAAGATTAGTGTTGAGGTTATGGAGTTTTGTCATACAGTATGATTTCCTCTTTCTGAATTTATTTTATCTGAAGCAGTAAAATTATTCTGTTTGTAGTTGTATAATTTAAAGCTTTAAGTGTGGTATTGATATGTAGTAGTTTGAGGGATTATTCAATACCCCTTATGTTGCTTTGATGTTTCTGTCAAGGGATCAAAGACAGCTAAGTTACAGAAAAATTCTTAGAATTGTACTGTCTATTCAGAGCCATATATTTTGGTTTTAGTGTTATTTTAATGTCCTTAAAAGGAATTTAAGGTGTTTCTGTTCCTGCCTTTTAACTTGCACAATCTGCACAGGGGAAAATAACAGATAACTTCTCTGACTTGAAAATAAATCTCTGCAAAAGCACAAAATGGTGCAGACATAATGGTAACAGTGCCCATTAATACATGCTCTGATTTAAATAGTTCTAATCCTGAACAGAGTTGCAGAAGATTAACAAAGGGTTCTGTAACACAATAAAATCATGACAAAAATATTTTAGCTGTCTGTGATTTGGCTTCTGAGTCTTACCATTTTTAAACACTTTCCTATAGTTCAGCTGGTATAAAATGCTATGCAGAGCAACAGCATCTTTACTATGGCATGCTGGTAGAGGTTTTCCAAAGATAAGAATTTACATTTTTAAATGGTGTCTCTGCGAAGTATGGGTACATACTTAGTTGTACTTAAGTCAATCACCTTAAAATATTAGAATTATTAATCTAAATGATGGAAGCTTCTGACTTAATTAAAAGAATGATAATAATGTACAGTTTTACAGAGATTTTGTTGAAGTATACCTAAGAAAATTTTGAGTTTTGTGATATTTTTCTCAAAGATCTGATTTGACGTGGCAAGAAATCCACTAAAATATAAGGTCAAAATACATTGATTATTGAATGTGGTAAACCTGGATGAGTTTTGAATGTGGCAAAGCCAAACAGAAGTGTTGACTTAAAAGAAAAAGAATAAAAAGCAAAAGGGTGGTGTGGATGCTTGAATTGTTACCTGCTTAGTAGTAATGGAAAGCATTTTAATGGAAATGTGTTTGTAATCTCAATCAGTTTTTATATATGTAGCTCACAGCTGAATATATGAATGGCATATGTTCATTCTGTAGTGAATCCTAGGAGAGTGATACAATGAACAGGTAAAGTTGCTGTAGACAGGATAGGTTTCACACCTCTATTTCTAGCACTTATAAATGCTAGCAGAAACTTTCCAAAAAGAGTGTGAAGATTCTCTTGTCCCTACAGTTGAGAGAAACCTTGTTTACTTTGAGTAAACTGGTAAATACCTGAGAGAGAATAGGTGCATTCTCCTTGCATCTCCATTATGCATGTTTTTTAAAGCATAAACTAGGTTTTAATCTGAACCAGGTGTTGTCTATCTTATCCTGTTTCCCCATTCTCCAAAAAGAGCTATACTTCTAACTTCAATTAGCTAATGTAAACCAAGCAGTATGTATGTATGTACAAAATAGTTTTATATCCAAGCTGAGAGCTGGAAGCTGATCTGATAGCTCAGACCTTACAGACAGGTAGTCTTACCCCTTCGGCCTGAAGAACGTCACTAAGAAGCTGATGTGGAAGCCGTAACTGCTAATGAACCGGTTCCTTTGGTTAGAAAAGGTGGTGAGGCTGGAGGCCACAGTGGACAAATGCTTCATGGTTCACTAGGTGGACTTCTACCAGGTCCTTAATGCACAGCTGCCCCATTTGACAAACAAACTCCAACAACAGCCCTTTCCTGGGGCAGATTTCCAGCAGTTACATGGAAGAAGAGAGTAGAGAAGCCTGTATCTACACTGTCCTAATCACTTATATGTAAGCCAGAAACTGCTTGTCTCCAGTAGAACTTTATCATGTTAACATTGGTTAGGGGATTATAAATAGTTCCCTTCTTTTTTAATGAAGTCTTTTGCCCAGAAAGCTTAGAAGGTCTGCCCATGCCTAGTATCAAGGCAGATTCTTACCTACTACTCAGTTTGCCACTGGGTTACTTGGGGAATGGCATCTAAATAACATGCCCCAAATCACTTGGAGAATCAGCAAGTGTAGTGGTCTCCAAACTTCTTTGATTTGTGCACTCGTATCAGTAGAAAAAAAAATTCCGAGCATACATCCCCACATATGCTTATTTATTTATAAATTATATACATGTACTACTGAAGTTCCAATATTTAACTTGTGCACCCCAATGCATTGTCTTGCACACCCCACTTAGGAGACCACTGAGCTACAGTACTACTGTTAGACCTCCAGCCTTTCTTCAGGTAAGTTCCTGAAAGACAGATTTATCACACTTCATGTGTGAATGACCAGAGAAACAGGTGGGTTTGAGTTAGTTTTGGAAGAGTTTTTGGAATAATTTTTCAGCTCTGATTTTTCCATAATATTAAGGATAATCAATTTTATGACTAGGAGTTGGGTTTATGCCTGGACATAACTGAAAATGAATTGGTATCTCTGTGCACCATCACAGGTCATAACCTGGCTAGGAAGCAGGGACGCAAAACTAGAAGGGAAAGTAATATACTGATGATAAAGAAACTCAAATTCCTTTTAACAGTTCACATATCTTCTAATTAATTTGGACATATCTATTAAAATGATTTATATTAAGTGATTTTTAAAAAGGGTAGAATAAATGTTTGATTATAGTGACATGGGATTGTACATAGTTTTTGCTCTTAGCACTCTTACAGATATATCACTAATTTTCCTTGACTCTATTTGATGCCTTTTTTATTATTATAGTAATTGAATGATAACAGTTCAGATTGCATCCTTTAAGCAAAAAGAGAGGGCAGAAATTTGAGCAGAATGTCACAGATCAGCACTTCTTAGTGTTATGCATAGGCTAAGAAAATGAAAAGAAATCTGTTTATGAACGGGATATTTCCCCCATATTCCACTGGGCTACAAGTCTTGAAGTTCTATAAACCCAAAGCTCTTGCAGAAACTGAATTGAAGATATATATCAAAACTAGACATTCGTTGTATGTGTTCTAAGATCTTGGTATGAAGCATTACTCAGATGCAGTTTTTTCCAGTCATCCATACATTACTTATTTATTGGTCAAAACATACTGGCACTGTTCAGGACTTTCAGAAACAGGGTAGCATAGTATGGCCCAGATTCACCCAGCCTAAATGCCACCTAATTCCACCTAAGTCCTTTTGTCTAATGTTTCCTACTGGCTACATGCCTTTGGAAGCCCAGAGCCAACCAATAATAACCAACAGGCAGGAGGCCTATTGTGGGATTATATGGGATTAAAACTCTGTAAATCTGAGCCATCGCTCTGCTCTGTGTGTGGTGGTGGGTTTTTTAATTTTTTTTTCCTGGATGTATCAAAGAGTGTCAGCCTTATCTGACACTGATATGCAGACCACAGACTATACTGCCCCAGTGAAAACACTACCGAGTCTTACAGCATCATTTCAACCACCATTTCAAGGCTTAACTGCTCCATCAGCACCTGAGGAGGTTTTTCTGCTTCCCACCTTGGGAGTGCAAAGAAACATTTACTGGGACATTTTCAATAGATGTAGGCAGTATTAGGAAAGACATTTCTTAGATACAGTGCCTAGCTGTTGAAATATGATATGCAGAAATACTCTATGTATAGCAAATTGTAAGATTCCTTTACAGGACATCCTTTGGGGGAAAAAAAAAAAAAATCCATTTCGTCTTTCTTAGTGATTCTGTTCTTAGGCCTCAGATAAGGTTGTAAGGTTTAGGAAGTTTGCAGGAATGGCCGAACTGTGGGTGGGTGTGTTTTGCCTTCTTGTTTTCTGTTCTTGTTGTATTTGAATTTGTTGTTACTATGTCAATGAGGGAAAAATACTATCGTCCTCTGTTTTAAATAGAAGTGCAATGTCTTAGTGCACATTGTGCTTTAGTCTGGGATACAATTTTTGCAGTTTTTCCTCTGTGGATGGGTCACCTTGCCTTGCCCACCTGAGTGAATTTGAGCATCTGCAATTATTTTCTCTAGGTGTATCTTTACTGATATTTAGTGATAAGATGTTCCTCAAGCTGTCTTATTGCTAGAAACAAATCCATTAAAGATTAGTTATTTTTAAAGGAATGTTCATCTATCTTATCTAATTTCTTAATATCTCCTGATGACTATCACAGAGACTTGCCTGCTTCATAGATGCACATGTTTCCAGTGGGTAGTCAAGTACAGTGACTTCCACAAGGAAAACACTTCTCCCTTTTGAGTCCTAACAAATGGCACCTCTTATTCCTTCTGTATGCTTTTTGTTAATTTTCTGATTTAGCCCAAATAAGGTGTATATGTTTAGTTGATCCGGGTTCAAAACCAACCAAATCTAACAGTTCTGACATTGCTCCCGAACAATTCTAATTGCTGTTGTCTTGAACAATCTTCCTTCATTCTAGATGACCTTTTTTATCAAGGGATTTCTTAAATCCCAATACCTGTGCTGGACCTCACACATTTATGCAGAAGAGCTCTAAAATCACTTTGCTACTTTGATACAAGTTAATGAATGTGAGGTGGTTGGGGGGAAAGCATGGTTTTTTTTTTTTTTACTTGTATCTGAACATAGTGCTTTGTTTTATTTAAAAAGGTTTTTTTTAGTCTTTTAAAAGGCATCTTTTGTCTGTCTTTTAAGTAGGTCAGCAACCTAATGGTTCCTAACTGGCTAAATCACAGGATATATCAATTTAAAATCTGTCAAGCTTGGAATGTGGAAAAATATCTCTTAAACTTTGGTCAGGTTCAAAAGAGGAATTAATTCTGCTATATGTAAATATTGCCTTTTTGAAAGGTTGTCAAAAATGTTTATAGATGAAATATATATGTTTGCATAACAAAAGACTGAATCTTTTGTGAGAATACTGGTTTCATTTGTAGTATTTTGCTGGTGATACTGAGGAACTAGCTGTGCCAAAGTTGCTTTTTAGTTGTCTATAGTAGTGGTTTAATTTCTACAGAACATAGTCTGTCTATATTGTGCCAGTATGGCAGTGTATTGGAGACTAGCATGGTGTATCTTTATTGCATTGGGAAACCTGGCACATTCTCCTAATTGTTCACAGATTCAGACACATAAAATTGTTAGATTCTTTATCTTTATTATGGACTAAAGAAAATAGAAGAAACAGTTGCCAGTTTAGTGAGACTACGAGGAGACTACTTTTTAAGCCAATGAAATATCATTTTTCTTCCTATTAATTACTAAAATGAATCTAGAAATGTATGAACTTGAGATATAAGTGGATCTTCTCATTAGCTTCTTGATAAATCGAGACAGAATGAAAAAGTGATTGTGTTAATGTGCCCAATTCATAAAGGGATCAGCAGCTACTGCATATTCTACTGTATATTCTGACAAGAATTTCTGGAGGAATAGGGACGGAGCACCATCTGGGGGAGGGGGCTATGTTTGAAGACCTGATTGGACAAATTCCAAAGCAATCTGTTTTCTATTTGGTACTTTCCTTGTTTTGAGCAGTAGCTTGGACAAGGTGACCTTCTGAGGTCTCTGCCGGCCTGAATGATTCTATGAAAGATTTTGGAGGAGTTTGGATTTCAAAGTTGATTTCGATGCATCATTAACACAGTGTTCAATTTGAACAAAAATGAAATGTAAATCTCTGCTGACTACATGAATTTTTAAAAAAAGAGTGTTTTTTGAGCATTTGGGCAAATTAATTAGATAAATGCTGAATGAAGACTAGTGAAACTGGAAGCTCATCAGACAAAATCAGACACACCTCTGCTTCCTCTTCCTGCTGCCACATAAGAAGTCTATTTTGGGAGCAGCTGCAACAAATACCATTTTCAAGAAAAAGACATTTGTCTGAGTAGGGAGACTATTTGCATTATATTTATTTTAATTTTTTAATCAATGTGCATTCCATTAATAGACTTTCATTTTTTCATACCATATTAACTTATTTGTAATAAATTAAAATGGAATTGGTTTTGTAGTAGAGATTTGGTTGATAGAGTTACTGGGACTTATGAACCTTGTAGCACGGTCCCTTAGTTCCAGTGCAGTTGGTGTGACCATGGGTATCTCAGGAAAAAAGAATGCAGGATTTTTCAGAAGATAAACAGCTGAAACAGTAGTAGAAAAAGTTTAGAAGCTTGTTTTTTGGAGAAAGTTCAGAAAAAACAAGATAGTTTTCCAAAATATTTTGTCTTGGTGGAATAAGCATTTCATGAAAAAATGTCTGACCAAAAATGTCTGTTAAAAAAAGGCTTCTCTTGATTTTCTGGCACTATTTTTGGTAGGATTCAAGGTAAGATAACAATATTTTTCATCTGGAATATATGAGAAATTTTGAGGTATAGACTCTCAAAATGAAATCTGGATATATTGTTAAGAAAGTTTGGTTCCTGAATTCCACTGTTTTTATTATAAGAATATATTATGTGCTGACTTAGTGCTTTGTAAATATTCATGCTTGACCTGAAGCTACTTTGTGAATATGCTGATATTCAGTATTTTAAAGTAGCTGATATTTCTTTTTCTCCAGTGCCTGGGCCCTTCAGTCTGGCTGATGGCAAAGGAGAAGCAAGTGAAAGGGCTATTATACTGCAGATCATTATGTTATGAAAAATTTAACTATGGCTTATCAAAAATTTAGTTCAGTCTGATGAATGAACTGTGCAAATCTAAAATGAATTCTTTGCTTTGATTAAATAAAATGGAGAGACTTAAGAATTCATTCCAGTACTGTAGAATAAAGTGCTTTTGGATTGTCACAATAACCTCAGAGCTCTCAGTCTTTCTGATGGAAGGGTATGGAGGACATGCATGTTCTTTTCTTTCTTAGATCAGATCCATCTAAATCAGAACTGAAATACTGTCAGTAGAGATCATTGTTACTATTATCATTTTCAGTCTAGTATTCAAAAAGCAATATGGAAAATGTTTAAATGATGTTACTTGGGGAAGGGGGTATTACATACAATTAAAAATATTTTAATTTTAGAATATGTGTTTTTGAATTATTAAATACTTTAAAAGTCAAGGACCCATGATGCAATTGTTTCTTATACTGCTGAGTATGTATTTACTATTACCTTAGCAGACTGCTGATTTTAAGTGGAGTTAATTTCATGACAGTGGTGCACTAATAGCTGTATCAGATGCATAGTGAAACCTTTAAAGCTTAACAGCGCCATGGAAAGATAAAACTGATTATACGTACACTTTAAAAGGATAATTGCTTTATAATGAATGTAAACAGTTGAATATAAACAATTTGAAAGTGTCATGTTGAATGATTTCACTTTTAACTTCGTTCTAGCAGATACACAATCAAAGAATATATAACCTATCATATATTTTTGGTATGACTTGTATGGAATGATTTGATGCAGTCCCTTGAGTTCTTAGTATAAGAACTTCCACATTAAAGCTAGCAGAACTGCAGTTCTCCATATTCTTTGCATTCTGCACAAAAAGTCACTAGAATGAGATGAAGTAGAAATTATTTTCTCTCTCACTCCTTCTATATGTATTTTTCATAGGCTAAGATGCATTTGAAAACTGCAGAGAGCTAAACCTAGGTTACCTGCAGGCTTATTAGAGAACTGTTCTGGAGATAATATGAAGCAAGTAGACTAAAAGGTAGTACTGGCTTTTTGGTATTGACATAAAAGGAAACAAGACTTATCATGTTGTCTGACATGTTTTATCATTATCACTATGAATTTACCTACATCATAGAAAGGATGAAGCAAATGTCTAAGAGATCAAGTCTAATTGTTTTAAAAAGAGATAGCAGATGATAGTCATTAGTAATTAAAATAAATTATGGTGGAGTTTTTTTATTTTGTGTGGGGTTTTTTTGTTGTTTGTTTGTGTTTTTTTGTTTGTGGGTTTTTTTGGTTTTGGTTTTTTTTTTTTGGATGAAGATTGCAAAGAAAAGTAGAATAAAACCTCTGCTGTCCTAGGGGTATTGCCATCTATTTTTCTGCTGTAAAAATGAGAATTTCTGAGTTCCTGTTGCTTCTAATGAAAGAAAAAGGAAGGAAAGCATTCTCGTAACACTACATGGCATTACCATGCTCAACTGCAGAGCAGCCTCTTGAATTTTTAGTGGCCCAGGGTGCTGGTCCCCTTAGGAGGATGATGTCTAATAATTGCCAAGTTACGAAGCACTGTGGTACAGTCTAATTGATACTAACAAATTCTTTTTTCTAGGTTATCCCATTGAGTTCTGCTACCAGCAAAACTCTATTTTGTTGTCCATGGTAGCAAATGAGTTTCCCAGTTTGCTGCAGGGAACCTTGACATAATAATCTCTGGATTATTAATATGTTACTGTGCTGAGGTGACAAAACTAATCACTAAATCACCGTAGATAACAATAATGCTGGGGCAGAAGAAAAACGTACATCAGCACTTGGAGAGGGATAACCATTGGGGCTTACAGAGGCAAAGCTTACTCTCCTGGGAAACAGCAATTTCTAGGGAATGAAGTGGGATCAAAAAGGTGAATCAAATGGCCTTCAGTGGTCTGGAGGCAAGGGTTTAGGATTGTGGAGCAGACAAGCATTGGAAATCTAATGAGAAAAAGCCTCTACTGGATGAGAAGTGCTGATAACAACAGCGAATTAAATAATACCAGTCAACTTACTGTTTCTTGAATTCATATTATAATGTATTTTTCTATATATTGCTGTACCTTTTGACGTGATTAAGCTGGTCATTAAAACTTTTAAAAAATTATTTCTATGCATTGAAGTAATTACAGTATATGTGTATAATCTACCAGGTCTGAGTGACATAAATGGGGTTTTCTCCTCAATGTTACTGGCAATAAACTCTTGGTATACCTTCAGTACCTTTGATCTAGTTTCAAGACATCTTTCTGTACCACAGGAAGTGGATTTATCCTTGAAGGCTAATCTGATGAGCAATCTGCATGGCAAGAGAAGGATTTTGTACTAATGCAATATTTTTGTTTAGAAGGAGCAAGTCCAAACTACTTGTTTCACAGTCTGACTTTGGGATGCCTGTTATTTGGTCTTGACCTGCCACTCTGAACAAAAATGCTGCTACATTTGGTGATTCAAATATATTACTTGGAAAAAAATTAGGTAGTTTTCTTATGATTTTGTTTGTTTGTTTATTCATTCCTATAACCCTCATTCACCTTTAAAACTCCATGCATTCTACATACATAATTGTGAAGGTTTCAGTCTTAATATGCTGGTCTGGACACTTGGACAACCTATAGTATTGAAAATTTCTCAGAGGTGAGAGATTCCTTACATTTTTAGCAACACTTAACTATAGGAAAAATACAACCAGGAGAACCTAGTAGGGTGTGGTACATACTGGATATAACTTTCGTTAAAAAGGAGCAGTCAAATCCAAAACTTGAAGAATTTTAAAAGGTGGTATTTGTATAAGAAAATGTGACATAAATACTACAAATCAAGTGTCATTTGACAGCTACTTCAGTAGTTTGTTGAATGTATCATGCTTTGCAATCTACACGTGTCCATGCACACAGAAGTTATTTGAATTCTGATCTTAGCAGAATAATTCCAGTTATGTCCCTTGCCAGAGACAAATTACTCCATGTGAGATGAGTTATTGTGCTTGCCAGCAGCTCACTTCCCTTCATACCTAAAGACATAATTTCAGACTTCTGATCTAAATTGAATCCTTAATAGCTTGTCACACTTGCTATAAATATATCTCCTTAAAGGCCAACTAATATAATTATTTTAATTAGGAAATAGTTTTAGTATGATTGCACTGCCTTATTCTATTAATTGCTCATCACTGGCAGAACTGACTCAATTTTTCCATAGTCCTTAATATTATCATTTTTCTGCTTTTCCGTCTCCATCTACATCAGCTACCTTCTCAGAAGTTACAGGCAAATGGAAGTGATGAAACTTCTTGCCATGTTAGCTGCATAGTTGTTTTTGTTTGTGGGGGGGTTTCTTGGTGTTTTTTTTTGTTTTGTTTTGTTTTTGTTTTGTGTGTGTGTGTTTTAGAAGTGGCAGTAGTGTAGACGTTACAGACTGAGGAACAATATTAGTTATTTCTGTGTCTGTGTTTAACAGTTACACCATTGGTGTTCACCCTTGTTATAATATATGTACTTCAGGACAAGGACTGTATCAGAATCTGTATCTACACAGATGATTTATCCTGACTTGTGTACATAAACCATCACATTTCTGGTGGGAGACTGGGATGCAAAATGGACCAAAAGTAAATTCCCTCTTGTAGATGTTCGTGGCAGTTGATACTGTAAATTCTTTTCATTGAAGTTCATTAATAAGGCAATTGGCAATGAAGTAGTGAGTATAAATAAGTCAGCATTGTATTTTCTGTCCTGAAAGTCCATATGGGTTGCTGTTTGGTATCTAAAAAGAACGGGTTTAGTTAGTTTCCTGCTTGATTCTGATCCCCTTGATGTTTCCAGAGGCAGTGCTTGTATTGCTGGAATACTTTTCCTCATACTCTGCTTATTTGAATTTATTTTAAATTAAGGTAATTAAAGCTAGTAAATGATGCATTTGGATAGGATGGGGGGGGAGGGAAGGCGTAGGGCAGGAAATGAAGGTGACCCAATTCTGGCAATAGAGAATCTGAAAATAACTTTAAGGCTTTAAGAAGGAATAGTTTAATCAGTTATTATAATGAATGAATGTTATGCTCCAGCATATGTCCTCCAGGGTACTTACAGAGCAGTTTGTGGAGTTCTGTTTGCATCTTGCATAAGGACGATGCACTTGCTATGTGTTTTGTTTAAGACCTATGAAAAAAATTTCAACTCATGAAAAGATGTGGAAATCCTGATGAGGGGGGTGGCCGGTGTCTATATACATATGAGCATACACAGAAGGATAGAAAGCAATTGGTTCTGGTGTGTATTTGGAAAAAGTTATTGTTGTGTAGTCTACACAGAGAAGACCTAAAAGAGCTCATTGACTGAACTCTGTGCTCCTCTATCATGTCACAGGCTTCCTGGTTGACGTTGGGGAAATCTCTATGGATCAGAGGCTCATTTGCAATTGAGTGATACTATGATCTTGTTGCAGTTTTGTAAATAAACTTCTATGAAAAACTGTAGGTTCATATCAAAATGGAGACCTTCCTAATTCACAAAATAAATAGAACTTATCAGATATTTGGGCTAGTAATTGATAGGGGAAACATAGCTTCTAGTTTGCTCCTATAAATTGTTATCTGATAACAACTCCTTAGAACAAGTTCATTTGCATATACTGTAGTTAACAAGACTATGAATAGCATGTGTGCAGGAGACTTATGATGTTCCTGGTGTAAAATGTGAACTTGAATAAAGCTCTTCATCTGCTTATAGCAGTAGACTGTCCTTCTGAAATCTTTATTGGAAGACTTTCTTAAGTTTAAAAGAAGATGTTAATCACCATCACTAGACCCCTTGGGGTGGATTCATCTCCCTGGATGTGGTGTGTGGTTTTCTTTTCTTTTCTTTTTTATTTTATTTATGTTATTTATTTTTATTTTATTTTTTATTTTATTTAATTTTTTTTAATTTTTTTATTTTTTTTACTTTTTTGGGGGGAGAGGGGGTGTAACATTTAAGTAGCCGATAAGCTTTATCTATGTTTCTACAAAGTGGTGCTTTATGTTCCCATTCTCTCCTTGACAGGCAGCTAAAGATAAGATTGATGAGACAGATACTGACTGGTTGGCAGTAAAGATGTTATGATTGCTGTGGTTGTCAGAAGCCAGAACTGAGGAAGGAACCCAATTCTCTCTCTCATTCACTGTGACCAAATCTGGACACAGCTAAATTAACTTTAAAAAAAGAGGTGGGGGAGCGGGACAGTTTTTGTGTTGTTTGTTGTTGTGTTTTTGGTTTTTGTTTTTTTGGTTTTTTTTCCTAATGAGCCTGAAAATAATGGAAACGTTATAAATAATGTAGTAGTAAAATGAGTTTTTCTGTAAATGCCCAGAAGTTTCTGAAAGCTAGATCTTTACGAGGAGGGGACAAATATTGATTAGTATGTTATTTTGTGGTTACTTTAATTTCACATACTACAGAAAGGAAAAAAGAAATTCTTAGGCTTGGCCTAAGACTCAAAAAGCACATTCTCATTTTATTGCTGGTAATCATGTTTTGTCTTTATTAAAATGTACAGACAATGTTTGGGTTTTTTTCTATTTCATAATCTTCATTTTTTTTTTCCTGTTAGTACATGGTTTTAAGTAAATGCTCCACAAGGGGACAAGTCCCATGTTTAAGTGACCCAAATACTTAAATAGTTTCATAACCTCTAAGGGAATTAATTTTCTGCATCTCCACTGTGTGGCTGAAGAAAACAGAGCTGCTTTATGTGGTGTTACTATAGGAAGGAACTGCCTTTCTGACAGTGGTGATGATCACTGTCAGTAGCTGGGCAGCCGGCCAGTGGCCATTCCTGTTCAGGTATTTCTGGGCGTTATCAACATACAACCACTCTGCAGTACTCCTGGGGACAATGTCAATAAATTTTAATTGCCCTACTCTTTTTTCTTGTCTCCTCTTTATTTTTTTTTTTCCTTCTGGCTTCATACCATAATGATGACAAGTGTGAGTTTTGTGAAGGATAATTTAGGAAGATCAGTGCAGAAGCAAGTCAGTGGCCATTTCTACTGCAGATCTCCAAAGTGAAGTGAGGACAAAGGATGAGACTGTTTTCTTGTTCAGCAAGTCTATGATTTACCACCGAACCAACACTAAAGCAATTGCTTTCCTTTGGTATTAGTAACCTGAAAAAGTACTTAGTAAACCTCCCTTTTGCTTAAGATGATGTGAAACTTTATGTATGAAAAATATGCTATTTTATAACTTCCAAATTAGTATTTCAAGTCGGCTTCACTTCTTTACTCTGATTATTTTTTTTGGATCAGGATGCTCACAGCATATAGTGTTAATTACATGTTTTCGGTATATATGTTACAGTTCTGTCTTGTGAAATACTGTTTTAAATAAAAGAATAGCAATTCATTTTTTATGAAGTGGAAGCAATTATTTAGTCAGTTCTACATTTTTTAAATATTTCAAGTGAAGTAAAATAAAGCCATAGTGAAATGCTTTGACTTTTCTTGATGGGAAATTAAAGGAACTTAAGAAAAAGAAATCTAAACCAATTTTACTAAAAACCAGCTAATAAGTAACTGAAAGGAATTATTACGTTCATGTACTAAACTGAAGTACTTGTGATTTGTGGTGATATTAAGAGAGCAGAAAGGGTAATGAGAAGAAAGGAAGGCTGGGAAAATAGAGCTGATTTTTAGGGAGGGAAATCTCTCTGTTTTAGAATTAGCCAAACTAAACTGACTAATAGCATTGCTATTTAGTAGTATGATTAGCGTAAACATGCTTAATCTGTGCCATGTCTTAGAACTTGTTTTCTAATCTCGTCACTTTGTGGACAGCATGAGAAGAAATCAAGAAACAAAATAGCTTACCTATGGACATTTTACTTTCTAAGAGTCTGAGAATCATGTATCTTAAAAACACTATTATCCCTTCTGGGAGGTGCAGCTTTTGTTCTTTTCCAGGCTGGTTAAAAACCTTCCTGCTAGCTCGAGTTTCTCTTCAGTGTAGTAATGGTTGGGCTCTTGTTGGACGAAATAATAGATTATCTCTTCTTTTCCTATATGCTCAATTGCAAAACTCCAAATCAGGTTTGTCTTTGTTCTCTCTCAATCTCTGGACATCTTTTTATTAGAAAAACCTTGTCTCATGGGACATGGGCCAGTAAATAAGATAAGCTGAACTTGGTGGTTTAAGGTTGCCATTGTGAGGGATTCTCGGCATTATCCTTCAACACCTTGACATATGCGATCGACTAAACATTTTCAACAAGATTATTTTCACATATTTTTCAGTTTGGTAATGAAGATGGTTTCTGAACACTAAGGGGTAACCTTAGTTCCATTTACTTTGTATGATTGCCCTCCTGCAAGTCAAAATTATCATTTGAGTTTATTTGGAAATACTAAGCGTCTTTAATCTTTAAGTGCTATTGCCTGAAAATGTTCACTGTTGTTGGAGGATATTTTACCCTTCTGCTGGCCATAAACATCTCAACGTTAAGAACAGATCTGAATGTATACATAGAGGGATTTGGATCTCTCTAGGAAATTGGTTTAGAAACATGAGCTCTCATGAAGTTATTTAGCATTTCAGTTCCTGCATGGAGATGTCATAAAATAAATCTGTTTTTATATGCAAAGTGGCAGTACTGTGGCAATGTAAATTACAATTATGAGTGTAACAGTACTTATTTACAGCAGAATTAATTTCAAAAATTGTTCCGTTTAGGGAAACTCAGCAGGGAGCTCAGTCTTGTTCCTCTAGATACTTTATTTTGTCATTCTAGTTTGTAACTTTTATTGCTTCCTTCAACCCTCATAAAATCTACACTGTTGTATACAACCTCTGTGCTTACTGATTTGAAAAGTCATTTTAAAACTCAATATCTAATTATTTTTTTAATTAGATACTGTAATCTGTGTAAGTCAATGATGCATATCATGCTAACAGTGATAGGACACGATATGAAAACTTGTTAAGCCTACCATTACTGAGAGTTTAATGCTTGCATTTACGCCTTTCTGTAGTCATAATTTATCCCTACTATTAATTTAGTTCTAATTTAGTGAGTTGTTCACAGTTCCATGTGAATTATGCTGTGAGGTCAAGAAGTCAAGAGACCTCTTTCTTTGTACATAATCAATGCAATTATTCCAATTAAAACAAACAAACCCACAAACATACCAACCAGAAACAAGCAAACAAAAAACCATAATAAACAAACAAAAACCCCACCAAAAATGACCCAAAATAACAAAGCAAGAAACTCTGTATCATTCTACTTTACATGAGGATCCAAAATCTAGTTCTGTAAAAGTAAACACAAATAGACCAGAGGCAGCCATGGCATAGACATGTACTTTTAAAGTATCCATGGAGTTATTCCACTCATCACAAAGTAAGGAGTGCTTCCCCACATTCTGTATTGATCTACACATGCCAGCAAGACAAGAAATGCAACGAAAAGCTCAAATATGTGTGATCCTGACCACCTTTCCAAGGCATGGAAAAGTCTGGTCCTCATAACCAGTTTGACCATCTGTTTTTCTGTGGCTGAAGGCAAATTCTTTTTTTCTTTTAAATTAAAAAAAACATTGTGTATCCAATAATTTTCTGTTGTGTTTGGTTCAAGAAAAGCCAACTTGTTCTATCACTTCTGCAGGGAGCTTGCTGTTTTGACTGAAGTTGAGTGAATAAAGTTCATGCACATTAAATCAGAAAGTCTGCATATTCATCCAGTTGCATTATTGATTCCCAATTAACTTTCTAAAAAAGATCTTATACTTGAGCTCTGATTAGCAAATGAAGCTACTTGCTAAGGAGGCAGACAGTATATCACAGAAACAGTCCATCTGTGACTAAGAATTACCTACAAATAGAATACGTGAGCACAAAAAATTGATATAGTCCATAGATATGTCTACATGGTGTGCTCAATGGAAAGGCAGTATTCCACATCCTTCCTTGCTCCTATGCAAGGACAAGAACCTGTTTTCATGAAATTCCTATTTTAGGTGTTTAGGCTGAGGGTGCAGAGAGGGAGACAACTCTGAGATTTTGAGTATTTTCCATTCGAGGTCTTACATCAACATCTGAGTCTCTAAAAATTTGCATTTCCCTGATTTGTCTCTACTGGATGTTTGCCACTTTGGATTCGATTCTTCAGAGCTTGCCAGTCGTATTACCAGGTGCCTCTAATTGGATTAGATGGTTTCAGTCTTAGCACTTTTCTGAGGAAGAGTAAATCTGGCTGCCATTTCAGAATATAATTTCTAACGATTTTTGTATTTAGTTAGGATGAAAGTGGTGAGATACCTGCAAAATGGAAGAGGCTTTGATCCTGTCTCCCTTGAAATATTTATGTGGAAGAAAAAAATGTTTTTTAGAGCTTCTGAATCACAGAAGCCAAGATCTCGGTGGGATGCCAATTAAATCTCTACTGACTTGCTTTCCCATTTGCCATTTGCCCTTGTTTATGTGGACAATACAGATACACATGCTGCTCAGTGAATAAGCACTGTTATTTTATTTATTGTAGAACATATATAATTCATCCTGTAGTTAGAGGTATCAGAGTAAGGTGACCAGAAATTAACTTCTATACAATTTATGATTGCGTTGTTCAATCTGGATGCATTCTCACTGCTGCTAATAACAGTTTCTCCTGTGCCTTTTAATATGTGAAATTAACCTACAATTTTAGGTTAATGCCCATGCTTAGAAATTCAGCCATGGATTTCATTTATCACTTTGTAGGCTTGCACACTACTTCAAGATCTTAGAAAGCTCAATTACATTTCTAGCTATCCAACAGCTATGGCGCACATTTATTCTGCCTAAGTGTTGTAGAGTTTTCTTCTTTGTGGCAGAGGCAAGTGTAAACTTTTCCATTGCTATAATCCTGCAAAAACATAGGGAAGTTTCTTTCTGTATTTTAATTTTTAACATTCTGTTGGGCTAGTTATAAAAGGCTGATTTCCACTCAGTCTCTAAGATGACTGTTTTATCTCCAGCCCCGTATCACGCTGGCAGAGTCTGCCACGGTAGCCAGCTGCCTGTTCAGTCTTGCTCTCGCCTTGTTACTTCTGGTCATGTAAGCAGCAATCTTTAGATACTTCAGACTAATAC
The DNA here is from genome assembly GCF_036013445.1 of Caloenas nicobarica. Classification (NCBI taxonomy): domain Eukaryota; kingdom Metazoa; phylum Chordata; class Aves; order Columbiformes; family Columbidae; genus Caloenas; species Caloenas nicobarica. Next base: position 25,249,218 of record NC_088251.1, on the reverse strand, counting down.
CTTGATCTTTCTTTAGTAATTGACTACAAATAGAAGTTGGTGGTCTTTAAATCTTGCTTCTTAAGCAATTCTTTCAGTCAATTGATGGTTTTCAACATTTTTCTCTGAAGGTCTCTTCACCCAAGAAAGGTGAAGCATTTGCAACTTAAAATAAAAAGTAGGCTCATGAATGATCGGCAGTTTTCTAAGGTGCTTGAAGTATTTTTTTTTCTTTTCCAGAAGGTATATGCTTAGCCATTACCATTTTAGTGTGCCTTTAATGGCAAGTGTTGTGAAAATATTAGCTAATATTGTTTTTATGGCATTATAATAGCAGAAGTTTATAACTGACCAAGTTTATGGTCTCTAAAGTAATCCAAACTTTAGTTCTTTCATCCTCAAGTTTCCTGCCTGTATATAGGTTTCTTGCCTATATATATAATTTGTGGAAAATTGTAGGTAAGAGCTCTATTTTGGTTCATCTTTCCCTCAGGGATTTCAGACTTGTGCATTTTCAGATTATGCAATGTTAACAGCTCTTAGAATTTTTTGTCATGAGAATTGCTACAGAGACATCTTTTTACCTTCTGGTGCTATGTGGATGCATCAGAATTTAATCTTTCACTTGAAATAAAATGTGTAGTATTTCCAGGTTTTTTTTAATTCTGATTTTTCAAAAAGAAGATCATAGAACATGGTTAAAAAAAAAAATCAAATCTGAGTTGAGATGTGCAAGAATATACGGCAGATGGTCATTAAGATAGCCCAAACAGTTTGAATATGCAGGATCAAGTCTTTTAATACCTCATGTCTTATCTTCCTTGTGTATATGCAAGGATGTTTTCTCACATAATAGCCTTTTTTTTGTTGGCAGAAACAGGCTTTGAATTTGGGAAAGCATTATACCTGTGTTTTGGCTTTAAACTCCCATCCCCTCCTCCATGTTTGTGTTATAATTCTTATAAAGGAATTTCAGTTTCAGTGAACTTGTGCAAAATCGCAGGATAATAGTATTTATTCATTTCTTCTAGTGAATTTTGTAATTAAAATGCAATAAAACAACTTATGTTCAGTAAAATGCCTTTTACATCCAAGACTGTACTGTTACGACTGTTAAAACGCAGTTGTGCTATACATCATTACAAAACAGTAGCTGCACAGACCTTTTATTATTGCATCAGAACCTACAGAGGGTTCTGGAAATATAAATTACAGTAAACTGTACCCAGACCTGGAACCAAAGGAGTGTTTGCTAAATAGTGTCCTTTTCTGTCACTGAGAATTTTCCTCAGACTTGCACTTTATATGCTGAAATTGTCCTAATTTGGCTTCTGTGAAGGACTTAATTTTGGTTTTGGAAAGATCAAATGGGAAGAGATGAGATTTAAGTGATCTCCCCCACTTCCAAATCTCGGTAAAGACAGCTGAAATGTTGAATTATTACAGTTGGACATAAAAATAGCTCTGGTTGCTAGGCAATGATGAAGATTTGTTCTATAGGAAACCAGATTTGTGTTGCCCAGGATCTAAAATTGTATGTCGTGTGTGTTTGTTTTTATGTATGTAAATGCATGTGTGTGTATATATATATATTAGCTAAATTCATAAATAAGTATGAACTTGAAAGTTTGCGTACAGTAGGTTATATTTTCATTTCTTACATTTTATACGTGAGTATACCAAAGACTTACTCATTCTAAGCTGTCTTATTTTTGACATATCTTGAGTGCCTCAGTTCTCCTAATTTTAGTTTCTCATTTTCTATCCCCTGTTTACTGTCTGGTTTTAGATCCTCTTCTTAATTATACAAAAATCCCTCCTCCTTAAAAAACCCTAAACCTACAACCTCGAGGAAACAAAAGGGGAGGCAATAGTTGATGCTCCCTTAAAAAATATGAGAATGCAACAGTAATGGTTTCTTCCACAGCTAAAATACTCTAGGTACTTCCTGATATATCAGTGATGTTGGAACATATAATCTTACTGTAATGTTTCAGTGGAAATAAATATATATTTGAATTAGACCGGCATGATCTGTCTCCTTAAATTTGGTTTCTGTTTCATCCCATTTGCTCTTGATTTCACAACCATTCATTTATATTGTCCTTATATGATCCACTATTATATAATTATAATGGATTGGGTAGATTTCACTATTCTTGTCTTTTAAATGTAATGTTAGAAAGGTTTTCATTTCACACTGTTCAAATAATTCAGAGACCAGCCAAAGCTTTGGTTTTTTAGCCACCCTCTTAGGCTGTCCTACAATGCCCTATTTTCATCTCAGTTCTTAGAGGTCTGAATTAACTGCAGTAGGAATACTTGCTGTTCTTAGAAGAAATGTGAATCTCAGTTTGAACTTGTAAGTTCAGTTGAGGAACTGTATGATTTCTTCAGTGTTTATTTGTCAATCTGCAGAGAAATGTGCTGCTGTTACTCTCTTGAAGTTTTTCAGAAGTGTACAGCAGTGTGTGCCCCCACCCCAACCATAAATACAGACTCAAACTTGTAAGAGGATTTCTGTAAACAGCATACTGAATAAGACATGAACATGTATAAATTTGGTTTGTCAGTGGCAAGAATAAGAGCTAAAATAGGGGACTCTTGTAGACTTCATAAAAGGGAAGCATAACAATGGGTGAGGAGTGTGTCAAACATATTGTGAAGGGGTGGAATACGTATTTATCAGCCTATTTGAACAGGGTACTAGAGCTTCAGTTTCATCTGCTGCTATAAAGAAGCAGTATCAGAGCGTGAAATTAGCAGTCAAGTAATTCATATGCCATAGCCAAAAGCAAAACAATTAGCTGCACGGATCCACAGAGTTTATCTACTGATTCTATTGCATTTTCAGCTCCCAACTTGATGGTTTTTCATCCACTGAGCAGTAAAGGCAGTAAACAAAATTCATTTGCTGAAAAGGAAGTACTATTCTGCCCCGTAGCAGCAACTCAGCCTTGTAGCTTCAGCGGGCAATATGCTGCATGTGGCATCTGTAGTGAATGATTAACATGTGGTGTTTGTGTACTGCAGACTAAAATACATTAACTCATGTTAAAATCAGTTGGAACTTGTACTCCAACATGGATCTTCATTTGTGTATGTGTTACAGAAAACCTTTCAAAAATTCAATTCTGTATTTGAGACCAAGGCTCATGGGCATTGTCTTGGGTTCTACGGTTACTTGGTTTGAACTGCATATAGGTCAGTATTGGAGTTTGCTGCATTTTAGATGTAGGAAATGTCTTGTTTATGATCATTTACACTGTGAACTAACTACAAATATATTTTTTTATGCACCGTTGGTTTTTATAAAGTATCAAAACGTGTTAAACCCAGTTTGAGTCCATTATCCTTTCTACGCCTCCTGTTAAAATTAAATCAGTATAAAATTGCAATGATGGGTAAAGAAAATGCTTATTTTTGATTGCAGAAACACTGTTATACAGTAATACTTACAAAAATAAATTAATGATGGCCAGTGGCATGAAAATCACCTAAGAAGTTATTGTATTGCTCAAATGTTCTGTATTAAGTAAGAAAATCTTAAGGCTTTTGGCATTTTTCCAGTCAGTCATTTTGCTAGACTGTAATAAGGTCCACAGCATGCACTGTATCTCAGTTAATAACCATTTATAGTTCAAAGATGTTCCCTGTAGCCATGGTTTTATATTGTTTGTTTGCTCTTGTGAGTAGTTATGGAGTAGCATCCACTGTTCAGTGAGAACAGGCACATATGGAAGTCAAATCTTAGGCTTTCAAATCTTTATGAATGGGATTTTAATTCTGGGAATTTATCCTATAATCAGGGATAGCAACGTATTCCAGTGGAAAAGATCTTCATTTGACATATCATTATTGCAGTAACAGCCAGCTGTCCCTCAATTACAGAATGACATTTTGTATTTCAGCCTTTCTAAAACAAAGTTAATCAGAATGATTCCCCTAATGTTTGTCTAAGGACAATTTTAAAAAAGAATGTGACGAACGGCAAATGAAAAAGACAAGAGCACAAAATTCAATGCATATGTTCCACATTTCTTTTCAAAGTAATCAGCCATAGGTATTTCCATTCTGTATCTTTTTACCGAAGATGTAACAACAAAGCAAATGTTAAGACAGTGAAAACACAAGCATGTACAGGCTAGATTTTGATCATAGTCTTTAAGTCACCAGATTTTTGTCATTTTGTCTTTTCTTTAGCTCTTTTTTGCTTCTCCTATAAGCTAGGTAATACAAGGAGCATATTCCTTGACACAGCCCTGTGCATAACTTGTGATTTTTGGCACAAATGTTTTGCATATGTGTTGTGGCAGGTGACTGTAATCCTTTTTTAGCTTTACTGATTCCAAGTACTTAATTTCTCTATGAGGATGTGTTTGCCCTGCTTTCTTTCTTTCCAATTTAGCTAAACCAAAACAAAACATTAGTTTTAATAATCTAAGTAAATAATTCCATTTTACTGATGAAGAACACAATAAACAGGTTTGTATCAGCGCTATATAGCCAAATATTCTTTTGCAAATAGTAGCCAAAAGTGGGTGCCTATAGAAGAATATTCAAGCAAGGCTGGCATATGTAATCATTCCCCTTATTCCTCTCCAAACCATCAGCTGTTTGCAGCTGATTGATTTTTCTGAGCCAAATACGGTTGGTGTGCATGGTTGATTTCTCTTCCATAAGTTTGTTTAATTTCTTATTGAATCCAAACAAATTCGCAGCATGTAGAGCATCAAGCTTCAGTTTTTACAGCTGTGAACAGAGTACTGTGACCCAACACATTTAATTTTTTATAACTAATCTACTATATAGGTGTAAAGTTTGATATAAATCCAAAATTTTTGCAATGTGAAGTTCAGGGTAAAGATAACTGATATTAACATAACTGAAAACAAAATTTAAACATTATGAATTTAAGGTTGTTTTAAAAAAACTTGCATTTCTCTGTATGAGAGGAGAAATTTTTGCTTTTCTCTTGTTCAGGTTGTGGAGATGCAGAAGCTTTGTCAGTGATACACAACCGCTTATGACTTTCAGATCAATATTTTCTTTACTACACAAACCAAATCCCCAAGGATGAAATCAGACTGAGTATGAAATTGCTTCTTTTCTACCCTTTTCTACACAGATCTGTTATTCAGTTATCACAGAACATCTGTTATCTGAGAAAATTAAAACTGGACAGAAGACATGGTAGTGCTTGATCAATAAAATCCAACTGCTCTAATCTTTGTGTTTTTGCTTATCCTATATGAAGGGCTGTTTCATATTTTCTTTATGTAAAACTAATTAATTACATACTTATCTATCAGAAGACAAATATTTATCAGTGCATTTATCACATCACTGTAGTATACTTTCACTTCAAGTTCCTATTTTTCAGGTGAAGTTTCTTATGACTTAAACTTTTTGTTCCTTCTGACAGGAATTCTGAACATTGTTAATGGAGATAAGAATTGTTCTTGTAAAGTTTTAAGCACTTAGTTAAGTGGTAGCTTGACAACTGTAACTACTTGGTATCATTAATTTGTGACAGTTGTTGGGACACTTTAAAACTGTTAACAAAAAATTTATAGGAACATATTTTATTATAAATATGATCCTTGGTGTGGAAATATATTTAGAAAAAAGTCAAGGTACAGCTAATTATAGAAGAGGAAACTTTCAAGAATAGATGCACATGAGCAGGTTTTCTAGTTTGTTTCATAATAGGTCACCAAATTGCTCGTCAGAGAGAAAATGAAGTAGAATCACTGTCACTGTTTCGTAGGTTCGAAATAGCATAATTTCTTTTTGTTTTTTGTTTTTTTTTTTTTTAAAAAAAAGAAAAGCACTGTAAGATTAATATTCCTTGTGTTCTATGATCTGAGCTACACTTTGTTGCCTTTGCGGCCCATGAAATAGATACGAAGTATAACTCAGAAGTGTGTTCTGAAAACGCTAAAAGAATATAATATTAATCTGTGAGAGAATTTTCTATACTGTGGAAACCTCTAGTGCCATTTTACAGAATGAAATTCAAACAAGTTGTTGTCTCAAAATTTTTTTGAGATGGCTCCTTAGGGTTTTTCCATATTATTAAGTTGTTCTTTGTTGCCTCCTCACAGACCCTTGGATTTTTTTTTTTACAACAAAGTAGATATCATTAAGTGGAACAGCAGAAATATAGAGAATATTTGAATATAATTTAAAAAAGTTAAGATTCCTAATTGGCACAATAAGAGTTTAAGTATGTGTGTAATATGATGTTCACAGAGCTGTTCTCCAAGATACATTGATTTAACAAATGTGAAAGTACTCAGTAGTAGAAGTTCCATGAATAGCCTTCTCTTTTTTATAGATACACCTTTCAAAAGTGTTGCTGATAAATATTAAATTAATTGCTATCAAAGGACTGTTTGGAAATTTCCATGTAGCCTTTTATTTGTTGCTGTTAAAGAACCTCTTGATACTGTTGGAACTCTAGAGTAATGATTCAAAAATTCTCAAGTAGGTTTTTATGCTTTCCATGGTTAAATATTGCTTTCCTTGGTGTGTATTAAGGACTGGGCATGTCACCTTTCTGCTTGCAATCCAGTACTTAACATGCTTAACTGTTATACAGTAGTGGTTAATACAGTGATAATTCAGCATATTGGATGCTGGATATTATAAAAGCAAAACCGAGACATAATTTGGGATCCTAACATTCAGAAATCATAGCAGATGGAAGCAGTTATCACTCCTAATTGTCTCGAGGGTAATGTTCACCTCTTATTCTCTAGGCTACCAAAAAGAATAGAACACAAACTGCTTTTGTGTAGTTCTCATCCAGTACATTGGTTTCCTTAAATTAAGAGAGGCTGTTGCTTTTGTAGGCAACCTAAGTCTCTGAAGTGTTGTGGTACTCTCTATTTAATTCTAAATTATTAGCTCCTGCTTTCTAAAACTCTACATGGAAAAATAAATTCATGTTTGGAATGCAAAGTTTTTTATTCTTTCATCCATGAGACTGATTTTATTTTCTTCACAGACTGTAGTAACAGTTATTTGGATAGAAAAAGAATAAAGGATAGTCCTCGGCATAGCAGGCAGGGATCCAGATTGATTTCAACCACTACACACAGGAGTTTCCTAAACATGAACTGAAGTAGCAGTTCCATTTTTTGACTGAGAATACTTTCAGATACACTTATCCTGAAAATCGTTATTCATTTGAAAATGGATGTCTTCATAGCAAGGACAACTTTTTCTTGGGCTTAGAATTCCAGGATTAGCCTGTGGATGAAGCTACTGTTCTGGCTTTGTGCGGTTTTGCTGTATTTGTGAGCTGTCCATCTGCTCTTATTTTATTACATTCAAAGATTGAGTTGTTGGTAGCAGACACAAGGAATTAAGGAATTAAATTGGTAATCCATTTTCTAAATGGCTAGTTTGCAGGAGTTCTTATGATGAGACAATGTCTTACAAAAACACTGCCAAAACTTAGCAACTAGCTTGAATTTTATGATGACCCTTCCTCTTCAAGGAAGAGGGAAAAAAATGAGGACATGGGCTAAATTTACAGTCCTCGGAAATACTGTTTTCTAGACCGATGGAAACTAATTAGAATACGAAATTGTCAAAGGACTCAGGCTATAAGGAGTGCATTTTACATATACACCAAGTAACATGAGGTTATTTCAAAAAGATGACCTCAAGGACTTATGTAAGATTTGTCAGAAGTAAGTTCAAGTATGTGTATGGTTTATTTAGCAAGGCAAAGGATTCTGTTTACATATGCCACATGAAAGAGGAAGGATATTCCATTCATTAGTGCTATAGCTTAAAACATATCACCTGAATTCATATCTGTGTTTCATTGCAGGCTTCCTGCATGCTTTCCATTTCTCTGTACCTGCTTTTTCAAATTGGAAAAATGGGTCAAATAACACTTCCTTGCTTTGTCTAAATAATCCGAAGACAAATATTTCAAGACTGGCAGTGTTCCGAGTAAATCCTGAAGTCTGTGAGATGTTTTGATATTATTGTAATGATAGCAAGATAGTATAAATAACTTATTTTTCTTCAGTCCTAGCTGCTTGAAATATTTTATAGAGGTTGTTGATGATGATAGTATGAGAACTCTTCACTCCCAGCCAATATAACTAATTAATCTCAAGTGTGCAATGATTTAACAGGCTTTCGCTTTCTCAAGTACTCCCCAAAATTCTGCTTTGCTGTTAATTCAGGCAGTTTGTCAGACCTCAGAGTCACCTTCCTGTCCCTTAGCAGTTTAGCTTTCTATTCTCCAGATGTCTCTGGGTGATAGCTTAGAGTGAAACTCCCAAATTGTGTTAGTAAATCCTGTGTACAAAAAACAGTTGCAATGTTACAGAGTCAGTGCTTTGAGGAAAGCAACTGTGTGGTAATAAATGCTTTTTGGTATTCATTTGATACTAATGATGTTAATGTATGTAGTCTTTACTCACAGGATTAGCATAGTGATTTCTGTTAGAGGAGAGGAATGTTATAATATGTAGAAACTTTTATGTTCGCTACTTGTTTGACAGCACCCAAATCTAATTCTGGGTGAACTCTCATTAGTTTCAGGGTGCTGTAGTTAGGCATTAAAGAACATTTCTACTTAGAATTGTTTGATAATAATACAAAAAGAATACATTTATTTTTAAAAATCTATTTTTTCTTATATAATACTAGATCTTTGCTGTGCCTTTGTTTAGTATGTACTAGGAAATAGTTTTATTTCTATTTATGTGGTATTTTCAGTGGTGTGTTCTACTGCTTACAATATAATGTTGTATTGTATATAATTTGGATTTTTGTGCATGTCAAGGAAATACTTGTAATACATTTTTATTCCTAGGTGAGGGTGAGCTTGTATATGTACATATTTACCTAGAAAATAAGGCTCCAAAGTATTTCTCACGTTATCTTTTGTTGTTTTTTCCCTTAGAAAAAAAAAAATCTAAATTATAATGTCATTTTCTTTGTGGAGGTATGTGACCTATGATGAATTAGCAAAGTTCAGTACTTTTATTTGGTCTCTTGACAGAGACTGAATACAACTTCCCACATACAGAAAACTAATGTTTAGTTGAAACACAATAGTATGTCTTGAAGTTTATTTTTTCTCCAGAAGTACTCTGTCTTCTATTTTTAGAAAAGTTAAATGAATTGAGCACATACAAAATTAGGCAGCTCAGAACAGAGTGAACTGTCCTAAGAGGTTGGAAAAAGTAGACAGCACATTGTTTAATATGTATGTTTTCTGGATCCCAAAGCTACTGTTCCCATTTCTGTTAATAAAATTACGGAATTCTCAGAATTTTTTTTTCCTTCTCCATTCATCTTGCACAAAAGATCATATTACTTGCTTAGGCAGATTTTAGGTTTTTTGTAACTTCTGCATAAGTGCCAGCTTCTTGGCAGCTGCTTATCATGGACACAAAATCCTTCTTCTAAAGTTGATCATACATTAGCTGATGGCAACCAATAGTAGTCAGGTGAATGGTACTATAACAACGTATATTATTGATATTTAGTAAGTCAGCACTTTGAGTGTGCATTGATTCTACCAGCAGAATGTAACCTTAGTAGGCATAAAGTTTTGCTCTGAAAGAATGAGTGCTTTACTTTCCCATATTCGAAAATCAAACAAAAAATCAGATCTATCACAGCAAAGTGTCCAGTTATTGGCTAGGGAAGGGAATTATACATAGTAGAGGGCTAATGGAAAGACTACTGAAAACTATAGAAAAAGGTTTCCCTTGCTCTTAAAGAGCAATTAGTGTCCGACCTATCATCTATACTAGATGATAGCATCTAGTATAATTGTTGTTTGTGTCTCCCAGTTTTATATATCATGTTTAAGACTTCTTTGTTTTGATATAATTTTTCAAAGCTCTTCCTTTGCATTTTGAACAAAATAAACCCAAACCCCAGTCAACCACCCAAGCCAAAGTGACTTATCAGATTACGTGGATGGGTTTTAGGTCACAAGTAACTATCGCTGGCATTGTTTTGAATTTGTCCTGAATTAATAAAGAAATAAAGCACTTGTACAGTACTTTGAATCAGAAAATAACCTTCAGTTTACACTATTGTTGCAGTGCACAGACTTCTGATCTCCACAGAGCTGTCCATCTGTTAAATATATTTAGACTTGCAATAATCTGTAAAATCTAGTAGAGAAAGACAATACTTTACTTTAAAGAATAGCCACAGCAGCTTGAAGCCTGCAAAAGAAGGCGCCACTACTTTTGTATTTCTAAGACTAAATGGCTCTAGGGAATAGAGAATTTATTGCTGAGTGGAAGTTAATAGGCAAAATAAAAATTTCTGCATTTGAATTTGACTGTGGTAGCATGTTTAACTTCCTTGCACTTGAAAAAACATGTCTTTTTAAATAATTATAAACAGCTGGATTTGATCTTGTTATGTGCCATTTTAGAATTGTTAGAAGACACCGAGTTAAATGTCTCAGACTTCAATAATGTTTTAAATGGGTAGCGCTGCCTACTTAGATGAAGAGTTCCTTCCTTATGCATTAACTTGTATTTGAACTGATCCAAACTCTAGTAATGTGAAGGGAAATAACACTGCAGGAGAGATCTTGATATTTGCTGAAGCAAGTTTAGTAGATTCCTTGCAATTTAAGCTTGCTGTGTAGAAGAATGATGCTGACTCTTCAAAACTATTTCTTGTTACACTTGAACATAAACAGTGTACAAAAACATGCAACCATGTTTATAATGGTTTCTGTGCAAAGAAACAAGTAGATCAGAGTGCTACTGATTTTCATGTGGTAGAGCTCAGGTGTGTATTTTACCCTTAATACCTCTAAAAATCTAATGAACCTCTTGGATTGAATCGTTTGTGATTCTATAGTATATCTTTCCACTACTGGAGGCTGACTACAATTTTACTGATTTTATATGTAACCCAGAGAAAAATCCATTTCAGGTTATGCTTATATAGTACTGTTCAATATTAGTTGTGAGCGTTTTTAAAAAATAATAAAATATGTGTGGTAAAAAGAAATATAGCAGATGCTGGGTCAAATACAACACAGGTAAGGAAAGGATAATTTGTAAAGCCATATGGAGTCATTTATAGAACCATATGCTTTGTCCCGTCCTGGAGGGAATGTGTCTTTATACTTGCTGGCCCAGATCCTTAGTTCTTATGAATCAATGTACCTTTGTTGTCTAGGTCACTGATTTGGAATTTTTTTAGTTTAAAAAACCCCAAACCTCTTGGTTTTGTTGTACTATACAATTAGGTTGATACCCTGTATATTCTAATAATCAGGATTTTAGCTTTGATTAAACCACCTGGAAGTCATCTGATGGTGATGCTGTATCACCACATTATAAAGAAAGACTTTTTTTTTTTTTTAAAAAAAGCTACATTTCAATTTCAAAGAAATATAGGAAGAGGAGGAAGTATTGACACTTTACTCTGGAGGTAAGTATGCATGCTTTCATAAAAGGGAAAGCATTCATTTTTTCAGGCAGCCATATTCAGTTCTTCAGGGACCTCAGCAGATTTTATAGATTCAGAGGAGTTTGTGAAAGATTCAGATGGTAATGTTGTTTTTCTGAATATATGTGGACAAAAATACTGATAATGTGAACAAATCTGTTTTCTGAGATAGTTTTGTCGCAACATGGATATTACTGTACACCAGTAATTGGAGATGCCCTCAAACAACTTTAGGGTCTCTCAAGGAATACAGTTCTAGTATCTAGTGTGTAAGTAATCTATGCTAGAATCTCTCTTCATCCTAGAGAGCACTGTGGTATTTTGCAGGGGTGATTCTTTGGTATAAGCACTCTTAATAAGCCTGGTTGATTCAGTGGGAATACCTTCTCAAAATCAGACATTTCATGTTTGTTTAGTCATCAGTTACCAAATACAGAAGGTGTTTTACTAACTTCAGGCATAATAGAAGTCACAAGGCAGTTGTTGTAGAAGTGTTTTAATATTGTTGATGTAATGATTTATCATGATCCGAACAACTGGCAATGGCATCAACTCTTTTGTCAGTTTTGTGCACTGTATCTGTGGTTAGCAGAAAAGGTGATTGCATTTCAGTGGATGAGAGTGGTATCAAATGTAGCTCATGTATCAGGATTTTCAAAAATACCTGGAGGGTAAGAGTATGCGAGAGTTAATTGTTGAAAACACAGACACAATCCCAAACTCCCACTGAAAGAATGAGGGAGCAGGGGCAACAGTTTTGTTTTAGTCACCCAGGACTTGCATGCAAGGTGAATAAAGTTCTAACCTCACTTTTTCTGTTAAGTATTCCTTTTATTTTTATACTATTCTACTGTTTTGCTCCAGCCATCTCATAAACAGCATACCTAACAGTTTGAGTCTGGCTTCCAACAGGGCTGACATTCGCATAATCGATATGCCTATGTTGATGAAAAATTTCCCCCACTTGGATTCCAGCAGAACTCGTTTATTATAGGGAGTGAAGAACACAGCAGAAAATCATACATTTTTTAAATTTTTTTTGTTTGGCTGGTTTTTTGTGACTGATGATCACTTTACTAAATATCGCTGTTGCTAGATCTCTGAGTAATGAAAGCATTCATCTGAGCTCCAGGGTGTGGAGCACAGCAAGCCAGCCATTACTGGGATGCTGCGTGTCAGAGGTGGCAGGAAGCAGACTCAAAGCTGTATTCTAATAACCTAGAATTAATTGTTAAAAGGTCTGTAAACTCTTTGCAAGAAATTGGCCCTTCTTTTCATATGAGTTAATTGTTAGTATGGCCTTTGCTCTGATTTGATGTCCAGGAACAAGGTTTCTATTCACACCTCTGATACTCGTCTTCCTCCACGATGAAGCAAGTCATGTAATGTAGTTAGGAATCTAACTTGTGATGGGAAGTTTGCCCTATTTCTGACATAATTTTGTGGGGATTGATGAATTCTGTTTCCTTCTGTTCTTCTAGCCATATTTGAGCCTATCTTAAAGGGTTTTTAAAATGCCTTTGAAAATGAAGGTTAAGCTGAACTTAATAAAATATTTGGAAAGCACTACATGAAAATGAGAGATGTATGGAGCCTTTTTTTTTAAAAAAAAAAAAAAGTAGACATGCTTCAGTTTGCTTTTAGAATAAATTTGATTATCTGTTAGGAACTTATTGGCATAAAAGTTTTTGTGGCTTGAAAAGCGTCACTGTGAATGAGACTTTCTCCAATTTGTCCCTTAGAACCACTAAGAAAATGATGTATAATTTATTTTCTCTATAATTTGAAATAGTTACTATATTGAGTGTACGTAAAGGATTTCAGTTTTAAGCTTCATTTCTTCCTGAAATTGTCATAATTTCAAAATATATTTATTTAAAAATATATTCAGTGCTGAGATTAAATGTACCCTCGGAAAAAGACAACTTCACCATGTAAACTAAAGACGTGAGTATTAAGCTGTTGAGAATCCTTGTACCATTTAAGTTTTCTGTTATGACAGAATTTTAATTCGGGCCTCACTAGCTTACCTGTCAATATGAGGTCCATGTTTACTATGAAATTCTTAAATTTTGTGTCTAAATTTACTACACAAAACATTTCAGAAGTAATGAAGCAGACTCCAAGGAAATTCCATACTGGTAAAAATCTAAATTTGAATTTATATAATTTTCAGAAATTAAGTTTTCTCCCTAATTCCTCCAAGCTGTACATGAGCAAACTATGTCTGCATATTCGTTTCAGCAATTCCCATATGTTTGCTTTTACAATTAAACACTCAAAACAATGCAACTTTCATCCTCCTTCTGGAGTCTGATTACTGTATGTGGTAGCTTTTATTATTCCAGTGTCCCAGTTGCAATAGCCTTGCCAAACACACTACAGGGTTTAGGCCCTGCCTAATGGTATTTTTTATTACAGTTATATTTTTCTTCTGTTCTAGCAACAAAAATCTTTCCAGCAAGCTGAAAGGCGGTGTAACCTTTTGGTAATTTGGCATGTATCCTCTCATGAATGCTTTATTTAGTTAAATGGTGACCTCAGTGCTCATTGGACAATAATATTATTCCTGCTGTAAGTCTTGCTTTCATTTTTTGGCTCCTTCCCTTGTTAGTATTGGCTCCTGCAATGAGGAATAACAAAAACATCTGCTGTCACCCCAGGAGGCTGACAGAGTTTCATCCAGAAGGTTGTGTGCTGCTGTTGATCATCTTTTCAGTACTCAGAGTCACCACAATCAATGGCAATAGTAGAAGATGCTATGAAAGAGATTGGAGGCTCTGAGCCAAACTTGCAGACACCAAATGACAAACTTATGCATTGAATGGGGAGGGAGGTGGAAGGAAAAAAATAAACAAAAAAGCCTCGAACAACAAAAAGACACAACAAAACCAAAACAAACAAAAAACCCCAAAAAACCAAAACATCAAAAAACCCCTCACTCCCAAATCAAGTAATTATAAAGTACAAAATTAAGAAGGATGATGCCTCCCTATCTCCTGAATAAATGTCTTGGACCATAAATCTTATCTCTTAGCATATTGTTCTTTGTCAATAGACACCTTCTACTGAACTAATTGGAAGGCTTCTTTCCCCATCACTACTGTGTTAGGTTAAACATCTTAACAGGGTCAGAAGTCATGGGTGTATAAGGAGAGCAGGATTAAAAAGTTAGATTTAGAAAAAGGTAGGTGTAGACTGAAGTTAAGGAGATTAGTCATAGAATTGTAGAATATCTCAAGTTTAAAGTGACCCATAAGAATCACTGAGTCCAATTCCCTGCTCCTTGCAGGACTACCTAAAATGAAATCAGATGACTAAGAGCATCATCCAGAAGCTCCTTGAACTCCGACAGGCTTGGTGCTGTGACCTCTTCCCTGGGGAGCCTGTTCCAGTGACCAACCCACCCTCTCAGTGAAGAACCTTTCCCCAATGTCCAACCCGAACTCCTCTGATGCAGCTTCATTCCATTGCCTTGTGCCCTATTGCTGGTCACCAGAGAGAGGAGATCAGCACCTCCTCCTCCAGTGTCCCCCTTGGGGAAGTTGCAGACTGCGATGAGGTCACCCCTCAGCCTTCCCTTCTCCAAGCTGAACAAACCAAGTGACCTTGGCCTCTTCTCCTAAGTCTTGTCCTTGAGACCTTTCACTGTCATGGTCTCCCTCCACTGAACACACTCTAATAGTCTGATATCCTTGTTGCATTGAAGACCCCAAAACTGCTCACAGACCTTGAGGCTTGGTCACACGAGCTCATTGCAGAGTGGGACAATCACCTCCCTTGACCAGCTGGTGATGCTGTACTTGATGTAGCCCAGGACCCGTGTTGGCTCTTTTGGCTGCTGGGCACACTGTTGGATCAAGTTGCCATCAACCCAAACCCAGTCAGAGGAACTACTAGATTTATCATGGTACTTCTATAGTTCTGGACAAAGTAGCATCATTGTGATTTTTTTAGTTTCATATGATGCTTCACGGCACTTATAATCTCTTTTTCTAGGATATAATCTAGGTTACAATCCCTACAGAGATTCAGAGACATGGCTAGTAACAGAGTTCAGGTTCTTTTCTTTCCTGTTCTGACTTGCATTGGTTTGATAAGACATTGTGGACTTTCACAGGGTTTGCTTTCATATGCTAACGGCCGCTCTAGCTGATCATGATGGGAAACATGCCCAGGACCTTTGTAGTGAGACCAGAGTTCTGAGAGGCTGGCAAGCGAGGGCCCAATCATTCTCTCCCCCTTTCTGTTTGAGTTGTATCTGTTATGGAAAATTTCTTAAAGGGCAAGAGGGAAACTGTATTTAGCACCACACCTGCAAAGATGTTGCTGGAGATCAGAGAGCAGGAGAATTAATGAGGTGGGGTGTACTTAAATAGCAGCTCGCAAAAATGACTTTCTGACCCATAGAAGCATTAAAGATTTGTAGGTTTGTGGGTGCATGTGATGGATGAAGTTAAGAGCTTTAGGAAAACAGCTGATAAAAAAAAAAAATAGCTCAATTACTGAATGTGTGTGTGTTTATGGTTGGATTTTTTTTTTTTTTTCTTTTTCCATTAGCCTCTGTTTTGGGTAGTTGACTGGAACTTTGTGTAAAATACTCTTTGTTTTATAAAAATGGAAGTAGAGTTTGGAAAGTTAGCTTAATTTATAGCTTTCTGTTACTCCTGTGGTTATCTACATGAGCAGAAAACAGTACAGGAAAAGATTTTTTTGTGGAACTGAGTGATCCCAACTTAAATTCATATGGCAATAGTGGTGGGTTTTTAGAGAAAATAAAATTGTTTTATCATTTTTTTTGAATCCTGAAAAAAAATGAAAGCTGAATTAAGGGAACATATTTCTTCATTTGTATTTTTACAGCTCTTTCTATTGATCTAATCAATAACAAGGATACTTTTTAACAAGTTTCCACTGAGGTCCCTTTAAAATAGATGTGAAGTCAAGTTTTATTAAAACAGTACAGTGCAAAATCCATTACATGACTTAGTCTTAAGGAAGAAGCTTTCTCCGTCACAGGAAGTTAACTTTATTCAGTAGATATCTTTTGCAGCCGAGGGTGAAGACCACTAGAAGCCCTTAGCTGGTAAAACAAGTCAGTAATGGTTGCCAATATGGTCATCATCAGTAAGTGAAAGTAAAACTACTTAAGTATTGCACATCACATTGAGCACTTTACAAATGTTAATAAAATCAAGCACTTGAATTACGTACAATGCAACCCATGATGACAGTGAGGATTTAGAGCAGGGGTGTCAAACTAATTTTCTCCAGGGGCCACAGCAGCCTCGCGGTAATTTTAGGACTGTATTTACCCTAACCCTAACCCTAGATTGAAATTACTTTTGACCCTTGGAAGGCAACCGCGAGGCTGCTGTGGCCCCTGGAGAAAATTAGTTTGACACCCCTGATTTAGAGTGACTAGGAAGAAAAATATTCTTGAATACTCTTTTATAGCTGTGTATCTGCAGACAAAATGGGAATCATGTCACATATGACTTCTGCCTTTGTAAACTGTAGATCTCATTTTCCTTGCTAAACTAGTTTGTGTGGATAAACATCATGCTTTTAAACTACAAAATAAAGCTGATCTTACAGTTCTTTCCTCTTTTTTTCTGGTTTCTATCAGCTGAATCTGAAATACAGAGAGATATTTATTTCTCAAAGTGAATTTCTTAAATGCATCCTGTAGTTACATATATTACTTCACTGTCTTGTTACTGAATAAACTAGAGTCAGGTATTTGGAAGATGTAAATTACTGATGTATGAATCATTACTTGTTTTTACTTTTCTAGAGCTTAATTAATCCCTTTTTTAAGAAGTAGAAAGGTAAATTTTCTAACTTCATGTGGTACTTGGATGGGATTTTCAATGAATCTCATTCACAGTTAAATTATGGAGGGCACCTGCATCTTGGGAAGCTGTGTGAGGTAATTATGCAGCACTGTAAATGGAGAAAGACTCTAAAGTTTCAAGCTGATGAGCAGATTCTGAAAATGCAGCTTGTGAATGAAGTGTGACAACCTGCTTTGATGAGCCGTTTGATCTTTATGCTGCTGCAAACTCTTTTCCCAGAATAATTTATATAAAATTTAAAAGAAAAAACTGGAGTTCTGGTCCCTATAATAAAGTTACCAGATTATCACAAAATTGCAAGATATAAACAAATGGCGTGGTGGATTTCCACTTCTTTTCAAGATTGAAATTCCATAGTAGCATTAACTTTATTACTGATCATAGTCAACTTCATCTGCTCTCCTGAAGGTTGAGCAAATTAAAACTCAATACTCTGATGACTTGGCAATTGTTATCCTTTAATTTCTTTCTTAATATTAATTATTCTTAGAGAAAGAGCTAAAAATTTAAATTGACCTGTCCTCTCACCTCTATTCGTTACCTTTCCTAATCAGTGGAAAATAACTGTTTGCTGTGTCATGCATAATTTAAACATGGAGCGAGTATTTTGAGGTAACATTGTTTTGTGACATATGCACTATTTGCTGTTTTAATAAATCTTGAAGCAAAAAACTGCAGAATCATGAGACAGAACAATGTCTGCCTTTAAGCACCTCACCTGTCTTCTGCTGCTAGTGCAACTCTGCCAGGGCTGCTTCTAACAATTTGGGATCCCAAGCAACTTCAAAGAGTTGCAGTTCTCATTTACAAAATGACCTGTCAGAGTACGAGCATAATCTTCAAGTTTTGGCACAGGCAGATTCAATCCTGACATGAGCAAGAAGACTTAGATGTAATTCTTCATGTTATGAGAGCCAAGAATGGAAAACATGTATCTTTATTTTCCGCTAGTCTGACTTTGAATTGCTTACAAATGCTGTGTTCAATGTCACAGTCATGCATCAATTCCTAGAGGTCCATCACAGGTACACCCACCATAGGAGGAAATGGTCTCTTTGCTGGTTATTCCTATTACTTAAAATGATAAGGTTAAGAAAGTCAAAGGGAATTCACTGGGCTTATTCTCGTTCTATATGACATAAATAAAAATTAATGGATCTATAGTATGTAAGTTAAACAAAAGCATTAGCTTTTCTCTCTGCTGTATATTTCAGTCAGTATCTGTGAATTTGCAGGAACTGTGTGTGTTTCTTTGCATCATAAACCTATCAGCTGCTGCAGTCTACAAATACTGACTTTGAATAATTTGGATACTAATATTTAGTGTCTGGGAAATGAACCAAAATAATGTATGTTACTTAAAATAAATTTATCTTCAAGGATTTTTTTTCCTTCTTGTTAGGTTTAAAAATCTTTGTCTACTTAATCATTTATGCAAGGAAGTAATGAGATTCATATTAAACGAAGTTGTTTCCATAGCGGTGGGTAGTGGATGAGGCCATAGCTACTTGATTAAATAATAGCACTTGTAGATTTCTTACAATGTGAGATAACTGGTCCTAGGGACAAACTTTATTTTTGTCTCACTGCTTCCCTCCATCTTTTATCCTGTTACCTCTAAAACCTTCTGAAAAAATCATAAATCTCTTTATAAAAATATAAATGCCTATAAATTCTGTTTGACAGGCTCAGCATTAAGGTTGCCTATACACACTGTTAATAATTTGCTATTTCACATAAAATAGAAATCACAAGTGTTCAAGTCCATTCCTCCCATGTAAAAATGTTTCAATCGAATCAAATGAAAACATGAAATTCTTGTCAGCAAGTTTTCTAGTTAGTTCTGCCATTCGAGGAAGTGAGTAGTTAATTCTGTTACGCAAGGACCAAGATCCCGGATTTGGAGCAGTTCGGGCACCTTGTGCTTCAAGACTCTGTCCCTTAAACTGTGTAATGCCTTTCCTAAGGCATCAGAGAGGTGGTTTTGAGCATCAGTTTTAGTCACTGGTGCTAACTGTACTAATTTCCTCATCTGTAATACACAGAAGAGGGGAAGAATCCCCTTTTACCATCTAGTCTGCATGTCTTTCTCTCCGATACCTCTGATAGCACAAGCAAGAAAGTATTATGAAGTTAATATAATGAAAGCAAGCATGACTGTTTGCTAATAGATAGAATCCTCCTTTTCTGTAATTGAGCAGGATGGAGAAAAGTATGCAGCTGAAAAGATATTGTGAAGTTTAATTTGACTGACAAAGCAGTTTGATCAGTTTGATACTTATTTTGTACATTGTATTTGTATACATCTTCTAGTGAAATAAACCTTCTACTGTTGGAATCTTTTAACAACGTGGTTTAATGTTGAATATTCCTGGCAGAGAATAGCTTTTCCAGCAGTTTTCGTGTCTCAGCTTCTATCATATAAGTATTTTGTAAAAGCTACTCTCATAATTTAGATCATATAGATCATAAAAGATTTACTGGTAATTCTTGTCTTAAAATTAGGTGAAATCAAATGTGTTGAACGTATTTTTCATCCTTTCACAGCAGTAAGGAAGTGCCAAGAGGTGAAGATTGAAAAACTTGGATTGGATTTGGGTATTACTTAATGTTAACAACAACAACAAAATTACAAGCAATCAGCTGAAGTACTTTCTGTAATCAAGATAAACAAGTTAGGTGATTTCCCCCCTGTTGATTACTTTTTTATTGTTTAAGACCTATTTCACATTCATGAAGCACGTTGGGACTTTTGTATTGCAATGAATCATATAGTGTCACAAAAATGAGTTAAGCATCAAGGCAGTAAGTGAACTCTGTTTTTCATTGCTTGTAACAAGTTTTATTTGAGTTAGTTATATTTAAAATGTGTTATCATTTCTGACAGAAATTTCTCCTGGATTAATCGGTCAATAGGATGTAGGCCATGTGGCAGTGTTAACTTCATGATAATGTCTGTATCAATTTTATTTTCAATTGCATGCTTTCTTTGATTTGCCTCCTCTTAGATGGGAGGAAACAAAATGGGAGGAAAATGCATGCACCTTTTTGCCCTTCTCTATGCTTTTCCATTAAGGATCCCTTCCCTTTCTGTAGTTTTGATAACTCATCCCATCTGATATTGCTTCATACATTTTTAGAAGTTTAGTTTCCATCATATTTAAGGTTATTGATCTGGCATAGCTACTCTGAAGTTCTTTTTAAAATACATTTTGAAATGATGGTCTCAGTACCACAGAAAAGACAGTTAAAGACTAATATTCTATCTTTACATAGTAATTGTCTAATTTGCCTATCATACCTGGTTTTATGGTATG
Organism: Caloenas nicobarica; assembly: GCF_036013445.1. NCBI lineage: Eukaryota > Metazoa > Chordata > Aves > Columbiformes > Columbidae > Caloenas > Caloenas nicobarica. Next base: position 25,228,598 of record NC_088251.1, on the reverse strand, counting down.
TAGGGACCAAAGAATAAAGATATGTCTCCTTTGATTTAAACTTAGTGTCCCCATTAATAAAATGAAATGCTTTTTTCACCCTTTTGTCTGCTACTTTATAATTGAACAGTGTCTTTAGGGAATATTTTAATGCTGTGATAGTTTGGTCTTCCTAAAGAAAATTAATAAGAAGTGCTTTGTTGAATATAAGAAAAGGAAAATAAATTCATGGATATGGGCTAGATGTTAGTTTGAAAATTTGTCAAATATTTTCAGTGAATACTCCTTACCTGTACATCACTGACTTGTCCTGTTTTTATTTATTCATGTTTTGTAGACTAAGTTAACTTGTTATATAGTTTTCTGACAAGTTCACTAGTACAGTTAGTTCTATGTGTTCTGATATACAATCAGAAGTAACAAAGGAGAACTTAAGGATTTGTTTTTATGAATAAATATAAATGAAATTATTCGCACAAACTCCTGAACTTATAGCCAAAGCCTACATTACATTACCATTGCTAACTTGAACAAAGAATCAAAAGTTTCTTAAAAACACCCTGTTTGTCCATTTAAATGCATGTAAGTTTGTAATGACTTTTTATCACAGATTTTTTTAGTTCTGAGAATCATGCTCTCCTTTCAGTCTCTTTCATTAAGTGTGTGATTTTCTTTTTTTTTTTTAAATTGTTATTGGATGGTCATATTATGCAATCCTCCTATATTCCACCCCTGTTTACTCTTCCATAACTTCGGTGGGCACTGGTTTTATAAACTATTTTTACTTTCCTCATATCATTATTAAGACTGCGCTTTTTCATTCACTATAATGCCTGGAGTTGTTTATTGCTTCCCTTTTACACCTCTGTTTAACTAGTCTAACAATCTTTACTAGTATGCTTTCAGTGGGTCTTTATGATTCCCTACACTATGCCTGCATCGTCTGCCATTTGTGTAATACTGAAGCACTTAAAATCCTAAGTATACTTCTCTTTATAAGATCACCATGCAACAGAAACTACCATTAATCTTGTTCTATAGCAGTGGAGTGAAGACATGGAGAGTAGATAATGTAGCTAAGGGCTTTAAAAATCTAGTGGTAGAACAGAGACTTCAGCATGTCTCCCAATTCTTAGGCCGTTATGGAAATGACCCAGCCAGCTTTCTGGTTATTCAGAAATACTGTTTTACATCAATGAAGGTGTTAAATCATAACATCTCCATTACCGTGTAGAAATTTTCGGACTTTGAACTGAGTCTGTTTGTATTTTATTCAGATTTCAGATAAAGTAGGTGTTGGCTATTTAGTATTCTTAAGTGAGAACCATATCCAGGAACTCTTCATTTGACAGACTGTTATGCCGTTTGTGGGATTGTGGCTGGAACACTATTTTGCTAATCTAGTTTCCTTTGCCTCTCAGGACAAGGCTTTAGAATTAATTTCTCTACTGCAGCAGTTTTTGTCAGTCAAAACAATGACATGAAAATGGGATATTTATACAAGCAACCCATACCAGAAATATGAAGGGCACAGAAAAAAAAAAAAGTCTGTCAGGACTACTGAACATATGCACAAGTGCAACAGAGAAGGTGGTCGCTGGAAAAAAGAGAAAATTGTATTTGGTCTTGTAACCTAGACTCTTCACAGTGACGTGATTTTTTTTTTTTTTTTATATGTGTGTGTATATATATATATATATTTTTTTTTTGTCAGAACAGAAAGTAAGGTTTTGGTTATAAGTGAGGACTGGTGAGGAGCTTCTGAGAATTTCAGCAGGAATGCAGAAAACAAAAACAACGTTTGTCTCACAGGAGTTTACCCAAGACAAGTTTTGGAATCTTTTTGGATTTAATTTTTCTTAAACTGCCCAATTTGCAAACACCAAAATTACACAGCTTGTGAATATTTTATGAAAGAAAAATTCTTGGCTATCTTATCAGCCATGTTTTCCAGAGATCATTCTGTTTACTTTCATTCAGTGAAAGGAATAATATTTTTCTGGGTATCAATAATTAATCCTTTGAAACTAGGCAAACCGTAGCTACAGTATGATAACTGACGTCAATGTAACCTAATATTGACTAAGAACCTAGTATTCAAAGGAATCCTGTGGAAAGGCAAGTTTAGAGGGAGTGCCTCTTAGCTCACATGTGGTTAGTGTTTGCTTTCTCTCTCCTGCAAGATTGACTCTTTTCAAAGAGCTTTCTAAGTCTCCATACAGCTATTTTTCTCACATTCCTGTCTGCAGTAGAGCAGGTGAACTGTTTCAGGTTTTTTGTTGTTTTGCTTGTTTTTAGCACTGTGAACTGGTACTTAGTAACTATTAAGATGAAGACTACAGATGGTAGCTATATCTGATGGAGAACATCTGCTGTGATAATGTATTCAGTAGGTACCTGATGTCTTGACATACACTGTACATTGCCCAGCTGCTGAGAATGCACCATTATATTATAGTTTTACATAAACTTAAACCCCTGTTTGGAGTTATCGAAATAGTGAGATAAAGTATCTAAGGGCGCGTAACTGAATTACTGATAGAAGTCTAATAATTTTAAACTCAGTGTTTTAGAGGTCTGCCTAACAGAAAGGGGAGATAGATGTATATGCAAAAATATTCCTTGTCACATAGCATCTGTTGGTGGCTTTGGGTAAACAGATGAATGAAGAGGAAGGGAATATAAGTGTAGATTTCCAATGTATAATAGTAGCCAGTATGAAAGTGGTGTTGATCTGATATAAAACATTTCTTAAAATGCAGGCTGTAGATATGCAATGCTGTTAATTGAGGGGCAGTTAATAGAGATAAAATTGCAAGTTACTCTCATCAATATCTAAAGTAACCCTTCCATAAGTTTCCAAAACTACGTTTTATTCCTCTGTTATTGTTGCATACTTCAAACCAGGTGCAACTGCCATTCTGGCAGGCCCTTTCTCATCGCATGTGTCTAGGATGGAATTCCAAAGCCAGAACTGGGCTTGCCACATTGGTATTACTGTTTTTAAACATCTGCATAAATTGAGCATACTGATTCCTTTTCTGTGCTGTGGGGATGACTCAATGCCCTGTATTCTCCTTACAGTCCATACTTGATCATTTTTGTGTGCTGTTCATACTAGTTAAATGTTAGATAATCGGGAATATCTAAAGTCCTTTTCTTTTGCACCAGACTTTAACACAGTTCTTTTTACTCACATCACTTGCATGTTTCCTATTTTCTCTAACACATCTGCACAGGAGACCAATCTTTTTTTTTTTTTTTTTTTTCCCAGTACTTGCACTTCAGAATGTGTTTACTGAGTTGTCTGCACAGTGTCCTGTTTGTTTTGGTGGTTTTGTTTTGTTTTTAATTTTTTTTTTTTTTAGGGCTTCTAAAAAGATGGATTATTCTCAGATGCTGTTTTAAGTTTTCATAATAATTTTCTGATTTTTTTTTAATGCAGCCCTGGGTTCAAGGTAGTGTCTGTGGTTAGTTCTATGTTTGAACAGATACTTTAGAGAGAACTAAAGTGAAGCAGGAAGGGATACCTTTTGTGAAAGGAAAGCTGGTTTTGAGTGTCTTTTCGCTTTTTGAAGTCTGCTTTCTTATGGTAACTGTCTCTAAGCATTCCAGCACTTGTGTAATCTAAATCAATATTTAATGCTGAAAATATAAGACAAATAATTGAAGTTTCTGGTCCAGGTCTGTGTCATAACTTTGGTAGAACAGAGAGTCCTGATTCTTGTACACCCCTTCTCATCATACATTCTCTTCCATTTTGTCATTAAGTTCAGGAAACGTATATTTCACAAAATATTCTGCTTCTCACTTAATCTACCTGAATGTTCTTGTTGTCAAGTAATTAAAATAACGAACACTTTGTGAAACAACAGGTAAGCAGAGTGGATAAAGATAGTGTTATCTTACTTGTAGATACTGAGCCTGTAAATAATTGAACATTTACTATCGCTCTCAGGTATTTTTTTAAGCACCTTTTTCAGGTTGTGGTGTTGGTTACTCGATGAGGTGAAGAAATAGCCACGAAGCAGGTCTATACAGTTAATAACAGGACTGATTTGTACTCAGTGTAAATGAAGGCAGCCTTAAAATCTCCTAGTGATCTCTGCATGATTGTTAATGACTTTGGAATAAACTTAATACTTAATTACTGATTAAGTAAGCTAGGAAGCTGGCCATGTAGATGAAAAATATAAAATATCCAGACTGAATACAAATATACCATAATAGTAATAAATCTGCACATTACTTACAGCTACAATAATGGCAAGAGTTAAGCTCGGTATGTAGCTGATTATGAGACTCTGCTCCAGATGATAGTTGGCAGGGTATGATTGTTTTACTTATATTTTAATTAAGAAATAATATGGGCGGGAGATTCTAATTGAGGTAAATAAGTGGTAAAAGTGCAGAAATACAGCTATGCGAATGTATTACAGACTTTAATACCTTTAGCGAATCAGATGTTCAATATGTCTGTCACATCTTACTGCTCTATTCTGTTGTCAAGTAAAAGTCAATACAGCAAAAACAACTGTAGAATATTAGAACTTTTTGAAAATATAAAAGCTCCCTTCTTCAATCAAGTAAATTGTCTACTATTTTACTGAGTATTATGAAACTTTATTTTTATAATCTTATGAATAATCATGTCTTTAAAATTCAGTTTGATACATTGACAAAAAGGTTAGAGGTAAGGAAGGAGTATGCAAACAATAACAGAATTTTTCAACCTTAATATTTTCAAGTTCACTACTATTAAATAGACTCTTCCATTCAGCTCTTTTTGTTTAATTATCTGTAGTTCTGTGTCGTTGTGGTTTTTTTTTCCTTACCAAAATCTGTAATTATGAATTTTTTTAGCAAGCAGTGCATCCCTGAGGTTTTGAATAGGGGGCACTGAGTGGAAAAATCAAGAAAGTCTGTGGCCTCATCCTCACTCTGCGGATGACATCTCTGATGACTGAGTTAGGCACTTAATCTAGGTTTCTTATCTGAGAGGAAGAGATAATTACACCTCCTCTACAATGAAAACCCTGTCAATATGTTTATATTCAGTAGGAAACTGTACAGAGTATAAAAGCCCACTGTGCTGTGCAGAGGAGGACCTATGGAGTAAAATCTGGCATTTGTAGAGTTTACAATCTGATAGGTAAGTTTGATCAGTTACAAAAGGCAGTTGAACTGATGGAAAGAGAGAAATAAATGGTAGGACAGGGCTGTGGGGAACTGTTGCCCTGGGTTGGGCTGAAATAGTGTACTAGGCCACAGGTGGGCTGGGAGGAGACCCTGGGGGAGAGGGGCCAGGGCAGGTGAGGCCTATAGGTGCACCCAAGGCCTTGGAGATGTGTCTAGGTTGCCTAAAACCAATATTTTGTTTTATTACAATGTCTGGTATACACAGCTGGGCTTTGTTTTCTGGTTTATGATCAAAACACCAATGGTGGTCAAGATAATTCTTTAAGACTGATCTATATAGTGTGGTGATGAGATGGGTCACAAATTGTCCCTAACTCAGTGTTACTCCTGGAAATGTCTTGTGTTGTACCATATGTCACCGTCCTAAGCCATGAGCTCATTTCTGTAGGTTGTGCTCTGTGCGTGTGCAATGCAATATACGTCTTTCAAAGCTGAGTGCAAAGCATGTGATTCACTATATCCAAATTTGTCAGGGAATGAGGTCCAGTTATGGAAATATAAAGTAGCTTTTATCATCTGTTTGGTTGTTTGCTTAGGAGCTACTGAATTCTGTTGTAACTCGGAATAGTTTGTTAAAATAGCTACATCATGCACTGTGCTGTAATCGCTAGTAAGAAGATAGAGCCTGCATTTTGGGAGGGAGACTAACAGAGAATAATCTGATTAGCTAATTAAGTTGCAGTACTGCAATCCTCTAAAAACAAGTGTTGCTCTATTGTCCTTTGCTGACAGATTCAGTGTAACTGCTTTATTAGTTTAGTACTTGTGTCAGAAAGTGCCCTTGCCTTTATGTCCAGCTGTGTCCTCAAGGCCATCTCACAGCTATGCATTTTGACTGTGATAGTGTCGTATTCCTACCGTAATAATAATCACTGAACCGGCGTCAAACATCTTTGCTTGTATAACGGATTTCCTGAAGGGGATTAATGGCAATTGATTTCCGTCTTAGTGTCCTATAGGCAAGTAATCTATAAACAAGATATTTCAAGCTGTTGGTCTGTGCATAGTGCTTGAAGCACTAATGTAGATCTATGGGTGCAGTTCAAGTGCTCAGTACTTGCCTCAGCACTGAATTTTTTGCCTCCCCTATGCATGGTTATCGTAACTTGTCAATGTTCAGGAAGTCATCAGTATTATGTTGTCACCAAAGGCATGCTCATGGCACAGTCTGATACTTTGCATATGATGTGTTTTAAATGATGTACAATCCAGGCTGGCTTTCCCTGTCTTTTCCCTTGATTTTTGTGCAGCATCTGTGACTGTAGCACATAGCAGGCAATTATAGAGGGCGACATCCTTGCTGCAGCATCCAGGAGAGAGTGATATGAATTCCAATGCATGTGACTCATCAGTCAGCTTAGTGCAGCTGAGGCTCCTCTTTAAATTCTAGTTCCACAAGAGCCACTTGCTGACAGAAGAATTCCTGTGATATATTAAACACTTCCATTGAAACACTAACACTGGTTCATTGATAGCATGGCAGCTCCCTGCAGATTGTGGTGTATTTTGTCTTCACGCTTGATAATTATTGTCTTGTTACATCATGCTTCTCAGTAAAGGTTTACTCAGATAATTAATTCTAGTGATAGTAAATTAAAATTGTACATAAATTATATTCACACCTAGTACACATTGTTTTGAACTACTACATCAAAAGGTGTATGTCTGACAAAGTCATTTATATGTAGCTCTCTAATTGCATTCATAGCTCTTGGCAATTATGCTGCCTATAGATAAGGAATATGTAGCATTTTTGATACCAAATATATATTTTATCATTTAATGTCAAGGAGAGTATTATCTAGCTGTTAGCCTGGTATCTCATAGTATATTTTTCTTTTATTTCTAAAGAGATATGGCCAAGTAGGTGCTTAATTTCATCTAGCAGGAATCCAGGAAGTATGATTTGCTATTTTCATTGCATTTCTTAGCCACAACTGTATGCCGACTTTCAGTGTTAAGTTGCTAAATATTAACTAACCCAAATACTTACTTTGCAGGAGGCCCAGAAGATCAATGGTGGTGGGGATACACAGGCAGATGGGGCCTGCAAACCAACAGATGAAAAAGAGGAGAATGTGGCAGCAGAAGTGGGATGGATGACCTCTGTGAAGGACTGGGCAGGAGTCATGATATCTGCCCAGACGTTAACTGGCAGAGTACTTGTAAGTTTTCTATGACTTTCTATATTCTTATTTTAAAGAACATTTTTCAACAAACACTCTGTCCCAGCATTAGTGGAGGATTTTTGATTGGTTTACTGTGTTAGAACTGAGTCAATCCCAAGTTCATATTCTGCAAGTAAAACAGCAGACTGATTCCCACTTCAAGTGAGAACTGGAGACAGCAAGTAAGAAAAATTGACTTCCAACCCACCACCCAGCCTATTTCAGTATTCTGGCACTATGATTTTGAACTGTGCTATAAACGCCGACTTTGGTAATTTGATATAATATATAAATTTGATATAATATATAAATAGGCAAAACAATAGGCCTATTTTGTCTGGAAGTCAATTTCGTGCTAGCAAAAAATGGAAGCCAACTGTGAAAATAAGCAGAGTGTTAAAAATTTAGATATTGGTCAGAACAGTAAAGCAAAGACAAGTCTGAATTGGCCATGCATTGGGGTTTGTGATACTTTCGATAGACTAGAAATGATTTTATGTTTTTTTGATATTTTTTTATTAACTCAGGAAATCCTTCAAAGATGAACTGTTATGTATCAAATAAAGCCACAAATCAGAAATTGATAATATATAGTTTCAAGTTCCACTGAAAAAACTTTATAGTTTTCACTTTATTTGAATATAATTATTTTATGGCCTTGTCAGCTCATACTTAATTGTCAAGTGTGTTCTGAGGAGTTTACTGCAGTTCAAAATGTCTCATGGTTTTGATTAGTTTCCTTGTTAGAATACATGCACTTACAAACTCATAGCAGAAGTGATTTTTAAATCTCATTTAAAACTTTTGAGAATCCCAGTGAGATTTTGAAACTAGTTTGGGTTAAACTGAAAACAGAGTTTATGTCCTTAATTGTTTAAAATTGTTTACTTTCGTTAAGTGATATTTTACTGTGAGTCAGTTATGGTCTATAAAGTAATTACTTGGGTGAGGGAAGGAAAACAAAATAAATTGCACTTCCCAGTCAAGTTTATTACAGCGAAAGTTGAGGTGACTCAATTGCTGCTGTCTTGTTTAGTTCTGCAATAATAATATTTTGATTACTTTTTTTTAAAATACCTTTTGACAATTTGCTTATGTTAAATGCTGACTTCTATCAATAGCTTGAAAGCATGTTCTGTTGCCACTTTTAGCGTTACATGTCATCTGTGTGAACCTGACATATTGATTGTCTCATGAAAAGCGGTATATTCATCTTTTGCATGTGTTCCTGATATCTTCAGCATTAAAAATGCTTAGAGCCATGCTTCTTGTTCCACTTTAAGTATCAAGGCTAGAAATCTACCAAAACCAGAGTCCTATGTTACTTAGCTGTGCAATCAGAAATTAGCATGTGTTATTTTTACTGAGGGATATGTGAGCACAAAGACAAACAAACAATCAAGACCAAAACCTGAAATAGAAACCACATTTTACTATGCGTTTTTATTCAAGATACTGGGAGACCTTATCAGGTCCATTTGATGTCTTTATTTCTTTTGGGGGTACTTTTTTCTTTTTTTTTTTTAAAGTTTATTTTGTATTTACAGTTTACCATTGCATCTTATAAGCGACTAGTATATTTCCAGAGTTTTTTTTGTAGGCAGCTGGCCAACATCATTGGGTCAGATTATTTCTGAAACTATATTTATAGTCTCGTCAAGGTGTAACAGCAGGTATTGTACACATCTTGGATCATCAGTCTGACTAACCATCTGAGAAATAAGCAGTCATGTATGGAGTCTGTTAGTTCATTTTGTTCAGTTTAGAAATAAGATGTGTTTGTTCTAGTATAGCACTCATTGGTTTCAGGATTTCAATTGATAGGATGTAATTTCCAGAGGACTATTTCCAGTATGAACATTGATTGTTTATTTAACTTTTACTTTATGGTCATATTTGCTAAGGGTTAACTGCTTCAGTGAACATTTGTTCTGGAGAAAATATTCACATTATTTGTAGATATAGGATGTAGCTAAGTCAAGTCAATATTTTTATCAAAGTATGTTATTTGAAAATGACTTACTCATGAATTCCTGCACACTTAACACAACCTGTTCCTACCAGCTGTTATACAGGGTGTTTCTAAAAGATGGACCCAGAACACCTTGTGTTGTGATTTCAAATTTTTGAAACACCCTGTATTTCTAAGTTTAAGTATGGAATTACTTTTTTTTTTACTCTGAAGGAAGAACTCCTGGCTTTAAGGTGCTATGAAGTCAAAATTGTGTGAGATATCTGTAGCTAAAGAAATTAGAGTATATTTTTATACTGCCAGATTTTAAATTAAAATAAGAATTATACATCCGATGTTCACAAAAATGTTTTAAAAGTGGTCCATTGAAAATGGGCTTGGGAAAAGAGAAAAGATCTTCAGTTCAGCATGATGACCTAAAGGCTATTATGTAACATCTGCCTGGGTTTATTTGACAAGTGAAGGAGGCAAGTTAGCAGAGTGTTGAACACACATCAGTGTAAGGTAGAATCTTTTTTGTATTTTCTGCTCATGGAAAAGTCTCATAATTATTCTTACCTTGGATAGTCATTTTCTACACAGTGAATCTTAGTGGAATGTCAGGTGCTGTTTGTGGAACCAAAATATAATATTTTTTGCATCTCTTTCTACTGGAGTCTCTCGCCATATCTTTGATGTATCTGGTCTAGCTTTTATTTCTTCTCCAGTAAGCTTACAAAACAACTTCCTAATTTATCAGATCAGTTTGTCCAGGTGCTTTGTGAGTGTTGGAACAAATATTTATATAGTGACTGCTCCTATAATTACCTCTTGAATATTTAAACTTAACGGCTACCAACAGGTGAAGAAAATAAAGGCCAACAATATGGAAAATACAGGACAAAATATATTTTTAAAGGTCACAGCTTCCCATCTGTGCAGTTGTAGTAAAAAATTGTACATTTACATCAACATAGGATGATTTACCCATTTCTCTTGTGAAATCAAACATTTTTTTTTAGACAATAGGTGCAAATCAGTAGTCAACCTTTAAAATACAGGCCAGAGCGCCCACTTCAACATTATAACTGTAGAACTAGTTGAAAACTCAAAAACTAACTTTTTTTTTTTTGGTTTAAAAAGTGTTTTGGAAAAAACATTTTCGAAATCATGCAGTTCAGTGCATCTACTGGAAAGTAAGGGATGTTCCTTGTTATTGACGATCTGGGTCATTGTTGAGACAACTTGGGACAGTGAAATGAGTCAATCCATTTCTGACAAACACAGTGGCTCTGAAATCCTTGAAAGAGTTGATTCCCCTCCACACTAGTTTTCTCAAAATCATTTAATTAATTGGTCATTGTGGAGGGCATAGTTCTGTAATTGAAGTTAAAAAAAGTATTCTTAGACTTATACCCTCCCATTTCATTGATAAAAGAGGAAGAACTGCATTTAAAGTCTAAACAAAGAGAGAAGAATTTTAAATCCTACTCAAACCTTGAAATATTTTGCTTTTGGCTTCAATTAAATGTTCCATTTCAAATAAAAATAAATAAACATTTTAAAGGATCTGAAACTTCCTGTAAAACATCTATTGGTGACGGATATCCGGTCCTGCCAGCAGTGTTTGCTGTGAGTTTTGGAAAAATCCCCAGGCTTGTTATTTAAATTTCGGCAATATCTTTTACATGTACATATTACAGCTAACTAGGTGAACCCAAAGATATGGGTATTGTGCAAATTAATCTCTATTTACAGAAGAACGTTCACTCTGTGGAAGTGATTCTGAACACTGGCAGAATTAACTGTCTCCCTGACACAAGCTTCTCATACTGGTACTCTTACATAAAACTCAGTATTGTTTCCACCTACTCTTTCTTGCTCTTTTGAAGCACAGAAGAATTCATGCTGCCAATTTCATGTGTTGCTCCTCAGAAGTGGTCCATTATATCTGGTTCTTCAGTACAAAGTGCTTGCCTCGTGTAATTTCATAGTATGCTACTCCCTCATCACTTGACTATCTAAGAATAGGTTTATAGTATACTACAGAATAGTATCTCAAATATATCCTGTTAATATGTCCATTTGTATCCTTAGCTTTTGGTTACATGAGGTAGGAATTGCCCCTGTTTCTTGCTTCTCAGGGTGTTTTTGTATCAATTCAAACAGAAAACCATTAAGAAACAGATTTCTGTCCTTTCAGTCTCTAGTGTCAGTTAGGAGTAGGTGTGGTGGTGGTGGTTGTTTTTGTGGTTTGGGGTTTTGTTTGTTTGTTTTCTTTGAGGGGAGCAGCATGAGAAATGAGAATGGGAAATTTACTTGCTAAATAATTAAACCATCAAATTTTCAAAATATTTGACCATCACTTGTTTTATCACGATGTCAACTTAATGTCTCATAACCTGTAATTCTTGTCTGGTAATGACAGCACATTTAGACAGGATAGACATAAAAGTGGCATGTACATGGGATTGTGCTAATATTATAGTTGATTTAGTAGTTTATTTGAATATTGTAAGGATAAAGTACTGAAATAGAACTAGACATTCTTACTGCTTTAGGAGCTAAATTTTTCACTTGACATTTCAGAAGTGGTTTATGCACAAAGGAATATTCACACTACCCAGCTTCATCTGAAGAGCAGGCTTTGGAAGAAGACATTTGTAGGGGGTGATCCAGAATGTACTTTAGTTAGAAATGCTTTTTTTTTCTCAAGTAGTGCAGAACACTGAGCTGGTTAGGCATGGTGCCTACAGCCGTGTGGTCAGAATATCCTTTTCTCCTCATTATTTAGGTTTTAAAAGCATGACCAGAATGTAATGTTCTTGTTGGCACAGCCTTTGAAAATGTGACTTTTGCTCTTAGATGATGTAGGTGAGAATTTTACGTACTGCTTAAAAATGTGTCCATATTAAATTGCGTAAGTACATGATGAACAACATGCTAATTGAACCCATGCAGTTCTGTTTGCAGTTGATGTTGAGTGGCATAAGTATAAATAACAGTAAAAGGTAACAGGTTACTTAAAATCTGTTTAGGGAAATACCGATTTACTTTGAAGTGCTATATAATGCTGTAGATGATGGAAGTATCAGATAAAAATTCCTGAGGTAAGTTTCTCAAAAGACTCAGACACATAATTAATCTGAAGAAGCAGGAAATTAAAGGTGTTTATGGACTAATTTTGCTTCCTGAAATTAATTTTTCTGATCATTTGGGTAAGAAGAAAGAAACTTCCTTAATTAGGTGAAGCGCTTGATATACAAGATAAAGTCATACGTATATTGATGAAGTTACCACAGTTCACTCTAGGACACAGTTAAATGTGGAGTCTCCTTAAAACTGACAAAGAAAAATCATTATTTCAATTGCAATTCCAGGAGATAAAATGCTGAAACAAGTTGTTCCATTTTTAACATGTGACTTGTAAACGCGTAGCAGAGAGAGGAGCTTTACTGAGCTTGTGCTAAGAGCCATGTGGTGGTTTTGCCCACAGCCTTGGCTCTCACGGTACCTAAAGGAAACAGTGAGTCAGAAACAGGCAAATTTTTGTTAAAGTGGAGACTATTAGGATTTGCTTTTTAATCACTGCATGATGAAAATGCCTCTTAGATTGGCAGCATTGAAAGAAAGAGGAGAAGAAAAGTCCTCGCTGGGTGGGAGGAGGCGCGGAGAGGAGAGAAAAGAAGGGATGGCAATTAGTGGCAGTGGTGTATTTAATTAAGTAGTTTATTACTAAGTTATTTAACTCAAAGATTAGGTTGCTTTCTTAATGCTTAGTAACTGCATTTTAAAAACTAAAGATGAAGAAATGGTATATGAAGGTTTTTTTTCTTAAATTAAAAAGTGACTATACGTTTCCCAGTATACATTTAAAACTGAATAGAAATTTTCTGTAAGAAAAGTTCTGTAAGTTCTGTAAGTTCTGTAGTTTGGTTGGAATGTATAATTGTGGCTACATTCTCTTCATCTATCAAAAAAAATCAAGCAGTCATTCTTTTCTCTCTGGCTCTGACTGTTGTACATGTTCAAAGGTTGAAAAATGCAAGTCTGACAAATATTTTGGCAAGATAGAACAAAGTTTTGAGGTTAGTGATAAAACTTGGGACTAGCTTGAGACTTGGGACTCTGCTTGGCAGAGAGTCTCATTCTGCAAGGTCTGCACATTGCAGTTGCTGAGAAATTGGTGTCAAAGCTTTAGAATGTGATTAAAAGTCTCAATCAAAGATCATCCAGTGAATAGAGAGTGCACTAAACATTTACTGTGGAAAGATTTAGACCCTTAACTGGACTTCTGAAGAACTGTTAAAAATGCTGGAAGGCCTCACTGCTCATTCAGGGAAGGTTAAAAGTGACATCTTTCTCTGACTTTATAAAAATGTAAGCTTTCAGGTTTTCTAATTTGTATTTAATGATGACAGTTTGATCATAAATACATGTGACACTGAAGTGCAACTAATTTGCAAGTCTTGCTGAAGCAAACATTCTTAAGTGTAAGTCAGTTATTTTTACTTGGATAAGATGTAGGTTTCGTTCATAGATACGCCATAAAGAGGAGATTAATTAAAAATTATATCAAATAAGAGTACCCTAGAAGGGAAAAAAACATACATGAAGCAATGGAATTAAAAGTATTGGTGGTTGTGTGATATGAGTTGGTGTGGTTTTTTTTCCGTGTGTGTGTTTGTTTGTTGGTGTGGTTTTTTGTTTGTTTGTTTTCATGGTTTTTGTTTGTTTGTTTTTTTAAACTTTGTATTCAGGTGAATTGAGAGCTAGTAGAGTGTTTTGAAAAAATACAAGTAGAGAGAACCACTGGATTTTTAGATATATAAGTAATTATAGTAGATTTTATTGGAAAAAATGTGTGCTATATACTGCTTTTTTTTTCAGGATATTTTCACAGCTAGCTTGGCTCTTTGTGCTTTTTTGTTTGTGTGTTTTTTTTTTTTTTTTTTCCCCCTGAAGGAGAGCACTCAATTTTTTTTTTAACACTGAGGGGAAAAAAACCCCACTACTTCTTGCAATAAGTTACAGTTGCCTAGCAGCCAGAGTGAAATTTAGCAGCACAGAAATTATGTGTGGTTCATCCCTCCTTCCAAAGGCAGTAACGGTTCTTTTATGACTTTAATGAGAATAGGTGCTCAAAGGATAATTTGGTATCCCTGGCAGATATGAATTTGGAGAGGATGGATACGTTTGGTGTATATACAGATTTTTTGACAGTCTTCTTAGCAATATGAGCTATTTGACTAGATTTGCAAAGCAGGAAGAGAAAGCTTGAGCACCCTGAGTATGTAACATCTCAGAATTTGCATATGGCATTTAAGAAACTTTTTCAGGAATGAACAAAGCTCTCACAAATTTTGGTCTTATTTTTCTTTCCATTGTGGGACACTGTCATCCTGGAGATGTCTTGCATCCAGTCTTGTGGAATTAACATACGGTGTTTTCTGGGTACCTGTAATGTTCTTAGGATGCAGTTAATCTGAGTAGAACTTAATTTTGAACAAAATGTATTAATTGATTTGACAGTAGAAATTGAATGTATTCTTCAGGGACTTAATCTTTCATACTCACATCCCAAGCCTTTTACAAATCGAAACTCTGACATTAGTTATTCAGCAATGAAGTACATGCATTCTTGGATAAGAGGATTTGTTTTGTAGTCTTTTGATTATGACATTACAGTTTTTCTTAGATAGTAAAGGGAAGTTTGATGTGGCCTATAAACTCCCCTAGTTAGGCTAAAATAACTAGTGCCATATTTTCCCCTTGTATTTTGCTCTAGGCTTGTGATCTAGGGGAGGAAATCTTTCTCAGCCTCTGGGTCTGACTGGATGGGCAGGAACCACAGGATGTTCCATGTCCTCTGTGGTGTGGTGGTTTGCGTTTTTTTTCCTTGGGTGGTTTTTTTTGTTTGTTTGTTTTGTTTTTATATGTAATATATATCTTGAACCACTTGTTTTCATAAGCAAGTAAAATACTTCAGAGAAGTTAAGGCAAAATGGGAGCTTCTCAGGTGGTGATTGAAAGATTTCAGAAGATACACTAAAGTTTCACTACAAGGTTTACTGTCATCCTGTTTCAGGAGAGAGAGCATACCTTTTATTTCTACTCTGTACTGCATCGACTTCCAATCCCTAGCATAAAAATGAGATATTACTTGACCATTTGAAAATGCTAAACATTTCAGGGACATCATAATTATTATAAGTTATCTAATCAAATTAACCATTAATTTACCTTTCTGCATGTCCCTGAGGATGACAGAACAATAAGTAGTTGTTAATAACTTCAGTATACAACTGTCTCTTAAAGCAGATGACTTTTTATTTGGTGGATGAGGAAAATAAAACACAAAGGATCTGATGATGACTGCAAAGTGTAAAAGTTACTAGCACACTGATACCCATGGCAGCAAATATGTGGTTGATGAACTTCAATGTGTGTAAAAGTAGGGTGATGTATCAAGGGGGAAAAAAAAAAATCTAAACCACACTTACATGATTCTGAAGCCAGAACTGGTAGTATAATAGATATAGCTGAGGAAAGATTTTGGCATTATCATGGATAGTCCTCTGAAATAATTAGATTGATTCTGGGGATTGTCAAGAATAGGACAGGTGACATGATTTAAAAAAAAGACATGATTTAAAGTGTTTATATACCCGTAACTTGAGTAATGTGTGAAATCCTTATTTTTATATCTTAAGAGTGACAGAATAAAGGACAGAGAAAGGCAACAAAAGCAATAAGGATGCAAAACAGCTGCCTTATGAGGTAAAAATGGCTGGGAGTTTTCTGCTTGGAGAAAAGGCTGATATTGGGATACAGTCAGCATTTACAAAGGAAGTTGGTGGACAATATATGAGTTACTAAACAGATGCTAAAAACAAAAGTGATTTATGACAGTTGTTAGAGATCAACTTAACAGATTTTCTTTTAAGTTTTGGGTGTGTGATGTGTTTTGTTTTTTCTTTTTTTTTCTTTTTAATATGAAGATCTATTGAACTTTTGTTTTGTGTGGGTGTTTGTGTGTGGGGTGTTTGGCGTTTGTTTTTTAATAAAGGAGACTGTGCAGACAGCATCATCAGGTTCAGAAAATAGATTGGACAAATGGGCAACAGACAGCAAACAGCTATTACAGAGTATGGGAAAGAGTAATCTTCCAACACACCTATTCCAAAGACTGTATGAGTGGAACAGACTACAGAAAGTTACTATTCTTTCTTGTTCTTCCTAAAAAGTATCTCATATTAACATGATCAGAGATTTGTCTTTGCTAGACAGACAACTGAACTGGCTCGGGGGTGACACTAAAAGCTTGTAGTCATACCTTCTAATTGCTAGATCAAAATTTGGCTTGCTCTACACCTTTAGATTAGTAAAGTAGAAAAATGAGACATTGAGTCAGAGGGGAGTGATGGGGAAGCATCTTACTTTTAATACACAGCCATTTAAATGCTCATGAATCCTGTTTAACAGTGTGTGTATTTCTGAACCTGTGTGTAGCAGATTTTTTTTTTTTAGGTCTTCTGGGACAAAAAGAGTTGAACATGCATTTTAGATTATGTACTACTACATCTGTATAAAAGTTCCCCTTTCCTCAGCCTAGTCAACAAATAAGAGAACTGTCCTAAGGACTAAACAGTGTAGTCTTATCAAGTTAGGGCATTTGTATAAAGACAGTACTCAAAGCTGCTGAGAATGGACCTTTCATTGTGTTAGTGTAATTGTACAAGTTATCTGTTTATCACAATTGTTCACAGATTATGAAGTGGTTGCTGATGTTTGTTACCTACTGTTCATATGGAATAGTTTGGATTCTGCTCCTCCGTGTTGAGAAATGGACTTTGTCTGTTTAGTGATTTTTTTTTTTTTTTTTTTTAATCTTTCAGAGGCCTTGGCAGCACATAAGTGAGTCCAAGAGATGTGTTCTAGATTGCCTTAATCTCTTGTGACAATGATGTGGGCTATTTCCAGGGTTTCCATAGGAATAGGAACAATGCTTCTCCATTTGAGTTAATGAGGTACTGAATGATAATGGAATAGAGTAGGAAGTGTTGAGTAAGTCTTGCTAGTTTCTATGGTAACTGCAGCTAGTTTAAGTTCTGATATTTCTTTTTCTGGATATTTATTGATTGTTGACAATACCAAACATTGTTTTGAAGGATTTTTGCTTTGGATCAAAGGGTGGGCTTGGAGGAGTGAAAGTTCTTTTAGTCTACATATTTCTTGAACATAGGACTATTCAATTCTGCAATATAGCTGTAGCATTTCTAGTTGTCACTACACCTTTAAGGTAGCCACCTTGTGTTTTGTGAAACTGCTGTAATTTCACTGTCTTGTTAAAAAAAAAAAAAAAAAATTAGTAGTTAAACTAAAATAACAAAACCAAGAACATGCTGATTTCTCAGTATGAGGCAATATCTAGGACCAAGAAATTACTTTATTATCAGCTGTGACACTGTAATATGGCAAGAAAGGTGGCTGACTTTAGTTCTTTCTCCATCATCTTGCTTTTTGTGTTAATATATGCTGATCTTAAACTTTCTTTTGTGTTAAGTCTCTCACGAAGTGTATGGTTAATGAAACATATATAGTACAGGGTGTTTCAAAAAGATGGACCAAATTTGCCAGTATACTGTTTTGAAGTTGGATTCATCGTTTTGAAACACTTTGTATTTTTTCTCCTCAGTTTTAAATACTGCTTTGTGGAGATGGGTTAGGTGAGCATGTCAAAATCAAATCGAGAAGAAGATAAACAGTATGTTTCATAAAAGAATGGCATGAACTATACCGAGAACTGAACTGGACTTAAAACCTTACATTCGAATTCTTAGCTCAGAAAGTGAAGAATTAGCAAATTAAGTGTATACATCACACATACAATTAATAATTTTTTCTCTTAATTAAAATTACTAATTTTAGAAGTCTTCTTTTTGTAAGCAAGATCTCAATGTACTCTTGTGTCAATGTATCTACCCTGTTTTTGTGGTCTTTCAGTCAGGTCATAGAAGTTCTTTGCTGTGCTACAGTGACTTCTGTGACCTCCAGATAGATGGTCAACTTGTAGAATCCGTTCTGTTATTATTACAAAGCATGTGACTTTTCCTACAGTGGGAATAAATATACTCTGCTAACACCTTTAACATCTACCACTTAATTTTTTTTCTAAATCTAGGTGTCTGTGGAACTGTATCATTAAAATGAAGAGCAGCAAACATACTAAAAAATCATGTTCTGTCAAATTTTTAATGGTATGATTATTTAGAGGAAGTCAAGAACATGGTTATTATTTAGATAGTTACAGCAAAACTGGCTTGGGGAAACTACTATTGTAGAGGGTGATTTCTGTCATGCAAGTCTTTATTTTTGAAAAATATTTATAAGGCTCTATCACTACATGAATGTCAAACATAAGTTCTGGAAAGTCCTTGCTACTTCTTTCTTAGATACAACTGGAAGGAAATTACATAAATACAGAAATGTTCCTTCTGATAACTCTGTGTTGCATCCTCATAGGAGCGTGGTGCAGAGGAAATTTACCTTCCACTTATGCGCCACTTACAATAGTCAGATATTGAATAAAAGATATGGACACAACTGTTGCAAATGAAGCATGTTTGCAAAGCTCACCAGAGGAGACAGATGGCTTCCCCTTAAGGCATTTAAGCCATTCCCATGCAAAGGGCTTCTCTGATGATGCAGTTGATAATATTATTTGTTTAATATTTTTTCTCTTTGCATTTAGTATATTTAATAAAATTCTGCCTGTAATCAAGACACTGATGTGATAATGCATATTTTTAAAGATAATTCTGCATATGATGTTGTGCAGCTCTACCATAAATGACTTTCTCTGAGATGCAGGGTAAGTGAAACAAACTTCAAAGCTCATGGTTAAAAAAAAAATTTCCATTTTGCTGTCTAGTGAAAAACAATAGTTAATTTCCATGCAAAATATTACCTATCAAAATAAATTTCCTTTTGCTTCTTAAATATTCAGTGTGGTTTTTAATTTTTTTTTTATTTCCAACTGTTGTTTGATAGTTACTTAAATACGTACAAGTTTCGTGAGAAATGTCCTCAGCAGATTCTGCTTGGCTTCAGTCGCTTTATGTGGCTCCTTAAATATGCAATGCTTTGGCACAGGAGGTTCCTCTCTATTGTAATTAGTACTTTATTTCAGCTTCAAAAGCTGAAGTAGAGACAGCTTCACAGCTTACCACTAAAGCTGTGGAAAGTCCCACTTTTCCTGTGAAGTCTAATGTCTGTCCTGCTGCTGGAAGAATAGTATAACATTCAGTCAGAATTAAAATGCCAGCTACTGATGTGCAAGAGTCACAAGGCTAATTGACAAATTCCCTAGATTTTATTTTTATATATATGTGTGTGTGTGTGTATATTTAATGGTTCTCCTTATTGGTAAGGTTTGGAAGGCTTGGTTCAGGCTGAAGTAGTAGTAAACAACCTACATGTCTTTCTGAACAGGGAGCAGAAAATCTATTGGTAGAAATTAGAATGAAGTTGTGAATTCAAAGTAAAAATCAGGGAATGTTAACTGTCTGTTCCATGTGTTTCACCTAGAAGCTGAAAGTTCTCAGGGTCTTCTAGAAGTCTACAGCAAAATACTATGAATTTAAGGGGGAAAGCTGCATGTCTGCTTCCTAGTAAGAGAGTTTTCATCCTGCAGACACTTCTCTTTGTCTTAGAATGAGGATAAGAGAAATGTTTGAGTAGGGAAGGTGGGAGAAAAGGAAGAAGTTATTAATATTTCCTCAAAAGGTGAAGGGATGAGACTTTTCAGAAGTTTGAAGTAGTCTTGCTGCTTCTTGCTGTCTTGTGAATATTGCTTCTTTTCAGCATAACTAGGTAGGGTAGATGAGTGAAAAGGCAATTTCTGCAATGTAATTCCGTGCTTTCTAATGAGCTATAGAACCACTTACTGTGGTCATGGAGAGGGGCTCACACAACTAACTTAATTGTGGCAGGGTAGATACAGAATGACTAAGGAAACGTAATCTGATTCTTCCTCTATTTCTAGTCCAAACTTCAAAAAATTTGATTTCAAACACAGTGCAATTGTTACTGCTTAGAATGGGGATACCACATTTGGAACTAAGGTGAAATGTGGAACCTGATCCTGCCTTGCGTATACAGATAGTCTTCTCTGCATGCGAACAAAGACATCCAGTTCTGTCAGATGCCCACAGTCCTCTCATTGAAAATCGTGCGACTCCTACATACTGTTTAAAAACAATTTATGCCTGTCAGGGAAAAATCTCACAAAAATTACTTCTGTAGAGATAAATAGATTTAGTGAGCCATCTGATTGTTGTGATGTATAAAATGTGATAATGTCATGAGCCTGCTGCAATGGATAGTAGAATGCTAAGCTTTTGCACAGAGATGCGCTATTTTCTTTGTTATTGTCAACCATTATATTTAATCCCATAACATGCATTCTGAAGGTCCTGAATGTACCTTGAGTATAGCATTTCTGTCCTATATAGTTAAATCCATCTAGTATTAGGAAATATATATTATGTCCTTTTTATATAAATATGTATATCTATACACACATATTTCTATATATATGAATTATTTTTAATTCCACATTTTGCAATTGAAGATGGCATATTCATCTGTCAAAATGTGTCTTTACTAGACAGGCTTCCTTGGTGTTTTTGTTCTGTACTTCTGCTTTTTTATCTCTTTTGGGCCTGATAGGTGCAGACAGATAAACTGAATTTTTCCTTGCCATTTGGTCCACTAGACTCATTATGTATTCTCTTTTGGAAAGAGCCTTGGGCATCAACACTAGTTGCTCATAGTCTCTTTATAGCTGGTGGATCTTGATATAAAAGGCCTATTTTTTAATGAAACAGTTCTGTTGAATATCCAAACCACTGTTTTACTTCTACAGATGAAAATCCTGCCTATGTGAGATCTTTTCTTGTTTCCCTTAACAGAAAGTATCTTGTGGTAAAAAATGTTACATCTGGTTTTGGAGAAATTAGTTATTAGTTGAGAATTAAAAATGAGTTAATTTACTGATATGGAATTACATGAATAAACTGAAGGTGAAGTTTGGAAACATTTGGTTTGCCACAAAGTTGTAGGCAATGTATGTATGTAGGAATCTTCTTTCCCATTTTGTTTTAAATAAGGTTTAATATTACAGCAACAGCTGACTTGGCATGAGTATTGGCATTTCGGTGTCATTTAGGTGTTTATAGAAATTTACCTTTATATAGATTACAAATACTTTGAAAATGTATGCTGTAGCACTAAGTCTCTTCACTGCAAATTAGGTGTCACAATTTGATGTGGTTTACAAAGTTGGGATATCAAGAATAGCAAGTGTTTTTTAAACAAACAATATCAGTCTGAAATAAAATACAATACACTAAATAGGGTTATCTATAAAGATATTAGTTTGTATTTTTATTTTGCTGATAACGTGTTCAGCTTGCCACTGAGTAAACCCTTGTGACTTTCAAAAAAAGGAACCTGTTAGCAACCTGTTAGATGTGAAAATGATTCTAAAAACTGATGGAGTTAATTAATGAACGGCATAGAGCCACTAGAAGGTCTAAATAATGTTTCAGTTTTTGTTTGCTGGTATGAAAACTTTTTAAACCCTTCCAAACTTGTTGCACAACTCAGGAATGTCATTTGTTCCTTTGACTTCAGCGTAATGCATTTATTGTCAGGAAGTTCAAGCAAACAATAAGAAGTGTACTTTGGGAAACTGTGACTTCCTCTCATCTTTCAGGTTAAAATAAAAGCAGTGCAACTTGGCTTCCTTTACACCTTCAGAAAGCTATGTGCATGCCTTTTTATTTCCCGATATCGTGAATTTTCTGCAATTTTATTCTTGTGGATGATAAAAAGTCCTTCAGTTTTTCTAACAAAGTTATCTCCAATAATTCTAGTTTATTCCTTAAAAGAAGTGATAACCGTGGAAGACAGTGAGTGCCTCCTGATTCTCTTTTATTGGTCTTGGATGCTGGTTTAGTTACAGCTTGAGAGATGCGACAATATGGTTTAACACTGCATAAAAACGAAAAACTGACTAGAAAGAATTCAGATAAAGCATGTGTCTAACTTGGGAAACCTTGTTTAAACATGAAGGTGTATAATAGGTGTACTGCTATATCTTTCGTCTTGTACTAGGAGCAAAGTATTGACTTTTTTCTCCCTCCATTTTTATGTTTTCTACTTTTAAGACTAGAGGACAAATATTTTTAAAATAGCAGGAAAGCTACTTTGCTCAATGTAACAAACATACTTAGTTTTTAGTGCTTGCTTTTTTTTAAATGGAGTAATCCATTTTAATTTTAAACATTGGATGTATAAAAAGTTGACAGGAGTATGTCTGCTATCATAAGCAGTTGGTTCAAAGTGCCATTGAAAGACAGTCAAGTATCATAAAAACAAAAGGCGTATCTTTATTTGCTAGCAAAAAGAAAAATGTCTCAAAAGCATAATTTAGCTTACAGAATTGTTGACAAATGTGTTATTTGAATTACCTTTCCCTGCTTACTGCTTTGTGTTAAAAAACGCATAATGTGGTTCATTATGAATATGTCAAAAGTAGGTCAGAAGGAAAAAAAAATCTAAGGAACTGTTAGACTGAAAGCATTTTAAAACAATAAAATTTAGTTCAGTTTCTGAGTCAAATTTTGGTCTTGCCCATATCAGTGTAGTTTAATTGTAGTGCAGTCAAACTGCATTTGCACTGGTTTAATTGAGGACAGATGTAGTTTGCTGTTTTCAAGGGTGAAAATAACTTATTTGGAAGAGCCTGTTCCTGTCAGAGAGCCAAATTAAGTGTTATCAGAACTAGAGACACCTGCCTTCTTATAAGAAGTTTAAGGACTAATATATGTGAAGGCATGTCGCTAATGTAAAACTAATTGTGGGATGTTTCTTGAAGGAAGGTGAATAGACTTTGGAATTAAAACAAAACAAAGCAGAAAAACTTGCCTGCTATGATCCTCTAGGGAATTTTTCTGGGCTCAAGGTCAGATGATGTTGAATAGTAAATGAAATCCTGTCAAAACTTCCCCTGTCATGCCTTCCTCTTGGCAGGACCAAATATGCACATACAATAAATATTTAACGGTAGTAACAGTTACAGGTGGAGTGAAAATT
The DNA here is from genome assembly GCF_036013445.1 of Caloenas nicobarica. Classification (NCBI taxonomy): domain Eukaryota; kingdom Metazoa; phylum Chordata; class Aves; order Columbiformes; family Columbidae; genus Caloenas; species Caloenas nicobarica. Next base: position 25,205,138 of record NC_088251.1, on the reverse strand, counting down.
GGACGCAAGTAACTTCTTATGTGTTTGGAGACATTCTGGTTTTTCCATGGTTCTCTATAGCATTTCCAGGTTTCTAGACATCTTTTCAGTTTTGGAATGCCATGCTCTTGTTTGCAGACTGAGTCTGTATGAGTTGCAAGATGGGAATCTGATGCTGGAAACTTTAGTAAAAATTTTCAAACTTATCAGTGAGATCTTTTCCCATGTATATGACCACAGAATTATATTTTCATTCCCAAGCTTCAATTGTATCTCATTCTGGAAGCCCTGCCCTTCCCCGCTCCCTTTCTTTCTCCTCGTTGGGTATTATATGAAATAAATAGTGAACTGTTCCTTTTCCCATTTTTGCAGGAAGGTAATGTGAACCATTAAGTATCAGAAAAATATTGTTTCTCATAGAGTAATCTAGTAAGTGTGCTTTCTGCCTATAGACTGCTGAACTGAAGGTCTGTTTAAGGTACAAATCTGCTTATATGGAAGGAGATCAGTGTGGTAGTTATTCCCAAGGACACAAGTATATATACATGTAGTACTTTAGTAAGTATATTCTCAAAAGACAGCAGAGGAAACACAAACTTGTGATTCTGTGTGTCTTCTGTTGATTTCAGTGGGAACAGGGTTTAGCCGTAATATTAAAGTTATTTAAACTGTATGCATAGTTTTTAAAGAATAAGGATTAGATTTGGTTAGTCTTAAGTAGTACTTGCTTATTTGCACTACAGTGAGACAAAGATATCTTCTTTTAATGCAGAATCTGATAACTTCATTTCTTTTTTGACTTTGTCTTTCTAAATGCCACGTAAGTTGCTAGATTTTTTCATTTTTGAATCATATGTATAATGCAGAGATTATGATAATTCTGCATTTCTGTAATGCGCTTACTAATTTGATGATAAAATACTCAACAGCAAATTTGCTTGGATGAATAAACATTACTTTGAAGTTTCTCCATTTTAGAAAACTTTATAGGAAATAATTTAATTTTAAAGTAATTCCTTCTCTATTTATTCATAATGAGTTGAAAGCAGGGTGTTGTTTTTCACTTCAAATTGTTAAAAGCATTGGCATCAAGTCACGGGAGAGAAGTGCTTTTGGAATGACTTTAATGATTTACATCTTGCATAAAATTTTTCTCTTGCATATCCTGTAGGAGTTGACATAGGGCGGTAAGGATGTTTCTCTTAATTGCCGTACTGATTACCCTTGAACTAGCATGGATAAAGCAGTATTAGATAATAAATAAACAAAGATGAATTTTAGTCTTGCAATTTAAATGCCAAAAAAAATTATATTAGGTCTATTGACAGACCCAGTGTTTAGTGAGAACTGCTAAAAAATGGCAAGTTTTGTTTGAAATATTGCCTACTTTCCTACTACTGCATGGCATATTATTTGCTGTCTATAGATTTTTCCAGAAAACTTTTTAATACAGCCATGTAGAGTCTTTAGTATTGCTGTCTAATAGAACAAGGTTGAGGGAAGTTGTAATGCAAAGCTTAATGCTTGGCGGTTTTGTTTGTTTCGTTTGTTGTTTTTTTCGCCCCTCAAAACATTTTCTTTTTGTAGTTATACAAACCAATGTTTTAATGTGACCATTGCAGTGATTAAGTCTCATAGTATTTCACTGAATAGAGTCATCAGTTAGAAGTAAAAAGACTTTCTTGTGTGGGAGGCATATTTCAGCTTTATTAATGGTAGTTGGAAAAGTAAAAATAAACTGAGGTTTTGTTTCTTGTCCTCCTGTGCTGGAGTCCCCCACATTTAACAAGGTTAAACCGGTCTTCTGGAACAGGTAATACTTTTTGTAAGGAAAGCATTATATTAGTGTCAACAATTTTCTTTTAAAATCAATAGATCTGGTAATGCGTTAATGAACACAGTAAATTGCAAAAGATTTCTTTTTGCAAGTATTTTGAAATAGCAACATGAAAAGACTATCAAGCCACTGTTAATATTATGAAATATCGTGACAACATAATGATTTCAATTAACTGTGATTGGAAATTGCACTGATGTAAAATGCCACAGAAGAGAAGTAGCATAACTTAACATTCTGACAGGTATGTAACACTGCTTAATCTGAGTTACGTGTACGTAAGACACAACCTGGAAAATTGCTTCTAGGTAGAGCCAGAAACATGTGACTCGTCAAAACCACATTTTATGTGGTTTTATGCCACTATTTATCGGACACAGTAATCCACTGTAGCTGGTTCAGTTGAACAATGACCACAGAGCACTAAGCTGCCACTTTGGAATCACTGACTTAATTATTCATTTCCTCCCTCATCCCCCAGTACAGCAGTCAAGAGTACCATGGCTAAAATGTCTGTGCTTGCAGATGTCCTACTACAGGTGCAGTTGCATTGATGAAAGTTATCTTCCCAGGAGAGTCTATGTCTAATAGCAAAACCAGTTACCTAGTACAAACACTTTTTTTGCCAGCAAGATATGCTAAAGTAAGTTTCATTCATGATGTTAAGAATGATTAATTACATAACTTCTGGATAGTAACATGGAATAAGTAATAAAGTTCAGCTGCATTCTTCAGTTTTAACACAAACACTCAGGTTAAATTTTAGCTTGAAGGAGCATAGAATGTTCAACAACTGAAAAAAAAAAAAAACCAAAAAAACCCCACCTTTTTCTTTTTCCCTAAAAGACAGAGATAGTGTCAGAATCATGACAGTCTGAAAGTTCGTATAAGGTGCAGAAATATCTATCAGTAGAAGAAGGAAAACCAAACCAACCAACCAAAACAAAGACCCAAAACCAAACTAAAAAAAAAGGCCCCACAACAACAAAAAGAACCCAAACCAAGGCTAAAGGTTCTCAATAAAATATATATTTATTTTCTTATGTGCTTGGAATGTAAAAGCTTTATTATTTATGTTTTTCTATGTATTTATTATTTATATAATGACTCTTTTGTCATATCAGTCTTACTTAACAAATGTTGAATGGGATTGCTGTTCAAATGCAACAAAGTTTTAAGCTCTTAGTGTTTTACTAATGCCCTGTGGGTAAAGAAGATCACTAAAAGAAACCTTGTCTATTAAAAATTTATAGGATTTTCATGTAGTCTCATAAATCAGAGCTATGCTTTGCTAAGCACTATGAAGACACAAGAACATGAACAGGTGCTTTTCCAGGTTGCTTTCCATTTGGTTAATATGGAAAGAGGATATGAGACCCAAACTCAAATTCTATAGTGAAAGTTTACTCAGGAAGTCAATATCAAAATTCAAAAGTGAATATTAATTCAGTGCTCCTCCTGATCATTAAGGAAAGTAAAATGCTGCCTTTTTATGATCTTATACTACACCAGTTTCAGGAGCTCATGACTCTGCATTTAGTCATTTAGCCACTTCTAAGGGTCAAAGTCAGGTGGTAAAACTACTTACCCAAGTTGTGCTCATTAGGAAGAAATCTCAGTTCTGGTAGTTTGTCTTGCAGTTTGAAGGAAAAGGGAGTTATGAGTTTCATTTTGAAGGAGATCTAGCACTGAAAAATAAAATCCGTGATAGCCCCTTTCCAGCTTTGCATGGCAGCAGGATAACTTAAGAATAACCAACAATGTCTCAGTTTGCATCCCACGTGGCTACGTTGTGATTGACTTGACGTGAATCTGACTTGGATGAAGGGACAGATCTCAGGATCTCTAGACCAGACGCATTATCATAAAGTTGCCTTTTTTTTTTTTCTTTTTTCCCCCAACTCCCCCTTCACCTTTTCAGAAGAGGTAACCTGCCTTCAAATAGTATTACATCTAAATAGCATGTATGGCCAGTTCTGTCAGATTGTATCAAGGAATTTATGTTTTACCTTGGTTTGGAAGAGTGATATTATTGCATAACAGTAGACACAGTTTCTTTTTTTGTAAAGGGTAGAAATTTCAAGATTATCTGTCAGGTTTTTAAACGTACCATCACACAATTAATTTTTCGCTGTGTTGTGAAAAGCCAATGAAAGGAAGGACAGAGTTGCTGTACAATGAGTGTGATGATGGAGCATGGGGTTTTTTCCATGCTTGCTTTTGCAATGCTTTTCAGCTTGGTTTTGTTCTCCTAGTTTTTGTTTTGGTAACAGTCCCTTATTTATCTCACTGTATGTTACTTCTTAGTAGATCATATTTTAATGCTGAATTAAACACAGTGGAAGTGGAGAGAAATAGTTGTCACCTTCTGTATTGTATATATGTGAATGTGGAGGCTGTGATCCTGACTCTGCACTTGCCTAGAATTCCAGAAGAGGAAACTTCGGGTTCTGGACTTGCAATCTAGTTTTAATGTGAAGTGAGGTGGTCTTCTGATAAATCAGCATTCTTCAACAATACAGAATGTTATTCAATTACAATGTGCCTTTACTAGAAAGATTTGCTAGGCATATTTTGAAGAAGGGTGAGAACAATGTCATTCGACTTCTGCTGACTGTATTTCTTTTCCTGACCTGGTAAAGGAATAAGAGATTTTGAGACTTACTGCCTGGTGTTTCCATTATTGTTCAGCTGACATACTGTGATTGAAGACAATGACAGAAATATTAGTGGCCTTTTTCTGTCTGTTGGAACCACTTACCAACTTCAATAAGGACTTCTGTAATTGTTCTCTGAAAATGTGTATTTTTGGTGAACTCTACATCTGACATAGAGTTACTATGTAGCTTTTTCTATCTTTTAATGTATAAAGTTGCATGTGAATTTTTTTGGTAATTTCTAAATATTTAGTGCAACAATGGGTAATTCCAGAAAACTATAGACATAATGTAATCATCCTCTTGGAGGAAATCCTGGTCTTTTTGGAAAAGTTTCATGACAATTACATAATTTGTGAAGTAAATATCATCAATTAGAGTCTTCTTTCTTCAAAACAAGTCTTTGTACTGATCTCATCATTAAACAAAGCTATCTGTCTCTGCAGTCTAGTGGTTGGTATTGTAGCAGAATACAATACGGAGATTGTTTAGGACACTTAAGTCATTCATCTTTCTCTTTGATATAGACATACGGATAGCTATAATAGAATCACTCTGCTCTCATACCTGTCTATATGCTCTATACTGATTAGACACTGGCTTGTCTAGTCCAGTGCAAGTCACCCAGCTGATCAAACATCTGCACTTGTGTAGGGAGATAATTCTGTAATTTAATAGGCTGCAGCAAAGGTATGGTCTTATAATCCTCAAACTCTGAATTTTATATGCTGGCTAAGAAATATATATATTACCTATACCTCGTTACTTTAGGGGTTTTATATCTTTCTACCTTTGTATTTTTTTCTATTATTTTTAACAGTGGCATGAAGCTAAAGCATTGATTACCTCATAAATTGTATGTGTGCAAAAACATCTGAAAAGTCTTTAGGATGTGGCAATTCCTAAAAACACTTTTTGAAAGCAAGTCACTTTTAATTTGTTTAAAATCTGGGGACACTGAAAGTTTGAACTGTTTTTCCGTGCAGAATGTCTGCTGCGTTTACTATCCAACTTTAAAGTTTTAATAACAGATGAAGCGTGAATGCAGTCTTTAGACTGGATTTCATTACATAGTCTTGGTCAAGTAGCAGTGTACTATTTATCTACTGAACTCAGAGAAAATTTGGAAAGGGTAATCTGTGATTTTTCTAATCAATCTTTTCTACTCTAATTTTTTTCTAAACAATACAATCAATTCTAATAAAAATAATATTTTAATGCATAAGTACAAAAAGAATTAAGGAATCAAAAGCAGTAAGATAATAGTAAAAGTTATGGAGCATTAGATTTATGTGTTATTTCTTAGTTTTCACTGCATTTAATGTTAAACTATTGTTCAACAATAGTTCTATTACCATTCTGTGTGGCAGGTTAATTTGTGCATTTGCAGAAATCTTTGACAAAGTGTCTGTTCTAAACAAGCAATAGAAATTTTCAGCAAACTTGACAACTTGTCTCTTAGTTTTTCAGCATTATAATATTATCTCCAAAGGAAATGCAATGTGCTTAGTCTGAAACATTGACCAAACAGCTACAAGTAATCTGCTAGTTTTGTAAGGAGGGGCCAGGTTAAGGAGTTCTTTTAATATCAATACCTTCATTTGTAGCAGTGGTTATCAGAGGTGCTTCTGGGTAGCTCTCTGCCTAGAGTGGTGAGGCAAAGTGATTATTGTTCAGAAACTGAATGAGGGTACTTCAATCTATTCTGATACATTAAGAACAAAAAACCCCCTACCAAATTTCAGTGACTAAAAATCAAAGTGAAACATATTTCAAATGTATAATTTACATGCAAATACTAAATGTCATGTAGTCTTTAAAATAGGGAATCTCAAAGAATCAATTTTAACTATAGTATTTGGATTCCAGTTATGTAATTAAATAATTTTAGCAGTACATTTAGGACAAGCCCCAGTTAGAAAAACCTGTTTGCCTACACTAAGGTTTGTTTTATTTGAGTTCTGTTATTTTTCAGTTGCACAGAATGAATTTTAATCGACTGGGCTTGGAAAATTTGAAATTATTTTTACAAGAAATCTTAGATATTTAATAACTCCTTATGTCCTTAGATGTCTTTCTCTACAGTTGATTTAGTTGGTAGTCCATTCAGATGACTGAAATGTGTGACTCCAACTAAGCAGTAGTTTAGTTCAGTTTATTTAACCGTTTCAGAATTAGCTGGTGAATAAAGAAAGAGGAAAAACCCAAAGGATTATTCCCATGCAATGAAAACCCTATTTTTGTCCAGTTTATATGAAAAAATATTACCCTTGGAATACAGGGAAAGTATAGGGATATGTATAGAAAAGTATTGAGATATGGGAAAGTATAGCCAGCCATACAACTTGTACTGGCATTTATATGGCAATCCCGTTAAATTAGTTTTGACTGTAGTCTGATAGTCTTGTTTATATCTCTAATGCCACATTCACCCCTTTCCTTCCCATGTAACATTACAAACGATATGAAATAGAAATATATCTTGATTGTTTGTATCCATGGATGTAAGGTATTGATGTTGATTTAAGTTACTTGATGTTTAGTTTAATTATGGGAAGCCTCTTTTGGTAACTATCAGAGAATGTACATGGTTGCCTCGTTATCTTGCAGTGGTAGTATGTGGCTGTTGTATTATTTCTATTTGCTCACTCTCTTGGTGCTTGTTTCCTCGTGTCCCCTGGGGAAAACTGTATTAAATAGTTCTGCAATCTTTTTTTCCAGAAGCAGGAAAATCTTGTGTCTTGCGTTTTCCCATTTTCAATGCTGATGAAAGCCAGTGTAGTTGAGCTACTTTACAGTATGACTTCGGCATAGCTGGAATACAATGGTTTGGATTTGATTTGGAAATCCCACCTTAAATTCTTATGAAACAAGGATTTCTAGAAATAACATCCTGGAAGTTGGTATTTTCATGTAATATATAAAACGGCCTTTGAACTTTTTTGGAAGTCTGTAAAGCAGGGTGCTCTAGAGTTCCATGGAGAAGCTGCAGCACTATGCAGCAGCCACATGTGGCTGATGTGATGTGGGAACAGAAAACTGTAGGTAATGAACAAGTTAATGCTGCATTAGTCCCTGTGTGAGAGATCTGCACTTGTGATTCATGTTCATTGCTGTTAGGCTGCTGTAACTCTATCATTCCTGTACTTTCTCTTGGGCTGCAACGCAGAACAAAACCTTTCAACAACTGGAATATGGTTGCCTAGTATTCCGAGGTGACTCATAAACTGATTAAACAGACATAGAGAGGGCTATTCTACTGATACGATAATTTGGGTTTCCAGTTATTTCAGCTAAAATTCACGTCAGTCTTTCATGGTGTAAATGATATGGGTTATTAAAGAATCCTCTGGTTTTCAAGTGAGTAGTACCACATAATTATAGAACATTTAGAGGCACTCAAACCTTTTTTGCCGCACACACATCTGTATCACACAGAATATGTTTACTGTATTAAGATGGATATTTTTAATTTCATGATCCTTGCAAGAGCTGAGGATCTGCTCTTTCTCTCATCTTGTGGCATTATAAAATTGAATTGATTTAATTGATTTCAGTGGAGTTCCAGCTGTGTAAAACTAGGTCAATATTAGAATATGACAGAAATAATAAAATAAAAAGATCGATATAAAAAAAAAATGTTCAATATATGCAGCACATCTGAACAAAGACCTTGTGGCTTGAATTCACATATGAAATTTAGAAAACCAACCATATTTAGCAGTTTGCTTTGGAGGTCCTGAAACTTCTTACTTTGCTGACCAGAATGTCACCTGTGGCTCATTTGTTTTAGCCCTTTCTTGAATATATTGAACCAGGCTTGATTTACAGTAGGCATCTCGTATGGCAATATGATTTAGAGGCCGACCAAGAAATCTGGCAGATGATAACATTAATTTTCATTTTGGGAGCTAAGACTGAATTCTTTCACAGAATTGCTAGTCTTCTCTTTCTGTTGAATACTTTTTGTAATAATTGAATAAGAAATGTAATGGTGCAGCTAGAGACCAGTTTGAAATTTTAGTGCCAATGATTAGAACATCTGTAACAGATAGTCATGAATAGGTGTCATTGTATCAGTGATTCCTTTTGTAGTCCTAAGATACGTAACCCTAATGATGCTTGCCCAGTAAATGAGGGAAGAGATGTTAGGAGAGAAAACACAAAACATAACAAACATTTGCAAAATAGCGTAAAAGGCGAGAATGACCTTTCAAGCAAATCCGAATGTGATTGTGGAACATGACAGAAAATTAATATTGTCTCTCAGACTTTTTGTGAGGCTTTGGGTTTTGTTTTTAACCTGTGAAAGTAAGGATGTGTTTGTTCTGCTATGTTGTACTATCTTCTTTGTAGGGAAACAGAACACATATTTTCATATATGTTCCCAAAATAGGAAGTTCCATTTAATAAAACACTTTCCCCCCTGCCCTCCTTCAGAAAAAACCCCAAACCAAACCCAACCACAAAAAACCCCCACAAACCACAAAAAAACCAAACCAAAACCAAAAAAGCCCACACAACAAAAACACACACAAGACCCACAAATAATTAAAAACCAAATCCAACGCACCCAAAACAAAACCCAAACAACTTCCTTGTCCTTTAACATTAATATTGGGCATGAAGTGTGCAATATTTGAAAACACAGGAAATCCTAGATCTTGCATGATTTCTTTCATGATGATCTAAAAAGTACATATAGACTGCACTCTAGATGAATGCATGTGATCCTGATGGTCACAGGATGCAGCTTTGTGGCCTTTTTTTGTCCTTAAAAGCACCACGTCCTGGCTATTTCTGGCAGCTGGGAGGTCAGGAAATTAAAAAGAGTTCATAGTTCTTCTCTTGCTTTCAACACCCTTAAATAATGTTTTATTCCTTTCTCACACATCACTGTACCCTGCTTTAATTCCTATGGCAGGCTGCAAAAATTATTTTTGATAAGAGCTTTTCTGATTTTTTCCAATTAAAGTTTATCACCGGCATAATGCATCATCCCAGTAAATGCTGTTTCTTGTTAGACGTATAGAGAAATCCAGAATTTCCCTACTGCTGCTTAGGGTTGGTATTTATACAGTTAAAAGCAGTAAGTTGATAGTCAACTAGAAGATCCAGCAACTACATCTTTTTATAATTTCTAATTCTCACCTCTAGCATGGAAAGTTTTGAAGTTCTTAAATAGTCTAGCTTTATTGGTCATTTTAAGCTCTTTATTATCTTAACAACAGTTGATACTGCAAAGGATCTACATAGGACGTATGCAGTAACTTCCTTATTATTCTTACTAGCTTTTTTTCAGGCCTGCATTAGTATAATGAGGAAAATGCGTTGTCTTAGTGTTCTCTAAGACTACAAAAATGTATGCATCTCCCCAAAATCTGAAATTTTTAACTGTTGTTGCCTTCTAATAATCAGACTTAATTTAGTTTGCATAGTTCTTTTTATTTTTGTATTATTATTCAAAAATGAAATGCTAGAATTTCGGTCCTTTTAAGAACAATAGCTAAATCTCTATAGTTCTGTTAAATATTTTCATTCATTTGCAGAAGCTTCAAATGCCTCTTTAGCAGGTTACTTTGGAGATGCAAAATACCTTGCTTCTATAAATACAGCCTCAAAGCAATCTTTCATTAGAGAAAATACCAGACAGCTAGTGCAGACACATAGCATGGTGGATAACGAAACAGAAAAAAAGGGCATGATTGAGACTTAAGAGCATTAGACTTGTGACTTACGTGCATCTACCACCGTTTTCTAAAGCTCACGATATTTCGTGATTTATACATCAGAGAAATGGTGCCAGAACTTAGCAAACTCTAAGCTCGAAAATGCCTGAATATATGTATATTTTATGCTATTGGCTTACCTATGTCATCTTTGCAAAATTGTAATATAAATTTGAAGACACTTTAAGGGGAGAAAACCTGTATAACCAATCTTGACTAAGAAAATTAATTCCATTCACTACAAAAATATTGTTTCACTACTGAAAGGAATATTGTTTCCAGCAGGTCAGCATCAGAGGGAGAATTTAATCACATCACACTTTTGCACTGCCAAAAGATACACTCACTCTCTCATGTCTACAGAAGCCTCAAAATTATTTTTTTTCTGAATTGCTAGGTATGTGTATATATTCACAGCATCTATGCATATAAACTTGGAAGAGAAAAAAAATTGAAGCAAATGAAGTGTCTTGGAAAGGGAGTGAATTTTCTTTTTTAAATTTTCAGTTAAAGAAAAAAGCAAAACAGGTAAACTAGCACCATTTTGCAAAGCCTTAGTTTATGTCATAATTCAAGTCAGGAATCTCCTTTTTTTTTTTTTTTTTCCTTCTTCTCCCTTCTTCTTTGCCTCCTTTGACCTTTTATGTCCTACATATGGACTATGTTTTATTAATTAATGCATATCATCTCAGTAACTGAAATTACAGAAACAGTTCTCATCTTTTTCTTACTTTAATGTTAGCGTTATGATGATTTACTTATATTCATGTATTGCAAAGTTCATATCTTTAATGATGACTTCTGCCTGAGATTGTACATTTACTGCATATTTTAGCCCCATGGTTCTTGGAAATAAAAACACTCTAATGTTTTCTGATAGATTTGGGTGTAGTAATGTGAGCTGTGATTGTTCCCAGTCAATACTTAAGTTGTTGATAAACTCTATGGAGGATCACATGTAAGCAAAGTTGTTTGTCAACAGAGAACTTGGTTTATATGTGCACAAATGAGAGTTCTTGTAAGGGATGAGTAGAATCATTCCTTATACCTGAAGTTTGAATACATTTGCATAAGTTGAGTCATGTACAAAACTTAGATGAAGTGACTGTAAGTAATTTTTATCTATCCCACATTCCTATTTGAAAAACTAAAACAGTCTGAAATGTTAAGGGACTGACGACAGCTCACTGGCCCCACCCTAGGCCAGCCCTTAAAGAAAAACAAAAAAAGTTGGGGCAAGTAGTTCTCTGTTTTACTTGGGCGTGGGTTTTTGTAGACCTTTCTATTCATAGTGTAACTTTTGCCCTGGTATGCCCAAGGCTAGACGGACACAAGGTAGCCTCCAACTGAGGGGGATATTTTGACAGTTGTCTCATCTAAAATTGTGCTTTCATTAATAATTAGTGTTAGGGTTTTATTAGTGGAGAAATAAAAGGTGCTTGTAGGCTGACAGGGAATTCATACTATATGGTTTAAACTGTAACAACGTGATCAGATTTCATGAGGTGTCCCTTTCAGTACTTATTAAAAAAAAATCCAAACAAATAAATAGAAAATAGCGAAAAGCCCACCAATTAAAATTTTAAAGCCTCCAGCAGTTAGCAATGTATATCATTGCTGTCGCAGGGCTTCATGAATTTGTGGAGTTAAAGATTAATTCTATTTCTATGTAAAACCTGTCCAGAGTGAGATAAAGCAGGAATAAAAAAGCATCCAGAAGAAAGCAGCAAAAAGCATGGTCAGGTTAGGAGAACTAATCCAGGTTATTTCTTGCCCACAGACTATCTGAATATGTATGTGTGATCATTTCCTGCTGCTTTGTACAGGGGGATGATTCTGTCATTAGTTGGGAGCTCAGATTATTACTGAGAAAAAGGATCTCTGAGAAAGTGAGGGTTTTAAGAGATTCCCTTTTCCTTTTCAAAACTGATGCAAAACAGTTTCTCACGACTGGCCAACAGTCTTGCCTGCTCTATGTATTTCACTATGCTCTGTAGTCGTCTCTTTTAAACCAGAAAGTGTTCTAGCCTTAGTAGTTGAAAATGGCTATCTCCTAGGACTCAACACTAGGAATTGCTGGTTTGCAACTGGTGCAAGTGTTCCTGACAGCACAAAACCTACTCTGTTTTCATTTTCAGATTGCTTACAAAATCAGCAATTCCCCATTGTTACTGTGTCAGGAGTTTTTTGGCTTATATTATGAAGTACCATTGATTATTTATTTTGTTTTGATGATTTAAAGCACCAGCATCTTGCTGATCCCTCAAAATAAATCAATTGCTTCTATGTGATCTGAAATTGTCCCTCATTACTGGTTAAGGTGAGGATGTCTTCTAATATCATCCCACCAGGAGCATGTTAGAGATCCTGTGTTAGTCCACAAGGTAATGTGCTAAATATTGCATTAAAAAGTCACGGTGTAAGTGGTAATTAGAAGCAGTGCTCATTCTTCATTAGCAGTATTTAAGTATTTTAGAACAAGTTCAATTTGATATTGCTACTCATTATTGAGTGCCACAATTTGGTCCTTACCTCATTAGTCCTTGTTCACTTGCACTGGTCACAATGATTTGGCACAATACAAAGAGGTGGTTGTGCATGTTTCACCAGAATGTTAAAGCACTGGTAAGTTTGCAAAATATGTTTCTCTGAAATGCATACACGTTTGCTCTGAAAGTTGACTACCTTTTCAGAACGTTAACTCCCTTTCCGAATGGTTGTCTCGTAACTGTAATATTAAAAGGTAATTTTATTTGGTCCAGCACTATGGCTACATAGTTTCTAAGGCAGGAGTGTTCCACTCTCTTAACACATAGGTATACATGTGCAAATCATCAGACGTAACAGTTAACTTGGGGAAGGTTAGGCAATGCTAATATTGCTCTTCTTTCTGAAGACTCAGGCAGGGGAAGAAAACTGTAATTGCTGAAAAGTCTAGTTAGGAGTGAATGCTTTGGGACTGTGCTGGACAGCATAGAACATACCGGTAAGACAAGATTTATCAAAAACTCTGTGATACTAAAGCAGGCTTCCTCAAATATTCAGTCTTCATTATTAATTTAGAACAAGAGTGGTGTTCCTCTCAGATAAGCCAAATAGCTTTGTTGAGCTACATGCTTGGAAGCATCATAGTATTACATAATATCGTAAAGAAATATTACCTACCTGCAGGGCAGCATTTCCTTACCCTTTGTATTCGTATTAGGTCAATCAGGGCAATGTCCTGTTAATAAGAGCTGGCAGTTTTAGATAATACCCCTTATGAAGCATACAAAAATGTCCAAAACCTGTAAAATAAATAGTGGCACATAAAATTTAGAACCACCCTTGATAAGAAGACTCTTGTGTAGAAAAGTTTTCAGAAACTGGGCTGGGTTTTGAACTGCTATCTCTAATCATATAAAGATTAGAGCCCATTGAGTCAGTAAACCTGTTTTGCCTCATGTACCCTGTTCTGCGCTGATTTTGATGTAGGAGGTGTGAAGCAAGTTTAAAATAGAGCAATTCAATCAAGAAGCCTTCAGAAAAACTTTTCTGTGTATAACACAAGTGAGAGCTTCTTCCAAAGCTTAGTTAAACTGTGCCAGACTGGATACTATACATATCGGTATTGTGCTCTCAGTATTCTATAAATAGTCCTGATCATGTCTCCTAATTAAAAAAAAAAGGCAAGCAGAAATGTAACACGTGTGGAAACAGAAATAAGACATAGAAAACAATTGCCAGCTGCCTAAGGTAAAAAAGCAATATTTTTAAAGGTTAGATATTCCTCCGTTGTTTTTAAAATTTCTCCTGAAGGCTTTGATGTTGTCAGACATAAAATAATAACTGGGAGAGATATGAAACTGACCACTAACCTAATCTGATTAATGGCATCCTTTCCTTATTTAATATATCTCCAATATTACCTGCTAGTTGAACAGATGTAACAATGTCAGTGAATTGTGTGAAGCAAATGTAAAGTCATTGTAGTTTAATAATAATTCAAAAAAATTTATGGAGTAGAAAGACAGTAACTTTGACTAGAAGGTCATTGTTCAATGAATAGGGAACTAATAGTTTTCCAAATGAACTACTATTTTCAGTTTAAGGAGAGATGAGAGTCTGAGGCGATGGAACTGAGGCTGAATTGAGAGCTTAATCTATGTGTCAAGAACCTTTGGCACTGAAAAGATAGTGAATAGATTAATTCATTTACAAACTGTAATGAATTCCTATTGAGAATTAATTATTCTTGGGACTTAGTTCTTAAACTGGAAACATATTTGACCCTTGAAATCAGTATTTTTTTCCTCTTTTTTTCTCCTCATACAACCATGAACTAGGTACAGCTTCATAAATTCAACATTATAAAACTTAGTATTTTAAAAATATATTATTCTTTTAACATATTGGAGTACAAGCATGGGCATTCTTCTTAGTCTGTTTTTAGTTTCAGTACACATACATCTGAATTCTAATTGCTGTTCTCCCTGAATATCCTGAGTGGACATTGCTGACCATTAATTAAGTGAATGTGTGTGATGGTTTATACTTTTGAGAGGTGAAAAACTTTGTTGAACCCTAACATGGTTGTATGCTTGGAAATGTAAAGGGAAAAAGCCAAGGATGGTCTCGGAAGTTAAGGCAGAGAGCAATAGTGAAGGGATAAAAGCCTCAGATAATGGCAGGAAGAGGCAGAAAATCACTCAGAACCAGTGTCTGTCATGAAGAGAGATTCAGAGTAACGGGCTAATTGGCAAGAGAGTTTATATCACTTGCATGCATTTAGTTTCAAAACCATATGAATGCAAGAGTAACTTTCTTAACCGTAACATACATTAAATAAAAGAGATATTTAGTATCAGTTTTACCTCCAGCTTTTAATCTCTAATTCTACATTTATGACACATTCTTATGCAATAAATGTGACATTCCCTAGAAGTTGTTGATGAAAGATATAGGAAGAGTTACTGCTATCTGAAAGATGTTACTTGCATAAAAGAAGAAACATTGGTTATAACTGACATTTTTGACAGGTTCAATTCAATTTTTGCAGGATATCTTAGAAGTCCAGTTGTAACAGTTTTCACTTCATACTAATGTATTTTTATATTACTGGTCTAACCTACTTCAGATGGGAAGCAGCTGTAAGTGCAATGTGTTTTCTGATATATATTTATAAAATTTTGAGGAGTTTTGAGTTGTACAGGTTTCTGAGGATGTGTTTTACAGTGCTTGACAAAAAAGCACTAGAATGAGCTTCCATTTCAGAAGTTGTATCTGCACAGAATATTGAAGCCCCCCTCCACAATCAAGGCAGAATATTCAAAGTGTAATCCGCCAAATTAAGTATCTATGTGGTGCTGTTAGGAGATAACTGCATGATCATGAGTTGAATCTGTGAATTGTCTCATGATTCAACAATAAGTACTCCACTCTTTTTGTGAAGGTAATGTTTTGCTTCACTTTAAAGTTTCATTAAAAATAAAGTATTTTTAAGAGACTAGAACAGAGGTCGACCTGTCCAGGAACAGATACCGGGCTTTTTCTTGTGTACAGTCTAACTGTTTAACTCTGCTGTGTCCTTAGGCCTCTTGCAGCTGTGAAACATCCTTTTCTACCCCTACTGCTAGTTGTCAAATAATGATTACAACTGGTGCTTGAAGAAAAGAATAAAGATGTCCTTACATCCACTATGTCACCGGAATTATTGATTTAGTTAATTTTAATATATTTATAAGCAGTGCTCCAAAATAGGTCTGTTAGTCCTTGGTAATTGACATGATGGCTGAACAACTGGCATGAAGTAGATGTTCAAGTCAATATATTCTAGCTGCCTTGGGGATCCTGCCTGTTGTGATGTCCATGCCTTGTGCTACTTCATCCCTTAAACTGCTCCCTCAACGGTCTACCAAGGCCTGTCACACTGTGTTTTGAAATCTGCTTTTGCCAGCCAAATAGAAAGTTTCTATTGAGAGGAGCAGTAGCTGAAATCAAAGAGGATGAGCCTGGGAGCAGTAAATCCTGTGTCGTTGTGTGCAGTTTAGTAAGCATCTCTGGCACAGATCACTTTATTAAAGCAACATCTGTTACAAACACAGTACTTGGATTAGGGATGACAGCCATTTGCAGCCAGATGAACTCTTAAAAATAGAAGATATTTAAATTTGACAAGGATTAGTGTTTTATTGGCTTGCTAAATTCTTAAGGCTTACAAGTAGCACTTCCTGTGGATATTTTATATGGATGCTCTTTATTGTAATGTGTGATCTGCATCATCAGTTTTCTCAGCTTACCTTATAAATTTGATTAGTCTTATATATGTCTGTTCTCTATCATGAGGGTCAGGGATAAGATGGCAATATTTTTCCCATTGGGGGACAGCTTAAAAAATATCAGCTGAGAGCCAAGAGGAGTTCTGTTTGTTCAGACACTTCTACCAGATCTACTGTCATTGGCACATCTATATCTAAACACAACAAGTTTTTATTCAAGCATTAACAGTGCTATTGCTATTCCTATTCCTGCCGCAGGTTCCTTCCTTTACTAACTTTAATTATGGATGGTCATTTTTGTATTTATTTCAATTTGTTTCTCATTCACACCATTTCAAGCTGTTAGAACATAGCAGTTAGCTCCAATGCCAACATTTGCTTATTGACTAGAGCAAGCAAATGATTTTGTGTTTCTATCTGCTCCAGTTTCTATTCCTGTAGCTTTTTTTATTCCCTTTGTGTAGTCAGAAGAGGTTGTTCAGATCTGGTTCTCAAAGCTTTACTCATATGAGTAGACTTTTTACGTGCTGGGGGAAGCTTTACCTAAGGAAAAAAAAATAATTCCCATCAGTGCATGTCGAGAAATGAATGGCACCATGAATCAAATACAGACAGAGAAACCTCATGGTTTGTACTGCTTATCACATTGTATTGATTCAGTGTGTTGGGTTCATTCAGTGATAAATATGTATTTTGAAGGTAAATCCCTGGCACATTTATGTAACTCATCGCTGTGTTACAGTTAACTCCTGCATTGACACTGTGGTGTGCTGCTCAAGAGCCCCACATGAGACTGGTGCCAAGTAGAAACTTCAGGAAAAATTGCAAAATTTAGATGCAAACTAAGCTTACGTTAGCTTGTAAAGCACAGTGGAGTTCTTTACAGATGTGAAATGGTAATGTATTTGTTTTGATAGGAAGAATGATAGGCTTCTCTCCTGATTTTTACTATTTTGCTTTGTTACTTTAATGAGTGCCGTTATTGAAAACCCTCAGGTAAATATGTACTCTTGAAGAAACAGCATACGAACAATTCCACTGTTTAGCAGATTTCAGTCCATATAGACTTCTATGTTACATTCAGAGCTCCTCATCTAAATGTGTAGCTATTCCTGGAACATAAGCAACCTTAAATTTTATTAGGTAATAGCATCACCCTTATTGTCTAAAATCAGTTTTAGTTCAAACATAGGTTGGTCACAGGATAAAAGCTACTAAGTTTAAAATATGAAAACTACAAAAAAGATTTAGAATACAGATTGTTCTAGTGATCATTGATAAGAGGGAAAATTAATGAATGCATTGTTACAGTCTGTTGTTGGCAAAGATATAAGCATTACACTGTTTAATTATTGTTCATTTTAATCTGCATTAAGGGCTCTCTTTTTTTAGTTTATAAATTCTTTTGTGTTTGAGAGAAGTAAGCAAGAGTTCTGAGATTGCCTAGGAAAATAGAAGCAGAATAAGGCCTCAATAAGTGTTGTATTGGATGCGTTCTTGTACAGTTAATATAGCTGTCCTCCAGGCTCTTAAGCCTTAACCCTATAAGCCAGTGAAACCCCAGTTTAATAGATTCCTGTCCTCAGAACAAACTCTTGGTTGCCTAGTCAGATATTGAAGTCTTAGTGTGGATCCTAGAAGCTTCAACAAGATCGTTTTCCTGAACCAAGTCCTTGCTTGAATTACGCTGTATTCAAAATTGCAGATTAAATCAGATGTTAATTAACTACTGTCATTGATGTAATGAGTATTCAGCAGTTAAATAATATAGAATCATAGAATCATTTGGTTGGAAAAGACCTTTAAGGTCATCAAATCCAACTGTTACTCTAACATTGCCAAGTCCACCACTAAACCGTGTCCCCAAGAGCCTCATCTGCAAGTCTTTTAAACATCTCCAGGGATGGTGACTCCACCATTTCCCTGAGCAGCGTGTTCCAACGTTTGCCAACTCTTTCAGTGAAGAAAAGTTTCCTAATATCCAATCTGAACCTTTCCTGGCACAATTTGAGGCCATTTCCTCTCATCCTGTTGCTTGTTATTTGTGAGAAGATGGTGATACCCTCTTCTCTACAACCTCTCCCCTTAGCCTCCTTTTCTTCAGGCCTGTAGCATTGCATAAGATTGTTGTGACCCAAGTGCAGGACCCAGCACTTGGCCTTGTTACACCTCATACAATTGTCCTCAGCCCAACAATCCAGCTGGTCCAGATCCCTCTGTAGAACCTTCCTACCCTCAAGCAAATGAACTTTCCCACCCAACTTGGTGTTGTCTGCAAACTTACTGAGGTTATATATATATATAACTTTACAGTAACATATATAGTATTATCTCCTCTTTTTTTTTTTGTAGTCTGTACATTCTAGATTATGAAAACCTGTGCAATAAGCCCCCCCCCTTTTTTTTTTCCCCCCCGAATTTTCTAATGGATAAGTTCGTATCTTGAACTTTTTCTGGATCCTGGATTACAGTTTCTGTTATCATCTTAAAAAAAGTAGCAGCTTTTTTTTTTCTTCTTCCCCCCACTTCTGGTTAATGTTTACTTTAGCTGTGCAGCAGCACAATATTGCATATGAAGACAATATTGTATGTGCCTAGAATTAGATAAGAGCATAAGCATCCACTAATTTTGAATTTCTTTTTCCTCTGCTCTGAGATGGCTTCTCTCAGTAGTTTCTTGTAGTTTCATATTGCACTAACATCTGATTTGGAGCCTGCAGAGCATGACTGATTTGCGTGATTACTTCAGCACACTATTAAGAACTGGAAAGAGGGCAAACAGCATTCTATGAATCTGTGTTTTGAACTGGTGATAAGAGGCATAATTGTACCGGGGTGCTGACGTCCAGTTGAATTGTGAAAAAAAATCATATGCTGAATTTGAAGTTTATGTATTAACAGTCAAGTGAGTTTAAAGGTTCTAACAAGGACTGTGTGAAACCATATAGTCTCAGTTTTTCCAGTTATATCACTGCAGTTTGGGCTACTATATTCCTGACAGAGGAAAAAAAAATATATGGAGAGAAGATCTCAAGAACTGGGAAACTGAAAATAATGGGGAGGAAGCCTGATACAGAGGGGAGTTTGGCATCTGGACTGAGGGCTGTGGCCTTGTGAACTAGGCTTGTCCTCAACCTCAGATCCTTGTTGAAGATGTAAAGACAGAAGGTTTGACTTGTAGCATAGGTCAGAGTGGTAAAAGGATGACTTGGCTGAAATCAGATGGATCAGGAAATAATGAAGGGTGGGCCCTTTTGCAGCTGAATTGTTTCTCCGTGATAATTGAGACACATCCCCTCAGTATCTTATGCTTCTTAATAGCCAAATAATAGGCTGAATCATGAATTAATCTAAGTTCTACTGAAGGGAAGCCCCAGAAGAGAACTTGGCTTGACACCTTCCAAAATTGACAAGGGAACAGTATGGAATACATAGCTTATGTAACAATAAAATCTTTTAATTATACACTTGTTTCAGCAGATGGATGTGCTATTTTGGGACGGAATAACAACTGAACCTTCACTTTAGTAATTTGGTTTGTGGAAAAAAGCTTTTCCAGTGATGGCAATCTGGACAAATGTGCTGCAGCTTCAAGGAGCTAATGCAGCTGGTGGAGGCAGAGCTCAGTGCGGGCTGGCAGCCTGCTGTGCTCCAAGCCCACACCTTTTTTGTGACTCACTTTTTGTTCCTGCTCAGGCTCAAAGCCCAAGGCAAAGCATTGATGTGATCATGTAGTAGGAGTGGACAGAGTAGGTTTTTTCTGTTTTATCTACACATCTAAAATATGAGACAAATGATCAAATATAAGAAAATCCACCCATGTATAAGACTTGGGTGGAAAACCTACACACACTTAGGAATATTTGGTTGTATGATAAACCTAGCTGAAATGACTTTGTACAGTGTCACTCACATCTGTCCTCAGTCTTGCTCAATTTTACTGGTAAAAAACAACAGCACCCTTTTGAAGTTGTCTGCAAGTTGCAATGACATTTGCACTGTAAAATATCTCCAATTACTTTTTATCTAATCTAGATACTGGTTTAATTCCTGTATCTTACTACTTTAGTTTTTTAATAAAGCTGAATATCTTTGATTATGCTAAGTCGCAGTATCAAATTTTGCTTTGGGAAAGGAAGATATCAAGTTGAAACAAGGTTTGTATTATAAACTGAGAAAGTTCATCGTTTATCTTTCTTTATCTGTGGCATTCACTTAAATTTTCTCATACAGCTTCAGTGGTGTGTACTAGTTCAATTCAAGTCTGTGTTCTCTAAGCAGCAAAGCAATAAAATCAAGATAACATGAGATTGTACTCAGTGTCTTAAATGTTGATGCAAGCCCCATAAGAGTTAAGTGAATTCACTAGTCTGAAAGTTATTACCTTACATCCTACTCTTATGCTGTTGCTTCACTGTACTTGAAGAGTGATGTAATGGCAGTCCTATTGCTTATTTGATGCTTCAATTGGTTCAGAATTTTACACAACTAAGTGACTTCTAAACAATAACTAACCTAGCAGAATGAAATCACACTCTCATAGGATGACAGACATGTTTGTAGAATATATTTTTCTCTGGAAAAACAAAGTGAAGCTAAAAATTCAAATCAAAGTTCTATATTCCTAAAAAAATGTTTTCTTCTTTGATTTTCTCAAAGGAAAAAATCTTTGCAAAAAATGAAGTAAAGAAGGTCTTCCAAAAGAAGATATTAACAAAGTTAACTAGGAAATTACAAAAACGTAATTTGTTGTGGTTTAATTTATCTATTATAATGAATAATCATGTTATACTGAAAAAATACCTTGGTGTTTCAGTTTTGTGAATATTATAATGTTTGCATGTACAAAGCAGCTTCCCCTTAATGTTCAGGTTGTCAATGATGTGCAGCCACCTCTGGCAGCTAGTGAGTTCACAAGGCAATACCAAATATCTGACAACGACGATAAGAGTACAGTTATTCACACTAGAAATTCTTCAGGACGTCCCTGTCAACGCCTTGATCTGCATCGAAAATGGCATTAGCTCTTTCATGACAGCAAGCAATCATGTAGAATAATATAATATGTTTTCTAGAAAGAAGAGACCTACCTTAAAAGTTTAGAAGAATGGAGGAATTCTCTTCCAAATGGAGAAGAGCTATTTGTACTTTAGTGGCAAATTCAGTGAAGAATTCTATAAATAATTATAAAAATATCCTATAATAAACTTAATTCTTGCTTTCCTAACATTCCAGGGAGTAAATCTTTCTGCCTACATAGTGCAAGGGGGAAAAAAAAATAAATTAAAAAGGTAGCTTTATATTGAATTATTAAAAAATTTTAAAAGACTGCCACTTACTAATCATGATGGAGTGGCTGTATACAATAAATCTGCTGACTTGGGCAGCTTTTAAGAATGTATTCGCTTTTTATAGAATGATTTAATTAGCTGTGCACTGTACATCATAATATTTTGCTATCTTCTGATACATCATATTTCCTGTAGGTAAAATGTAATAACCCAGACAATTTTGAGAAAGAAATTTTATTTCCTTAAAGGTAGGAATGTGGATAATCCACAGCCTCAAATTATCCAAATTGGTGAGAGATGTCCTCTTGGTAACATTTTCTTTTGGGCACCTACATGTCCATATGATGTATGTCATTGATGTATTAAATGACTTTTCCAGATAATATCCTGGTTATCCATATGAACATGTGTTAATTTCAGTAGAGGCTGTTTTTCTAGTTCTATGTGTAGAAAGCATCCAAATAATGTCCTAATGGGCTATTAATGCCATATTGATGTGGCAAAAGTGACTTTTTTTCATGACTCCTCACTTTATGGAGTTTTAGGGATCATTTTCCACAAACAGTTGGGTGTCATAAGTTCATAAATTTGGTTCCCTGATTATTCTCATAAATGTCTACAACTGGAAGACGTTGCCTTGTAAGTACTAAGAACAGTTCATCACCTTATGTGGATGAGAGGAAATTGCCTCAAGTTGCACCAGGGGAGTTTTAGATTGGATATGAGGAAAACTTTCTTCACAGAAACGGTTGTTGGACATCAGAACGGGCTGCCCAGGGAAGTGGTTGAATGACCATCTTTGGAGGTATTTAAAAGATGCGTTCTTGGGGATGAGGTTCTTGGGGATGTGGTTAATGCCAGAGTTAGGTTAACGGTTGAACTCTATGATTTTGAAGATCTTTCCCAACCAAATGATTATACAATTCTATGATCTTTTAATACTTCTCTGTATGAGATTAAGAATTTGCCAGGTTTCTGCAGCCTTTTTAGAACTCAATATTAGGAAATAATTTCAGATACCTAATTAGCCACGATTTACCTTGCCTTATACTGTCATTTCTTTCATTCTCTAGACCCTATAAGATATGGGTAGTCCTGCGATTGTCCTTATGTTCTGCAGTTAAAAAATACTATCTTTTCGTATAAGTAAAGAAACTTAGAATTGTACTGGTTTTGGTAGGAAATAAAAATAAAAACCTTCTTTAAATGGATGCTCCTCTTTCAGTTTAGGTTTTCAAAAGTGGCATTTGAATACATTTGAAACACTCCCAAAATATTTTAATGTTGTTTGCTTAAAGTCTTAATTAAAAGTTTGAGAGATATTTCAGAATTGTTAAAATTCCTTAGGGTTTTTTTCCATCTCCCTTTCAAAACTCTTTCATGATACTATGTGCAGCTTTTAGAAATTAAAATCTATATATCATAGAATCACGTTGTTTGGAAAAAGACCTTTAAGATCATCGAGTCCAGCCACTAACCTAGCACTGCCACGTCAACCTCTAAACCATGTCCCTAAGCACCACATCTACAACTGTTTTGCAAATGTTACACAGTAAGATCTTTGAATTGTAACAGTGTCTTTTATGTGGTTACTTTTTTTCTTTGCCAAGTTTTTGATATGTAATGATTCACAAACAAATGAGTTGTCTATTTTTTCTTGTTTTGTTTGCATTGAAAAGTAGAGTTAATCTACCAAGAAACCAAACGACTGCATAAAAAGAAGACACATTTCACCTTTCTGTTTATTGAATATGATATGAGAAGTGCTTTAAATGTTTAATGCCTTAAATCTCCTTGCAGATGGATTTTGCCAGTGTGTTTAATTCACTTCATAATTAGACCATTGGTCAGAAGCTCGTTCCTTTCTTAGAGCTGATTTTTATTTGGTTTGGGGAGCAAAAACTGTCATAACTTGTGGTTCATTATTTTCTTTCCATACACTATGAAGAAGGCACTTAGATAAAGCTCTCTAAAATCCTTGATAGGCTGTATCCTGTTCTTCTTATCCTGTTTGAAGAATTCATACCATAGCTTGATATGTGGAAGAAGTGGTGTGGAGGAGATTTTAGTTAGATGTTGATTTTTAAAGCTGATTTTTTGGATTTAAGCAAAGCTTTTGATACTGTCTCTCACAGTATCCTTCTGGACAAAAAGTCCAGCACGCAGCTAGACAAATCCATAATATCTTGGGTGAGAAACTGTCTGTTGGTCAGGCTCAAAGAGTTATAGTAAATGGGGTTATATCAGACTGCTGGCTGGTCATGAGTAGGACTCCCCAGGTCTTAATTTTAGGGCCAGTGCTCTTTAATGTTTTTAAAAATTATCCAGATGCAGAAATTGAATGTATATTAAGCAAGTTTGCCAATGGTACTAAACTAGGAGGAGCTGTGGACTCCCTCAAGGGTAGAGAGGCCTTACAGAGACACGTGAATACACTAGAGAGCTGGTTAATAACCAAATGTGTGTAATTTAACAAGAGCAAGAGCTGGATTCTCCCTCTGGAACAGGTAGCCCTAGTTACACATACAAACTGGGGGACAAGAGGCTAGAGTGCAGCCCTGCAGAAAGAGATCTAGGAGTCTGAATTGATGGCAAGTTGAATATGAGTCAATAGTGTGCCTGGCAGCCAAAAGGGCCAACATGGGTCCTGGGCTACATCAAGGACAGCACAGCTAGCTGTTTGAGAGAGGCGATTGTCCCGCTCTGCATTGCACTGGTGTGACCCCAGCTCGAGAACTGTGAGCAGTTTGGGGCTCCTCAATACAGGAAGGATATCAGACTATTAGAGTGTGTTCAGAGAAGGGTGACCAAGATGGTGAAATGTCTCAAGGAAAAGACGTATGAGGAGCAGCCGAGGTCACTTGGTTTGTTCAGCTTGGAGAAGGGAAGGCTGAGGGGTGACCTCATCGCAGTCTGCAACTTCCCCAAGGGGGACACTGGAGGAGGAGGTGCTGATCTCCTCTCTCTGGTGACCAGCGATAGGGCACAAGGCAATGGAATGAAGCTGCATCAGGGGAGTTCAGGTTGGACATTGGGGAAAGGTTCTTCACTGAGAGGGTGGGTTGGTCACTGGAACAGGCTCCCCAGGGAAGTGGTCACAGCACCAAGCCTGTCGGAGTTCAAGGAGCTTCTGGATGATGCTCTTAGTCATCTGATTTAGTAGTAGTTCTGTAAGGAGCAGGAAGCTGGACTCCATGGTCCTTATGAGTCTCTTCTAACTTGAGATATTCTATGATGTCCAGGCAATTCCAGATTTAGTATATTCCCATATTAAACGTACTCAAGATTTTCCCAAATAGCCTATTCTGACAGTTTCGTGTTACAAAACTGCACTGTTAAAATCAGGCTATATTCTTTGTCATCGATATGTGGTTTTGGCATGAGAAGAATACTCTTGCAGCCTTTCTAGGCAAATAAGGCATCTTTCTTTTCTGCAATATGCAATTAGATTATTTTTCCAGTACTTAAAGTGATTTGTGACTTGAGATATTTCTATGTTCTCTTGTCCTTTCCAAAACATTTTAGCTGCTCTTTAAAGAAGCTTCTGTTTTACCAAAACTTAGTGTCAGTCTACTCTTTTTGTTAATCACAAAATATATAATTGTGCCTGGAATTATGCTTTGGTGCATAAGCAAGCACTGTCTACAGGTATTGATCAATGTGAAGCCTTACCTTTGAATTAATGTTGCTTAAGAAATTAAGCATAACTATACTCTCTGTAATGGGGTTTTCTAGGGTTTCCAAATGAATTACCTCCATAGGAATTGAGCTGTAGGAAGACTATGTTTGTCTTTATTTTTTCAGCTTGAATGTTTGGCATCAGCATTCATTACAATAAATCTAAGTTATTTTCATCTTGTCACAATACTGCAAGGGAAGGCAACATTACAGTGTCACCTGTCCATTGGTCAGATAGATTTGTGTTAAACGTCAGTTGAATGGAGATGTCCTGAGTTTCATCTATACTTTTGAAACCGGCTAGCTATGAATTTTATAATGCCTGGAATAGGTATTTTTCATGTGTATCATTGTTAATGAAGCTTGATTAAATATCTAACTCTTTTAACTTAAAAAGTGCATGAGAAATGGAAAATTGTGGTATTTTACATTATTTTTAAAAAGGAAATGAACTCCCAGTTGTTTGGTTGGTAATTCTAGACAGCTCCACTGAAAGTGGTTTACAAGCCTTAAGCATGCTAAAGACAAGCTGACAGGGACTATTCCTGTCAGAAACTTTCTGCAAAGACCTTAACTTTTACTGCTTAGGAAGAGCTTTCAGCACCTAATGGGAAACTCTCAAAAACATGAATTAGATGCAGTGCAGTTAGCTAATAGTTCTACTTTTCTGGTATATAAATCAAGTCAAAGACCAAAAGCACCTGATAAAGCCTAGTACCTCAGCTTTTTCTTTACTAATCTTCGTCACAGCAGCTTAATTTTCCAAGGACCCAGAACTCCCAAACAATAAACTTCAGCTTTTTTTTTGTTCTAATTGATGGTAGTAATATAAGTTACAATTTTTCCTTCTAAGATGTCAATGAAGCAGAGTATCAACAGCAGCCCATCGACAAACCTTTTTCTTCATACAAAAATAAGTCATTTGAATGTTAGAGTAATCGTTAAATCCACTTTAGAGTATTCATATTGTGTTATGTTTACAAGAGAAAATATCCATCCCTTTTCATGTTTGTACTGCAGTACAACCAATATGCAGGAATAATAAAAACAGAAATTAGAGATCTGGCTATTACAGACTAATGGCAAGGATATTTATACAGAATCGTATTTGTCCTTCCTAATGGATCTAGACCTGAAAATCTTATTCAGAAAACAAACCACCACCACCACCACAACAAAAACCCAAACCAGAACAACCAAAACAAAACCCACCAACTTAATTTGATTTAATTTGTTTCCTGGTCTGTAAAAACTAATAAGTACTGGGATTCTAATACATGCAACAAGAAAACCCCCACAAAATGTGTATGGCTGTAAAATATCTGTATATCCGAAAAATCTTAAAACACTTGTTAGCATAGCAAACTACTAAAAATTTGTGAGACGTTCTTTTTTATGCACAAATAACATGATATTCAAAGGAACTGAGATACAATTGAAGTTAATAACTTTGATTTGTGCCATTTTTTGTATTTGATTCTTGTCAGTCTGGAGGGCAGCCTACCTTTCTTCCCATTTCTGCTGGGTTCCGGTAAGACAGCTTAACCAATGTTTGTAAAATCATATGTCTGAATGCCAGCCTCACAGAAATCTTACTTTCCCTTCCTTCACAGTCTACTCTAGCCAAACTTAACTGGCAAGCGGATTTTGCAAATTCTAGAGATATGCCTCAAGCGACATTACTTTTTCTGGGTCAGAATGGTTTTGTTTGCTGTACTGCATATATAGCTTTTCATGTATAGAGTATTTTAATCTGATTTGCATGAGATTGGCAAGCTTTTGATAAGCAGAATGTATATACCAAGTATAACTGTGCAGCTACCTGTAAGGAGGATTTGCCATTAGTTTCACTGATGTTGAGGAGGCAGAGACAACTTCTTTTGTTTGTTTTTCAATAAATAGGAAGTAGTTGGCCTGATGGCACAGATTCTAACCGGAAAACATAGTACTGAGGTATTCATTAATATTTAGCTTCACTTTGATTTGATGGAAAGGAATGGTAGAAGGGATTTGTTTCAAATGACTGACAGCCTAAAGATGTTGATTTGAAACTGAAGTAAGCACGTGGGAGTCTCCAAGTATGAACAATGGAGAAAAATTTACTGTGGAAGATGCAAATGAAGTTGACAAGGCTCCATCCACAGGGCAATCTTTGCTACTTGGTTTGACAGCAATGTCCCCGGGCTACCACTGAGACAGCAAAAACTCCCAATATAGTAAGCCCTGTCAATTTAAATACAGCATCAGGATGTTTTGCATCCTTTTACAGCATCCAGACACAGCAGCTGACATCATGCATTTCATTATATAGATCTGATGTTCTTTGCATGATGTGCGAAGAGGCACTTGGCATTCAAAACTTATGAATAAGTCTAGGCTCCTTGTTCTGTTCTGCACATGGATGGCATGGACATTTTATTTCAATTTGTGACAAAGGAAATCTTTGCAGATATTTACTGTGACTCATAGTTTTGTATTGACAAAGATGTTTAGTGATGTATATACTTATGTACCTATTTGACGTCAGAAAGTTAGATGTAGATATCACACTATTTTGCATCATTTTTCTTCCTTGTGAAGTGAATGTAATTCTAGAGAAGGCCACGAAATTGACATCTGAGAAGACTGAAGGCCTCATATCACAGTACAAATGTAATAAGGACACTGTCAGTGTATGCTGCTCAGTAACTGCTTCCAATCTACTCTGGCTAATTTTCATGATTTGTGAGGTCTGAGGATGCTAGCAAAAAGATTGAGGACTAATACTTAATCAGAGATTAGATGCAGATGCTTGCTGTATTCTACCAAAACAGCTTCATTTCCCATTGTTCATTTGCTTCATTCTTAAGAACTGAGTGAAAATTGTGAAGGTGGAATACTTGGTGGGAAGTTTCTCAATTTCAGGGGCTTTTTGCGGAGCTGTTGAATTGGTAGTAGAGGAAGAACTCCTTTTGCAATAGCTGATTAATAAAGTTCTCCATTTAATCTTGTTCTATATGCCTTTTAACTTTTGTAACTGGTCATTTGGAATGACCAGTATCTTTAAACATGGCTTTGCTGGATCAATTCACTCTTTGCATTGATTGCAAATTCCAAAACCTTGAACGTATATTCCTAAGCTTACTTCTTTCTTTCCCCTCCTGTGTTCCCCTTGGTTTTTGGATTTTATTACACTTAAAGATTGAATCCATCTGTCATGTTCTAGCAGACTTTTAATTACATCCAAGTTGTAGATGCTTGACAAACTATCTTAATGTAATGGGAAACCTAAAATATTCAATGAACTTTGTGCTGCAGTGGTAGGCAGCTGAGTGTAACAAACCATCAAATGAATTACATTGCCTAGTGTGAATAGGCAGAAACTTGGTGAAAATAAAATTTGTAACTGGATATGTTCTGTGGAGTAATATCAAATTAGAATTTTAAGGAGACATTTAACGGATTGAGCATCCACTGAATACAATTTGAATTATCCATGGACACGTCTCAAAGCCCTCACCAAGTTGTTATTTGCATGTCAGAGTTTGCAATGCATGGAATCATGAGATCCTTGCACCAGCATTATGAATTTTCCTTAATGTTGTAATATACTGAAAGCGAAGAAACACATCTCTTTGTGATTCCTATATTCTCCTCCCTGCTTTATTCTGTTCTGCTAGAAACTGACAATAGGTTTCTGTGACTTTTGAATCCAGTATATAAAGATACGTCCAATGGAACACCGATATTTGTTCAATATGCTCCAAAGGGTAAAGCACTGCCTCAAGTAAAGGCAGGAATATGAGTTGATTGAATGAGATGTAACGTAATTTGCTTTCTTCATATACTGGCCAGGAAACTTAAAAATCAAAGATCGCTACAGTTTGTACTTCCTGAATCATGGAGCTGCATCCCAACAGAGCACACTTGTTTCATCTATGAATTCTGACTAGTGAAGAACGTAGAATTTATACTAGATTTCCAGTGACATCATATGGGCAGAGCAGGTGGTTGTTAGAGGCAATGAAATGTTTATTGGGCTTTCTATTGTGTGAATGATTTTTAGGCTTTGCTAGATAGATGGTTTTCAGCTTGCCTTGAGCTTTAAAAACTCTTGTACTGACAACAGTGGTGTTAACACCTTTGGCAATGCCAGCCTCCTCATAAGTATGAGGAAAAAAACCTAAGAAATTTTTGAAGTCTTTAAAAATGAAAATACTAATTAGGGAGTCTTTATTTCTACCTTTACTTATGGTCATCTTGTTGAATTACTGAAATTCCAAGTATGAATGTGATTAACATTTGCAGCTCTCCCTCAGTTTCTCTTCAGATTCTCCCTGTACTGTTTTCATGAAGAGAGCCATCAATACTTTCTGTAGAACTTAGTACTTTGGGACTCAGCCATTTCCTTGTTTTTCCTATGAATTTTGCTGTGAGGATCACAGTTATTCTGCTTGAACTTTGAAAAAGTCTACCAGCACAGGGAATTAGATCCTTCTATGAAACTTTTGGCACATTTATTTTCGGAAAATAGATTGTTATTTGATATTTATGAAATCTATCCAAAATAATTATTTAAGTTTAGGGAGCTCCTTGGTCTGTGATCAATATTCTTAGTAAAGTAAATATATATATTTATATATTTATATATACTTTAGTATAATAGCTTCCTAACACATTTCATGGGATATAGTGAACCAGACAGATAAACAAAGAAATGGCAAGTTAGTAGAACAGCATCTGCAGGAGGCCAGATTCATTAGTTCTTTAAAGCCTGAAGCTCTTCTGGGCATCGTTTTCCCACAAAGCAATATTTCTTTTCCAGTGCACTCTCATGTTTCACTCTAACCTATATAGCAGGATTTATTTCTGGATCATGTAAAGAGTCTTGGAAGGACCAATGCTGAGCGTACAGGGGTTTGAAATGAAGACAGATCTACAGGCTGCCTAACACCCTGTTTTAATTGCTTGTGATTTATTCAAACCTCCAGGATCACTGAGTTGCTATTTTGTGGAATAGATTTTAGAAACTTTTTAGACGTTAACACTGTCATTTAAAGACATTATATAATTTCTGTTACCAGATAAAATACATTTTAAAGGTACCTTTTTCCCTGAGGGCCAGTGAGAGTGCAGCTTGTGTTGCAGGTTCCCAAATTTTCGGAAGTACTTTGTTGCTATTGCTTTGTTCTTGAGCACCCAGATAAATGGGGTGTGATAGGCAAAAAGAAAAGCACCACAAAAAGATTAGAACAAAAGCACAAAAGTAGGAAATCCTTTTAGAGGAAAGTAAATACAATTCAAAAATTCACCTTTTTCTATGGAAGGTGCTTTCCTTTTATGAGGAAAGGCTGAGAGATTTGAGTTTGTTCAGCCTTGAGAAGAGAAGACTTAGGGGAGACCTAATCGCCATGTTCCAGTATTTAAAGAGTGGCTACGAAGAAGATGGAGACTGTTTTTACAAGGAGTCGAATGGAAAAGATGAGGGGCAATGGGTACAAATTAATCCGGAGGAGATTCTGATTGGACACAAGAGGAAAACTTTTCACAGTGAGAACAATCAGCCATTGGAATAATCTCCACAAGGAAGTGGTGAATTCCCCAACATTGGACACTTTAAAGATTTGGCTGGACAAGGTGCTGGGCCATCCTGTCTAGACCACGCTTTTGCCAAGAAAGGTTGGACCAGATGATCCTTGAGGGTCCCTTCCAACCCGCTATTCTACGTTTCTGTGTCATAATTTGCATATAAGTAGAACTATACATTATAAAATTTCACATTTATAAGCTATGGTTTAAGAGATGTTTGGAATCGGTAAGGGATATTGCAAACTGGCATGCTCTAGACTTGAAATTCTTAATGGAGTTCAAAACTATTAATTTCCAAACACTAAATTGCAAATGAAGAGCCAAAAATGATCTCATTGGTGCTAGCTGGCTAAATGCAGATGTGGCACTAACTGGAATGTACTGAAAAATGAATATCTCTACACTTGAATATTTCTGTTGACTATTGGATTTTGTTAATGTTGCTATGTAAAAAGTCAATACATTTTCTGTGACAGGTCTTGTGTCGTCATAGTGGAGTTGGAGTGACTGGCAGACAAAATACAAAGAAGAATGGAGTAGTTTAATGACCTATGGCAGTTTAGGACCTGATCCAAATCCAAATGACATCAGTGGAAAGATTTCTATTGAGCTCATTGGGCTCAAAGTCAAGCCTTTAATTCTTAAATGTAAACAGTGTGTTTGCCAATTCAGGTGTTTTATGGTGCAAGAACCTTATGGGGAGTGAGAAGTGTATTTTATGCTGTATTTTCAGGCTTTTTAAAGTTTTTGCTGTCTTTTGAACACATCGTGTTGGCTGTCCTCAGAACTTCCAAGGCAGATCAGGAAGATATAAAAGAGGGTGGTACACGGACGGCATCAATGAAAGAATTTTGTGAGGAAGTAAGAACTTAATTGAAGTGTGTTTCTGGCAACCACATCACTTTCAGTAGTGCAAATTCTGGTTGTGTGTAGCAAAGAAATATGAAAAGAGAAGGATTGTATGTCAGTAAGGATTTTACCTTGCTCTTCCCTCTTGCAGGTACATACAAATATACATGGTTTGGTTATGAAAATTATTGATAATTGCTTCTAGACCACTAAAGGAGAGGAAAATCAAAAGACTTCAAACAATGTATTTAAAATGGTATGTTAAAATAGTATGTTTATCATTAAGGTACCTCTATTAGTAGGTGTTTTGGATGAAGACTACAGTATTAGTTCCATGTGACTATGTCGGTGGTGTATACATGAAGTTGCTCTGTAATGGAGAACGGTTAAATGTCTGAAGTAGCTACAACCCAACAGTGTTTCATTTTTAATAAATCCAGGCATATCCTGTTTACTGGAGATTATATGAATGTTTGGTTTATGGCAAGAGATAGGCATTTGAATTTTCTACTTCTGTTTCATTTACAAGGATTACCTTGGGAGAGAACTATTTAAAACTTCTCTATTATGTTTTACGTTCCTCCTGAAATTCAGTTTTTCTTCAGTTGATTCTTCTCAAAAGTGGAAATATATCCATGTATGCATAGAGAACACATATCTCCATATGTGTGGAACAAGGTAACTGTTTAACGTATTTTGATTTAGTTCTTGAGACAGGAGGCTGGAATTTGAAAGCAACAATGGCTATTAATTCAAAAAGCACAAAAAAGCCCATATAAAGATGCTCTCCAAGCCAGTTTATAGCAGCAGGTATGATTCAAAAGATGCCTGAGTCATAGTAGGGCAACCTGTTCTTGTTTGCCTTGAGGAATCTCTGTGAAATGTGGCATTAGGCACAGTAACAAGACAGATTTCTGCAGCTATCCCAATTTATTTTTTAAGTAGGATGGTAAGCCAGAATGTCCACATCTGTGCTATTCAATAATATTAAAGCTAAAAAACAAAACAAAACAAAAAAAACCCAGCTGAATGATGGCATAGTCAATGTGGAGATTTCCATCCTACTTTGAAAGCACAGGCATAATATCCAGGTTATCAGTGCCTCTCAAGATCAGCTGTTTGTTTTCTCTGCCATTGACATGATGACCCCATCTAATTTTCTGTTTGCTTTCTCAATCCTGAAGGAGACGTGGTCTGAAATACCTTTCATATATCCCTGTATACCTACATTTTGGGAATGGCAAAGCTAAAGTTTTCTTCCTCTTTGGCTTCCCTCACAAAAATTTAGTCATTAGCACTGACTTTGCTCTAGAAACAACTCTCATCTCCTTTCATCCATCTAATTAACAAACACCTGTGAGAGCTCAGTGTGTGACTGAATGATCAACTTCTCAGAGTTGTTATGGCTAATGTACAATGTGTGTGTATATGTAAGGTTTACTGTTATTCAAAGTAATGTTTTATTTTTATCCACTGTGCAACTAATGGATCTAGCAAAACACTGTTTCTATGATACATCTATAATACCCTTCTTACTGCAATATCCCAAGGACCTCCCTGCTCCCCTTTTGACCCAAGACTTGCACTCATTTTTCCCCATGTCAGTGAAACTTTCCCAGCGGTTCTCTCTTCCACGTGTGTTGCGTATTCCATATAATAGTCTCAGTGCTATCCCATCACTCTTTCCCCCATGTCCTGAAATCCTTCTTAAATTTGTTTCATTCAGTTGTGTGGCCTATCAGGAAGATCACAGATGAGATACTGTCGTGGTCTGTAATTAGGTGTGTTCTAATGGCCTAGTTAGCTACTGACTATTGCCCTATGGATAAAAGTGGCTAAAGGGTCAGGTCTCTACCTTTTCCTCAGAAGGGAGCGCTAATAGGACTGCTACACTCTCTCCAGATGCTGATTGACCAGAATACAAACTATAAAGAATTTTCAGATATTAATTGCTTTGTCAAATTTGGTTGAACTCAGGAAAAGAAGAAAAAATTTTGCAGGATTACAGGCTGGCTATACAATAGCATAATGTTTTATTCCACTGGTAACAGGACTAAAGATAGGATTGGTAAGGAATGTAAGTTTGGCTTATGTTTATTATCTAGAATTTCCAAAACAATGAATAAGATTGTAGTCCTAATGGATACGTAATATGTTTGGATGGAATTTTAAAATGAGACAGGTAAGGCAGTGCCTAGCTCATTTAATTCTAAGAGAAACCCTTCAGTGGACAGGTAAACTGCTCCTTCTAATACCTTAACTCTGGGAAGTCAATAAGAAAAACAGGAAGAAAGCAAGAGCAAGTTTCTTACTGCAGTGGTTGTTTAAGAGCAAGAGCCTGGTTTACATGGTCTGATTTGTCACCTGAGAAATCTTAAAAATATGAGCTTTAAGTAAATGAAAGTATTCAAAAAACATAAATACATTATTAACTTTAGCAAAAGATGTTCCTAAGGTCAAAGTTTTGAAAATTCTAGTTCAAAGTGAGAACGGTATCAAGTGCTTATCTTTTGGCCACACTCAATGGGGATATACTATCTTAGTAAAAGGTAAGACTGTGTGTCTTTGGTCTATATATAATTTTTTAATGTTTGGGTTGGTTTTTTGGTGGTTTTTTGGTTGTTTGTTTTTTCCAGTTCAGAACACTAGAACTAGGCAGTAACTTGAATATTAAACATGGCCAGTAAATCACATGATAAAAGAAAAAAATACCTTACTAAATTAATGTGTGTTGCAGATGATTGCCTTTTTTCTTCAGGAACAGTGTAGTGTTTTCTGAAGAAGCAATCTTAAGGTCAGAATCTCTTGACAGTCCAGTAGCTCACTCAGTATAGGTTACTCCCACCTGATTACCAGTGACCTATACTGACTGTTAAAGTACACTTAATAAATTTTACTATTGAATGACTTGCCTTTTTACTCTAACTTCTTCTATACTTCTGCATTCAGCCTTCCGTGACTAAATATGCAGTGTGCAATTTTCCCAAAATAGTTAGTCATCAATTTTCAGTGCTTAGTTAACTCCAGTAGATGCAGGCATGCAGGTTAAGAGTTTTCTTGTTTATCTTACGGGGATATGCAAGGTAAATGCAAGTTGTCTGACAGAAGGGAAACTGCCTAAGACAGAAGCAGTGCATTTGTTT
Source organism: Caloenas nicobarica (assembly GCF_036013445.1). Taxonomy (NCBI): domain Eukaryota; kingdom Metazoa; phylum Chordata; class Aves; order Columbiformes; family Columbidae; genus Caloenas; species Caloenas nicobarica. The sequence goes on along the minus strand of NC_088251.1, from coordinate 25,170,150 downwards.
CCACTTCTGTCTGTCTCATTTCATGCCAACATGTTGAGTATGTGTTGTGCTTCATCACCTCTTAAAGTTAGACCACATGTATCCTAAGTTTCCTTAGAGTAAAAAAAATCTCCGGTTAGCTTCCCTCATTCAGCTATGTCCACTGTTTAATGATTTTTCTGGTCCTAACTTCATTCTAATGAGAAGGAAAAGCCAAATTTTGCCAATAAAAAAGACTCTAAGCATCTGTGTAAACTCTGGATCAACAGTTGCAAGAGTTTGGCACTGGTTTAGCACGGTTCAAAGTATATGTTTAAGTTTGTTTGGTTTGGGTAGTTTTTTAGTCATGTAGTTTTGACATGATTCAGAACTGTTTTGCTATTATTTAGACAGGTGCACACATTTAGATATATATTGTCATATTTCATGCAGTTCTGATATGAAGTAGTCCGTACCGGAAGAGTCTTTGGTTTTGATTCTTTCTTGCTGCTACGTTAGCCACTAGAAATTCTCATTACACTTCATTCTCCTCATTTATCAGGCTGGTGTCTGGGACCTTGCATCCGTTTCTTTTATAGAGTCATGTCACAGTGTTGACAAATCACCTTATGAATGTTATAGCAGAAGTGCTGCATGGATTGTAATGAGCCTAGATTCACTGTGTGACAGGAAGCATTAGCAATGGAAAAAATAAGGTAGTGTTTCATCGTAAATATGCCATGTAGTGGAAGGTACCTTGCCAGAAGCCGAAGCATCTTGTAAGGTGGGAATGTTATGAGGAGAAAATGGACACATCATTGTTAAGTCTCTGTCACTATTTTTATTTTGTAAAATACGGTAATAGTTTATGATTTGCACATTTTGCAAAAGACCATGGATAAACATACCATAAAAAAAATGGTACTTTATCTGCAGAGCTTAGGATCTCTGATTGCAGCTGTTCAAAAAGATTAGAATGAGTGAATAGATACCATCACAAGAATCCTTTTTTCAGTCTAGATATTGACATTTCAAAAAGTCCTATGGAAACATGTGAAATAACTGAATAGCTTCCAAGTAATTAGAATAATCTACAGAAAAAAAGAAATCTGTTTTTTTTCCACACTCCATAGTATTTTTTTTAAACATAAAAAATTATCTGTTAAGTGTGTTCCCTTGAAATACTTTTTGCAGTCTTGTCAATCGCAATATTGGGAGCATGACACTTTGGCTAACAGATTGCATTTTGGTTTGATATGATTTATTGTAAAAGCCATGTCTTTGACCTCTATGTGTCTATGAACAGATATAGTGAATTAAGGTAGATTACATAACGGAGCAGGACTAATGAATTTGTAAGTTTTGTCTTGAAATAAACTAGCATAAAATATACCCTTTAAAAATGGAGGGCACATCATGTGTCTCTTAAATAGTTCACTGTGGAATAAAGTAGAAAAACTGTGTCCTAAGGGTTTTACTGACTGTTTGTAACAAAACTAAAGACTATTTAGTTTTTGTTGTTAAATAAAACTAAAATAACTCGTCTGTTTCTAGATCTCCTGTTTCTAGCTCCTCTGTTGCTTCCAAAAATTGAACATGTCTGTTCATCCATCTTTATTGGCCTGTAAGAATCTCCCTACATTTTAGAACTGTACATGTCAGTATTATATCATCTTCGATGAGAGTAAAGAATTGTATTCACCTTTCAAGACCTGATCTTTTAGGATATGTGAATGATGGATTGTTTTCATCTCGGAATGCTTTACTGAGGAAGACTTTACTTAAATACATATTTGGGGAAAGGCCATCCACAACTATGTTACAAATCTGACAATGTTATGATGTGTCTGAGATTATTTTTTTTTCTTCTTAAGGCATTAAAGAATCTTAGGGCCAAGCCTAAAAACATGATCACTAGATAATTCACACCAGAAGTTGACTAAAAAGAACACCAAATTAGTTTTTAAACCCAAGTCTCTTTTAATAATTAATAACTGACTCGTGAGCCTTGTACATCTGGGAAAGGTAAACTTAAAATACTCAATTTTGTTCACCACACAGTACATTTGTAAAATAAGTATGTTTTGTAATGCTGACCATGTCACACAATCATGTAATAAACTCATAGGCTAGCTTGTGGCTTTTTAAAAATTGAAATGCATATTCAGTAGCTCAAAGGTTGGAAGAAATACAAAAGGAACAAAGAAAAGGGTATCTGTGCCCCAAGGGATATGCTCTGAAGAAAATTAATAGTAGCTTTGTACTGTGTAAAATTCAGGTACTTTTGTTAAAATTTTTAAAGCATATTTGTTTCTCTCTTACGTACTTACTGTGGTCAGTCTTGCTTAACAAATTCTCAGTTTGTGGCTGCAAAGTAACTGTTGTTGTTCCTATAATAACTCACATAAAAGAGCAAAATAGATTGGAGAGGCAAACCAGTCTTCACTGTGTTCTGTGTCAACGACAGAGTGGTTACCTGTACAACATCTAGTAAGACATCACTGATAGAAAGGCTTCCTGAATAGTGTTTCATGTATGTGCAAATTTCACTTGGCTTCCTGAGTTCAGTTCCTAGAAGTCCAGCTGAAAGCTGTCAAGTTTCTCAGCATCTAAGGAAGAGTCTGTAGACTCTTTCTTTCGGTATTCTTTTGGCATTTTTCCTGCTCTGTGGTTGGGTTGCACTGTCAAGCCTATTCTTGGGCCTGGGAATATGCAAAATTTATTTTGAAAAAAATCTGCTTAAAAAAAAAAAAAAGATCCATGCATTGTAACTCTTTTTGCAGGTTAGAATCCTGCCTATTAATCAAGAAAAGTCTATTATTAATCAAGAAAAAGTCTTAAGAGATATGCCTTGTAGATAGGAAGGAACAAATACCTTTACATCAACAACTTACCTGATAAATGAAGTTGGAAATGATAGATATGACTTTCTCAAGTATTATAAGTTTCCTGTTCAATTAGATCTTTTGCTGTTAGAATCAGAGTTGGGCTGTTGATTATTAGAGGCATATTACAGTTATTTTTTGTAACCTCTATGTGCCCATTAAGTAGAGAAGTTTTACCTTCCATTTTGTCTGTTACACCTCAGTAGCTCTTGTCAGGGAGCAACAGGGCTGGCTGCCCTGTAGGGAAAATGAGCTGCGGGTGGTAGGCAGAGCCATGCCCTCACCCATCAGGTCAGCATCCTTCAGTATTCCAACGAAACCAACAGGGTAAGTTTGGCAACTGTAACCATGTTCAGCCAAGAGTTCAGATTCCCAGACAAGCTGGGAAGCTATGAAAAGTCAGGTCCCTGCGGGTCAGGATCTAGGTCTGGGTCTGTGAGGTACACGGCTAGGCACAGGCACAGCTACAGCGGAGCTCCGACAAAGACCACAGCAGGGTATGTACATTCCATATGAAAAGAGTTATAACATTTTGCTGTCCTTAACCTGATAGGCTAATGAAATAATTTTTAATAGCCTCGGTGTCTAACATATGAGTAGAATTTCTGCAGGCCACAATAAAATTGAGCCTGACTTTTGGAAAAAGTAAGTAAAGTTTACTCCATGAGATAATGGTGGTACTTCTGTTTGTGGGATAAAAAAAAAAAACAATAAAAACAAACAAGCAAAACCCCAACCAACCAAAACGCAAGCGAATAATCCAAATTAATATTGTTATTTCAATGGAATCAGATTATAGAATTAGGCATTACTTTACATTTATCTTTTCCCTCAGGCCAATTATAATTGGTGCTTTTTACTTAATATGTTCCAAACCAACCATCATTCTGAAATTAACGGTATGAGTTTTCTGTTTCACTCAAGACTAAGATTGTCTGAGTCTGCAAAAAAAATGCAGAGATGGAGGTGCGTGTAATACTGAACTGCTCAGTCAATGTTGCCGTATTGATTTAAGTCCAATTCCTGAAGTAGGACTGAGAAACAACTGCTATTTGTGATAACTGGTTGAGAAAGCTCTCACACCAAGCTGTTTTTCAAAAATTTTGCAAGTCTGCATGTGATATTTTAGCTTTAACCTGTTACAGAGCTAAGCAAAAGATTGGTTTTATATCATCCATATATTACTACAAAAAATAGATTTGTTATAGCAAAAATATATGTTAATACCAAAAAAAAAATATTTTTTTCATACTAATATTCTGAATTCAGGCAGTTTGTAGAAATTTTGGCAGGAAGTCCACCTGACAAAGCAAACAAGAAACAAACATACTGATGGTGCTGATGTATATGTGCGATATATGGAGTTTATTCTTGTTTTGAACACCTTTACTGTAGTGTCCCTGGAGTTCTGAGGAGAAGATAAATTGTTGTAGCACCGCTTGCTATTTAAATGTTAGAATATGCTGGTAATTTGTCAAAATGTTGTAAGAGCTTTTCATCATAGGAGATCCCTAAAGCTTTGGACTCTCAAGGCGTGAAGCACTACAGTGAAAGTAGGCACAGTATGACTGGTGTTAATGGAGGTGCTTCTGCTTATGCCAGCCTGGAGTTTGGCACATATATTCCCATTTTGTTAGGTGATTTACCATGGCTGTGAGACTATGATAAAAGTTTTAGCAATCCCAGAAAGTATTTCTTATGCGTATAGAGGTATTTGAAGTTGGACAGAACTCAAGTCAGAAAAAGCTATTGAATGATTATATGTTTTTCTTTTAACTTTATGAAAATGTTTCTCCTTTTCCTCTAGATCTTACCACTGCTTTGCATTATCATTTATTTATCCCTGTGTCCTATTAAACTTACTGTCCATCAAAGGACTTGTTTTATGCACCTTTTCATGATAAATTAACTTGGTTTAAGTAAGGTGATTATGCTGCTTCTCTTCTGGGTGTGTTTCCAGCAGAAGACTGATGCTCTAAAATGGTGTGATTAATCTGTGGGAAAATAAATGTGGTATTTTCCTGACTCCATTTACCAGGATGCAATAGGCAACAAAGAGGGGCAAAACTATTAAATTTAAACATTATTAAATTTAAATCTGTTTTCTGATTTCTTTAGATCAAATTATATTTGTAGTTCTCCAACTCTAAATAAAAATTAATGTTTGGGAGATGAACATAAATCTAATAATATGGAGATAAGGTGATTGTTTTCTTTTGTGTGGGCTTTAGCTGGTGCTACACACTAAAGTACAAGTCCTGTTGCAATCAGTAAGTTGAATAGGAAGGGTTAAATAGGACTAATGATTGTAATTAGGCTTCATTACCAATGACAGAAGTTACATATGCATTCAGGGGAGAATAGAGTCCTGAGTGTTTCTCTAGCTTTACATTCAGTGCAATGGAGCATTGCAAAGTTTCATAATACAGGTTGGTCCCTATTGTGTATGGCTCTTGCTGAATGAAATAGAATATGCTGAGCCACAGGGTTTAGAGAAAACTGGTTGAGAGGAGTGCTGTTTTCCTTGTACAGATACCTTTCCTAAATGAACATGACATTTGTGTTACATGAAGGTCATAGTTTGTTATGAAACGTGACAACTCTAATCCTCTGCAGGTAATGCTTTTAACTGTAACTCTTTAAAGGCTTGCCTAATCTCAGGATATTTAGGTCAAGGTCTATTTATAAAAACTACAACAAAGATCTTAGGGCCTCCAGCTGAAAAGACTGTTTCAAATTAAAATATATTTATGTTTGTGATCATTTGTAACTAGCAAAAATCTTGATTTTAAGGGAACATTACTATGAGAAACAACATCATACAATTTGTAAATATCAAACAACCCACATTACTATCATTACCTTGAAATGGATACAATAAAATAATTGAATTTTAAAAAAAATATTAATTTTCAACCATTATATTTTTGTTTCATTTTGTAGTTCATCTGTAGGTTAGTGAATTGAATCTGCTCGATTTTAGTTTAGTTTTTGCAAGAATGAATCCTTGCAGTGGTGAACTACCAAAGAGATTAGGTCAGCTGTGGTTTTATTTAACTGAGTCTCGAAAGCCTCCAAGGACAGAGTTTCCATAATCTCTCTTGGAAAACCGTTCCAGTGTTGCTCTGACCTCTTATGGAAATTTTTTTCTTATGGCTGGCAGTGGACGTGTTAGGATAGTATTCATCTTCTTGGTGAAATTTTGCATTTCAAACAGTATTTCAATTGAAAAGTAAACACAATGCAGTAAGTGCCTAATCACTCGTGTCATTCATCTTGTATGTATTCTGATTCTCTTAATGTAAATGCCTAAAACAACACAACGAATAAAATCATAATTAGATGACAATTCCAATCCTGATTAATGCATGTTTATCCCTTCAGTATGTTTACATACCAAGTGAATTTATCAAACTCTAGAAAGCTAAGGTGTTCCATTATTCAGAAGTAGTTGTTCTATTTTTTTCCTCATTTATTTTACTGTAATATGGATGAAAGAGTTGTTGAATTCAGTTAAATGTTGTGAGTACGCAAATCTGACTCTGCAATTAATGACTTAAAATTCTCTTGGCAGAAGGTGAAGTGTGGGTTTGAGGCAGAGGAAAAAATCAGTGAAAAACATAGCAGGATGAGTGGAAAAAAGCCACAGGAGATTTTGAAGAAAGAACACAGAAGGAAAAAAATGCCAATTAAACAGAGAATCATCATCCTATTGTCCATAGAGACATACTTTTTGCACTTCTACAAGGGTTCTTATACCCCTCTAAAAAGGACTTAAAAACTAAAATTTTACCTCAATTAAGAAAGCAGATTTTTAATTAGATGGATCTATAAAAAACAGCCTCGCCTCCCCCCCACCACACCAAACAAAAAACATCACCACCCCCCACCCCAAGCCCAACAAAACCCCCCAAACAAACAATACACAAACAATAAAGTTCAGAAGCAAAGGCTTAGAAATTCAAATTGATTTCACAGATCTTTAACAGTCTGCAAGAGTATATTTTTTTCTTGAAATACATGCACAAATAAATTTTACAGTTTTGTTTAGGATATAATTAAAATATAAAACTTGTAAGTATATTGGAAGTTTGTTTTTATCAATTTTTATTCTAATGCCCGTAAACTGAAATAAATAGAAGCACCTGGAAACTGAGGAGCTAACTTAAAATATGTGTTTGTCTCCTTTTCTGGATATACAGGAGAAACACTTTTCAAGAGAGATATTTCAGTCCCCATCCTCACATTTAGCATCTCAAAACTTTTAGCAAAAGGGAAGGTAGTATTTCTGCTCTAAGTAGATGAGATGAGGAGTATGTATTGATTAAGAAATACATATAATATATATTGCCTGTAGTATAATATAATATATATTTTATATATGTATATGATATATTTGCCCAAGTCGCAGAAGGGCTGGAGCACCTCTCCTGTGAAGACAGTCTGAAAGAGTTGAGGTTGTTCAGCCTGGAGAAGACCTGATGAAGCAGCAGCTCTGGGAAGACCTTATAGCAGCTTTCTGGTACATAAAAGGGACCTACAAAAAAGCTGGAAAGGGGCTTTTTACAAAGGCGTGTAGCAATAGGACAAAAGGTAATGGCTTTAAACTGAAAGAGGGTAGATTTAGATTAGATATGAGGAAGAAATTCTTTACCATGAGGGTGGTGAGGCACTGGAACAGGCTGCTCAGAGAAGCTGTGGATGCCCCATCCCTGGAAGTGTTCAAGGCCAGGATGGATGGGGCTTTGAGCAACTGGTCTGGTGGAAGGTGACCCTGTCCATGAAAGGGGGGGTTGGAACTAGATGATCTTTAACATCCCTTCCAACACAAACCATTCTATCATTCTATTATTACAGTTTGTTGAACAACTGTTATGGGATAACTATAGTCAAACTTTGTCTTCTAAGTGAAAGACTGTAAATCTCTTTGTTAATCCCACTAGCTAGCTAATCTCTTAGTTAAGTACAATGTGGTCTGATTATAAGCATGTTGTTCTTTGTACTATGGAATATTGTACAATTAAAAACAAACCAAAACAAAACAAACAAAACCAACAAAACAACCAACAACTTGATTTTTGAAAGTTTCTTAAACTCGATATAGATATCATATGATTCATTTTCATGGCATTCCAGTGATACGAATAGTTCAATAAAGAGAAACCTTTTAAAAGCAGATGACATTGAAAATGGGAGAAATGACATACATAGGAAACCACAAATGACTCAAAGTTGTGTGTCATCAATTGTATTATCATCTCTGAATCAAAATCATTCTTCTTCTGCTCCAGAAGTCATTCGACCACATTGAATCAGAGTATTTGCAGCTCCCTGTACAAGCAGTAAAATGGATTACCAAACCACATTTAAATCGGAGTCAAAGTAATGTCAATCAAGAAGCCCTGCAAATATGTTAGTGAATTTATTTATGTTCTGGCAGACACCTTTTCCACTAGTAGATGAAAAAACTCTCTTCTTCAATAGAACAGAAATGCTGGAGGCAAATGTGTGATTAGAATTGTGGTTTTGGAAGACATATCCATGTTACAGTGCTTAGAGGTACAAGTATGTATCAGGGCATGCTAATAGGAAGTTTTAAATACTGTAGCATCTTCATTTTCCTAGAACAATATTATTTCCACTATCACACCTATATTATTATTTACATGTTTTGGGTGACAAAACCGTACAACTTTGCAGTGAACATCCATGTAGGATATTCGTGGTCGATACCTTGCTGAAGTTATTTGCTCTTGCTAAGGCTAGCAAATAAATTATTTTGTGGAAAAAACTTTTCTGAGCTATTCTACCACATACATCCAGATATTACCCCATACCAAGTGCCAGGCTTTATCAGCAATAAACTATCCCCAGGGTTTTGTGAATACTGTCTGTAAAAAAGATTATATCTGTCCTTGAAGGAGTAGAGCACATGATAAATGGATTAGTTAAAATTCAAAAGACAATTTTGTCTCATAAATCTTAAGCTAGTCTGGGTTTTAATACCTTGCAAAACATGTAGTTTTCTGTCAAAGTCCACAGTCTGTTTTACCTTTTTTAAAGTCAATGGAAACATCTTCTCTACTTCTTTCATTTAAGGTTTGGTTTGTGTCTTGAGTGTGTTCAGTAAAACAATCTTTATACTGCAGTATTTTGAATAATAGTGGAATGCCAAGACCTATATATTCTGCCAGCCCTGCACAGAGGCTGAAACTGAGTAGTACTTAGATCATTTGCATCAGAATGAAGTAGAAGAGACAGTGCTGAGATTGTTGTAAAGACTTCTCTTTCAAGTAGGCTGTCAGCTGTTGACTTTTTGAACAGGGGAAGGGAGGTTCTTTTACTGTTCTGTGATCAGGATATATCTCTGATAATCCAAATGTTTTCAGGGTGAATAACTGTATTCAACCTCAAATTAGTAGGATATGCCCTATCCCAGATACCTATCATTCTGCTTTCCCGACCCATTTATTAGTCATTCCATTTACTTTTATCTTGTTTTCTTCCTTGGCCTATTGCTTTTGTCATTAATTTAGCAGACTCTCTGCTATGAAGTTTTATTGGGAAGCATTGTAAGAGACGATAAGGAAGCAGTTCGTCTGAGAAGGTCATTTTAGCATAGCTAATGATGGCTGAAGAGCCGGGAGACTTGGCAGCTTGACTTGCTGAATTTTAGAATAGTTTCAAATAAGGATTATCAAATTTCATTTGCAGGGAACATCTCATTCTCTTATCCACACTCTTCTCCCACAGACTACTAGTGTACTTACCTATTTTTCTCATAGTCTTATTGCACATCTCCACATCCTTAAGTTAGGATCCTAAACTACTCTTCTACCCAAAGCACACTTGGATTTCCTTCCTCACTGTGCCTATGTCACTGTGTCTGTGCATTCAGGTCCTTCTTCCCTAACTGTGTTTCTCCTAGCCCTGTGGACCACGGAAAAGCAGACTTGGCGTAGCCATGCATGTGGTCCAGAAATTTACCACTTCTCAGTCCAAGGCTAGTATCTGTCTGTGTGCAAACACTGATCAGTGGCTCAGGTATGTATGTCTACCCAAATAATTACTGTGAGTAGGAGACGTTTCCTGTGTGGATGCTCTTTTGTGAAAGGCAGAACAAGCACATTTGCCACAAGCAGTTATGACCAGTTAACAGGCAGTGGGAAAGCAGGGAGCCAGGTAAGAATCTCCACACTGGCAGAGTCCAATGCTGTCCCTAGTCATGCCAAACAGCTTAGGCATACCTGTTCAGAGTGATCTATATATTTATACATGGAGCACAAAGCTTTTTTACCTAATGGTCTGAAGAACATCTTTCATGAAGAAGAAAATGTCTGTTCAAAAACTGTAGGAGAATGTAAGGCAATAGAAGAAAGGAGAACAGAATCTGATAGAAAAAATATCGGTGGAAGAGACAATAGAGAATAGGCTGCCCTTTCTACCTCATGGGATGTAATTTAAGATCACAAAAAAGATGATAAAAGTAAATTATACTGGTATGGGATAAAATTCTGTAAATATTTTTGCTTGTTAAAGTTTTATAAAGATTTAGAAAATATTCGTTAGTGTATGCTTAAGTTAGATACTGCTTGGCAGGGGCGTTACATTAAAATAAAGAATACAGTTGGATATTCAGTCTAAATTCAAACTGGATCTCTCAGAGGAATTGTAACTTCAATGTCACTCCAAAATTCACAAAATTACTTTCTTATTGCCCCTGTACCAACTATGCAGAGTTCATAAAAAGTCATACACTGAGACAGAATGTAGATATGGTTTCATTCACATAATGGAAAGTGATCCTTTTACTGCCAATGCATTATACATTAATTGCCTTGTTATGCTGTGACACCATATTGGAGCTAAGAACAATGAGCCAAACCTGATAATGTGCTTTTTGTTTTGTTACTTATTCATAAGGTTCTTTGGAAGGTTTATTTATTTTCCTTCCCCCAACAGAACTTTCCAGTGTTTACTTTGGGAACAAAGCAGTAAACACTTGAAAAGGCGAATTTTAATGAGTGCCTTTGCAAACTAGAAACTCGCTGAGGAAGTTAGTTGTTGATAGTTAGTAAATCAGCAAGGCCCATGAGAGGAAGATGTGTTTCCAGATAGATAATACTTCAACAGTAGTAAGCAGGTGCACTTTGAAACAAAGTAGAGGCTGTAAAAGCATAATTAGACTGATGGAAATAGATAACAGGCCAAGTTATTTTTGTGACTTCTGACAAGTTGATACAATTAAAGTTGCATTTGATACTATTTTAGATTTTTGCACAAAGCAATAAATAATGTTCTTATCAAATAATGTTAATCTGAAATGAAAGAAAACCACAAATATATTTTTGAAATGGTTTAAATAATACTTTGACTTTCTTTTCTACTCCAAATAATAAAAAATACATGTTTTCATAATTTTGGTTGCACCAAATGTATATTTTTTTTGAAGAAAAATATTGGACCAAAACAGTTTATCCAGTTGTTGAATGCAAAAGGACAATACTTTATGCTGTAAGATTTACCTTTAGCCATGATTTAAATAAGCTTTCTGAACTGAATGATGCCAACAAGTCTGTCTTTATTTCTAAGTGGAAAAAATAACATATAAATATTAATATTTTTCATTAATTTTTCTAGTGTTTTCAGTTTTGTTGAATATTGTTTTCTGCTCTCTGTTTGTGTGCACCAGTTTTTTAGATATTTGGGAGCTTAATCTGTTCGGATATCTGAGCAAGTGTCTCATTTTGAATACTCTTGAACATGCACAATTTCCATCATCTTCAGAATCCAAACTTGAAACTTTTTATCTGTATATGTGTACTATTTCTTGTTGTCATATCACTCAGCTGTACAGGCCTCTCCAAATTATAACTGCAAGAAATCATACAAAACTATCCATGAAAGCATGCAATATAATTTGAGCAAAGAAGACAAGGGATTTGATTAAGAAATACACTTTTGGTTGATCTATAATTAGTGGCAAGTTTTTTCCATATGATGTAGAAAAATACACATGGATGTATTATAAACTAGAGTCCATGAAATTGCAACTAAAAGAGCTCTCAAGGTCATGGCTGGTGCATCTTTATTGCAGTGACATTAGAAAGCTGACTGAAGCATGATGCTACACTGTTGATCATTGGAGCTAAAGAGCTTGAAGTTGTTATACCACTGAAAAACAGGATAATGAAGCTGGATGAGTGTCATTTGTTGGTTCAAATTGGAGTTTGATTTGGTACAGGGAAAAGATAATCAAGGTACTCTCAAGTTCATTCCTTGGAGCGGAAGATGAAATTGAAGTGAATTTTACCCAAGCAGACAATGGGCAGAAGAAATTAAAAATAAGCATAAAGCTAATAATTTTGAAAATGTGTGTATGTTTTTAAAACAAGTTCAGTTTTCACACAATCAAGGGTAATTGTCGTCTTCCAATAGGAAGTTCAAATGTAATAGGTCACAGATTCAAAACATATCTTGCTGCAAAAGGACCAGCAGAGAACAACCTGGCTCTTTAAACACAGTGCCAGAACAATTTTTGAAGTACAGTATTAATGCAAAACTTGTATGGCCTACTTTTCAACTGTGTCAGCCCACATGGTGTGAAAGGAGCAGTGTGAAGAAAATGTGCATGCTATAAACAGAAAAATTAAGAGGTGTGGGATTTTAAAACTAAGTAGACGATAATGTATACACTGGGTATATTCCATTACTTCTTGTTTAGTTCTGTCTGTGCTTTGCTTCTTGCCTTTCAACAGACAAAGCCTTCATCCTTCTGTGCCACAAAGAGGGCAGTGGATCTGAAGTATCCATCCGTACACACACACGTGTGTATACATATATGTATGTAAATGTATATGTGTGTCCATAGTCTATCTCCTTCCAATAGGGCCAGCCAGCTATGCAGTCAGAAATCTAGCCTCAAAACTGTGGAATTACTTGTGATACTGAACCTCTAGTACCTCTAGTGTTTAAACAGAATTGTTATTTATGGAGAACTGAATAATATGTTAGGGAGAATATTGTGCTAGAGAAGGGCATCTAGAATCAAAATATGAGAAAGCATCTTAGAGAATTCTGAGATCTAGATACCGAAAGATCGTAATCTCACAGAAATGGACGTGGATGCAAGGGGATGGAGTTGTGCCATATTTTTGTGGTGGGTTGACCCTGGCTGGATGCCATGTGCCCACCACAGCCGCTCTATCATTTCTGCTACTCAACTGGACAGGGGAGAGAAAATATAACAAGAGGCTTATAGATTGAGATAAGGACAGGGAGATCACTCAGCAATTACTGTCATGGGCAAAACAGACTTGACTTGAGAAAAATAATTTAGTTTATTACAAATCAAATCTGAGTAGGGTAATGACAAATAAAAACTACATCTTAAAATGCCTTCCCCCCATGACCTCCCTTCTTCCTGGGCTTAACTTCCAAAATCTCTACCTTCTCCCCTCCCAGCAGCACAGGGGGATGAGGAATGGGGGTTGTGATCAGTTCATCACACACCTCTGCCACTACGTCTTCAGGAGAAGGACTCCTCACACTCTTCCCTGGCTCCAGCATGGAGTCCCTCCTATTGCAGACAGTCCTTCATGAACTTCTTCAATGTGAGTCCTTACCATGGGCTGCAGTTTTTCATGAACTGCTCCAGTGTAGGTCCCTTCCACAGAGTGCAGTCCTTCAGGAACAGACTGCTCCAGTGTGGGTCCCCCATGAGGTCACAAGTCCTGCCAGCAAACTTGCTCCAGTGTGGGCTCCTCTCCCCATAGGGCCACAGGCTCTGCCAAGAGCCTGCTCCAGCATGGGCTCTCCACGGGGTCACAGCCTCCTTCAGTCACATCCACCTGCTCAGGTGTGGGGTCCTCCATGGTCTGTAGGTGGATATCTGTTCTACCATGGACCTCCATGGGCTGCAGGGGACAGCCAGCCTCACCATGGTCTACACCACAGGCTGCAGAGGAATCTCTACCCCAGCAGAGATTCTACCCTCCTGAAAGAGTGCAGATTTAGATTAGATATAAGGAAGACATTCTTCACCATGAGAGTGGTGAGGCACTGGAACAGGCTGCCCAGAGAAATTGTGGATCCCTCGGCCCTTGAAGTGTTCAAGGCCAGGCTGGATGGGGCTGTGAGCAACTTGGTGTAGTGGAAAGTGACTCTGGCTATGGCAGGGGGGTTGGAACTAGGTGATCTTTAAGGTCCTTTCCAACCTGAACCATTTTATCATTCTGCCACCTGGAGCACCTCTTTCCTCTCCTTCTTCACTGACTTTGTGTAAAGGGTTGCTTCTCTCACATATTCTCACTCCTCTCTCTTGGGTGCTGTTGTCCAGCATTGTTTCCTCCCTCTTAAATATGTTATCACAGGGGGTGCTACCACTATCGCTGATTGGCTTGGCCTTGGGCGGTGGCTCTTTGGGACATACGGGAAGCTTCTAGCAGCTTCTTACAGAAGCCACTCCTGTAGCTCCCCTTCCTGCCCGCTACCAAAGCCTTGCCACGCAAGCCTAATACAGCCTTATAGCAACCTACATCCTAAATTACCACGTATAGTCTGAGCTTGGAAATCTGCAAAATTCCCTGAATTTTTGTGTTTTCCACTACTGTATCACAGCATTTGTCAAAGTAGTATTTCAGATTCTCCTTTGAATTCTGCATCACAGTCAAGCAGTTTCAGTTGCTTTACTTTGAAGCATTTACTTGAGCTTTTCCCCATTAAATATTTTCTATCAGTGTAAAAAAGATGAAAGCCTGGGCTTTTCATTAGTCTGCTAGAAGGAATATTTTGAGGACATGAACAAATACAGAATAAACAAAACTAAGATTATAAAATCCTTGGGCTTTCAGTCTATTTGAACATGAGAAAATGCTACTCATATACCGAAAACACTTTGGTGTCACAGAGTAATAACAATTTTTTTTTCTTTTTTTTTCTGTGACAAAGGGAGAGCAATGCGTATGTGTAATGTACATTCTTCTTTTCTAGTTTGTGCATGCATCAGGAGACTACAGAGTGAGTATCAAGTGTATGGACATTGATCTGGTCACAGGGTTTAAGAGCTTCTGGATGAAACCTATAACTGAATAATTGCTGTTAAAGACTAGATTTTAAAAAGTGTTCAGATAGTAACTTTGCCAAGCATTTTTTAGTGTCAATGTTATTGAAATGGAAAATGATTCATATGAAAATCTTGCCCCCTTTCTAAAAAGCCTGTTCTGATCTACCTTTTTATTGCTGCAGAATGACTAGCATATTTTGTTTTAAGGTACTTTGAGCTAATTTGAGTTGTATATATATGTATTTTAAAATACAGCTTGTACTTTATTTAATAAAACTTCTTAGATAAAAAGATCTGTAATATTTTCATGAATTAAATGAAATACAAAACAAAATATAAAAGAAATGCTTTCAGGGATGGAGCAGCCACAAATTCTTTGGGCATCCCTGTTCCAGTGCCTCACCACCATCACAGTAAAGAATTTCTTCCTTATATCTAATCTAAATCTACTCTAAGTTTAAAACCATTATGCCTTGTCCTGTTTTATGAATTATAAAATTTAATGTAACTTTTAAACAAGAAACTTACAGAATTTTGTCTGGAGTGGTTGGATTTACTTAATTTTTTTGATGGAAGAGATATATCATAAAATGAATTTGACTGTGTAAAGAAAATGAAAAAATTCAAACCCCATAACCAGCCAAATAATACAGTTTGCACAAATCTGATTAAAATGGACAAGTACTTACCAAAGCTTTATGCATTAGGCTCTAAATTTGTTGCATAGTAAATGGAGCTGGGCTTAAGCTGCCTTTCTTTTGATGTGTGATAGATCACTATTGGTTTTTTGGCAGTTCTGTTACGATTCGCTTTGATGAAATGAAGTCCTACATAATTTGCTAGTTTCAACACAATGTCAGTGCTTATATTTTCTTTGGCAAAAATTAATATGGTTTATTGCCACAAAGAGACAAACGAGCAGAACTTGCAACTATGAAAGGGCTGAGGTACCTCGGGGTGTAGCTTCCACAGGTCAGTTTCATAGTAACTCTAAAAAGCAGTAAAAAAAGCCTTAATCTGAATATTGTCTATATAGTCCTAAGGAAAAAAAAATCTGAAAAAGTAAAAGGTGAGAAACTAGCATCTCAGTAGTAAAGAGTTGACCAGTTTTGCAAAATTTTCAATATGCTTTGGGATAAAGCATATTGCTTGAAAATAGTAATTCAAAATGAAGAAGAGACAGAGAGAGAAGAGAAAGGATACTGTAAGAAGAACTCTTGGGAGCAGCCCAATTATAGCACTTAAATTGGTTGTGGGAGATGTGGCATGTTCCTTTTCCAAAGGATATTTAATTATTTACACAAAATACAACATCTTGGATGAGAGGAACTGAGAGAGATGCATCGGAGGTACTAGTTTTCAAAGACTGAGATTTAACACCCTAATCTGATTTAAAAAAAAAAAAAAATTCTCATGTATCTTAGGTAAATACCCTTCCCACTGACCATTGGCTGCTCTGAAATGGATGGACTTTCCATCTCTGAAATTCCTATGCCTATATGTATGTTTCCACTGAATTGTTGTTTGATTAATTGATTTTTTGCCTTTCTTAAAATATGAGGCTATTAAACATAATAAACCTTTTTAGTCTGAAAATTTCCAGGAGGACAAGTTGATTCAGTCATCATATATAATCATGTATCAAAGCATTCTTAATTTCTTGGTATTCATGAGAAGAAAAGTACAATTTTAATTGACATATCTTTGTGCTTATTCTTCTCCGTTTCTGGGGTCATTTAGCTCTTTAGAAAGGTACTGGATCGTGTGAAGCCATATATTTTGAGAGGTGTTTTTCTCCTGAAGAGTTTGATATTATTGTCAGTTTTTAGATATTCTGAATTTAATTTAACCTTTCTGTTATAGTGTACATATTGTTGATTTTTATTCAAGTGTTGCAAAAATCTAATAATTTACTGTGGTGAGAGGACTTAAGCTGTTGCTGTAAATTTAGCATGCAGTGTACCTGGTGGTAAATTTTGAACGTGGTAACTTTTCCAGAGGATTTTATAGTTTTATAATTTCTTTTATATTTTAAAATTATTGCATAGATTGCACTATGAAAACTAAACAATCCTGTAAAAGTAGGTGATGATGTTCAAGATCACCAGCTTTGTAACATGTAATAAACATTATTGTCAATAGCACAGATTCCAAAGCATTTACTAGGCCTAAGTCTATATTCAAATTATTTTCAAAATAATACATTTTGAAAGCACTGAGGTTTCTCCATGTTTTTCAATCATTAAAAAGATTCAGTATGGTCAGACTTTGTTACCTTCTAATGTATAACTTGATGGACTGGTGGGTTGTGGGGGTTCTTTTTGTTCTTTTTGTTTGTTTTGTTGTTTGTTTGTTTTTGGTGGTTTTGGTTTTTTTAGTCAAATCTGAGATATTCATATTATTGTGTTTTTGGAAAACAAGGACATAAACTGAAGTGACAGAGCAAACCAATACCATTTGGCAAGACTCGTGATAAACTACCATTAAGTGATGCTGTCAAGAGTGGACTTCAAATAACAGTAAAGAGCTTACTTCAATTTGCTTGGTTTTCTTTAATAATAATACACGTTTCACTGAATACAATTATGATGCTATTGGTCAGCTGTAGCATTCCTAGGAGATTACGGAGGAGAGCAATATTTATGCAAGTTCGTCAGACCTCTTGATAAAAACTTAGCTCAAACATTTTTAATCTGCATTTAATCCTTCTTTTTAGAAGTCAGGTAAATGTAGCAGCTACAAGATATCTCTGTTTATGAACAATTTATGGCACTCTCCAAAATAGTAACTTAGGGACACTCAGCTGCTTCTACAAGTGCTAGAAGAGCCCCTTCTGGAGTCTTGGGTCTTAATAGAAAAAAAGTCATTTTCTCAAGCTAATGGACTAATAATTTTATCATTTAAAATGCCATTTGAGCTTCGATCACTCAGTATGTGTTGGACTGCAGAAACAAAAAAATGTGGATTTTTTTTCATAAAATCACAGAGGAAAAACCTCCTTTTTAAAATGGGCACTGTTTTTCTGGGTGTCAGAATGCTTTCCTTAAATTCTAATTTTAACACAGTAAGTTTCTGTGGTCTTGAACAAACTTTCAAAACATGAAATAAATTAATGTACTGACTCCTATTGTTTGCAGGGAATCAAAAAACTTGTAATGAGAATTTAAAATGGTTACACTCTTAAATGAAGGGTTACATATAAATTTAGAATTCTGGGGAAACTGGAGGAAGGAAGTTTTGATCTGATACCTGTCACATGTATATATAAGAAAGTCTTTGCTTTAAAAACGTAAAATTTTTATAAGACGTTAAATTTTTGAAGAGCATTGCAGGACTTTATTTTTTCAGCCATCATTCTTTTTGGATGTTGGGGAGAGGAAGAAGGGATTTGCTTATCTTTGTGCATCTACTTTTCCATAAAAATATTTCAGAAATTAAAATTACCAATAAGCTGTTATTCAACCAGTTTAGTTCAATTTTTTTTTTTTTTTTTCAAATAATAAATTAACTCTATATAGTTCAAACATGCCAGTGCAAGTATCATCCAAAAATGTTTGCTGGACAGACTTGCCTTTTTTCAGATTTGGTGGGTAGATTTCAGAAGAAGGTGAATTTCTGACTACTCTTTTTTTTGCATATAAAGGGACTGCGCTTAAGTGGTGTAGAATCACACAAAGGGCTTTGTTCTGGGAAAATCTGTAAAGCGGTCGGAGTTAACAGAGTCTAAACAGGTGCTCTATATATTCAGTACAGTGGTCATTTGCTTGTAGTCCACCAAAGAACTGGAACAAAAAAAAGTCAGCTTGCTCTACTAATGTGCAGCTTATAACTCCACTGTCAGTTGCAGAGCGCCTGGCTTGGGGTTGCCTTGTCAGTGCAAACTGTGTGTGTCACCCATTCAAACAAATGCTTTGCTCATTCACAAAAGCCTGTCGTCCTGGCCATGTTTTACATCGTGGACTAGCCCTGCAGCATGTTCTTGTTATTAGTTACATCCTACTGTGGCTCTTGCAGTTAAGGAAAAGCTGTAGCTTTAAAGTCAGGTTTGTAAGCAGATGTGGATATGTGTTTGGTCCTCTTGGTGTTTAATACACCTGACACCATGATAAGAAACCAAACTATGCATTGAGAAACAACTTAAACAAGAGATCTCCTAGGAACAGATCAGCGCTGCTGGCAGTCATGTTAATGAATCAGTAGGTGGACTTCCTCTCTGAGTCAGCGGTGTTCAGTTGTCTTGGCACGCTTTTACACAGGTCTTTGTCATAAATTTGTTTTGATCAGAGAGGGATTCTGAAGTTTATAGGCAATCAGCAAAAGGAATTTTAACTTAATTTAATGTTCGAAGTTATGAATGCTGTAAGTTCTTTCTTCTAGCTCTGCCTGGGAGCCAGAGAGGAAGCATGTCAGCCAAGCTGTTAAGAAAATAAATTGTTAGTGTTAGGATTTGATAGTGTTCTTGTGAAGTGTTATCACCACAGTATAAATATTTCTCATCTGCAGATTCCATATAAATATTTTTTGTCATTGGACTACATTTGATTCTCCTTTTTTTCCACTTTTTGGTCTTGTGCAGGAGTATGGGGGGAGGCCATTAGCAGAACCCAGGGTTTGATGGGATTTTGGTTTGATACAAAACCAAATAGCCCACGCACCTCTGGTGCTTCTTCTCTCTCACCTGCCACATTTGCCTTGAGTATTCTCTAAAAGATAGGAACAGCAGTATCTTCAGGGGAATCTGAGCATCAGGGAAGTGGGTCTGGTCATTCAGGGCAATGGAGGAAAGGAGCTGGGCCTACATCTAGGAGGGAAACTTCTCATCCTAGCCTAAAGACTTAAACTGTTGATACATCTAAAAAGCATGTGTTAAAAAGGTAATTTCCCCATATCTGGCTGTCAAATTTTCTGCTCTAGAATACATTCTAGAAAGGTGACCTGCATTAAAAGAAGCCATTTTTTGGATAAAGCAAAGTAGGACTGATTCTGTATAGACTGATGGTAAGTCAATACATACTTTATGCTCTGCCCATTTTGTAGTATTTTAAAAAGTGAACCTAAACTGCATACTAACGTAAAGACATGAGGTTGCAGCAATACCTGTTATAAATCTCTTTGGCCAGGATAGGCATGTGATTATCTGGTGGTTTGTCCAATTTTGGTTTTGGTGGTTTTCAGAATAAATGCTCTTGTATCTCATCGGAAAGAGAATATAGCTGGGCTGAAGCAAGCATGCAGAAAAGGGGTAGTTTTATGTACTGACTGATAGTTATGAGACAGAACATAAGCTGAAGTTGTATGTTCCCCATTCTCAGCCCTCTTCTTTTTGATGTCTGTGGGTAAGACCACTTCAGAATGAAGTGCGGTAGTCTTACAGTCTTAGACCTTCACAAGTGACCATATGAATCATGCAGGAGATGGGCAGTTTTCTAGGTCTCCACCCTCAAGAAGGCATCTGTAAGAAGAACAGAGATGCTGGAGGAAGATAGCACAGGCTAGGAAAGCCAGGTAAAGATGCAAAGATCATGGCCCCAGAGGAAGGGATGACTTTCAAAAGTTATCTTTGAATTAAACTCTTCATGTTATATAAAAAGAACAACAGAAGTCACGACACCAGAGGGTGAAAGTTAAAGGACTTGACAGTGTTGTCACAAGGAAAAGTTCAGCTGAGGTAACAGTTGGTTTCGATGCTAGATTTAGTGATCACTGCTGTATGTTCTTTAAAAGCAAGTGTAGTAAACAAGTCTATTAGAGTTACACTGGAAGTTGGTTCTGCAAGCCTTTTATGATATGTTTATATGATTTTATCTTTAAACCACATTAAAAAGGCTCATAAAAGAGCTTTCAGTTTTAGAATTATAGCTGCATAACAGCACAGGAAAACTCATCTGCAGGAAACAAATTTGCTGAATAAATCAGTTTTGCATCCCTACAGACAAACTGCTCTGCAAGTAAAGGTTTGTTGTGTAAAAATAACTTTTTACCTTTGCTTGCTACACCATTGTCTATATCATTTGTTTTCTGCTTTGGTCTTTAGTGATAGTTGTAAATGATTGATTCAATTTCATACCTCATGTGAATTTCTAAGCATTTGCTACATGATGCTGAATCATAATTCCAGATTAACAATGCAACATACCCTCAGCATTTCCTTGATGGTTAACAGTATGGAAATCACCAATGCCTGTAAATGATGGCATCAAAGACTTCTGTGCCTTTCTCTGAAATATCAAAGTGTGAAGAACCTCCACGTAGGAGTGGAGCCTTGCACCAAATCATTAATCAAGATTTCATCTGTAGTAGCATATAACTATACTTGTGAAGATTTTACACAAGAAAAAAAGAAAATTTATGCTCATGTCTTTAAAGGAGCAGAAACCACTATATGAACATTTGTTCACTTTACTTCCCATGCCCACTGAAAATGGCTTTCCTACCATGAGTGGATACTTCCCCATAAAACAAGATGACCACAACCCTGAACATTTGTCTAATTTAGGTTTAACAGCTTCAGTGAAATTGCTAAATTTTATTATCTATTTATGTAGAGATCTCATATCTCATGATTAATGACTGTGTCAAAAAATTAATTGGCAGGCTTTTCAGTTCAAATTAGTCTAAAAACAAAAGACCTCACATTGTTTTTATTAATGTTGCCATGGGAAATTAAGAGTTCTGTTTAGAATTATGTTTTGAAATAACTCCTGGAAAAGTATTAGGCTGGTTTTATTTTTCATTTTCAGATAAGTTGAGGTATATGCTCTTGTATAGAATTATCAGACATCTTAAGTCTGTACAATGACTAAAATTTAGTCAGTGCTACAATTTACAATCACTTCTCAGACTTGCTCTCTCTCTAGTTTTCTTTCGTATGCTTATTATAGCCAGCTTTTTGTATCCACAAATTCTCATATAGAGCTGGGTGATTAAGTAGGTTTAGATTTATTCCTAATGATAAAAAGTCAATTTTTCAGTCTTCAAGCAGATTGGTATGAGAGCTGTTTTCCTGTGGCTATCAGTCAAAGCTATCAGCTTTGGCAAAATGACTGAAGGACAAGCAATGCTGGAGAAAAATATGCTGACAAAGGTGACTTTCAAAAATACTATGTTGTTTAACTCCATCGACAATAGCTTTCCCTCTTCCTATTTAGCATGGTTTCCTCACATTTATTTTGCTCATTTATGTCCAGTGTTTGATATTTCATTTAATTCTGAGAGGAAAGCTTCTGATGTAGTTGACAGTAAGCTGTGTCTAATCACTGAGTAGACAATGTGAATTAAGGTACTGTGAGCTCTTCCAAATCCTCATGCAAATCTCTGATGGTTTAGTGGTACTTATTAAAAAGGCACGTTTTTGATGGCTACCTCTCTTTAGAAGTCTATGAAGCAGCTATGGATTTTCCTAGGCTTATAGAATTTGACCAATGAATACAAGTCTTCATTCATTTACAGATAACAAAAATGGTTTGCTCTGGAAACAAAAGTAGAAATATTACAGTTCTGGAAATGATCTCTATATTATGAAAGATTTAGGAAAACCCACCAAATTAGGTAATGTTAAGTGGAAGATGAGAGCTCTAAAGTTGAGCACTGCAGCAGAAAACCGTTTTTGCAGTTGATCAGCTGCATTTAGTAGTGATTCTTTTATCTTCTGAAGACT
This sequence comes from Caloenas nicobarica, assembly GCF_036013445.1. Lineage (NCBI taxonomy): Eukaryota > Metazoa > Chordata > Aves > Columbiformes > Columbidae > Caloenas > Caloenas nicobarica. The sequence continues at coordinate 25,147,586 of NC_088251.1, read as the reverse complement.
GTTTTCATGCTGTTTTAAAGTACATTCCTTGACAAGCATTCAGATGCCTTTTTTGTAGGATGAGTGATTTGACCATTTCTTCCTCATTCAGTCGTTTTCTTGAATGAAATTTCACTAGACTTTACTGAAGCCAAGAGCTTTCCATTTTTCAGAGAATACTTCCACAGCTACATTGCCTTTTGCTGTATGTGTGAGTCCTTGTGATTGAGAACCTGAACAACTGAAAAGGGAGGTAACTGTTTCTGTGCTTGTGGAGTTGTGCTGTCTGAAAATTTAGGAATAGTAACAACAAATCTGAGTAAATTAACTTACCCAACCCATTCAATCATAAAACCTTAGCAAGAGGATATAACCTCTTTTAATCAGTCCTTCTCTAATTCCTCTTTAAACATTTTTTGATGTGACTCTCTGTCATGTAGGTTGCATGTCAGGCTCTAATGTACAAATGACTGAGGAAAGTGAGGATTCCTTTTGTCTACCGTACAATTTGGCATTAATTTGAATGTGTAAAGTAAATAATTCCAATAAATGTAATCCTTGAAGTGATCCATTCATAAAGAAATGTAATTCCTTTTAGTCATTTCTTATGGCATGGCAATAAAGCTTGAAATTCCTTTAGCAGCAGTGTTAGTACGTATAATATTATAAAAACACACTATGGATTGCAGAATCAGGCCTAAATTCTCAGAAGGGCATGCTCATTCCTGAGAGCACTTGCCAGTGTTTTTTTACTCCAGACACTTATCTCCAAAAATACATTTCTGATTTCAACATGTAAAAGACAGCATTTTCTTTATCCTATTATATTATTATTTTCTGGCATTTTTACCACCATTCTTTGGTTTTGATCTTGTTTTCACTTGACAGTTTCTTGGATGTTCTCTTATGTCGCTGTTCAGTTAAAAAATTGCTGATGGGAACTTGTGAGGAGTACAGTAAATTGAAGTAAAGAGAAGAGGAGCAGTGAAATTTGTTTGCCTTTGTTTGTTTTAGAGAAATACTAATTAATAAAAAGAAAATTGCTTAATTTAAAAAGACAGAATTTTCCAGGGTGGTGGTGTGTGTGCGTTTGTTTTTACAGTTTATAATTTTCAGTTCTATATTGTGGTATTCCAGACACAGGTGTGGGTTAACTGTTGGCAAATGTTTACTTTTTATTAATATAGACCTTATTTGATTTCCTCTTTGTTTCAGGCGATTAACTTCCCTGATGTTGAACCATTACTTAGATTATTTTCTAAATTACATAGATTCTGGTTGTGATTTTGGGGCAATATCTCGTCTCTCTTATTCTTTCCATAAGTTAGTGCACTTTCGTGCTTTTCAAGATGATCTGTTACACGTGGAGATTTTGTTGTGTAAGCTCTATACCAGAAAATGCAAGAGTCTTTGCTTGCTTCTTTATCTCACTTCAATCACTTTGTTTATCCAGAGGCAGAATTTGATATTATTAGAACAAATAGTTCCATCTGAAGTTATTTGGTTCCAATTCTTCATCTGGAGATAAAAAGCTTTCTATCACAACTGACACAGAGGAATATAGAAACAAACAAACAAAATTAATTACCATATATTGAGTTTCAGAGCATGACACAATAAGCAGAGGCTTTCCCCAGGGTTGGCACAGGGAATGGGACTGTGAATAATCAATCATCATTATGAGTGCTGTTCTCCTGCTGTGTTGTGTATAGTGGGGAGACCATACTCTAGGATTGGGTTCTTTTGCCTTTGAGCAGTTTTGCAGCTGACTTTGTTTGCTTTTGAGTTGGCATGATTTGATTGTTTGACAGGTCAGGCATGCATTTCTCTAAATTGACATTCCAGTCAGCTCACTGATGGCCTTTATCTACAGTCAGACTATGAGGAACCTGAAAATTACAGCATTGGCAACTGAAAGAATAGTTTGTAGGTAACTGTTACAATATAACTCTTTTTCTCAGTCTGACTGTAGAGCCAGTCATGCATGCACTGGAAATCAATGTGAGTTATGCTTTTACCAATATTCAAAAAGTGAATTTTATTTTTGTTGACCGTAATGGGAGGTGATCTGAACGACTGCTAGGTAATCAGGATGTGAAGGACGTTTTAGAGTAAAAGAAAGATATTTATTTATTTATTTATGCACACATGCACATTTTTGCATACATATATTGCTATGCATTTAGCTCTAGAAAATGACACATTGTGATAGAAAGTACTGCTTTTTTTTTTTTTTTTTTTTTGACTAATGGAATTAAATACTGAATTGGAAAAGTTGCATGCACTTTAATTGGTCATATTGCCATGAGTCTCCCAGCAAATCTAATTAACTTCAAGCTACAGAGCATCATTAACAGATGGGACTTTTTGTCTTGTATTTTTTCACTAATTAGAAAAATCTCAATCTTTTCAAATTTCTATATCGAACAGAAATTTTCATTTTATTGTCAATATGTCAGTGGAAATTTGAGGAAAAACTCAGTGTAAAGAAAAATAAATCTGAAATACTGACACACATTAGAAGCATGTATGGGAGAAAACATAGCAAAGATATTTCCTTTTTAAAAATTCCTCCCCATTGGAGATAGGGAATGTGCGTGGAAAAGAAAAGTACATTAAGATGCTGATTTTCTTTGTGGTGGTGTTGTTGTTTGGTGGTTTGTTTTTTTTTTTTTCTGCTTTGATTTCTTTGTATTCCCAAGTCTGATGTCTATTCTAATGATTCCTGAATTTTGATCCCACAACATCCCTTTAATAAGAAAGGCTCTTACTTTCAAATGGTCTGCTCCAATGAGAGGTAGTCTGTTAAAGTATATGTAAGACCACTGAATCTTTTATTGGAGATAGAATAAAATGCAGCTGATGGCAGACACGCTGAATTTGCTAATTCTGGTTTGTGGGGTTTTATTCAGAGATGTTGGATATACTACTCCCAGTGACCTGTTACCTTAAGTACTTACTACAGTTAGGAATAGTTTGGTGAGTTCACAGTGATTCAGGCCTTTACCAAGCATCTTACCTATACCTTTCAGATAATACTCAAATTACTGTTCTGATGCATAAGTTCAATAAGTAGGAGATGCCTATTTCTTCTTCGTGGTAACTTTTCTGCATGTTTTCTCTCCCAGCAATTTTGTTTCTATATTTCTTATATTTCTATATTTCTTATCATTATTAGGCAAGTCTGTAAAAAGAGGTGCATTAAATATGAACTGTATTTTTTAATATATATTTGCAATAAAAACATATTTTTAGTTCCAGTAATAAGTTAAAACCCTGCTATACCAGGTAGCGGCTTAATGGGACCAAAAATGTAGTTCCAGGAAGACGAACAATAAGTTTATTTTAGAAAGAGATATTGACACCTTTCTGTTTAAATAAAGCCCATTAATAAAGTCCCTTTGCTCTCATAGATAGTGCTGATACTGTTACATAGTGTCCTACTCAAGCTTTTTATTATTATTGTGGTAGCAGTAGAGGTCTCAGCTGTGCTAGATCCATTGCAAACACCTGTAATGAAGGACAGCTGTTGCCCTAACGAGTTGACATGCAATCTCTCTGCCAATTGAAAGCAAGAGGGAGAATTGGAAGCATGGAGAGGTCAAGTAATGTGCTTTAGCCACACACTACCTGAGTGGCAGAACTAAGGATAATAACCAAGTCTTCTGGTTGCTCGTGATCATCAACCAGAGCTCATGCTGATCTACCTTACTGCTGTCTTTTCTTTTTAAAATCCTTGCTATGAAATCCCTGGGAAAGTTCACTGAGACCTTACTGCCTGTTAGCTTATCAAATAGTCATTTCTTGCTCTCCTTCACCTCTTCATTTGGATAAACTTTGATTTTTCTTGGTAAATGCTAAGTCTATGTGAGCTTTGCTGAAGGACAAAATTTATAAAGTGAGGAATCTCATAAAGCTTCCAAAGTTTTCAGTACTCTTTTAAATGCACGTTGGTGACTAAATTTAGTTACTGTAGAACAAAATAGCTAATTAACTTTTTAGTTATGTATCCTATGTATTTTTAGTTATGTCTCCTTGTTATATAATAAAGGTAAACAAAATAAAAAAGCAGAAAATGTAATTGAAAGGAAATAATTTGCATGCAAAGTTTTTAACTTGGCTATCAAAGTTGTAAGTTTGGATTTAGTACTGTAATTGCTTCAGGCTTAAAACTAAGAGTTGGTAAAGGCTCTTCAGAGTTGTGTGCTCTTGAACCTTTTCTGACTTCCCTGGCAGATGGGGTTGCTCACTGTGTAGCTTGGAGGTGCTTAGTCCTTTCTAGAACTGGATGCTAAATCCTATTTGACATTCAGAGCACGGAAGAAATAATATAAATGTGTGGGGTTTTGGGTTTGTGTGTTCGTTTGTGGTGGTGGTGGTGTTTTTTCTTTTTTTTTTTTTTCTTTCTTCTCCCCTGCGCCACCTACCTCTTCTACATGCAAAATGGCAGGATCAATAAGTCACTGAGACAGATTTCCTAGCTAGCACACTGCCCAGCAGACACATCCCTTAAGATTCATAGCTGTTAGCATGTATTCTGTCATCAACGGCAGGTGCTGGCCATAGAATTTGCGCTTTGACTGTACTCACATGAGAACCAATGCGTATATCACTGCTTCCTCTTCACAGTATTATGTTCCATCAAGCATGACCCTTATACAGGGAGCATATTAACTGCAAAATCTATTTCCCTGTATTTGTGAATAAAGGGTAAATGACAGGAAATTTCCCATTTTCTTAGAATCCTTGTTTGAACTTCTCATTTATTATTTATTACTGGTAAGAACAAGATGGAATCTTATTCTGTCTTTTTGTTGTTTTCTCTCTTTATCTTTCTCTTCCTATTCACCTACTTCAGCCCTCACTTGGTTGCATTTCCTGGTTTGCTCTTGTAAAGTGGCTTATGACAACTTATGCATGGTTAGGTAGTTTAAAGAGAAGCTGGCATTATATGCAGTTGTTCTGGAAGATATTAAGAGAGCATTTCATCATTAAGAAATATGATCTTGCAAACCTGAATGAGGTAGAAGGACCTTCTAAGAGCACCTGGGAATTCATGACCTCATAAAGTAGATGGTGGATATTTTCTACTTTCGCCTTAATCATTTTTAGTTATTTAAACATTGGCCTGGGAGGGACCAGGTAAAGAAACAGAGGCAGAAAGCCTAGAGGCAGGGCAATGTGTTTTAAGTCCAGAGAAAAGTTAGTGTATAGGTCCATCCAGAGCATGGTAATAGGTCCTGCTGATGGATGTTAGAGATCCTTACTCCTGCTTTACTCCAGCATATCAGGGTATGGTGGAGAAAAAAAAAAAAGTCTCTAAAGAGAAATTTACTGTTTATTGCTATAAAAAGATATATAACATTTTGTTTGTATTGAAAAATCATAAAGTTCTGAGGACCATTTTGTTGGATGAACTAATATGAGTCGTATAATTTAACATCATGCAGCTGCTTTAGTTCACTGTGGAACGTCCAAAAGTAATGTTAATGGAAACATATAAATGAAGTGCTACCATAGGGTAGCATATAGGGTATCAGTTAATGAGACACAATTTAAGTAAGCCATTTGGTTCTTCTGTGGTCTAGACTTGCTTAAAGTCCTGCTTTTGTTAAACTGCAATAATTGCACAGGTCCTGGTGCATATCCTGGAGTCTGAAAATTAATGCTGGGATTGCGAAGCAAGGATTAAGTAATTCCTGCCTCTGAAATGTGATTTGCAGCTGGTGTGTCCTTAGAAATGCAGGTTTTCATTCCTAACAAATCCAGAGAAGTAAATTCTGTTTGTCTGTAAAAGAAATAAAATGGATTTTCATTTTTATGGTTAAAAGAACTTTGTTTTTTATTTTAAAAGTATGTAAATTTAATGGAAATTGGGTTGAAACCTCAGGCTATTGACATCTTACTAATGCAAACTTTAGTGTTCCAAAATTAGTGGGTCCTTGAGGATGTACCTTTTATGGTCACAAGAAATAATTTGTATTCTCCTTAAGTAATTTGAACTATAAAAGCTAATAGAGTTTTATTTTAAAGCATCCTATTTACTGTATGGATGTAGAAGTTAAAATTAAGTGAAATTCTAAAAATATTAACAATGAACAACCTAATATATTCTAAGCAATACAACAGGCTTAGAGTTGAGAAATTTAATCTTAGAATAATAAGAGTGTCAGAGAGATGTTTCTGAAGAAAAATACACAACGGATTGTCATCGGATAGCAAAATAAGGCCTCTCTGGTGCCCTGAAGTAAGATTTTGCTTTTCACTGCCTGCTTCTTATTTTAATACTTAATGTTGAGGGGAATATAACAATAGCAACTATTCCCTTTCTATTTCATGCTTTACCTCTTGAGCCATAAGCGAGAATTTGCCTTTGAAACTTCAATGAGGGCTGTTCCATGTTCCACAGAACGTTCAGACATTGGAGGGTAATAAGCGATTGAAATTCCTGCTCTCCAGCCCTCACATTGCTCGTTCTTGTGGCTGTGTTCACTGTAGCGCCCCTCTCTCATGTGAGCAGCCTTTTCAGTTTCCCATGTTTTTCAATAAAACCAGGACATCAGTTCACTGCAGTTGTAGGGGAAACAGTGCCACCCTTTGGCTTATCAATATCAGCCTTTTATTACAAAGCCCTGGTCCTGAAAGGTGTGTGATTCCCTTTATGATTATCATGGCTTAATTCTGATAGTATTTTCTCAATGCCCGTACTTTCCCTGCAGTTTTCTTATGTTGCTACATCCTTATTAGATTTTTTTTTTTTCGGTCCTTAATGTGGATGCATAAAGTTTGACTGCAGTTTGCAACAGAGCAGTCATAGCTCTTCTGGAGCATCTTTCTAGCAGTGGAGAGCAAAACATTTCTACAGTTTTCTTTAAGTGGATTTTATCTGCATTTTCTCTGCCTCCTGCCTCAAAAAGGCATTGTATGCTTTTATTGAACTCTGTTTTGTTTGTTTGTTTTCTTTTTAGGAAAGATTTAAGGATATGCAGCAACTATTCCTCGTTCTTCCCCCTCTTTAATGAGATTGGTGTTTTTAACTTGATACTAAGTGCTTAGTCAGTGTAGCTGCTAGCATATGACTTCAGATTTCTCAATCTTAAACAAACAGTAAGTTATTATATATTAAAAGATTATTTCCTTCCAGGCAGAGAGAAGTTATAATAGATGTGTAGCAATTGCAATATTGTGCCAAATGCATTGGAATAATAAACAGAGCAAGTAAGCTTCTCCCCATGGCCTGCTTAATGAAAAAAGCAATAATTCACATACATATAGGCTTTTTTTCTCCCTTAGATTGTAGTTGCTGTGGGTTTGGGATATCAGTCTATGTTCATACCTCTCTTCAAGTCTAGTAAGTTCCCCAAAAGAGGTGTTATCTCCCATAACAATCTAGCAAAGACTCTAATCTGAATCTAATTGTCTCCATGGGTCTGAATAACCAAATTGCATTCGACTTTTTCAGATAGGGAAAAAAAAATAGCAAAAACCTTGCGTCTGAGTGTCTATCAAATGTTTTTATAATGTCATGGAAGGGTTATTTTTTTTTCTTTAATTTTTATATAATTCTAGCCCAATTGGTTCAGGCCCTGTTTTTCCACATACTTAGGTATTCAAGTTCAGCTCAATACTTCTGTCACTTAGCAAATGAAAAACGTGTTTCTCTGCTAGCAAGATAAAAATGGAGTTTAAGATTCCATTATCTTCTGATGCCTTTTCTGTGGTTTTGGGCGATGTTATGAATTTAATGTTAGGCATGTGTTTTGGGGCAATAGGAGAGAAAACAAGCCTTGCTTTAAAATCACACATATATTACAGTAGGGGAATGGTGTAGTTTTGCATACATCTCTCTCTCTCTTTGGTGTAGCATCGGAGTCTGGAGCTTCTTGCAAAATCTAGATAATTGCATTTTGGTGGCAGTTATGTGAATTGTCCTAGAACATTTAAATTCCTTAATTGTCTTGGAAGTGTCTTGCCCATAATCTATATGACATTATTTAAGCAGCACAGTGATGATTATTAAGGGATTGGATATAACTAAAATGCAAGGCTGGTATACAGTAGTGCTGGTTTTGTTCTAGACAATTCTTTTAGCTATTAGGCAATGACTGGATGTTGTGAAATAAGGCTTGCTATGTGAAATGGAAAATACAAGTCTAGCTTTGCTTTTATACTTTGCAAAACTTGAAAGAATGAGAGTCAGTCATCTTGCAACACCTGTACACATCTGATCAACAACACATGTATAATGAAAGAAGATTCAAACTCTAGATGTTAATGTTATATTAGACTTAGGTAGTAAAAATGTTATTTGAAGAGTTTCCTGCTTCAGTCCTTGAATTTGACTGACAGATCTCACTGATTTGGGTAATAATGTATCAGGTAAGACAAGTACTTGTTCTCAGGTGAAATATTCTTTCTCAAACATTCACAAAGCAAAAAGTTATGGTCAGCAAGATCTAAAAGGAATGAAAAATTAATTTAAACTTTCAGCTGAATAGATTTTTTTAAACAAGTTGTAGTGATTACATAATATTAATAAATTAATGAGTTTCTTTTATTGGAAAATATATGCTTGTTTGATTTTGGCCCTGCAGAGCTCCAGAGTTTGGTTATATAATTAAACCTTGCTTCAGATACTGCCGTTACAGCACTGAGTGACAGCTGAGAGTAGGGAAACTTCGACGTTGTTGTTTCAGTAAGGCTACTTAGAATTCAGACATTGCACATTCCCTTCTATTGTTTGCACTGTGACTGTCAGGCTCCTTCCTAATATGGCAGCTTCAGAAAAAGTTCTGAAGCCTGCATTGAAGGAAGAAATTTTTGTTTCAGTGTCCATGTGTTGCTGTAGCAATAGTGATGGTAGCATGCATTAGTTATGGTATTCATACAGATTAATAAATCTGTTCAGAACTGGAATGACACCACTTATTTTCTTTTCTTTTTTTCCCCCACACACATGCAGTTGTTTAGATAGTGTCTTAAATTTGAACCACTTCTAACCTAAGAAGTCATATTTTAACTGGCAGTTTCAGGAGCTGTGTGTGCACTTAGTTATTAACCTGGTTTGCTCAATCCTGAATGATCAATTCTCTAGGTTTATTTTAAGAGATGTTACTTCTAACTAGCTACTTGAGATGTGCCTGCCAGAAGACTAAAGGATGTTTTGTTTTGATTCTGTAGACCAGCAGATCACATGAGTTGCGGGAGACATAACTTTCTATCTGTTTCCCATCCTTAGTGCAGCAGACAAGAATCTTTTCTGATTTCTTCCAGAACAATTGCATTCGAAGATACATTAAAAAGCTTATTTGATTCACGTTTTCAGATTCCAAATTACCCAGTGGATGGCATTATTTAAGAGAAACCTAGAATAAGGATATCAGAAATCTAGGTCACAAAGGGTACAAAGACTATGATGTACTTCATGATTATTCAAGCCAAAATTTGTGTCCAGATATTTCAATTATGCTGTCCTGTGTAGATGCAGACCTACTTTGGCTAGGACGTGAAACTAAATTGTCCCACAACGTTGGGGAATCTTTGGGAGCCAGCAGAACAGACAATTGTATTGTCTTTATGTTCAGAAGAATTTAAGGCAAATGGAGATGTGATTAATCCAGCTTCTGATGCACTAGCCAGAAAAGCAAGTTCTACCTTCTTAATAAGGGCTGGATGATAGACCTAGCAAAATTATTTGGTTCAAAAACTTTAAAGGGAGGAAAATGTTGGGACTACAAGGTCCCTGGGGTGTGTATTTATTGTATCAGGACATGCTGCATCAAACTATTGTTTTAACATGTTTGAAAGTTAACTATACCGTTGGTGGACAGGAGTGCAGAGTAAATATGTATTTTTACATAGCCTTACACTTACCCTGCGGATTTCACAACCATGTATATAGATGAAAATTCAGTCTAATCTGTCATCACTCTTTGTTTACCTCTGAATGAGCAGTTCAGGAGGATAGGTCTGACAAAACTATAGTGTGATTTTAATACCATGCAGTAGGATTGCTTGTCATTTGAAATTAAAGAATATAGTTTAGCAAAGGTTAAGATTCACTGAGCTAGGATTCAACTTGTTCGTGTCTTTTTTTCAATGCAGGAAAGCACTCTGTGGTATTATATAGTGTTTGAAGTTCAAGTAGGAGTAGCTTTCTAAAGAAAATGAAAACTGAGATTAAAAAAAATAGTAATTTATGATATATTTTCCTTGTCGTTTTTGTGTGTAAAATAATAAATGTTTCACTTCAACACTGTTAAATAATGACTCTTTTCTTTTGTAGGTTGTCTTAGTCTTCGCTCTTAGTATTGGTGCTCTTGTAATATACTTCATAGATTCGTCAAAGTGAGTATTCTAGTACATTCTCCTTTCCCTCCTTTCCTGTAGCAATCATACATCTTTAAATTGCTCCATTCATCTACTTCAAATCAGTGCTTTGTCTCATCGCCTGAGTGCGAAGAACTTTATAATACTGCACGGTCTACCAAAATAACTCAAGATTGGGAAAAAGATCTTATATAAACTAGATTTGACACAGTCACTTTGGATCTGTAGCATGGAGAGGAATAACTACGTTTGTGTGTTGAGATTATATATACAGTTTCAAAATTATAGGTTTTTTTAATGTTCATTTGGTATATGTACAATCTTTCGAATTCAAGACTAGGATAAGAAATACAGGGAAACAATATTTGCCAAAGAATTAGTTTGCAGGAGAAAAAAAAATGTCTTAGGAGACTGATAGAAACACTCCTGAAAAACTGTGAATGAATTACACAGTATAAACATTATATCTTGCATATCTGTTCAGATTTCCAACTCCTGACTTTGATGCATTTCTCCTAAGATATGGTGAGCCAGTAAAAATCTACAAAGCGCATCTCAAAATTTTTTAGATTTGCACTAACATTATCGTATAGTGTTGTAGTTTGGGCCAGGCAACAGAAAGTTTCATCCTGACCTTTTGTGTTATGTGATGGTTTGATACAAACCGGTTTAACTAGGAATATCCCTCTTTGATATCATCCATGCTCCACCCTTGTTTTTGTATCAAGCTGGACACTGTCAGGGGTGTAACAGGCAAAACGGTGACCTAACACAGAAGAAAGCAATAAAAGGGGACTTAATAGAATACTATTCAGTTGAATCCAGTTATTTTTGGAAGATGATATTCTGAAGTATCAATAGTATTTTAAAGCTGCTTTTCTCCCAACTGCTTTTAGGCTTGCCATTACTGCAATGGTTAAGATAGCATGCTGGAGTCGTTCCAGCCTAGCTGTCTGTAATGGCAGTGGTTATATTCTAAAACAATCCTTATTTGACTCAGAAAGAGATCTCTACGTACTGATATTTAGGTAGGTGGTAGCACCAGCAAAAGTCTTTCTTGAATATATGTATGTCAGCTCTATATTGTGTGATTTGCGAGCCATACCTTTATAGCTCAGATGCGTTGAGCATAACACAAATAACTAATATAGAGATTTTCTTTGTGGAGAGGAGCCAAGTGGTGGGAAAACTCAAGTTCTACCTTGAGCTCCCTTGAAATGAGGACAATACTTTTTCCTTCTTAACATTGTGGTGAGCATTCTCATTAATTTTAGGAAATTTTACTTTATTTTACTTTAATGCATATGCTGTTAAACCATGACGATATGCCACCACTGAAGCACATAAGGTGGTGATTTTCTGAAGATCTTTTAAAAGTCTTTTTAAAGCACAATGGCAAAACTTCTGTGTGCCAAACATATCCAGGTCAGAAATGTCAAATAGAATAAAACCTGTTTCCACTTATGTTTCCATTTCAGACCAATGAAATACAGCTATTTGTTTGAGCAATTGTCTTTTGTGAAGCCTTTGTTGGATTGTTTTCCTCAAGGAGAGCAAAACTGACAACATGGGAGGTTTCTCTGGGGTGCTTAACCTTTCTGTGGGCCACCTAATCTGTGTACTGCTGCCAGTTTATTGACTTCTCTGTCAATGGGAATAGTTTATAACTGTAGGTTTCTTTGGGTTTTCAGCCAACGTTTAACTCCCAACTGCAGTTTAAATTCAGCAACCTTAGGTTAATATACTTGCACACTTTTCTTTTGTTTTCTCCTCCTTCTTTGTTACCCTACTTTTTCTTTTTTTTTTTCTTTCTTTTTTTTTTTTTTTAAATAAACTCATTAGGAGTTTAATTCAGGTTAGGAACTCCCGAGATATTTATTCTGTATTAGTAACTGACTTGACATCCATTTTGGCAACGTAGAATCAGTTGTATTGAAATATCAGTCTGTTTAAGATCCCCAAGTGCAGGATTAGTAAAAGTAATTCCTTTTAGAATTTGGTCAAAAAGAAATTCTTGAAGTTAGGATGAGAGGAAAGCTTGTGATCAACAGAGACTATGGCTTGGCCAGGAGCAGTGAAGACAAACAGGATCTAGTGCACACACCAGACAGATAGTAACATATAGATAGTAACATATACCATTGCATGTTTTCCCTTGACTGCGTTCTCTAGCCTGTGCTGTGGACAGTTAGCTGCCATTAGAGCATAGCCTGACAAAAATCATGTCTTCAATCCAAAGCTGAAGAGTACTAGTGTAAGCATTTGTCTAAAACAAAATGCCCATGGTCTGTTCATCCAAGACTCTTAATCTGTCAGTAGTTTTGCAGAGGCAGTGGTAGGGATGTCCGCAAAGGAATCCTACATGACTTCATACATAAGGGGCATCAAGGAAGATGAGAATAACGCCACCAATTTCTTATCTAGTAAAGGAAGGGGGAAGGGTGGAAAGACCACTGAGTTTTGTCGGGCAAGGATGTGTGCCATGATTAGTTCTAGTGAAAGACACTGAGGAAGTCCATAAGGCTCTTACTGAAGATACTACCCATTGCTCCCTCTGCTATATTCACGGTATAGAGAAGGTGACGGGAGGAAAAATATATGCCGTCAAAGCTGTGACAGGAGGGTAAACTAAGAGCATTTTTATGCTACGCCATTCATCACTCTAACAGACACTATCCCAGACTAGTACCGCATCGAAATGGTGTGTTCGGTGGAATGCTATTTGGAGACATCTGAAGTCAGAAAATAGTGCAGCTTCCTCAACATAATATCATCCATACCAATTAGTCCTACATCTCAGCAGAGCCAATTAAGCAGCTTTGTGTCGCTATACAATATGTCTGTTCGAACTCTGGTTCTGGCACAAACTTATGAGATCTCCCCGCTATACTCCATTACAAAATAGGGGCAAAATTGTGATCCAGTACATCTGCTTTAATCTGAATTGACTTTTCTTACTAAAAAGCAGTACTTAACTCACCTTTTAAGACAGGTTCTAAACAAAATCACTAAAATAATCATTCTTGGTGGAAAAAATGATCATTATTAATTTTCAAATCTATAGGGATTATTCCAGTACCTCTCATTAAGATTGTGTTGTTTATTCAATGCTTCTACTTTTTACAAGCCACCGACTTGAATCATTGTCTCCTAGTACCACAACATATATATATATATATATAGATAACATTTTTCTTTTAAATGAATAGGTACATTTTCAGTCATGCATTGTAGCAACTAATGGAAGTTTTCAGACAGGGAATTTATTTAGCAGTGAAATGACTATCTTGACATCTCTGTCAATTAAATCCCATCACATCCCAGTAGGAAATGTTTCGCATAGTAATAAGGACTAGACTCCTTTCTTCCTTTATTTGTTGAATCTCATTCATAAAATACTGTGTTCTTGGACAATTGTATTGTTCAATACTGGAAACAGCAGTTAAACACGAAACATTTGCCAGTGAGATATTAAAAATGTCGCCCACATAATTATTTTAATCGTTAGGTAACAAATAACCAAATAATTACATTTTTCGTTTTGTAGATTCCTTCACTTTAATGTCTGTCTTCCATTTTTAGTTTGAATGAAAGCAGAACATTCACAGTAGTCATAAGCATTTACTTAGAGTTTTGATTAAGAAAGTGATCTACTTTAGTACAGAATAGCGTCATATATCCTAATGATTGTTCTTTTCCAATTCATATTTCCTTTAAAATGTTTCATTATTTAATTCTTTGGGGTAAGGAAATAATGGAATGATCCTTTATTCTTAAGAGGAAAATCTGACTTGATGCACACTCTTTAGATGGTTCTCTAGAGTCTGATGAATGTGCTGCAGTAGAATAGAGATATGTCTGCCAATACTTTTTCATTTTATGCTTATTTATAAGTAGTTTTCACAACCTTCCTCTGTCCACTTCTGTTTATTTTTCTGCATATAAAAGGTGTTTTAACAAATACACATAAAGCACTTCTCTGAGTTTTCTTTACATTAGTATTAAAAATGAATTGTCTATCTTCATTTCCATTTGTCATCCTGACCTCTGCATATTGTACTGAATTAGTGACTCAAATAGAGTAGAGAATAACATTTGCTTGCCATGATCATCTTTAGGCATGGTTGGTAAATCACTAGCAGAAAACTCAATTTCGCACTAAACTGGGAGATGCTCCCATTTGCTATTTCTTTTAATGGCAGTAGCACAGAAACTCTTTATGTTGTGGATATCCTTTTCTACCTACTTAGGTTCTGTCTTCTGAGGTGCAATACAATGTAATATGCAACCATAGATATAAGCTGTGCTTTTCAGGCACAGTTTTGTTTGTTTGTTTTTCCCCCAAAGAGCTTGCTTTCAATAAGCAGTCATTATCTTCATGTTTCTTGAAGTTTACCTCGTTTTCTGGAGTCCCTTCACTGAAGACTGATATCAGTGTAAAAACTCTCACAACTTGCTTTATGTGTCCTACTCATATGTGGTTTTCAGGTTAGTTTTTTGGAGTTGTTTGTATTTTCAGAGGCACCGATGTAGTTAATCCTAAGTAGCTAATTTTTTCCAGTACTGTGTCACATATTGTACTTGATTAGAATTGTACATAAAAGTACCATCTGGCAGTGGATGTAAAACAGCTGGATCAAAGAATAACAGTGGCACTGTGAATAGGAAGATTTATATAAGTATACACACAGACATATAGGTTCATGCTGAGCCCTGAGCTTGTTCTCAGCTGTTGTGTTCTTAATCAGACAGCTTTATTTTTACACATGGAAAATAAAAAGTTAAATATATAGACAACTCTTAGTTCTATAGAACTTTTTTATGCTCTATGTATCTTTGTATATCTAAGAAGATTTCAGACGTATTTGCTCCTTTTGCATACTGATTGTAGATGTGATATTCAGGGAACCTGAATACTGCCCAAATGTAAAACTATCGAGTTTGTCTTTAAGTGTACCATAGGGAAAATGCCCTTTTTCTGACTCTTAGCTCGATTTCTAATTTTTTTTTTTTTTAAATGAGCTTTGTGCTTTTTGCAAATGTGTCAGTTCTGGACTTTTCTTAAAGCTTTCTAAGTTTCTGAAACTATCAGAAAGTACCTTACATATCCTCCTCATCTCCATATCCCCTTCATCAATGTTGTAACAGGAGAGAGTACACAAAGATGTGCTTCTAGCCACCACAAACTGAGGTTTGACTGACACTGATTATCCTCTAGTCTATGGGAGTGCGAGAGCTTGGCCCATTTGGGATTGCGTTAACTGTCAATCCCTGAAGAGTCTGGGATAAGGAAATTGATAACACAGTTTTAATTGGTTCGATTAATTATCTTTACAGCTCTATTTTAGGTTATATTTTATTGAGGGAGTGTGCTCTGACAATGAACCACAAAGTTAATTTCAAACATCAATCAAGTAATTCTATAAGAAAAGAAAAAGTTGTGAATTGTTGTCTGCAGCTTAGCTGCTGATATTCTGACTAGTGTATCATTATTTGTTCTTTTGTCCAACTTTTATTAAATATATGTAAGAAGTATCTGCATACATATTTAACTGCATAGGTCACCTCACTCTCAATGACATGTTAATTGTATTCTTGTGTTCTGTTCTATATGTGGATGACTTTTAGAAAGGATTACCATTCCTTCCTGAAATACAGATTTCTTGAGCTCCATCTGCCTCCTGTGATGCCTTTCAGTTCAGTTTTTTCACCTTGTCTTTATTATTTAGAGTAAAGCAAGTCTTTGCTACCTACTTGCTTAGTATCAATATTAGCTGGAAACACAGTTCTCGGAGATGCTATGCTAGAAATTCTTTAACCAAAAAAAATGCAAAATGAAAGCTCTTGTTTTGGAGGTTTCACAGTTTTTTTGCCATTGTATGGGCATAGATTAGGAAGGATGCATTGGAAATAAATATTTAAGGAATTTCCTGTGTGACAGCGCAAAGAGAAAAATGTCATTAGTAAGTTCTCATTAAATGTTTTACTAGCAAAATATTTTTTTTTCTTAAGTGGCATTTTATTTCAAGTCCTTAAGAACTCTATTCTGTGGGAATATTTGAGAATAAGTTGTGATCGTGTACAGTGTTTGGCTTTGCTGCTTGTTTGCTACTGCTGCCATTTTGTCTTGTGAAAGACATTTGATTTACTGCAGCAAAATGTTCTATAGAAATACTACAAGTCTGATGAGGATTATTTATTCAAATTTGTTACGGATACAGACCGTCACTGCCCAAGAGTATTCACATATTTCTCATTTGTTTAGGCTGTTACCCCACTTACAGGTATATCTGAGGTACGAAGTTTAACTGAGTAGTAAGTCTCTGTAAACACCAAAAATCAAGTATTTTAGATACTAATCTCATATTTTCATTACAAATTAGTCAGCTTTTCCACATGACCTGGACTAATCTGCAGAACATTTTGATGATTTTTTTCTCATTTTTGTGGCCCTCGAGGGAAAAAGCAATTGAAATTTCAATTGTAAATCAAGCAATTCAATGCTACATCTGAATTTTGAGTGAATCCCAGTGGCCTGATATATAAAAAATTTAAGGTATGTCTAAGATGATCAGAAATACAGTTCTTGGAGAAAGTTCAATGTTTTGATCTTTCATTTTGCTGTTCCACAAAAAAATTCTATGATTCTATAAGCTTCAAGTTACAGTTTGATTTTTTTTTTTTTTAAGTGTTGTGAATGTATTTTTCTTTTACGCTTCTATGTGTCTTGCAGTTTTAATAGAATACCGTTTTCTGCTCCAGCGTAAAGAGTTTTAGAGCTATGCTGTATCATTTTTGCTGAGGACATCCTTTGCAGTTCAGGCTCCGATGCTCTTAAGTATTCCATTTACAAGTATTTTGATTGCGTACAGATTCTACATACCATTTCAGTCCTCATATTTGAGGAATTAAGTAAGTAAGGCTTAAATAACACTAATCTTTGTGTCAACTGTTCCTACTTACAGTGGAATTTACTCATGCAAAAATATTTTATTTATAAAACTCTTATTTGTCTTATTACATTCATTAACCCACACTAAGTGGTCACTGGAGCATTCCTTCATACTTGAAGTACACATTAGAGTTAATAGATATACTTTTTTTTTTTTCGTGATGCATGAATAGAGATTAAGAAGCTGACTTAAAATTCTGGGATCTGGTTCAAGGAAATGTTGTTAGATGATATTTACTGTTAAAATTACAGTGGTCTGTATCTTGTCAAGTAAATAAAAACAGTACTATTCCCTCCAGAATGAGGATTCTTGGGAAATAATACAGACAATCTCATACAGACTGTCCAAATGTCCCATGCTACCCTGCAGACAGTCTCCTTGTCAATTTGAGGGGAGGTTGTTCGTTTTAATTTTTTTAATACTGCAGCAGTTTCTGGCCATTTCTGTGAGCTTATAAATTTTGTCCCATGCTGAAATACATCCAGTTGGATTTGTTCTTACCTCTCACTTACAAAAAGAGGGAAATAGAAAGAGTTAATTCCTGAAAATGACTCTTAGTTTTGTTAACTGCTCAATAGTCATAGTGTGAGTGATAGGTGTCATTTTTTGATGTAAAGAAAATGTGGGTTAAATTTGTGAATTAATTTCTCTTGAGTCATTATTTTCAAGTCACTTGAGTTTTACTGTTATAACAGAAATATAACTTCAGCTGTTCCTACTGCTGATTCTCGTCAAATGCCAAAATGTATGTTTTATAAAGATGCTTTAAACTGATACAGCACTAAATAATATTTTCAGTCATAAGCAGGGGCTAATTTAATCTTTACTGTATTTGTAATAGATAACTGAGTGTACACCATTTTTGGTTTAATTGAAAAGTGATTTGCAGAAGAAAGCCTTATTTGTGGCAATGAATATGAATTTTCTTCATTGCTCTGCAAAGTCTCAGAGGACAACATCCATAGCTAAGATTCATTTTCATAATGGCATGCTACAGTTCAAGCCAGGTGGGAATGCAATGCAATTGCATGACCTCTGCAGCCAATTGAATACCAGAAAGATGGAAAGCCCTTGTTAGGTACAGATGGTGTCAATTATGAGTGGAAACCAGTAACAACATTATTATAAGGCAAAAAAGCAAAAGAAACAAGCCACAGTGGGAGTGAGAGGGATGGACAGGCAGATAGACCAACCAGATAATTATGCTCCATCTGTTAGTACGCACTTAGCTGTCTAGGACAAAGGGGTTAGGTATGAGTGTGTGTTTTCTCGGTTGGTTGTTAGACATCTGTCCCTTGAGATACAGCAAGCAGTTATTGTAGGTGTTATCTTTCTTGAATTATTAAAAAAAGTTGGATACCATGAGGCATATATGTAGAAATTAGATGCATGTTTTATGTGCTGTTCATCTCTTAGCTCAGTGTTTGCACATGTTCTCTGACATGCTCATAGAGCTCAAATTTGGTAAATTAAATGCAGATAAAAATTGTGAAATGCTACCTGAATAACTCTTCCAGTCTACTTAGGACTTGAGGAAAATTGTAAAGCTCCTTTGTAAAATTTTCTAATATTCTTCGGCTAGATTATAATAATAAATAAATATCATTCTTCTATATGTGTTTGTGCTATTGATGACTCAACATTGGAATTACAATGATTTTCACTAGTCGTACAAAATCACTGGGTAGGAAATGTGGAAATATCCTGTTTTCTCCAGACAAAACATTACTATGAAGTTTCTATTAATCAATGCCA
Organism: Caloenas nicobarica; assembly: GCF_036013445.1. Classification (NCBI taxonomy): domain Eukaryota; kingdom Metazoa; phylum Chordata; class Aves; order Columbiformes; family Columbidae; genus Caloenas; species Caloenas nicobarica. Next base: position 25,128,570 of record NC_088251.1, on the reverse strand, counting down.
GTAGATTGTATTTGCTCAATGGTCAAAATTAATTGTTTCCTTCTAGAATAATTGGCAAATCAAGCTCAGGTTATTTTTGGTTATTGGATTACTCCTTGATATTATACAGAAATTATTATCAATCATGATACACAACCTTGATAATGTGATAAACTGCAATGGGATAAATTTTCTGAAGTGTTAGGCCTTCTAACACATTTCAGTAAGGTCAAAATTTCTGGAACACGTCTGAAAAATGAAAAATTAATAAATTAATCTGTGACATAAATCACTTCTGTTTTGTAAATGCAGTTCTGGAAACAGGCCTTTATCTTCTATTTGGTTTGTTTTCAGTATTTTACTAACCAGATTATTTCAACATGTAACTTTGTCAGCTGTCTTGATGCAGAATCTCTGCATTGTTGAGATTGGAAAGAATCTCAAGAGATTGTTTAGTCCAACCCTCCTGCTTCAGGCAGGCTTACCTAGAGCTGTTTGCTCAGGACTGTGTCCAGTAGAGTTCTGAATATCTCCAAGGATGGAGATTCCACAGTCTCTGGACAGCCTATTCTGGTGTTTGGTCATTCTCACAATTAATTGTGTGGGTTTTTTCTTACCTTTAATTGCAATTCCATGTATTTCAGCTAGCATAATTTCCTCTTGTCCTGTCACTGTGTGTCACTGAGAAGAGTCTGAGCCTCTTTAGTGCTAAAGGTGACTCCATCAGGTATTTAAACATGTTTATAAGATACTGCTGAGCCTTCTCTTTTCCAGACAAAGCAGTCCCATCTCTCTCAGCCCTCCTCATCTGACAGTGCTCCAGTCCCCTAATCATCTTTGTGGCCCTTCACTGGTCTCACTCCTGGACGTCTGTGCCTCCTTACTGGAGACGCATTTCCTGATGCAGCCCAGGATGCTGCTGACCTTTATTACAAGGGCACATTGCTGCCTTGTATTCAACTTGTACGCCAGGACCCTTGGATACTTTTCTGCAAGTCTGCTTTCCAGTTGCATGCTAAGGAGTCAATGAAGTTCAAGCTTGTGATATTTTTTTTGTTCCAAAAATAAGTCAGGAATTTTAAATATCAAAACTTTATACATACAGTGATATTTAGTGACTTTATTTTTATGAAAATGTTGCCTAATAGGCCTCTGTGTAAATATCTGTCACTTAAATTAATAGTGTTTATACTGAACATAGTAGGCCTAAGAGCTTGTATTCAAGAAGCTAAGTCCTAATTTTTCATGAGCCAATTCTTAGATGGTTTAAATTTTCAACATCTCTTAGAATATAAGCTGGAAAAATGAGATTATAATGTTACAAGAATCAGATCTGGTTTTTAAGGGCTAGATGGAATTTGCTAATTTTTTTTTAAGCTCTTTGCCATTAGTTTTTCCTTCTCGAATTTGTACTGAATAGCCAGCAATTTGGTTTTGATATGGACAAAAATCTTTGTCACTGGCATGTTTGCAGGAGGGCACAACACGTTGCTCCATCTAGTTTATCTCTTTTAAGAATGAATGGAGGAAATTCAGCTCTAAATTAAGTGTTGCCTAATTTGAATATTGTGTTAGCTATATTTACATAACAAGGCTTTTTCAAAGGAACAGGATTTTACGCTGAAACCGGTCTTCATATTTTTTTGTGGAGACGAAAAGTTTTGCAGCAGTGAAATTTCTATACTAAAACCAGTAGGCTATCTTAAGCCTTGGTAAGGCCTAAAAGCATGCTTCTTTTTCTACACCATCATATCAGAGATATGTAGAAAACCTAATGAGAGAGTCTGGAGAAAAACAAGAATGATGAAAAGCTTAGGAAACTTCTTGTGATAGATAAGTTAAAGGAATGAAGAGTGGTTATTGGAAAAAGATTTGTTCAGCCTGGGAAAGAAAACGACCCTCCACCTTGTGATGTCGAGGGGCAGACATGGCACCATTTCAATATGTAAATAGAAAGCTAACCATGGTGTTTGGAGAAACTATAAAAATCTGTATAATTTACATCTTTACAAATTTAATTTGGATCTTGAGGAAGGTTTGATAGCTCTGACAGTGGTGAAATATTGGTAAAGATATTCTAGAATGGTTGTGGAATTTCCTGCAAAAGGAACTTTGAAGAAAGTAAAATACCTGGTATCTCACTTGTTCACACACGTGGTGATACTCTTGTTGGTAGGATGTTAGACTACCTGATTATTATGTCTTCTGTAATGTGAAGGTGACTGTAGCTTGGGACACTGAAAGGAAATTAAGACCACTGTTGCTCTGTGGATCTAAGCCTGCAGAGTGGCAACAGTGTCTATAGGATTTCAATCTTGGAAAAATATTTTTTGCCTAAAAAAACACCCTTGGTAAAAATTTAATATTTAACTTCCTCACCTTTCACAGTGCAGTTCATTATTTGTGGTGATAGAGACTCTCAAAAGACTGAAAGGGATCCAAGCTCAAGAAAGATTTGTGATCCTTTTTGGGTCCAGGGCAGATGCTCTTTTCATAACATGGTGGTCTGCAGTTCAAGGTCACAATTACTCAGATAAGAGTTTGGTGGTTTAGTATAGCTGATCAGTGATAAATATATAGATATGTGTGTGTATATATATATATAATTTTTTTTTTAATCCAGAGGCTGTGTGTAGGTGCACAGGAATGCTTCTGAGGATTTGATGTTAGATTTTAGCGTTTTATAGCTTGACTGAAAATGAATAACAAATCCAACAAGTATGTAGTACCAACAGGGAGAAAATCATTTTTTCCTTTACTGTGTTGCAAGTCAGTTCTGTCATCTTATGACAAATAGCATTCATGGCAAGAGAGTTTATATTTGTGGTTCTGGAGCTGTTTGTAAAAAGTAGATGTGAAAGCATAGGTTTGCACCTTCATGTTATAATCTGCTTTTGAGTCAAATTCTTTTGTCTCTGCTGTATTTAAGAAAAAAAAATATCTTTTCCCTGTTTGTGTGTGGGGGTTTTTTGTTGTTGGTTTGGTTTGGTTTTAGATTGTGTTACACTTTATGTGGGATACCTGAGCTCCTTCAAGAGGTGGGGGGAAGACAGTGGCTTGACAGAGACTATAGCAGATAGTTGCCTCACTTGGCAATTTTTCTCTTAGCAAGTGCCCATTGATAAAGGGCATTTGAATACCACTGGCTGGTATTCAAATACTTTGGTGTTGCAAACTGCATCTTTCTTTCCCTACTAATTGCTTCTGCTTTTGTGTACTGAAAAATCAAAAGGCATCAGGTTAAACATCAGGGTGAAAAAGGACTGCAAATTGTCAGCTGCTTCTAGTTGATTCCTGGCAGTCTTCGTTGCTTTCTAGCTTTGTTTTGGGAAGGTTGTCCCCATCTGCTCTAAATTCCATCAGTTTTTGTAGGACAGTTTGATTCTTGCAAGAGTAAAGTCTGTAATTCACCTGAAGATTCAGAGCCAATGTCAAGCATAATCAGGCATTTCTAGAAAACCATACTTCTAAAATATGTTTTAAGTTCTGTAGTTTATCCTCTGCTGCCCTGCCTGCATAAATTTTGCATTAGTTTTGATACCATACTCAATTTATATCTCTGCATGAACTCACAGGTCTGTGAGGCCAGTGAAAACAGAGCGGTAAAAGTCTCTGTTATTTCAAAACCCCAGAACCAATATTCTTTCTTTTTCATTTCTATCCATGTCTGTTAATTTCTTTTCTGATCCAAGGCAGGGACTGATGTTACTGCTAGTATTTTCCTTGTCTTCTACAGATAGCAATATGAAATGTTACTCCCTTGGACACTTGAAGTTAATCTGAAGAATGTGCTTCAGGGAATAATCGTATGGTGTTTCCGTGGGAGGAAAAAGTGATTGCAATAGATCTCAGTTTCTTAATCTGTGGTTTGCTAGTCTTGTAGATATATGTTTATTTTGAAAATTATACTTACTATCAGCATTACAGCATGACATGGCATGCTGCATCTGAAGAGCAAATCGTTACTTGGTGACTTAATTTACAATTTACTAATCATGGTTGTGTCTTCAAATAATAATTTACTGTCTGTACAACAGCGATGAAATAACAAGTTTGTTGACACTGTTATACTTACACATTCTGTTGGTAATTACTTGGATCTGAACTTAAGACATATGGATAAAAAAATTTAGACTAGCATGTAATTGCAGCTTAGATTCCAGTAGCTTTCACTGGGAACCAAGTTCTCAGGAAATCTGTCATGCGCTTATTTCCACCATGTACTGCATGCAATAATTTGGAGGTCAGTTTGTGTAATGAAACGGTACACATCACATTTATGGCATGCTCAGTTTCACTACTTTGTTTTTACAAACTCACACCGTGCTGCTTGATGTGTTTCCAGTATTGCTATGAGAACATATTCTTAAAGTACATTTTAAATTATTTTAAAACTCACAGTATTATATAATTGATAAACAAGTTTGAAGCTTTCTCTAGTTTTCATCCTTTTCTTCTTTTCAAATGGATCTCTGCATTTTTTGTTTCATGCTAAAGCATCTGACAATGCATCTGCAGATATCTCATCCTGTGCTTTCTTTCCCTGTGGGTGGATTAGTAGTGCACACTGAAGTAACAGCATTCTTCCTCACCATTGGACAAATTTACAAATCCATATAATATCAAAGAGGAGGTTTTAAAAATACCAGATGCCATATAGCTGTTATCAAAATGTGGCTTGCAAAATTTCCTTTCAGAGTGGAGTTGAATGTACAGTAAGTGCCTTACCCTCTGCTTTTCAAGCTACAGAAACAAATAAATATGTGACCTCTTTTCCTTCCCCCCCCTCCCTTTTCTCATGACAGCTTGACAAATTGTAGCTTTTGGGACACCCCAGTAGTTGATGAGTCATTTCAGCTTAAAAATAAAATTCCTTGCAGCAAGGACACCCATTCCACTTTTGACGCATATGTTGTTTCTGACAGAGTCACAGGGCCAACTATGCCATGTTAATTAAGCAACTAGGAGAAAAAAAAACAACCAAAAAACAAACAGCAACAAAACCCCCCTATCTCTTCAGTAAATACCAGAGCTGGAATCCAACACCACTGAAAAAAAGGAAAAAGGAAATGTGTATACGTGAACATGAATACCTGCCTGCTTCCGCTACTTCCCTGTATGTTGCTGACATTTTGAGACTTCCTTAGGTAACTGGTGCAATTTAATGAAAAACATTATCCAATCTTTTTTTTTTTTTAAACAAAACCAAACCAAAAACCAACCAACCAAAAAACCCCTAAAACCTCCTGAGGCCTGACAGAACACCAGCTTCACAAGGGGAATTGTAACATCTGATTAGTGTAAGCAGAAGAAATGCTGTAATGGAGCATTACAAAGTTGTTATCCTTTTATTTGTGAGGCACTTGAAATAGGCCCAGGAAGAGTGCTGCAAGAGAACAGTGATCAAATGATCTGCGATATTCAGCATAAGGAACTTGTGATAGGAGAGCCTATACAAGCCTCAATAAGATTGAGAGCATAAAATACAAATGTGGCTAATATTAAAAATGGCCATTTGTAACACTGTAGTATATCTTGCTCACTTTAACATTCATAAAGCTTTTATAACTCTTATGAGACCTAGTGCAATTAGAGGGAGTAGGGCAGACACTGGTCTTTAGCACAATTGTTAGCTATGGCATGTTTATTCATCTGCTACTGATGGGAATTATTTGGCCTCGAAAATGAGGAACAGCCACTTGTGTGGAAGAATTTGATGGCACATGAAACCATATCAATACAGTGTTTTTTCTGGATATTTGCAGACTTGTTTTCCTCACAGGATGTGCACCTTGATAAGCATTAGCGGATTCTACACAAGCTGATTTCTTTGCAACATCCATAAAATAATTAATTTTTATAACTCAGAAAATTGCAGAAGTTTGCTGAAGACAATGTGATACCTGTAAGATTCATTAGACAATGCGAGCTTAATACTCTGATGCAAATAGCCCTTTTGAATGTAATGTTTTATCAAAACAAAGGAATTTTCTATTCGCATGTAATTTCTAAAATTTCTATTAATTATACTCCATCTCCACTGTAAAAGATTCACATTTTTCAACAATGATGGCTCAGTTTCCATCTATTCCTATGAGAAAATAGAATTATAAGAATAAAATGCTATAGAGTATGTGAAGTATGTTTTGTTATTATTTATATATTTATACTCTTAAGCAGTATTCCTTCTGAATAATAGTCCACTTAATGTAACTGAACTTAGATAACTAGTTCTGCTATTCACAAATAGTCATATTAGGTGACTTAGATTTTTAAAAATAGAAGGTAGCACTGAAGTCAACTGTTATTTACAGAAAATCCATTCTTCACTGCACATAATCTTTCTGAATAATACTAATGCTTTAAAAAAATCTTATAAAGCTCTTTGATAACTTAATTTTAACTTTCATTTTTCTCACATTATATTTGAAATTTATGTTCGGTGTCCTGCATTATGTTATCATCATAAAACTCAGGTGAGAAATAATCAGGTTCAATAAATCGTATTGGAGTAAAAAACAAAATAAATTTAAAAAATCCTGCTCTGAGTCAAGTCAGATTAACAGTAACACAATGTGAAGCCCTATGATACTTTTACATTATTATACTTTTACTGTAGATCTGAAGTGTTGCAAACTTTTTGTGTGAAGTCAAGAAAGAGTAAAATAAAAGCGGAGAGAAAAAAAAATAGAGTGAAGGTAACTTCAGAGTTGTCTTGACTTGCCTTAATTAAAATTAATTTTCAACAGGGTGCCAGGTAAATTCTTTGAACTGTGAATTCTATCTGGAGGAAACACCAGTTGAAATGGATTTTGTTTACTGATTTTGAAAATTTTATAAAGAAGAAATAAAGCTAAGAATTAAATTACCCCTCACTGCTACTGGTGATTGCTTATTTATTATAAAATTATGGCATATTTCACATTTTTCATTTCACGTTTAAATGCATATGAAGATACTGGGATATCTTGGCTTAAGGATTTCTTAAATAGTTTTGGGTTTTTTTAATGGCTGTGGTCGTAGACTGGGAAAAACGCTAAATGGGATTGTGAAATACCAGTGGTTTTGGAATTTAAGCCAAAGAGCTTATTGTGATGATATTTTCACATTTCTTAATATAGCTGTTCCTACAGTATTGTGTTTTAAACAGGTATCTTCTGATCAGAAATATATTTAGGCGTAATTTTAAAAATGTGGTGTGATACCAGGTCTTTCATTTACCTAGAGAAATAGTTGCAGTGCTTAACTGACCTGGCTGTTAAAAATGTATGTTAACTTCCAGTCCAAACATTTGGCTTCATCTTCCACTTCCTGTTAGTAATCTTTCAACAATAATATTTTGCAGAGATATTTCTAGGCATGTACAAATCATATTTTAATCCCCTCTTTTATATATATATATATATATATATATATATATATATAAAAATATAAAACCTGAATTTATTAGGCTCATTTTCAGTACAAGTTTTAGACTAAATCATTGTAGCAGCTTTTTTTTTTCTGAATTCTTTGGCATTTCCATTTTATTTCTAACATTCCAGTTCAAGCATTTTACAGTCCAAATTGGATGCTACTGGACATTAATATTTCAGTGATTTTTGAGTACTTAATTTCAATGAAAACTCTGCATTTTTGTATTCTCCTCCAGTATTTCTGAAATGCTTGATAGCAGTTTATGAAAGGCAAAGTTAATGTAGTGCTTTCTGTTTCTACTGCTGCCCATTTAGCCAAAATAAAACCAATATCATGCTATTAGTTGTGAAGAAAACTTTTCCTTTAGTTTACATGGTATAAGCTGTTTATTATTTGAACTAAAGCACAGGATTCAATTTCTTCCAAAGTGATGAAACCTGTTGTGATGGCTTTATGCATGCTCACTTATTATATGTGTAGGTTAGCACATATTACACAATACTTTAATTTTGTGTTTATGTATGGGAACACTAATTCTGAAAATGTACTTTTAAAACCTGAATTGATCTGAGCAGCCTGTGTGCATAGGTCAGCACAGTACTTTGCTGTAGCTGCTTATTTATTCTCTCCGTTCTCCTGGTTTGTCTCCCAGCTCCTGTCATGTACAGAATATGAAGAAAAAGGTACAAAGACTGTAATGGAGAGAATAAAAATTAGTGTTTCCTCTTTTTTGTGGACAGTTTCACTGAAGTAGCTTTAGTTCATGGCTGTTTGTAAAAGCCTGTAAAAGAGTAAGGAGCACAATAGTACTACACACTCTGTAAACCATTAAAAAGAGGCATCGTTCTTCTTGGATATGGATTTTCTTTTTTAGAATAAGTTCAGTCATATAATAATAAAATATGATCAGTAAATTCAGGATATTTTATACTGCTTAACTGCATAATCTGTAAATAATCTTTTAATTAAACTTCAGGAAGATAAATATAATTTCATACAAGTCATCACTGAATATAATATGGGATGTCGACCAGTGAATATAAACAGTATTGTTAAGAATATATGTGGTGTGTTGGTTGTGGGGGTTGGTTTGGTTTGGGTTGGGTTTTTTTGTACTCCAAACACTGTTGCTAAGTCACAGGGTTGTGAACACTGTGAGGATATATTTTCCAGGACATAAATGGAAATGAGGCTATATTCCATTTAAACTACTGAATTCCTTAAGCAGGAGGGAGGCACTTGTTTCTGTTTTCTGTCAACCTAATATTTTAAACAAAGATTTGTAGGATTAGCTGGCTTTGAAACAAAGTTGAAGGTTTTTTTAAAATGCAGTGATACTGTTATAAGTAGGTATGGTATATCTCTGGAGCACACTAATAAACTGCAGAGAGAATAAATATTTCTCAAAACATATTAGAAAATGTAATTATTCAGAAAATTTGATATCATATGCATTTCTGTAATGGACATCAACCCCTAAATTCAGGGTTGTTTTTTAAAGAATAAATGTACATTCTCTGTCTGCCCATCCAGAAACCGAGATTTGCAGATCAGTCTGGATTCTCTCTTTCTTGCAGTTGTCATTAACACTAAAGCTTTTACAGATGAATTCTAAATGACATTATGCTGAGGTATGCTGCCAGAACTCTAGAATAAGTAAACTGATCCTCCAACATATACATTGGTGACCTTCTCCATGAAATACATACCATTTAGTGAGACCATGTCTTGGAAGACATACTGAGATAGAAAAGGTTCTGTCTTTACATAACAGTAATTTTTCCTTAATTCTCCTCTGGCTTGTCATAGCAGCTCTATATTCTGTGTCAATGGATTTGGTAGCATCTGTGTAAGGATAGCCCGGACTGTATCAAATGCAAATCCCTTTCTTCAAAGAATCTGTACATCATCCACTTCAGAGACAAGAGTGTCTGGCAGATTCATCAGCACAAAGGAGAATGAGGGTACTGGATAAGCATCATAGGGATTAGTGGGATTTTCAAGGTAACTTCCCTTCAAGGGAACTTAGGGGAAAGTCTGTTTAATTCTTCTCTTATACCTATGCAATTCTGGAGCAACTTTACTGAAGCCAAAATGTTGCATAGTGTACACCTGGAACAAATCGCAAATGAATCAGATTCTAATGTCTGACCTTTTAAGAGATGCTTGTCAGACTGAGAAATTACTTGTCTGTAAATAAAAACGAACAGAAAAGAAAATTGCAAACATGAAAACAAAAGCTGTGTCTACAGTAGCAAGTAGTTGTCTACTTGTTCTTTGAATAAAACAGTCAATGCTGAGGGGCTGGTGTCCACACGATACCTCAAAGGGAATTTGCTTCAGACTAGATCTAGTCAGCTCCCAGGGAGTGAAGGTTCCTTCTCACTTGAGGGCTACTAGAAATCGGCACTGTATTACTTGAAATTAAGGCCACCTTCGCTGAGATAATTTTCACATCTTAGTTGAATGCAGTTTGCGAGAATTTGTAGAATTACTCGTGGTATCTAATCGATCTAGACTGTATTTTAGCTCAGTCACAAACTTCTGTTATTACCACATGCAAGCTGGTTACAGCCTGTTTTTCAGAAGTGCCATATATATATATGTATCTTCTATTGACTTTATTGGAAAAGTTATGCTAGCAAAAATCTAGCTTCAAGCTGTGGTGTGTGAGGTTTTTTGTTTGTTTGTTCTGATTATTTTTTCCTGGAATTTTATGATATTATTGATATTATGATATGATATTATTCATGTTGTAGTTGGGAGATAAGGTAAATACAATAAGACATGAGACTTTAGTGTGGGACATCTTTAGTGTGGGACAGTGTATTAGTTTCTGCAATATGGTGAGAGCTTAAAGTGAGACTTACTCATTCCTCTAGATTGATGTTGCTGAATGAAAGACAACATGGAAAAAAGGTGTGCAGAAATTAGGTAATTGTAATTAGGAAATAAATTGATATCAGTACAGAAATAATTGTGTTTGGAGTTTTTTTGTACTGTTCAGATTAAAAATGGGACCAAAAGAAAAGGAAAAAAAAAAAAAAAAGAAATCGCTGGAACGCCTTGATATGAGTCAGCGAAGTTCCCTTTCCTCTGGTTACTCAGGCACTAATAATGCTGGGACTTCCCAAAGAGCTGAAGGGAATCTATTTTGTATTCCTCATCGTGTGACTATTCATGCACATCCGTGGTTGCTTCCTTTTCTGTTTTAATAATGATAAAAAACTTCCCTTTATTTCTGTCTCTAAGACAATTAATACAAAAAAAGAAGTGTAGAAGTATTTAAGATCTTGCTGCAAGTAGTAGTCAGTAACATAGCACCAGCTGGCACTAGTTATTGCTAGTGCTATGTTGTTACCTGAGATATTACATTACAAAATAATAATGATATTATGGGAAGGAGAACATAAAGAAATTTCAGATCTCTTGAAGACAGACTTGAGAGAAATCTCTGTGACAAACGTACGTTTCTTCAAAAGCCGAGATGTTTGTTGGTCTCTGCCAAATATTGCACTGTGTACCCTTTCTTCCCCTTTATTCAACCATATGGTTGCATTTTGTATTTCCTTCTCAAAAATAGGAGTTTGGACATAATTTTTTGTGGGATTTTTTTTCCTTCTGATACCTTTTTTCTTAATCATCCTCTACTATCTCCCTCATCTGACACTTTAGAATTAATCACATAAGTATGTGACGTTGATTATCTGAAGCTGCTTGGTTTGTTTTGGAAAATGAGTAATGGCTACTCTTTTTTTTTTTTCTATAAAGTAACAAGGAACTTAAATTTTCTAGGGTCCAGCAATGTCAGGCGTATGTCACCTGCAAAACTTATTTAGGTAAAATCAAAATTCAAGTAAGTAATGTACAACAGACTGACTTTCTATATAGATATAATTTACATGAGGTACATTGATGAGTAGAGTGAATGAGAATTCACCAAAATCTTACCTATCCCAAATACAGCTATCATTTATGTATTTACATACAGCTTTTACATCTCATTTACAGACATGTAGTATGCTGATAAGTGTTCACATCATCATAAGTTTCTCAGTGAAGACGTGAAAATGAAGTATTTACAAATTATCTCGGACATCTTACATTCATGATGAATACTTTATCAGAAATTAAGAAATTAACCACATCTAGCAGTTAAGGGGAGACTTTACCACACTGAATTCTTCATGGCTGTTTTTGCAGATATGTGAAACTGCACCTCTGTGTGGTTTAAAACCTAGAAGGATATTCATTTATAAAGAATGCATCATTTTTAATATGGTGCTAATATGCTACATGAAACAACCTGCAGTGTGCTTTATATCATATTCTTATTGTGTTGTTTTTCCCCTTTGTTTAATTCTAAGTCTAATGTACAATTTCTCTAATACACAGACCCTAGATTGTTCAGGTTGAAAATAATGGCTAAAAATAACAATTTATAATGCTTAGTTAAAACAAAATGAACTGAGACATTTAATCATGTAAATGCTGAAATAAAAATCAGTTTGATTTACTCTTTACATCCCTATGGTGCTAGTTGCAGATCCATGGCACCAAGAGAGTCTACACTGACTTGGACTCACTCCAAAGGTGGGACAGATGTTGTTTACACACACGTGTTTCCCAGGCGGTTTTGCTGTGGAAAGTCAGATTCGAGTTTTAGTAATGACGGCATAGGAGCCCTGTTGGCATTGTTGGAGAGGCATACACTAGCTCGTTAGCAATTTAGCTAGCCTCTGCTTATTGTAGAGCTCCTTTGTGGTTCTGCCAGTCCAGGATCCAGGTTCTGCCATATCAGCCATCAAATGAGCTTCTCCTGACCACAAACTTCTATGTAACTCAAGATCAAAATGTACTTGCTTCACTTTGCCAAAATTAGTGACTCTGGGGGAAGCGATGGGATTTTCTGTGGATTAGGAACTGATGAAGTCCTCTCGTTTACCTGAACAGTCATTCCTTTTCCCCTGTGCTTTGGTTTTAGTAGACCAAGTAGTGCTGAATTTTAAAGTCCTAGTCAAAGGAAGCCTCTTTCAGATGACTGAAAACGAACTTTGAATTCCAGTAGTATGCATTTTTCTGTGGACTTTAAACTGATCCAAGCTATGGTGTTAGACATCTTGTGGTTAGTGTGCCAGTCTTTGTCAGAAAGGATTCCCATCTTGGTTCAGGGAAACTCTGCTAATCACAGCAGAATCTAGCCACCCTGCACTGCTGTTTTCTAAGAAATTATATGTTTTAGATACAGAATTTAGAAAGTTCATAGCAAGTTACCTTATTTTATTGGCTTGGTGTGATATTTTCCTGCTGGTCCTTTTTCTCTGCAATAGAAATTCTTGTTTGAACTGGCAACAAGGTGCCATCAAGGTGGCCCATGATGGTACTAACACTCAGATTAATTGTCTCATACTGTGATGTGAGATCATGAATTATGATCATATTGAAGTTGGTATTTGAGAGCTGGATTATTAGATTAATTGTTGACCTAAACTCTATGCTCCTTAAGTGACAGAACTCGGCTCCATTTCTTTCTGAAGCACTGTAAATGTAACCAGATTTGTATGATGATAATCTTTGGGGCAAGTTATGTGTTTAATTTAAACACTGGGAGTAAACAACCAGGTGCTCTTCCTTTCTAATTTATTTATTAAACTTCACTTTAGGTAGTTTCCACTTTATAAGGAATATCCTGGTAGGTACAATTTTCTTTTTGTGGTGATTGCTGCATTTTCACTTGTTTTCAGCACAGTTAATATTCATGTCCCTCTTGACCTTGATTTTTCAAAAATTAAATAATTTGGCGGATCATGATACAGTTTCAGGAGAAGAATTAAAATTATTTAGAAGGCCTAGTGATATCGTGATAGACAAAAAGATCTACATCATGTTTTATTATGGAGTTCTAGTGCATTCACATAAAAATACTGAAAGACTTAATGTTTACGAGGCATTCATTTTTATCACTAAACAAAAAGTATAACAGAGGCATTCATGTTGTTGGAATGATGTATGTTGTTGAGGACATAAATAAAGTATGTATGCTTCCAAAATGAGCAACTCAACTTAATTGACTAAAAACAATGAAAATGAACACACCAGGAAATGCAAAGAAAAGAGAGGAGATGATTCTTCCCACTATACAATATTCATGTTTGGTTACTGGGTGTATTACTGTATGAACTTCCTCCTCTTCTGGCAAAGGAAAAAAAATTATCTTGCCAAGTCTAAAATGCCTGGTGAGACTTCAGGGCTTGCAAATGACTCAAAAAAAAAAAAAAAATCTGTAGCAAAAGTCATTTTGGAATGCTGAAGATAGGAGAGAGGAGTATTCTTAAAGTTGTGGAATGTATATAGTTGATTTGCCTGGCGTTTGGGTTTGTGTCACTGTTTATTAGGTTTATTGTGCTTAAGTGATAATAAATCTGTTAGAATAGTTTATAAGCCTCATCATATTATAGATATGAATATTTTCTGAGCATATTATCTTAATGGTGAATTTGTTTATGTCCTCTTAATAGTAATAAGAGCATGGCTATAGAGAAGAGAGTAGGCATGCCTGGGAGAGAATGAGGAGTAATAAAATGCAGCCAGTAACGAGTCAGAAAAAAAATGGAAGTGGAGGCCTAGTCTTGCTTTTTAAGCATATGATTTCTTGATCAGAAATTAGTAGACAAAATATCCAGTGCCAATATTATGCTGGACAGAATTTTAAAGTATTAAAAATTTAGTATGTATGTTTAGCGAACTGTTTGCATGTTTAGACAAGTAGGTAAAGAGCCAAGTTTAGTGTTTCACTGGAAAAATGACACTAACGTCATTAATTGTCAGTGTATGATTGGTCTTTACTGGAAAAAACTCAAGAGTTTTTGTGTGCTTCATTTTCTTAACTATGCATTTATATATACATACATAAATAAAGCTTATATGTAAGATAAAATGAGCTACGTGTTAAAGTTCTAAAAAAGTTTGAATGTGAGATGTTAGGTGCAGATACCTACTGTTTCTGTTCTTAGTTTAAATTTTTTGAACCTTTAGTGAGCATGTTGCATTTGTTTTATTTTTAAAGTGCAGTTTGATTTTTAAGGCATATTTACAGTTGAGTGGCAAACAAGTGTGTAGGATTTATCCTTCTAAGGACTATATTGTTTTTTATTTAGCACATATAATCATGAATCAAATGCTTCTTTTTCTCTGGATTCAGCATTCAGGTCTGTTTTCATTGAGATTTCTATGCAGTACTTAGGACTGCATACAATATGATAGAAGCACAAGTAGATCATACAAGGTGAATCAGAGTTCGCAGTGTTTCATTTTTCATAATCCGTGTCACAGCATTTATAATTTCCTGTTTGTTCCCTTAAGACATAATAAAAAGCCTGGAAATAGTGCGTGTGGGGTTTCTATATAGGTATTAAATGATATGCCTCGGTTTTTTGGTTTCTTTATATTATTCTGGCTAGCCCTTTGAACAACGGAGTATTCAATTTTCCCACTTACTATGTAAAATTAGAGGACGCAGGTGGTTAATATCTCTGAATTTTAATGTCTGAGTGTTTTTCTCTGTAGAAGTAATTAATCCTAGTGAAAATATTATTCCTACTCAATGAAAACAGTAAATACTTTAGTGTACTGACATATTTGTGTAAAATGAATGACCCCCAGTGGTCATGTTGTAGATTACCTGCTGTCAGTTACCACTTTTCCTCCTAACCGTGATAGAAATTGAATTATTCTAGATAGAGCACCCTTGATAAATGATTTTTTGTACTAAGAAATTACTTTCAATTTGAAATTGCAACAGATCTTTCTGAAATGTGTATTTTAACAGCTAAGGAGACTGCTACATATAGACAAAAATGAGAAGACAACAAATATAGCTAGAAATCATTCAGAGCTGTGTGTACAAAAACAAGATCTGCCCTCAATTATGTTTAGGCATTTCATAAATGTATTCGTTTCTTCATGTTTTTAAGAGTAATTAACTAAAGATCCTTTTAAAGCAAAATGAAAAGGCTCCAGGTGGACCTTACAGTAATAAGCAAATAATTTTAATATCTGCTTATCATAGCACAGTGTTAATGTTTCGAATGATAAAATATTATTCCATTATTTATTTATATTAACCACAGAATGAAGCCTTTTCTCTGCAAACGCTCCTTCAAATAATACAAAAGGAATATCTTATGGTTCCGATTTTATCAGATAAATAGGAATTGAAGATTATTGGCACCTGAGAGGCTCAGATGCATAAGCAGATTTTTCCTTAGTAACAATTTTTTGCCCTACAGCAAATTCATTTAAAAGGTCTTTAATATCATTATGTATATGTTGTGCTACATAAAGTAATGCTGTCTGAAATACAAAATACGTATTAATGTTTCTATTATTTTTTCCACTGGGTATTTATATTAAACGAAGTTTTTCAGCATGTAATATATAGAGATATTATTGCATTTTCTCTTTTCTCTAGATGTGTGTGTGTGTATGGATAAATGTATACATGTTTAAAATCTTATGCATTCTGTAAATGACCACTGAACACAAGTAAAGCAAAGAAGATACACAACCACTCAACTCTAAATCAGACTCTGCCTCAATCAAAAAGGGGGGCAACAATAAAAGTCTTGAGGGTGATCACTTACGCTCCTTTTCCAGGTATTAACGAGCCCCATTTCTACTGAATTTCAGTTCACATCAGTGCTGGAAGTAGCAATAAGACAGACTTTCAGCTTAGAAATATAATTTTAAGCAGCAGATCAGATTTTTTAGCAAGCCCAGGCTCAGTTTCTGATAAAAATGGAAGTGTCATTCACTGCTGCATTTTGAACACTGTCCTCAGACTGCTTACTCCCACTCATGCCAGCTGCCAGATCTTTTCCAATCCCCATACAGCATCTGATGTACATTTGTACATTAAATTCTGATAGAATGGAATATACTGTATGTGGACCTTAATCTGATTCAGGAGACTGACATCTGTTAACACAGAGGGAGACCACCTGAAATTGTCAAGTCTGAAATAGATGTCATCCAATAAGAGGAAGGAATCATGATGTGATCGTGATGTGTATCACAAGGGATTCTCTAACGTAAATTCAGAGTCAGTTCAAAGGAATGAATAAAGAAACACATTACAGACAGAAAGAATATCTTTAAATCTGCATGTCTGAAAAAGCATTACAAGGAGAGGTGAAGGCTGGATGGACAGATTGTATGGTAGATGCAACAGAAACAAGATAAGTCCTTACACATTCTGTATGAGACGTAAAAAGTTATCAGAGGCCAACAGAAACAAAGAGAGGAAAAAGGGAAATCCAGGCCACTGTATTCAGACAAATACATAGATCCACAATTTAATCAGAAAGCCAGGGAAGAAAAGGTGTTTCAAAAGGGGATGGGTATATATAATATTAATCCCACAGTTTAAGAAGACTAAGCGCTGATCTATTGTTGATTGTATATTGCCTGTTAATTTATGTATTGCCCATAGTGTGAGAAGGGGATCCTTTTATTTCCTTGCACTAGCCCAGAAAAGAATGGCTACCCTACCCCACCAGCTCATAGTCTTTCCACTGGTATTTGCATTTTATATATAAACAAGAGGGCAACCTACAACTTGAAGCTTGTTATTATGAGTGGGGAGGATGTCAGTTTTATTTGGCAGGCTAGTATATAAATGGAATTTATTAGATACATTTCTGTGTGCTTTTTCCTAAAAATATTTTCTGTGATACTGTTTTAGTATTTGTTACAGTTATCAAAATTCTCTAGAGAGTCCTTGACTTCAGATCTCAGTCGCTGTTGATGCTACAGTCATGCATTACCTATTCTATACATTAGATCAGGAGTGTCAAACTCATTTTCAGAGGGGGCCACATCAGCCTTGTGGTTGCCTTCAAAGGGCCGAATGTAATTTTAGGACTGTATAAACGTAGGAGTAGTTAGTATTAGAACACTTGGCACAGTCTAACAACCAAATGCTTTTCATAAGCTCTATGAACAGAAAAAAGAGGGTTTTTCTAAAAATTATAGCTGTAGTTTACCTCAGCAGGAGTTTAGAAACCTTTTTTTAAAGAATTTTCTTAACATTATAATGATTAAGGATGTAAACCAGCATTTTTAGCTCTTTCCTAGTCAGTTGACCTCTGTATAAAGCCAACATCCATGCTGCTTATTTTCCTAATGCAAGTCACTTTAGACAGAGCTAAAAAGAATAACTTTTTAATGTAAACAATTTTGCGTTATTCTCTTCAGTGTTATCATCATCTTTACTAAACTGAATTTAGAGTATAGCAAAACCACACAAAACTGATCTACTTTAGTGGTAGCATCAGAAGACAAAAGAAATATAGCCAGACCTGCAGCATTTATGTAAGCTTTGATAAGTGAGCTATGGTAACTTTCTGTTACTATCCAGAGTTGTTACCATGTCCCTTGGGGCTACTTAGTGCAGCACAGTGTGCTGCTGCTATAGAAATGCTTAATACATATTTATAGAAGTGTAATAATAATTTGTTTGTCATCTTCATAGATTTCAATACATACACTTGATGGATTTGGAGAATCCTGATCCAGAATTGTGATTACAGCTCATCTGTAGTCATTGGAGTGCTCTAGCCAAACTGATGGAACCTGACATTAGGCAGGATACGATTAGTGGCAACCAAAAGAAAAGAGATTGTGCTGGGAGACCATCAAAAGAAGGGGGAAAAGTCTGATCAGTCTTTATAAGCAAAGAGTGTTCAGACCCTAAGAATCTATAGATATTTTAGAGGAACATTTTGTTCCATGTTTTACAAGGACTGTGATTTTTTTTTTCTTTTTTTCCTAGATGATACATAATATGGTTCAAATCCTTCCAAAATGCAGAGATTTTTTCCATTATAGGGAAATTTAACCTGTATAGGTATAATATAGCCTAGAATTTCTAAACCTACTTGTTTAAAACCTGTTTTACTGAATGATTGAATTAATGAATTCCTTTGTTTTTCACAAAGTTTGAAGAAGTGCTTCATAGCTTCCATAGTTGTTTGTCTGCATTAAATGTAAGATTAAACATGATGTAGAAAAAGAAATAACTAACAGTTTCTGAAGAGAATGGAGTTATTAAAAAAGTTGGGTTTATTCTGGTCTTACATGAGATTGACAGTACTTAACCTTTGATTTCCTTTGAGGCTTTATATCAAAAAACAATTTAGGTTTGTAGTATTTTTTTTCCCTAAGCAGTTAGACTGTTAAAATAATTTGCAGGTTTTTACTATTCTATTTATTAAGTTGTTTTCTCATATTTTGATAAACTTGACCCGTTCCTTAACTAAAGAAGATCATCTTTTTTCCCTTGTCTCTGTTTTTAATGTGATAGTTATTGCTACCTTCAAAAAAACATACTAAGTAATACATAATGTTCACTTTCTTGAAAGATTTGCTATCAGGATGTGAGTGAAGAAAAAAAAGGCTTTGACAGAAATGTGCTGTTTTTCTTTGGGATTTTTCACCTTTCAGTTTTATCCTGTTATCTAGGGCTACATTTTTTCTAAAAGGAAAAAGGAAAGCAATGCTAGTAGAAACATGAATCCCTTAAACTGCACATTAATGAATCAGTTTAATGTAGTATTTGTTTCTTTAAGTCCTCTTACTTGAGTGTAGTGCAGTGCCATTCTTTTTATGTAGCGTGTATCATTTAAAATAAGATCAACATTTATTGTTAAATAATTCATAGTAGTATTGGTCATGTCAAGACTGAAAACTCTTTACTCATGTAAATACTGGTCGAAATATTACAATTTCAAACTAAGCACCATTCTTCAGTTTCTCGAAACTGTTTATTAGACAGCCTTTGACAAATTACATCAGAGAACTAGCAAGTAATTGATTGTGTATCACACTGTAGACTAGAGTTTATTTGTGAATTGTTCCTTTTGGCTGATGTGGCCTCTAAAAATTTAATATTTTCATTGTATTGGAGAGAGTAATCATTCTAAACTGGAGGAACGGTGAATAATTCTGCTCTGGTGGGAATGTCTTTTTATGAATATTATGTTTTCAGAGAACTGCTACTTTCTGAAAAGAAAAAGAGCTGACCATATTAAGTGATCTGAATGCAGCTGACCAAATAGCTGTGTACATTTCAAAACAATACTGGCTGATGTCTCCTACAATTTTTCGTGGGTCTAATATATTTTCTTCCTGACCTGTTTCAGACTGTGATCACTTACGTTAATGTTTTATTGGTTACTTGTTGTCTCACATATATGCAAATTTAGAATGAAGTACTTTCAGAAAATTATATATTGATAAAAATGTGTTTGACCCAAAAAGTAGAAGTATGCTACTAAAAATTGGTCGTTAAAGCTCAGACTGCTTGGAGGGCTAAAAGCTCTTTTGAGAAACACATAGCCAAAGAGTTGGTTTCTGTAGGTTTCGTTTCAATGCTTGCCATTTAGAGGTTAAACCTAGATAAGACTCTATCAAGATTCACAAATTAAGATGTTTAAAAAATGCTAAAAATCTGTATGTCCTTCCTATGTTAATAATGGTGTTAAATTTTAATTTTATTTCGTTTAAACTCTAGTATTTAAGTCTGTAGAGCCAACATAGTTATGAAATATCATTCTTTTCTGTGTAGCAGTGGATCTATGACCTTTTGTCAGTGTTTTGCCAAGAAAATTGTGACATAATTTCTGCAGCCTAGTAGTTATTCCAGGATTTGTGTAAACAGAGTTCAGAATATTTTATTCCTATGTGTATTCATGTTGCTTTTCTCTGTTATCAAAGCACCATTAAGCACCTTACCTAGACTTTATTTTCTTTCATGTTATTGTCATCTTTTAATATTAGAATAATTTCTGCTAATATTTTTACAAATATGTTTTGCAAAAGTGCACTCATATCTAAACCACAGGAGAATTACATTGCTTTATTTGTGGACTTCCCCTGAAGTAGGAGCAGGGTAGCTTTATTATGAGATGGACCAAGAAAATGCAATCCTCTTTTCTATTCATTTTTATGTGTAATCATACTGCAGCTGTATGTTTGCCAGTGCCTTTAGAATGCATAAAATATATTGTAGGAGTGGTGTTTTCTTAATGATACACATTTTTGTAATTACTTTTTTACTTTAATGGAAAATAACACTAGGTAGTGATTACAAAACAAAATAATTGTGGGTAAATGCTCATTTTGAGTTTGTCCCATCTTGTTTAGCATAACAGCCTGAAGATAGTATTTTTGTTG
Organism: Caloenas nicobarica; assembly: GCF_036013445.1. Lineage (NCBI taxonomy): Eukaryota > Metazoa > Chordata > Aves > Columbiformes > Columbidae > Caloenas > Caloenas nicobarica. Next base: position 25,107,942 of record NC_088251.1, on the reverse strand, counting down.
TCTTTTATTTCACTGCCTAAAACCCTGTAAATTAATTTTTAGTGCATAGTACAGAAGTCAATTTTGAGAACACTTACTGGGGAAGACCAACTAAGAAAGCAATTTCACAAATAATATTTTGCAGTTTTTACTTAAAAGTGAAAGCGGCAATTTATAATCTTGCAGCTCCTGGCCAACCTCCTATACATAAACTGGCAATAATATTTCCATCCAAAAATTCCTTTTTATCTCAGCCATTAAAATTTTCCACATACTCACGTGCTAGGTTTTGGCCTAGAGGAAATTGCATTCTGGCATGAACAGGCGTTAATGGCCCTGACAGACTGACCAGTGTCCTCCCCCTGCATACGACCCAGGAACCTCTTTAGGCTCAGCCCAGGCAGGGCTGTGGAGCTGCTGCCAGCCCGGGTTCACAGCTTTATCTGGGATTTCCTGGGTCCACAACGTTAATTGTACAAATAAACTGTAGTCAGCTACAATGTACTTCAATGCCAAGACATTTATATTGGAAAAGCTGAGGTGGTGAACTCAGGAAATTGTGGATTTGTACACCAAAACGCACAGCAGAGTTTTCATGTAGCCCCAGAAGACCGATAGTTTTCCTGCCGGGCTGTATTTCTGTTGCCATAGACACTGTAAGTCTGCAAGACCAAAGTTCTAATTTATTGGCTTTTTGGCAAATGCAAGGTTAAATACAGAATATGATATAAGCATAGGATAAGATGAATAACAAACGGAAGGAAAAAAACAAGCAAACAAAACCCCCCATAATCCTATAAAAAATCCCCAAACCTATAAACCCAGTTTTACATCTGGAAGAAAAAGACACGGGCAGAATGACTTGAGAAGAACCCAGTATATTAATTTGCTTTTTAGTCATTTACCTTACCTACAGAATCAGTGCACCATTTCATGGTTTCATGCTCAGTTTTTATTTTCGTTTAGTACTAGGCAAACTCAAGTGCATTATCCCTGGTGATCTAATATGTCCCACAGCAAAATGATAATTTTGGTTGAGTATTGTACCTCAGATAATTCTTCACTGGTCAAATTTTGATTGTGTATGTGAAATACAACTGTGTATAAGAGGTTTTTGAATGACAAACACAGGAAATGTACTCTTTTGTAAGATAATAGCAATACAGCAGCAGTACTGCAAACTAGTTTTTTATAGCGGTGTTTGGAAAAACAATCTCTGGTAGAAAAGACAGTAAATTTTCAGTGTCCATGCAGCATGCATATTGATCATTTCAGCAACAGTTGGTGTGATTACCAAATGTATTTAATGGATTTTAAGATTGTTGTTGTTATTGTTAGTGGTAAGACTGAGGCATATGCATCAGAACTCTTATAACCTCTCTGTACTGTGTGCTACATAAAAAACCTCAGAAAGTAATCTCTTCTCTACCAAACCCAAAGAAGAGTAAAAAAACACATGAGTGTAAAGAACAGACAGAGAGAAAAGCGGAAAGGGGAAGAAAAAAACCTTGAAATAAGCATCTCTTCACCACTTCCGTAAATGATGCGATCATTTGACCTGTGCAAAATAAATTAAGATCACTAAGCTTGTTCGTTTTGGGCAATATGCCACACCTTTTAGAATCAAAAAATCTGGCTTAACACATAATGATTATTGTCTTACTTGCCAGATCTCTCAAAATATTTGAGGCTCCCATGACTTTCTGTTACTTTTTGACAGCTGCCTGCAATCTCTTGAGCAGCTGCTGTTAGCTCAGGAATTTCTGGCTGGTTTTCTTATGAGATTGCAGTGGTAGCCCCAGCTGGTAATTGTGGGTTGCAGGTCTCACCTGCCACCAACAGAAGCTTCTGTTCTCAGACTGTGTATTTCACAATAGCTACTCAGTTTTCTTTTTTTTTTTGTGCAGAAGGGAAAGAGAAATTGGAGTTTGCCAAGAGAATAATTACGATTATCACCAGCAAAGGCAGAAGGGACCATCAGACAATTGAGCGATATCACTCATCATCTTCCCCCAAAACTGAACTAGTATTTGCTAGTAGACTTGGTTCATTCCTGTCTTCATTCTTTTCATCTGCTTCTGCCAACAATTGAGTTGGGAAGGAGAGATGAATAGTGTAGAAGACGATACTATACATGACTTACATTGACAAAGGTGTGGGTGCCACTTTTGTAGTCAGAATTTTGAAAACAGACTAAGGAGGATCACCCTTTGATTTTTAAGGGCATCCCCTGGTGGTGCTTTTGCTCTTCTTTTCCTTTTTCTTGAGCTGGCAAAACTCATCCTCTTCATACCTAGCTGAAAATCAACATCAAGAAATAGTGATACGTTAATTACTTTAGATGATAATAGAAACTAATTCCTTGGCATTCATAGTAATATTTTGGATGTGCAAGAAAAAAACCATGATTTTCATTGGTCCATATGAGCCTAAAAGTCTTGATCATAATGAGCTATGATCTGTGAGTCCTGACCAATGGTCAGACTAGTGTCTCTTGCTAAGTCATTGGAACTGCAGATTCTTCTAACCCAGGCTGTAACCTTTATCTTCCTGAATACTTGATTTTTTTGTTGTTGTTTTAGTACTCAGTTGAGCAGTTAGTTTGCAAGTAGAGGTCATGGCAATTTGACTATGAAGAAAGTGTGCCAGCTGGGTGCGTCTGTGACTATGTGACTGATAACATCCAAAAGATCCCCTTTTGGAAACAACAGGTGAAAAATTCCTGTGATGCAGGTAGGATGGGGAAATGGCAAATACAATGGGAGTTATATCTGAAAAGACAGGATAGTTATGGTGTCTCCTAACTTGGCGTACATTTCTCTGTAGGCAGTTATTGCTAAAAACACTCCAGTTTCCAACTCAGTTTTTAAGAAGTATGTTAATAGTTAACCTATTAGTTAGTGAAAGATAAGATCTTTAGGATTTGTGTAAGTGCAAAAATATGAAGACTGAATATTCTTAGTCTACTTTCTGAGTACTCAACACCAGATTCTCCAAGATTTTGGATCTTGATAAGTGGAAATGTTAGCAGAACTGAATCCTGTTGAGTTTATGGTGTGATCTGAGGAGTATTGCTTTTGCAAGAATCTGTAGCTTTTTTATCTATTAAGTGTTAGTACTTTAAGGTGCAGCTTGTAGCACATGCTTGCACTGAGAAATCTGGGAATTTCTTCTCAAGTTGTTCAGATATTTTATGTGAGAGAATTTACAAAGCCATGACAAATAAGCATACTCTTCTGGAAGCTGGCACAACCACCATGATTTTTCTCTGCCAACAGAACACTGTCAGGGCTGTTTAGTACCCAGTTAAAACAATAATCTTCCAGTGTTTTGGGAGGGGGTGGACTCGTTGCGGGATGGAAATATGAACCAACTTGGCAGCAGGCTGGTCAACAGTTCTTTCACCACATTGACACGTTCCCTCACAAAATTGGTATTTAACCATGTTTACTGTTTATTGCATATTTTTTAAAAAATATGTTTGCCTTGGCTTAGCCCCTCCTAACTCTTAAGTGCTAGACCTACCCTGTAACTGTTATGCAGCCACTGAGTTGTGAAAGAAGATTGCTTAAACTATAAAAATATTTTTGTTGTCCTTATATTGATTGTCGAATTAAGTTATTCTGGTCACACAAAGTGTTGGACATATTTATTCCCTCCTTCTCCCAGTTTCTGAAGCTGAGTTTCAAAAGAACTTTTTAAGAATCAGTAAATCTGCGTATCTGTAAAGTCGAAAGCATGGCAGCTGGACTTAATAAATCAACAAGGATGCTTTTGGTGTATCTTCCTTTATTCTACTTTGTCTTGAATAATTCTCTCAGAAACAATGAGGAAGGATGAGAAATTATTAAAACCATTATCTTTCTCCTTTGAGACTTTATATATTAAAAGGACTGTTTTTCTTCATTGATACATAGAGATGTATAGGTTTATTTTTTTACTTCCAGTTACAAGAGTGTATTCGTATATCTTCTTGTTCAGAAGACAAACCCACTCCTCCTTCCCCTTATCCCCTCCTAACCCCCATGGCTTTACCTGTGCAATTTTGCAAACTGCATTACTGGTAGTGGTGGTAGTGGAATCAAGGTGTTGGAGAGAAATCCTGCTGTTGTCATGGGAGTCAGACAAAATTTCCTTTTAAGTATTATTTTATAAAGTTGATGGAAGAGCAGTAATATCTGCCCTTTTGAAGATCGCCATTCTCAAATATTTGTTGAAAAATCAGCAGAATCATAGAATGTCCTGAGTTGTAAGGGACCCACAAGGATCATTGTGTCTGATTCTTGTCCCTACATAGGACAATCCCACAATTCACACCATGTGTTGAGGATATTGTCTAGTCCCTTCTTGAACACTGTCAGGCTTGAGGCCATGACTGTCTCCCTGGGGAGCCTGTTCCAGTGCTCCACCACCCTCTGGGTGAAGAACCTTTTCCTAATGTCCAATCGAAACCTCCCATGGCACATCTTCCTGCCATTCGTTCGGGTTCTATCACTGGTTGCCAGAGAGAAGAGATCAGAGAAAATTCATTAAATATAAAGCTAAGTCTGTACCAGTTGCTAGGAATTTGTTTGATGGAACAACTCATTCTGGACATCATCTCCAAGTATGTGGAGGAAAAGAAGGTTATCAGGAGTAGTCAGCATGGATTCACCAAGAGGAAATCACGTTTGACCAACCCGATAGCCTTCTATGATGGTATGACTGTCTGGGTAGATGAGGGGAGAGCAGTAGATGTTGTCTACCTTGACTTCAGCAAGGCTTTTGACACTGTCTCTCACAATATCCTCGTAGGTAAGCTCAGGAAGTGTGGGTTGGATGAGTGCATGGTGAGATGGATTGAGAACTGACTGGACGGCAGAGCTCAGAGGGTTGTGATCAACAGTGCAGAGTCTGGCTGGAGGCCTGTAGTTAGTGATGTTCTCCAGGGGTCAGTACTGGGTCTAGTCTTGTTCAACCTGTTCATCAATGACCTGGATGAAGAGACTGAGTGTACCCTCAGCAAGTTTGCTGATGACACCAGACCGGGAGGAAGGGCTGACACACCAGAAGGCTGTGCTGCTACTCAGTGAGTTCTGGACAGACTGCAGGACTGGGCAGAGAAAAACCTGATGAAGTTCAACAAGGACAAGTGTAGGGTCCTGCACCTGGTGAGGAATAACCCCAAGCACCAGTACAGGTTAGGGGTGGACCTTCTGGAAAGCAGCGCTGTGGAGAGGGACCTGGGAGTTGTGGTTGATAACAGGTGGAGCACGAGTCAGCAATGTGCCCTTGTGGCTAGGAAGGCCAACGGTATCCTGGGGTGCATTAGGAAAAGCGTGACCAGCAGGTCGAGGCATGTTCTCCTCCCCCTCTACTCTGCTCTGGTCAGGCTGCATCTGCAGTACTGCATCCAGTTCTGGGCTCCCCAGTTTAAGAATGACAAGGAATTACTGAGGGAGTGCAGTGGAGGGCTACAAAGATGATCAGGGGTCTGGAGCATCTTATGAGGAAAGACAGAGAGCTGGGTCTGTTCAGCCTGGAGAACAGAAGGCTGAGAGGGGATCTCATAAATGCTTATAAATATCTCAAGGGTGAGTGTCAAGAGGATGGGACCAGACTCTTTTCAGTGGTGCCCAATGACAGGATGAGGGCAATGGGCAGAGGTTCCATCTGAATATGAGGAGAAACTTCTTTACTTTGAGGGTGCCAGAGCACTGGTACAGGCTGCCCAGAGAGGTTGTGGAGTCTCCTTCTCTGGAGACATTAAAAACTCACCTGGACACATTCCTGTGCAATCTACTCTAGGTGAACCTGCAGGTGGGTTGGAGTAAATGATCTCCAGAGGTCCTTTCCAACCCCAACCATTCTGTGATCCTGTGTTTGTCTCATTGACAGTCGCTATTGACAGGGACAAACTGTATTAAAAGAAATGTTGAGATGATTGTTCCTCTCTGTCCTAGATATCGTAATTAACACAGCTGTCAAGGACAAAACATTTTTGCATTGTAGACAAAGTCTGTGCTTGTCAACTAAACAGTTGATCAGTAAATGGAAGACAAGATGTTGGGATGGAATAATTCCACCCAATGGTACAAGAGTGAACAAGGTACTTACAGCCTTCTCGAAGTTTTGCACCAAAGCTCAATAATGGCTGAGATGTGGATGGGTTTCATTAGTACTCCAAAAAAAAGGTTTTCTGACTCTAGTTGTCACATAGATAAAACTTGGGTTTATGGAGAAAGAGAGTTTTGGCATGTGACTATCAGTGAAAAGTAAATCAGAATTATTTTGTATTGATTAGGTGTGTCACTAATAGTTTTATCATCTTTGGAGAGATGGGAATGAACCAGCCTGTGTAGATTAATCAGTGGAATAACCTCTCAGGCAGGAGATAAATGAAAATAAATTACTTGTCTGCACAAGAACAAAGTCTGTTGACGTTAGTCTAATATCATAAGTGTCTCACTCAAAGACTAGTGCCTGATGAACATTTGGATTTTTTTCTGTATACAAATAAACAACTAAAAACCCCAAGGTTGAATGCCTTGAGGATGTAGAGAGGATAGGAAGAAGAGCACAGAAAGTTAAGTCTAAAATTTTAGTAAACAAGCAGACAGCTACAGGTTAATGGTAAAGAAATACCACAAAAAGGGAGCCGGGGGAGACTGGCGTGGGCAGGAGGGGAAGGTATATTTGGCAGGTTGGCAACATTTATTTAAAGACAGTTTTTTCATTCTCTGGGTTTTGGATCTTAAAATTGACAGACATTACACTCAAGATTGCTTTTTCTTAACATTTAGAAAATCAGTCTTTGGAGTTACATTCCTTTTGGCATTCACAGAGTGTAGCAAGAACATGATACATTATGAAGGAAAGTCTGTGAAGTACATACAAATGCCAGTATAGTACTTAAAAAAAAAACCCCTAAGGGACAGTTACTTGCATAGAAAGAAAATTATCCAAGGAAACATTTCCATGCAACAAAATGGTAACACACAATGAAAATAGACCTTAGCATGACAGCAGACCTGCTAAGAAAATTATATTCTGAGCATTAACTTCACAGCATGTGGTTAGTAAAATTCCATGCAGATGCATAGCTATTTATGTAAATCTTTGTCACGGTAGCAATGAATTATTGAAAAGATATTGTAGAATAGGAGGAGAAAGGGGTCAATGGTGGTTTGTTAAAATAAATAACATAAACTCATTCCTTTTCAAACTACTGATTTGTTGTGGTTTTTGCTCTACCCTTCCTGTTACAAGCTGTTCCATAACCATCCTACTGCAATAGTTAGAAATCTTTTCATTTCCAAACTTTTTTTTTTTCCTGGGCAGTGAATAGTCTTTTTTTCCCTGACTATGTAATTTGGGTTAAAAATCTATGTCTCTACAAGGTGCTTAATCTTCAGTGTTCATCTAGAGATGAATCATACCTGTTCTCTTTACCAGGTTAAGTAATATAAACTTTTAAATTTCTCTCATCCAACGGTCTTCTCATTTCTCAGTCACTTTGGTTGCTCTCTGTGTAACTTGTTGCAATTTGAATTGATTGTTCTGGGGTTGCTGACCTGACAAATATAATATTTTATTCCAGGTGTGGAATTCACAGTGTCCTTCTGTATGATATCCTAGTGGATGTGCCTTGTTTCATACAACCTATTCATGAATGAACTAAACCAGGGAGAGATAAAAGAAAAAGACAACACCAAATTGACTAAAAGGAAGAAATGTATGATTTATAAAACTCTTTACTTTCTTACAATAAGTAGATGTTTAGATACCAAAGCTATTTTCATATTGTGATTTTAGTGCCTTGGAACATCTTGCATCTAATTTCAAAGGACAGTTCTATTAGAGACATAGGTAGATAAATTAATGTGCTTTCAGCTTTTTGCTGTAATGAAATGAGTATTTACCTGTGAAAGTGCAAAGAACTGGAGCTTGTAACCAAATGAAAAACAACAGGTAGCAAGCTGGCATTGAGACACGCTAATTGCCGGCACTGCTGTCCTGATAAATTGGTCAGGATACCAGTTTCACAAGACGAGTTTTGAAAACAGCATCATCCTAACTCAAGCAGAGCTACTTATAGTCAGAATTCCCCTCTCTGCATCTCCTCACTTTTTAAGGAGTTGTTGCTTTTCTGAGGGGAGCATGGGAAGTAATACCCTTGCAGTAGCATGCTGTCACTGTGGCGGGCATGACATAGACTCTCTGAGTAGGATCCTGTCTGATAAAATGGGGGAAGGAATTGAGCGCTCTTGCATTTAGAGAAAGCTATGCAGCCAGTCTATGCCCTATTCTCATCATTCCTAGAAAACACTGTTGGGAGCAGGAAGGAGTCTGTGGTACTTCTCTCATTTACTTGGGTTCACCCTCTTCTGACTCTAGATAGCTTATGCACTCCTCAGCAATTTGGTTTGAGTGACGAGGAAAGCAGCGTTCTGCTGAAGAAAATGCAGAACTCAATTTTTTTTTACTGTCTGCACTGTCACGTGCAAACAACTAGTAGTTATATGAAGTTCATATTGAGCTAGGTCTTAATTCCAAACAGATACAAGGAAGCTGGTACTCCAGCTGGGAATTTGTCCAACTGTTTGCTGGCTGAAGCACATATGTGAAGGGAAGGAAGCAAAGGGTGTGGAGGCTGTGGCAATGAAAATATATAGGATTTGGGAGTGTCCTTAGTGTCCTGTTATATGTCTTTCTAAACCTTCTTGTTCACTAAAGACTAGTTTAGAGTGAAAAACTACAGTTTTGTTTTGCTTTTTTGTGGAGTGTTTAGTGTTTGCTGTTCATCCAAAATGAAAATAGCACAATACGTTTGTGTGAAAATCCAGAAATATTTTGATTCTTAAGTACTATACTATATACACTTTAACATAACAAACTGGTTATGCTGTTCATATTATCAGTAAGAGAGAAAGACATAAACGATTATGGTATATGGGCAGTCTGTATCAAAGCAAAAACATTGTGGCAGTCTAGAAAATGAAAAAGTTTTCATACTTTGCAGGTGCACAGATTATTTTAGCTGTGGATGTATTTGAGTATGAATCACTATTCGGTTATGCGTTTCTATAGTATTAAATTCTTCGACGTCTTTAACTGCAGTGTTCCTTGATGCACATACAGAGTACTAATGCTGACATGAAAACTTCTCTCAGTTTTTCTCAAAAATTAATCAGAGGAGGGAATTAAAGATACTTTATTTTACCTTTTTCAGTCCAGAACTACATCAGTAATACTAATGCATTTTGGAAAAGGGAAGAAATGTATTTAAATCAAAAATATTGCTTGAATAGAGCTAATATAGCTTTTCAAAGTACATGAAACTGCAAACCTCAATACTTAGGGAAGCACAGAGGTTGTTACATATGTATCTATTTATTTACTGGTATGGAACTGAAGTACTGTCACAATCAGTTGGGAACATGTCTTTCAACTCCTTGTTTTTCCTAAGGCCATAATTCACCATCAGACCTAGTGTGAGTGTAAAAAGCATGTCTGTCAGTGAAGCCGCAATAATTTATAACCTCCAGTATGCTACTGCCATTGTGTATGATAAATATAACCCATCTTTAGGCCTCAGGGATGCATGCAAGCTGCTAGAAGAGGTTGAATGAATTACAGAATAAGGGTTCTGGTAGTCTGTGTTCCATCTAAACAAGCAGCAAGAAGGGAGGAAAGCCCCCTAAGGACTTACAAGACTAGTCTAATTAGTTTTATTCAGCTAGTGCCAAGATTTACAGTACTGATGGATTAACGATTCTGTGGTTAATGAAGTTTGGAGATGATTTTCCTTAGTATTCAAAAAGCTAATTCTTCTAGCTTTCCAGAGTGTCTTCTGTGGGAAGTGCTAAAGAGATAATAAAGAATATAGAGAATTACTAATAGAATAATAAATAAAAGTATTACCATGCCAAGAACTAAATGTAGCTCCATGGATTCTATTGCTACGCAAAGAATTTTTAGTACTGCAGCATTAGGTGAACATACAAAAAGCAGGCTTCACATATTTTCTCCCACGTGAGATTTTTTTATTGTTGCTTGTGATGATGTGACAAAATTATTCAAATGCTTGCATGGTTTTCTGCAGAAGTAGAAGTAAAAAACACCTCAAATTATAATACACAAATAATTACTACCAATGGTAATTTTCAATAATAAATTTTCAAATTTAGTGTCCAAAAATAAGTATCTGAGTCCAATGTTTTAACTTTCAAATTTACAGAAGTACTGAGCACTCAGAACCGCTGCTGAATTTGATGGGGTATGAAGGTTCAGCCCACAGATCATATTGCTTTGGAGTCAAATGCCTAAACTTCATGTGAGAATTTTAGTTTTCAGAGGTTCTAGTAAAAATAATTGTAAATACCTTTAAATAGTGAAATTTAGTTTGAAGTTTTGTTGGTATTCTTGTTTCTTAATAAAACTATTGTGAAAATTTTTTTCAATTAGCTGCAACTCCTCCCCAGCTGTTATTCAACTCAGAATTTTAGGTCTGTCAATCTTGACACCTTTGTTAAAAAGCATCCTTTGGCAGTGTCATCATGAAAACAGATCTACCTACACAATTTTTCATAAAGCTGCTTTACACGTGGACCAGTAGGTCTAGGATTTTGCAAGAGTGATAGAGTGGTGGGTGTGCTAACACTAATCAATAATAATCTGCAAAAGTTTGTTCTATGTGGTTCATAACTTAAAGTCTGTGATCAAATGTCTTATATTAGAAAGAATACGTAGAGATCCAGCTGTTCCATAAAGCAGAATCCTGATAAATCTTCCCTGATACAACCTATTTAATGGCTAATGATCATTGCAGTACTCTTTTTTAGATAAGCAGGTGTTGAGTAGAAACATATTCTTTACAGCCATCGTCATAGTTAGATTAGTAAGTGTATATTCTGGTCCTTACCGCTTTATCTACTACTATGTGACACTTTCTTTTTCCAAAAGTCCTGGGACGCTGGTCTTCCTAGTTCTCCAGTATATTTGACTTCGTTTCTTCCTGTTTCTGTCTAGAACAAGCCCTTTTGGTTTAAAAGTGTTTTGAATATTTTAATAATAGTCTTTATGAACATTGCCAGTCAGTAATGTTGAACCCTACGAAATCATGTTCTAATAGAAACGCATGCTTTTTCTGTGAATAAATTGTGGTTTACAGTTTTCATCTGTTCTTTTTCCTGAGTTTCCGTAAGCCCTTGACAAGAATTTGGAAGCTCAGCTGTTGGGTTCTGGGTCACTTGCTGTGTCTTTCTTTTCTCCTTGGTATCTCAAAGCTTCCAGGTTATATAGTGCTCTACCTTGCCAAGTGTGTTTATGCAGATAGGATGTAAAATGATTTTACTTATTTTTTTTAAATTCTTCTTTGTAATGTTGACCTAAAGAAAATAATTAATCTTCTGCTTTTTCTGTACCATCTTTCATAAATTAAAAATTCAATACATCTGCAGTGGTTATGCATCTTATCCCAAACAGCCAGAGGTTTCTGCCCTTTCTTTAACTTAACAGCTGCTAATATTTGTTGTGCTAATTCATTTACATGGAAACACTGATGCAAGTGTTGCAAATTGGGAGTTAGGTTTCTTTTCCCAGTTTTTAGTACAAGATAAAACACAGTGTATTTTTCCCTCCAGTTTGAGTTGGCCAATGGAGGTGAGACTGTGGCTAAGTACTGAATGCAGGGAAGAAAGGCAGAGTTGTCCTGAAGAAGCAACAATGAACAATCTGCCCTTTCATCACAGAGACCAATGCTCTTGACCAGGTGTGATTCATTTCAGTAGATCAGAGGCAACTGCAGTTTCCTGGTCAGAAGGCAGCTAGGTCTTGCCTCCTCTTTTTGCCTTTCTTTAATTAACCTGCATGTCAATCCTTTCACCTTCTACAGATCTGAGGAAAAACAAGCTCTGCCAGGTGTAATTACAAAAAGGTATAGAAGCACATTACGGAGAAAATCCTGGGCAGACAGGGACTAACTGTGGTGTGGTCCTTAAATGGTGTTTATAAGAAGAATTAGGGAGTTTTGTTTTTTGTTTTTTTTTTTTTCCCCCCCCCCCCTCCTTTGTGTGAGAGAAACTGACTGGGAAAAGAGAGAGTTCAGGAAAGGAAATGTGAGTGGCTTGATGAAGGTAGGGAAAAGAGGTGAGATAAACAGCTATAGTAATCAGGCTGGTGTTAGTCTGCTCTGTATGTGCAAGGACGACTACTAAGTACACTCACTGAGAACTGTTTTAGCATGACATCTTAAGGCTCGTCTCAAGGCACTGTTAGTTCATGGGAAATAAACATTTTTCTCTAGACCAGCTCTCTGTCATAAACACAAATGCCTGGCATGAACTGAATAAGCTTGCCCACCTAGGGAAAATTTGAAACTCCAATACATTTGATATTGTAAATAAAATGCAGTGGCAACGTAATTGTTCAAATCACCCTGGTTTAATGGATATGAATCCAGGCACTCTGTAGTTACAATGACTTGCTTATGGCCATCTTCAGTCAAGTAATTCGGAAGGGTTACTCTAGCTTATTAACTCAGCTACCTGGTAAAGTGAAACCCTGTCCCAAAGACTTAAAGGGGTCACACAGACAGTAACAGCTATGTTAGCACACAGCTTTGCAGAATATTTCTCATATAATTTTTATTTACTGGTTTGGCTTCACATTTCTCCAATGTGGTATGTATTACATTAAACATGTCATCAAGACTTCCTAGGTGGGTTATTCTCATCTTCGGCAATTATTCTCTTCAGTGCACATTGTGCTTCAAAGCTAGGTAATTGATTGTGCATTTCCACTTGAATCAGCCTCTTTGATTGTTTTTCCACTTGTTTTCTTTTTAATTTTGTTGTATTTGCCACTATTTTTCTATCCGGAGAGGCAGAGATTAGATTGCTCTCAGTAATCTTTTTAGTGCATGACCTGTGATGTGGAATTTCTGCATCTCTAAGTTCATATATGCTCTTTTTTCATTTTCCTTTTTTTTACCAGCTTCAGTCTAGTGTATATAATTGTAACTAATTCCTATGGCTCTAGTGTTAAATACCAGTACCTATATTGTCAAAGGATAAATTATTTTCTTAATTTCATATTATGATTTCCACAGCCTCAGAACTGGATTATAGGTATAAAATATATTTCATTTTCTAACATAAAGAGATATGTAATTCTGTAATATAGAATTTTATTCTGATATTGTGGAATACCAGCATAAAAATTAGCTCTTCATATTTTGGAAAAGCAGCTATGGACTAAGCCTCTGTCATTTTAAATTACCTTAATAATTAAAACTTTTTAGCTTTCCATTAAACAGTTAAAATAATTCGATATAATTTGGCAGATTCTAATCAAAGAGCAAGCATCTATTCTGAATTATGGGATATAGAGATAATAGATAGTGACTTTCTTTGCTGGCTACTTATTTTCCAAAGCAAAATCTCCTGTGACAATGGTGGTTTACAGTCATTTTATTTGTATTATACCATGTGATATAATGAAAATGCAATAATGGTGGTTGATGGATGTTTTTTATGTTAAGAGTACAGGTTTCTTATTGTTACAAATTGTTGCAAATCTTCATTTTGTCAGGCTTAAGTGGTTCTACCATAGGGAAAATACATTATCCATAGTCTGATATTTTTTCTTACATCATTTTATGAGTAAGCTAATTTTCAGTGAATACTAGTGAAATATCAATGAAATGATCTTCTGACTATGTTTCCTAGCAGTTTATACTTTTTATTGAAAGTGTAGGTGTTTTGTCAAATTCCTTCTTAAAGTAATATGTACTACCTTACATAGTAAATATTTATCAGTCTCATTGGTATAAATATTTAATTTTAAATGCAGTGAGCTTTAATGTTTTGTATTTGTTCTTTTTCAGGTTTAGAAAAATACGGATGAATGTTTAGTTATGTCTTTATTGTACTTCTGTTGAATTGTGATTTCACTTTAACAGCATATCTGGCTAAGAACAAGGACCTGAATTTGTGAAATGTCAATATGATGTATATAGAAAAAGGCAATTCATATACATTTCCTAGAGTATGGAATATGTGATGAATTAAATTTTTCAAAATCACTCAAGAGCTTCAATCATTAGATTTCTTAAAAATATCAACCTTTAGTTTTAGCAAACATAAGGGAAAAAATGACAACAGCTTGCAAATGCAGTGTTGTCTTTAGATTCTGGAGGCTTAGATGTACTGAAATTAAGTGAAGGCTCAGACATCAATGTGTTAGAAACTTCTCTCTGAAGTCAGAGAGAAACATTTTTGTTGCCATAAACATCCTCCTCAATACAGACAAGAGCAATAAGGATAATAAAAACTAAACCTTGTTATTAATTATTAATATTAATATTAATAATGTTTTCTGAATTTGTAAGATTTATGAAGCATTGAAACAAGCTACCTAGAGATCTGAAGTTTTTGTTCATGTAATTATTCAGAACAAGTTAGACAAAAAGGCTCTGAATATGTGACCTTTCTTTAGTGAATGGGTTGGATCAGTTCATTTTATGATATTTATGGCTGAATATTTGTATAGTATTTTTGGTCACTATTTACAAAAGGCTCCATCCAATGTTCTTAACTCTGCATGTGAATAGTCTAGCTGAAATCCATGGAGTACATAAGCAAGAATATTTTCAACTTTGAGAATGTAGTTTGACCCATCCGACGACTTGGCTATTCATCACAGTATGCCTTGAAGAAAACAGAATGCTAGAATCAGGTGCCCTGTTTTTCCCAGACTAAACTTTGCAGTAGTTGATTTATTAAAAGGAATTTCATATTCAAGGACTGGAAAGAATTGAACTCCAGAGAAAAATATCCCAGCAATTTAGTTAAATTCAGTAGCTCTGGTCATTTAGTTTCAACAGTACAACATAGTTCATAGTGATTAGAATTTATAATTTGCAACAGACTCGTATGAACTACATAAAGTTTGTTATGGCTTTTGGCAACACCAAATGGGAGAAACTTCTGCAATTTAGTTTGTTAGGAAATGAATGAGTTTGATAGCTTCTCTCCAGCTGAAGCAGAGGAACTTTTCTAATGTGAGGTTGCTTTGTAGGAACAATATGAAAACAGAAGACTGAATCTCTTCTTGAACCTAATAATTGGATCTCTCAAGACTAGCTGGTTTTATAGCAAAAATCACTATTCACAGGACAATAAACTGTTGTCAAGATGTATGGTAAACTGTAATTTAACCTGGTCTTCCGAGATCCTTACATTTGTAGCTTCTCTCATCCTCTACTGTAATAGTAGTAGATACCAAAGATATGATTCTTCTCATTTTGTTTTTACATTGTTATGTTCATATTCAGAGTTATGAGATTGTAGAACTAAGGCCAGCTTTGTGTTCTGTCATGTCTGGAGGATGTTTCTATGTGACTAGATGAAAAATTACCTATTATTTTATTAAGAATAACTATAAGGATTTTTTTTCTTTTTTTGTGCAAAATCAATGTTTGTCAAGTAAGAAAAGATTATTATTTTTTCATAACAATGGGGAAGTATGCATACATCATAAGTATCATTTATGTTGTGGTACATATATATTATAGTTTCTACTGTGTATACCATAATTCCTATTATTGACTGTACAGTAGCTATTTGGATGGTACACTTTGGAAGTCTGCAAGTTCAGTTTCTAAATTTTTTGGCTCTTCATCTGCTTGCCTTCAACAATTTACTAGGTTACTGGCTTCATCAGCAGTGCTTAAATCTATCTTGACTCAGTAACCTTTTTCCTAGTCAATAACATTTGCATGCACACTGCAGCAGTTCATAAGTGCATACCTTTCCACCCAAGAAAGTGTTCACATCTTTAGTATACAATTAATGGAACATCCTACTAACCTTGTTAAGTATCACTTAGTGGCCAAAAGTGGTATGAAAAAGTGGTATGAGTCATGACTGTAAGTCTATCCCTGTGAAAATAAGTGTTTCCTGGAAAAAGAATGTGTATTTCACTATTTAAGAACAGTACAATTGAGGGTTTTATAATGGGAATATGTAAGGGTGTGTGGTGGTGGTTTGGTTTTAGTTTGTTTTGTTTTGTTTTGTTTTTTTCGTAATTCAAAAGGTGCTGACAGGTTTTTCTGCAAATCTTCTGAGCAATTTTAAGAGGCCAGAAAATAATTTCCACTGTCAAGCTGATTTTATTTTTATTTAAATTTCTATACAATTTGCTAAATAAAAAGATTAGTATTTCAAAAATTTATCAGAATATAAAAACAGATACCAAAAGCAATTTTTCTGGAACTGGAACAGTAGATTCCGTTAAAAACTTTATACAGTAAGGGAAATTCTAGTTTTCTTGATGAAACTATTTTTGGTGTTCCCTGAATTGCTGCCCTGTGTAATTAGTTGCTGTATTTCGGAACTGTGATGAAAATAGAATGATCGCCTACAATTAAGGGTAATTAAGAAAGATTGCTCAAAACCAGCACACCTATTGAAAAACATGGAACAAATATTTTTGTAATGGAAGACATAATATGTTATAGTGTTACAGAATCATGTTTTTCACCACAGGGTAGGATCTTGTAATGTGAATGTTGCATTTAAATAGATTACCTGGTCAGCTAGTCATTTCTGAGCTTACTGGAAGCAGGCTATGAAGTACAGGGCCTGATGTACATGCCTTAAAACAGGTTATTATCCAGATCACAGTTTTGCATTCAGAACAACTACGAAGGTAAGATAAAGACAATTCAGAATTACCACAATTTCTGCAAAAAACTGCTGTGTTCAGCAGAAAGATGTTTTTTATTAGAGAAGCAGCAGAACGTGGCTGCATAAATCACTCAAACCAATGCATCCCTTATATATTACCCATATTCATTCAGTCCAATACATTATGCATTCAAATCAGTGGAAGTTGTGTAGTTTAGGTCCTGTGCACTGCATTGAAAAATGCATCTTTACATATTGCTCTGTTTATTATCCTTAGTTATTCATCAGTTACTGAACACTATGGACATTTTAAAATTACCCTCTATCTCATTATTTCATCCATTCATTTTTTGCAAATTACATTGAAAATTCAGGTTTGCTTTGAAAGCGCCAATGAGATTATTTTGAATTAAATACCAAAATGCTTATTAAAAAGGACTGATTGGATTTCAGACTTGTTATTGTAATTTATAATTCCTCCTTCCTTTTCTTCTCTTTCTCATCCTTTTTGTCCTCCTCTACAAGCATCTTTCCCCCCAGAATAATACTGGTGCTATGTACAGTATTTTGTTTACAGTGGTATAAACATTTTCAGCCTGTGACTTCATTACTGAAATAACTCACCTCTTTCATATCAACTCTTACCTAGGAGCCGTACAGCAGACTCATTGATGTAGGTTTTTTTCTGCATGGCAGCCCAGGCCAAGCTGTGGTTTCATTGCATGATGCAACTTCACCTTTTATTGGTTGTCTATGGGATTAATTATAATCTATTCTTGTATTGCCTGTGCATGCCAATGTGCTTACCATAATGGTGTATACACTGAATGCAGTCTAAGCATTAAGTGCATGAACTGGAATTAAAAGAACCCATAAAATTAGAAGGTTTGAGCAAATGTAAATTATACTTATCCATATCTTTAAGCTTTTATGGAATGAATAGGACATAATATGTATCAGGTTTATATATTTGAAATTTCCAGCATATTACAGTAGTTTATTGACTAGACAAACAATTGCAGTGAGGGCAAGGTGTGGAGAAATAAAGAATGCACTAACTATTCTGTTGTGATGAAGGCTGAAAGATGCCAGTAGTGTTCAGAAAGATAGACCTCTCCCTGCTGTCAACTTTACAGCAGGTGACCATGAAAAGAGGTAAGATTATACATAATCATTTATTCAAAATCAGAATTCGGGAACAATTTTGAAGTGCAACAGGTGGGTTTTTTATAGTATTAAATAGCCTACAAAAATGTATTGATTCACAAGACACCACTAAAATATACGAAGAATTGTAACACTACTGTAAGTTTCTTTTACAAATGATGATGTGACCATCCTAGGCAACCTGTTATTCATATGTTTTTAAATGTATGCAAATAAGCCTTTTATCAGCACAGCAGAAGATATGATTTAATGCTAATCCTATTGTTTCCTGATAGAATGATGAAAGAGCACATTACAAAGGGCCTTGAAATATTGTGTCTGAACACAATTTTGTAGTGCTGTCAATTATTGCAAAAGTTGAGTGTATGTGTTCAGAAGTTACATTTTGTGCTTTTTGGGGGTTCAAAATTAATTTATGTGTTGCAAATTAATATTCAACTTGGTCAATAAACATCATTTGTCCTATAATTTAATTTTGAGAACCTATAATATAAAATGTGATGATGTTTTAAAAATAATTGTGAGCAGATATATATAAAGCCAAAATACACTCTTAGTGGGTACTTCTAAGCTGGTAACTGAAAACATGCAATATAGTCAAAACAACAACAAAGGGAAGTAATTTCCAACTGTAAAATGTATGTGGTGGCATGAAGTTCTTTCAACTGAAATCAGTGCAAAAAGTATTATTACACCAGTCCCTTTGACTTTCCAGCAGCTCAGCGTGTAAGCCTATCTACACATCCATTTTCCACTGCACAGCAGCGAGAATAAAAAGGTGTTGGGTGGTACAGTGCAAGCCATTTTGAGACGGTGTTAGGAAAAAAAGAGGTGACTATATTTTCATTTTTAACATCATTATAATCCCTTCCTTACATTGATGTGAAGTAGTTTTATTGATAATTGATTTAAGCAACTGCTACAGGTGTTGGCAATATCTTGTTCCATTTGTCGATGGAGATAAAGTGACTGCTAAAAAAGGAAAGGCATAGTGTCCTTAATCTGCCTAAAAAGGACTTTGCCTTTCCCATTTAGAAAAGCCACTGTGATTGGGACTATCACTCAGGATTCAGGCTTGTTTTCTTGTCTGAAAAGTTGAGCTAGGAAAGAATTGAGTTTGTGGGGGTTTAAAAATTTCTTCTTTTTTCATTTAAACAGTTTCTATTCTTTTCCAAAGTAAATTTGGTTGTTCAGTTAGCCTTTCATAGAATCAGCATTTTGGCTCAAGAATATGCTAATTTCCTCCTAGGGCAGTCCTGGGAAATAATCAGTTCCAACAGCTGGAACAGCTGTGACATGAACATTTCTAAGTGGGTAAATTTACAGATTGCAGTTATGTGCATGTGGAAAGTAAGCCACAGCAGAGAAAGGTATGGGTAGAGAAACTGTACTTGCACTTTACTTTAAAAGGTATGTGCAATAAAGACTTTCCAGGAGTCCAGGGAAAGTAAAAGGGGAAACTGATAGAAAGAACTGCCAAAAATGTTTATATATGCTGGGAGTTTGTTACCTGGATTATGCCTGCATTTTGTCTAAGACAGTGGAATTTAAACAGATTTACTGTGATGCTCAGGATATATTTGATGATCTCCGTTACTCTTGATGGTTGTTTTTCACTTCAGTTCACTTGTCCTTTATTTCTAGTAAAGTGCAATAATTACACAAATACAGACCTCCCTGTGATAATTTACAAGGATATTGGATGTGTAATAGTTTGGATTGAGAGTACTTGAGTTGCATTAACCACAGCAACCTAAATATACCTCGGGTATTGAATTACTAAGGTGCTTAAAAGGACCCTTATGCTGATGAGATAGATGAGGTTAAAAGGTTTTCATGAGGAATGAGAGAGAGAATCTGAAATCATGAAAATCTGTTTGGGACTAATATGTTTATTCTAGTTTTATGCAGATTTTTTTTGAAGTAATGTGCATGGTTCCTGTTTACAGTTATGCCTCTGTTTGAAATGTGAAACAATATATCCTGCCTGGTGTAAATGTGTATTAGGACTCCTTTCAAATTACCATTAACATAATATGGATAGCTTTTTATGGGTAATAGTAGATTTGGGTGTACACACTAAAAAGCATGACCAAAAAAGCTGATCCAGTAGTGTAATGTCAAGTTTCTTCCGCTTTACAATACTTCTGGCTTTCATTGCTCAATTATATTACTGACATTAAGTCAAGCAGTATGCCTTATGTTCAAGTTTATTACTGCTCAATAAAATAGTAGCCAGATATTTTTCTTAAACTATCACAGGAGAGAGGGAATTCCAGAAAAGAGGGTCAGATGAATGAACTGGAAGTATTTTAACACTCCATCTAGTACTCTAGTAATTTTCAGCTAAGATAGTTGAATTTAGACTAAATTTCATAGAACGAGATTAGTTTTTTGATTACAGTACATAAGCAAGCAAGAAACATATAGAAAGAATACTCAAAATCATCTGGAGGAATCTGTTACACATATAAAGCATAAAACCGGAGCTCAATTTTATGACAACATAGAAAATAAAAATTACTAATAATCTTAGTTTGGAGTCAGGATAGGTAGAGGACATCCTTACTTTTGAAGACGGTACAATTTTTTTTCAAAGAGTGCCATCACGTGAAGGAGTCTTTTAAAAGTTGGACAACAGTATCAATAGAATAGAAGGGTAATAAAAGGCACAGAGGTGGAAGAGTAGTTGGAGTTGGAATCTGATGGTGGTCTGTTGAAAACTCTGAGTTTGAGGAAAGTGGATAGCAAATGTGAAAAGCACCTTTAGGTAATTTTAAAACACAGCAGCTGCAAAATAGAATCACATAAAGCGGACCAAGAAGGAATGTCAGGAAGTCACTCTTTCTTCTGCTGCAAGGTAAGAGTGGCTATACATAAATTCATTCAGACACTTATCTAAGAGGTCTAAGCTTCAGAGGCCCTCTCCTGCAGAAAGAGGAAATTTGAGAAATATCAATGTGTAGATCATTGAGATATTGAGATATGTGAATGCAAGGACTGTAAGTGGTCCATGTATCTCAGGCTGAAAATATTTGCCACTTTTTAGAAATCTGAGATTCACCATTCTCCCTAAAGAACCTATTCCAGTGTTTAACTCTGTTTTAATTGAAAAAGTTTTGTGCTTCTAGTGTACTTCTGATTAACTTCATCCATTTCCATTTGTTCAATTCAATGTGAACATGGAAAAGGGATAGTATTCTTTTTGCAGCATAGTTTGACATGCTTGAATTTTCATGTCATAAATTATTTTCTGTCCTCTGGAGTAAACAGCTTCAACAATGTATTACTCCTTGATACACTTCAAAAAAGAATATTAAAGAAGAATTACATTAAATAATAACAGATGAGAAGTAATAGAAAAGGGTTTTATTATTAAGTAGAAACGTGCAAGATTGTCAACTTTAGTAAATAGGTTATGCAGTTTAACAGAATCCTTCTATAATGCAGTCAGCATACTAGATATAACTGAAGTGGCTGATTAAATGTTGTCGAAAAAGGTAATAATATGTTAGTTGAAACGGTATACTGGTGTTTTTCTCTTCAATATGTTAGTAGTCTCACATAAAAACCTTTGATTAAAAAAGTGATCCCTGGCATTGTTGCACTATCATTCTCTTAGAATTGGTTTGTCATCAGGGAGATTGTTTTGTCAATGTAATGTAATACTATTTGCAGAAGCCAATGTTTTCAGCTTATGGTAAGCAATTAACAAATCTAATGCAATGAAAAATAACATATTCTTCCTACTTACCTATGTGGCTCTCAGCAAACTTTTCAAATGCAGTTATCTTAGGTAAGATTAAGATCTTAATGGTGCGTTTTGCAAGAAAGTGCCTGCTCTGTCTTCTGTATACTACTGAAAGAACTTCAAAGAGTTATGGAGATTGACTCTGGGCCGTTTAGTGATGCCTGTGTTAGTACTCAGTTCCTGGTTGTTTATCTGTTCTGCAGGAATCTTCCTTTAGCTTTTGTTTGTGAAAGTCAGTAATTAAAGAAGATTGCAGGCAGTATTCAATGTACATACACCCTGATGAAATTAAGGAATATGTATGTTCTTTTCAGAGTGAGCAATTTTAACGTGTGTATTTTCTGTATATCCCGGTGATTTACTATAGAAATGTAAATGAAATTTTCTTGTTATCATACTTGTATACAGTTTTGTATTCCGGCTAAAGAAGATAAGAATTTGATTTTGTGATAGGCTGGCTTATGTTTTACTAGGGCAGTCTATGAAGAACGATGATGTACTTAAAATTCATGGAAAACTTGAAAAAGGAAGTTGAAAACTGGCAATATTATACTGAATTTTACCAAGTTGTGCTTGTTCATTTTGATAAAATAAGTACTAGCGATGTTACTTGACTCTCTCACTTGGTATGTCATCAGTTGCAAATAACTCTGTAAAAGTCAATAGAGTTATGCCAGGCAAAATCTTGTGCATCTGAGATGGGCATCAGGAAAATATACCTTTGTTCTGCAGTTGTACCAGCTTAATGTGGCTCTTAATTTCATATATGGGATGTAACAGAAATTAAAATTAAAAGCCTCTCTTTCCCACTGGAAGTCCTTCTCTACTTCAGTTTCTAAACTGAATTAATTTTGCATTAAAACTGTAAAATCACAGCATTTAAATATATCTTTAAATTTAAAACAAGTTAACATTCAAAGAGGAGAAACCAACCAAACAAAAAACCACTTTTATGCCCCAATTCTTTATCACATAATTCAGAAAAGTGAAAGAATCATAAGAAAAAACACTGTGTCTCTGGCTCTGATTCTTAGAAAAATCTTTACTAAATGATGCCATTGTACCAATTTATTACTGATTGATCTGGTTTTGTTGGTGCTTATTTCTTCTGACAATGGATTTTTTTTGAAGGAGGATGAGGCAAACTGTTAATTTTACTCCAAATTATTCTAAAGCTTGTCAAGGTTCCACAGTGTTCTTAGGAGATAATATACAAGTACTTAGTTGTAGAAAACATCTGCAGAACAGATGAGTCATGATGTATTCTTAATTAGGTTAGAAATAGAAGGGTAATATTCTAATCCCAGCTTGTGATCTGTCAGACTTTAAAGAATAACAGAAGATGTGATAGAAATTAAGAAAGGGAAATAAGGACAGGCACTTGCATTGTTCCCACTTTTTTTTTTTTTTTCTGAAAAGCAGTTCCCTTGAAGTGCTTGCTATTTATAAGGGATAGATTAAGCAATAGTCTATGAAATCTTGGAAGGTAGCTTTATTTCTCATTATTTGGCAGTTCATCTTTTATTTTGATCGGATTTATATTTTGCTTATTTATTTCAAAATTGAACAAAGAGGATACTGATTGTTTGGCTGCGTATGTATGAGCCTAAGGTCAGCAATGCATTTTCAAAAGGAATGTGAAAGAGAAAGGTGCATATGAAAGTGAAGAAGGGAGGCCGCTCCACATGTAGACAAGGCAGGAATGGAATTGGAAACAAAGACAGTAAGAGTAATCCAAATGAAATTCATCACATGCTGAAGTTGGGAAGTTTTTTGTGGCTAGAAAGACAAATATGGTTGAGTTAATTAAGCAAAGGAGAGTCAGAATAGAGAATAATAACAATAAAAAAGATACTTTGCAAAGTCCTAAGGAATTATGCAGGAATATTTATCTGAAGCTTTCTGAAGGAAGAGGAAGATAACATAGTAGGCAAGATGGAGTCCATACAGGAGGAAGATACAATAAAAAATGCGAGAGAGAAACAACCAAGCATGGTCAACATCTTAGCTATGAGTATACAAAAGCTCCAGCATTTGACACTGAAATGTGTTGGGAGCACAAACTTCTCTGGGTATGTATGTGTGTGTGCAAAGGAGAAAGAGTTAGCGAAGGATTTAGAGGTAGGAGATTGAGCGGTTAAAAAGAGGATGTAAATGTATCAATATCAATGACAAGATAAGAAGATACAGGAAACGTCCACAGGATCATTCTTAGCTATCAGGGCATAACTGTCTGGAAAATTTGGTGAGAAAGGGATGATTCCTCCTTTACTCACTAGCTCCAGGTAAACAAAAACCTCTTAGAAAATATCCATGACAAGGGGCGTAGTGATCTCATGGAGTTTCATGGATCTCAAGACTCAGGGCTGTGGTGGCAGATTACACTGTACTTCTGCTGTGGCAGAGTGGGTCTTCCCCTTGCCTTCACTAAAGCATTGTTCTTATCTAGCTGGTTGCTTTTCCTTTTCGGGGAGGAAGCCAGCTTAACTCTTCCTGCATATCCTTCAGTGCTAACTGAAAATACTAGTAGCAAAACTTTCGCAGTGGTGGACCATGTTACATCAAGGGAGAGTGAAGTAATTTAGAAGACATTTGCCATCAAAAAATTAATGAGCTTATTGATGTTATGATTGAAAGGCCTTTGAAATTGAGTAATTTACAAAGGCTTCTTGCATTTAGAAGATCAGTACACGTACTGCAAGAAAACGCTTTTTGTTTTCTTACTGTGGGACTAACTTGGTTAATAAGTGAAAGGCATTTGAAGTGAGAAAAAAATTATTACGCTTTCTATCACTGTGAGAAGTTTGACACCTTTGACTCTTATTCATTCTTGCTGATTTATTTTAATTATGGTATTTGTTTCACTAGGTTAACACTTGATAGGCATTCAAGTTTATAATTTTTCTATATGTTCATGCCTGTTTCAGTAAAGAGGATTTTAACTGCTTGTTCCCTTCTGAGCTGTCCAACTAAACCATAGTTAAAGGAACGGAAGGTATTCTGTGTTAAATGAACTTTTACTAAATGATACATCCAGCATTTCCCCTAGTTTCTCTTTAGTACTACATCACTGAAACACAGTTGAAAAGCCTACACGTAACCCACTTATATTTTTTACTGTACTGCCTCTATCTGTACATAATTATGATTAGTTTTTAAAATTCACTCTCATCAATGGACAATTCTTCTGATAGAAACTGCACATTTTACTGTTTGTTGGGTTTTTTTTCATATAATGCACTATCGTGCAATCTAAGATCTGTCATGTGCAAAGAAAATGAAAAACTTCCTAATTTTTTGTAGTATCATGTGGTTGTATTTCTTTCTCAGGCACGCTATGTTTGTAACAATTATTTTTATTTCCAGCCTTTCAGTTTTAAATTTTATTTACTTAATATAGGAATTAAAATATATTTTATTTCATCTCAGTAATAGATTTAGCTTTTTCTCCACCATTCAGAAGGCAACACTTCTTCCAAAAATTAAAATCATAAAACAGGACAATTCTCTGAATTTCTAAAAGTTTCAATAACTTCTTAAAATTCAAAAAATATAGCAGTCGGGGTACAACAGTAACATCAATACTTTCCTGAAGTTACAGAAGTAATTTTCTTTTGTAGTGATTTATGAATGTTTTACATATAATGTCTTCAAAACACTCGGCAAAATATAACTAGATTAATATGTCTTAAAATTAACCTTTTGCATTTTGGTATATAGTTACACATAGATAAAAATTGCCATCCATCTTAGTCTTTGCAGGCCTTGTCATTAAAAACAACAACAACCAAAACCCAAACACCCCCCCCCCCGCCAAGAACGACAACAACGAAACAAAAAAAACCCCAAACAAACAAAAAAACCCCACACATTAGGAGACTGACATGACACATGCCAAAAATACAAGAGTCCTCTTCCTTACACAGGAAGAAGCAAGAACTGTAAATTGCATATTGGATAGTTATTTAAAGGGCTGAACTGGGTGTGCACAACCTTTCTCATTATAGTGGGGAACATTTTATGTAAAATTATCCAGCATAAGAAGAACATGGACCTGTTTGAGCAAGTCCAGATGAGGGCCATGAAGATGATCAGAGGGCTTGAGCACCTCTCCTGTGAGGACAGGCTCAGAGAGTTAGGGTGTTCAGTCTGGAGAAGAGAAGGCTCCAGGGAGACCTTATAGCAGCCTTTCAGTACCTAAAGGGGGACCTAAAAGAAAGCTGGAGAGGGAATTCTTACAAGGGCATGTAGTGATAGGACAAGGGATAGTGGTTTTAAACTGAAACAGGGCAGATTTAGATTAGATATAAGGAAGAAATTTTTCACCATGAGGGTGGTGAGGCACTGGAACAGGCTGCTCAGAGAAGCTGTGGATGCCCCATCCCTGGAAGTGTTCAAGGCCAGGCTGGATGGGGCTTTGAGCAACCTGGTGTAGTGGAAATTGACCCTGCCCATGGCAGGGGGGTTGGAACTTGATGATCTTTGAAGATTCCTTCCAACCCAAACCATTTTATGATTTTTATGATAAATTACTTTGAATTGAGATTGTGAAGGTTTTGTTCATTTGTTCAGCTATGGTAAAAGTGTCATGTAAAGTGTTGGCTGCAGTATCAATTGCAAAAAAAGTTTAGGTATGCTAGGGATACTTTTCAAAAATTTTGCCCGATCTGTGTAAAGTGGAGTAATTTTGTTCCTTCTCTTGTAGTCACTCTTGCTCACTGAACTAGTTTATGCCCATCATACCTGTATAAGAAAGCTTTGTAAGGGCTAGTATTGCTATAATAATGCTGTGATAATAAACAAAACAAGTAAATAGACGTAATGTGAAACTGAAAAGAATATCAGTGTTTAAAGAGCAGGAGAGGAAGAGAAGCAACAGATTGTAGTCAATACCTGAAAAATCAAAGAAAGTTCTGTCTTCACTGCAGATTAGGCAAACCAAGCCCACTGTTGATTCTCTAGATGCAATTTTTATATTAAATTGTAGCATAGAGTACACAGTTACAGCAAATGATAACTTGATATAGATGTTGACCTGAAGAAAACTGTCAGTCTCTCAAATCTAGCATTTAGTTTATTACATAAAAAGATGGCAGAGCAAAGGGGAATTATAGTCCTTGATAGATTATCAGCAGGATATCCGTATGTTAAGTAAAATAAAATTGATGCTACGAGTTTTTCTTTTTGAGACACAAGAAGCCATGGCTACAGCAGATTTATTTCAAATTTAATGTAGCAAATTAAAGATGCTCTTTTGAAGAGCACATGAATATTGCATTTAGAGTTAGATCATTACTGTAATTTTTATCCAGTTGCATTAAATCTTTCCTATCATTGTTAGTATAGTATTATTCCATTGATTTTAGTGTTGTGTCTCCTGGATTTTAGCAGTATAAATGAATGCACTTACAATGAAGCACACTTACATGAAAGACTAATAAAAGCATTTTTAACAGTCTGTTGCCTCTTTTAACGGTGAAACCTTTGCTGACTCATGGGTCAAGCCATCTGATTTTAGTTTAAAAGAGGGAATATATTATTAGTTGTGGAGAACCCAGCACACTCTTATCTGGAACTGTAAGAACTATAGCACATCTGATTTTGGAAAACTTGATGTAAATAGGAGTTTCAATATGGCTACATTTCTGCAGCAGGCTGAATGGTGCTGTGATGAAGATTAGTGGTCGTATTTTTCTATCAGCTCAAATGCGAGCTACTGATTAAAACAAAAAGTCCAAACTGAAGAAAAGCACCAAAATATAATTTGGTAAATTTAAAATTTTGTATGATCCACCTTGTGAGTAAAAATAAGCATTTCTTTAGCCTTAGTGACGTGCCTTTCTGACAAAATAATTATTTAAAATAAAAAGGAAAGGACATTATGGTTTTTTTTTGAAATGGCTAACTTAGAAATTGAAAGACAGATGATCTCTGAAATGAAGGATGCTTTAAGGGATATGACTAGCAGAAAAAGTAGCTCTGGTATTAGCTAAACAGAAGTCCTAAATGACGATTTTCGTCCACTGTGCTAAGTGTTTTGCAAACAACATAAAGATGTATTATGCATTAACTAATTTGCCAGATCTTGTAGGGTTTTGTAAAGGACAATGGTACAAAAGTACAGCCGTTAGCTGCAGCCTTAACTGACCTTATCTAACAATCATGACAAGTACCAAATAACTGTGGAAAGGAAGATAATGAAGCTCTCTACCCTAGTTATAAATCTGTGCAATTCCATTAGCTTCAGTGGATTTCTGCAGCTTTTACAGGAACCTAACGTGGAATTAAGGGTCCAAGCCTCTGTGTTGGTGCCGGGTTGGTCATTCTGCTTCTGCTGTACTTCCAGTGATTTCTGTTGATGGGATGCATAGTGACTCAGTGCATAGCCTAGCTTATTTGGACAAAATCCTTTGCTCTCAATAATGCCATACAGAAAATTATCCTGTTGGGTTCTCAGATCGCATTTACTCTTTTTGTAGCTAAAGCTGTATTTGTAAAGTATGAGGTGCTGTCTTCTGTCCTATATGTTAACATTTGGCTTCCCTTCTGCCTGCTTTTGTAAATCAATTTTATTTGAATTATAAGAGAAATGTTTCATAACTTCAATGTCTTTGTGAATAGCTTTTTAAAAAACATTTTAATATAATTTCCTATAGCACTGAACTTTCTTAAAATATAAAGCTATTGCACATCAAGGAGAATTTTGCTGTGTACATTCATGCATCTAAAGACAGGAGAGGGCATGCTGTACTTAACTTGTTTGACCTGTAATGTATAAAAGGAATGGAAAATTTGGCTGCATGTGTAATGACCTAGTAGACTAAGTAATTTCCTTTATGCCTTAAATTAGGTAAATGACATTGATAACGCATAGAGTCTTGCTTGTTGGGCAGTCTAGCATTATACGTGCAGAGCTACCGCTATACTAACTGGTATTGCATTCACATTCGGTGATTTATTTGACCCAGGAAGAATTTCTTCTTTCCTGAAAGGATGTTTTCTAGGGTTCTAAATGATCAAATGATATATGTTCTAGTTTTTCACTTTATTACAGTTGTGATAAATACATGATCATTTACAATATATGTGTGTATATATGGTGGGACATTATGTGTATATAGTATATACATCAGCATGTATTGGGACATGACTTTCACTTTGGTCTGTGACTTCAACATTGTTCTGGGGCTTCACCAACCTATTCTAGAAACCTCCCAAATAAATCACTAATCATACTTGTGGGAGTTAATCTCCTTCCTTAGAAAAAAGTGTATCTCTAAAGTACCAGTTTGTATAGAGTATGCTTTGGACCTGTCCCACTGTTAAATAAAGCATAATATAATAAGCTAGAATTTGCAATGGCTGCCTGACACACACAAAGGTATTTTAATTAACCTGCATGCAGAAATTAACCCTTAGAGTACTGCTTCAAATTCCTCAATGTATTTTGTTAATTTTACTAGTGGACTATGCTGCTTTTCTACTCAACTCATAGTATGGTACATAAGGCACATTAAATAGCCACACACAAAAAAGAAGTGAGAAAAAGGGAAAAAACCCAACCAATCAAAAAAACCTCAAACCAACCAGCAAACAAACAAAACCAAAACAACAAAACAAAGAAAACCAAACAACTTCTTATAAACAAGGGATGCTACAAGACTAAGTGCCTCAGGTTGCTAATGGGTAATGTATTCCTAAGCAACTAATTTTTGGTGGGTTTTTTTAAGGTTTTATATTATGACATGTATTAAAAACTTGTAATATTTCACCATAGCTGTGTGCTTGTTAGTTTTGTTCCCAAAGTATCATAGGTATGTATCCTATAGAAAGAAGTCAGTTCTTTAAGGGTTAATGTGCGGTTTAAGGAATCCTGAGGTATTCTCCCGCTTGTCATTTCTTAAAGGTATCTGCATGTTAATTCTCAGATATTACCTGAACATTTGAATATAAATACTATAGGAATGACTAACTGAATGAATGAAATAATTCATTTGAAATGCTTGCTTGTATCTTGTAAATGACTGGAAGGCAGAAATGTGATTTCTGAATCAAGGTCTTTAACGAAATGCATTAAAAAAATCACCGGAGTAGAAACCGACAATTTACTCTGATTTTTTTTTTTTTTTCTTTCAAATAGCCCAATAGAATCCTGCCAGAATTTCTACAAAGATTTCACATTACAGATCGACATGGCATTCAATGTGTTCTTCCTACTCTACTTCGGCTTGCGTGTAAGTAGCGTGTCTTTGACAGAATAGAATGAGTCAGGGAGGGAAAATAGCTATTAGATAGGGAGAGTCTTTGGATACAGCCTGACTTTACAGTGGCTGGACAAAATTAAGCTAACATTTAGGTAATAATAATAAGCATCTAAGATCACTAAGGAGACAGTTCATAAGCTAAGCCGTCTGTTTCAGAATGTTCTTATGTGGTAGAAAGTGGAAACTATTACAGTTCAGTGCTGGTCAGTGATGTGGAATCTAGTTGTCAATGGAGTGATAACTACCTCAGCAAGACTAGTGAATACTTGATCTATTCCTCTGCTGCTAGATGTGTCTTTGGCAGTTGAAGGTTGAGATAACAGCTGGTAGAGCTGCTGCACCAAGTTTTGTGCACAGCCACTTTCCCTGACTGGGAAAGTCTTCCCTTTTGGAAGGGAGAGAGAGTGCTGTAGAATTCACTTTGGTCCTGTTGACTGAACACACTTTAGCAGTTGCAATATGTGAGATATGCTGCTATAACACTTTTTTCCAGTTTTATTTTCAACCAGAAGAAATCTTTGTGTTTTCCAAAACTGCTTTGTGATGCAAAGTGAAGTATGGTGAGTGGGGATAATAAGGATTCAATTAAGATTGGTACTCCTTATCTAACTTAAAAGGCTAATATAGGTGCAACTTCAGTTCTCAAAGAAGTCAGGAGTTCCTGAGGAAAAGGTGATACTTGGTTGTGTGGATGCAAGAATTGGATTGATAATGAATTTGCTAGTTATGTAATAATATCGTTGGTTGGTTGTTTTTTTCTGATAAATATCTCCTGTGAGGACTCATTGGCAAACTAAATATTTGAAGAAATATTTTAGAATCTCATCCTTCCCCATCTGTTCTCCCCAAAATGACATTACAACTCAAAATCATAAAAATATTACTATATCTTCAGTTCTAGAAGATATTTTTACTCAAACACATATATATCCATTTGGAAATCTTTGTTAGGTAGTATCCAACTATGTGAGAACTCAAGTGAAGTCTGTAAACCGCTGATGAAGACTAAGCCCAAATTGTATGAGTTAGCACATAATCAAGCAATAGGGTCTGGCAGAGATACGGCAAGTATGGAAGTAATCCTTCTTTGAAAGTGACAGAATTATGCTAGTGCTTCTAGAAGAACATGATTCCTCTTCAAGCATGGCAGGATTGCTTCTGTAATGAAATTGGCTTTTATTAACTGCTAATTACCTGAATGAATGACTGTTCAAAACTTCCATGGAAAAGTGTGAGTGACCTTTACAGTCAACAGACTTTGTTTTTGCTGTTGAATAACACACTTTAACCTTTTTGAAAACCTACAGGTTATGCCCTGTGGAAAGATGAAATGCTGATTAGAACATGCAGTCCTGAATTATACCTTTTAGGAGTCATCCTGGTGATTACCTCTGAACAGGATGTTAAAGTGACCCTTTGTAAACTATCATATATTTAGAAACCTGTGAACAGCAGATACATGACGATATTACTACCAACATGTTTGGTGTGCTAGAGTAAAGGCGATATACTTTGAAATATTTTGTACTCACCTACATTTTTCTAATATTACTGATACATTGTTAATAAATATGAAGAAAATGCTTTTTAGCACAGATAGTACAATTAATCATATAAATGATGTGTCTCTTTGGTTAGACCTTTCATTTTAATGTCAATGTGGTTATCAAGAAATGCACAATATAGACTTCTTTCCAGTAAGACGTGTTGCTTTGTTTGAACTGACCTAAACCATAAGTTACTTCTCCACTAACACTGGAGTTTAATAGTTTAGAATGGGAAATATTGCACATACGTGAAACCGCCATGAGCATAATCTGGTTCTTTCACCCCTCCCCCTCTTTTTTTTTTTTTTCAGTTCATAGCAGCCAATGACAAGCTATGGTTTTGGCTAGAAGTTAATTCAGTAGTAGATTTCTTCACAGTCCCTCCAGTGTTTGTGTCAGTATATTTAAACAGAAGTTGGCTTGGTAAGTAAAATAGTTTTTCCTTTTAATAACTGTTATAAAAATACTTAAACTTTTCACGTTTTGATGAAGAATTTCTTCATCTTGTGGTATTGTATAAGCGAAATGATCTTATCCAAATTGTTTTGGCAGTGAATTTGCCATTTCAGCGGACAGGTAGGTTATGTCAGAAAAAGCACTTACTAAGTCCATTTTGTTCTTGATTCATTAATATAATCTCAGTGGTGGTGAACTCCAGCTTGGAAGTACTGTGTAATGTGAGGCCATTTTTATAAAACGATGAATCTGATGTAATCATATCAGCTTACAACCTGAACACATGATCCAGACCATTCATTCAGTGGACTGAGCTGCCGTGAATCATTGTCAACGATGAAGTCAACAAATTTTCTTCACATTTTGAGCCAGTATAGCTAAATTTTAAATCCATTGAAACCACAGATTTGGAAGATTTGTTTAGACACTTACTGCGCTTAACATTTGTGTAGGACTGCTAGGAATGCATTAGAAAAGAATGTGCCACGTATAAAAGGGAATACAAAGTGAAACAGAGCAGGCAAAATAAATCAATTGAAGAACACCCATAATGTGGCATATGAAGTTTCTTGTACAAATTGCATATTCTCTCAAGTTAAGTAAAATGAAAGTCAAAATTTGCCAGTTTTTATTCAAGGAAAAGTTCCTAAAAATGGCATACTTTGTGAATGCCATGCCTTTAGACAACATGTGAAACCTCACAATTTAACAATCCATTTCTCCAGAAATACAGGCACTCACGGTCCCTGCAAACTGAAGAGTGGTCATCTTAAATGTTTCACATGAAAAGGAAAATAAAAGAGAGGATCTTTTAAAGTATTATAATATTTTCAACTTGATATAGAAGTGCAGAGATGCAAAAATTATTGATGAATTACTGTTGTATGAAAATAGATTAATAAGTGTATAACCATGTCAGAGCTCATACTGTACACATCAGTGGTTATTAGTATGCCAAAGAAGAAAGCAGCAAGAAAGCCAGGAAATAACACCGCAGATCTTCATATGATTACTGTCTTCATTACATACATATGTTGTGCATGTAAAATGAAGTAATGCTTTTTGGAGGGAAAATGTCATATGGTTCCATACTATTATAGGAAGTCACATAAAAGCAAAGAAGGTATGTAAATAAAAACCCAAGCTTATGCTTGAAATATAATTGCTGATTTCACTAGTTATAACTCAATCCCAGATTCTTTGCATTATATGAATTAATGGCATGCATATCAGAGTTTCCCAGAACTTTGAAATCATTGGAGATGAAGGCTATCAAAGAACAAAAACTAGAATCACAGAATCCATAGAAAATGAGTATGAAATAAGAAAACAGCAAAACTACAAAATTTGGGAAATGAGGCAAAGAGAGAATTATTTGAGATGAGTATCCTTCATGAAAGTGACAGCATAATTGACTGACTCATGGTGACACAGCAATCTAATCAACAGTACCAACAGGAATAATGAGAGAGTTTGCCCATTGAGCAGTTTCTGCTGGACAGTTTTTACAAAATTTATGTCATTTTGTAGGCAGAGTTAAGCATTGCACTTATATTTATTCATAGGTTTGAAAGGATTTCCATCTCTCTTAATTACACCAATGTCACCACTTTTTATTGGTTTCTTGTTTATAGTCCCACTTTACCTGTTTTCTCAAAGAATCCATCTGAGACATTTTATCACTTGCTGAGGCACAGATTTTTTTTTTTTTTTTTAATGTAGTAATCTTAGGAGTGACATATTTACAATGTTTGAGCTTTACACCTGCTTCCATGGTGTTTATTTCAATGGGATTTTCACTTTAGCATATATCATCCTTGGTGAAATAACTCTAAGTAACTCATAAAAGTGAATTACTGGAGTCTCTGACACAGCTGCAATTTAGATCAGCAAATTATTATTTTGAGATGCTGTGATGAAAAAGTTTTTAAGCAAATATACTGAAGTATATTAATAAAGATTTTCTATTCCTTTACACCTTTTAAAAAGATGCCAGAATTTCCTCTGCCTGTAAAAAACTTTGGGCATACCTGTAGGTAATGCTGTGGAAGGACTGGGAATATGAGTGGAGGGGGAAGGTTGACTGCAACAAATTATTTACAGTTTCAGGTTAGATGCCTCCTCTTCCTTTTATCTAATTTTCGTAATCGAGAGAGAGATCCTTGTGCAAAGGGTGATTCAGAACATGTAAGTTCTGGTTTCTGCACCAAGTGTCCCTGTGGAAATATGAATCGCAGGGAGGTGCCTTCTAGCAAGGCAAGTAAATAGGGAGTGCTTAATGTTAGGCAAGGCAAACAAAATTTAACAGGTTTGGACTTCAGTGTATCCCAAGAATTCCTTGCGTGTTTTAAGAATTTGTTACTGATTAAGCAGAAGTCCTTTATAAATAAGCCTTGAATTTCAAGATCATTTAGGAGTCAAAATACAGTACATTGTACTGGAATGTATTGTGCATCAGGGTCTTTCCAGTTTATTTCACTATTGATTCACATCAATCAGCTGTGATGACTTAATCTAAGCACTAGACAGAATGAAAATCACCAGAATTTGGCTACCTGAATTCACGATTTCACAAGAATGGTCCTGGTTTAACTAACTGATGCTAAAGAAAGTACAAACATACAGTTTAAAGAGTATTTAAAAAACTCAAACCGTACTAAATAAAAAATAAACTTTGTCTTGGGAACACTAAATGCTCATAGAAAGATGTTAAGTTTAGCAGAGGATGTGGTTTGAATGTGTAATCTTTTAATGTACTATAGTGGAAAGGCAGTGTTTTTTCTCCTTATGCTAGTTCAGAAATGCCACCATTCAGCTACTATATAACTCTTGGTATGTGAAGCCTTCCACTTCCCTTGCTACTCTTCTGTGTTCAGTTGCTCATAAAATGTATTTTTGTATCTCAAAATGCTGTATATGAATTAAATTTTCAATCAGCATTTGTAAAGGATGTTGTTTCAAATCTAATCTTCCACCTAGGTTCCAGTATGCAAACAAAATTCAGTATACAAGGTGGATCAGATTATGCTATTCTATCAGAAGTTTTCTAGGCATGGTAGGGTGTTCACTGTCTGATGTATACCTGAAGTCACAACATCACTTTCAACCTGCAAAATATCAAATTTTTAGGTTTGATAAATTGTTTAGAAAGGACTTCCAGGGTATCGGTTTTGGTAGCATAGGATACCATAAGAAAAGGAAGTACATGAGGAGAATACAGCTGGCACATGGCATGATCTACATATTATTGAAAGATTGGGGGAAAGTAGAGAAGGGGAAGAAAATTTTAATGAATCTGTAATTCAGTGATATAGATTGCTTTGACGATATAAAAATTTGTTTTACTTTGACTTAAAACTGTACAGATAAAAATATCAGCATGTTTTCTGAAGTTTTGCATCTAGATTCTCTTGACATTTTTCCAGCACTGTTTTGCAAACAGCAGCAATTGTGTAGATACTTAAACATAAACTAAAGCTATGCTTTATAAAATCATAAATATTTCTTGCACAACACTGTACAAGAAACTTTCTGATGATGACAGAAGGACAATTTTCCACTTCAAATGTTGGCTTCTGTGGAGTGGAAAGAATCTTCCCAAGGGAAGAATGATAACAGAAGGGGTGGAGTTTCTAACTCTTGAGATTTTACAGGTAATTTTGACAGTTAATTTCAATTGAGTGATTTTAGTGCATAGCTGAGTCTGGATAATGTCTTTATAGTCTAAGTGAAGGTAGGCTAAAAAGGTTGTTGGATGAAGACAAAATTTTGCAGTGGGAAAAATAATGCCATGGTAAAACTCGTCTGTTTTGTTTGTTTGTTTTTTAACGCAAGGTCATAATGATCTGAGTATCATAGCTAATTTTTAGATTCAGATCTTTATTTCTTTGGATAGCTGCCAGTCTGGTAAGTTGGAGACCCCTGCAACAAATGAACAACTTTCAGTTGTATTCAGTAATGATTTACAAACACTACACGCACCATTTAAAACTGTTATTCGATCTTCTATGGTAGGAAAGGCAATTCAGATAAATGAAATGCCTTTTATTGTGTACTTGTATGCTTATGAAAAAGGAAATATTGATTTTATGGGCAGACTGTATTGGAATAAATTACCTTGATAGGATGGTATTGTTAGAGGAAGATTAAACACATAAAATATGATCTTGGCTTCACATTTACAAGGACATGTGAATGAGGAAAAATCAGCCTTAGAACTACAGTGATTTAAATAAAGCCTAATGTATGGATTTGATAGTATCTCATATTATTGAATCACATACGTTAAAGACAGAAAAGACCTATTAAACAATCCATTTCCTTTTCCCGACCATGTGCTTTCAGTTCTTCGTCTATTCTACTATACAAAATTTCAAGTGATCCAAACTCTTTGATTTCTAATAGATTCTATTGTCAGGAAGACTTTTTCATTGTCCTTCTTCCCTGACATCCCCTTTAGTCTAGGCTGTTGCTGAAGCTGTGCTATTTTTTCAGAAAATAATTCAAGATTTACAGTAGGGAAAAGAAGACAGACAATGTGGACACATGCACAGCATAGTGAACAAATCTCTTTGTGTGGTGATTAGCATAGTTATGGAAATAGGAGATCCTTTTTTCCAGTCCTTGATCAGATTCTGTCCAGGTCCTGTTACAAACATCTCAAGTAATTTTGGATAAGGCTTGTGGTCTCCGTTTTGAATTCCTGGTCTGAGAAGACTGTTTCCAGCGTGTCTGCTAGACGTTCAGCTATTTTTTTGTGAGTCAGAGAATGGAATTGGTTTCTCTCTGTGGACAGATAGAGGACTCCAGAGTAAAAACAGTGTCTTATTAAGATAGTTAAGCTGATGGTATGAATGCCTCCTGGCCATCCAGCAAGTGTGCTTCAAGATGAAGCTTCAGTTAAAAATCTGTCACATGAAAACAACGTTTGTTTCAATACCCTGCAGACTTTTTTTGACATAACTTCTAGAGAACAGCTCAGCCTGAAACCATATTCGAATCTGCAGAGCATTTTGTTCCTTTCAGAAAACATATACGTTTTAATGGAACTTAAAGCAGTACCTCAGTTATACTGTCACAAAGAAGTGCTCTGGTAACTAAGCTGTAGAGATACCAGTGTGAGAGAGGAATTATGAGCTGCAAAACTTTATAATCATTTACTGTCTTTTGATGCATCCGCAGGTCTCGAAAGTATCTCTTTCTTAGCACCTTAAATTTGCAATCATTTGCAATGATTTGGTTGGCTAAGTATTGTGCATTTCTGCCATCTATCGGCTAAAACTTTGAACACATCCAAATTCTACAATATTTCTTACAAGGCTAGTGTATTTTATACAGCTTTAAAGCATTTCGTCATTTTATAATACTTACACTATAAGTTATTTTATATATAATGTAAGCTAAATTCTGTAAAATTTCCTAGGAGAACTGTATTTTATATATATGTGTGTATACACTGCTTTCCTGTGAAGTAACATTTCTTCGTATACTTCAATTGCCTTCAAACAAGTATCGGAATGAATTTAATGAAAGTAGCTCTGACTACTCAGCCTGTTTGGTGATTCAGCAATTATATGTCATTGAATGGACTGCATCACATATGTATTACATTGAAGACAACAATTTTTTGGTTTCTTCTGGCTCCCATGATCAGTTCAGTTTTCAGACAGCATGTACATTTTCACAGGGTACCAGTTAAAGTGATACTTCACAGCAGGCTTTTGAGTTGTTACAATATTAATAGCAAAAGGTAACCTTGTCACAAATATGTATTTGTCATAACATCCACGACCAGTTCTTATGAATATTGTTGCATGCAATTGGAATGCATTCACCTCTCGTCTCCACTGATGAGAAGTCAAACAAGATAGTTAAAAGACACTGGAGCAGAGAAGCAGCACAGGGACAGTATTAGTCTCGGGTGTCATTAGTTCCTGTCGTCCAGCTGACATTCATAGAAACTATGTGCTTGCCTCCTTACAACTCTGAACTGAAAGCAAACTAGATAATTTAAATCATGTTCTCTTCCCAGTCTATCACTGTGACCTGTATGTAATATTGCTTTGAAAATTGATCCTAAATTAATTCTGTTTTCTATTGTACTCTGATTGGGAGGGGCCATAGATAGGGGTGTACCTTGATTTTTTTCCTGTGTGAATGAGTGGCAAGCTTAGCCCAAAACTAGTCATCCTCTCTGAATGTTGAGGAACTATTGCAAGTTAACGTCATAGCTGACACCAGTTATCTTGCTGTAAATAGAAGTGCTTCCTAGTTTAGCTTGCTGGCTGGACTGCTTTGACCTCTTGCATTTTGTCTCTGAGAGAAAAAAAAACCAACTTGATTGAGCAAGAATGCATCTTTAGTGGAAAAAAAATCCAGTCCTAAGTTTATAGTTACCTATAGACAAATGTGTATAGTTTGATACCATGCTGCTTTCCATGTGATCCCAAGCCCTGCTTGTCACTAGCTTGTTCTCTTCATTATCAAGCATTACATCCTCTAGTATCATTGGTTAACTTTATTAGTGTGGATTTTACTTTTCCTCCAGAAAATGAATAGAAGTATTAAATAACTTAAGGTCAAGAACATATCCCTGAGAAGACTTTTAGGGAAGATATGCCAGATTCATTTCAAGACTTAATGGTTTTTGGTCCATTT
Organism: Caloenas nicobarica; assembly: GCF_036013445.1. NCBI lineage: Eukaryota > Metazoa > Chordata > Aves > Columbiformes > Columbidae > Caloenas > Caloenas nicobarica. The sequence goes on along the minus strand of NC_088251.1, from coordinate 25,069,451 downwards.
AATGAGCGCTATGGCAATGCAAGTTATAGCGGTATTTATAGCTTTGTCACTCAAACATGACATTTAATGGAAAAACTAATGGGATGTTTTTCTAAAACGTATACCCGAATATAATTCTTTATCTTAACCACTTAATTAGTAGAAGTCTTTGTTTTGTCTGAGATTGATTGACAGTCTTATGGTTACTTCTTTTAAACATGAAAATAACATTAACTTTCTTAAATGTTTCTGGAACTTCTATGTATTATATGTGCCGTACTTACTGAAAACTAACATGAAGTAGTCCACAGAGTGGATACTTTTTAAAACTATCGAATGCACGTTACCCAGACATGATGACTTAAAAATGTCTGGCTTAATGAATGTGTTTGTTAGCATTCTCCATAGTCACATTAGGAAGGCAAGTATGCCATCATTACATGATTGGCTTTTCCTTAGCTATAAAATATATATCTGGGACACTTCTGCCTTTTCTCAGTTATTACTGAAATGTACACCATGCTGCTAGTATAGAATGTTACAATTAAGATGTCTTTTATTTGCAATGCAGTAAGTGTGTGCTTGGATATCATAGTTCATAAACACTTTCTCATTTTTGGAATTTGATGTTTTAAAATACAAAATATATGTTAATATTTTGACTTCTGTGGTATTTGGTGATATTTTTTTTTTAAGAAACAATAAATGTAGTCAGTATTTTAATTTAAACAACCTAAATTTGAATTCTGTAATCACTTTTTCCTTGTCTGTCATGAAGAAGTCATATAGACAGCTCTCCCTTCAATGAAATACTCTTACTATTTATTATAGTTATAATATTTAGAACTTCCAAAGGTATACTAATTTTCTTTAGCATCTGGTTTGCTTTTTTTTCAGATAGTCGTTTCTGTGGTGTAAACCAACCTCTTTCTTACCACAGGCAGTAGACAAAATAACATAAGCAGCTAGACTTTATGTCATCTCATATACCCATGTCATCAGCGGTTAATGTTCTATTTCATATTTTTTTCTGAACATCAATTCATCAACATTCATGATCATAGTCTGCCAAATTTAATGATTCAGAAACACAGAATGTCACTTTGGTATAGACGGACTGTGAAATTCTAAGTAGCTTATAATAACTGATTTTAACTTTTTCACCCATATTTCATTCAGTCATACTCCTTCTAGGATAATAATAGGATAGTAATATCAAGTATATGGGATTTATGCTGAAAAATAAATCACTGCAATTCCTTTTAATAGCCAAACATTTTGCATTTTTTTGTAAGATGTTATGTAATTTTCTTGTCCCCATCTCTCTTCTTGTCTAATCAAAATATGTTCTCAACATCTGCATATTATGTGAAAAAAACACTCTAATGTTTTCTTTTTACTCTGCTTTTGATTATCAGTTTAATTACTGTATTACTTTTCTTGTGTTCTCTAATGGTTTCAATAGTCTTTCAGACTCTGTGATTAATTCTTTTGTTCAAATGAAGGCTAACCAAACTGTACAGTTTTGTCTATAATAGAACATGGAATAATGTTCTAAAAGAAGAAAACCCTTTCCCTCAAACTGCTTAGGGAACCCATAATTCACTTATGCTGTCTTTTGACATTCGCGTTCCTTTGCATGTGGGGGCATTTAAAAATGCTACTTGTAGTGTCCAAAAAGATCATCGTATTATCATTAGTCAGATGTTTTCCAAATTTTCCTTTGCTACCTACAGCATGTAACTAACCTGCATGCTTTCCTGACTGGTAATATGAGAAAGATAATTTCTGAAATTTAACTGACTGTTTGTTATCTTTAAAAGTCAGCTGAAAGACCAGTTAAAAATAAAATTTAATGTCTTGGCTCCAAGATAGTATGCTAACTTGTACAGTAACTTGTAGGTATTAATCTCTCTATTCATTATTACATTATCCGTTTTTTCCCCTAATATTTTCTTTCACTGATTTCTTGGTAACTTTTTAAAAATACATTGAATCTGAGTAACGTTGTTGCAGACTGTGATCTTCTCAGCTTTGAATTTTCAATGCTTGTTGTTCACACTGTTTTATATTTTATAAGTAATATAATTACTATCTGCATAATCCCCAAACCAGAAGACCTTATACCTAAAGCGCGAGAGTTTATATTCTGGTAATTTTAACATAAGTTTTATGATTTCTCATTACTGTTTTTGAGCTTCAATTAATTTTGTAATTCTAAGCATCTAACTTCTGTAACAGAGCTTAAAGGTTCTCTTTATCTTTTAAGCCCTGGACTAAATGTGCTGAGATGTCCATGTAGCTCTCATTAATTCAGCATCACTTGTCTAGTGTGCTCTGTGGTGCATGAGGCTTAGTTTATGTGGAGTTAAGAAAAGATGCATTATGCAGTTTAATTAATTAATTTTTTTAAAAAAAGTGTTCTGACCTTTTTGCAAGACTGAACTAGTCAAAGCAAATCCTCTTGAGGCTGGAATTGATATAAACTGATGCAAAGATAGTTGGTATCTCACTAGAAAGATTAGAAGTTAGGCATTCCGTACGAGATTTTAGAAAGTTCATATAGTGGCTGTTCTTACCGAGTATCAGGGAGCTCTGAATGAACTTATGTACTCAACTGAGACTGAAGGTTTATATAAACCTGATCATTCATATCCTTTCCATAATCTTTTGGCAATTCCTTCATTCAACTTTGTATATATGAATCTAAGAAAAGTTGAGAGAGGATTTGATTAAGATTTTCACTCATTATAAATCCAAACTCAAAAGGGAAAATATCATTAATACATTTCTTTAGATGCACTGCTTGACTAGCACCTGATGGGGCAAAATGCCATTGGAATTAAGTAAAATAACTTCTTTTGCTTCTATTCTTCAGGTATCAGTATGAGCAAAATTCTGACCTTCCTGCTTATGTGACATTTCAGAAGTAACAGTTGGATGAATAATAGTTTGTAACAAAGCTACCTTCCTCCTCAGTCTGTTCCTTGATCCACTATTCAGTTTTCACGATTTCAGTAACTTGCCGTACAAAGTAAGGTGACATGTAAAGAAGGAAAATTTGGGATATATAGATAAGTGTTCTTTCAGCTAAACTATTTAAGGCTTTTTCTGAGGTTTTGGACTCAGGATATTTATACTATCTGGCAGAGTTTCACACAATATTAACTTAAGTCAAGAAAGCAGTATCTTTCATAGTTTGCCACTTTTTACCACTTGTTTCACATCAATTTTTTGAATGCCTAAGGTTCTCTAATACTTCTGTATTTATAGTGTCCATGCTTACAGGATGCAGGGCTTATTCTTGATTCACTGCTGACTCCCAGACATTTAGCATTCATCAACCTTGTTGTCACCTTTAGCAGTGTTTAGTATCACACCACATCAAATTTGTAGAATCATAGAATGTCCTGAGTTGGAAGGGACGCACAATAAAATAAAACCTGAAACACAGCAGAGAAAATCTGGTCCATAAATGGCAGGACATTTCTCTGCATCACAAAAATGTCTCTGAAGCTGTTGACTCCTCTGTAACTACTTGCACTGCAGTGGTGTACTTGATGGATTGCCAGAAAGTCTTTGCCAATAAAGCTAGTGATGCTCAGAGGGCAGTATTTGCTTGCTCTTCATAAGTCCATACTTTTCATTCTTTCTGCTGCTTTTTCTAGTTTCTTCTGCTCAGAGAACAATGTAATATGGAGCAGTGTTAAATTACTAAACTTTGGAGTGCACTTTTTTCATTCAGGCATTTAGTTTTTAATTATTATTGAAATCAGTACATTGTGTTCGCCAATTTTATATAGGCATATATTAGTTATGAAACATTTTGCTCTAAATCTCCCTACTGATCTTACTACTTAAATATTAAATATGTATTAAAGAGATATGAAGCCAAAGAATTTGAATTCCCTTGGTATTTTAGGTTCTGACTATCTAAGCTCATCTTGTCTTCAAAACTGCACAGGTGTTTGCCAGAAGTAGGCTTTCTTATGAAATCTCCATAGTTGCTACTTCAGGTCAAAAGCTGAAATATATATTGGAAAAGCAGCCTATTTGACTTTATCAGCTCTTTCGTTTGTTGCTAGTAAAAACATAGCAGATGGCAGATAAACATCAAAAATAGAAGAATGCATCTTTAAAAATAGTATTCAAACATCAAAAAATATGTTTTTCTATATAAGTAAAGCTTCTAGTATATGAAACTTCTTTTTCTTCTTCCTGAAACCATTTTCAGTTTATACAGGGAAATAATTTTGCCTTCTTTTTTAAATCAGCTCCTATAAAGTAAGGCAGACGGAAGTGTGCTGTACAGGTGGGCAGGCCTAGTACACAGCATTTTATTTAGCAACATCCTGTAAGGAGAGCTGTTTATATTAAAAATAATAATATTGTAGCATCATTCTGGGGGCTTACCTGAAAAGAATCAATTATTTAGTATCTTAACTGTCAAGTTCAGTTTCAAGAGGTTTTGCATTTGAGCTATCTGCATAGTCAAAAGTAAAATGTAGTCCTTCATAAGCAAAGATGACTGAGAGTAAAATTAGTTTACTGCATTATGAGATTTCCATGGTCCTCAAAACTCTCCAGTGGTTATTTCTCCAGTATCACCTAGTTACTCCGCTGCTCAGTATAAATTATCTGTCAGTTTTATTGTCTTCCTAATTGCTGGTTGTGTTTTCCTTCGATCAATCCCTTACACTGTGGAACAATTTCCTTCAGAACTGTGAGAGGTTTTGTGTACAGGTGAGCTCATGCTGAGCTACAGAGATACATTGGTGCCTTTCCAATCACTGCGTGTCCAGCAGTTAATGCCAATCTCCTTCATCCACACTGCAGCCCCTTGGTCATTCAGTGTCATGTGCTTGAAAATGTAGAATAATTTCAGTTGATGCTCAACTTAGGGGATGCAGATGCATACCTCCATAGCCTAGCAGAAAGGTGTTTTATTGCTATGAGCTAGCTTTAATGTTAGCAACCAAGTACAGCATTGACACTGTGTGCTGATATTGAGGTGGATACTATTTTTACATTGTATCAGTTTGCTTGCTTTTACTTAATTCTGATCTAGGATGCTTTTCTCTGAGTTAAGTCAAGTGAGTCAGTGAAGTTCAAAAATGTAATTCTTCTTCAACCTTGTGACAGAAGAAGAAATAATCACAGTGGGATAAACATAAAATCCTAATACAATTTGAATGCCTTTCACAGCCTTTCTGGGTTTTATGCCTAAATTCTTAATCTGACAGCTGGTATGAAATATTCTGTTTGTTGTTATTACAATATAAATTTAAATTATATGCAAGGAATCATTCTTTGCACTAAGACGCCATCACTTCTCTTGCATAGGCATAAATATATTACGAAGCTTGGCACCCATCTGGTCAGAAAACTGATTTTTTTTAATTGCACTTGGATCATAATCACATATAGAATTTTGTGGCTTATTGTTTTCATAACTCGTTTTTCATAATTAATATATTTGTATGTATCTGCTCATATCTATTCTATAAATATTTTTTTGTGTAATTCAAAGGCTAAAGAAGGTTCAATGGCTAGGCTGCATTATATCGTACCAGTTGATTAGAACTTGAAATACTTGACTCCTTTTCAAGTTTTATTTCATAGCACGCTCATTGCTTCTTTGGCAGTTATGGCCCATGCCTTGTGACTCACAGGAGCAAAGACAGACAGAATTGCAAATCTTTTTTTAAACCAACGTCCTGCAGCATGAGTCAGTCTTTAGATCTGCCCTTTGTCCTTCCCTTGTCTTTGTTCTTCTCATTTGTCCTACCCCATGGTTATAGCCTCTCAGAATAGCATATTCCTGATTTTAGTGCAATTTGTTCCTGATGAATGCCAGGGAAAATTATACAGGATGCGAACTTGTCATTCTCTGGGAAGCGAAACTACTGTATGTTGAGTTGTAATGGGCACTTTAAAAAACAAGCCCCAAGTTTCCAACCTTCAGTGACACCTATCTACAAGGTTAGCTTGCTGAGGTGTAACCTCATAATTTCAAGGGTCATCTTGATTTTAGTAGCATCATCAGTAAAGTGTCTAATTGATTTATTCTCCAAAAATCAATGAGTTAAAAAAGACATATTTTTCATCCTTTTTGATTATAGACTTCAGTATCTAGAAAGAATTACACAACTGTAAGATTAAAAAAAAAAAATAGAAAAATGAGAGATGAATAAATTCCTTTCTCCCTAGCTGTTTTTAACATGAGGTAAGTTATGAGTATTGTTTATCCTTTGCTTTCAGGCTTTCATTAAAAATGGCACCACCATTAATATGATGGGATGATAAGTTCCTTTATAAAATATGATGCTTATGAGATAATAAACTCTGATTTTATGTAAAGATCTACTATTCGTTTACTACTGGGTATATCTCTGCTTGTCTTGTGGAATGTGACGTAGTCATTGCCTGCAGTGGTATAAAACAGTGAAGTTAATATTTACATATCTAGTGACTCTGTTATTGCTAGTGCCAAGCTTTCTGAAAATAGTGTAATATCTTAAGACCTTGAGACTGGAAGATAAAAAAATAAATAATGCAACTACATGCATTTCTTTAGGGACTCAAATGTGGATTGTAAATTTACCTTCTATGTCATTTAGTGAAATTAATGAGTGGCAAGTGCTCGGCAGAATGGATCTTAGATTGTTCTGGTTTTGTCATAGCCCATAGATAATGCCACAAAGCTGTACCAAAAAGTAGTTGTTGGCCAACCTGTATGGTTTTTATATTCAGACACATGAGGTTATTTTTCTTCTATGAATAATACTTTAATACTTTTTGAAATAGGACCATTTCTTGTAGAACAGCAGCCTTTATACTGTAGTTTCAGAGGTAGCAGTATGAGAGAGAAGAAAGATAACATGTGGAACATTCCATGTTGCCTTTTTAAAATTAAAAAGTCATTTTCAAGGAAGGAATGATCACTGGACATAAAAAAGTTATTTTTCTCTACAGCAGGTTTCTCTTTGGCAGGTTTCCTTGTGTTTCATTTTTTTTTTTCTAGATTGTGCTTTTGGGCACACCTGTAAGCAGATAGTATCCTACAAAAGCGCAGCAGATCAGTCATCACTGTCTAACCTGTGCTTTAGAGGACAATAATTTGATGCCCGCATCTACCTAATACATTGGTTGTCTGTGCTCTTCCCTTGCCCTCTTACAAGATGGTACAGTAAGCACCTAGTTCTAACATAGCCAAAGGTGAAGCAGAGCTCAGCTGCTGGGAAGTCTTGATTTCTTCTCCTGCATATTTGAGATTAATAGTTTCACATTTGGATGGACTTTGAAAGCAAGTTGTCATTTAATGGTAAAATAAGCATATCAATCAATTTTTATGGCAAATTCAGGGAGAGGCACGGACTGATATGCTCCAAGGATACAATTCTGTTGAAAACATGGGAAACTTCACTTGTAACATAGTTTAAATAGCTTTGGTTCATAAAAGGTACAACAGAATTCGTATAACAGAATGAATGTTGACTAGTTTGGACTAAATACTTGGGAGCAGATTGCACACGTCTCTGGTATTTCTGATAACACACAGTTCAGAAGTTTGAAGTCTACCTCAGACCAGGAGACTGTCAACTGTGTCCTTCACAGGGGCAGGAAAAAGTACAGCAGCACTGGAAACAGTGCCATTTTCATAATGGCATCATCTTCATCTGCTTAATTGGACTTCCAACTTTGACTCAGGTTCTCATCTAAACTAGATGATGGGATATCTAAAAGGTAGTTCCCTTGACAATTGAAGAAAAAAGTTATTTAGGCTATAGAGATGAATTTTCTGTAATCCGATTTTACATCTAATATGAAAAAATTTGGCCAACTAAGGTAGATAATATAGATGGTAGAGAACTGTACTCTCACTGAAAACAATAAGCTCTCTTGCATAATCAGATTGTAGAACAAAACGCTAAATAACATTCCATAGGAAAGCAGAGACTTATGCACGGGAAAGTAATACGAACATCTTTGTGTGGCTCTGTTTGTGATGCTGAGTAGTGCTTCTCAGTACAATATGTCATCATCCTGCTGCTGCTGAAATTTAGATTCATATTTTTGACTTGTGGAACAGGTTTCCTTTACATTTATTTCCAGTTTTTGTCATTTTGTCATGTTTTCAGATTTTGGTGTATGCATCAGTTAGCAATGCACTGACAGAAAAAGGGAGAAAATTGATAAAATTCTGAATATTGTAGGGAGTTGAGAGTTAAAGGAATACTGTCAAATTACTAAAACCAAAATATAGGTTATGTAAGCTAAATGGCTTGGCTCTTGCTATTTATTACTTGGGTACTGTTTTCCTTTAGACATGTTCCAGGCTCACAAGGTAAATGGATCCTGCACGCAAACATTTGCTGTACTAAGTACGAAGTACACTAATAATAAGTTTAAAATTGGATAACAAGACTATAATACTATTCAAGATGAAATACAAAAAGAAAGTAAAATAGATGCCTTTTATGGTAAAAATAAGTAGGACATTATTTCAGTTTGAGGTTCTACAAGATGTGACTAGTAACACAGATAACTACTACCTTGTTGAAATCCTTTCAATTTGAGAAGAATGATTCAAGTGCTTACAGATATATGTATGTCTGCATACATATGTATAGAATCAAAAACTATTCCCAGTCGACTCAATGGAACTTTACTATTGTGACCAGTGGGAACATGACCAGGTTCCTTGTAAGAACACAAAGGTTACAATGTAAAGGAGTCACAGAAGTGATTTGCCTCTGATTCACTCGTTGCGTATTACTTGAAATTTGAAATTTGTGTGTACTCTTCTACCCATTTCTATAGTTGACATTGTCACACTTTAATAACATTTCCAAAATTCTTTGAGATGCTGTACATTTCCTATAAGCACATGGTGCAGTCTATTTTTGTGTCTGCTTTATACTCCAGATGGCATCAATATATTTTTGGCATATACATCTTTGTGGCTCCTCTGGGGACAAAAAATAGGAATGATAAGCATATTCCTCGAAATGAAGATAGCTTTTCAGGATGAAGTTTGTATGTTATGCTCAAGGCAGGAAAGTTGACTAAAAAAACATATATCATGGAAGGTAATATCACATATTTATAATACATTTTATTTTAAAGAATTTTTTCTAATTGAATGACATGATAGCTGACTGAACAAAAATCCACTTCTGTGAATATTCACAGAGCGAGTCTGCTTGAGAGAACTAATACGCTCTATTCTTTGTGCTCTTGCTTGATGGATTTTTTTTTTTTCCCCCCAGTAATATAGCTGTCATTAACTGGGATTAAATGAATGGTTGTTGTGTTTGTTTTTTTTATTTCATCTGGGATAAATCCTGTAAGAGTTGCCTGATTATCTGACCTCTGCCTTCTGCATACTGGCTTTAACCCAAAGACAGATATATAAAGTTGCCAAAGAAAATAATACACAGTAAACAACTCCCTTTATGCACACGAACTACAACTATATTCTTTATCACAGTACGTGTTCATTCTAAGTGAACAACAACGTGTTTGTGGGTTTTGCATTGATGGGTGTGGTTCTTTGATGTGTCTGAAAGAAGCTTATGTGGTAATATCCGGATAGAAGATGGCTTTTAAGCTCTAATACATCATGGATCAGAGGAGCATCTGCACTGCCTGCCTGCTTCCGTGCTTTGTTTTGTCCATCCAGTTCATGATACTCTAGTTTGTTTTGTGAGGCTGGGCTTTGTATTCAAATTAATTCTGTTTGTTTCATGCTAACAGAAATGGGCTAGATAATACTGAATTTTTTTTTGGTAGCAACATATAAAGGTGAACTTTGCATTATCCTGTGTTCAGTTAAATAAATTTGCTTCCAAAGAGAAGTTCTGTTAAAGAAAGAACTCTGAGCTCTCTCTCAATGTTGATACTGAATTAGCAAATACAAGGGTAAATGTATGACTGTCTTCGCTATTGGTGGATGCTGTGACTGAAGACTGGACCACAACACTTACATGCAGTGCTCCTGAAGCTGAAGATAAATAATTATGATTCCCAGCAAGATTTTAGTCTACCACAACCCTTCTGGGGGCACACGTACAGAAACTTATAGAAGTACTAGAAGGCGTAAAAAATCTCTTGGAGAATTGTTTCAAAATGGCTATCGTGTCAAAGCTGGACATAGTATCCCTGAAAAGGAAGAACAACATACTTTCCGAAACTCCTTGGTGTCTTGTTATAGGGTCGGCTCATACTGGGGTAAGATGCAATTCTAAATATTTTCTTCAGAACTGTAGTTTGTGATTCTGTCTCTGGTGCTAGTGTTATTCTTTTTGAAAAAGATATTTTATTTATTTTTTCAGCTTCAAAATAATGCTACAGGATTTCATTTGCTTTATAGGGAGAATGCCTTCTGAAACTCTCATGCTGTAATGTGTCCATAACTCCAATACCTCATCAAAGGGGTTCGGTGTTCACCTAGAATCAAGTAGTCCAGCCTTTATTGAAGGATGGAATGTAATAATCTGCATGGAGTTACTAAGAAATTATTTTTAAAACTTCTGTCATTAGTTTGACAGGTGTAAAAGTTAAAGAAATGTGCAGCAGAGAGATTTATTAACAAGTATTTGGTACAGCATTGTTTGAAAGCAATTACTGTACAACCTATGTAGATTCCAAACCTGGTGCAGTTTTGCTGTCCTGTTTCACAGGGTATTGATTTTTTTCATGCTGTGGGCTGTTTTCCCTGCTTGTACACTTGTGTTACAGAGGCAGGGAAATGTGTCAAAGTATTTTGGCTGTTTTGCTTCCAAGGAGCAGCAGATTCTTTCTCTCTATACTATTTCTTCTTGTCTTGTTCTTTGAGCAAATTTATCTACAGAGAATGGAATCTCAAGTTGCTCAATTTCATTGTGTGAAGGTGTTCAGGATAAGACTATTTTGCACCCTAAGAATTACCCCTCCTTTATATGCATCTCAGAAAAGGTTCTGGTTTCCTAAATATAGATTCTGCTTTTTTTAATTCTTCAGTAAACCATATAGTCTTAATCAAATGTAGGGTAGAAGTAGCCATTGATAGGTTTGATGATGAATGGGTGAATGGTTTGTCAGGAATAGAAATCCTATACAGAATGTCTGTGGTCTGAATGCTTATACCAATATTTTGGATGTGCTGTCAACAGAAAAAGCAACATATGGCAATAAGAAAGGGATTATGTATCTCATTGATGAGAAAAAATGTAATGCTTGAGGGTGTTCTGGTAGATTGACCTCTCATGTTGAATGAAGAAATATCTCAATTCCTGTTTTTATTTTTCAGAATCTCATTAAAGACAAATAAGTTGTCATGATTTCCTCCTCTTCCCCTTTATGGATTTAAAAATGTAAATTTCCTTTTTGGGGGTTTGTAACCTATGGGTAGTCCTGATTACTGCTGTATATTAATCCGGTGGGAAGCATCAGTTCAGCCAAGAGACTGCAAAACTGTCTGACAGACAGGAAAATACCATATTTCAGCACCCTTAAGACTATGAAGTCAAATAAAGCTTAAAATAATGTAGTTTGTTTTGCTGTAAACTTTATAGAGAAAATTATTTTCTACTGTAATTGCATTGCCACTGGCACATAGTTTATTGCTCATGTTTATATCACTGTTCTGGTCTAAGGAATCTTTTTACTGTGTCTAAGTAATGAGTCAGAAAGCAATAGGTGGAGGGTATTTGCCCCTCACCTCACAGAACTGAACAAGTGTGAAGTGAAATGAGTAAAAATACTCCTGTTGTATTCTAGATCTAGCCCAGTATTTCAACATAACGTATTATTTCCTTTTGCACAAATCATTGATTTCTGTAATACTTAAGATTCATTTCAATTTTTTGGGTGGTATTTGGCCTCTCTTAGTGGCCCTTCAAAATTGGCCTGAAAGATGTGGATGTGTTAATTCTTCATATCTAAATTCAGTGTATAAAATTTCGGGAGGGTAGACATTTAATCTCTGGGAGTCAAGCATGGTGGTTCTTGGTTTGTTTTTTGTGGTGTGGTGGAGTTTGCACATTTTTTTTATTATTATTATTTTTATAATTGTTTTTACAGATTCCAGGTCGATCACTCACAATCAGAAATAAAATTTCACCACACATGTTATCCAGGAAATTACATTGTAAAAATAATAGAACGTATTTTAAATTTTCAGTGTCCTTTGAAAATGGTTCTTTAGCAGTACAGGCAACACAGGTAGTGAAACATTTTCACAGTAAGAAAATAATCCTGTTGTATACTTGAAGGTTCATTTGAATTGTTATACCTACAACCCAAATTATTGTACTAGAGGCAGAAACTATTGACTAGAATGATTTTTCTTATATTATAAAAGAAAACTGGTTTGGTAATCATAAAAGATTTTTCTGGTCTAGAAATCTATGAATCTATTTGCCTTATCCTGAGCATTGCAACTCAAAAAATCTCCAGCTCAGAAGCATATTTTAGTCATCCTTTTAGAAGCAGAATACTGACAAGCTGAAGAAGCCCTTCATTTTATCATTTTTTTTTGATTAGAGAGATTTTCTAAGTAAATTGAATCTTTTGATACTTTTTTTTTTGGCATAAATTATAGTATAGAAGACTACATCCTGTTCCAGTCAGATTGCATAAGAAAATTCCAATATAAACCTCTTGCTGAGAAAAGGGTGAGTGACATGATGGAGAAAAAATGACATGATGGAACCAAAATGACATGATGGAGCAAGTAGTTCTAGAGCATTCCGTTCAGCAGTTTGCTCAATTAACTTTAGCAAGCAAGATCCTATTAAATGTGCAAAATTAGAATAGACTTTATTGTATTAAGTAAGAAACTTGCCCTATCTCAACTATTGATTATCTAACTTAAATGTGAAACAGTTTTGTAGTTATTTCATATTAGAAGAAATTATTCTTCCCCACATGTATAAAATATATTCCCAAATATTGCTAAGGAAAGAGAGAGGTACACATTTCTCTAAGTAGCTGAGACAGCTTTGGGAAAACGGTAATTTTTGTTAGTGCTCCTATTATAGAATTTTGCTTACTATTCTTGATGCATAAACAAATATAAAAAATTCATATTCCTGGTGAGTTTGTGGGCCTGATAGAGATAACATCTTAACTGTGAGTCAAATTAGATTTTAAAACAATGAGAGAGCATAGTATGGGGCATTGTGTTACTGATTACATGTTAGTTTTCAGGGACAGACAATTTTTTACAGATGCTTTGTCAAGAATTGCTCTTGAGTTAGACATATCAAAATCTTTTCTATTTATCTTGTTTTAATTTTGATAGTAGGCTACCTACTGAATAATTTAGGCCATTTTTGGTTTGACAACAGTCTCACTGCAACAAGGTTATTGCTGTGAGGGTTACTGTGTCATCATTTTATGGATGCATGTATGATTGCAAGCATATTTTCACATGTCATTAATGCCAGCACCAGAATGAAGTGCTGTGGGGACTTTTCCACTGGGAATTATTCAGTTGATTCATCATCCACTTGCTAAGTTCAAGTTGATATAAATAATCATACATTGAGGGGTAAATTCATTTCTTTTCATCTGAGTTTTGTGCTTGCAGTTTGTTCTCAGAAGCAGTTTTTTGTAGTCTGTTTGAAGAACAAAGCTGAAGTCTCTGAATTAGCTGCAGTTTTTCAAAATAAACATAATTTACTAGAAGGCCAAGCAATCAATGCTATTAAATGTTGCCAAACATTTAAAAATGTGCCAAACATGTATTCAAAACCAGCACCTCTTATCTCTTTCACAGTCAAGCTTGAGAAATAACTATTCAAGAATAGCAATTCCTCTTTCTCCCTCGCTTCAGTTCAGCTGGTATTAGTGGATGTTGCCAACAGACCACACAAAGTGTTCACATGGTGTAACCTACGGGGGAAGTGTGCGCACTAGTGCATTGTGCAGTGTAATTTGTCCCTACTACTGAGAGTTGTTTTGAATGACTCTTTGTGTTAATAGTGTTATGGGGAGTAAACACTGCAGGCATAGTGGGTTTCAGTTGCAAACACTGAAATAACTGATTCTTTTACTCTCAGCCCCTGAGAGTAAGGTACTGAGTACCTGGAAACAAGAACACTGAAACCTGCCAGCTGCAGCTCTGCCGTTGTCCAGTCTTTTTACATGTTAAGTTCACATCACTTTTCAGAGTTCTTTTTTTACACTGTTCTGGAATACCCATCTCTTATGAATATTTTTGATTTTCCTTCTTTAAACTGGCTTCATCTTTGCTCAAATATAAGCCTTTCAGCCCTATTTTCAAATTGTCTTTCTCACCATGGTTTATACTAAGAATGCTACTCCCAGTCTCAGCTTGTTTCATCCTGAGCCAGATTCTCCTTGGTTCTGACATCAATGTCAAATGGATTTTAAAGCCCTCGGTCAGCTAGATTTTCTGCTGAAGGGGATTATAAAACTCAGAAATGATCCAGTAGATTTGTTACTAAATCCAGTACCCTAACACTCTGTCCCACTGAAGCAGTTTGTACTCCTTGTTCAGCACCTGGTCAGGGCCAGTGACTATCAGGGCAAACAAAATTGTTTTCCTGCAATATTCATTCTGCTGATGAAATTTATATGAGGTGATCTCTCTACATAGCTCGAAATAATATTATATTCCAATCAGGTTTTCGTGAAAAAAGATCTTTGAGAGGTACCTTGAAGCAAAACTGAGAATATAATTTTAATGGGCATTGAAAATACTTGAAACACAATTTTTATAGGCTTCAAAATTTGTATCGTCATGAAGGGTTTTCCTTATCTCTGGTTCCTATACATATTGATTTATTAGAGGACTTTTTTGACCAATATAGGATATAATTTATAATAAATACAAAATTTCAATATTTCCAACATGACTGATGTTTCTACAAAAGCTAATTAATTATAAACATGTCTATAAAATATGAAGAGGTAGCATCATACAAGGTCACTATAGTTTGACTATGAAGTTTTCAATATGTCATTGAACTAATCTGCCTTTTTCTGGTGCCTGCTAATAGAGGTTATGCCTTGATACTATGAACATAAGAAGATGTTCTTGTTAAATATTACTTTCTTGCTAGGTTGATGGAACTCACAGATTATTTGCAAGACAGGAAGTACAGAAGATCATATAAAATTACATGTTCATAGGAACCTAGTAACAGAACTGTTTGGGTCTTGAGAAGAGTAGAATACTGGAGACAATTCATTTGCCATCATGATAAGGAAAACTGTTATTTTGATTTCATTTCTGTTCTTCATATTGGAACCACACAAAGCAGGTAATACTCTGAGATTTCTGATGATCAATATTTGATCATTTATGTGCAATAATTCCTTTAGCTATAAAACACAGCCCACAAATAATGTCCTAGACAAGATACAGAGGTTACAAGGTGATTATAACCTTTTATAATTAACAAGCGAGTTCCATTTGTAGTTCAAGCAAACTGTTCAACCAATCTCTCCACTTTCATTTTTTTAAATTCTATTCTCTGAAGGGAATTCTTTAAAATAGTGTAGGCTGTAGCAAATGCAGAACTTAATCCATAATGATTTTCTTCTTCCACAAAAAATACATTGAAATCATAGTCTTTTTGTTCTACCATTTGAGTCTCAGCAACTAAAATATATCTTAAGCATTGTAAGAGTTTGGAGACAGAAGTTTTCTTGCTGACTTTTATGTTTCTCAGGCTTCTTTTTGAAACATTGCAATGAGTAACTCGACCATCTTATTAGCTTCAGATGCAATGCAAAACATTTGAAAGAAAAGATTTTTCTCCCAGCAGCCATTTTTCAAAAAGTTCGTAGGGAGTGGAGTAAGGGGGAGATAGCTGGATCGAGCAGAGCTGAGGAAGTTTAGGGTTGCTAGTAAAGGTCTTCTCCATCCCTATCCATCTGTATCTCTTTGGACAGAACTAGCAACTGTGGGAACTACTGCAAGTGGAGCAGAGGGAAATGTCTCTCATAGTTTGAGCACTATGATCCAAAATGATTACAGAATCTTAGGATCATAGGATCATTTAGGTTGGAAAAGACCTCAAAGATCATAAAGTCACACCGTTAACCTAAGACTGCCACATCCACCACTAAACCATGTACCTCAGCACCACATCTACCCATCTTTTAAACCTCTCTGGGGACGGTGACTCATGCACTTCCCTGGGCAGCCTGTTCCGAAGTTTGACAACCCTTTCCTTTAAGAAAATTTTCCTAATATCCAATCTGAACCTTCCCTGGTGCAACTTCAGGCCCTTTCCTCTTGTCCTATCACTTGTTACTTGGAAGAAGAGGCCAACACCCTCCATGCTACAACCTCCTTTCAGGTAGTTGTAGAGAGTGATAAGATCTCCCATCAGCCTCCTTTTCTCCAGACTAAACAGCCCCACTTCCCTCATATGCTCCTCTTAATAAGACTGGTACTCCAGACCATTCACCTGCTTCGTCACCCTTCTTTGTACATGCTCTGACATCCCAATGTCTTTCATGTAGTGAGGGGCCCAAAACTGAACACAGTATTTGAGGTGTAGAGGGAGATGATCGCCCCCCTAGTCCTGCTGTATCAGAAATATTTGATACAAGCCAGGATGCTGTTGGCCTTCTTGGCCACCTGGGCACACTGCTGGCTGATGTTCAGCTGGCTGTTGACCAAGACCCCCTGGTCCTTTTCTGCCAGGCAGCTTTCCAGCCACTCTTCCCCGAGCCTGTATCGCTGCCTGAGGTTGTTGTGACCCAAGTGCAGGACCTGGCACTTGGCCTTGTTGAACCTCATACAATTGGCCTCAATCCAAAGATCCAGCCTGTCCAGATCCCTCTGTATGGCCATCCTACCCTCAAACAAATCAACACTCCTACCCAGCTTGGTGTTATCTGCAAATTTACTGAGGGTTCACTCAACTCCCTCATCCAGATTATTGACAAACGTACTAAACAGAACTGAGCCCAGTACTGAGCCCTGGGGAACACCTCTTGTGACCGACCACCAACTGGATTTAACTCTATTCGCCACAATTCTTTGGGCCTGGTCATCTAGCCAGTTTTCTACCCAGCAAAGAGTACACCCATCCAATCTGTGAGCAGCCAGTTTCTCTAGGAGGATGCTGTGGGCAATGGTATCAAAGGCTCTACTGAAGTCTAAATACACAAAATCCACAGACTTTGCCTCATTCACTAAGCAGGTCACCTTGTCATAGAAGGATATCAGGTTAGTCAAGCAGGACTTGCCTTTCATAAACCCATGCTCTGATCACCTGGTTGTCCTGTGCATGCTACATGATGGCAGTCAAGATGATCTTTCTCTAATTGCAAATGGATCTGAAGTTTTTAATTATTAAGCATCATTTTGTTGCTTTTCATCTAAATCCCCAAATCCAGTTTTCAAGTTGTGATTAATCTTCAGAGTTCCCCGTGGTAAGTAATTACAAAGAAACTTTGTATCCATGTAGTACACAGACAGGAGAGATTTTCTACTTTGTTAAGGCTACTTATGAGCCTTAATAAGGCTACATATAAGTCTCAGCAAGAGTAAATTTTCATTTAACAACTTTACCAGAATACTGCAGAAATAAAGCCTTGATTTAAACATATCTCACCACATGCCTCTTTGCTCTCAAGGGGAACCTCTTGACTCCACTGAAGTGACGAAGTTTGTGACCATGTTTATATGTTTGCTGGGACCAGTCTTTCCTTAAGTGTCTAGAAGAACTTACCCTGGACCTAACTGTAACAGTTGCAATAACATGTTACACAACATTTATGTAACTCTTGGCTGTACCATCTAATAAAAATTATCCTCAAAGCCTTATTTTAATTTTATAAGCTGTGCATGGGTATAATACACACTTTACTTCTATTCATATGCCAAAGATCTGCAGCCAAATTATTTACTATCAGCATAAGTCTCTTTTATAATTTAAGCCCTTAATCTTCTATAGTATTTTCTTTTGCGCATGCTCTCTCTGGGTGTGTCTCACTGGTTTTGCAGTTGTCTGTGAATTGCTATTCATGCAACCTGATTTCAATACAAAAATGCTATTTCTTTGTGAAAGTAGTTACTTCTTTAATAGTAAAAATGTAATCTATTCCTATAGTTATATTCTAATGGAAAGAATTACAGTATATTTGTCAGTTTTAAGAGAGAATGTGTCATTTCTCTGTTCTGCTTGAGCTTTTGGAAATTAAGGTGAACATAGGGAGCATTATTAGAACAAAAGGTTTTACGTCATTAAGATTTACCAATTTAATCAGGCATATACGCAGTGTACTTTATCCAGGTTATCAGATTTCTTGTCCGTAATCTCTTATTTTTCACTAAGCAACGTGAGAGCTTGGAGGACTGAGGGTGTTTCAGATCTGTATGTATCTTTGACAGCCTCGAAGAGAAGGACATGTGCACTAGAACTACCAATAGAACCTCAGTGAGGTTTTTTTCATCTTAGCTTTCCTTTCCTCCCATGGCTTCCTGCATAAACTAAGGCTTTCTGGTAGGATGCTTCAGCTATTAAGGAAATAAGTTTAAAACAATTTGAAAAAGACCTGGTAAAGATCTTGGAACCGTTAAATATGGAAGAACATTTCGAAGGTATTTGACATGTTGTATGCTACCTCTGTTGGTTTCATTGATCACTGTCATTGTAAGTGAAGTGTTATAATTTGAATTATTCTTTACTAGAGCTTTTTTTTTTTAACTGCAGGTTTAAGATTTTTAAGAGCCCTTAGACTGATTCAGTTTTCAGAAATTTTGCAGTTTCTGAATATTCTTAAAACAAGGTAAGACCTTTTCTTATGTACTGGGTTAGTTGCATTGGTGACAGAACAAAAATGGTTTATTGTTTGTGGTCCTAGTAATATATTGTTTTCTTTTCTGGAGAAAAAACAACTTGTTATGTGTTCTTCAAACATTTTTGTGCTGATGAATGACTTATCAATGTCAGCATCTTTTGCCATGTGACCAGTAGAAGATTTTACTTCATGTGCTGAAATATCTGAAAAAGACTAAGTGCTGATAAATTAAAAGCAGAATGAATTATAAAGCTCTGCACTGATTAAGTATTCCTTCTTTCCACATACTCAGTCCATATTCTGCTGCCTTGGAAAAGCAGAAATCACAATTCATTTGACAGAATACAGCTAACAAGTATTTTGAGAAATAACTATTGTGGCTCTATTTCAGTTTTTATTTTGAACTAAGCATCCTTCTTCCCATCAAAAACATATGAAAAAATTAATTTTATACTCGGATATCTTTATACTGTGTTCACGGTCATTAGCATTTCTTTCAAAGTATTTTTAAAATATCCCAAGTAACCTTCTGGCTTTCACTGATTCTTCAGGCTATTAATACAGGAAAATTGTAGAGAAGCACAACTTTGAACAAAAGATCACTTTGAGGAAAAAAAAAAATGAACCTTATCATGCCTTGCAGTTGAAGACACATGGCCTTTCATCATTCCCTAAAATGCTCCAGCTGAAGTATTCAATCCAGCTTCTAATAATTACTGTAAACTCAGGTCCATTCTGAAATCCTGTGCTCTCTCCACTAGTTGATGATGCACGTTGGAAGGCTTTATGTGCAAGTAACTCCATTTACTTGCTATGTTAAGTAGTAGCAATGGGAAAATACATCATTGAGATTTGTACACACTCACGGTAAACAGCTGTTTTTTCAATCCTTAACCTTTAAACTATTCTCTTTGCTGTAAAATTCTCACACTGTCTGTCTTTATCTGTGTGACTGTAGGGAATCCAGTTCTTGTCAAATTAAGGAATAAAAGAATGTGCTGTGAAGATGTGGTCCAGTAGCTTAGAATGCTACCTGTATGGTAAAGGCGAGTAATTTGTGGAGGAGCCCAGAATATTTGATGAGTTTGCATGTAACACACAGAACAACCTGGCCAAAAGAAATAGCAGTCAATGGAAAAGCCTCATAAACTCAAAGGATATTAGATAAAGGTTAAAAGCCCTTTCAGGAGGGGTGGATTTGTAAACTTCCAGATCCATCAATGAAGGGATACTGCATTAAGCACATTCAGCACACTTAAAGCTGGCTTATTCAAGATTTAAGCATTCATTTAAATAGCATTTCTCTGATGCAAAATTTACTCTTAGCTTGGATATCATCTCTCTGATTATTTATATGAATGTCCAAATATCTGTAAAACCCCAATGTTGATTATTAGAAAGCCTGTAAAGCAGAGACTCCTTGTATGACTGCTTTTGACTAGAGGTATTTTAGTGTGCTTGGCATTAGTAACAAGTAAATACTGACAAGATGAGAAACTGATAGGGTGTAAAGGGCATTGCTGTGTTTTTAATATTTGGTGCAATTAGAGAAGAAACTTTTTTTCTTCTTTCCCTCAGTAAAGAAAAAGGTTTATTCTATCCTATAAATCAAAATTACTCCTGGAATTAGTGACTGAGATACGAGGGTTAAAGAAGCATATATTATTTGCACAATGGACAGAAGGGTTATTCCAAACACTGGAATTCAAAGAAAGAAGCTAAACAATGCAAAAATAGAGGCAGTGAGAAGTCTAGCAATGTAGTATGGGAGTGTTAGATAGTTATTTGAATATCTGAAATATTGTTAACTTTTTATCAAAAGAACCAGTAAGGCAAAGCAAAATCTTACTGCAGCATATTAAAAGACTGTACTCTGATAAAGATCTTTGTTTCCCTAATTTGAAATTAAATGTATTTTACTCAATAGTTTTTGTTCCTGTGTTTTATGAAAGAGAATGAATTGTGTGGTGTTCAGCTGAAAATTCCTCCGTCATTTCACTGTTTTCTAATATTTTTCAGTGAAACTACAGTGGCTTAGGTAGGGCTTACAGTAAGAGATTTTGCACAGATGTTGGAAAGAGCTTAAAGAGAGGAAAATGTTTGTGACTAATCCTTCATCTATGTTTAGGCTGTGGCAGAAACACAGGAGTATTTCATAGATGAGAGATAAGGTACAATGTTTAATAAATCTGCAAAAAAAAAATGTACTAAACAAGTCATTTAAATATTTATTTTTAATGACCGCAGTCATTTGCTTGTATTAAATTAATATGCGGAGAGCAGCTGACACATTATTGTATCAGGAGTCACTCTTGTTCTAAATTCAGGTGAAGAATACCTTTTGTAATGGAGCTTTGAATCAGTGTGATTTCTGTTATTTGATTTAATATAGGAACCTGTTGTTTAGGGTCCTGTGCTCTGACTGAATTTTATCACCAACAAAATACAAACTTAAATCAACCATATCTTAAGAAACAGAGAAATAAGGAATATGTGTTGATGTAGGAAAACACCAATTAATTGCAGAACTTCTGATATATTATCTTATTTTTGAGGATTTTTGTATTTCTTTCCTAATACCCACAGTTGCCCACTTCACCAACTGTAACTCTTCAAGTTATTTTTAGTGGAGCAGGTCTGATTAATTTTCCAGGTTCGTTTTTCCTTTTTTTTTAAAAAAAAAATTTTGTTGTCCTTGAAGTAGTTATAACCAGAAACATTAATTAATTATACTGCAAAAATACTTCCACTAACACTGACAGCGAATTTTTCCCAATTTTTATTCTTTTGGAGTGTAATACTTTAGGAATAATAGTGATTTTTCTGAGGCGTTATTATTTCTTAAAAATATTTTCAAAAAGCGAAGGAGAGCTATTTCCAATAGTTCCATGAATAGATAGGATCATTTAGACATAGTAATACATGGACTTCAGTTCTTTGTGTGTTTGTTGAATATCCTTCTTAGCTTTTGAAATGATAGTGATTTTTGCAAGAAGAGAGAGAGTGAGCTTTACTTATATTTCTTCCACAACTTTTTTAAGTCTGGTATGGTATGGTATTTTCCTGCTGAATGGAGAGAGCTCCTTGCTTCAAAATCACTTCTGTCTACAACAGAGAACATATTGCTTAATTAGACTAAAAAGAGTTTGCAGAGTTTGACTGGTAGGTTTCAGTCTTTTTTTTTTTTTTTTTTAAGAAAAATGTGAATGTGAAGTATGAAATACTCCAGGAAATACTCTAGCTCCATATGAATTTCCACAAAGAATTTCATAGGAGTTCAAGCAAGCAGAATAATAGGAAAATTATATAGGACTTTACACATGAAGTGTAACATGTGTTACACTTGTGTGTAACACAAGTTATTTAATTTGAGAATAATAATTTTTTCATAAAACCAGCATGACATATGGATTGACTGCTATAGTTCAATAATTGTTTACTATAACTGTAGAGAAATATTATATTCTTGCCCTGTGGTCATGTATGCAACTGTTAACATGTGGCGAGTATGCAAGAAAAACATCCTCTTGCTGTTAATTTTTGAAACCTCCGCAAGTCTGGGGACAAAAGCACAATGAATATAGAAGAAGCTTACAAGTTATGAAAAATGAAATAATTCAAGAACCATCAGTCAATCATATGTATGGATGCAATGTTCAGCAGCTAACATTAATTGGCATTTCTCAGTTTAATTCATTGGACCTGCATGGATGTATTCCAGAGTAGCAGAATGTTTACATGTAAATAATTGCTGAGGTGTATAGTAATGAAAAATGAGAAGGTGTGTGTACTAAGAGGCAACCAAATAATTTGTGAAAAAGCATTATTTCTTTCTATTCGATTGTGACTACAGATGTAGTGAATGTTTCCACTCGTCTTTGTGCTCTCAAATGTACGGGAATTTTTCTTTCAAGGTATCTAAACTATGCAAATGTGAACTCTGAAAAGAAAAAATAATACATATTTTGCATAGGTTTTTGATTAAGTTTTTTAGGGAGCCTGCATCTCTTCAGTCTAAACTGCACATTTGTATATGTATCAAAAAACTGTGATAAATTCCAGTGTAAGTTCCTATTTATTGTTGGGTTTTGTTTATTTTCAGTAATTCCATCAAGCTAGTGAATCTGTGCTCTATATTTATCAGCACGTGGCTGACAGCAGCTGGGTTCATACATTTGGTAAGTACATTTGAAAATACTTCATTGACTTTTTATCATGGATCATCTGCTTTCTGAGCTACTTTATTACCTGAAATTGCCCTGCTCTGGAAATCCCTTAACACATCTATAGAGTACAATAAAAAAAGACATCACAGCTTCCTGAATTTTAGGCTTCTACTCAAAACTAATTCTGAATAGTAGGTAATACATCATTAACCTCAGCAATAAAATATGAGACTTGAAATGACGCAACTTCTGGAATGATTACAAGTTACCAGTAGGTGGCAATGTGTCCTAAATAACTACCCGAAATGCTTCCTGGAAGGGGCTGGCCGAGCTGAAATGATGCTGAGGTCGTCGGGAATCAATGATTGTTCTAGAAGAAAGCAGTCCTGTATTTCCACGAGAAGTAATGGGATTGCTAACATGCCAGGTGGCATTTTTATAGAGATTATTTCCTTCTCTTTTGTTTTTAAATTTCAAGTTTTTGTTGTAGCTCTCAGTCTGTGATAACATAGGAGGTTTTTTAGCAGGTTTTTATTTCACACTGAACAATACCTGAAAAATGTAAGACAGTATAGAAGTACTATACTATATGAGTTCATAAATGAGAATATGCATGTATCTATGATAGGCATATGTCAATTGTGTTTTTTAAACGAATAGCTTTTACTGATTTTTTTGGTAAATATAATTAAATATGGTTAAGTGTTTGTCCTTTAAGTACATTTTATGATCAACTTAGAATCAGGAAAATTTCAAGGTGCTAGTAGTAATAAATTAATCAAGAATAGTTTGGGACTAATATTACAATTTAATATTAATGGTAGTCCAGAGCAATTCAGCTGACTTCTTACCTTGAACTGCATCCAGCTATATAAGATTAAATTCAAAATGTTCATCTTCTTGTTATACTAGATAGTAATTTAATTGTCACTCATAAAGAAAATTACAGAATTTTGGATGTTTTCGTTTACGATATACTTCTTATTCATGGATGCCCACATTTTTATACTCCTCTGGGTAAATATAGCATTTTTATCATAGAAACATTAGATTTTTCTATTTTTTTTGAAGCAAAAAAAAATACATCAGGAGAGAGGGAATGCTGTTTTCTAGGACTTTAATTTGTTTGCTTGTTTTGGTGTTTTGCTTGTTTGGGGTGGTTTTTTTATTTGATTTCTTTTGTTCTTCCTCCCTCCCCCCTCCGGCATCTGTTTCTCTGTTCTACTGTAGGAATCCTCACACTTCAGACTTTTTACTGTGAAACAAATTTTAGAGAGCAACTTTGTCATGTACAGTAGCTGGCCTCTTGGATAAGTAGTAGTGTATCACTAAACTTAACATGTCACTAGTGCCTTCAATAGCTTTGAAAATAACACTTTAAACCAAGAAACCATAATACTTTAAAACAAAAACATGAAGTACAGTTGCATTACAAGTAAGATTTACCTTGAAAACATTCCAAACAAACTACTGTAAAATGAACTTGCCTGTCTGTATTAGTAAGTTATATTATTTAGTGGTGAATGGAAAAGATACTTGCCATAAATAGTATGAGTGGCAAGACTCTGCATATTGGCAAAAGAGCTGTAATGCTACAATTGGGACAGGGTTAGATTCTGTATTTGTTCAAAATAAATCACAGGAAAGGATCCAGAGTTTATATTATGTGCCAAATTATATATATACATATATACACATTCACACACATATATCAGTGATTTGTGGTACAACTCTATTAATTCATTATATGTTTTCTTGTACATTTTAAGGTGGAGAACTCAGGGGATCCATGGGAAAATTTCCAAAATAATCAGCCGCTAACGTATTGGGAATGTGTTTATTTACTGATGGTTACAATGTCCACTGTGGGCTACGGAGATGTTTATGCAAAAACAACCCTTGGTCGCCTTTTCATGGTCTTCTTCATCCTTGGGGGATTGGTAAAAACTCTTTTTTATTATTATTGTTATTCCAGCTACCTGTATATCTCAGTGCTGTAATTAAAGAAAAATAATATCCGGTTTAGTGAATTAAAATTAATTATAAAACTTCTAAACGTGTTTAATACACCCCATTTTTTTCTATAGATATTTTGGCAGACCTTGTCAAATTAGTCCAGTTTAGTAGAGTCAGAATTTTTAAATTCATTTAAATGAGTAATGCCTGTGAATGCATGAAGTGCCTTAATATTTCAACTTACAAGGTTATTTGTAGTCCTTTTTAGTGATTGACTAGTGCATTTTTTGAGGCTGTCATTAATACTTAAAGGCACTTTGCGGTTTCAGAAATTCTACCCACCCTTCTGTGTTCCTTCCCAGAATTCCAACAAACACTGTGGCTTTGGACTGTCTTAAAGAGCAGCTTGCCTGATCCAGATGATGGCAAACCACATTCTCTTTAATTTCAAACATCCTTTCATGTCATGTAGCACACAGTTTATCACATGGCCATAACCCGTATGCTTTTATATCAGCAGATTCTCATGTTCTTTGTCCTGTATGTGCATAGTACCAAAGTTACTAATTGTCTTATGTCAACTTTTCTATTACATATCAGTGTTAGTAACATTATAGGACCTGTTGTAATGTTAGTCTCTGAAACAGCAAGGTTTATTTTAATCACACTGTGCAAGGTAAGTGCTTTATGGATGACTCACAATGTATACTGTGCACCCACATACATATGTATATTGTTGCTTTATTCTCATATATTGATTTCACATATACCTACATCTTGCAGAGGTGATATGCATATAACTAATTTTATGAATGCCATATATGAGACACATACAGGTACATGTATATGAGTATATATATGAGCATAAGTATATGCATTCCCATCAATGCTTACTGACATATGAAGATAAAGACCATGTCAACTGGCAGTAGCTCTTCGAAGTATCCAGCCACAAGGAAGATGTTTGTTGGACAAAACATGGCAGAATAATTTTTATTTTCTCCTCGAAACCTTTTTTCTATCATGTGTTATTCCAATCCTTTTGAAAACAAACTTTTGGAAAAGTTTTTTTGGGGGGCGGGGTGGTGATCCTTTTGTTTCTTGACGGGGGAATAACCCCTCATTCCATCTTGTTTTTGTCTTCTTTTGAATCCTAATCATGGGGGGAAAAAAAGTCTGTCTTTTAAAATAGAAATGTAACAGTAATCATAATACTTGTTTTTGTTTTGTTTTGTTTTTTCAGTGGAGCTTGGATAGTTTTTTTCCCCCTCCCCTTTTCAGGAAGAATTAGACATAACTATATTTTGTGGTTAGATATGACTTTGACTTAATTTTGTTCTTGTTTTGTTTTGTGTGCCTATTTTTCCTCTTTGGATTATTTTCTTAATTTACAAGGTGTGTACCTTCTCCAAGACCAACTTTTGCATTGAGCCTCTTGTTTTGTTTGATAAGAACTTTTGCATTTTTTAAATTTTCTTTTTAAACAACTTCATAGATCTAATTCTTTTACATTTTCAGATCTTAAAGATATATATCTTCTGAAAATATTCATCATCCCCCTTTCTTTGGCCTCTCTTTTTAGTCTTTTCTTCTGTCTCCTATCTTCTTCTTAGGCCATGTTTGCCAGCTACGTCCCTGAAATCATAGAGTTAATAGGAAACCGCAAGAAATATGGTGGTTCCTATAGTGCGGTTAGTGGAAGAAAGTAAGTATCCCAAGAGGCTCTGCTGCCTCTGCTGCAGTAGAACACTCTCTGCATGCCATTTTCTTTTTTTTTTTGTGTTTTTGTTTCATGCATGTAGGCAATGTTTGCTCGCTACGTGCCAGAAATTGCTGCTCTCATCCTTAATCGGAAGAAATACGGCGGGACTTTTAACTCAACCCGAGGCAGAAAGTAAGTCAAAAAAGACCAGGTGTGGTTGTGTGACTTTAAAGAGCCCCTGAAGGTGGTAACAGCTGACTCACAGCTTATAAGGCTGTATTCCTTGACATCAGATGTTACCACTGGACAGTTGTCACACTATAATTAGAGACCTGGGCTATGCTATGGTACAAGTCACAACATTTTGTCCCTGCTTCAAGGGAACCTGGATACCACTAAGACTATACCGACATACCTTGTAAAAAATGCTGCTATTGCATATGCAGTTAGCTTCTGGAACAGAGTTGACAGTTTTGGGCATCATATTGTCATATGGTCATCTCTTAACTAAGTGACAGTGATAATTCACATGATCTTCACGCAACTCAGTTCTTTAAAAAACTTCAGTTTACTCGGGTGCAAAATATGAGATTTATGTTGATCAGCTTATTCCATTAGACTATGTCAGAAGTCTGATAGTGCTGTTTCTTATTGTTCAAACAGCATATTCAGATCTCATGCTGCTCTTAATGACTTCATATGAATATGGTAACACTTGTGATTTTAGAATATATGACCAGGGATTTTAAAGTGATTCCCTTCCACACTCCATATAAAACCTATCTTAAGAAGAGCAAGTAGTAGCCTTAGTATCAACATAGTATGGAAAAAAAAGGAAACCCATAAAAAATACTATTTTTGCCTGGTAGCAAAAGTTAAAGTTTATTGGATCACATTAGCTCATTAAATTTCTGTTGAAAGCCTGCTCATTTTCTTGACCAAGTTAAAACCAGCTCTTTCTGGCATTCCCAGCATCTAGACCTGCTGGGTTATAGCCTTTAATGAAGTATAATAGATGTACTTGCCAGTATAGTAACTTCTCCTTTATATCACCTCTGTTGCCATCTTTTGTGTCATTGCACACCATTGTAATATTCACTGGTAGAGATATATTTGCCCTAAAAGACGAGTCATATATAATCCTTTCCATATAACATAATAAAAGTACTTCAACAATACAACTAATTAGTTGTCCCTCTCCTTACTTTAAGAAGTTATGTTTTTTACTTTATTCCTTTCAAATCATCACCCATGCATCATTTTATAAATGCGGATTATGATTTTGTCAGGTTGTTTCTCCTCTCAGTGCAGCAGAAGGACTGTAAATGTCTCACAGAGCTAATTCTAGAGTACTATTTTACATGACTGGGTAGATAAATCAAAGTTTTTTCTTTATAGCTTATACTATT
Source organism: Caloenas nicobarica (assembly GCF_036013445.1). Taxonomy (NCBI): domain Eukaryota; kingdom Metazoa; phylum Chordata; class Aves; order Columbiformes; family Columbidae; genus Caloenas; species Caloenas nicobarica. Next base: position 25,041,465 of record NC_088251.1, on the reverse strand, counting down.
ATACATTTAGTAATACTCAGGCAATTAGGTGATGATTGAAAACTTCAATATTTTCATTTTTTGAGATACCATCAAATGTCTAAAGCTTTTTTCTTGCATCATAATTCACTTATCCAGATTAACAAAATGCTTTAATTTATTTCTGAGATAGACTAGTATCATTAATTTCCTAAAATGTTTATTTGTGACAGAGGCCTACTCGGTTTCATATTTGTATTCATATTTGGTTTCCCAAAGAGAGAAATTTTTTAAACACAGAAGTTGCACCTCTGTTTTTGAGTCTCCAGAGGAGTAATAGCAGAGGGGAATATGGATAAAAACTATTTTACATACAGTGTTTTAGTCTGTTCCTTTCTACCTTGTCACTAGTACCCAGCATTGCTCAGATGTCTCTAAACTTGGACCTGATCTTCAGACAGAACCCCACATTCTGAAAAGCTCAACTCCAGATTACATGCTTCTGCTAGCTTTGGGGCGTGCTTTTTTCTTTTTTTTTCCACTTTTTTTTTTTTTTTGGTCTTTATTTATACGCACTATCTATTTTTAGCTTACTCTGTTGTCAGTGCTTTCTCTGCTGATCTCTACTGCCCATATAACTTGTCGTTTGAAACTTAGCTCTGTCATCAGCATACAAACTGTTCAATTCTTTACACATTGTTTTCTGGTTCAATTATTAATTGCTAAGTAGTTTAAAGATGTCCTTTGCTCATGTGAGTCTTTCATCAGAGAATCTAAGCTTGGGAACTGCACAATAAAAAGCCATTAGTACCCCTTGTTTGATGTTGATTTTGCAGTCAGTAGAACAAGATTGATGAAATGTTATGTTTGGCCAAAATTTAAATTTTCATTTGGAATTCAGTGTTGAGAGAGTGGATTGTCAGAACCAATAAGTTTTCCTTTGCCTGGGATACGGGCATGTGGTAGTAATTAGCAATATAAGGTCTTTAGTTGAGCAATCATGCATGGATTCTGGCAGCGAACATAATGAGAAACTACAGTTGTTCTATTCCTAATGTCAGAAAGTTTCTAGATAACATTAAACTCACGTACAAAATGAAAGCAGCTAAATTTTGTTGAAAGATGTAGTTTCAGCTCTTAAAATAGCAAATGTGTATAGTTATTGAATTTCTTGAAAATAGATAAGTACATGGAAGCTGCTTTGTAGCATTTATATATGTATGTTTATATATGTTACCTCATGAACTATGTTTGTGCAATAATGTACTTCTATATGATAATTAAACATCTAGGTGGGAAGTTAAAATTAGCTTATGATTATATACATTTAGAGGATTGCACTACATCACTTTGATACTAAGGAAAGCCTTGCTATAGAATTGTGACTATCAAAGCAGCTAGAATGTATGCATAAAAATTATTTCTACAAACTCCACTTACTAAAGAAGAGAAACAACCAACATACCAGCAGGTTTGATCTTGAATTTCATTTTGCTTTTCAGCCAATAAAGTCCCCAAAGGACTCATAAATGATATAGGAATAATTTTGCACAGTGAAGAAGCTTACATCTCTCTTAGATGAGACACATACACACAGAGTTTGGAAACAGAAGTCGTTTGTAGGCAGTATGCAATTATTATTGGTTAAATTTACTAGGTACGAGGTAGTTTTGTTACAAAAGTCCACAGGGGATTTTAAATTTTAAATATAATTTATGGTCTCTGCTTTGTAATATATTCCTATAATGAGACTTCTCAGGTCTCATAGAACACAAAGTAGGAATTTTATTATAGTCTTTGACTGAAGTTTCACCTGTTAAATGAACAGTACTCACTGTTGCATATGTACCAAAATGCATACCAATATATCTATACAAAATGTGGCTGAGACCAAACATAGATAAGTAAGGTAATGGCTTCGGCACAACTACAGCCTAATGCAAAGAAAAAAATGAAGAAGTTACCAAAAAAGGTAGCAGTCGTTGTCTTGAATTTCAGATTTGTAAACAATGAGATTTGCTCTACGGGCAATGAGTTTACTGCTAAACAGCTGTTTTGCTACTGTTTACAGATCAACTCATCAGAAGACTCTGTAATGTTTTTTACTACATGCCCTGATACACCAGTATCAGATGGTCATTAGACAAGAAAAAGCTGGCCTTCTTAGTTTAGTTATACTCAGAAAAAAACGAAACAATTGCTTCTTGCTATAGTCACCACTAAATAGAAATGATACACAGAAAACCAGACCATAGTTACAAAGACAGAAAATAGTTCATAATCAGTATTTATATGTAACTAAGATGTAACTAGGAAATAAAGTTCAGGCATGAGAAGCAATCAGAACTGTAAAAAAAAAATTATTATTTTTTAATACTGCTAGGAGGCATCTTAGGATAACAGTGATGTGGCTTCCAGTATTTTCCACTTTGAGTCCTACATAGTTTTTCTCTTCTTTCACATGAGCAATTCATTCACTACTGTTTGTCCTTCCTGTGCATTTCCCTGGATAAACTATGTAGTCGTTATTTTACTTTTTGGGAAATACTTTTTGCAAAGCAGATATAGCACATAGTATTATTTACGTATGAGCTGACGTTCTGATGATTTCTGTAGAAGTATGTAACAACATAACTTAAAGTCTCTGCAGAGAAGTTGGCATAATTTTGTTATTAATGAACTAGTAACTACCTGAGAGAGTCTTAGTGAGATTTAACAGAGTCAAGTTTACACTTTCCGAATATAAGAAATGTTTTTAAAATGCAAAGTAGACAAATTTATAATGAAGGTTAACTCTTACTAATTGCTTCATCACCAAACATTATGTTCTCACCCTGAAAAATATCTGCAATATTATATAGGCCATATCTCACTAAAACATTTTGAAACTTACTAGATCACTAAGAAATGACTAATGAAAGCATATGCTTGAAAGAAATTATATTCAAGTAGTTTCTTTAAGGAAATTAGTGTCAAACTAGTACCATTATCAACAGATAAAATGGTAATGAGAAAATACTGGGTACAAATACTGGAGATAAAAACTAGATGTTACAGATAGTTGAGAAGGAAAAAAATCTGACCTTTTATTACAGTATTATAAAAAGTCTATAGATTAGACTCTAGATTAGAAAATTATGTATAATTTTATATAGATAAGCAGGGGAAGGTTTATGGGTTTTTTTGTTTGACATTTTTTTAATCAGCTACAAACTGAAATGGTACATAGCTTGAGTATTAATTATATTTCCTCTTAGCCTTTTTCCTTAATAATTTTGAGACCAGTAGCTGATTCTCTACACCCTCTCTACATTTAGCGAGTTTCTTTTAAGACTTTTGATTTGACTTTGTTCAGGCTCTTTCAGTAACCTATCTGTAGAACTAAGGCGTTAGTATTCAAGGGATCATTTTAAGGTGATATTTTGAAAGTGAAGTACAATAGAAGGATGAAATATCTGCCAGTCTGTCACCATAACTGATAGGCTGTTGTTTTTAGGGTGTAGCAATAAGCCTACAGGTTAGTTCATACATGCATACCTCTGGAAGTCTGGAAGAGGCAGTGATCTCTTCAGTTTTGGATTGTTTTTCTGAATTGCTCCAGCTAACCTCTTTACAAAGTTTAGGCTTTAAGTCTTAAGCGAAAGGAGATTTCTTCAAGAAATCCATGATTTTGAATAAGTAGAATTCTGCAGTTGCACTCTTTTTGTGAAATTTGGAACTTAGATGTTCAGTCCTAGCCAAAAGAGGACTTAAAAGATTATCTGTGTTACTCCTTTGAAGCCAGGAAAAAAAAACAAAACCAAAAAAGAACCTTGGTTGATTTGTTTATTTATAATGTTCATATTACTCAGGTCTGGTCTGAGATTTGTTGTTTAAAGATCCAGATTTGTTTTACCTCTACTAATTTTTCATTAACCTTTTATTTTGCATTCATTAATTTACGTGGGAATCAAGATTGTTCTTATTCAGTTGTTTCATTTCTGTATTCATGTGTTCATATGATCAGACTGGATTTTAATTCTGTGAAATATTTTCCAGTTGAAGACATTTGCTTATTGTAAATCAGCCTGCACAAAGCTCTAGAAAGCATATGGAAAGAACATTTGTAAACCGATGGACTGAAAGAGAGACTGCGTAACTTAATGATTTTTTTTCAGTCTTTCCTCTATATTGAGTTATTGACTTTTAATTCCATGGAATAAATTCTTCTTGCCTTTTTCCTGTGAAACTGCTATCAGATCCAATGGAAACTCTTTATGAGGGCATCAAGCAGAACACAGCTTCACATAAATAGATATTTAACAGAGAGAGGGATTATTATAATTTTATATACATATATGTGTATATGTAAACTGCTTATCTTGTTGCAACAGTAAATATCTATGCTAAACTATGTTAAATTTTAAAGATATTTTTAAAAAATTACACAGAGGCATTGATATAGTTTATGTAAAACATTAAAAATTGTATTTTAATGAAATCACAGTTCTTTACTGTATAAGCTATTAAAAGCTCTTGTTTCTCTTCTCTCATGATCTGTTCTGCTTCCCAGAGATGTCTTCAGATTTCTTAAATTTACAAGCCATAAATTAGCAAATCATCAACATATCAACGGGAAGAATCATCTGTTAGAGATTCCTTCCAGAAGGAAACATGGGATTCAATAACTAAACATCACAAAGAAAAATAAAAACTGTAGACAGATAGATATGGTAAACAGAAAGACAAACAGATAATTTAAGTTGACAGGCCATCTTGGACTCGTTAGACATTTGATTTCGATTAAAAATTAGAAAAAAAAAATTAAGACTCGTCCAAATACTTTGGCAAAGGTCCATTTGCTGCAGTAATAAGAGGCATAGCTCCAAAGAAACTGACATTAGATTATTATATTAAATTATTTTATACAATATGTAAGATATTATTTTCCAGTGGGATGAGAATGTAATAAGAGAATGTGACATGGATTGCATTATGATCCCTAGGGGTGTCTCTGTTTCCCATCTGCTAGCCATTCTTCTAATCCCACTGTTTCAAATGAAGTCTCACTTAGTGATAAAGAAAAACTGATGAGTGTTAAATAGACTGACAGATAGAACTAATAGGACAAACTTTTTTTTCCAGTTTTACATGCTTATTAAACTATTTCTGTTCTAATGAAAGTAAGAAAGGAAATGTGGGAACTGACATATTATGATATTATGATTTTTAAAATATGTATTCTAGGTCTCGAATCACATTCCAGTCCTACAATAACAGCACTAATTTTATATTTCTAGTTAAAACTGTAAAAATTTCAAATTCTCCTTCTCTCTGCCTAAACTCTAAAAAAACCCTTAGAGGTTTGACATAAAAATGGCAGTTGTTGCTCTCCAAAGTTTAACCCAAGAAAGACTCAATCTGGTTTGTAAATCTGCTGATCTACCATATTCAACAAAATATACAGGTGATGACTTTAAGTATGGACATCACAGAGAGTGCAATATGAGATGGCAGAAGTGGTGAATTGATTGGCAAGTTTTAGTGATATATGACTTTTGTTTTCATTCAGGTTCTATTGCAGAAATTAGTCATGACATTTTGGGGTGATTTCTATGGAAAGAAATGCATTGGCTCTAGTCATGAACGAAACGCTCAGAAATATTAAAGCCTTTGCTAACTGCATTGCTTTCAAAGGATTTAATTATTTTTTTGACTCATTGAGCATTTAAAAAATGAATAAGGCAATTTGAAAATGAGTAATGGTGGGAAGATAAAAAGCAATTTAATTAAAGGAAAATATTTTCAATTAATTTCAAAAGTAATAACAGAGTGTCTTGTTTGTGTGTGATATCCACTGCATAAAATAGTACAAGAAAGAAGCCCAGGTTTTGGATGGATTAGAGCAGTATATTAAGATCTGTTTGCAACTGAGATGCTGATGCTGGAGATGTGGTTTACCCTTGCATTTCACTGTAAGCTTTGTAGCATGGACTCCTTGTGCATGGCATAGAATTTAACAGTTTTTACTTCTGTTTATACTAAATTATTCACTTATTTCTTATGGTGATATAGCTGTGTTGTGTCTAAATGTTTGGTGTTTTTTATGGAAGTGGAAATACACTAGATAATATTGCCATCAAGACTGAATGAAAGGATGAATATTCATCCTTTGCTTTAAATGTACAGTGGAAGCCTCTTTAACTAATCCAGGCACTGGAAGAAACAAATCACTCTGCTTTCTTCTGATTATTGCAGTTTCAGAGGTGCAGATCAGTGAAGCATATTAACTTTTATTTCTTAACTTGCTTTATAGACAAGCATGGCACAATTCCTTAAATCATAAAAGTGTACGATAAATTCATTTAGCTGTAACTGAGCAAGGATATTGAAATAAACAAAGCAGTTTGCAGTGAATCACCTGTAAGAGCACACTGTTGCAAACAGATGCAAGCTCGAATATGTAGTTTAAACAAAGGCATGTGCTATTCAGGATTAAAGTATCTGAAATGCATTCTGTCAGCCTGTTCTCTAGTAGAAATCTCACTTAGGTGGGCGTAATATATTTGAGGACCTGTGTAGGTGAACTCCTGTGTACTATGAGCTTCAGAAACAATTTCTAATATTTAAAGCTTGCCAGAGACACACCACCAATGTTCACTGAGCAAGACTGAAACCTGCATTTGTATAAAGTGCACTTGATACAGTTTCATAGCTGTTATAATTCACAGCTGAGTCTTGTGTGTGTCTGTATATTTGTCACACATTACCAATTTTATATTTAAGGAATTTGAGTGATTCCTTCTTGATCCTTAATTTTATATACTTATACTTGTCACAAAGTAAATTAATATCTGTGTTAGAGGTAAATTTTGAATGCCTGACATTAATGATCTCCCATTTATGTTAATCTGATGTATGATCCAGTGCTGTTCCACGGATCTGTACTGCATGCCATATACTGAATATAGCTCTGAGTGTTTTCTAGTATTACCTAATTCCTTTTTCTTTACTCACAATTTAAGAGAGATTCCAAAGAGCGTGGAACCTGTTGATAGGAACAGATAGTTTCTGTCAGAATTAATCACAGCAGTTTCAGTACAGGCTGTGTGAGTTCACTCTGGTTCCCAAAGAGTTGGCAGCTGAAGCTATCAGGTCCAATTTACAGAAATTAAATGTACCTCAGTCATGTTCTCAGATACTGCAGTCACATCTCTAGTCCCAGTGTAGTCATATTCTTTTATACATTTGATGTTGATACATATTTGAAAGTCAGTGCTTTGGGCTTCTCAGTAACTTCAACACTTTTCAAATTGTTAATCCTTCAGGCATAAAAAGAATAATGAAAATCTACTTTCTAACTAACAGTTGAAGGAGAACAAGTATTAAAATAAAGTTGCTGGGATGTTACATGCTTGACAGACAGTTTGCTATGTGCTTGAATATTTTTGACTTGTCTCCTTTGTAGTAGAAGATTTCTAGAGCCCGGTTCGATAATCAGAACGATAAAATAGCTTGCAGTTGAATTTTTGAAAAAATATTATGTCTTGATTTGAGTGTGTTTCATGCTCTGTGATCACAGACATGACTGACTAATGCTAAAGGCAAGTTTGGGAGTAATACTTTAGTTTCATACCTCCTAGAATTATTTTCTAAAAGCTAACATGATTTGTCTTTTTTTGGTCAAGAAGTGTCTGTTCTAGATAATCTGTTCTCGTTCTTTGCTTTTTTCTTATATACAATACATAGGCAAGCTTTTTAATGGTTAAAATATTCTAGCATATTGTCCTGGCTCCCTGTACACATTAGCTACATAAGTGATCCTTGGATTCAAGTGTTCTGTGAAAAAAGAGAAAAACATGAAATCATGACTGTACAGCACCTATTACTCTATTTGTATTAATCTGAGAGGGGAGTTTATATTGGAATAAGGCTTTTTTTTAACCAGATAAGACAGAGACACATAAGCACATGCATAAAGTTATCCCTTAATTTAACCGAATTAATAGAATCTTGAGTAATGTTAGGTAAATCATAAAAAGCACAAGCGGCTGGAAATGTATTGTAAACTGGTGTATTTAAAAAATTCATACCACTAATAGATCAGTAAGATGACCATGTGTACAGTCTCCATTGACATATACTGACTTTTCTTGATAAGAAAAAGTGGCTGAGATCTATCCTTTATTGAGGAAAATCAGTTAGACTTTACAAGAACCTGTTTACTTAAACCACAGCAACCTGCTACTGGCATACAGAGAAAGAACTGAGGTGGTCAATAGATGAAGGAATGATCAGAACACTAAGCAGAAAGACCATAAAGGTATTTGAGCATATGTATTTGATACAAATATTACATTATTATAGAGACATCTAGATCAACATGCGCCACATTTCATTTAGCTACTTGACAAGTGAATGCCGTGTTTTCAACTGGATGCTGAACGGAATTTTGTATTTATTATCTTTGATTTATTATGAAAGACTAGTGAGAGTGAGTTTTTTCAAGTTCTTTATACTTGTTCCAATAAAATGAGTATAATTTCTTTCAAAATAAGCAGGCAAAAGATTTGCCTTTCATATTGTGTTCTCTGAAGGAAGAACCACACAAAGAGGAATTCTTCTTGAAGAATCCTAGTCACAGTGAATCTGTTTTCATTTACAGTGCTGTTTACATGGATTAAGTGTATGTTCTCAATTATCTCATGTCAGAATTCTAGATGGTTTAGCTTTTGCTTATTTCATTTTTTTTCTTCCTGAAACTGTTTGTAATAGCTTTGGGCATTTTATCACCATATTTGTTTACTTTATAAAAAGCTAGTGTATTTTTAGCAAGTGTATCATTATGTCAGTACTTGAGTGGAAAAAAATTAGGTACTGTAGAGAATTTCAACTGTGTATAATTTTTCATAGTTGGTCATGTAATTAATTTTGACAATGATATGTACATATGGGAGAGAATGGATTAGTCTGGCTTTATTGGTTGATAGAATATGGCTCCTGATAAGCTTTTGAGTCTCTGTAAAAGATTTTTTGCAGCATCGCAATTGTGCAATATGGATTCCCATTGGTATATTAAACCAGTTTCAACTCTGAGACAATGACACCAGTGACAACTATTACTTAACAGAAACCTTAGTCCTCCTGAATATTTATCAGCAATTGGAAATCATAATAATTTGGCTGAATAGTGTATTAATTTTCAAGTTTTTCATAAACAAAAGCTTAATGCAGAAGTTAGACATTTCTCTTGACCCAAAATTACTGATACAATATATTCCTACCAATGAACTATAGCTGAAAGCAAAAGAAATCCAGTGTGTTTGCTTTACTTAAACTCTTGCTACGTGGAAAAAAATGGGTGGTACATGGGAAGGGAATGGTTATTGGAACAGAGGAAGTTATAAATCTTCAAATCCATATACAGGACAGACTGGAGCAGTATAAACTCTCCAAGTTTTCTTAACAAATGTACCTAATAACTCTCTTTGGGGAAGCAGGAAATCTGTTTTCAATTTCTACTTCTAAGCAAAAATATAACTTATGTTAAAAGGAGGGTTTTTCTGTGGGAGTTTTCAATCAAAAAGGAATGCAAATATCTCATCAGAAAATATTGTTTCAAAACCAGGAGTTTTTGTTGCAATCACTGCTCAAGACACTGTCTTGCACTATATGAGAACAGCAAAGAAGAGAAGAATAGATCATGTCCAATGCAAGGCAAAGCAAAAAGCCAGCTTGTTTGAGCAGGGATCTTCTTCTTGAAATACAGCAGAAAAAGAAATTACATGATCAGTGGAAGCAAGGTCAGCCAACATGGGAGGACTATAGAGATGCTGCTCGTCACTGTAGGGAGGAAATTCACGCTGCCAAAGCTCAATTAGAATTAAAGCTGACCAGTACAATGAGGGACATTAAAAAAGGCTTTTTAAAATATATTAATGGCAAAAGGCAAACTAGAAATAACATTGGCCCATTACTTGATGAGCATGGTCGCCTTGTTAATAGGAACATAGACAAAGCTGAAACATTTAATGCTTTCTTCTCTTTGATCTTCAACACCAATGATAGACTTGGAGGCCCTCATAACCCTGGGTTAGAAAACCATGGCTGCGAGAATGATAAACCCCCAATCAATCTGAAAATTGTATGGGATTTGCTACTCCAGCTAGATCCCTTTGAGTCAATGGCACCTGATGGGATTCGTCCAAGGTTGCTGAAAGAGCTGGCTGATGTCATAGCGAGACCTCTCTTCGTGATTTTGCAACACTCCTGGGAATCTGGAGAGTCCTGGATGACTGGTAGCTGGCAAACATTGTCCCAATCTACAAGAAGGGCAACAGGGATGACCCCAGCAACTACAAGCCTGTCAGTCTCACTTCTGTTCCTGGCAAAATCATGGGAGTTGGTGAAAAACATCTGAACAACAAAGCAGTCATTGGTCCCAGCCAGTACAAGTTAATGAGGGGAATGTCTTGCTTAACAAACTTAATTTTATTCTACGACAAGGTTACCCACCTGGCTGACCAAGGGAAGCCTGTCCATGTGATCTTTTTGGATTTTAGTAAAGCCTTTGATATTGTCTTTCATAATATTCTTCTGGACAAAATGGCCAGCATACAGTTGGATAAACACACAATACAGTGGATGAGCAATTGGCTGATGGGCTGGGGTCTAAGTGTTCTAGTAAATGGGGTTATGTTGGGCTGGTGGAGTTCCGCAAGGATCCATCTTAGGGCCAGCACTCTTCAATGTCTTCATAAATGACTTAGACTCAGGACTTGAGGGATTACTTAGTAAGTTTGCCGATGGCACAAAATTGAGAGGAGCTGTTGACACTCTCAAGGGCAGAGGGGCCCTGGAGAGGGATCTGGACAGATTGGAGAACTGGGCAATCACCAACCACATGGAGTGCAACAAGGGCAAGTGCTGGATTTTGCACATGGGACACAGCAACCCTGGCTGTACATACGGACTGGGGGATGAGATGCTGGAAAGCAGCTCCGCGGAGAGGGACCTGGGGGTTCTGGTCAACGGCAAGTTGAACATGAGCCAGCAGTGTGCCCTGGCAGGCAAGAGGGCCAACTGTGTGCTGGGTGCATCAAGCACAGCATTGCCAGCTGGGCGAGGGAGTTGATTGTCCTGCTTTTCTCGGCACTGGTGCAGCCTCACCTGGAGCACTGTGTGCAGTTCTGGGCACCAAAGTATAAAAAGGACATAAAGCTACTGGACAGTGTCCAGAAGAGGGCTACGAAGTTGGTGAAGGGTTTGGAGGGGAAGCCATATGAGGAGTGACTAAAGTCACTTGGTTTGTTCAGCCTAGAGAAGAGGAGGCTAAGGGGAGACCTCATTGTGGTCTACAGCTTCCTTACAAGGGGAGGAGAAAGGGAAGGAGCCGATCTCTTGTCTTTGGTGACCAATGACGGAACGCGAGGGATTGGCAGGAAGATGTGCCAGGGGAGGTTTAGGTTGGACGTTAGGAAAAGGTTCTTCACCCAGAGGTTGGTGGAGCACTGGAACAGTCTCGCCAAGGAGGTAGTCATGGCCCCAAGCCTGTCAGTATTCAAGAAAAGACTGGACAACGCCTTCAGACAAATGGTGGGAACTGTGGGGTTGTCACATGCAGGGGCAGGAGTTGGACTTGATGATCCTTGTTGGTCCCTTCCAACTCAGGGCATTCTATGATTCTATGAACCTCAAATCAGAGTGCTAAAATCGAACCATGGTGCAGATGCATTCTGACACTTGCAAAATACTCAGTCCTGGTGCTCAAATGCAAGAGTATTTTACAGCCAAATATTTTATTTTTACTGGAGCAGATTGCTATGAAACGCTACTGAATGAGAAGCATAACAGGATTGAATTATTGTATCAAATGCATCTGCTTTTAGTGGGAGGGTTTTGGAGTAGGTAACCTCTGGAGGTCTTTTCCAGCCTCAATTATCTTGTAATCTTATGATCCTATGAAAATTTCCTCTGCAATAAAGTAATTTGGGCTGGGTTTTTTTTGTTTGTTTGGGTTTTTTTTCAGTCTATCTGTATTTTTTAAATGTGGACTCTTAGTTAATGACAGAAAATAACCTATATGAAGAGAAATCTCCCAGGAAGGAAGTAAATACTCTGCACAGGAATGCAGTGTAGCACAAAAGCATGCAGGAAGAGACCCTGCTAAAGTTAACAGTGCAGGATCTGTACAAAGCAGTTACCTACAAGAAGAAATTATTTCTATTATTAAAAATAATGCATCAACCATGCAAATGGAAAGTTCAATTTCTTAATTAGTAATAGATGGAAACATTTGAAGAAAGTAATACCCATAGTTTAAAATTAGTTGTCTTAGAAAATGTGTACAGACAGTGTAAGGAATACAATCGAGTCTTTTTAGCTGCTATTTATGATTTTCTTGGGCTTTTGCATTTTTCGATGGCTAGAACTTCCCAATATGTTAGTGTGTCAAACACAGTGTGTTCAGAATTTAGATGTAGTAAACTGCTCAGGTTTTAAACATCTCTTCAGAATCTGAACTTTCTTGAGGTTTTCACTTTACATTGATATATTGGATGGAGATTCTTCTATTTGGTGAGGAATATATCTTAGTGCTTGAAATCATGTTTACCCTTATGATTCGGAGATTATTATCCTGACCTAACTGTGAGTGCAATAACGTGCAGACACAGTCCTGGCAGCTCGGGCAATTTACCACTAGGGAAACTGAGGAAGAGTGTTTCTGAAGGCAGGAATGTAGGCATGGTTTTGGCCAGTACAGAGGCTGCTACAAACTCTGCCAAGCGCAAAGATGCCAGAGGAAACCTCTTAAGGACATCTTGCACCAAAAAAGGATGTCTTGTTTTCAGATATTGTGCTTACCACCTCATAAAGAGGAGAGCTTTAACTCAAGGATTTTTGTGGTTTTACATGCTTACAGTCTGAGAACTCAGTGCTTTGTAGACCTATGGCACCAAAAACTTATGTTAAAATTGAGCAAAATCTTACTGAAGCTGAAGCAGGCACTCTGGCTAGCTAGTTTAGCAATAGCAGTCAATTGTATTGATTCTCATATAAATATATACTCCCTGCTTGTTAAAAAGAATGAAACCATTGGAGTTTTTGACTGCTGCTATTTCTAAAATTATATCTGAGTCCTGGTGATGTCACTAAGAACTCATGGAAAAGGAGTGTTTCAGTTTATCATATTTCTAAATCTATCTTTAAAACTCTGTGCTACGCTATGAATAAAAGTGGTAGTAGAACGATATCATAAGCTGCGCTGGACTGGTATAATAGTTTATCATATTTTGTTGAACTATCTGAACCACTGCAAAAGTAACAGTGCACGATGGTGATACTATTCACTGTGTGATGCATATTAATGATTTATTCTTTGTTCTGCATAATTATCCCCTTTCCAATGAGTTCTAAGAACTTTTCACACACATTTCATCCAGCATCAAATTATGAAGCAAGAAGAGGCTGCTATTATAGCCCATTACATAAGTAATCATTGTTGCCACCTATTATTTGTTGTTTCCAGACAATGAGGTTTGTGCGTTACTGAGTTTTCCACAGAACGATTATGAAGTAGGTGAGACTTGGATGGTCTACTTCATGCCCTTGGAATTACTTTGCTTCACATTTGGCAGTTCAAGTTCCAAATAAGTTTGTGAGATTGTGTGTTTGTAGTGTTTGTGCATATCCTATATGATGGCAATGAAGTTGACTTTCTTATTTCAGGAATTGTATCTATAGCACCTTGTCCCTCTTCCTGACTTCTGTGAGCAATGTGGTAGTTGGAACTGTTAGCAGTAGGCATATCAAAATCATCATCCATCTTAAACCCACGACAGTAATGGAAGCTGGGGTCGAGTTTATTCCATGAAAGAAGTTGTGAGACAGTGTAGGATATTCCAATCACAAACTTCTGGACTTTTCTTTACAATAATAAAGGAGAAAAAATCCCTGAAGTCAGGAAGAGTGCTATTTCCTAGGCCTTTTCTTCAGCATCTCAGAATTTAAGATGTAGAATTCAAGAATGTGTGTGTAGATATATACTGTACTTCCATCTTATATGATCAGATACATCTATTAATGGAAACATGGAGCAACAGAAAAATTTGTAAGCTCACAGCCTGTGTAAACTTTGATTTTTCTAAGTAATCTATTGCAATAGTGCAATAAATAATGTTTCCTAATTGTAAAGTACCCTCCTTGTAGGAGTTACGTTAGTAAAAAGATTTCTTTTTAACTGCTTGTGTCCTATAATTGGCAAGCTTTGCACTGTCCTCATTGGCCTAAGTGTCTGCTTTCAACCATGGAAAAATATCGAATCATTTTAGGGAGATTTGCTGTCTCATTATGCCATAAACCAAAAATTTGAACAGTAAATCTCAGTAGAGGAGGTAAAGATGTGGAGAAAGATATGTAAAATAAAGAAATATGACTTTGAAAGAGACTGCTTAATGCAGTGTATAAACATATAAAGAAATGATGCCACTCGCCATTAAATGTGTAATACAACTTGACCAAATGGTTTGTTAATAGTAGTCTTTGCAAGCGAGAGTGTATATGTACTTGCAATTACAAAGCACCTTTTGGAACTGTTTTCATTCTCTGACTTCATGGAATAAGATCTAAAGAAACATCAAGAAGAGACTAATACTTTTGTTTGCCCAATAAATTACGATTTCCTTCTTTGCTTTCTTGCTTGTTTTATATTCTTTGCAAGATTAACTCTGATTTTTCTGTAACAGGCACATAGTTGTCTGTGGTCACATAACACTTGAAAGTGTGTCCAACTTCCTGAAGGACTTCCTGCACAAGGATAGGGATGATGTCAACGTAGAAATCGTCTTTCTGCATAAGTGAGTAATCTTTCAATATTAGTCTTGTCATCTATTACTGATACTCATTATATTAAGCTGTATCTTTTGTTTTGGTAAGACAGAGGATCTTTCAGGCTTCAAATAACCATAAAACTAGTGTTTGCAGTTACTTGTGTTAACAATATATTTTGAAAAATGAGTTGTTTTCTGAAATTGTTTTATAACCTGTTGCTAAGTATAGGTGTTTCAAGCAGACAGGCTTCAGACCCAGTCACTTCAATTGTGAGGTGGATAGCTAAGCACATAGTTGAAGTGGGAATGGAATTATGAAACAAAAAACTGAAATAAATAGATGTGAGAATTTTATTTCAAATATTTCTAGAGAACTACCAAAATTGTTTAAATCAGTTAAATTAGTGAAAAATACTGTGTGTCATGTTAACTTATGCTATCTGAAAACACATTTTCACCTTTGATTTCACTAGGAAAAATTTTATTTCATATTGCAAACTATAAAAAGAAAACTGTAGGTGCAGATGTAGTTTTAATATAAATGAGAGATATTACAGATACTGCTCTCTTACTCATATACCCATACCTACCCACACATAGTCTCTTGCGTTTTTCTGAAGTGGGATTTGGAAGGGTGTCTTAGGGTGGTTACTGTTTGTTGTAGGCTCTGCACTACATGTAATACACCATTGAATAGGTGTATCTATGGGGAGAAGCTGCTAGAAATAGCCATGTGCTAGAAAAAGAGAGAGAGAGAGAGTATGAAAGGTCTTTTCTGCTCTGGAATGGCATCTGTTTAGAAGTGTTGCAAGCTATGAATGACTGATGTTTTTTTGCATTAAGCAGTAAGTTCTGCACTTTTCTGCTTGTGAAAGAAAATGGTTAAAAAGTTAAAGAATCATTTATGATAATTCAACAACAGAAGCTGAAAACCTAAGAACCAGCAGCACTTGGACACTTTTTTAATCTTGTCCTGACTGTTTTAACAATGGTGGGGACAGGCAGAGGATGGTTGTCTTCCTAGACAATTTGTGTGGAGAATGCTGTGTGAGCATGTTTTCAAATGTTTGCACCAATTCTTCTGGATTCACGTCTGTGAGAAACTGATAAATGGTGAACAGGCAGAGTAGCACAATGAAGTGGGCCAGAAGTAAGAAAGTGAAAGCAGTATAGTATTTGTCTTTTAAGTACTGCCTTCTGTTTCCATGCCACAGGAAAAGCATCAGCAGAAGTCTGAATACCTAAAATAAATAAATAGTTTGGTTTATAAATGAAGGAAATGGACCAGTTATGAAAACAGACTTTTCATTTGCTCTTGTGTTTTCTTCCTCTTCCTAATGCAGTATCTCCCCTAATCTTGAGCTGGAAGCTCTTTTTAAACGACACTTCACTCAGGTGGAATTTTATCAGGGTTCAGTCCTTAATCCCCATGACCTGGCGAGAGTGAAGGTAACAGCTCTGTTTTGTTCTCCTGCTAATTGAATATTTTTTAAGTACTCACTGCATTATTTGGAAAAAAAAACAGTAAAGCTTTTCTCCGTGTAACCCCAAAAGATTGTTTTTCCATCTCTAATAGCTTGCCTAATAAATTATAGTATCTATCCTTGTAAACCTCATTTTCTCTATATCTTTAGATCTTCAAAGCTACAGTAACACTGTGACTTAAGATACATTGTCTGCCATTCTGTTGAACACTTTATGAATTTTTCATTGGGGTTTAATTCAAGAGTCTATTTTACATTAATGTTTGATATAATAGAACATTGTCTTACAGTAATTGCTTAAAATGCTATTGTCTTACCTTCATCACAATGATTAGAAAATGATTTTTCACCTATAAAACCCTTTTTCTATTGTCTAGAATCCTGGAAAAAAAATACAATTTAAGATTTTTGGTAGCTAAAAGGAGATGGCTTTATTGTCTAGAATTCTCTATGGTAAATTGTTCTGTAATCTTAAAGCAAAGCACAAAGCTTAAAAAATGTCAAGCTGTCAGATACAGCATTTACAGCATTAACTCTTTCATGTTGCCTTTTTTTTTTTTTTTTTTAAATGGAACGTAAATAATCTACTTAAGCCAGGAATATTTTAGTTCAATATTAAGACTTTCTGGAGTATTAATCATGTCTTTTGTCCATTTTGGCTGCAGAAATTGCTTAACCTTTTGTAGTCCAACACACACTGTTTCAGTTCATCAGAACATAATGTTCTAATTATGACCATAAAATTGTGTGTGGTTATTTTGTGTTCTGTGTTCCACCCTTCTTTGTGTTGGTATTTGGTTGTATACACTGAAAAATACTTTCATCATCTGCTTTGAGTTTAATAGAGCTAAGGTTCGTGTGAACATTGAAGTCCTGTGAACAGATCAGTTCTCTTCCTCCCACTTTCTAAAACTGGTGCTCAGATTCTAAATCAGAAGGTCAGCTGCCTCTTCCTGTCTTTAAATTCCCAAACAAGGCTACAGGTCTTGTGGGTGCACTGTACTGATATAATTGGAACTTCCTATGGATTTAGGGGCCTGAATTTCAGTATCTGGTTACAAAGATATGTTTATTGACACCTCCATGCCTCAGCTGATGCAATGTAAGAGTCAATAATTGAGCTACTGACCTGGTCTGAGCATCATAAGCAAGTTTCATGAGGTTGCTGTGTGTATGTGAGAGCTGTTATCATCACTCACATTAACTCATGTTAGCCTTGTCACATTTTTGATCATCAGTATTAAGGACTGACATTCACACTCATGCTGGCAGTGTTGGATTCCCTAATACTTTATGATGAAAGAAGAGCTGGAAAGAGAGGTTGCTATTGATATTTTCTTTTTTTTTTTTTTTTTGGTGTCTTAGATAGAGTCAGCAGATGCGTGCCTAATCCTTGCCAATAAATACTGCGCTGACCCAGATGCTGAAGATGCCTCCAATATTATGAGGTAAACTCATTAGTTTTTCATAGGTTTTTGGTTGTTAACTCTGATTAGCTAACTTCTGGTGTCTAGGTAGACTACAGCCACATAGAGCTTTACTGCTGATCTGTTGCACTTGAAGAACATTGCAGGAATTTTTTTAGGGTACAAATTACAAGATTGTCTCGAAAGTTCAGGATGAGGATAACCTAAATTTCTGCCTAAACCATTTTAATTTAGCTTTTTTGGAAAGAGTGTGTCAGAAGAGACACTTGGAGCACAAGGTTTGGTACTCTTAGTTTTTTGTCAGGACCTAGGATTTAAGTATTCATGGCTGAACACAGTCCCAGTAGAAATGTGAGGAATGGGAATGCAGTTATGTTGTTGCAACAATATGGTACCCGAGTGCATGTACTGCATGGGTTGGTGCTAATGATGGAACAGAAGGACCCTTAATCACTTCATCCCTCATTGTTCCTTGGTTCCTTCTACAAGTAATTACAGTGCTTGGGGGAAAGCAACATATACACATCATGGTGGTAACGTACAGTGGTCTCCTATCTTTATCCTCCTTTTTTACACTGAAGACCAAACATTTCTTATTTTTATTGACAAGGCACTTACCACATTAGGGATCACCAGATCTTTTCCTGCTTTTCTCTTTACGTTTCCTGAAGGAAGATGATGAGAACCAGTCAGTAGATGGCAGCTAGAGTTACAACAAAGCTAAGCCATTCCACTTTTGTGTTTTGTTCATACAACCCTAGTTTTAATGAGACTAGTCTCTCCTTTTTTAAATGTCAATGATTTGTTAAAAATTCTCTAACATAGAATTGCTCAGTATTATGAGCCAATTTTACTGGCTTTTCAGATGTTTGCATGCTGTGAATTGAAGTAAGGGGAGAAATAAAAAAAATTCCTCTGGAAGAAGTTCGTTGGGTGGAAGGGATCTGGCTATCTGTGACAGGTGCAGGGCTTAAATATGCCTAATTTCATTTTCCAAACATGTTTTTGAGTTTCAAAGTAAGAGAACTTATTTTTACATTAACCGCATAAAACACTTTAAAAACATTCCAGTTGCAGATTAGCGCATTCTTCATAGATTTAATACATTTAAAGTAATAAAAAAGTGTTATTTTAAGAGTGGAATTCTCTTGTGTTATCTTATTTAACAAATTCAACAAAATTGAATGTTTAATTAAGTAATTCAGTAAGAAATGGAAAAATAGAAGAAAGACTTGTTTTCTCCTTCCGATCTAGAAAATAAACTGAAGTCGGCATACAACTTTTTTTACCTATTTTGTGCTCTAGCTTGGATATGCTTCAAAGCACAAGCCAGACCAGCAGATTGCAAGATATTTCCTACAAAACATCGGTGTAAAAAGTTATGGTGTTCAGACTTTATGGGACTGGTGATTCCATAATAATTCTGATTATTTTTCATTTTGATTATTTTATCTTCTTTTTCTACCTTTAGTGTATATATACAGAACTGATTTGGGGGGTTGTTTCTGTCTTTAATTTTGCTCAATACTTTTTCAATTTTTAAATTTAATGTTTCTCTCTTCATAACACATTATCAATCCCCTCATTTCTCAAACATTTTTATTTCCAGCCACTTTTAATATGTATATGGTTGAGGATATCTTAGGCTCATTAAATAATTAAGAATGCAGTCAAGTTGCAGATTATGGAAGTAGCCCCATATTTTATAAATTCAGAGTGCAAATATCAGTTTCAGTATTGAGCTTTGGAACAATCCATAAAAATTAAGATGAAATTGCATGTGGATTTATGTCAAACAAAATTATTCAAGGTTTTTGAATATGAGAAATGTCTAGCAACTATAAATAAATAATATGTGGTGCACCAGAAAGAAAGGGATTATTTTCAGACACTTATCACTGGGAAAACTTATTAATTATGGTGGTTCAAAGACACGAAGATAATAATTGAAGATGACATAATAGTTGCAAGTGTATTATTTGCTTAACAGAATGCCTACAGTATCTGAACAGAGCTGCTAAAAGTAGTTTCTTTTTCTGCAAATTCTGTAAGAGTAAACCATTCAGCTGAATAATTCTTGAAGGTTGATGTTCTCTAGTATTAGTTGATGGTTATTAACTGAATTCACTAGATGTAAATATTGCATGGGTCTGACTTCAATCAGTGTGCTGTACAGCCAGAGGAATAAGAAAGTACACTTTTAACTGTGAAACTTGACAACACAGTAAATGTATTGGGATATATTATCTGGATATCCCACCAGCTAAAAGTTTTGTTTTGATTTCTTTTTTTTTTTTTAGAGTTATTTCAATAAAGAATTATCATCCGAAGATAAGAATTATCACTCAGATGTTGCAGTATCACAATAAGGTAACGTGGCAACCAACAGTGTCTCTCCCCAGAGTTTTTTGCTACATTGCATTCACTCATACACATTTTTTCTGTCTCCACTTATAGTATTTTTCTTTCTGAACAAAAATGTCCTAATAAGCCTTATCATGTAATTCAGTTTCAAGGTAACTCAGTTTTATTTATATTTGTAAGGGACCTTATCAAAATCCTCTGACATTCATTAATTGCCTAGGGTCCAATTCTTAAAGCTACAATGTCCATAGCTGCTATTGATTCCAGATGAGCTTTTAACCACTTGGCTTCTCTAAGTTTTGCTCATCTTATTACACTAGAGCTACCCAAGATGAATTGATAGCCTCTAGGCAAGCCATCTGAAGTTAGTTCTTTGTGGGTACTTAAACAGAAAAATGCATAGAATTATTGTCTTATTAGAGATTTCCTTTGATTTTATGTTTCTTGCATGACAATGTAGACCTGAAATTGCCAAGTGGCAGATACAAAGTAAGTAAAATTAAGTGGTGGTGGTTTTTTTTCATTTAAAGCATAATTCAGTTGTGGAATTTGTTCCTAAAAATATTGTGGACCTCAAAATCTGTGGAAAGAAATTGGGCAAATTTTTGATGGTAAATCCGTGGGTTTTAAATGCAATGAGGTAAATTCATTCAGTCCTGAGATGAGGAAACCCATAAACTGCAAGGCTAGAAAGAATATATCAGAGGACAGAGTACTCATATGTGACTTGCTTCTTTTGTTGTTTCTAAAAGCATCAACCAGTGCCCAGTGTTGGAGAAAAAGCATGGCTAGGGAGATCTCAATTCATTTGGCTAGAACAAGAGCAATTACTGTTGCTGGCGATGACCGCTTCCTGTATGTAAATGGAAGGAGCCTGTACCTGTGTTTTTATAGAATAAAAGCAAGGTGTTTGCTTTAAACATGTTGAGAGGGGAAGGTCCTTTAAATACTGCATTTTCCTTTGTATTTCCAATGAAAGTGTCTTGAAGAATAGCTTTTATCACAGCACTGAACTGTAATATTAATTTATGATGGGAAACAAGCATGAAGGCCTCTGTTTCCTTATGTCTATGTATTTTTATAAGGCAGATGGAAGAGAGAATCTGACAGAGTCATGCCAATAACTGAAGAAGATGAGTACATATCTAACCGACCAGTGACAATACTAGAGGTCTCACTTGGTCAGCTATTTTCTTTATTCTATCCTTATAATTAGCAGTCTTAGGAAAAAAGTTTGGATTTTCACTAAGCCAAGTGTTATCCTTTAGGATGGAAGAAATTAAATAGAAAAGACATAAGATGTATAACTTATTAAATAACAATCTTATAAAGGTTGCAGCTTCACGCAAATTGTAATCTAAGTTATATTAGATTCCTGCATATTATGTATGTGACTTATCAGGCAGAGAGTAACTCAAAGTGCAGTAAAAGGAATACATAGAAGCGAAAGAAAACTTCACAAGAGTCTATGGTTTGTTTAGATGTGAGGATGGGCCTGGCAGAGTGTCACAGCCAGAATACGGCTTGAGAAATGTAAGGTTTCGTCTATAATAGGTAAGATTGGAACATTCTTAGCATAGACTTAGTAGCCCTAAAATACTTGGAGTGCTTCTGCCAACTTAGAAGAAGTCAAGCCAGTAACAAAGAAAATTGTTCAGTGCTATCTCCTTCAATACTGTACTGTATTTGAGGAAGTATATGTGGTTCTTCACCAGTGTTTTTGCTTGTTTGTTTGTTTTCCAGGCTCACCTGCTAAATATCCCAAGCTGGAACTGGAAAGAAGGGGATGATGCAATCTGTCTTGCTGAGCTCAAGCTGGGTTTCATAGCCCAGAGCTGCCTGGCACCGGGCCTTTCAACAATGTTAGCCAACCTCTTCTCTATGAGATCATTCATAAAGGTAATATCTTGTGTCATTAAAATGTATGAGTCCACAATTCAGTTTGTCAGAGAGCTGAGTAGAAAACATGGCTCAAATATGAAACAGATAGGAACACATTAATGGATTTTTTAAGCAAAAAAACCCCCAGTGCACACTTACATACGAAAGTTCTCTGCTGCGAATTGGGCAGTGAGCCAGGTTCTGTCAAGTTATGTTTTTATTTTTATTCAGCAAGTGTTTGGCCTTTAAATGATTGTTCCTAAGCGTCACCCATTGCTAGGGAGATATTTCTGGTGGTTTGTGTTTTGCTTTGTTTTAGACAAAATATGTGTTTATCTTTGAGAAAAGCCCCCAGTGCTAAACAAAAATATGATTTATATGTATCCCATATAGCAACAAAGTGTCCAGGAAAAAGGACTGATCATTTTGGCCTTTTACATCAAGTGGCTAGTGGACCTCTGACTGTGAGAGTAAAAACATGTGTTGGAACTGAAGCCTGGACTTCCTACAGCATCATTTGTGTATTTGTTTCTCCTCAAAGAGCTCTTCTAGACTTACACGGCAAAATTTTAACCCAGTTATTGCTAGACTTCTTGTGGCAGCTGTACTAGTTCACTGGATCAAGGCCTTGATTGCAGCAATCCATGCTGCTTTCCTTGTGCCTTTCTGGGACGCTGATTCCAAGCATAAAGGGTGGTCAGTTTCCAATGCCATGAGTATTATTAATGGGACGGGAAACACTGAAGTACAAGGTAGGCCATGGACCACTTCAAGTCCATTGTGCAAGTAAGAAGAAAAAAAAAATTAAAAAAAAAAAAAAAAAAAAAAGGGATCCTAATATCCTCAGATGACAAAGCCAGTACTGTTCAGTGCAGGGCAATGAGTCTTTATTTCTTTTGATGTCCTGAAGTTCTTATTAAGGTATCCTTTGGAAACCTCCAAAAAATTGGAGACAACAAACTCCTGTGTGTCAAGAATATTCCAGACTATTACAAATAGTCAAAAAAGCGCACCAGTATTCAAAATGGAAACAAGCCTGGGTTCTGCACTTTACTGTCTGCAGTTAAAATGTTGGTATCTTTACTCATGTTCTTTAAAAAAAAAAAAAAAAAAAAAGCAAAGCTGTTTTATTTCAGTAGTGCCAAACTTGGGAACTGTCTATGACTCATCAGCATATGGTCACTTTGATATTAATCCTTTCTACTTATATCCCGAAAGAAAACTATTTATCTTATGAACTTCTATTTTCTTGCCAGGCATTTTAGTCTGCCTCACTCTTGTCTGGTGCAGTAACCCAGGACTCTCAGGAGTCTCAAACATTTTTAACAGTCACACTAATGTATCTAAATTACTGAGGCAACCTATTCTATGAACTTACTCTTGGAATCACAAGTAGGCCTGGAACTTTTGCTCAGCTTCTGTCTTTCCAAAAGTCAGAAGGGATCAGTTTTCTCTCAGGGAGATCCAAATGTATGAGTATAGTCAGTCTTAATGCAAGTTGTTTTAATACTGAATTTAGCTTGCAGTGAGAAAATTGAGAGATTCAGAAAGTGGTAAAGTATACAGATACCTGACTATTGGAGGACTATACTAGAGACTCATTTATGGCCTGGATTTGTAGTTAAATCATTTAGACAAGTGAAAAACTGCAAATGTAAAGGTACAAGCTTTCCAGGAAATATATCTAACCACTTATGCCATTATCTTGCCCACCTTCAGTCCCATTTTTTTTATTTTCTAAGATATTCTTATAATAATTGCAATACAGTGACAGATTGGACTATCTCACTGATGAACAGTTTTAAGCTGAAGGCTCAGCTTTGCAAGGCAGTACTCAGATTACATCTGAGTATTTCTATATACACTGAATGACCATAAAAATAGCAATGATTTTGATTTGGAGGAAGATATTAATGTCAGTTTTGCTCTTGAATCTGTGATTAGGTACAGTTAGAATAGGATGCAGGCCTACCTTAACTTGTGTTACTTCAGATGTCATCTTCAGATGACACTGAGAGAAAAAATACCATCAAATAGTGCGTTTGGAGAATGCAAGACTGTTAGTACTGCTTAAAAGGATGCCTGCTACTTAACTAAGGATGAATTGTCCAGGCAAGTAAAATGCATATCGTCATTTCCAAATATCTCTGAGTATATTGAAGTCTAAAGCTAAATAAATGTACAAGAACTGAGACATATTTCTTCAAGAGAAGCCAACTCAGTTGGCAACAGCAAAAGTTTTGTTTCTTTATTTAGCTCAAAGAATGCTCTTTCTTCAAGCTGTCTTACTCTTAAAACTCTATTTGAAAGAGAAAACTATTACTTAGTGGTGGCTGTGAATCAACAGTGTATTGTAGGAGAGCAGCTACATTGACTGGAATTGTTAAAGAGGACTCTATTGAAAAGAAATATGTCCATTCCCTAAAAGAACTTCCGCCCCTTTTCACTTAGAGTACTGAATTTAAGTACTGTCAGGCCTTCATAAATTCCTTGGGCAAATGTTGTTAGTGGAGTCTCCCACAAGTTAGGAGGTTGCCAGGAATATGTACTGAAACTTCTGTATTTCTTAAAGAAAGCTCAGAAAGTGTGTTCCTCCTCCTTCATAATGTAATTAGAAAGTGATTTAATGTGCCATAAATGTTTGGTCAGTCAAACACAAATGAACATGATTGATGGTGACTTTGCACACATTTAACTCATTGTGTGTTACTCTACAGCAAAATGATTTGTGTAAACAGAGTGCCCAGTATTAGAGGTAAAACAAACAAAGAAACCTCAAAATATTATATTTGTTCCTAATATTTTCCTTTTGGTTTTAGCAATGTAGTCTCATATGGAATCTTTTATATTCTCTTTGGCACCAAACTGAACAAAAAGAAAATCAGCTCAAAAAGATTAAGGTTCTGTAAACACTTAAAGAAAGAAAGATAGATTGCTCAGCAAATGATATGTTAAGAAAAAAAACCCCGAACTGCAACTTTACACCTGTAAACCGTATTTCAATAGTCCGTTCTTTTTATAGCACACAATGTTATCTTTGGTGTATTAATACAGGAACTGGGACTCTTTATTACTTGCATAGCCTCAGAAAAAGGTGGAAATAGTATGCTGTACTGCAATTTTTGTATTGTTTAGATTAGAAAATGTATACCAGAAGTCTACCCATATGAAAAATATTGCAGAGAGTAAGTAAACAGAAGAAAAGGCAGAGATGGCCAAATTCTGTCCCTTTATACAGCCATGCAAGCCAATATGAGTTAGCATTGTTGCATACATTAATAAAAATTGAAATGTGGTTCTTGAGTGTAACACATGTCCACAAACGAATTAGTTTTGTCTTTGCTCTGTTGGTAAGACGTACACCTCATTCCAGATCTGAAAAATTACCTAGAGCAGTCTTAATTCTCCTCTAAGCTATTTTGAGAGCAGGAATGTTCTGTGGGCTCTTTTGGCAGCTGTTGCTCACAGCCACACATATGCAGTGCCCCCTTCTCCCACTACATTCCTTTCTAGTCCAGGCTGAAAGGCATAATAAAGCCACCCAGATTTACGTCTGTCAGGTGCTTACCTACACTGATGGAACAAATCAACTGGCTGACTCTTTATTTTTGGCCACCTAGGCAGCCTTGGCTATTTTTAAGTGTGATATACGCAGTGATTTCTTGAAATGAAGTAGAAAGGGATCTGGGGGTGCTGATGGACAGCTGGCTGACCATGAGCCAGCAGTGTGCCCAGGTGGCCAAAAAGGCCAACAGCATCCTGGCTTGTATCAGGAATAGTGTGGCCAGCAGAACTAGAGAAGTGATTGTCCCACTGTACTCGGCACTGGTGAGGCCGCACCTTGAATGCTGTGTTCAGTTTTGGGCCCCTCATCATAAGAAAGACACTGAGGTACTAGAGAGAGTGCAGAGGAGGGTGATGAAGCTGGTGAGGGGCCTGGAGCACAAGTCTTGTGAGGAGTGGTTGAGGGAGCTGGGGCTGTTTAGCCTTGAGAAAAGGAGGCTGATGGGAGACCTCATCGCTGTCTACAACTACCTGACAGGAGCTTGTAGCATGGAGGGTGTTGGTCTCTTCTCCCGAGTAGCAAGTGATAGATAGGACAAGAGGAAATGGCCTCAAGCTGTGCCAAGGGAGGTTTAGATTGGATATTAGGAAAAAAATCTTCATGGAGAGATTGTCAGGCATTGGAACAGGCTGCCCAGGGAAGTGGTGGAGTCACCATCTCTGGAGGTGTTTAAAAGGCATTTAGACAAGGTTCTTAAGGACATGGTTTAGTGCTACAGTTAGATTATGGTTGGACTCGATCCTGAGAGTCTCTTCCAACTGAAATGATTCTATGATTCTAAGTTTAAAAGACGGATGGGGAGGGAATGCCACTTCTCAATTTATTGTGAAGTTCTTTAGGAGGCTTCATAATAAAATGGTTGCCTGATCCTCATTACAGAATTTAGACCAAGTATTAATGTAGCCTGTTCACAAAGACATTTATTCTCTAAAAGGTCTGTCTGAATAAAAGATTTTAAATCGCTGAGTTAAGTAATTAAAAACTGCTGTGGTTGAAAACTGTTTGCTATTTACAAATAGTATCAGTCCTTGTGATAAGAGTGATGATCCTTGTGGTCCTTTCCAACCTGGTAGTCTATGATTCTATATGATTCTTGGACAAAAGTCTACCATGGAGTGCATTTTTCAGTCAATCATTTGAATAGATCAACACCAACCTATCTTTTCCATTATGACTGAATATAAATATTGCCATGTTTTGTAAATTTGAAAGTATTAAAAGTAGGGCCTGTATGTCTTTGAGTTCACACCCATCAAGGCCAGCATCTAAAGAATTAGGTGTCATAATATTTCAAGAATACTGTCTCTGCTTTGACCTATGGAACAATGAAAAAGTGCATATATTTCTCATTTGAAATTAGACCTAACCTTAATTAGCATATTTGATGTTTTATAAAACATACATTTTTCATGCCAATTATAAAAATCATTCTTGCATGCAGAAACAATTGTGGGAATAGTTGGCTGAGGTGGTAAATTCTTTATACCACTAGGGATACTTGTTAGCTTTGATTTAAGCAGACAATGGAATTGAGTAAAGAGATAGTTGATAGTTTATAATACTTAAGGAAATTCAATTATAAGACTGTAAATCTAAAAAGCTTCACTCTTTGCTAGGGATGTATGAACTGCTTTCAGCCAAGTACTTATCTGTCAGATTTCAATAGCCGTATCTAAAGACATAATAAAACCAGACATTCACACAAGCAATTTCGGTGAACTGAAAGGGCATGGTAGGTGAATATGAGGAAATGTTTAAAATACATTGGTTTCAATGTACAACTTATTTTCAACTACCAATCAAGAATATTCTATGTGTACTCTCCTTTTATTTTCATCTATGTTGTTAGGAGAAAAAAACAACTAACCAATGAACAACCAAAAAATAAGGCTGTGGAGAAGAGAATTGTAAAATTAAATGTCAGGAAATCCTGGAAGCCTTCTGAGCCTAGGGGAAGGCAGGAGTCCTTGTGTTAGATGTAAGACAATGAAAACAGCTTGGAAAGGGCTCAAGGAAATGTCCTAAGGGAAGATGTTATTTTCTAGGCAGTTTTTGTAAACCATTACTCTACATGGCTTTCTGGGCATCTTTGAAGAGAAAATTTTATATGTACTTTAGAAATGAAATAGGCAACAACTTTCATGTTGGTTGCAAACAATTTATTTCATTTTTTTATACAAACTGTATAATTTTGGGAAGATATTTCAGAATTTCTGAATTGCATGCACTTAGATAAAGTACTGCATACTGGGACACGTATGCTGAACAAAAACTGTTAGGCTATTAGAATAAAGCAAGATCACTTAATAAAAGAACTAAAATATTCAAGTGCTGTTCTAGAGACATAATGAATAGAATTAACTTATTAATTTACTGTACTTTATTATTATTATGATTCAGTTAGATAGGGTTGTTTATCAAAGTAAAAATGTGCCTAAAATATCAAATAGATGGTCTTCTTCCAGACATCTGAAATTATTCTCAAAGGCTTTGTACTATTTTATGCTCTTTCCTTGGTGGTGATGAACTCAGCTTATTCAGTGTTAGGGAGCAGACTTTACAGCTGCTTTCATTGTGCATGAAGAAATTTTCATTTTGTCACTTCTTTAATATTTATAAAGACACCTCACCATCCTCTCCCTGTGTTTCCTTGCAAAATGCAATAAAAGAACCTAGATCATACTACAATTCTAGAACTAGTTCTCTATCTCGATAGTGAGACTTATATCTTGACAGAAGAGATTATACAGCCTTATGGGGTTCAGATATACTTAAATCTCTTTCATGTAACTATTTACATCATTACACTGAGAAGCAAATGGTATGAATAAGATCAGTTAGGACTACAGAGGTCCTGATATTACACTGCCAGGGGATAAGACTGGGTATATTAAGGATTTAGTATTTTTCCTGACAATACTGACGGTTAGTGCTTGCAAGATGCACATCATTTTTTCATCTCTGTGTCATGATGCCTCATCACGCCTCATCACTAGGAAATGATTGTATTACGTAAATGTATTTGCTGATAACAATATTGTATTTATATATAGATAGAGGAAAGCAGAGGAGCATTGTGACTTAAAAAAAATGCAGACGAAAATTAGATTTCTTCTCTTGGGATATACTATGTCATTTCCCAGTTATTCTTCATATAAGCTATTGCATCAGTGTGTAATTTGTTTTATGACC
This sequence comes from Caloenas nicobarica, assembly GCF_036013445.1. Classification (NCBI taxonomy): domain Eukaryota; kingdom Metazoa; phylum Chordata; class Aves; order Columbiformes; family Columbidae; genus Caloenas; species Caloenas nicobarica. Next base: position 25,012,787 of record NC_088251.1, on the reverse strand, counting down.
ATCCAGGAGACAAAACTGTGATGCAGCATAGTCAGGGGAAGATAATAATGTGCTTACAGTACTAGAGAGGAACTTAGGAGATATAGATACATTTAGTCTTGTTGCAGTATCAGCTTGAAGACTGTTAGTTATTTAACTTCAGGGATAAAAATAACAGAATGACCTGCAAAGCCTTCTCCTTAAGGTGGTGCAGGGAAAGGTCTTTCATGAAGACAGATGCTCTTTTTCTGTAAGGGAAAGTGCACAGAAGTTCTTTTCACTGTTTGGTGATATGCTTGAGGTGTACAGTATTTGACGAGTAAAGCAGGAGGTCCAAATGAAAAAAGGCAAATAGAGTTGTCCTTGATCAATTGTTGTGTCTTCATTCAACAGTTATACCTTACATAAGATCTGTGGAGGCCTCTTTATGAGGCTAAATGAAAACGGGAATGACATGGAAGAAATGAGAAGAGGGAAAAGGGAAAAGAATAAATGATAGCAGCACCAAATAATATCAAGGAGTTTTGTTGCTTATTTTTCCTGCACTGAAGCGGTTCACTGTTATTGTGTTTGTGTACTTCATGCCTTCCAGTGTTCTCATGTTGCACCTCACTGCAGTTTTCTGCTGCATTCTATTCTATTATAAATATTGGGTGGCATTAACTTCTACTTTGACTGATCTGCCAGCAAAGACACATCCCCTCATTCCACAGCAGTATTTTACCACTTAATTATTCACAATTTTTATTACCAAACAAGTATTTTCCAGTAAATAATAAAGGTTTTATCTGGGGATGGTATGCCCCATCCCTAGAAGTGTTCGCGGTCAGATTGGATGAAGTTTTGAGCAACCTGATCTAGTGAAAGATGTCCCTGCCCATGGCAGGAGGGTTGGAACTAGATCTTTAAAGATTCCTTCCAGCCCAAACCATTCTGTGATTCTTATGGCTAAGTGTTTTAAAGGAAAGTAAATGCACATTTTGAAGAATCAGATTGGTTTAGGGATTCAGTTTTTGAGGTTAACTGTAGCAGCAGACTTTAAAATACCATTACAAAGGCTTAAATTAGTCAAGAACACAGTGAGTCCTAAACAATTTTTCTCAGTTTAAGGATTTTCGAAATTAGTACCTTACTGACATGGATTTGAGGAGAAACTGGTTGTGTTTATCTGTGGAAACTTACTCTATTAAAACTTGGGGTAACTACAAGACCCAAGGAATTAAGAAAGCAGTATTGAGCACTGTAGGTTCTTCATAATTGTTTTATTTCTAGCAGATCAGCAGATATTGCTTCTCAAAAAATATCAGGCAGGTAACCATCTCTCTCTTTGAAATTACAGGGAAAACATCATTGTTCAAGTGGATATAAAATGCAAAGAATGTCTTTAGTCCCTTATATCTTATAATAACATTTTATAGCATCCCAAATATCAGCAATTCTTTAAATCCATTAATCAATATTTGATGGTATCCTAACAGAACATATCTTAAACATTCAAATCACTTCATGAAGGTTAATTTAACAGTAACCGGTATCTATGAAACTTGCTTACTGCATTCTGAATGACTTTGGTTTTTTCCAGTCCTTTCTTGGTCCTTGGCTAAGGGTGACCACTTAATTATAGGTCTGATCTGCAGTTCCTTCCTCCAAAGCAAAATCATTTGCCTAAAGAAAAGAAAGCAAGGGAATAAAGTAGAAAGGAGAAATCAGTAATGTATTGATATATTTTTTTCTAACCCCAGGTGCTGTCAATCTAAGAAAAAGCCACAAAATAGGCCATAAATTAAGAACATGTCCTTGCTGTCATTACTCTTATTTACCAAGCGTGCACTTTATCTGTTCTCTGTACATAAAGAGTTGCTGATCAGCAACATTTGCAAACTTCACATAAATAAATAAAAGGATTATAAAAAATGTGATATGACTCTGTGTGTGGTGGAGAATAACACAATGCAAATCCCTTTTAGCATCCCACATGGTCTCTGAATGGTGAAACTATTTCTATGGAAGAATTTTCTCTTGATTGTTTGCAGCCCACTTGTCAGGGAGTGTATGATTTGGAACATCTCCACATCGCAATTTGTTCTTGCAGTTGTTTCTTTCTCCAGACCTAGAGCAACTGGTTACCTGACAGCCTATCAACAGGAGAAGAATCCTTCTGTTTTTTAGAACATTCTTTTGAAAGCGTGCCTTTTGACTAGTTTAACATGGGGAAAAAATTGGTGAATACCAAATTAGTTACTCAGCTTGTAAGATAAAAATGCAAACTTATATAAAATACTATACAAGGCCTTTCAAAGTAGCTGTAGAATTCATATTTTTTTAATATTAGAAAATTGTTGGTCTAAGAGAGATTTGTGTCACACCAAATTCCAATGGAATTGATATTATACTATAAAATAATATATAATAATATAATAGAAAATTAATATTTAATAATGTAACATAACACTATAATACATTTTCTTTCACATATATAATATTATAACATAATCATGATATAACATGAAATTTATTTCGATTTATATTTTTTGAACTTAAATCCTTATGTCAAAATACACTGTTGTTTCTGCTTTGGTGCTGTTCAGACAATGTTCCTAAGCATGCCAGAATCAGTAAAGAAGGTTCAAGTGGTTTGAACAGGCTGTGGATCAGGCTGTTAGAGGGAAGAGGTGCTTTTAAGTTGTAAAAGAGTTTGAAAATCTCAGCATTATTATGATTATAGCATTTCAATACAAGCTATGTGTGCATATGGTGTGAAAACGCTTCTTTAAGTTAGACAATTAGCAGAGCTTTAGCTCTTATATGTGCTGCTATGACACTGTACTCCTGACATGGGCCTCTGCAACTGTAGAGGCTCAGCTGTAATTCACCTTCTGAAGCCTTTTAGTGTGGCTGTTGCTTTATGTCCTGGCAATGTATAGTATAAACTTGGTTTTACTCGTTGTGCTCAGTATGTATGCCAGCACTGCATCTCTCTTGTTTTTGGTACTCACTATCCATAAAATTCTAATTTGGCATGAAACTGGTCTTGCTGTCTCTTAAAGCTTTTAAAGGTGATTTTTTTTCTTACATGATTTAGACATTTTATCACAGATTATCCTGATCAGTGGGAATACAAGAGGTCTGTCTAGTTTAAGCATAGGATAAGTGACTGGGTTGAAGGATGCAAAGATAACCATGTTATAAGCCTAAAAGTGGAGTTTGAAAGGAGGTGGTAACACCACTGATGGGGAAGATAAAAAACTCTGTCAGTGAAAGTACTGTCAATTGGTGGTTGTGCATCTTTTCGTACCTGTCAGTTAGGCAGGCTGGTATTTCCATTTGGACAAAGGAGTGAGGGAGAAATAGAAAGCAAGATACACAGGACATTAGCCTAGAGAAAGTTCTGTTGGTCTTGTGCATGACGTTAGGTAATGAAATGTTACAGAAGAGGTAGAGACTTATGGAACTGCAGGCAGAGGAAGTGGCTATGAAGAGAGCTCTCCAAAAGAGGAAAGAAAAGGAGCAGGACGAGCAACATCACTGCATTTCTGTAGAGTTCTTATTTTATAGGGTTTTGTAAGCTTCATGACTTGGAACTTGAGTAAGAAGATGGAATACAGAAATATAACTTCAAACTTTTAGAAAATATTAAGTTTGTAATAAAAATGTGTAAGAAGGAACAAGAAAAATCTGTTCTAGACTCTTGGGGAATAAATGCGACTATGTAACCTTTATAGCTTTTGTTTTTAAAATGTAGTTTACTTTTACAGCTTGTGCTGTATACATTTTATTTCCTAAAACATAATATTTTAGTAGTTCCTAAAGATTTAATTTTAAATTTAAAAATATCAATTACTCAGCTTAAAAGTTTTGTTAAACACTTAACATTTTCATCTGATTATACCTGGTTTAGAAGCATAATTTAGAGTAGAATAATAAGAAGTACAACTAATGAAACAACCAAACCAGTTAAAGGAAAAATAGAATTATATCCAGAAAAAAGTCTTGAATGACATCTATGTAGGCATGAGTTCATTTATAAATTTAAGAGGCAGAAAGCCAGTTGCTGGTTACATTATAAATCCATAGAGTATGTTGTTGGCCGCAGACCTGAGCTGCCTCGTGGTTAGAGGATGTGCTTTATTTTTTCACATCTTAAATTTTTATCCCTTTTATCCTTTTCAATTTACATGGTGAGATTTCCTTTAAGGCCTGTATGTTGTGCAAGAACTTGTTGCTTTAATGCTGTTTTAAAACAGCTGTAGTTTGGCACAAGAGACAAATTGTTGGTTAAAGATGCTTTTTTCAATTTGATTTGTTGCTGAATAGCTGAAAAATTAATTTGGATACCTTTACCCAAGTCACTTACTTCCTTTGTATTAATTTATTTTCTTGAATACTGACAGAAATGTACATTTATATTGCTCTTTGGAATATTTGTTCATAAAAAACCTCACACTCTTACTAACCATACTATAATGCTTTTACCATAAAGAATACACAGGGCTATTTTTTCCTGCCATGAGCCATTTCATATGTTTGAAATCATTGACAAGGGTATTATCCAAGGCATTTGACATCATATGCAGTAATGCAGCTGTACAAAATTTTAAAGCAGTAATAAGCTGTTTGTCTTATTGAACTGAATTCTTTGATAAGAGTTTCTGAAATGCTGAGAGTTCTTTATGCAATGGCAAAATAAATTCCAGTTCATACTTAACTGGTTGCCATTACACTGGCTCTGGGACTCTAGACAAGAAACATCAGCAGTAGAGATTAAGGCACTTGAGCCTTCCCTGCCGTAATTTATGAGGATGGATGTTCCTGAAGCATCCTTTTTGCCACTCACTGGGCCTGGCTACAGCTCTGTTTCCTGAACGATTAGTATCTTCATCTCTTTACACAATGTAGACGGAGTTTTGGTAAAAGCTGAGTATATCAGAAAAAGAATGATTATGAAATGTTTAACATATATGTAGTTAACCAAGTCCTCCTCAAATCAGTCAGTATTTGGTACTTCAGCCTTTCAGTTAGCTTCGTCATTCTCTACCAATAGTTTAAAACAAAATGAAAAAAAACAAACCCAACTTTCTCTTTATGTCAATTTTTTGGCCTTCACATATAAACTCAATGTTGTTTCACTTTCTGCTCTGTGAGATGAAGAGTATAACGGGGCTACCTAAACAGTGGAGCTACAAGTTTCTTTATTTTTTTTGTAAAGAATAAAATGTAGCCTTTAGATATAAACTAAATTAAAAGAAAAATGTTTCCGTTATCTGTAAAATCATGCACCTTACTTAAAAAAATTAAAATCTCTGATCTCTCAATCTCTTTCTCTTTACTTGTTTCCTATTTAGTATCTAGTTGTATAGACTCTGGTTAATGAAAATGTGGTAATGTAAAGAAAACAAATATATCACATTATTTTTGCTAGTCTGAAGTAATTGACATGTTTCTCTCTAATTTTATATGTACTGTATTGTCATACCTTCATTTTTGGCACTGTGTATAATTCTTGCAAATATGAATTTCTCTGTTCACACAATTTATATACCCTGTTTCCCTGAAAATAAGCCCTAGCATGATTTTTCAGGATTTTAAAGGATGCTCAAAAGGTAAACCCTACTCCAAAAATAAGCCCTAGTTACAGTTCATTGAAAAGTCAATTTAAATAGTGTCCAGGCAGCTATACAAGTAAAAAAGTAATAAGATTTGGAGAAAAAATTAATATAAGGCCCTGTCTTATTTTCAGGGAAACGGGGTAGTACAATTAGTGAATAAAACCAAAGAGATAATTACATGTAGGAATGCTCCATCCCAATTGAAATTTTTGCTCTTTTTTAATGTGATGTAATAAATAGGGAAACAACTGTTTGGTGTGAAGTCATACATATTTCAAGCTGCATATTTGTGGTGGTTTCCCTAGTTTTCCTAGGAAGGTCTCACTGGGTATGAAAGTCAGATTTCAAACAAACTTTGGATGAGGGCACAAACTACAGTATGGAGAACTGGGATTTCAACAGTGAACAACTTCAGCATGTGGCATATTTCCAATCATATCAGCTAGCTTTGTATTTGCTCTTCTGAATTATAGTGCTATTCCTGCTGATGGATACTAAGCAGCTTGATCCAGCTACTTTCATACAGGTGTTTGCTGATTGAAAGACCTTATAGAGTGTCTGCGACATAAGCTTTATAGATATGACATAGCATCCACGGACCCCAAGGCAGCAAGTGCAAGCTACATGTGATCATGGGATTGCATGTACATCTCAGGTATCATTAGAAACTTCTGCTTAGGCAAATATATTGAGCTTTTGATGGTAGTCCTGTAGTATCTCTGACTTCATACCTTCAACAAGAAAATCTCTCTGAATTTAGCAGTAAAAGTTTTCTCCAGTTGTTGTTTAAAGCACTGATGACCATTGAATAAATTGTTTCAATATATGTTTCTCATATTTCCTTGTCAGTTATAGATGAAGAAAAAAAAGTTTTAAATGATTAGTTTTGACTGCTAATCAACTTCTAAAGAAGGTGAAAATAATTGAAATGTTGTTAGACTCAAAGAACAATATGACAATAGAGAATTTTGAAAAAGAGAAAATTGAGAAACTTTTTTTCCTCAGGCTCTCTACAAACTTATATCACCTCATGCTGAATATGCTTGCCAAGAATTGCGTGAATTATTTTTACATAGGATCCTTGATTGACTGACGACATGAACTCTTTATTTTTGGCATTCCACGCAATCCTGTAAAAATAAGCAATATTAATTGCCATAATAGTGTACTGACTTATTTGTTAAAATTTGATTCATGTTTAAGCAGTCATTTTTAAATTTTAAAGAAAACTTTTGGTTTTACTCAGAACTCTGCATCTGTGTTTCTTTGTTTTAGATTGAAGAGGATACGTGGCAGAAATACTACCTGGAAGGAGTTGCAAATGAAATGTATACAGAGTATCTGTCTAGTGCCTTTGTGGGTTTGTCATTCCCTGCAGTTTGTGAGTAAGTAGAAATACATATTAATATGCATAAGTATTTGCCTTCTCTCAAGTGAAGTCTAGGGTTTCTGCAGGAGATCTTTCGACTCTGCTACAGTCCTAATGTTGCTCCATCAGATGGAATCCAATAAAGTAAACATTAAAGCAATCACTGCATGGAAGTATTCCAAACATTGTAATGCCTGTTTTCAGAAGAGATTTGGAATTAAGTGATTGTAAATGAAAGCACAAATGTTTTCAGTGTTGAACAAATTAATCACTAATCCATTTAAATTGAGTTATTTACTCATAAGTGCTGTCCTATTGTTTGTTCTGATTCCCATTCTTTGAATAGTGATTGTCAGCATCACTGTCTTGGCTTATGTCCCTTTCCAAGGAAACAATTCATTAATTGAAAGAGATGTAGTGGAGTCACATAAGTAGTGTGTCGCCCAGAGCTCTGTAGAGCTGACTGCAAACCAATTTTAACAAGTGAAATATGTCAGAAAAAGATGTCTATTCTGTAATGAAAAAGGAGTATATGAAGCACATACTATATAACCATAGCATAAGCCATGCTACAGATTTATTTCTAGAGACTGAAAATTCTTATATTTGTCCTAGAATAATTCTGTGAATGAGAGATTCGTATTCACAATACTGTGGCCACAAACATAGTCAGGATAGTTTAACACTATAATAGTCATATCTCCTCTTCTTTTGGCATTGTTCTTCATTACAGCCATACCAAAAGGTACCAAAGGCTGTGGAAAGCTTTTGCTGGGCACTGTTGAAATGCTTAAAAAGAAACAGACCCTGCTCTGAAGAGTTTGATATCTAACCAGATAAAATAGAAAAACTTCTGCAAACTCCATTCTTAGAGGAGGAAATCAAGGAAGAAGAAAGATATCATCTCTTATGTAAAGGAGAATGATTTTGCTTTAACTCGTCTCACTTCTCCCACCTTTTCTGATTTTTACAGTAGCATAAACATAGGTTATGACATAAGAATGAGGGAGAAACAACTGTCAGACAAATGTTATCCATTTAAAAGTCCATCTTTTTATGGGATGTAGCTATGACAGAGCCCAGTTTTCAATTCACTAATATAATAACAATGCTAATAATAATGGAGAGGCTCACAACCCCTCCTTCCACTGTGTTAACCAGACTGTTACTAGGTTATGGAGGGAAAATGTTTATTACTATAAATAAAAATTTTTGCCTGAATATCCTGAAACAGAAAATCTCATAAGATGTTCTAGAAATGTGTGTTTTATTGAGAATGAAAGATAATTTGTGCTGCTTACACTGACTACAATAATGAAAACTACATCTCCACACCAAACTGTTGTCAAACAAAGCTGAGTTTCTATAGAAGGTGTTAGAAACTTGTGGCTAATACTACATTTGACATAAAGCTGACATTCATTTAACTGTGCTGGTAGAGCTGAGATAAAATAAGCGTAAAGAAAGGGCATTTATTGAGATTTAGAAACATGTCTAATCTTTGGAGCTCTCCTCAAACATTTGATTATCTGGAGGCTTAATTAACTTTTTCCTAGTTTAAATTAAAGAAAAAATATTTATCTCAAATTTTAATAACTCTATTAAATTCAGGTTAATTAAAGCACATTGAAAATTAAAATGTAATGTTGCATATTAAAGAGTTGGGTGCATAGGTATTTTCATTACTGTAAGAACTGGCCATTCAATTTCCAGAAGAACCAAAGGACAGCAAAAAGTCTGTTGCGTGGGTTTGTGAAGGCTTAATGTGATGAACTACCCACAAAATATGCAGACTTCAAGAATAGTTTTCGTAATTTAGTTTTTAAAATCCATGCAGTCAATGATGTTTTAAAACCCTGAAACTAAATGAGATGTGCTACCTCCTCAGGTTATTGGTCTTGATTGCTGGTCCAGGAATGTGATTCTTTGATAAACAGGCTGCCATACACTTTGGATAACAAACATAAAGAAAGTGCAGAAACATCTCCTGTTTCAGTGGGGATGGGACACTCAATAGTTTTGAAGAATTTGAAGCTTTCCTTGTCAACACCAGGGTGAAGAATTAGACAGAAACATTAAGTTATTGTCAGTCCACAAGTTTTATTTATAACTCTGAATATGTGTGTGTGGACTGTGTGAACATATTCCTACCAATATATTTTCAATGTGTGAATGTAATTCCTATAATTCTGTGCACTTGGATATTGTTGGACCAGGTTTGGATGATGCTAATTGAAGAGGAGACTAACCAAACCATCCTGTACTAGTACAGAGTCTGCTAGGGAGCCTTCTAATATTTACTAACGCAAAGCTAACCTTCTTCCAGGTTCTAGGCCCACCATTCTCCACCCAAAGATTTTCCTAGTGAGGCTAGTACGTCTATGGATTCACACTTGACCTAGCAGTAGAAACAGCATATTTGTCGCGGGGGAGTAATTTAGGGTTCTGCTGGTTTGGCTGGAGGTGGTGGATCGAGTGCATCAGCCACGCTATGGAAGGTGTCCACTTAATACATGTTAAATCAGACCCATTTGCTGTTGGCTCTATTTTTTAAGTCACTCATTCAAAGAAAGAAAGAAGCGTGGAGTGAGTGGAATTTTGGCATTCGAATAGCCCCATAAGATCTTGATCTCTTAAGGAGAAGAAAAAAAGGTTGTGTCCACGGCCATCAATGAGTAATATTCAACAAAATTATTGCTAAAAACTTTGTTAGGTCCTTGTTAAGTGCTTAAAAGACCCATACCAAATGCTTAGCTTCTGCACATGACAGAGCTGATAGCTTATTTTATTTTATTATTTTATTTATTTTCCCATATCTTACCCTGTTGGAGACAGGAAGCTAATCTGTGTAAACTTCAACCAGAAGATCATTTAAAGACTGGAGGGACAAGAATGTTTTCCAGATACTTCACACAATGAGCCTTCAAAGATAAAACAGCATCATATCATGAAGTAACAAAGCAAAAGCAGAGAGTTCAAAACTTTTATATGGTATTCAGATACATCAGGGAAATGTTGACTGAAGTACTAAAGTACATTTAAAGTGCCGCCATGCAGGTGCATTAGGTATTGTTTTTATGTAATGCATTTCATCAGTTTCAAAACTCTCTCCAATACATCTATTCATTCCTGACTCTGAGTAAAGAAATTAAAAAGTGCATTCCTCAGTGTTCTGGCAGTAAGCATGAACGTTTTTAATGCACCAAACCTGGCAATGAGTATTGCTTTGTAGCCAGTGATTCATAACTTGCAAAATACAAAATTTAATCGTGTTTCATTTTATTGGTCAGGTCGATTAGACCGCAAAACATACCTTGAATATTGTAGTATCTCTGTGTCTCTTCACAGCTGAGATTATGGTTAAAATTGTAATCTGACATCAAACTGCCTGCTTAACTAAAGCCTGTCCAGTAAACTAAACTCATCACTGGTATTGTTCAGTTTTCATTAAGCTAATGATTCCATTATTTCAGTGGAGTTACTTCTGCTCCACATGAATGTAAGATACATAGCAATCACAGATCCAGAAACATCTGCTTGAGTATACATGCACATGGCACATCCGTATTTTTTTCATTCTTCTATATTTCTGAGCTGGCCTGTTAGGGTTTTATATCCTTTCACAGAATGCCCAAATTTTTTTCTGTCTTTCTGAGATGTAAATAACAAGTCAACAGTCATGTAAGATAAACAGTATTATTAGTGGAAATAACTGTAATAGTAGTTAAGGGCTCTTACTTTTTGAGCAAATTTTCCAGTACTTGTAGCCAATGAATTCTTCCTAATTTATATAAAACTACAGGAGTTGCAAATAATATTACAATGCCGCCAGTGCTTTCTGTGGTTTTTGATTTCTTAGCAGCTCTAATTTCTGATTCCTTCTCTAACTTCCTCTGTCTCTTCTGTAGCATATTTTAAAAGGTCCAGCAATTCTAATGCAATAGTACAAGTGCATGTAATGATCTAGTAAGTAAGGTACCTATAAAATACATCTCAAATATTTTAAGAAGAACCCCAAAAATCTTAGTGACATATGTATAATTTTACAGATAACCGCTTACATCAGTGCTGCCTTTAAATTTTTGAATAGTTCTGTGAAATTCTACTGTTGTAGTATTTGCTTAATTTTTTTTCCTGACTGAGCAATACATGAGTACTCAGCATCTGGAAGAACCCCAGCTGTAGGTTGAAAGCAGAAGGTTCCCATGCTTTTGCCAGTGTCATGTGACTGGAAATCAGCTGAGCCTGAAAGTAAAAAACCTTTAAAAAGGATATTTGGGTTATTAAATACATGTTATGATAATTTATTTTCCAACGTACAGACCTCATTGACTGTGCTGGTTTTAGACACTGCTTCTCCATAAAATTCAAGTAGTACCTGATATCCTCATACTTCCAACCCCTAAGGAACACAGAATGCTAGCAAGTACCGAAGAAAGCACCAGTTGCCAATGTGCATTAAAAGTAGTTTGAAAATAAGACAAAAATAATATCTTCATGAAGGAATTCTGTTATTGTAACTAGCTCAGCTTAAGATACTATTGTAAGATACTACTTTTTAATAATGAATGCTATTTTTCCATATATTTTTCATTAGATGAATAGCAATGTGATATATCATATATCAAAATACTTTTGCTAACTGCAGCTGAACCAAGGTATGGAAGTACATTGAAAGTACTTTTTCTCTTGAGGAAAGTACTTATTCCTTTGTCACAAGTAGTCCAGCAAAAAATGTTATAACTGGCCCTGAAGAAAAAAAAACCAAACCTGAATGTTTTATGGAGTACAAGATTTCAATTATAAAAAAAGTTTGAAAATAAAAAAATCTTCCTTATCATAGATTTTTCTGGGGTTTTTTAATGTTTGGTACAATATTAAATAATTAAGAACTAATCAAGGTTATATCTTCATGTTTTGCTGCTCAGAAAGGAGAATGATAATGTCTTTAAATTCTAAATATCCCAGTACTTTCACATGCAAATAATACAGCAGTTATCTCTGGTTAATTTATGTCAATGATAGTCTTACCAGTAAAGAAGTAAGTTTAATGTCAAAAACAACTATTTCTCTCTGGGTAGGTAGAAACAGATTCGAATTCTTAAGACCCTTTGTTCATGACCATCTGTGTTCATCAGTAGTTAGCAGATGATGCTGGCAGTTGAAAATGAAATACAAATTAATGCCTCATGTACTGTCATTGACAGTTTTTGTGGACTTCTACATAATAATGTGAGATTAAAAGTGTTCTAACTTCTTATTACAAGGTTCTTTATGTATCTAGGAAAAAAGCAGGAAGAAGATCTTTCTCATTTTAATCAAATCAAACTACATTTGCAGAATACAGTTAAATAGTGAGACTTATTTATCCTAATGTTTAATTACATGACCAAATGCATGTATACCTATTTATGTTACCACTTAAGTATTCTTAGTAAATCTATAGATAAGAATGAGATATTGATGTCTAATACTAGGGTAGTATTGGTATTTCTTTTTTGATTTCTCCCTGTTTAGGAAGATACATATATAGACAGATTGTCAAATACTAGGAAACCAAGGAAGATAAGTTAAGTTTATGCTCCTGTTCTCAACTTGTAAGTTTATATTTTTAGGCAATATGTGTTCATTATCTTCAAAATAGAAAAACATTAATATATGTTCTGTGTAAACCTACCTGAAAAAAGTGGGAAAAGATCTTTATATGTGTTCTCAAAAAAAATACCTACCCTGCAGCCATCTCTATATGTGATGTTGGTTGTTAAAAAGGACTGACTCTTGGTCTCTTCTCTTCTTGCAGACTGGTGTTTGCGAAACTAAAGCTCTTAATGATAGCCATAGAATACAAGTCGGAAAAACGAGAAAGCAGGTATGTCCAATGCCTACAAATTTTGAAGTTTTGGCATGCACTGTCAATAATTTTGCCTGTTTTTTTTTCAGAATGAACATAATTATTCCTATATTTTTTAAACATTTCAGAGTATAATTAGCATGCCATCACATTACACCATTTCACAGTGCTGAAAGGCTTTTACTTCTGCTCCATTCTTCTTTTCTAAAAGTATTTAAGTCAGAACATTTAGGAGAAAGTGAGGGGACAGTGATACATAAGTCCTATCTCCAGAAGAGCAATTCATTTTTACTTAAACAAAAATTTACAATGTTTTTGTTCATAGTCTATCAGTTTTGATTGGAGGTTCAACTTATTTTGCTGGAAATGGAAAAGTGGAAAACAGATGTGATGCATTTATATGGTATCTGTTCTGACAAAGCTTGCATATATGGATAACATAATGAAATTGGAAAAGGTTAGTTTAGCCTTGAAATTAGCAACTAGTTGACTCCTTTCCTCAACCAAAAATAAAAACTAAAAAAAAAAAAAAATTATTCATACATATTCACAGACAGGAAAAGAAGTATTTCTTGTTGGTTTTTGTACAAAAATTCGTAAAAATCTGAGTGAACATTTGAGTCAATCTTCTATCAACTTTTCCATCAGTGCTTTATACAACATTCCTTTTGTATAACAAAAATGTTATAAATGTGCTCTGCAACATGTAGAGGAGCTTATAATAAAAATATAATATTACTGACTGTGAGCTGAATTTCATTTTCCTCTGTCAAAAATCATGTTCTGTACTACTGTGTAAATCTGGAACAGCACATATTTGTTCATCTTATTTTTGGCCACTAATTACATAAAACTTTTGAGGGCAGTTGTTCTCTTCACAGGGGAACCAAATCTGTCATTTGATCTCACGCCAAACTTTCTCAGGTTTTGAAAGTTTCTTTTAGTGTTTATTAATATCTGTTGTCATTTTTCTTTATTAAAAATATCTATAAAACCTACGTGGGGCATTTTACATGGAAAATGCAATGTTAGAACGGTTTATAATAGTATTTCCATGCCCTTGGTTTTGCCAGTTTCTTTCTTATGTTATAAAGCAACATGTGAAGTGGTGTATGTGCTCTTGGATATTATTTTTGTCCACACCGTGCTGATAAAGAAATGCCCTTTTTTTTTTTTTTTTTTTGAAATAATAGAATTTTTTAAAAAATGTTTCTGGCTGCCATGGGCTCTTAAAATACTTTTCCACTGAATGAACTCGTTCCACATTAGTTAACATAAAGGAAATTATTTATTATTCTTTTCTCTCTGAACAGTTTAATCTTTTCCTAGAAAAAAAGAAAAATACAATAGGAACAGCAGTGGAACTATTTACCAGATTTTGTATTTCTAATATTAGAAAATATCTGGTTTCTGTTGGTTCTCCTAAGAATTACTGCTCAACATTAGGTTGTCATTACTTCGGTTGTCATTTACTTACATAAGTGCTAATATTACAGTCTTTTTTAGTAATAACAGATAATTCACAGATAATCATTCTTTGCACTAACTTCAGTGGGAGTTGGATTGAGTTCTTAATCACAAGGTGATGCAGAGGACGCCACAAAAAGTAACACAATGTGATAAAATCATATATTTCTTCTTACTTAAAGCCATTCAGGTAACAGTTCACAATTAATTAATTTGATTGAAAAAAAGGCCTAAAAATTGCAGGAAACACTACTAACAAAGGGATGTTAACAGCTCTATTTTGTGAATATGTATGTAACAAAAGGAGAGCATGTAGCCTAGATATTCACATTTTCTTATAACTGTGATCCACAGTGATGTCTGCTGACTTTATTAACCAGTGATAACTTTATTGTCACTGTTGGATGAACAACAGAGCTACCTGCAGCATATCTTACTGTTCTACTTGTTCCTGTGCTCTTCAACCCAAATCTTTTCAGTACATGTTTGTGGGTTTCTAAGCTGGAGCCTTTTAGTCTAACCAGAAAAGTAATGGAACAAAACATCAGTTTCTCACTTCTCAAGTATACTTGGATTTCCTTGCATCTTATTAAATGAAAAGATGAGGAATTAAGATAAAAATTAGAACATGGTTTGCAAGTGCAAGCTGTCTTTGAACAAGATGAATTTGTCACTTACCAGTTATGTTTGTTGATGTTGATTTTGGAGTTATTTTATTCTACTTCATATCATAAGTTCTTCATTAGTGATTTTCATAAAGATGTAGGTGGAACTGATCATGGTAGCCTTTTAGCTTTCACTCTTTATGAGGCTTGCCAACAGTAGATATGTGCTGATTTATTTTATTATTATAGTTTAGATTAATATTTTGTAAAGCTATTGAGAAGTTTTGCATAGTTTACAATTTAGAGCAGCAATGAAAAATATGAATAAAAATGTAGCGTATTATGTAGGCGGCACCCTTTTATTCAGTGCTAGTATTTTGAGCCATAGCTGAGACAGGTCTAGGACTGGTATTTTCAGAAGCAGAGGAAATTTTCAAAGCATTCTTTCTGCCTAAGACATGAGAAAAATGTTACACCCACCAGTTTAATTTTTGTTACTAATTGTAATAGAATATCTCTATAAATAAATTATATATCTGATTTTTTACTTACATCAGGAGTTTCCTTTTAAGATTAGTTTAACCTGCCTTCATCATTTTGCACTCAGAGCTAAAGTAACACAAAATTAATTCAGAAGTGTGTGCAGCTGTCCCAAGTGGTAATGTGAGGTTGTTTGAGATTTCCTAATTCACTCTCTAAATTTACACCTCAGTGCTAAGGATAAATCCTGGTACCATTTCAAGTCAATGATAGAATTTTCAGTTATTTTGTTAATGTCTTCATTACATGTAGAATGGTATAATTCCTCATTTACCTGTGCACTTTCCCCCCCTAGGCATTCTCCTAGATGTTGGTTTTCTAAAGCTTTCTAATTTACCGCCAGATTATGTTAACTCTATTGTAGGGAATTTGAGATCAATAGTAATTATAAATCATCAGAACTCTATCCAAGCCAATATTAATGTATGTTTCAGCAGCAGCTGAGCTTCCTGCTTGCAATTGGGTTTATTCTCCTGTTTTCCTGACTCCTAATAAAGCTACAGAAAACAGTAAGCTCACCTAGAAAACAAGTTTTGACAGTATTAGATTGTTAATTATAAACAATTTATAATTTTACAAGATTCCTTGAAAGCAGAATTTAAAATTTTTCAAGCCTAAATATAGGTAATATAGTCATGGATATGACAATTACAAACTAGTTTTCAAATAACGTGTTAAGTGTCTATAGTATGTTTATCTTTTTATGCAACTATTTCTCACCAGAGTATCTTAAAGATTAATTAAAATAGCCATGATTTTTTTAACCCTTTACATTTATATATTTATTAATGTTTAAATTGCTGCTCAGTTACAAAGAAAC
Source organism: Caloenas nicobarica (assembly GCF_036013445.1). NCBI lineage: Eukaryota > Metazoa > Chordata > Aves > Columbiformes > Columbidae > Caloenas > Caloenas nicobarica. The sequence continues at coordinate 24,996,550 of NC_088251.1, read as the reverse complement.
CTCTGAGTTTACAAAATGTGACTGAATTTAGTGTGTTTCTGACCAGCTACTAATGTTTGCACTTCAGTAGTTCCAGGTCACAATATGAGTTAGCCATTCCTTTATCTCTAATTAGTATCTGGGAATATTATGATCGGTTATTAAGAGCAGGAAGCACTTCTTAAATAAGTTTTTGTGTCTATGATGTAAGTATTTACTTTAGTTTAAAAAATGGTCTTAGTTCACTTGTAGAGAGGTTTTGATTATTCTGTAGAAAAATGGTAAAGGAACATCAAACTGAAAAATTCTCAGCAGAGCTTGCTGAACAGACAGCAAAAAATATCAGTTCAAAATGCAGACATTCAAACTCATCTGAGATCCCTTTTAGAGATATTTTTGCCTTTCTTTTTTCCCCTATATTTTTTTTCTTTTTTCTACATGAGTAAGCAAGAAGGAAAGCTTAACCAGGATTCTTCCCTCCTGCACCCTGTGTTTACTCCTCTTGTTAAATTTTCTCTTTGTCTATCCATATATTTGTTCTCATTCTCAGCAGAAAAACCTTTGAGCCTTGAAGACTTTTAAATAAAGGGTTTTTTTGCTTTTGCTTTGGTGTCAGCTGTTATCTTATCGAAGTGTTTGATTTGCAATTTTTTTCTTGTCGTTTGCAGAAGCCGAAAGCGGTATGCCCTCTTCGTTACCTTTCCTTCCAACCTCAATCCTACCTCCACTCCTTCTAACTTCAGGACTAATTCCTTGCCAAGAATACAGGAAGATAACATCTTTGTCTATCTTTCTCTGTATATACACACACATATATGCATATATATATTCATCTGTCTATGTGTGTATATATATATATTTGTGTGTGTATTTATATATGAGCCCCCAATATCAAAGAGGAGAGAGAATAGTGTTTTGTCTCTCCATTGGTTCTTGTGTCTCACGCACTAACTTCTTTGCAGGAAGTACAAAATAAAACAGTATAAGTTTTTTAGGCTTTTTTTTGTCCCCTGTGGAGTCATTGGTGTATCACATGGTTACATTTCAAACCCAGACTTTACTGTTAACATCTCCCCTCTTCCTTTTTCATCTCTACTGTATCATGACGATGTATATTTCGTCTTTACCAGCACTTATGCTGCCATATTGTCTCCATATTCACACCTTCATCAATGTCCTTCTTTCCCCAGAGTCTTTCTTCAAAACATGTCTTAAAATACAATAGTTCCTGTTCTCTTGTAGTCTCACCTTTCATGAACAACCACCAAATACTTGATTCTTTGCAACGCTGGTCCTGTTTTCAGCCCAGTTATTCATAATACAGTACTCATTAAAGCTATTGTACTGTTCCAGTGAAAGTGTCTTGGATAGTTTGTACTATATGTCACATTCATTTTAATGACATTTATTAAGCTCATTTATTAAGATGTTACTGAATGTATTTGTTTCCCAGTTTTGGTTTTCCTTTGGGACGGCATGTTCTGCATTTTCTTTTGGTACACCATGCTGTGAGCCCCTCTCTAGCCTTTGTTCTCTCTTGCTGCTATTGGTTTGGATGAAGGAAATCAGGCATGCTCTTCCATATCCTCTCCTCTCCCCTTCTCATCTTTTCCCCCTCCTACCTTTGTTTTTCTAATTGCTTATAGCGCTCTGTCTGACTGTCAGTGATGCTCTTTGGAGACCCATTCTCGTTGTCTAAACATTTCCATTTCCTCCTTCATCATACTCTCTAAACTTTACTTCCCATATCTGTTCTGTTGTGTGTGTTGTATGTGTTATATTTGTTTTATTTTTAGTCTTATTCTCCTGTGGTTTCTGAGTAGATGTGTGAAAAGAGAGGTGGCTTCCTGTCAGTTTGGCATTATTGATATGATCCAACTGCAGAGAAGTTACTGCAACACTTAGCATCTTCAAGGATCTGCAGTTGTTGCACCTCTACTTTGCTTCTTGCTTTTAAGTATATATTATCTTGTGGTGAAGGCATGTTAACGCTGGCATGATGAGCAATATGAAGAAATGTTGTACTAAGTGAAGTTGCTTGCTCCCAGAATAAAGTATATTGTGCTGCTACATTGTACTGATAATCACTTCTGGAACCAGAAGGAATAGTTTAATTGTTTCAAAGTGTATTCAATTCACCAGCACCATTGAACTAGTTTGGACTATGCCTCAATAAAATACCTTACGCACATCCTGTAGACCATGACTTAGTATTTGCTATTGTAAAGAACTTAACTCCTGGGAGCAACCTTTTATATGCTTGTAGTAATTAAGCTTTAATATACTATAGCATGTAATGTGCACTGTGTCTTTTGCCTTGTATTCTTTTTAGTGTCTTACTGGATTTTTCTGTGTAGAGCAATATGGATCTAAACTAATGTAAATGATGGAGCCCAGAAGAAAGAAGCAATACTTATGAGTTACAATCAGTGTGAAACACACAACTCCCACTGTGGGATTTGTGCACCTACCCTCATACTCCACTTTGAAACATACCCTGAAAAAAAAAAAAGCTGTCTCAAACTAATTTTGTAATTCTAATTTTATAGTTGTGTGAATGACACGGCACATTTTAAAAGACCATTATGCTAACAGTAGTGCATTTCATCTGGGCATAGCATGAAACAATCAAGAATAATAGCTGGTTTTATTTTAAAATGTGGTAGCTATAGTCAGTAGTACCACATAGTCTTGTTTTAGATAATGTATTAATAATACTCAAACAATACTATAACTTCCTGATTACTAGATGATATTGCTACTGTTTCAGTCGCACGGGGAATGGTACAGTACATCTACCACAAGGTTTAAAATGGAGTTGTTACAGTTTTTGTTGTTTGTTTAGTCAAAATTTTGCTGTTTGTGTTTCATTTAATTCAAGAATTGATATTTTCTTTTTTTTTTAGACAAGGATGATTGCAGTTACGAGGGTAGCCATAAATCTGAAAAAACAAACCAACCAACCAACAAAACAAACAAACAAAAAACCAACCAAAACCCAACCAAAAACCAAGAGAAAAACCCCAGCACAACAACAAAAAACAACAAAACACCACCACCACAACAAAAAAGAGTTTTATTGAATCAGACATTTATTGATGCAGAGATGAACTGTTCGATAGGTCACTGATAATGGGATTCATCTCACCTAACTTTATCAATCTAAATATTATTAATAGATGTCTTAGAGCACACATCATATGAGGAGCAGTCAAGGGAGCTGGGGCTGTTTAGCCTGGAGAAAAGGAGGCTGAGGGGAGACCTCATCGCTGTCTACAACTACCTGAAAGGAGGTTGTAGCATGGAGGGAGTTGGACTCTTCTGCCAAGTAGCAAGTTATAGATAGGACAAGAGGAAATGGCCTCAAGTTGTGCCAAGGGAGGTTTACATTGGATATTAAGAAAAAAATCTTCACAAAAGGAGTTGTCAGGCTGCCCAGAGAAGTGGTAGAGTCACCATCTCTGGAGGTGTTTAAAAGGCATTTCGACGAGGTTCTTAGGGATGTGGTTTAGTGGTAGAGTTATGTTAGGATATGGTTTGACTGGATGATCCTGAGAGTCTCTTCCACCTGAAACGATTCTATGATTCCATGATCTCCTTTTAGTTATTGAGATTCATGTCATGATTTCAAGGAAAGAGAGAGACAGTTATTGAAAGTAGCTTCCATTCTAAGACAGATGATATGAGTCTCACCTTTAGTGCTGTCTAAAATGTAACCTTGAAAATAAGAACAAATAAGGACATAACTGAGGCTACTGATAAGGAAAATTCTTAAAAGAACTCTCCCAGTGTGCATCTCTAATGATTCTAGTTCTTAGCCTTCATATAGTGCTGCTAAAATGTTGTCACCCTTGCCTTTTTTCTGTACTGTACTTGCTGGGCATCTCTGTATGCCTTTATCGGCTTAGTTTAGAGTCTTTTACTGAACCTCTTCCATCTAAATAAGATCCCCCATTTTTTCTCACAAAAGACTGATGGTTATACAAATTCAAGCATCATCTACTGTATAAATGCTGGGTCTAGATTAAGAGTTTAAAGTTATGTCCATTTACGACTTCAGCAGTAATGGAAGCCAACTCAATTTTAAGATGTGCAAAGCAAACTGTGGAGCAATGCCACTTAGCAAGCAGCCTACCAATAAATACATACAGTGTAACAATGGTTCAGACTCTAATGCTGATTGATTGTTTTTTTCAATGTGGTTCTCAGAGAAGATAGCTAACTGTTCTAGAAAGCTACAGGAAATATCTCTGATCCTCTACTGAAGTTTTTGTATACTGAAAATTTATTAGAAAGAATACTTTATATATTCTAATAACATGGAAAGGTATTAGCCATCAAACTTTCTAATGCTGTGTCCACCCAAGAAACATAATTTGAGTCCAACATGTGTGATAATTGAAAGCAGGAGATAAATAAGTGTCACTGAACAGCAGAAATGAGTAAAAAATGAACAGTTGTAAGGAATTAGTGCTGCTCCAAAGAGTCAGTTCACAAATTGTCTTACAGTTCAAACCTCCAACTATGAGATTCTCCATAAAATATCTTTAAGTTCAGCAAAATATGGAAGACCTACAATTCATGATCAAAACCTTAGCTCACTTTTAATGCTTTATGGAAAGCTAGAATATGGTATTCCTTATCTAGGTCACAGTATTGCTATATTGTGCAGTCAGTCATCCATGCACTACCAAAAAGATATTGAGCAACCTCATGTTTTGGGGTAGTTTCAGGTAAATAAAAATGAATGAACAGATATTTACATATAACTGTATTTTACTGAAGGTAGCATGTATACTTAAAACATCAGAAAGATATAATCCAGAGAGTCAATTGATCAAAATTAACATTGTCAAATTTACTAACATATATCTGTTCTCCACTGACATATGAAAAACTTCATCATATCCTATCTGAACTTTTCATTGAACGATCTATATAAAGATATCTGTAAACGTTTGTATAGAATTTTTGTGACCACATTTGAATTTTTCTTATATTTTTTTTTTTAAACTGCGCATCTGACGTGTGCACTAATTCCCATTTCTGCTTCACCTGCTTATATTTCAGCCAGTCTGGAAATTCAGTTTCATCTGTATAGCTACTATTGTTCCTGATTCTTTCCTGAGCTTTAGTTTTTCAATGTCAGGTTGGATGAGGCTTTGAGCACTCTGTTCTAGTGAAAAATATCCCTAACTGTGACAGGGGATCTTTAAAGGTGCCTTCCAACACAAACCATTCTCTGATTCAGTCTGTGATTCTCGAGAGTACAACTGAATTCAGAGGTGATTTCTGCATTTTCAATGTGTGACATTTTCATTGCTCTTAAATGTGTGATCTTGCATCTAGTCACCAAGTGAATCTAGTTTAGCGAATGGACTCACTTTTGCTAGGCATCAAAGAAGTGTGAAGCAGAGGTTTCCAAACGCGTATTCTATTCCACAAGTGGTTCACAAATTATTTTATTATCATAGAGTAATGGAATTACCTTCTCCTACATTCATGCTGGTAAAGTACATTAAATTCCTGTTAAACACATTAAATCATATTAAGTTTACATGTATCCAATTTACGTGGCAGTAATTGCCATGTGTTCTATATGTTCGTGCGTGAAGGAGCAAGAAAGTCAAAAGATAATCTGATGTGTGACCTGTGTCATGAAAAGCTTTGTCCTGAGAAATGTATTTATGGAACTGGAATTGTTAAGGAAAATATGACTAAAAGTTTTTTGAGCTTGCTATTACGTGATTAGTTTCTGAGGTAACCTAAACTAGAAATGTTACAAAATTATAAAATTTTATCAAGATCTTAGAAGCTTTTAAGTATTTTGCTTGATTTCATGGCCTGAATTAGGGGATGAAAAAAAAATATATACATTTTATGATAAAAGCATAAATTTGGAAAAATCAGGGGTATTATCTCCAACTTTTTTTCTGAATATGTGTCTCAGAATCTGTATAGATTAGTTATATATGTCACTATTAAACGTAGTGAGTTTCTGTCCTTTTTTTCCCCTTTTCCTACACCTTCCTATACCTGCAAAACTCCCTAACCTTTGAGATACATACAAATGAGACATTAGCGGAAGCTTTCTCTCTTAAAACTCTGATTTACTTTGCCATGTACTTATCTTCTCAACTGTGAGGATATACAGGGTGTTTCAAAAAGATGGATCCAATTTCAAAGATATAGTGACTTCAAACTGAGTCCATCTTTTTGAAAAACCCGGTATATGCATATTTTCATGAGCTGCTTAAATAGATACATGCATCTCTAAACAACAGATGGATACATTCTTCTTGGTATGCTCATAGGCCTGTTTTATTTTTCTCTGTCCTCTTTGTTCCCTATATTCAGTTCTTTTAATTCAAAACATTTCCCTTGCTGTACATATTAGAGTGAGTGTTTATCAAAACATAACTTTAGCTAATGACACTACAGGTCTCATAAGAAATAATTCAATTGCTGCTTTAATAAGCAGCATATTTAATAAATCCATATAGACTCTGTAGAAATTGCTCATTACTTTGCTCTGGTTAAATATCAATGTGTATAAAACCCCAAAGCTTTATGAGCCTTTCCAGTAACTCTTTGCCAAGAGCAGTGATGGGGCAAATTAATTTTTATTCCCAAGAGAAGATTTTGCTGCTGGGGTCATACTGCACTTACTACAATCACTTCTATATTTTGTGGTTTTAAATACATTGTATTTGTGAAAATAAGTATATGTGAATGAAGTATAAGATCTTACAAAAATAAAGTCTGTACACTGACCCATCTGAATTGACTTAATGTGTCTCAGGGAACCTTGAGATACAAAATCATGCTCACAGTACATCTTAAATCAGAAGTAACTAACTTCATTTAAGAGTACGTTCACTGTCTCTTAAAAAGAACTGCATAATTTGCTTATTACTTTGCGAAATTTTAAGTTCTGTGAGGAAGAGTGAACATTTACATATCTAGTGATTGCCTTAGCTTGTGGAGTTTGGGTTGTTGAGTTTTCGGTAGGATTTCTTACTGCCTGGGTATGGTCTATTGATCTCCAAGAATGGGATGGGGAGGCAGAAAAAATGTGCCTATGGGAAGAAGTTCATCTATTTTCACTGCAAAGCTGTAATACGTCTGTGATCAAGGGCAAAGAATGAAATAAGGGCAAACAAAGTATTTTTCTTACAGAGCACTACCCATTTGTGCCTAAGAAAAATAGCCAACCCTAACCGTATTGCAAGTTTTCACATATTGTAGAAAGAACAGTGTAGTAGAAATAGATGAGACTAGCATCTGTAGATTTTTGAGTTTAACAGCTAAATTCTCAGTACAATGACAGATTAAGGATTAGCAGGCAAGGAAGAGGAAAGATGGAGACTGAAACACAGATGCAGTTTATGGACATGATAGAAAGTTTTGGCAGAAAGAGTTTGGCAAGTTAGTGGCAGAAAGGTTTTTTCATGGTTCTTGAGAGGTGCCTTATCTAGGCTCGTATGAGGCTCGCAGGCTTAAGAGATGCCATTCTCAACTTTTTTCTATGAGTGTACTGGTAGAGTGTATGTCTCATCTCCCTTAGGAATGGCCTCTTAAAGTATCTCTGTAAAAACTAGTAAGTGCTCTGTTGGATAAAGTGACAATAGTTTGTGCAAAGAATCTAAATTTTCCAACCTGTGTTTGTGACTTGAGCGACTGGTTTCATATAAAGAAATTCTTCTGGGGTTATTTGGGGTTTTTTCCTGTCTGTTTTAATACATTTTAAAACTTGTGAAATTGCATTTTAAAACTGCGGTAGGTAAATGGTTTGGTTGCAAGCTCAACCACTAAGCCCAAATCACTAACAAAAGAAATACCAGGCATGAAGTTTACCTGTGCAACTTTAATTCATCCCGTTTATCTGTGTGCATAACATAGGTGTTATTTACACTATTGCATTTCATTTTTTGCAATACTACTGAAGCATGCTGTGGAGATGAATCTGCTTTCTGTGGTGCTGACTTCCGTTTTCTGTAGTTCTCCTCTGTTTTTTGTTGCAAAGCATAAAACTATGAATGAAGGAAAGGGAAGGATGTCTGGCTAAATGTTTTCTTTGAGATATAATTTCTGTTCAAGCCTGTGCCACAGAAGTGTGAGAGTGAGCTAGTAATTTAAACCAAATCTTTTACAGATGACTTCTGATGAAGTGTTTATTATATTGGGAAAGAGAGGCTAGGTTTTTGGAACTGCTGAGCATTCTTACAGCAGAAGTCCCTAGAAGGTGTATAGGGAGCTATGCAATGCTAAATACTTAAAAAAAATGGCCTGTAGGAATCCCGAATTAATAGCTACTATATCTCATAGTGACTTAATCTCACATCTGTAAAAGGGGATAATATTACATCTTCATTCTTCTTGTAAAATAAATTGTGTGTTTGTGAATCTTTTGCATGCTCTAGTGATGAACACTGCAGAAAAAGACATAAGAAAAATATGTTGATTTTAAAGAAAGATAAACTACATGAAGCCATGCTGGGAGTAATGGCAGTGAAACAGCACTGAATGAAGTTCCTAATTGTGAGGAAAAAGTAGTTTGTCACTATTAACTTAAGAACTATATCATAACATCTACATAATAGGGGCTGAATTATGGCTGCATGACCAGCCTTTTAGTTCTTAACACATGAATGCTTTATTCTGCAACCTGGGTATTCCTTTCATCAGGCCTTGTGGGCATGTGTAATCACACAAAACAATGTGCTCGTTGTAAAGCTTTTAGGTATATTTTTTGTCACACTAATTTATTACTAATCTATAGATAATAAATAACATCTTGAATAAGAGACCTATTTTCCCTTCTAACAATAACATGGAAGATTTTTTGCTTTCAAATTTTAGTGCCTGCCAAATTTTATGTCTGTTCAGAAATGTGCTTTATTTTTGTATATATCTGCTAACCCAAAATCAATTTTTGACAAATCCACAAGCATTTAAATGGCCGTTAGTCATTATTTACTGTAAACTGTATATGTGTGCTGTTACTACATTTTGACTTACAATGACTAAGCTTTAAGAAAAGATGAAAAAGAGAGAACTTCTGACAAGTTTTATTAAGTTCTAGCAAACCAAAAGCTTAATTGTATTACACATTAATAAAACTTATTGGATAATATATTTACATCTATATCTATGTATTCATATTTAGCTTGATACTTTGCAAATTGCCTTACCTAAAATCTAGTGTTAAATTATTATGAAAATAAAAAAGATGTTTCATAGAGAGACATGGAGTACCTCACTTCTTGATAGCAGTTTATAATTTCCTTCATCAAATTTAACTGAGGCTATTCTGTCAGTGTGGTTGGGTTACTTTTGTTCTTCCATGGCTGCATAGCAGTGTTTTAAAAATTTTCTATTCATTTTATGTTTTTTCAGCTATCGTGACTGGTTGTCTTGTACCATTCCCCTTGAGTGTATGTGTGTATTTATTATTTTAAATAATAACATTATATGTCCAGATAGGGGTCCCATTAACATCCTATTTCAGTAGAAACTGACAAAAAAATTGCATCAAAGAGTTTAGCTTCATAAATGATATGTTGGTTTTTTATTGAGTGGTGGTTGCTGGTTCTTCTCTTTTCACCCTATTGTGAATTTTTCACCACTTTGCGTGACAGAGCAAGAAAGCTGAAATGCTCAGCTTCACACATCATGTTTCTGAGAGGCTTAATTTCGTATAGTCTAATGCAAAAAGTAAGAAAACAGATGTAAACACTTAAACGATGTGATTATAGACAGAGGCCTGTGACTGTCTCATACTTAAGATTTTGTAAAGAGCATGCAAAACTGTTGTTTGATTGGAAATATCAAGGAAGAATGGCTTAAAATTTCCTTGCAGCCTTTCCTAACTAGTGGGTCCCCTATAACAGAACCAAACAAAGCTATTTTTGAACATTCAGTTAAAAGTAATTTAAACTTATGGTTTTGTTGTTTTTCTTGTTTCACTGAGCAGTATATTAATCAATCCTGGAAACCACGTCAAGATTCAAGAAGGTACATTAGGATTCTTCATTGCAAGTGATGCCAAAGAAGTAAAAAGGTAATTAATATATTTTTATCTTTAAATTTGAACAAATAATAGTTAATTTCTTTTGGCTTTGGTTTCTGTTTTTGTTGTTGTTTGTTTGTTTTTCTTTAAACCTTACCTAAGTTTCATTAGTATCCATTTAAAGATTCTCAGGGGAACTAAGTTGGTACCCTAGTGAACCAACCATGCGCGTATGCCATTTTCTTATAATAACAATTTTACAGCAGATGCAGAAAGAAATGAAGAGGCTTTTTTCGTCCGAGTCCTATTAGAAAAGATAAAATATTTTGATCTGATTTCTCTGTAATCAATTTGTCTCAGTGGGTTACAGTTTTGTCTCAGTTTCAGGCTTAGAGTAGTTCTTATTTACATAGACTCTAGCAAATATTTGTTGTGAGCAAGCTACTGTATTCATTCAGTAATTGCATTAGCAGAATAATATTTATGTTGCTGTCATTTTTCTTTACTGGAATTAAATACTCTATGGCCTCATAATAATAAATCAAACTACAACGGTGCAATATATCCCAACCATTGTAGACAACTTCACTGGATTGTTGTACTTATCTGTATTAGATTTGGCTTGAATGAAAAGGGGGTTTATGGTATTGTGTTTAGGACCAAACCTGTGTACCTATATTTGTTAGGATAATAATATGCTTGGAATAAATAAAAGAGCAGTGTGAGAATATAATTTTTAAAATAAGTAATTATTCAATGTCCGTAAGTTTCTTGTTGTTGTTTTTAAGAATATTTGCAGCTGAATACTTCCTCATAATTTGTGTTTTTTGTAAGTCATGCTATCAAGAATCTGATTTTTAATACATCCTATACTTAGAAGGTTAAAATATTAAAATTATAACCCTTACTAGGTCCTAATCTTTTTATGAATAGATTACAGTGAAAAGAATATTTAAGCAATGCATGTTTGCCACAATATTTAAAGAAAATCAAAACGGCGAAATCACTAAGAATTCTGTTTTCATTGAAAGAGTTTTTAACTAGGTGAAGCATATAAAACAGCACAGCAGAGCTTCTGTCCTCTCATACTTCTAGCACCATCTTTGGAGTATTTGCACCCAGCACTTCCTCAGGTTTGCTGCCTTTCAGCATATAGTTTTTTTCCTCTCCGTTGCTTTTCTCCATTTGAATATACAGAACCACTTTCATATTTCTGTACTGAGATGCTAGCTTTTTTTAATTTATAAGGCATTTTACACTCTCCTATGAAATTATTTCAGACCATAAGTAAAAATTACCCAGCATAGCATTTTCGACAGGGAGAAGTTGACGGTTATTAGTGAGTTTAGAGAAAATTTATACATCGTTCATCTAGTATGTTTTATCTCATAGCAAGCTGAAACAAAATTCCCAATTCTGCCTTGCATTTTGCAGAAGGCTTTCTTTAGAAACATGCTGCCTCCTTTATCACATTTCTTAGCTATCCAATGCAAAGCAAATTATTATCAAATGTGTTTCAACTAATAAAACAAATTATGTGAAATGTCGATTTCACCCTTTTGAGCTGTGAATCAGAGTTAGAAAAATGTTCTAAAATTGAGGTCTTTTAGAGAGGAAAAAAAAGCGATTTTTTTAATAAAGCAAAATTAAACGTGTTATATACCTGAAATTCAAATTAAGTTATTCCGGTTTTGTGTTACATGCTAATGGAGAAAATTCAGCTCCTTTAAGCTGAATCTATTCGTATGTGTCAAATATGTATTCCACAATGAAATATAACATGCAATATTCAATTACTTTTCTTGCTAGAATTACTTTTGCATTTTTAGAATAATAGTCTCACGTTAAAACAATTATGTATAGAAACAATTATGTCTAGGTAATTAGCTTCATGTAAAATGTTGAGTGTTTAAATATAATAAAAACTATATGAATTGCATCTTTATTATTTTTTATCCATTTACGTGTTGATACGAACATCAGAAATCCAAGTTTCAAATCCACTTAATTCAACCCAATTATACAGAAGGATAATTTTATTACAACAATCACTTCAGGCATTTGCTCTTGACTTTGCAGATAGGATTGAAGGTACTTTTTAGGACATTCGTCTTCCAGTGGACTTCAGAAAAATGATCTGTAGGAATAACCTGTGTCAAATTTGTGTTTGATGCAAGTTTTGTGAGGGAACATTTGGGATAGTGGATTCTTGTTCAATACAGGAGTTTACAGCTGGATTGGGGAGAAATTGTAAAAATTGGAGGCAGTTTTCTCCTCCTTGCTTATACCTTGACATTGTCTCATTTTTTGAGAAATATTTTGTTCTCGTTACCTTGGAGGCACTTTGTTTTCTTTTTTGTTGAAATGTGAATATTTCAAAGACCAGAGACTTTCTGCAGCAAAGTATACAAATGGAAAAGGATTTTTCATTTTACATTTTGCTTCTGGAGATAGTAAGACATTTTCACAGTCCGAAAGAGTAATCTTTCTGGAGGTTTCTTGGACAAATTAAGTCTGCTACATCTAGGACTTATATCTTCCATCAGTAGCTTGCATACTGTCTTGGTTTTAGAAATGTTGATAATATTGTGAGGTCTTACTGCAAATTTAAAGTTAGATTCTCTGGTCCATATCTCATATGCTAGACCTGCTGCGTTTCTTCCGGTGGCCCATTTACCTGGGCCGTTATTCAGAGGTGTAAAATAACTTAGATAAATTCATAATTATTTGAATTAGGTATTCAGTTCATATTTCTGAACATTTGTTTTGATATAGTTCCACCTGTGGTGGACACTATTTCCATAATAAAAAAAAATTAGTAGCGATTGTTCTAGCTAAACTGCCAAATGCTGCATTTATTCAGAGGCTGTGTATTAATGTTGGGGTTTTTTTGTTTGTTTGTTTGCCTTTTTTTGTGGTGCTTTGTTTTTTGTGGGTTTTTGTTTGTTTGTTTGTTTGGGGTTTTTTTGTTTTTAATTTTTGTATTTTGGTCTATAGATTGTTCTGTTCCAGTGACCTCCATACTATTGTAGCAGTCCAACCATCCTACATCTATGAATAATGCTGTCAGCAAAATCCATGGGTGGTTACAAAGTGGCACCTTTGGTTCTTACTGCCAGTTTGTTTTGAGCAGTATGCAATTAAAGAGGGTTGTGAAGATAGGTATGGAGCTGACATATCCTGCATATGGATATGTACAGGGAAATTTCAGCAGGTTAAAAAGTATGTTTAATTCATTATGCCAGCAAGAATCATGGTAAACAGTAACTGTCCAGTTAGAGGCCAGCTGTGTGATCTTCATGAAATGTGTCACAGCAGCCTTAGGTGACATGTTGGCTTGACAGGCATGATTAAACTCTCCTGTGGGCAGTCTGATGCATATTTATTAAAATGGAATTTTGCTTTAATCTTATATAATGTCAAACGTTTACCCTTTCTCACTTCCTTAGTTCTCCTTGTGCTTCACCTAGTGGTGAGCCATTTGATACAAGAGTAGAAGTTCATAACCAAAAACATTAAATGGAAGCCTAGATGGTTCACCTTGCTAATTGCATATTTTTGTTTGAAATGTTGGCTTTTGTCCATTCAAAACCAAAATGCTTCTGTTCTATTTGGCTATAAAACCAAAAAAATAGTCTGAACCAAGATTATTTCAGTTCTTTCATTTATATGTTCCTTTAGGAACTTACTTTGAGTGGATTTTTCCCTTTCTGGCTTTGGTTGTGGTTTGTTTTGATTTTGTAAATAACATATCTGATGTTATTCTCATGTTGATTTCATGGCAATCTCTCATTGTATTCAAAACGAAGTTCTACTTGTGACCAGGCTGAAAAAATGGCCCAGGGTGCTAGAAATTCTTTACTCAAACCAGAAAAAAAAAAAAGAAGGAAAAAAAAAAGAAAAAAAAGACCAAAAAAAATCTGGTATATCCAATAAGAAAAGACAATTCATTATATATATTTTTTATTCATTGGATGGGTTTTTTTCTAAGATGAAAGACAAATGAACTGATATACTGTGTTATAATTATTATCTGTTTTCCCGATTAATTTTAAAATAAAAGTATATTAAAAGAAACTAATTTGAAGTCATATGTTTGAGATTAATGGTCTTGCAGCAAATATTTCCTACTTTAAATGTCTAAACCTTTTAAAGATTAAAGGAAATTAGTGCTGGCTTGTTTTGTTAATTTGGCACTGCAACAAGAGGAAATGTGGGACTAATTTCATTTGTATGGATTAAGAAATGTGTCAATTTTTCCATTCTGTCTTTCTAGGGCATTTTTTTACTGCAAGGCCTGTCATGATGACATCACGGATCCCAAAAGGATAAAAAAATGTGGCTGCAAACGGCGTAAGTAATATTTTTATCACTCTCTTGCTCTCCTTTTCATGAACTGAAGAATATCTGTACATGCATTTCCATGTTTTACACAGTGGTACAGGAAAGCTAAGAAATAAACGTACAGCAACATAGCAAGTTCCATTTGCATTTCTGAAGTACATATATTTTTGTTACATTTTACACCTGTTTCTTCATTAAAAATTCTATTAGAGTCCAAAGCTAACAAAACCTGAAAAATTAAATCAAGCTAGATCTAATCGTGAAGGTTTCTGAGTTAAGAATGAGCTAACAGTGATATTCTGCTCTCATTTGTATCTTACAAAAATCCAGTAATTTCAATAATTTTCTGTAAAGAACTTCTGTCTATCTTGCTGAACATGATTCTATAAAAGAAGAAACTAGGGAATAAAATTCCATCATATAACTATTAAAATAAATTATTATTGAAATAAAGTGTCAGTTTTACTGGAGGATGGAATCGTCTGGAAGAAATTAAATATTAGCGCCTCTTACATATATCCTTTTAGAAGATTCCATAGCTGAAATGCTAGTATTTGGTTTACTTAAATTCTTAGGCCTACTCTTTAAATTGTTTGGAAAATGTCACATGAAGAAGTAATTGAGTTTTGGAATTGAGATCAGACTTTGCATCTGTATTTTTATAAATATATAGAAATCAGTATTTTATCTATACATACTTTGTACAAACTATCACAGCCACATTTTGCCAGATGTGTGTTTGACCCATGTGCATTTGCAATACTGATATCAAAAGGACTTAGGGACTCATTTCTCAGTGGATAGCTGAATATTTATGTGCATTCCATAGTATTCTGCCATGAAAAAGATCATTCAGTTCAAAAGTACTGATTAGGTAAATTGAAAGATCTCAGAAAAGTTTGATGATGTCTATTTTACCATTACTTTTAAAAGGGAATAAACTCTTATTTATAGATTCAGTCATAGTATTATCACTATATTATCAGTCTTAGAGGGCTGGACCTTCTCTGCCTTTAAGGGATGCCTGAAATTAACGAATTCTTGAAGATGATTTTTAAAAGAAAAAATATGTCACTGGAGTTTTTAAAGAAACTCCTCACAAAAATCAGGAGTGTGTATCAAAGTAGTATAATTGAGAGAAAGCTGAAATGCTGACAGAAAATGGTATTTATACTCCCAGTAGCCACAAGGAGAGCAAAGCACGTGGAAAGCATGCCTGATGTGGAAGGAATGTATGCATTGCCTAACATATTGGAAGAAAATTGTTCAAGAACAGTTTATCCATGTGAGAATGTGACCTTTGAACTGCTGCCAAAGCCAATGAGGCTGCCGAGTACATTCTGGTAAAGCCAGTTACAGATGCCTCGGGGTGCCTGTAACTTCAAACCCAATCTGTTTTCCAAATTACCCAGCAGTTAAAGAGAAATGTGTTACCTGTTTAATTTTATCTGATGCTGTCAAAAAAGACCTATTTTATTTGCATTTTCTTCTCTACTTCTCCTTCACAGTGTATGCTTTTCACACATGTGCTGATCAAAATAAATAAATAAATTCCTAAAGATCTGTCATTTTAATGTGAGATCTACACTTTTCATTGAAATCGGTTAGAATATAAGAATCAGGAATTCGCAGTATAAAGGGCAAGAGCCCATTATTATACAATAATGAAAATCATCGTAATCTCCTTAGTACTAGGAAACCAGGGAGAAAACAGAGTATCCTGTGACCCAGCCGACACAATGGATATATTACCAGCAGTAGGGCCATGGAGAGGTGAGAGTGACAACTTCTGTGTGCAGCACCAGGAAATGTTCCAAATGGCATGGTCACATGCATCAGTCCAGTAAATGAAAGGGTGTTGGATAGATGAAGAAACAAAATGATGGGGCTAGTGAGGCTGAAGGAGGTGGCTGTCAGAGCTGCTGCTCTGAGTCAAGTGAATCCTCTGAGTCAAGTGAAAAAGAAAAAAAAAAAGGTCAGTGTGAGTAAAATCTGAAATTTCTCTTTCATTGTCTCCCCTCTCTCTCTCCCCCCACTTGCCCTCTCCCCTCTCCTTTCTGACATACACACACATATGGTCACAGACACCATGATAGCTGGCAGCTCTCAGTACAGCTGAGAGCAACTTCCACTTAGGAGCATGCTCACAACTGTTAGGAATAAAACAATTGCTTTGCTTTTAAAGTTCTGTCAATCAGCAAGAAATTTAAAGGAAAAATTCCAACAGTAATTAGTGATTTTTTTGGTGTCGCAAATTTTGATAACAATCTTGATATCCCTTTTATGGGATCTGATTCTCTTTTAAAGGTAAGTCCTTAGTACAGTCTATTATTGAGACTAAATGCCTTAGCTTTAGCTTTCAAATAGCTAATGACTTTTGAAAATCTTGACTGTGTTATCCATCTGTAGGCTACACAAATCATTGGTCTTAAAATTGAAGTCTAACCAAAACAAAGCATAAACTAAGAAAACTCTTTCCCTATTGAATTAGGAAACTGTTAACTGATCTGTCAACAGCTAATATGTCAATTTGATTTTCAATGACATTTCAAATAGTCACATATGCATATATGTAGTCCTGTATGATAAATATATATTTTTAATTAGTGAGTAACGCATCAATTAGAGGCAGCTGAGTGCAGAAAATATGTGAGATGAAATGAAAGGTTGCATGTAAAAATACTGACACGTTCAGGTGAATTAAATGTGAAAGAATATCTTTATGTGGAAAACTTAATTATGGTAGCATTAATTAATGCAGCTTCCTGTGACACTTGAAAACCACATTCTTTAAATAGTGCATCTGAGGTTGCACATCAATTTAGATACCATCTGAACATTATCTTGTGGTATTGCTGGGGTCTAAACGTGAGTCTGACTTACACAGTTATTCGTCCAAACCTGTTACACCTAATATTAATAATTCAGGGCAGATCAGTATATTTCGACACGGCCAGGGATAATTAAAGTAACCTTGCTTTCTTTTCCAGTTTCTTTGCCATCCCTTTCTTCTTACCTGTCCCACTGCCTGAATAACATATGAATGCTGATGTCACATTGTCCAGAGAAATGCTTGTGTGGAAATTTTATTCTCAGATTGTCAATATTTTTAAAATGTTTTCAATCTCTTTCCTATTCCATTTAACTGTAGTTTTTGCAGCAAGGGGCCAAATACATGTATATACTTATATAAAATGCAACCACATTGGAATGAAATCTCTAAACCGGATGACCTACTCCTCCTGTTCCTTTCATTTTGTGCAACAGCTATGGTCTAATTCTCTATATATTTTTTCCAGTGACAGTGCTTGCTGTGAACAGTGGGGGTTGAACCCCAGAGGGGACATATCATGTGTACGTTGATGTGTTTGAAGGAATTTCTTGTAATCTATGACAATTGACAAACTTTTGATTTATTTTTCCTCTTGCTGCCTTGGAACACGGCCCCTACTATATTTTAACTGCACACTGATAGTGATCTATTGTGAGTAAAAATGGGTTCCCTGTAGCCCAGAGTGCGGTCCAACCTGTCTTTCTCTAGCAGAGAGTATTTTTGTTCAGTATTTTGGTTCTTTTCTTTATTTATGTTGCATGTAGCAGTGACGTCATACCCACAAGTTTCTCATCGTTTACACTCACGGAGGTTAGGGTGACGTTGAAGAAAATACAGCAGTTTTCCCCTCTTCCATATTTTTGCCCCTTTTTTCCCCACAACCTTATTTTTTATCCCTATTTGAAAATGAGGTTTTGGCAATGACATTATTCTATCGATATCTCTTGAATTTTTAGGGTAATCAGGCTGGTGTAATTGCCACTATAGCACTGTTTGCCTGGTTAAGTGCAATTCATTGTCAGACCCATGTTCAATTTTATTGTACTTTGTCTTTTCCATTGCATAGCTGACACAAAGAGCAACACAGCAATGTTCTACTGTCCTTATCTAATGCCTTTCTCCTCATTGGCAAAAAAAAAAAAAAAAAAAAAAAAGGGGTAAATCCAGACAATGAATTAAATGTGAGGCCAGCTTCTGATGTATAAACCTACAGATATGTTCAACAGCAAAAAAACTACGGTGATTATTTTCCCCAGCTTGCTTGCTTTGAAATTAGTTACGTGAGTAGAGCCACACTGACTTTTCAGGACCTAAGCTGTGAGGTTTTACTTTTTTACTTATATATAGAATACAAACTTTATAGACCACTTCATGTCAATCTAAGCTATGCTGCTTTAAAGTGTACGGGATCTATGAAGGCTCTCAGCCACTTTTAGTGTGTACAGTCATGTTAATTTAAACAAACACAGCATTTGGGACATGGAAAAAAATTGCTGCTTAGAAATACAAGCACTGCAAAGAATTGTGCTGGTTGTACGGAAGCTTTGGGATTATATGGGCTTGTTCTTTCAAACAGCAAGAGGGATCATGTATTTCATGGCTGCAGTGAGGCATCACTGTACCAGATTGAGGCTGCTAACCATACTGTATAACTGCAGGTATTCTAAATTAGTGAGGCTATGAGACTTCCGGTGTTTCAGCAGTTATTCCAAATTTATTGTGTGATAACCCTTCCTGTCTTAATCAGGATTTAGATATTTTTTCCCCTCTCAGCTATACACACCATAGAATCTTGTGAAGAATCAAATAAAAGTTGACACTCCTGGAATTGCATGATAAAGTGATAGCCATCTTGGAATTGTGATGGGCTTCATTATGATTATCATTATTTACTATTTATCTTATTGTGGTGCCTGCAAACTACAATGAAAGATTGAGATCCTGTTGTGCTAGAAAGCATTCAAATGGAGAACAGAAATTTCTCCAAAAATCTATTTTCAGTCGGGAGAATGACACAGCAGAAAGATGGGGAAGCACAGAAAAGTAGATTGTGAAACAGGTCAGCATGATAAGAATCAATACTTAATAAGAAACCAGAGAGAAACTAATCTATATGGATAAAATGATAAATCCTATTGACTTTGAGGCAAAATACTGGAAGTAATTTGGATTTATTTGAGGCAATGTATTTGTTTTAAATGCGTTTCTATGTTGAGACCTTTATGGACCAGAGAAATTGGTTTAAATAGTAATAAATAAACAAATAAGAGACCTCTTCATGCTAAGAGAGTATTAAAACAGAAAAGGTCATGTAGCTTAGACTTGGGGGTTTTTTTCCATTTCCCCAATAGCTTCAGTTTGTTCAGAAATACAGTTAGCTTTGAGAATATGCTGGCTGAGAGTCTTCTTTAAGGTAATGAAGGAAAGGTCATGATCAGATTTGAAAATGTAACTGGTCTATAATGAACTGGTCTATAAATGTGCCATTACTCCAAAACCTGTGAGTCATAGTTACAAAAAATAGGGTAAAATGTCCACTCAGGTCACCTGCTGTCTCTACAGTTTTGACGAAGAACAGCAGCATGTGAATTACAGCAAACAATCAATCAGTTGCTTTTGACTGCAAAAATTGCAAGATAATGAACAAGCTGACTTGGTGGTCTTGAAGTTGTTCTGTAAAAATTAAATAATGGAGAGATAGCTTTGTGTGCTGTGTTAAGAGAAAATAAATTCTCACAAACAGTATAAGCTGCTGTATTTTTCAGGAAACTGAAACTGTGTTGGGGGAAGTCCTTTCAATATTTCAGTCTCATGATACTAACAAGCATTGCTAAAAGGCGATCAAATCAGTCTGGTCGTCCTTTAATGCTGCTGTTATTTTACTCACAGTGTGGATCATGAGAACTTGATGAATTGAAATAACACTGTATGCATTTCAATTCTTGTGCGTAGTGAGACTTTTTTTACCATTTGCTGGTCAAGAAACCCTCAGTTATTCTTAACCAGCTGTTATCTCATAGAGATCCACTAGATGTCCTCGGAGATCTACTTTTTATTAGCGTGGCCGTCACAAGCAAAACCGCTATATTGATGGGTGGAATACGAGGACTGTGTAGACTGTATAGTTTAAAAACCAACCAGCCAACAACAACAACAAACCACCTCAGCAAAGATGAAGAGATACTTGGTTCTGCTTGCTTAAAAAAAAAGGAGCTGTTCCTTGGCATCTTAGGTAGAGAATAATCTGCAGTTTCCTTTGCTTATTTTTGCAGCTGGAAATATTTCCCATTACTGTTTGTGAACTCTAAGTAACATCTCAGATCCAGACAATCTAGAAATCCGGACTGGGCTTTTTCAGTTTTTGATTTCAGAAAGCAAGGTATTGCTAGAAGCTTAGATATGTAAGGCACATTCCTTCCTTATTAGAACGGAAGGCTATTGCCTTCTGAGAAAATAACTGCAACAATAACAGCAACAGAAGTTTATAAAAGTATTTATTTACCTTACAAATAATTGACAGAAATTTTGCTTTCCTTTAACAAATCAGAAAATGACTAGTTCGTATATTCCTTGTTTTATCAGTAAATTAAGTAGTCTGGTTTCCATGTCCATGATAATTTCCCCTGAAATTTTTACTAATTCAAAATATTAATTAAAATACTGTGGTATTGTCATCATACTAAATAGAAGGATCTGTTCTTCCTTTTTGTCCATTTATTAGGCAATTGAAAATAGGGGAGTAATTTCTTTTCTGTCCCAGCTTATATTTTCACTATTTGGAAATAACAGATCTATTCAGCATCCAAAACATTTCTATGAATAGAAACTAGTTATTATTACACAGGTGCTACAGGTGTCAAATGAAATTAACACCCACCCAGAGGCTGTTCTTAAGGTCCCCCTGTCTCTCTGATGATTCCCATTTTTTTGTTAATGTTTATGGAAGTTTTGTAGGAAATGGTACGTGTGTGGCTGAACCATTTTAAATCATTTTTGTCTTGTCTTTGACCTTGTCACTAGTCATCCCTACTAATAATTCGTGTTTTGTTTTATTTAAAAGAGAATAAGTATTGTATTTGGTATGAATGTAACAATGACTGTATAAAAGGAATGAAGAGTAATAGCATGTTTTCTTTTCAAAATATATTGCTCTGATATGCAGTTGCTTATATACTGGTTGAAACTCTTATAGCAAGTCCTTTCTGCTACTTGTATTTCCAGGTCCAAGCCTGTTTCCTGCATGTCGATGATGTGAAATATTAAAATGATGCATGATATCCAGAATGACTGATAATAATAGTTAAAAACAGTCCCTGAAAGGGTATTGCTTTTTGGAAGTGCCATGGAGTCCTTCCCCTATCGAACAGAAGGGCTTAAATTTCCCAATTCATTGGTTTAAGTCTGATGAAAATGGTACAAAAAATTTTCCTTCCCAACCCTGTTTGCCCTTAAGGATGACTTCTTTTAATTTTCATAAATGTGTCCTATCCTATTATTGACTGTTGACAAGATATGGCTATAAGTAAATGAAAAACAGGGACTGTTACTAACCAATGACATAGAAGTTGAGAATTTCTGAGCAGTGTGTTTTGCTACAGCATTTGATTAGAAAACGTCCTTCAAAACAGCTATAATTAAAACAAAATGGGCCTGCCTTTTACCTCACCTACTGTTAGTGTGTCTCATAAATGCCCTTTATTTTTCTTTCATTTCCTTAAAGTGAAAATAATGAATTAGGCATAATGGCAAGACTTCTACATTTTTTGTAACATATTTCACTTTTCTTTTGCTACCCAACTTTTCAATTTTAAAGAATGTGTTGGGAAGAGTTAGACGGAGGGAAACCATGGGAAAACAAATGCTGTTTTGAATTTTCTGTGTAGTTTGAATGTGTATGCAACAAAAGCTGCAGTGGAAACCTTCTTACTAAAAGCCAAGCTCTGAGGAATGATGTACCGTGCAATGAACAAGCCTGATGCTGCATGATGACTTTCTGACCAGCTGTAAGATGACTCTACTAGGATGCTAAAAGAACATGGCGTTAGTCATGTGAGCAAAGTTTTAGAGGAATGGAGTCGCTGCTGAAGAGATCACTCATTCATCTCCCTCAATGCCTGTTTTCCACAATCATAATGTTACCCTTGCTTGACAAGTATACTGTATGGCAAGTCATCAAGGCCTTAGAACAGGACTTGACCCATTTGAGTGATTTCAATCCCTCTTCCCTGGTGACTGTGGCTTTAAGAAACTGGAAAAAAAATATGAGAAATAATTTTAAATTTAATGTCATTACCATAATGCAAAAAAGACATCCTAAACTGAAGGTACAGGCCAGAGAAACATTACCTTTTTTCTGCATTTGCTTTTAAGGTTTTGTTTTTGCCTGTCAGTGTTCTGTTTTGTTTTTAGTATAATTGAGTCAGTTCAATCTAAACCATTACCAAAAGTGTTGGTTCAGTGCAACATGTGAAACAATCTAAGTGGCCTTTGCATCTCTTCAGATTTAAATGTACCGGTGATTCAGGCAACAGGCGAAATTGCACGATGGTAGTTACACATATATTTATAAAATAGGATGCTGTATGTTTCTAGAAATATATACCAATGGACATTCCCATGTCTGAAAAATAAGAAATGTTCTGTTCTAACCTGGGACTCCTTTTGGAATTAGCCTTTAATTCTACATTGTCATTTGGTTCTTGATCTACCTTTGAATCCAGAGCAGAAAACATGCCAAGAATTGCTTCAGCATGTTTCAGTGGACCAATGCTCTGTGTGCTTTTGGTGATGCCTTATTTGTGAACTGATTTTAATGTCAAGCATATTTACCATTATTAGTTGTGTCTCTTATATGGGCAAATTTTGGTATTTTGTCAAGAGTTAATTTTAATTCCTGAAGATATAATGTAAATGAAGTAAATTTTTCAGAAAATTTTATTAACATCTTGTAACTCTTCAGTAATGTGTGATCTATTACAATAAGAGAGTTCCCTGGCACAGTTTAATACAGAGAAATTATTAGCATATGTTTAAGAAGAAATATATTTATATATATGTATGTATGTCTATAATGTATATGTGTGCGAGAGTGTGTATATAAGAATATATGTGTATGTGTGGTTTTGTGTGTGTATACATACATACATATATAGAGATATATAAAAGTCTTTTATTTTTATAGGAAGCTGGATAGGCAAAAAATATCTAATGGATTAGCAACTTTAGATTTTTCTTTTCTTTTTAGTCCAATTGTATTAATTGTGCCAAGGGAAAAATATATTCTTAGAAATCTCTGCTTTTACTATATTCTTTTTTGATCCAAACACTGGACTGTAAACAGTAATTCTTCCACATGTCTTCGGTCATCCTATAAGACTGAACAGAAATAAAGAGCAATTTATCTTTTGCCCTATTTTTGATGTACAGCCAAAATGTTATCAATAATCTTATTGCATTTTTTTCCTGGGTCAAGACTGTTAACATAAACTAAGGCCTGTATTAAATCCCTTAAATTACCTTCCAGCTGCCTTGTTATATATATAACCTTGCCATTAACCTGCTGCTCTTCCTCTCCTCCCATCCAACACATGGTTATAGCCAAGATGTCCATCTACAAGAGAATGAAACTGGCATGTTGTTTTGATTGCGGACGCTCTGAGCGTGACTGCTCTTGCATGTCAGGCAGTGTACATAGTAACATGGACACCCTTGAGAGAGCCTTCCCACTTTCTTCTGTCTCTGTTAATGATTGCTCCACCAGTTTACGTGCCTGTAAGTTTTAACACCAACACATGCTGTTCCATGTCTGTGATGTCTGTGGTATCATCCCCGTCTTGTGTCGTACATTGTAGTTCTGTGAGTTTTACTGGGCTGATGCTTTTTTAAAAAATCGAACCCAAATTTTAATACACCTCTGTATTATAATTTCTGTTTTAATTTATTTTTAATAGGAAAAATATTCATTATTTTGCTTTGTGTGCTCTTTATGAAGCATGCTTTTACAATAGCATGCAGGACTTTAGTAGTACAGTTTGGTGACATCTTTTTTATTTAATTCATACAATATAAATTGTGATTAATTAGACAGTAAGTGCTTCAGTGGCAGAGCAGGCCTGTGTCTAAATCTGTGACTGATGCTAAGCGGACAGCTTTAATAGTGCTGGCACTGGAGCAGCATGCAATAGGCAGTGAATAAATATACAGGATACAATCTAGTAGATGAACTGTAGTAGCTGGAATTCTATTCTATTCTATGCTGCTACCATTATCTTTAGTTTTGTTTGTAACCCTTCATTCTCAATAAGACAGGATCTTCCATCTAATACTGAAACTGCAGAAATCTTAATAAAAATAGTTGTACTTTTGTAGTGCCTTTTTAGAAGGGCTAGCCTGATGCAAACTTCTTGAAATTAACTGTGGGATCTGTCCCATAGGACAGTACTATACTGGAATATAGCCCAAAAGCTCTTTTGAAAGATCAGAGTTGGGAGGGTGAAGGCGCAGAAGTTATAACAATCCTGCGTAGCCATTAATTCTTTGGGCAAGCGGTAGGGATTCCAAAGCTTCCTTTATCAGTATGATGTCAACAATGGAGGAAGATTGTTAAATAAAATGGTGATTAGGTTTGGTTGTTTGTTTTTTTTTCATATCCTCTTTAAGCATTCATAACAGGCAAAACTATGTCTTGGGACAGGAACTATTTTCCTTTTCTTATCCAAATGGTAAACAAAAACTATAAAATTATTCATTTATAAGGTGTATTAGGAGTTTTGATCAGGAAGCATGTCCACTTTATATTACGAGTCATTATGGATAAAAACGCCTTCCACTACTAAGAGTATAATGTAGTTAGTAGATTATACATCTGGTTGCCTTTTGATACCTTACGTGTACTGCAGTATGTAGTCCAAGTGGTGAATGGCTTTGCTTTAACTATTTTGACATTTGAACTGTTTTTCCAGGCACAAATTTTTAGTATATAGCAATACTATTATTTATGTTAGCATTTTTCTCAAACTGTTTCTAACAGGTTTTCTTAGAGACTTTACCAGAAATTTTCTCTCTATGTATGAGTATAAGCACTCTGAATGTCCTTTCTATCTACTTGGTCACAACTCTGCGTTACCTCAGGGGAAATGGTTCCTAGTTTTAAGTCCTTTTCTAAGTTACAGGAGTTTTTATCCTTTAAAGAAGCCTTTATCAGAGTAAAACATAGCCATACATATTCTGAACAGGAAACCTTCCTGAACTGAGAATTACTGCAGGCAGTGTTACTAACACTGCCTAAGAGCCTCAGTAACACGGTGCCTGGTATAGTTTGCATTAATTCAGACTAGTACAGAGAATATGTGGTTGGGTCCCAGCACTGGTGTTAACAGCAACCAGACCAGGCCAAATGGGTAAAATTTCTGCCATTTGCACTGTTTGACAAGGAAAGAAAACCCATAATTTGTAGGTTTACCGTAGCTTTCAAGTTCACTTAAGACTCCACAGAGGCAGATAAAGTAAACATTTTTGATTGTGTTGCCTGCTGAGCCAAAAACCTCCACAATAATGGTATTATTGCCACCAAAAACAATACTGTTGGGAAACATGTTAGATCTATGTTATATTTGAATGATAAGTGATATTGACAGTTTTGAGAATTTTTAGCATCCTGTCTTTCAAAGGCCTTTTCCTCCCTTCATCACTCCATCAAATCAAAAGAGATCTCACTCTTCCCCTTGTGAGACTAGTCACCTTTGCTAATAAGTACGAAAATCAATACCAATTCACACTCTTTGCAAAGCAGCATAAGCCTTTCTTTTCCAATTTATATATATATATACACACACATACAACGTTTCACTGGCAAGTCTTCAATAGAAATCAGTGTGTTTTCTTTGCAGTGCACAGGGGTCGTATGATGCCTGTCTTGACAGAGCTAGTTAACTCAAAGAATGGTGGTGAGAGTCAGCTTTTCATTAAATATGAGCAGATGTGAAATGTAGAGTGTTTGACAATTAGAAATGGCAGCAGCAGGGCCCCAGAATCAAAGTGAGGTCAGATTGGTGGATCAGATTACCTCTCTTACATTCTTTAGTTGTTCTGAAAATCATTTTGAATTAGTGTCAGTGGAGCCATGATGGGTTTTGCCCTTTGTCTTTTATGCTAGGACTGTATTGTTTCCCCAGACGCTCATTAAAGGTCATTATACTATTACAGGGCTTGCTTTGGTCGTAGTGCCCCAGTTGGGTTGGTTTGCTTCTACAATTGCTTAATGCATTTCTTTCTTTCTTTTTTTTTTTTTTTAAACTTTATTTTTGGGTATAAAAGCAGGCGCTTTTTTTTTTTGAAGGTAAATAAAATCACAGACCATTATATGAAACTTCTTGAAACAATGAGTAGCTTTTGTAATAATTAATGCTGTTTGTAAGAGTCTGATGTCAAGTAGAAGATATCAGTTTACATATTCATTGATGTACACAGAATTTAGTGTACTAACTGTGTAATATATTGAGAAAGTGATGCTTGCAGTGTATTTTCCACTGTGAGTCAGTTTCTCTGTTATTGTATTGTTGCCCATACTTCCAGCAAATGAAAATCATAATTTGATTAAATATAATTACATTAAAATAGCTTTTGAGTTTATAGGCAGTTGCCTGGAAAAAAAAAATGATGTGATCTTTCTGAATGCAAGAAAACAGAATTTTAAAATATTTTCTGTCTGTTCATGTTTAGCTTCTTTTGCTAGATTGCTGCATGAACAACAGTCAAACGGTCCAAGCATTTTTGTATGGGAGACTCAAGTGAATAAGAGTGGAGAGAGACACTTAGCCACTGGAAAACCTGGACTGGTTTATAGAGTGAAATTGTTACTAATAAGTGTGATGTTTCTGCTTAGACCTGTGCCAAGTCTTGGGGAGTGCCATTCAAATGATTACCTGCTTCAGACAGAATCTTAACCTGAGCCATTTAATTTCTGTGTTTCCATATCACCATATGGCTGCTGCTTCTCAGGAGCATCAGAAGTTCATGCTCCAAAAGGAAACCTTTTCTAAACCTGTCACTGATACTAGGCCCAGGCACGTCTAATTCAGCTTGTGAGAAAATGTGCTTTGGCATGCTCTGATAGTTCTGAGAAGCTTTATGTGAAGACTTGGTCTTTGGTGAATATCAGGGATCTCCAGAGGCACAAGACAAGACTAATTGTCACTCCATTTTGAATTCAGGGTTCAGTCCAAACTCCTAGTCATCCTAGTTGGAAAGAAAGACCATGAGAAGACAAGTTGGAGAAAGCTTAACTTTTGAAAGTAACCAAAGCATGTACTTACCTGTGTGCCAAACCCAGTTTAGAACCATATATTCTATCTGGTCTTCTAATGCCATAATGTGGTTTATGCTGAACAGGCAAGTTAACTGCTGAGTCTTTCTCAAAGGACCTAAAACTGCATCCTGCGAGATTAGACAAACATTTTGGGTAGCTTGAATAAGGATGGCTGTGGAACCAAAGTCGGCACACTGTGCTGAAGCTGTCTGGCAATGTGGTTTAGCAAGTTAGGTCAAGGAACACTCCAGCTGCTTCATTGAAGTGTGCTATTTAGGGCAGTTTAGGCCCTGCCTGTGTGTCTTTATGATTTAAAAAAACAAATTTTATAATGAGAGTTGAAGTGACATATCACTTACTGATTTAGCCAGAGAGAAGAATGCATAACACACACACACATTGGTCAGTGTATCTAAAATTCATCACTTGTATAACTATGCTTGGGCTTTTCTAAATGAGTTGACTATTAAGTCCTGGATTCCTAAATTACTGGCTGAAAAGACTGTGTAGTCTTTATTTCTCCTAGGATGCAAGAACTGTGTCCTCTGCTTTTTACAGAGCAAAACTACCTACTACTTCTCTAGTCCTGCTGAAGTAGCCAAGACAACAAGAAATACTTGCTTTTATGGATGAGCTAAGGTGGAGGAAGGACCTATGTGTACCCTGTCAAAGGACAACTTTCAGTGCTAGAATTGTCTTTTCACCCTTTAGGAGCAATGGTTTCCCTTTTACAGGAAACATATACCACACTGTGGTGGCTAGAGACTTTGAGATTCTCAAACCAGCTGTAAATACAATCCCATTTACATTATATTTATAATACTCTGAAGAGGAAAAGTGGAGTACTAGCACTGCACACTTTTTCTGAGCTGTGAGAATTCTATTGCGGTCACAGGAGGGATGGAGACTCATTTGCTCTGAAATTCTTACCGTTACATATGCTGCATAAACATCTTTCTCTTTAATATAACCCACCGATCCCTGTGTGGTCACGCTGTCTCATCTTTGTCCTGCACAAGAGGCCATTAGAACACTTTCAATGTTTTGAGGAAGAAGAAGTTGAAGGAGTAAATAAGCGGTCAGGTCTGCTTGGAAAGGAAAGACAGATGTTGCCGCTCAGGGTGGCATCATAAGGTCATAAACACGTGATTATAATCAGATTGTTATGTTTTTACAGCTCACTTCTATGGAATAACCCCATCTCTGTATACTGGAGAATGATACAGCATTATCTTTGGTAGCCTGCTGGTTTTCTGGTGTTTGTTTGTTTGTTTGTTTTGTTGTTGTTGGTTTTGGTTTTTTGTTTGTTTTTTGGATTTGTTTTCTTTGTTGGGGTTTTTGTTTGTTTTTTGTTTGGTTTGGGGGAGTTTTTTTGTTTCTTTTTTATTTTTGTGTGTGTGTGTTTTCTGTTTGTTTGGTGGTGGTGGTGGTGTTGTTGGTTTTTAATGAAGTGGATGAAAATGGGGCATTAGACATAGTGCCAAACAAATGCCTGTTAATTCAAAGCCCAAGAGAATATAAATCATAAGCCTGTGAACCATGAGAAAAAAATCGGGCATATACATGTTAATGTAGTCTGTGTTGCTACTGGGTAACGAAGAAAACAAACTTACCTTCCTTAGCCACCTTCTCAGAATGAATGTCAAGAAAGTCACTGTTACCAGAACTGGCCAATGTGTGTTTTAAGCATACAAAACCTGACAGTGGAAAGATTGAAAAAGCAAATATTAATGTGGCAGATTCCCGTGCTGTTTTGTAGAGGTTCTTATGGTGTAGCTATTGACATGGAGTCAATGCTCGTACATGCTAGAGATTTGCTATATTTGCCGCCAATTCAGTAGCCTGTGGTACTGACAAACTAGAAGCCAGACATCATGAGATCTGCTTTTCTGAGAATGACAATCTCCTAATTACTCTTCCACTTTCAAGCTTAGTTTGTATTTGCAATTCTGCAGAACCTACTTTCTTTCCATCATCTTCTCATTCTGGCAGTCATACAAAGATGCCTGCAGGGGTTTCCACTGAAGAAGATAGGATGAAATGACTCAATATATGCAATCACAGTCTTAACCAGCATTCCAGAACTCTTACTGGAATAGCGGTTTCTCTTAATCAACACTTTCACTTGTATAACTTTATCTCTCTTGTGATGTGCAGACCTTCAGGTGATCCTCTCCTTGATGCAACTCTATGTTTTTCTGCATTGCTAACATAGAGATAGAAGTAGTGATCACAATGGGCTGGTATATGCCCTCCTGAGATTCCAAGTATCTATTCCATCATTTTTTCATATGAATGAATGCACAAGGACTTTACTATTTAATTTTCAAACACTGAATAGACATTCATTATGGTGGTGGGAGAAAGTCAACATGAAAAAATAGGTATTTTACAATAGGTGACTTCAAGTAGGTAGTTTGACTCGAATGAATCCCTTCTATTCTTCTATATTTTAATAGAACCTGAGTGCTGCTAAATTATTTAACTTTCTTTTGGATATAATATGAGAATATAGATAAACACTGAGATATAGAAATGCAAGAGTATGAAAAATAATCCACCACCCCCAAACCAAGCTGTTGCTTTTCAGGTGGCCGAATGGTAAAAGTGAGACAATCTGACTTGTTACTCAAGACCAGAAAATATAAATAACGAAGCACATGCCTTTTCAGATGAGTTTTGTGATGCTCTGTATACCACTAGGCTGATGAGAGGATGCTCTGCCCAATTTGTGATGTCTGTAACAAGGAGTTGAATTCTTGCATCACCGTGGGTTGGAGGCACTGCGAAGTTTAGTAGGCAAATCTTTTGAAGAATTTGGAACATGGAGGAAGGAGAGATCAAGAAATGTACATTGAATTCTTTTAGGCCTCTGTGTTGAGGAGTGATTCTTATTAGGGTCACAGGGAAGAGACTAGTGAGTGGCTTGCTTTGATGGGAACAAGCTAGAAAAGATGTTGTCTGCATCCTGTGGAGTGAATTTAGCACAGGGTCTTATGCAAGGTGACATGGAAATTATGTTTGCATTTTTAGTTTCTGAGTGTGGCTGGTTGTCATGAAACTCACCATGACAGTTTCTTACCACCAGGCAGCAGATTCTTCCTGTTACCTCCTTGGTGTGGGACAGATGCTAGCCGGTTAGGTCTCCTCCTCTACTGTTTCTGAGCTATTTCAAGCAACAGATGCCAGAGCTGGCTCAGTTTCAGCTTGAGTATTTCTGTCATAGCCCTGCCTTGAGCCTAAATTCTGACCTTTACTATATGAAATAAAGTACTTATGAACAAGCAGTGGCTTGATCCAGAGCAGGCTTAGAGCAAATGTCAAGTGTCAAGTCAGTCTCCTGCCTCCTTATTCCACCTGCATTAGGAACCTAGATTAGACCCTAGACTACAGCGCTGACTGCTTTAGGCTTTATGGGTCTGGAGAGACATAACTTATTAACAAAGAGTTATTAAATTTTTATCCGTTTTACAACACAGTGTAAATGCCTTCTATGAATTTACATCGTATTCATTATCATTTAAAACGTTAATTAAGTCAAAACTGCATTTAATTTACTTATAAATATGCCTTTGGGAGGAAGCTTTTAAAAACAGCTGCAGAATTGAGAAACTCATTGATGCTGGGAAGTTGTTAGTACCACTTTTCAGGATAGGTCCCTCAAGTTGATTGCTATTTTGAGTCTTTGTGTTGGTGTTATTGGGCAAGGTCTCAAATTAATATTGAACCAGTAACAGCAGAAAGCTATCAGCTCATGCTAATCACAGATACATTTTGTGTTCTTTTCAAATTGCTTCTGAACGAAAAAGAACAGTCAATTTGTAAAGCATGTATTTCTCATACTCTTGTATTTTTTTTTTTTTCACTTGGTGTCCTTATTGGTTAGCTTCTTTTATAATTCAGGGAAAAACATGTTCACTGACTTGGAATATTGTCCCTCAGATGCATAGAAAAAGAAATACTCTTGCCCAGGTCTTCTACATTTCATGTGATCTCGAGTTACTATAATGTATAGAAGGAGGTGCTTATTGAAATATACAACAGACCACAGGATAGTATCAACATATAAAGTGGAATGCTGTTTATTGTTAAAAAGGAAAAAACCCAACCAAACACACACACACACACAGAAAAAACCCAACACACAAGAATAAAAGCCCTCTAAACGAAGTTAAAATGTGCTTGACTTGCATTATGTCTGTGAATGTTATTACTTTTCATGCATTTTGTTGTAAAGACAGGAGAAAGAAGGAAAAAATCAAATCACAGTACTTCCACCATCTGATTATTCCATTGCGTATTCTCTAGTGTATACATGCATATTTTTAATCAGGTAAGTAGTCACATTAGCTGTAGTCTGACCACTAATGCACAAGCCACATGATTCATACTTCTAGACCTGGAGCCAGAGGCAACCTACCTAGTGCTTACCTAAGGTAGGAGAGTCCATTGAGAAAATCTGAAGATCTCTGGTTCTAATTCAAGTTCAGCGTAGGTCCAGCAGAGTGGTCCAGTCCTCAGCCTGGAAGACAGAAGCAACTGGCAAGACAATTTTTTCTCACTCATCATATTTTCTGCTGAGAATCTAGAATCTTTCCAGGTATTTGTATATGCCAGGATACATAACCTCATTCATTTTTTATGGGCTCTATGAAAAGAGGAGATTGTTGTCACATAACTTCATATATAGTTCTTGAAGTGCCACAAAACAGTTACCCATCCTGTATCATTACTTTGACTGAGATTGTAGTAGAAACGAGGGAGTTGAACAGATGAGGAAAAGTTTTAGTTGATTTTTAAGAAATCATAGACATAATTTTTTAGTATGTCAAGTTCTTAAATATGATGATATTCTTTAACAAAGGTTAAAGTTCAGTTGTACTTTTACTACTTGAGACTCTTTGAGCTTCTGTTAGCATTCCTCTTTATTATACAATGATACAGCTTTCCTTGTGATATTTTACATATTACTGAATGCGGTAATGCTGTGATTCACTTTTTGTCAATGACTTGGAAACATACTGTGTGCTACCTCACACACACAAACTTCACTGATACTGATCAGATCTTGTTAGCAGAGTACAATAATTGTGAAAAGGAAGGGTGGAAAAAGCATTACTACCGTGTAACATGTGGCCAGTGTCATCTGGTTAAAAATTCGTGTGGACATTTTGGTTTGACTGGAAATTCTATCTAGGCAAATGGCACAAGGCAAAGATCCCGATCTTGGCTGTGCCACAAACTTACTACATGACTGTGGTTCCTTTTCCACCCAGAGACTGAGAACATTGTATTCTCAATATATTATATTTTGTGCTAAGAAGTGCTTTGAGATTCTTATAGTTTGAAGTGCTGAACATAAACCTGGGTGTCCTTTTGACATAGTGATTCTCCTGCAGAGGCCAATTTTCATGTCTTCTGATCTATGCTGAAGGAGATCATAGATACACAGCAGGGAGAGGAAAGTGAAATGGAGTATATGATGAAAAGAAGGAATGAAGAAATCACTAGAACTGACTTGCTACTGTCTGATTTAGGGAGGTTTTCAAAAGGGATACTATTCAAGAAGGCATGAATACCTTCTGTTTATCTGCATCAGCAGGGAAGTATCTCTTTTTAGATTTCCAGAAAAAAAATATTTAAAAAATCATCTGCAGTTTCCGGCCACTTCTAGACTTTAATGGTAATGCAGACCTTGTTTACTGTGAAGAACTGCTGAAGGAAATCCAAAAAAAATCATTATAGCCTCTTTGATCTTTGTCATGCAA
Source organism: Caloenas nicobarica (assembly GCF_036013445.1). Lineage (NCBI taxonomy): Eukaryota > Metazoa > Chordata > Aves > Columbiformes > Columbidae > Caloenas > Caloenas nicobarica. The sequence goes on along the minus strand of NC_088251.1, from coordinate 24,963,308 downwards.
TTTCCTTTGTTCTTGCATAAAAGATTTTGCTTCCTCTAAGCATGTTGCTTTCTCCATTCCCATGTTCCTGACATTATTTTCTTCACTCTCGAACTCAGTGGTGTTATGTGTTGTCTGACATGGCACTACAGTATGGAGAGAGATTTTACATCACCATAAATATGCTGTGGAGGAAGATTTGCAACAGGGTATGGTGGTATGGTGGTTATGTCCTTGAGGAGACTCTTGCCAGAATGGACTAACAGGTATGGCATCTAGCGGTGTAGATGGTTTATTATACAACTAGCCCCTCTTCTAGAATACTTACATGATCCCATATGGGAACATGTTGCTTGGATTTTAAGTAAAAAGAGGAGTCGTAACACATGGACAACAACTTAGAAGTCAAGATAATAATTCGCCTAGCTGGTATAGTTTCATACTCTAATAGAACTAAGATTCTTCTAGCAAAGACTGAAAACAATTAGAAGTTTTGAGCCTAATGTAAAGATGATATTTAGTCTTCTTCCATGAGGAGGGCCACAAAAATGATCAGAGGGATGGAACACCTCTCTTCTGAAGAAAGACTGCGAGGGCTGGGGTTGTTCAGCCTGGAGAAGAGAATACTCCAGGGAGATCCTATTGCAGCCTTTCAGTACTTAAAGGGGGGCTCATAAGAAAGATGAGAACAAACATTTTAGCAGGTCCTGTTGCAATAGGACAAGGAGTAATGGTTTTAAACTAGAAGAGGGGAGATTCGGGCTAGACATGAGGAAGAAGTTTTTTACGATGAGGGTGGTAAAATATTGGAACAGGTTTCCTGGAGAGGTGGTAGATGCCCCATCCCTGGAAATGTTCAAGGCCAGGCTGGATGGGGCTCTGAGCAACCTGATCTGGTTGAAGATGTCCCTGCTCAGTGCAGGGGGGGTTGGGCTAGATGAGATTTGGAGGTTCCTTCCAACCCAAACTGTTCTATGCGTAACATGAGGTAAAATCTACAGTCACAAACTGATAGCATGTTTCATTAATGGACATTTGTCCAGTTATTTTAAATTCATACTTTATTAGAATTATTCCTGATTTACCAAAACATGCAATGACTGCCAGGTTCTCTGTGATCATCAGTCACAAGATGGGTGGCAACAAACAAATGGTACAGTACGTATTTAGCGTCGCAGGGTGTGAAAATTAATATAATTCACAGGATGAGGCAGCAGGAGGGTGAAAACAAGTGAGATGCACCACTGGATAGAGCAGGGTGTGCTTCTCTGGCTTGCACTACGTAATGTCCTTTGCACATATGGGGAAACATTTCCCAAATTGTCAGGTGGCATGCTAATGTTTTTCACTAATGATAGAATTGGACTCACAGGCATTCTTGCATCTTGCCTTGTCTTTGACATGAAATACTACTTTTTTACTTGGTTCTGAACAAAGTCAATATGCTCTCCAGTGTCAGGGCAAGCAACAAAATAGCAAAATACATTTTATTAATTCTTGCACACCAAGAACTGCTTTTGGTATACCAGAAAAATATCTGTCCTATTGTGTGAGGTTGCACATTTTCAGAGTAGGACTCAAATTAAATTTTAATTGTTGCTAAATTATATTTTGTGTAACTTGAGACATGAAAATGTAATTTTTGTTTCATTTTATGTACAAAAAAATCTGCTGAGAATTAAATCAGTTTTCATTTGGTGAAGATCTAAATTTTTCCACAATTCTTAAAAGCTGGATTTTTTGCACCAAGAGCTTGTGTTCCATAGAAAATTGTCCAAGGAAAAATGAATATATATATATATTTATAAAGTATTTCATTATGTGTATTTTGATTGTTTCTAGTCGAGAGTCTCACTGCCATAGGTAACAAGATATACCTTGTTGATTTCTTCATTCAGACAAAAGAAGATGAGAGAACAGTAGACTTGGAACAGGTGTTGATCTCACCACAGATTCTGTGGTCTTAATCATAATGCAAGGATCTGCAGAGACTGGAATCAGTAGTACAATATTAGCTTTTATACATGGAGTCCAAGTTATAGGCATCTTACACTTTGGAGAGTTAAGTGACTCAGCAAAAGCCTTTGGTTATGTTTGGAAGAGAAGTAAACGAACACACAGTTTGCAGAGACAGGGAAGACTCAAGCCAAGAATCTGTGATCATGCAGTCTAGACTTGTCTGATATTACATTAACCTGAAATTCTGCAAGAGCAGGAACTGGCATTCTTTTAACCCATCGACACCAGATCCTTCTGCGTGTTGATTTATGTAGTATGAATTCCATGCCCGATCTGTGCACTTCAATATGCCATTTTTATGTAATTCTGCAATTTTTAGAACCCCCTATACCTAAATTTGCCTGTTTTCAAGCATGGAATTGGTTTGATTTTTGCTTCAGATCTCCCCTGTGATCACCACCAGATGTTCTTTTTTGTTACAGCATGGTCTGTGGAACTTTCATTTTCTTCCTTTCTTTTCTGAATAATTCCTGAAAATATTATCTCCTACTTGAATGAAAATCCATACTCTGGTTTTGGATTCAGGATTTCTAGTGTTATCATGTCTAGTAGCTGATCAAGCTTTAATGGTCTTTTCGATTGGCTGATTGAATCTTGGAATGCTGCAGCACATTCATCTACAGTTTTACTGGGATTTCTCCTGCTAACTAGATAGATAAGCTCTCATTTTGCACCTCAAATAGTAGTTTGAGGGAATGCAAGAATTGTATCTTTAGGCTTATATATTCAGCCTCAATACTCAAGCCCCACATACTCCTCAGGAAATATCCTGAAGTTGTCCCTTGGGTCCCACAGATATCTTTGAGTTCTGCCCATGAGGAATATAGAATATGCATTTGTTTTCAGTCTGCCTTCAGCATATGAGTCTTTTGTCTGCCCTCTTCTTTCTCCTCAAGCAGGACAAAATACAATCCTCAGAGGTAGAGCTCCAAGCAATTTGCTTTTGGAAGATGGCTTTCTTGACAGCTGTCAGTGTCTCCTGAGCACTGGATTTTTGGATGCTTTCAGTATCTGACTCTCAAAACATCTGGCAGCAACACTATTTCCAAATATATTGACATCCTGTGGCATTTGTGGTTGATATAGTTACTTTCAGGGTAGTAACTGACCCATAAATCTTATGAAATCTTATTTATCAATTTTCTCCTTGTTGGAGAGAGTTCCTTTTCATCCAGATGATTGCGGACTTTATTTTGAAATTGGTGTGATGATTATGACAGAAATACTGGCAGTTCAGTGGTTTTCTGCAGAATTTTTTTTTCTTTATCAGTCGTCTTTCCTCCTTATCATGCTACCTGCTTTTAAAATTAACATCATCTTTATTTAATTTTATATTTACAGCCTATAAGTGATTTTCCTGGTGTAACACTGAGCACACCAAGCGTTCTGCAGGACATAGCTAAGCAACCCGATTGACTAATTTGACACTTTGACAATCCTCTCTTAAAAATTCTCCATTGCCTTCTTTCCTCTTGTTTCAGTGCATTGTGTACTAACAGTGAGGGTGCTGCTGTTAGGCTGCCTTCACTTTCTCTGCTAATGTCCATATTCTTATCAGGGCTTGGTTAATGAAACCAGAAATACGTAGCACAATGCATTTACCTTTGATGAAGTTTTCTTTCTAAAGCTGTTCCTTGTCATGGGTCGTGATCTCTTTGCGTGATCTGCCTGATCCTTGCTGTGAACTCAGCAAGCCTGACATCTCTGTGTAGCCTTAGTAACAAAGTGAAAAATAAAAGGGCAAAACATATTTACTTTCATTTTTAAAGCTGACTATCAGTTTTGTTTGGTAGATTCAGTATTATTTGCTTTCTTTCTCAGTTGTTAGTCTGCATACTTTTATACCATTATAGTTCATCTTACATGAAGTGAATGTGAGATAGCATGCATTTCCCTCTTACAATGATTCTGAATAGTTCAACTCTAACTTCTGCATGTATTTCAGTGTTATCAGTGCGGTATTTTTGAGTATTATAGAAATCATCAGATGGAATTTACAGCAGTATTTTTGTTGTTGTTGTTTTGTATGGAGGTATTTTAATTGCATTTAGGTTGTATCTAAAAAATACAATCCTTGCTAAAGACATCCATCCTTTTGAATACTCTTTTTGTTAGAGATCAAAACACTGTTGTAAGTAACATTGTTATTAGTTATCACCACTGGATTTCTTAGCTTATGCATTATTTTTTACCCTTATGAAACTGCCAGCCCTTGCTTCTCCATAGCAATTGATTTCAGCCAAGCTCTACTGTATGCTTTGGCAGAGATGTGAGTTAATTATTTTGCAGGTTCTTTTGCAGATACAGTCAGAGGTAGACATATTTCCATTTATTATTAGTAGTAGTATTGCATTGGTTTACTTTCTTTGTTTTGCCATTGTTTGCTTAGAAATTATGTGCTATATTTCCCTAATTTTCTATAGCAATGAATTATATTCCATCTCTATTCTTGCTATCAGTATTTTGCTATTATTTTATAGATTTAATCTTATTTATATCTTGGTTGTTTTTATATTAATATATTTACCATGTGATATTGGTTTTTTGGATACCTTTGTTCAGAGAAAAACAGCTTTACAAGAATGGAGTATTTTATAGAACTCATTAAAATAGGAAACACTAGAAAACATACTGATCTCTTATTGTCATGAATTGTATTTAACTGTTTATCTGTAAGTGATAAAACCAATATATGTTACAAGAGGCTTTTAAATGCAACAGATTCAATCTATTTGATTAATTTGGATGTTTATCCTGTGACGTACAGTACTTGTGTAAGAGAATCGGTTTGTCAACAATTAACATTCCCTGCTTTTACGAAAGCCGTACTTCATGTAATAGAGTGTTGTTGAACTGCAAACAATGTGCTAAAAATCTTTATTCTGGCAATAACATTTCTATGTATAAGAGCAGCTGGGAAATACTGTTCTATGCTTGTGTGTAGATTTGAAGATAGAAAAACAGCACTGGGACTTGAAACTCCGTGTAACCAGCAGGTGGTGGTGCTGGCTTAGAAATAAGTAGTGACTGAAAAGCCTCCACGAACTCTTCTGTTATGCTTTTGTGAGGAAGCAGTTTTATTTAAAAAAAAAAACCAAACAAAACAAAAACCACAACCAAAAACCCCACTAATATTTCAGATGGCTCGTTTTAATTGTATGCAAGTGTTTCTGAATATAGGTATATACAGTGTAAACACTTGTATGTAAAACCAGCATGTATGTAAACATGCCCAGCATTTTATACTTAGTTCATATATGAAAATGATATCATGACCTCAGAGGTAACAGTTGTGTGAAGACCTCCATCCCAGAGGAGTATTGTAGCTGATCCTGAAAAAGTAGCGGGATCACTGAGCCTGATCCTATTAACATTTAATAAATGGAAGTTTTTCCACTGATGTGGATGAAAGCCAGGTAAGACTGATGATGAGAAAGTCAGAGTTAAATGTCAAGATTTCAATTCTTCTTGTTCAGAGACACAGACACTTCTACACCCTTTTGTACAAGGGTAAACAAGAGCCAAAAAGGGAAAAGAAATTAAATGGTAGCAAAGTTTAAAAAGTTAAAAGAAAAAAAATGTAATTTATCGGTGGCATAAAAACAGACAAGCAAACAAACAAAGCCCAAAACAAACCAAACAACCCTGAGCAATGCCTTCTAAATTGTGTGTTTAAGAAAGAAGACAACTTACTGGGAAGTAGAGGGAGAACTGAAAAAAGGAAAATCTTAAAGTTAAGAATACAGTCCCCTAGATTTAGAAGATGTTTATGAAAATCTCTATTCAGCAATGCTGTACTGCCAGGGAAATGGGCAAAGGGGCCTAATATGTCGTCTTCAGGAAATGTGTCAATGAAAACACCATCACGAATTTATTTTTTGATTTGTCATGAGCAGGGTAGAGAAAAGGTTATTTCAGTTTAAAATTTCAGGATATGCAGATTGGAATTACACTGGAAATATGTATTTTAAATATGTTAAGATAAATTGGCACTTTGAACTGGAAAAAAAAATAAGTAGCAATGCTAATGAGATTTCTGCGAGATGAAATCTGCATTTCCCAGTGTTCTTAGGAAGGAAACAGTTGCAACAAGACGTAGCTGAAATTTGTGGAGTCCTGCTCCAAAGAAGTCAGCATATAACTATCCCTTTCCTTTGCACTGAAATATTCTCTCTTTTTGAGGAATACAATCTATGCAGTAAATGTAAGATTTCTAATCCCAAGGAGCAGAGCAATTGCTAAGGACTCCTGTGCTTCCTTTTTCCCTTAGTTATTTCTAGACATTGTCTGTTTTCCCAGTGAATTTAATGGAGCTGAGTGCAAACAGCACTCAGTGGCCTTTCAAATTTTTTTAATTTTTTTTTTTAATAGGAGCTTGTTTTTTGTCCACGTAGAGAACTTCACTGGTTTTAGCAGTGACTGATCAGAGTGTGAGTGTATTCAGTCACAAGGGGAAAACTTCCTTTGTGAAAACAGGACAGATTTCTCCTACAGCTTGGCAGAACTACATAACTATAGTCCACCCTTACGAGTGCTGCAACTACTTGATCTGTGTCCCTTAGAGTTGGTGTCAAAATCCTCTCTGAGGCAACAGAACAAAAGACAATACACTTTGGCTTGCTGTGTATTGAGACAAGGATAGTCTTTGACAATGCACTGAATTCAGAACTATGGTTGTGGAAATACTAAAATACGACAATTTACTGAGTGATCCTACTCCGAAAGAGTGATTATCAGCCACATTTTCAGGTAATTTGGTCACTTGAGTCTTAGCAAGACCTATTAGTAACAAAGTCCATTAAAGGGGAGTTGACTGCAAGTGAGCAACCCAAGGCTGTGTAACAGATCAGTGGTAGGACTCAATTCCCAATTAAGAGATTCCCAGTCCTCTCTTTGCAGCCATGGGATCATCAGGTAGTCTATTTAAAAGTTAACTTGTGGCTTTGAGCAATCTTTTTGTACTGTGCTTCTGCCAGACACGGCAGCTGGAGCTCTAAAATTGGAGTTCATAGCTGCGTGTGACACCATACGACACACAGGGTCTGAACAGCTCTTTTCTGACACAGAGGGCTAACATTTTATTGTTGCTCCTCCTTCATGTTCAGATAGCAGAACAACTTGTCATAATGAACTAACAGAATTTAATATTTAACTCCGAGAATATTTACAGTCGCCATACCCCATGACAGGCTTTTCCATATTCTACAAAGTGCACTCGCAAAAGACGAAGTCAATTCCCTTCACTTTGATGTTTGTCTGGAGAACAGACTCCCATGAACACAGACCATGTTCTAAGTTCTAGTATTTAGACACATCTCCCTTTGTTCATGCTTTTTCAAAATAAAATTAATGTTACCCAATAACAGTCTCTATGGGTGCAACATGTCAATTGGACAATTAAATGGACAGGGAAAAACAGGTCCCTGGTGCTTTTTTTTAAACTTTTCATTTGACATTTTTCTAATAACAATATGATTACTTGAATAAACAATTACAGAGCGAATCATAAATTGAAAAGGCAATAGAGAATGAAGACTAAAAATCAAGAAAAATGTGAGAGGGCATATTAAAATCTGAATCAGAAATGATGTTCAAGGTTTAATGGACATATGACTTAGTCTAAATATAAATTAGGATTTGATTAGGAATTAAATAAAGTAGCTTTTTCTACTGTGCACATTTGTCAGGGGAAAAGGAAGATGGTTGTAATGTACAAATAGTGTCACATTGTGTGTAAACTTCTGTATAGGAACAAGAAACCAGGTCCATGAAATCTGAAGCTTTTCTTCTCTAAATTGCCCAAGCCAATTGTGAAATGCTGTATATATGGGAAAGGCTTTCTTCCTACCCCATTTTATAAAGCTTGCTCCCTGAAGCATGAGATATGAACAGCTCCTGATCCGAAGTCCACCAAAGTCAATGATGAGTATTTTCTCTGACTTCAATGCTCTATAGATCAGCCACAATTTGAACAGGCCTTAAACCCCTCTTTTCTTGCTGAAGTTGTAGTAATAGAGAAATGATAGCAATTGGTATCTCTCAAAAGTATTTATAATAATTATGCTCTTGAATTAAACTGGAGGAGCAAAGAAAAAAAAATCAAAGTTCTGCAGTAACCTTAGGGGGTTGCTCTACCCCTAAAAATAAATCGAAGTAGTGTAAAACCATAGCCTGGACTTTTTTCACTGAAAGATTCAAGTTAAAATTTTGCTGTGTTCCCAACACCTTTTCAGTCTATCTTTCATTCTGTATACAAGTGTAACCCTAAAAGCTCAGAAACTTGAAGTTTACCTTGGTTTCACAGAATATCAGAGCAGCTGTCTAGAATACATAACAGGATCCAGCCTAGCAACATTCCACATTTTCTATTAACTGTCTTTTTACAGCATTCAGGGAAAAGCAAAGGTGAGGAATATATCTGTAGCTGAGTCTCAGTCCTTTATGTGTGAGGAGAATTAAGGCTGAAAGACCGTATACGATTAATATAAAGATTAAGCACTGGATACTAGTAGAAAAAAATAGAGAAATGCATATGTCATTCAATTTTGTGTGCCTTTAGCAGAAAGGTACAAGCTTGGGAGAAAAAGAGGAAAAAAAAAAGAAAAAATATGTTTCTTGGGCTACACTGTTTCAAAGACAATGTCTCATGTAAGCACTATTCAGTATTTGTAAAATGTTCTGAGATGATGCATTCTTGACATTCTCGGATCTCCATGTTTTCTTATCTGCTTCAGATGACACACCCTGCAACTAAAAGCCAGTGAGCCTCACCTGCTTTTCTAATGGTACTAGTATGTAGAGATACGCAACATACCTGTTTCTCTTTGTATTAAAAAAAGCAATGAAATGCATTTCCCTGAGTTTGTAATGCACATAGACACCAAAACAACAATTCTGTTTCATTTGAATTACCATTTCAGACACCAAGAAAACACTGCTCTGCAGTTTCTAAAATTAACATTCTTGTATTTTATCAAGCACCATTGCATTGTAGTTTCTAGTCAATGCTTTCATAACATCTGTCACCACCAAAAAATCAGGTAATAATTATAAATTTGTAAAATAAATGGTTCATCAGCATAAATGATTTTTTAAAGGGGATGAATCGTATTTTTTTCCCAACAAATAACAATTGTTCTGATTAAGCCATATTTCAATACTATGCTAAATTCTAACCCCAACTGATTGGGCACATTTTCTTTTCTGAAACTACCTTTGATAAGAAATGCATTACAAACTCATCAGTTTAGCTTCCTGTTAACAAAGAGACAGCAGCCGTCTGGATTATTCTAGATCCGCAGTGAAACTGCCACACTATGTATACTCAAAGTAAAGCTGTGCAAGTTTGACAAGGGGCAGATGAATCCAGGAGTTATTGTGCAGGGGTTTAAGTCTATGCGGCAGCTGACGGTTGAAATAATCATCTATACATCGCTCTGAGCTAGCTGGGGAAAGGTTGAAGCTGTATATTTTCAAGATATCTAGCCTAATGGTTAATCTGTTGTCTTGTACAGGGGGTGCTGGGTGGAATCACAGCAATAGCTGACAGTTTGGAGGAATTGCTGTGGGTATTTTCAGTTGCCTGATTCACAAAGTGGTAGGTAGCGAAGTCTAAACAGGCTTGTCATTGAAAGAGGGGAGTCATGCTCACTGTCGCTCCCATCAAAAGAAGTCTGGTAGCCAAAAGCTCAATCGACATATTGATTATTTGCATTTAGTAACACAGAGCTGCAGCTTGTCCTCACCCACCACATGGAAGCTGAGCTTTATGGAAGACATGCCAGATTGCAGAACGGTGGTTGCTCCTTTGGAAGTCAGCTGGGAAGATGCTTAGGAAAAAGACAACAGTTAAGTTGAAGGCAGAAATAAAATACTTTTTCAAAACAAGGTAGTTTAACTGTTAAAAACAGTCTCTGTACTTCTAGTGCTGGATCTGGCATATCTACACAGTGACATGGCATTACTCACTACAGAGATTAAGGGGGTGCAGTATGAATTAGATTGAAACAAAAATGAAGTATCTGCAAGTGACAGCTCTGGCTGATGGCTGACTATGAAGGAAAACACTGTGCTAGTGTCTGGTGAAAAACTGTGCTGAAAGCCTAGCAGCTGATAGCGATGGGGGAGGAAAGGAGCAGTGGGTATCGGTGGTGGTTGTTCAGAATGTCTGGGTTTGGTCAGGATATTTTTTCTTCTTTAAAACACATTTTCATCTTCCCTTCCAGGCAAATCATGCTGAAGCCAGTTTCAGCCATTTTGTTGAAAGCACTGCACTGGTATTCTGCCTTGTTACATTTAAATTAAAGCTCAGCCTAGTTTTAAGTTATGGCAAGTGTATGCTCACAAATAATAAATAGAGATTGCCATAGGCATTCGATTAACTACATTGGTTGTTTTAAAAATGTTCAGGGAGTTGCAGATTGCATTTCAAATTATCTTCATTATAATAAATAAAATGTATAGAAATAGAAACAGGAATGATTCCCTAATGCAGTCTGTAGGCAAGTGTATATTCACTGAGCTTGAAAGAGAGTTCTTGAGGGTGGAGGGAAAGAATAGGAATGTATGCAGTTTCAAAATACCTTTACATAAATTATATTAATATTTTCACATTTTATAGGCATTATTTTTTATCTGTCTAATGTTGACATGTTTCTTGGGTAAGTTCCGTACAGCATTTACCAAAAGCAGGTAGTGTTCACCCAGGGTCCAATTAGGAAATACTACAGAAAACATGGAATTTCTTATTCATACTCTACTCTTACCCACTTTCTTATTGTTTGCTTTTCTCAAAAAGCTATTCAAAATTTAGTCTCAAAATGACCAGCAAGTATCTCTATTCTTAGTTAACAATAATAATGCCTTATGGATACACGACAAGTGTTCTGTATAGTTCTAACGAGCCCGGTATATGTCATATCAGATAAAGAGAAATTAACTATGACTTGAAAATAGTTCTCTTTTAGTAGGCTAGCTGGTGCTAAACTCATCACATACGTGGAAGAGAACACTTGCGGATTTGGAGGTTGTGGTTTAACATTGCACAGTGGTACAACAAATTACCCCAATCTAGCCAGTTTGATTGCCAGATCTAGTGAGGCAGTGGCGATATGTAAGGATGTATTTAGTTCCATATAATTAGCAGTAATCTTTGTTTCCTAAATACGTTTTCTCTGAAAATTAGCCCACATAGTGGTGCAAGGACCCAATCAGATTTCTAAGAAATTATTAATAAGAAAAAATTGCTTTTGCTCAACAATAGGATGCTATGAAAAACGTGGTTTAGGTTCTGAACATTATAGTATGTATCTGCAGAAGTGACAGTGTTGGCTTGTATTTCTCACCTAGTTGTACAATACCACTTAATCTGAAAGCACAGTAGTATCTTGTGTTCAGAATTGCACCTCTGTGCTTGCACTTGCAGTTCCACATGTATCCTGACATGCTTGTGTCTATAGCACAGTCTGCATGTACAACTTGACAGGCTGTTTAGACTACAAATAACCAGTTTTACTCTTCTAGGGTGAAAGATAAATAATTGTATTAGAGGAATGGAGAAAGAGGTAATTATGTCTACCAAAGATATGTTATTCAGATATTATACTGTACTCTTTTCAAGATTGAGTAAAAAGACATGGGCCATAAACTGTTGGAATCAGAAAGAAACTTGTCATATGAACAAGGTATTTCATACTCGTCCACAGTGGAGCTTCTTCCATTTTCATCCGAAGCAGCTAAGCTCTTGTCAGAGGTGGGAGGTTAGAGGTCATGGGATGAAACTGTTAGTTAGAACTTTTAAATCTGGAATAATTTGACAAAAAAAAAAAAAGGCAACTCAGCCCCATTGCTTAATGTTTTGCTTTTTAGTGATAGTACCATATCCACACTGTTGGAAAAAAGGGGAAGTAGGATATATTTTAAGCAGCTCAGTCTTTATTCATGCTGAACAAGATCATGTGATGCTATTAAATATGATGCCAAGCTCAATCTATTAAGCCATACTGAAAGACAACGTATTTTAGTTCTGGCTCATGCTGTGTCACTGCAAGCACAAAATCTTGGGAAAGCTTGCTTATGTCTGCATGGAATATGCCAGAAGATATACACTGTTATGGAAATTCAATGCTTAATAGTTAAGTCTGGTATCTGAAACCATCACTTATTCAACTCCAGAAGAGACTGTAAAAAGATTATGATGTTTCTTAAACAACTTGATTGGAGTGTGGATAAGCATTATTAATAGATTTTGGTCTTCTTCCACTGTACGTGAAGATATTTTGATGCAGACATGTAGATTTATGAAGATTATTTCCAATATTACTGTCATTTAAAAACAGAACCAAATTGATGCATTTCAAAATGTTCGAATACATGCTTAACCAATGACTTGTGTAGGGAGATAGGTCTCTGCATATATATTTTATCATCTGGAAATTGTTTCAGTGGAGGAATGTCAAAGATAGAAGTACAAGATTTGACAAAAACACAGTATCTCCGAGGTAAAATTGATAATTTTCAAGTAGTGTATCCAATATGATACACAGCATTTTTTGTGTCAGTTCTTCCTAATCAAAGATACATGCTATCTTCCAATGAACTAAAATGTACATGAACTCTCATGAGTATGCATTTTTGTCATTATGCTTTAAATGTTACTACTATTAGCAAAGAACAAAATAACATTGTGGGTTAGACTCTACTGCTGTTCTTGCTGATTTTTCTATCCACCTCAGAGTAGTATCAAGCCATCAATTCAGAGATCGTTGAATGGGAATGGATACTTGGTTGGCAAATAGCTGAACCTTGTTAAAAAGTACATTCAAATGACTCTTGTAACTGACATATAATCACCTTTTTTGTGAGAGAGACAGAATTTGTGCTTGAACAAAAATGGCAAGCATGTGGGTGCTACATATCTTTCTTGTTACCATATAATGTTTCTAGCTGATGGTGATCTAGACAAAGATACCAAAAAGCATGCCAACCTCCTAAACCAATTTTGAGCTACTGTCTACTCAAAGTTCTCCTTGGAAACTTTAAAGCAATTGAAACATATGGAAATAATGCTGCAAGATTATCAGTCCATAAAGTACTCCCTACCTAACCTCCTCACCTCATAATACATAACAGAATATAAGATCTCAGTGGCTCAGTAATATACCTTCTTTTCTATAATATACTCATTCAGAATGAAACAAGTATTAGTAGAAGATCATTACTGCATATTTTTACCAGAAAAAAGTATTGTCTTTTACAGAGGATGGCATTTGTTCGAAGTATTAATATGGAGGTTTTGTTTAATTAGCTTTGATGTATTAGAAATGAAAGACTAAGGATCACAGTTTCAAGTTAACTCCATACTTAGGAGATTAAATTTATTGGGTTTCTTCTCAGAGGTGCTATATATGGCCTCCTGAAATTTACAGTATTCAGCACTTCTGAATACTCAGCAACTTTTATGTAGGTTTCTAAACACCAGTTCAATTCCTTAAGTATGCTTGCACAATTTTGAAACGTTGACCTTACTTTTTTCTATTATTGCTTATTTATTTTAATAGCAGCAGAGTGCTCTACCTCCACTGTCATTGTCAGTAGATTCAAAGAAATAAACATCTTCGACAGCTAGTAAATCTCAAAGCCTTTATCAACATGTGAGAAACAAGTGTTCCCTCAGACACACTTACCCTAGGATGGGATTATTGCTTAAAGATGATAATATTGTGGAATAATCCTTTTATAAGTATTCTTTTATAAAAAGCCATTTTTAGAAAAAAATATAAAAGCTGCAGGTATAAACCTTTATTTCAGCTGTAGAAACTGATAGTTTAAGGTTTAAAGTCTGTAATTCCACATAATATCAAAATTGATTCATGCCTGTGGTTTGAAATAATTTTTACTACAAAGGCATTAATTTAAATTTTTTCTTATTATTTAGAAGTAAAGAATGCAGCTAGATCAAGTTACCCAAAATGTTCATATCAGTTCAAGAATGCAACTACTAGTGCATTGGTTGGTGCCAAGTCCACTGAAGGAATCCTGGAACCTGTTCCACTTGTTAATAATCGTAAAGGGAGCCTCTTCCTACCCAACAACCCCTCGCTGCTGGACCTTAACTTATTGAGTTCTGTTGAACAAGGAAAATCTACGTACTGTAGCTTGCAAAGGGCACACAGCTTGCCTGTAAAATACCACTACCACGCCCAAAAGCCTGGGTTGAACCAAGATCTCCGTAGGTAGCCCCGCAGTTGGATGGATAAGGCAATAGAGATGGGTTTGTGCATGGTTTTGCAGTCTGTTTTCAATGTGACTATGACACTACTAATGCTCTGTTAAGTGCTTACAGATGTGGGTTTCTCCAGATGTGGTGATTAATAAGTTAATCAAGATAGCCAGTCAACTAATGTTTCTGGGTGGTTTGTGCTTTAACTTTCATATGGTGTACTTGCTCTGAAGCATTTACGTGCTAGGCAGAATGAGTTTACCAGGTATTCCAGTTCATGTGATGTTCAGTAACAGAGATGTTATTTCAAATTCCAGCTCTTTTTGGGGTCTGAGAAACAGTGTCTGTAAACTGTTCTGCTAGTCACCTGGGAGAGGCAGTGAAGGAGACAGATTTATTTAAAAACCAGTAACAAAATAACAAAGAAAAAAGTTGTGAACTTGTCCACTGTTTCTGAAAGACATTCCCTTTATTTTGCTTAAAAAATAAAATGAAGATAAAAGTCAAGTAATATGTTGTTACAGATGTTCAGCTCCACATTAAGGCTGTTAAAATTACCAGCACATCTTAAATCAATTCATGGAACATTGTGTGGAGGTTATGTCATTGAAATAATGAATCTTCTTTACTCAAGAATAGGCAAACATGTTAAAACATCAGTCTAACTTTAATTTAAACTCCAGCATAAAGTGGAGCATCTGAAGCCTCATTAGACTTGCCTGACATTTTTCTAGCACTAAGTCTTCGTGAACTGCAAAGCTGTTAGATTCTCTGACTATTAGACAAGTGAGCAATGGGTTGTTACAACAGTACAGTAAGTGTTATACTTAGGGATGTACAAACAAGCTCTTGAATATTATTAGAACTCAGAGGCTGGATTGAATTCCGATTCTATAAAATTCTGTGTCTGATTCTTGAACTTATTTGCAGTTTTCATGAAAACTGGTCAAGAAAGTCTGCATAATACGATATGACTGTATTTTAATACAAATCCTGTAGCACAAAGACATCAAAAATACTAAGAATGGAGACGCATTCTCATAACAAAAGCACTAGGTCAGACATACAATATCAGAGTTGAGTTCTCGTATATCACAGTCCATTATTCAAATATGGTTGTCTTTCATAAGAACAAGCAAATTTAAGACTCTCTTTTAAATTAATGCAGACACAGGAACCATGAAAGTAAAATGATATTTTTATGGCTTTATTAAAACTTTTGTTAGATCTATTTCTTTAAATACGCAGGAAATCGATAATAGTATCTGAAGGGTAATAATTAAATATGTTTTATATCCTTCTTACTATTAAGAAGCCACTTGTGAGTTACCATTGCAACACTTTTGGGAACTAAGCCATAGGTAATGGTGTCCATTATATGCCATTCACATATTTCGGCTCCATGGACTCCTTTCCCCCAATCGTATGGAGCTGTGTTTCTAAACTGCAGATGCCCTGTAAGCTCTGCACACAGATTTCATTGAAAAACAAAATCTTGTTTGGATGTGGTATGATTAAGATAGATCACCTTTCATTGCTGCAATGAGAATAAATGGCCTCCTTGCTTAAGCAAGGCGTTGCTTTAGCAACAAATTGAGATCCCTCACAAGGCTTTACTAAAAGGTATTAACTGGTGAGCCACATTAACCTTGGACTTTCCAGGCAATTGGTGACAGTAACATAGTTTGAATATGACAAGAACATATCAAAAGAGGGAACTTACTGATTGTAGATGAAGTACCAACAATAACTGCAGGCTGCTAGGAATCTAGTTCTAGAAATGGTTTTTCTGGATGATTACTAGTAAGACTTCGTTTTTTTAATTGGACAGCAGGGTAGCATCACCTGGCAGCACTGGAGAGCACAAATATTGGAATATTTAGCACAAACGATCTTCGTTTTATTAGCTTTCAGTATTTGAAAGGATCAGACAGGAGTCGTATTAGCTAGCTGAAAACTTGGAAAAGTATTCGTTCGTCATCGTGTTTTCTATTGTTCATAGAAATATTTCTGTCTGTAATATGATCTACAGTTCACTTGTATTAATGTAAGATTTTACACATGATCTCAATTACTATCTTCCATAAACTGTTAAAATAGAATAACAATACACTTTATTTATGGTTCAGTACTGAATACCTTGATAAACATTCTGTAACCCTATAGTAGCAGATTAAATTAAGTGAAATTTAGAATTTTTACTACCAAGAGAGCAAAACGTATTAGTTGTAGCTGGTTTCTGGAAGGAACATTTTGCATGGTTCTTGTTCCTTTGATCTTTTAATTGGTGGATTCATTAGATTGGAACTGAATATTTATATCCTGTAAAGAACAAGAGAGCACAGTGTATATCTGGAAAGCAACATATTGCCTGTGTGGAATAGCGTGCGAATAACTTTTTGATAGACAAGTTTAAATCAAGACTAGGCCATTTCCAAGAGAGTGATTTGCAGAGGATGTTCTGAAATTCACAAATAATTACACTTTGGCATAATCAGAAAAAAAAATATTACTAACAAAATAATTCTGTGCATATTCACTTCAGGTCACAAATAGCTAAATACTGAAGTGATCTAGCTTAATCTAAACGAACTGTCACAGAAAGAAAATTTCAATTGGTATATTTTTGAGAATTTTCTATGGGCTTATTTATCTCACAGCCACAAAGAAAGAATGGTACTTGCCTAATCATCTATAAGCATTTCCACTCAAAAAAAAAAAAAAGTCAAATGAGAGGGAATTGGCTTTGTCTTTGGGGGTACTGCCTGAGAAGAAGAGAAAGTTATTGAAATAAATCATTATTAGACAGTCATTGCTCTGATCTGAGTAGTACCTTTTACACCACTTGTTGGGGCATTTATTTTGGGATTAGCTTTTTGTTCGTTTGTTTGTTTTCTTTTGCAATGCTTTTTTTTTTTTTTTTTTTTAAATTTGATTCCCTTGGTGTGTTAGGTGATGCTAGGTCATTTAAAAAGGCAGCACATCTGTCTTTTCAGGGCCCAGTCGTTCAGTCTTGACCAAGGCAAAATGAAGTTCAATAGCAGACTCGGGCAAACCAGCAGACATGACAGGCCAGAACGCAGTCTGTAATAAAATAGTGTCAGAAGAGGGTTATAGCAGAAGGCTATTGCTTAATTTGTTCCCAGATAAGTCTAGGGCAGGTGACATATATCCAGGTTTCGTTGTTGTTCCTATGTAGCTCATTGCGAATAGAGTTTTTTTCCGAGCCTTTGCTTGTACACTGCTAATGTGTATTAAGCTCTTTTAATATAGCTACTACTACTACTAATTTCTTTCCTTTTAGCTTTAAAGTAACAGATTCCTAGGCATCAGTTTTATTGTCTTCTAGTTAATTTTTCAGTTAACAATAGGATGGGGAAAAAAGTGTAGTTTTCCTTCTTTATATTAAAGTAATTCAGCATTAGTGTGAATTTGAGAAAGCAGGCATAATTCCACTTGATAGCACATGTAAACCTTATGCGCAGATTATCAAGTGCAGTAACAATCCTGAAACAGTGAAGATGACGGTTAATTCTAGTAGATGCATCATTAAGAAGCCGCACTTGTTTAAGCAATATGTATTGTGACATAGTTATCTGAGAATAGTTTATGATTGGCAAAACTAATAGATTTTACATCTGGAAATTGATCTGTCATTGAAAATGCACCTCATCCTCATTAAAAGATTGCACAACACATGCATCCTCTGTTATACAGGTATTGTCTTCCTACTTTCATTCAACCTCATTCTGTTCACTCCTGTTAAAACTCCCTTTTGTGAGAAGGGTAGAGCGATGAAGTCTGACTTGTGCTGGAGATCTGTGCACAATGGCAGGCTGCGTTCACATTCCCAACTAACTGAATCATTGAACATCAAGGCATTGAATATTTTACATCTCTTCATGAAGACTCTGTTGTTTGGCATGTGAGGAGCAAGAACCAACTGGTGTCTAGTTCGTTAGCAAATGCAGGCTGGCAGCTGTTATGTTGGTATTGCAAATAGTACTTCATCTTTCTGGGAATGTAGCAGAGCACTAATTCTACTTTTTTGTAGTGCAGATTAACTGAAAATAACTCTAAGAATAACCCGAATGTGGTCCCCCGCTTCGTTTTTGAAGTACGAAACCAATTTGAACGCCTATGTTCAAAAACCTGGCATTCTTCTCTGCTTCTCCTTCAAATCAATCTCTTTGACTAACATGTATTTGATTTTTATTACCGTTGGGCCTATGTTAGCAAAGAAGTATCAGTGCGTGAATGGACATAGAGTGTGTGTTCTTTGCTACTTCACTTGTATATCATATTGCACTTAGAGCAGTACTTAATCTCATGAGTTCCTTATATTTCCAGTTGAAGATGAGCAGCCGTCAACACTATCACCCAAAAAAAAGCAGCGAAATGGAGGCATGCGAAATTCACCCAACTCCTCACCCAAATTGATGAGGTAAGACTGTAAGAAACTCATGTCTTCATCTCCTTTCTTTCTTCCTTCCTCTTCTCCTCCCCCCCACATCAAAAATAAGGGGAGGGAGTGGGAAAAAAAGGTTGTTAGATGGTTTCTGAAAGGCTGAAGTATTTATTCTGTCAGCTTGTCAGCAGTTAATGATAGAGCTGAAAAAAATTCTGTCATGAAAAACAGTTTGAAAAGCTGTTTGAAAAATACATAGGCTTTAAAGTCTTAGCTGTCACCCTGTCCTGTCCGTGTGTAGTTCTTAAACAGCAGTGGCACTAATGATAGCACTAACCAATCAGGGGAACTCATGTGGTTAGTTTGCCTCAGGCTATTCTCTTTTTGTTGGATTCCCTCTGAGTACTGTTTTCTGTACTTAAGGCCATATGTGAGATGTATCATCACAATCAAAAATGAACCTGAATATTACCTTCCTTTTATCCTGTCGATTGAAATCAAATTTCTGTTAATTGATTTAGACTGATAAAAAAAGTCTAATAATCTATGTACTTGCCAAAGCAAAGTTCAAAACTAATGCAATTTTACTCAGGCTAAAAGCACATTAATTATGAAATACAGGGATTTTTAAAAGGGTAGTATGTACTCTAAAAGTGGGTGATGAAAACATCATCTTGTTAGTGATATTTTTCCCCTGTTGATGTGTGTACATTATTTTACACCAGTATTCCTTTGTATAACTATGTAGTTTCCTTCCATAGGACAAATTACCTCTAAGATATTGCTTAAAACTAGAACTGCAACAAGAAATTGGAACCTACTAAAATAATATGGCATTTCCTTTCTGTCTCACTGTGCATCACGTTTTGCCTGTTCGAGTCAGTCAAAACAGGATCAGATAGCAAACCTAGAGTTTTCTACAAGGAGGCTGCCCCTGCTCCGGTTTTCTGTATCTAAAGTAGCCAGGCTAGAACCTGAATCCATAATTGTATCTAGCACTAAATATCATAGCAAAGATTTTCCACTGCATGTATATATATAAAAATGTAAACTTATTTGCGTATATTAACAGACACATTCATGCAGTTTGGGTGTGTGTATAACAGTAACTGCTCTGCAGTCACAGAGCTTATGTGAAAAAAATAATATGAATATATAATTAGTTCTATATTTAAAATCACTCATTACTTTTATTGTTGACAATTATTTTGTTCCTTTAATGATTCTGGGTACAGCTAGGTAATATTCCTCTTTATATTTCAGTCAGTAGACTGGAAATTTTCTTTGGCCAGTTAGAGAGGCATCTATATTTGTTTATTGTTACTACAATATAGGGCATATTCAAGGACATAACTTCTACAAGTTGTTTTCATCTCTGTTTAGGCTACAGAACCAAAAGTGAGATTGATTCACAGAGGAAAATGCACCCAGCTATGTCTTTTTTTCCTATTGACCATCTATTTCTGTTAAATGTATCATTAAAAGTTCTATGCCTTCCTGTTAGCTCAGCCTTGCCCATATGACACTGATTTACATGCTTGTTTACAGTCTATGAGGAAGAATAAAATGAACATACGGGCAAGCTTCTGATTTTTATAGTGCCGGTTGTCATGCTAGCGTCATTTTCAATTTACTTATGTTTGGACAGTCTTCTTATCTGGTACTAATAGTTTTAATCACTTAAAGTTTTATACTTGTAGGGGATTTTCCCCCTTCACCAAATCCTAATTTTGGGGAAGTAGAAATAAAAAGGAAGAGAGGGAAAGAGCTGAAACATTTGGAGCTGAGCCCACTGTCCCTGTTTGCTATGTAAAGTATGCCTCATTTCTTTGATCTTGAGTAATAATAATTCTGGGGAGTTATACTGTTTTCATATGCTTCAAAGCTGTGTCAAAGTTTTGCTGCTTAAGGGTACTTCTTTATTCTATTGGCTCTTGGGTACTGAGATGACAGGTCCTCTGTACTAGGTGCAGGCTTTTTCAAGTCATAGCCTTCAGCAAAACATCAAATTACCAAATACAGGGTAACATACTTCTACACAAATGCCTTTCCTGTAGATATATTATACCATATATATTAAATACTTTAGTGTTACACGGTACATTTTATGTGCAATAGAAAGTGATGGTTTGAGGTAGCCTTAGGGGTACTTTTTTCCACAAGCAGAAAAAGCTAGTGTATACCGTATCAAGTATGGTTTTTACAGGACTTTCTGCCCGAAGGCCTTTGTAAATAAGTAATGATCAACAGATTGGCTGTGGGTTTTTGAAAAGCATGCCTGTGTCAGTTTGCATGATGGGGGAAGATTTTCAAAGTGGAGCCTGCTTTCATTGCCTGCTGAAGAGGGACTGAGGGAGAGTAGTCGTCCTGAGCCTGAGCTGTCTGCTCAGTAGCACATCAGAATTGCTAAATACAGGTCGAGCAGTGAGTGGAGAACTCGCCAGGCTTCCAAATCCAGACATTGTATTCTTCCGCTTCTCTCTTGCTGCTAAATTTATTCACCAGCCCTGTGTTGGCACCCTCAGCCTCTCCCCAGACCAAACCATCTCTTTGTCTTACCCTTTATCTACACTGACTTTACTTTGGTTCGAAGTGCTAAATAAGAGAAAGGAGATTGAATCAGAAGAGAACTCTGTTAAGCTTTGTGTGTAATGACCAAACGCTTTTCTCCTTTCTGATAAACAAAGGTGGGCTGAATTATCTGCTATTTTGTATCCTTGTAAATTACCTAAAGTGACAGGTACTTGCTTTCCTGCCCAGAAATCTTTAGTGTATGTCAGCTAAAAGTAAACAAGAGGTAAATCAGCTAAAGCACTGTCATGTCTGTAGCCGATATTTATCTTTGCAATATTCTTCCTAAATTTACTTTAAAAGCTCCTTTTCAAAACCATCTTCACCTCTGTCCCTCCCACAGAAACAGCTGGCTACTTTGCCGCTTTTCCTCAGCTTTGATCCTGGATCTTCAGGGGGCTTGGAGGACAAAAATTCTGGAGCATGTAAAGAAGTAATATGTGAAAAGTTCATTTATAAATTGTAATCAGACTTGTGACTTCAGAATCACTTTCTGAGCAGTCCTACAGTCAAGATAACATTGAAAATGCTGCGTAGATTTTAGATTTCCACAGTGACTCAATCAAATCAGAGAAGAGGGTATTATGCCATGAGATAAAACTTTGACTTCTGCTGCCACTGGAGTAAAATAGAGGACAGGAGCCATATCATAGAGATTCCCTGGGACATCGTGACAAGGGGTCTGACAGGTGCTTATTTGGACCTAGTCAGAAAGTGGGAACTTCTGAGATCTACTCACACATAAGTAGAAAGCTGTATTACTAAATAAGGTCTGGATAGATAGATAGACAGACAGACAGATAGATAGACAGATGATAGATGGTTAGATTGAAGCCATTTTTTCCATGTTATCTTTTTTATGTTATAGTCTTTAAATGCCAATAAATTACTAACTGAAATAAATAGATGGTAGGCATACAAATGTTCTTTTAATACATCGCAAATGGTCAAGAAAGTCACACTTAGAAAGTCACTGTTCTAACTGAATCCTGCATTCCCATCAAATAACGTGAGCAGAATCAGTGATGCAATACTGGAAGAATCTAATCAATCAGAAACAAATCCTTCAAATTCCAACTATAGCTACAAATGCAAATTAACGAGAAAAATACTCTGCAATGTCATGGTTCTTTATATCTGTTTTACATCAACAAAAGTCTGTCCCATTAAGCCCAAAAGAACATGGGTATTATTTAAAAATAACTTAAACTCAACAGGAAGAAATGGATACTTCTCCTGTGGACATGTGAACACAAGGTTGTCCTATTATAATAAAAAGTAAAATTAAAATAGAAAGTGGAAGGAAATCTGTGAATAGCAAATTAATCACACATCAGGTCTTCTACTTCATGAGATGGGGAAGAAATGTAGAACCATTTCACACCTCTGGTGTCATGCAGTGACATCAAGTCACCTGTTCATCATCTCACAGTCACAGGTTTTGATGCATGTTGTTGATGAACAGCCACATTAAATATGAAGAGTCTATGTCACCCAAATATCAAATAGCAAATCTAGCTTTACAAAAAATGTGTCATTTTGGATTCCAGAATTACCAGTAAAAATGTGAAAAGCCCTGGATATGAATCAAAAAAGCCACTTAAAAGGATTGTTGCTGGGGCTCAAGTCTGCACTTAATGCTTTGGTAGCTGCTACTGCATGAGTGGAATACACTGACTTGAAGGAAATGTCAGCCCAGCTGAGTCAAACTACCTCTTAATGCAAGAACAAATAGCATGTGACAGGACCCAAGGGGCCTGAAGAGCAAACAAATAGTTTGTCCCTGTCCACTTTGAATGTAGTGGTGTAGTTGACATAGGCCTCTAGACAAGTAGCATACTCAGCAAAGGGTCATTATCATTAGTGTCCCTGATCACATAAGAATCAGAGGCATCAGGCAGAGGACGCTGTCTTTTCAGTGTGTTGCCAAGGAGAATTTCATAAGCCTGCGGATTTTTCTCGATCAAGGATCTAAAATAATTCCCAACGAAACCATAAAACCTGCTCAGAGACTGTCAAGACCCAGCTAAGTGATACGGAAAAAAGGGAGCTTTTTGGCATATGCTTCTGGAAACCTAATGAGATTATTTATCTGAAGTTGAAGGGGAATTCTCCTGTCTTTTTTCCTGAAGTTGGATATAATATTCTAAGTATATGAACAGTGGCTGTGTGCATTTATCTCCTCATCCACCCACCCAGTTACATACACTCAAATGTACACAAACATTTTTGCTAGTGCCACTCAGGCTGGGTTTATATTGCCCCTGCCATTGTAGTGCTGTCCTTCCATGAGCTGAAACTGTGAGCTTTCTCATAGGAACCAAAAAAAAAAAGTGATGGGAGGTCTAGAAAGGAACATTTATTGACCAAAAACTGGTAATATAAGTTCAATCTGATCATTTTCGATGACTTCCCTAAATCAGGCATGAAGGTAAGGTAAGGTTTGATGAGGGGAAACTCACTGATTAACCATTATAATAGTTTATATTGATATCCCTCAGCCTCACAGATTTTGATCATATACTCTAAAATTTATGTCCTTTGTTAAGGATTTAGAAGGCTAACTTTATGCGGTGCTGATATTCAATGATAACGAAGCTGCAACACAGCAGGTATTTAATAGCACATTTCACTTCCCGATTCTGTTTTACAAGTTCACTACAACCAACAGGAGCAATGGGAGTAGCTCAGTAATCACTGTTTTCTGAGGCCTGTTTTTAACAAGATTATAGAATGAAAAGTTTTGAATGATAGGAGTAGTATATGCTAGCCCTCTGACTCTTGCCACTGTTGGCAGTTTTGTTACAAACCATGGGAATAAGAAGAGTTTCAGATTTTTCTTTAGAGTACTGTGAAATCTTGCACAAGTGTTTTGAGATGAGAGAGCAGTGTCAGGAAAGAAAAGGATAATTTTCCAGCAGAAAAAATCAACAGGCTTTTTTATAAAGTTCAGGGTAACAGAAGATCCAATCAGATCAAGGCAATGGAAAGAAAAAACTCTTTAGCTTTAAACCAGGCTTAAAGAAAATAACATATTCTTATAAACTTTGAGTGGTGAAAATGGTAGCTTTTATCATAAGGTATAAAGGCTACACATTTCATTTAACTTGCAAAAAACACTCCTGTATTTTATGATGCCACTTAACTGTAGGTTTACTTTTTTACAAAGGAAAAATTATTTTTTCAAGTACATTCTCCTACCCCTCAAAGATTGCTAGTTCTGCTGCCTGAGTAAATATAAATGGAAAATATTAAAACCAGAAGATACATTGGCTTTGTGCCTTCTCCCCCCTCATTAAATTGCTCATACAAAAGCCTGAAAGTTAACTATTTTGTTACTTTTCTATGTGAGAGGTTACATACTTCAGAAGCATATTCTGAGCAAGTCCTGTGGTATCAAGATACTTGAATGAGCAATATTCTTAAAGTAAGCAGCTCTATATCAATGTCCTTTGTAGTCTTGGTAAATTAACGTGAACTCTTCAGTAAGGCTTCCGAGGATAAAAAGAACTTCAGCGACATCTGGGCAGAGCAAGAGGGAAGGAAGGAGAATTGTTAGTATTCCTGACACTGTAATTCAGCCCATAAGCTAGCACAGAGGACTAGGTACCAACCCCTGTATTAGACATATTCTTCTTTGTAGATTTAGGAAAAAAGTCAGACAGTATGAGATTGTAGCCAATATTAGGATAGCTTCTGAACATGACAATGAAAGCATTTAACAGTATACTGCAGGCTTTCTTTCTCTTGTCACATTGGGTTTTATTCTTTAAAGCCCCGTGTGTCTGGGCACTGAATCCTTACCAATTTCATTGCTGATTAACCAGTGAAAGGAAAGATCAGTAAGAGAGTGTCATTAGTGTAACGCACATAGGCAACAAATTCTCATTACAACTTAATGCCATTCACACAGACTGCAGAGGGTCATGGGGAATGGCTAATGGTAGCCGACAAATGTTGGGTGTATTAGTCACAAAACATTTGCTGAATTCCATCAGAATGTCGTGACAACCTTCAAAGCTAGTCCCAGAGAGCTGCTGGAGTCAGTGGAGTTTGCCTGTGACAAGCTGTCACTCTGTCTTGGTTGAGCTTTATAGCACCAGTCAAAGCAGTCAGAGAAGATTGAAGTGACAGAGGCCCACTGAGTAAATAGTGAAACATGCAGCACATCATGAAATATTCAGCCAGGGTGTAAAAGCTCTAAATGCTTTTTCAATTATTAGCACCTGCACTGGCTGCATACATCTAACACTAACAGCATGTTAATTGCCACAATTTGTTAGGATAGTTGTAGGAGAAATTTCAAAGGCACGAGATGTTCTCTAGTGTGTCTTCAATTCCTATCTTACCTTCGGCAAACCCACTCCTTCCTCCTAAAATTGAGTATGTGTGTGTGCATACACTCGCAAACTCACAGCCACATACAAAGTCAGGTAGGAAAACTCAGAGTTCTTAGACCACACACAAGATGAGTTTCAAGACCCTGAATCTTTAAACATCTTTCTGTTGGCAAAATCTAGGTATATAATATCTTCCTGAGAAAGGCATAATTGGAGACTTTAACAAGCACAAGTTAAAGAGCAATTGTGTTTTCAGGTGTGTTTTGCCATTGATTTGATAGAAGGGGAATTTTATTGAAGGGGCAGAATACAAAGTAGCCAAGACATTCTTTTACTGATACACAAAGACTAACAAATTACAATTTATTTTCAAATAACACCAGGGTCCCTCCTGATCATATAATACTCTTCTTCCCTGTGCTCAACATATGGGCAGTTCCACTGCAGATCAATGAGGGTATGTTCTAATGCTCAATTGCATGTGAATGACAGCAAGAGGGTTAAAACAAAGGTGTCAGAATACACAGATATGCTAAACAATAGTAATGTAATGATGCAGCCATTTAGCCTCGTATGGTCTTTTCTGTTCTATCCCTCAGCATTCATTGCTCAGGAGTTCCAGACTCAAAAACTCCAAGTAAATAAGTTTGCAGTAGTAATAAATATGTGCCAAGAAAGCAGCGCTCTTTAAAATGTAATAGTAACTTCTTTGCAATAGGTTTGCTGGAAGTGGGATTTATGGTTTTGCTTTAGGCTATTGTCTTCCAGGCAGGCTTTTTGGGGTTGCAGCTGTAGCATGGCATTTAGGATCGTTTTCAAGTTTAATTGATCATAAGTGGCATTATATGCTATTCAAAACCTTGAAAAGAGGGTATTTTGCTCTTCATTTTAAGTCATGCGTATGTAATATCTGCCGAAGAACCAGAGAAGCTATTTTTAAACTGGGGTTGTGGAAGGAGGAAATGTAAGTTTTGCTCCTTTTCTCCTATGCATGCTGTACAAGCCTGTCTCTTTCTAGCTGGAATGACCAAATGCTTTGGTTATTGCAAGCCATAAAAGCCAACATCTCAATTAAAACAAACACTATAGATTTTAATTGATAAGAGATGGTTTTCTTCCTATAATTTGAATTTTTCAAGAGGATGACTTTACAGCCCTGGAGAACATAACAGCTGCAGCACTAATACAAGCATTTCCACCAGTAACTGGCCGATGTGACTTAAGCATGGCTTGACAGGGCCATCTCCAAGGATGAGAGGGGCAAAGAGGCTCTAGAAACATTAAGTACATGATTTGGCTGTAAGGCCAACAACTGTAATGCTTTGTGTAATGTAAATTTTAGTGGGAAGAGGGTGTCCAAACCCCTTAGGCAGATTAGACAGCCTTGGCCTCTGTGTGTCTGTCTTAATTAATTTTCAGTCTTTGCAAAATGGGTTTAGATCCTCGGATTAACAAGATGATATATGTCCAAAGTAGTAATACTATTTCATTATTGTATTACTTCTTAAAATGACCATTTAAAAAAAAAAAAAGTCCAAAGATTAGTTTTTAAGTACATAAGCCGGTGTATCTTCTAACATCTGAGTACAAAGCAGTAAACAGTTTTCAATCTCCATAGACATCTTCAGGGATTGCTTTACTGAGAATGAAAAATTGATTAAATAGAGATTGAAATAATAGCGTAGCCCAGAAGATTTAAATTTAATAAACACACTTACATGTAAAACACCTATAGATTCTAAAACGTACAGCATAGCTAGGCTTATCATGGTTTCCTTCTCAGGTAATAATCTAGTCTCCTAAAGTCAAGTAATATCTAATAGCATAACTTCTTGTTGTGTGTCACATTGTGTTTGCTTCTTTGAAGGCTCCCCCTTGCTGTACTCCAAGCAGTGAAGCAGAGGATCCAAATATTTCATCATATTGCAAATAAGTGCATGTATTGATTAAAACAAACAAGCGAACAAAAACAAACAAACAAAAAAACCCACACCACAATTTGTTACTGAGAACTTCAACAGGGAGTTATATCTGATGATTCACATTCTTCTTCCCTTTCATAGCACACTCCTGTTCAAACCTAAGACAACTAGAAAATATAGTATTGAGGTAAATTAAACCTGAACTAGGGTCAGAAACTCCCCTAGAGATTCCTCTGCTGCCAGTGGGTTGATAGTGAAATGCACTGAACTGTATCTCTGTTAAGTGAATCTAAAAAACTTTGAAAATACAGTGTTTCTTTTTCCAGATGAGACTGACTTATGCCTTTGCCATGTAGTGCACTGCTTTTTCTTAAGTGGTTTAAATGGAACATTGTGTTGATAGTTTCTCAGGTTCTTTTTAAGCCACTTTCTATGGAGTTAAGCTTGTTTGAGTGAAATGAATGAGAATTTTCCACTGATTTCAATGGATATATAATCAGTGGCTATAAAATTACACAAATTAATCACTATAATGGAATTAGAGATTATACCATTCTTAAGCATGAAAGCATAACTGCTTTAAGTATGGTAACTTACCATACTATATTCGGGGTAAATTAACCTATATCATACACAAAGTCTACTTTAGCAGACAATGCAGAAGAGAGGTTCTTGCCACAATCTTCTGGCTCAATGTTTTGAAAGCAGGTAACTTCCCAGCTTTGACAGTTTAACCAACATAGGCATTTCTTTAACAGGCTTCAAAAGGCAAACTGCTTTAAAATTTGGGTGCTGGTCTCAGAGTACTTAACGTATTCCTACATTGCAAATATTTTCTTCTTTGAAATGTTACAATTCTGTATCAGGATATTTCAAGAATTCATGACAAAAACGTCAAGTAAAGACTAGTTTTGCCAGATAAAGTGTTGTCCCTAGAATTTAAGATTGTAGGGTCAGTTTGCCCTGTGCCTTGTTAATGTAGTCCTCATTCTAATGCTATTGTATAATTTAATCACCTAGGAGTTCTCAGTAGCATCTGAGTGCTGGAGTCACTTAGTACTTAGCTTAATGTTTGATTTTAGCATATGAATTAAAGAACTGTATGTGTCTGTGCTTACATGTAACTGTATTGCTAGAGAGCAAGTTTATAAAATTGTCTTTTATTTGCTTCTCCTTTGAGAAGCCTTGTGCTTTAACATCTTGCTGCAAAAAGACTTAGAAGGTTATCACAGGTAGAGTTGTCAGAGAAAATGGACATTGTTGTTTGGTATTAAAATCATGTATTCTAGATATGGGCATTTGTTAGGCAGTCTGCTCAAAAATGACATACTTTTGAATCTTTAAAGGGCTTCAGTTTGGGAAAGCAAAATATGATTGGGCAAATTGCTAAAATATTTAAAATGCAGCCTGTTAAAGCTTTTACTGTGAAGAGCATCACGTCAGAAGTTGTATGTGGTAAAAGCAAGTAATTGGCTTTCCATACTTATGCCAGTCAGTCAGCATGGGGCTCTCTTCTTATCCCTTCTACTTCATTGCAGATGCTAATAGCAACTCTGGTATTTGTTTTGGAGCGGTGGCACTGTAAAGAAAAAAAACCAACTTTTATAGATGTGATGGTGTCAGAAAGTCCTGTTTAAAATTAAATTGTTGGTGGTGTAGAAAAAGTATAGAAAACCTTCAAAACTGCGCCCAAAACTTAAACATTAACTTTTTAAAAAATTATTTTCAGCTTTTGTTTAAAAGTGCCTGCATTGAAATCATGTTAAAGTGTAAATACATTTCATTTTTTTACTTTTACCCCTCTTTGTACACAGCTCTTGGGATATCTTTGCATCCATAATTCATAATATTTTCCACTTATGTTGTCCTCAACTTGTTTTTCCCCAGGCATGACCCCTTGTTAATTCCTGGCAACGAGCAGATTGACAATATGGATGCCAATGTGAAAAAATATGACTCTACAGGGATGTTTCATTGGTGTCCAGCCAAGGACATTGAAAAGGTCATTTTGGTAGGTATTGATGATCAGTTGTATTTGAAAAGAGATTACTTGAACCATCAAACTGATGTCTAATGGATTAATAAATGAATTGCTACTATCATTAAATCCATTGAAAAATATTGAAATTGGAAACACAGTGTGGTGTAATCAAAGCTAGCATTTTGGTCCAAGAATTATGATTATATAAATTCGTATGCCAAGTGCAGCAATAAAAATTGGTCCAAAATAGATAATTTCTTTTTCATAAGCTGAAATTTGCATATCGAGCTTAAATCTTTAGAGAATTAAGATGGAAATATTAAAGTGTTTACGTACTCCATTTATCTCTTTACACAAGGCAGTAATGATTCTAATACAGGCAAGTGTTGCTTTGCATTCTCATTTATTTATGTGAATTTTGCTCTCTTAGAACTTCTCTCTCAATTTCCAACATTTCAAGATGCCTAAATAGGCCAGAGTAAGTAGTAGTACTACTCTGCCTCTCTAGCATGTTGCAGTGAGCCTAGTCTATGTTAGTTTTGTTTGTTTAACTGGGGAAACGACCAAACTGACTCAAGTCATTAAAAATAATTAGAAGGCCTATCACAGTCTATTTTGCTCAGTGAAAGTTTGTGCCACTTGTGTTCATGTACTCATACCTAAGAGTAACAAGTAACTAACTCCAGATCTCATATGCAAAACTGATGATATTTGAAATGAACTCCCTGGTGGATCTTCACTTTGTCGCACTTCATAAAGCTTTTCCTGAGCTTGCTCTCTTAGATTTTCTTGCACTGTGGCATGGTGTAGCTGACGATGGTGACAGCCCTGCTTTATTCTAGCAATCAGGGGTTAAAAGCTTGTCTCCACTTCTCCTTGGTGATTTCTGTAATAACCATGGCATTGCCTGGAATAGCAATATTGGTGTTTAAACAGTCGACCAAGTAAATTCCAAATTCTAGAGACGGGGCTGTAAGGCAGTTTGGCTGAGCAGCTTTAAATAATATGGATTTATATGTATTGAGCAGGCAAGGAGAGGCAGCCTGCTGTACAAT
Source organism: Caloenas nicobarica (assembly GCF_036013445.1). Classification (NCBI taxonomy): domain Eukaryota; kingdom Metazoa; phylum Chordata; class Aves; order Columbiformes; family Columbidae; genus Caloenas; species Caloenas nicobarica. Next base: position 24,932,813 of record NC_088251.1, on the reverse strand, counting down.
AGACAGATACAGAAATCTGCTTTCATGTTCTAAACACGTTTTAGCAGACAACCTTTACATGTTGTCCCACTTTGGAAAGTGTTGCTCCAAAAATGGCATTGTGGAGTGCCTCATTTCTCATCTCTTGGTGATGCCATGTCAGTTTTTCCCTCTAATAGCCTGTGAATCTGTAAGTCTAGCCTGGTTCTTTCTGCTTCATGCATCATCACCGATAAAGACACTACCAGCAAACTGCTTCCCTACACCTTTTCAAACTCACTGTCCACAATTTATGTCTACTGTCGTAACTATGCAAATTTAACATTGTCCTTAGAGACTATACAAGTACAAATTAGTATATAATTTGAAGATGATGGGATTTCCCTCAGTTGCCTTCTAATTGATACTTGATGACGCCTCAATCAGAAAAGAATTAATTTTTCTGCCCAAGGTCCGTGAGATTCCTGCAGTATCAGGAAGAACTTATTTTGACATACAGTCAAATGTACGTGGCTACATACATATCAATGACTATAGAATGACATTTTTTACATAGTTTCTTTCATGACTCAGTCTCTGTCTTGTAAAGTCTGAGTGTTCCAGACCCATAGGCAGAGGCACAGGACAACTTATACACTGCACTTGAGCATTCACTCTTGTCTTTTGCTGTTTGAAGGACCAAAACGACTCTCTTCGTAGAGTTTTATGAAAATCAGTGTAGTGGCCCCAGAGAAACTGAAAACTCATTTTATTTTTTTAACTGATCAGAAAACTTCTACTCCGAGTTCCTATTCTTCTTACATGGTGAACACCTCTGCTGAATATTCTAATCTGTATTGCACATTGTCATGCTTCCATAATTTAGAAAAACGACATAAACTATGCATAAGCAAGGGGAAAATTTTGCAGTTCACCATTGTCTTAGTTTTATTAACTGGCAAATTTTCTATGTAATGGTACAGAGTGTACAACTTCTTGCCAATATAGTATCAGTGAATCTGCAGCTATTTGATGGAGTGCAATAATGCTAAGATTGGCTCAAGAAATGAAGGTCATTTTTTCCTAATGACTTTATTTAATCATCTTGGTGTTTGAGTTGCCTGCTCAACTGACAATACCACTGATGAAATTAGTGCAAAGATTTATTCTTGTCACTGAAACAAGAAGATAATTTGGAATACCATTCAAATGTTCTCCATGAGACTTTTTTCATTCCGTCTTTTCAAATACTCAGGAAGTCCAGTGGGGCTGAAAAGTTAGCATTAGTCATGATCTTGCACGCTATTTTTTTCTTACTGAGAGAAGCTGCATGGAGTATGGTGGACATCCATTGTAAAACAGAACAGTGTAAAGCATTCTTTGATTGCTTCTCAGGGTAGCAGCAGCTTGTCTTAAAATAAGAACTTTGACTCTAAGAGAATGTGGTCCTCAATTCACAAGATGTGTAATACCACAAAGCCCTGGTAAGACAACAGGCACTCACATTTTCCTTTTCAAATTGGTCCTGAAAAAAACCACACTAGCGATTTGTCAGCCGAAGCATGGTTTTGCATCTTTTTTCTATAATCCTTCTAATGGCTAAAGGCATAGTGGGTCAAATTCTGTTTTTAGCTAAAACCATAGCACTTTGATTGTAAGCAGAATCTTAATTCACATGTGTGGAAACATATGTATAGGACCAGAATGCAGTCCAGTACAATGTCTTCCCAAACACTGAAGGATTTGCAAACAGAACAAACTTTTCTTCTGCTAAGCACGTTTCATGAAAGATAAATAAGAGTAAAATGAACAGCTATTATCAGACCACTTCTTTGTGCATGAGCAATATTGATGGTTGTGTTTTTCCTGGTTTAAAACTCAATATATGATTTAAGCTTTCCTTTGTTTCATTTCTCCCTTGTCTTATGTTATGTTTTGTTTTGTTTTTTAGACTCGAAGTGAAGCAGCGATGACAGTTTTAAGTGGGCATGTAGTCGTTTGCATATTTGGGGATGTTAAATCTGCTTTGATTGGATTAAGAAATTTAGTGATGCCTTTACGAGCCAGCAACTTTCACTACCATGAACTCAAGCACATTGTGTTTGTGGGTTCACTTGAATACCTGAGAAGGGAATGGGAGACACTGCATAACTTCCCCAAGGTTTCAATCTTGCCTGTAAGTCCAAAGCCATATTATTGATACTTTGTTATTTAGGACACCAACTGGACAGATTCATATTGACTTTGATCTTAGGCTTTTTTACTTTTGTCTACTTATAGGCCTGAGGACTTAGATTTTCCTTTTACTGTATCTATGAAAAAAGAGCCCTGTGAGACCTTATTAGAAGATATTTGCTGCAGTGTTCGGTTCCTCATCATCCTCATTGGATGAATTTCAGCTGCTATCAAATGTGTTGGCCCTGTTATACATCAAACATTGACTGTAGTGCACCACATGTAGCCAGTTCCGATGTGATTTCCCTGACAGAATGACAGTAGATATTTATAACATTATTTATGTGCTTATACCCACAAAACCTTTGAAAAATATTATTGTTACTTAAGCTACATTATATCTATCTATATTCATTAAAAAATCCTGTAGGCTCGCCTACTTTATAAGGGATATTGCCATAGCACTTCAGACTCCTGCCAAACTCATGCATGGAAGTAGAGCAAAGCCCTGACCCTTTTGAAATCAATGTAAAGCTCCTATTGATTTTAGTAGGGACAACCACTAAAACCACAATTCAGAGGTCCTTTTTCTTCTCTATATCATCATCATTCAGTTATGTGTCAAAAATGTAGAAGCATGAGCTTCAGAACAAACAAATGAAGTCCCCCAAGCTAGTGATCTTAGGTGGTTATAGCTATAAATGACCCACAAATCTGTAGGCAGGAGGGAAACCCCCAGTATAAGTATGAAAGAGAATGCTCTATACATTACAGAGTAAAGTAAGTTTGGATATTTTTCTGAGAATGAAAAAATATTAATTTACCAGTTATTAATAATTACATTTCAGCTCTTAAAAATAAATAAATCAATGATGGATGGAACCTAAACTGAATAATTGGTAAATATAGCTATAGAATTGAAAGATTGCCTTCACTTTCTGATTAATTCAGGCTGTAGGTCTTTGTTACTGTAAATGCAGTTTTAATGTTAGCCCTTGGCTTTTTTTCTGTAAACTGATACAACAGATGGTGTCACAAGATTCTCTGCTGTCACAAAAATGGTGTCAATATCAGATTTGGTCAGTTAATATCCTTCCCTTCCTGCCAATCCCTTTTAATTCCAGTCACTGTGAAGACTAAAGACTAGGGAATCAGAATTAAATTAATAATACTGTTGAACTGTGGAACGGAACAGAATCCACCTACTCCTTCCAAACTATTCAGTATATAATGTACATCTATGTGTATTCTTGAAGTTTTGATTCTGAATTCTGAAGAGGCATTAAGGAAATGTACACCACCTTTACATTCTCTAGTCAGTTTGCACCCAAATTTAGAGTAGTTTTGGACTAATTTCAAGTTAAAAGGCTTAGATGGTTAATGCACCTTTAAAAATACAGAATATGTAAAGGAATTGTATCCTACACAGTAATCAAGGGTGCTGAAGACCACACAGACTTCATTACTGCTTTTTCTTCTTCTTCCCCCCCCCCCCCCCACCCCAGCCTATCTGGTTCAAAATGGTGATATAAAGTTAAAAATATTGACATAATTCTGATCTAACTATACTAATTTAAAAGACTACTAAAGTTTCTGAGGTCATACTGTTAGGAATCATATGTTAAAAGGAGGCCACTCAAACTCAATGCTTCTCTCTGCTTTGGTTCATGAGGTAAAACTGATGGGGATGTGGTTACAGCTGAATAGAAAAACATCTGTTGTGATTTAAAAAAAAAGGTGGAAATTCATTTAAAGTCTGTATTAAAAGAGGCATTTAAGCTGCTGAATAAACTCTTAAAAAGTAGGCAAATGCCAATTTAAAATATCCTCAGGCAGCCTTAATTCTGTCCCTTTGCATAAAATCATTAGGAGTAAGCCTTTAATTAATTACATGATTGCATACTGTTTTTGCCCACAGGAATCCTGCTTTACTTGGTACACAGTACAGACACAAAGGGCAAAGCTAAGGTGGCAGGAATAATTATATCCTAACTTTTTAGTACTCTATGATGAAATCATATATCTTCGATATATACTGTTTTCCATAAGGTTTCATGCCTCATATTGTTGAAAGTGATGTGGAATAGTGAGGCTGGTATCTGAAAGGAGACAGCAATCACTGAATGAGAATTGAGCTCTGCCTTCACTTTGCACATTTGAAATTCACTTTTGCATTGAATATTCTCAGTGGAGTTCAGGAGATGTTCACCATGAGTCATCAGGAGATGGAATAGTAGGGTCTTGACTCAGTTTTATGAAAGCCACTGTGTGACAAAGGGACAGCTTAGTTTCCTCATCATCATTAGGGTCTTTGGGTACCAAACTATATGAGACAGCAGAGCAAAATCTAGTTTCCATAAAATAATCTTTAATTTTCCTGGACTTTGCAGCCCCCTGACATAGACTTAATATTCTGTAACTAGAGATGTGGACCGTTGGATGTGAAAGGCAAGTGTTAACTTTAAACAAAACATAATGGGTTAAGTGTCACATCTCAGTTGTGTTACCTATGAAAAAAAACCCCATGGACTACCACAGCATTTCATTTTAATTATTGCATTCTCCAATTGAGAATTGTGGAAGCAGGGAATGTTGTATGAGTTGTACCAATTAAAGTCAAGTCTTGTTTCTGTTTCAAAGATTTAATCACACAACTTTGAAGATCAGTGTGTTTTCCTTCTAGAAGTACCATAAACATGCATTGAAAGGGATTAACCTTTTTCGTGTGTTGCTTCAGGTAGAAAAAAATAGCTTTATCCTGATTGCATTTCAAATGTGTAGGACACATAATGCCTTCCTGTTTAAATTGCTGTTCCTTCGCCCAAGACCATTGTGACTTGGTAGTAGATAAACAGACATTTAAAACACACCCCTTGTTATATACAGAGAGCCAGAGGTTGCCACATGATAGCAACTTAAATCAAGACAATTTCAAGTCACCGATGAGATGTAGAATGCTGGCATTATTCCTGTTTCTTGTTTGTTAGTAATAGCTTGACTGAGTATTGAGACTGAACCTAAAATGCTGCCATCAGCACCGACTACCCTTTAGATTAGCACACATCTCCTATTCCCTGGCACATAGTTAGACCAGCTTAATGTCAGAGCATAAAAAAGATACTTGTTAAATAATTTCCCAAAGCTCCTTCTCAATCTTTAATTTGTTTTTCTTTTTTTCCTCTCCTGCCCGCCCCCCCCCCCGCCTTTTTTTTTCTCTGTGCCGAAGGGTACGCCATTAAGTCGGGCTGATTTAAGGGCTGTCAACATCAACCTCTGCGACATGTGCGTTATCCTGTCAGCCAATCAGAATAATATTGATGATGCTTCGCTGCAGGACAAGGAATGCATCTTGGCGTCACTCAACATCAAATCTATGCAGTTTGATGACAGCATTGGGGTCTTGCAGGCTAATTCCCAAGGTAAGGACTGCCCTATAATACTTCTCTGCAGTGCCTACAGGGGACAGGACCTGGCAGGAAGAATATCCCTCACTCAGTAATTCAAAGAGCCCTACATCAGCTTGCTTGACAGTTAAACCTGCTGATTGGTATGATGGCTTTTAAAGGGACAGTCACGTAGTTTCTCTGCTACATCACAAAGCACATCTAGCAGAGGAAAAATGAATGAACATGAAACTATCATTTTTTGTCAATTTAAAATTTTCCTCAAAATATGAATAAAAACATTGCTTTCTCACCCTGCCCTGCTCTGTGGCTTTCTTACCAAGGCAGTTGCTGTTATATAGCCAAAGCTAACTCATACTCACTTTGGACTACCTGAAGCCACTGTCTAACAAGATTTCTTTTTTAAGTAAAGCACGTTGCAACCACAGAGAAAAAGAGCTGAGTAATACAAGCCAAAAAGTAAAATAAAAAGAACAAGAATTTTGAATTGTCTTTACAGTTCCTGTGCCTTCTTGCTCAAAAAGCCACTTAGAATTAACTCAAAGCTGATTTATTCTCATGGTTTGACATGTACTCCTTCCATTTAAGGACATTGAACAAAATCCTTCCATCTTTGCTGAGAGTAGGGGACTGATTCATAGGTAGCCAAAGGCTATTTTACACCAACTATGCCTGTGCAAAGCAGCTGCAAAGCAATCATAAGCACCCTGGCAAAGACCATCAGTGTAAAAAAAAAAAAAATCATCTTCCCATCCCTGAAGGGTCTTGCAGCTTATGCAGCTGAAGTCCTACCTTTGATAAACCTATTAAGTGCTGCAGTAAATGTTTCCTCTGGATCTAACCCTGCTATAAATGAAGGTGTAGAAAGGATACTGTGTTGGTCTGCAATTTCCCCATGAGCCTGACCCAGACACAGTTTTCCCTCAAGGACTGTGAGAACTAAGATTAAGTTCAGTTTTTCCTCTTTACACTCTAATCAGGAAATAGGAATTATCATCCAAAAATCAGAGGCAGCAGTGTAACTTTTTGAATACAGAAACTTCTTGAACATGGAAAATTCATTCTTAGAATCAGCAATAAAACTGGAATTTAATACCGGAATTAAATTGTATCAGAAATTTTCGAAGTCAGGCTGGGTAGTTCTCTGGGTAACAAGTAGATTTAGAGAAGAAGGGTAAGGAAGTGATTTTTCAATCCCATGGGTGTTAGAAGTTTCAAATCTGTGGCCTGGATGCAATACAACCCCAAATATTTTAGAGTTCTTCCCTTAAAAATTTGTGAGACTGACTTGCTCACACTGTGATAACTTATAGTCATGATTAGGAAACTAATTGCAGAAGTGTAAGACAGGCAAGGAGGTTCCTTGTTTTGTTGATTTAGACCTGGGATTTGAAATTTTGTATCTCAAAACCAAACGTCTACTTTTGCTACGTTGGCTATTCTTTGGTGGGTCTCTCAGTCTTCTATCACACACATAATTAAAATCATCGAGAAACAGACTCTTTCTCACTCCTTTCCTCCCTTCCTTCCTGTTCTTGAGCATGGGCAGTCTGAGAGAATTTCCTCCTTCTGCTCTTGCTTAGAGGTTAGTGATGTTTCCAACACTCCTCTGGGAGTACACTGGATCTTAGACCGTCCCTGAATGAGGATGGGAAAACCTTGAAGTATAACAGTCTTGTGTACCACATGAACACCTGTCATTTTTTACTCTCCATCCTTGGAGGTACTCAAGACCTGACTGCATAAAGCCCTGAAGAACCTGATCTGACCTCACAGCTGACCCTCTGATGTCCCTTCCAGCCTGAATTGTTCTATGATTCTATAGTATCCAGGTTGCTCCTACAGCATTGCCCCTATAGGTCAGGAAGTGTAGAATGGGGCCATGGTCCAAATCCCTTCAGCCCTATTCAGTGTTGCTGATGCAGAGAAGCACATACTTAGAAATTTTGGACATTTCTTCAGATAAGTATCAGTTCGCATGTAAAAAAAAAAGGTGACTCTTTCTGTAGATTTTCTGGGTAAACAAGGCATAACATAAGGCATATAACCAGCAGCCTATTTTATTGGGAGCACTGACTAGGGGGTGAGTTCCTCTAATACCAGTTGCTTCAGAAAATAATTATCTTCCTGGTAAATTCTCTGCTTACAGTATCCGCGACTCCTGAGTTGGTTGCATTGCTTTCCGTACAGTAAACTTTATTGAAAGACCTTGAATACAGTGGTTAGACTATCAGAAGCAATTAGATCAATAGACAGCACAAACTTTACTGTAAGTTATATCCATTGTGACATTTTTGTCTATGAAATGCAGCTTTAACGTACCATGGGCACAACTATCATTACAATTATATAAACCCAGGAGATTCAACTTTTGCTGGTCAACAAGGAGCATACTAGAACCATCTCACAGCTCCTTACTGGCAATTAAGCACCTTTACTTACAGAGTGAGTTATCATTTTACTTTTGTTTAAATATTTGTGTGTTATTTGACATACTTAGCCTTAACACATTAGCTGGTACAAACCTTAAGCATTGTCAGTCTGAATTTTTCTAGATCTGACTGTATGATTTTGAATTAAGACATTCCTCACCAACACCATCCCTTGGAAGAGTGTTCTATGCTGTTCTTTTATGTGACTCCTATTACTGATGATAGGAAACACTGACGTTAGAAAATCTGGGTGTGAAGAAGAATGTCAGTTGACCTGTGACAGGGTGTTGAAAAGAGGAGAAACAAAACAAAATATGTGAACAGCCTGCAAAACATACGGGCAAGGCTGCAAGATTTTTGGTGAGGGAATTAACAGTGTAATCTTACCCATGCTATTCTAAGTAATAAGCTAGTATAATTCTGTAGTTACTAGGCAGTGGAATCTCTTATGAAAACCTGATATGTAATTTATGCTTATGCCTCTGAAAAAGAAAAAATTTCCATCATTTAATTTCTAGGTTATTGAATGCACAAGGATCTTTCCAGTGTTTATCTGTGATTATTTCACTCCAGCATCAGACAAAAGATGACACCGGTACAAGAAGTGCACCATAAAAAGCAGGATGCAAATTTATTTAACCATCAGATAAGCCATAATCCTTAACCAATGCTGAAGTACAGGGCCATACCTATATAACCCCTTTTTTCTAAGTCGGTAGCAGAAAAAGAATACACAAGTTTGGGTATTTCATTCTCTTTTCCCCAGAGCCTCACCCTCCTCACCAACTTTAACACCAAAGTCACTTCCAGTCCTAGGCATATAATCACTGGTTCATCTTCTGTATCAATCTAAACATGCTCTTTCTGACCGGGGACATAGCATTGCACCAAGAACTAAACCCAGATGCAATCTGAGATAAAGGCCTCATAGAGGAACAGGAGGATGGAAAAGGCTTCCTGATAGGGAAAGTTCTGTAACAATAGGGCTGCCAATTCCCAATGGATTAAGTTAACTTCTGAAAGAAAGTCTACTGAATTAATCTGGTTTATATCAACAAAGGATTTTCTCGTTACTAGTTCACGATGAACTTAACGCACACATAGCAGTTCTCATGCAGGAACAAAGACTTGCTAGTGTCTCTTTATAATGTTAAAATATTCCCAGGCTTTTGAACTGGGTAGCATTAATTATCCGAACCTTCTATAAGTAGTGCAACTACACTTTTGTCCTCTGGTCTGCCTGCCTTGAGTTTTAACTGATCCTGCCAGAACTGCATATTAACCAACCATAGTGCTCTGCCTTGACCTCCTGAAGAAGAACGAAATAGCTCACAGTTCTAAGGCACAGAAAAAAAAAAATCTGAACCACAGCTACAAAGGACCCTGGAGTACCCAGAGCAGATGACAGCAAACTATCTAAGTTGTCCAATCTATGTTTATCAGCAACTTGTGACCAAACACAAGACTACACAGAACTGTGAATGGAAACAAGGTACCTTCCTTAGAAGGAAGAGCTCACTAACTGTTCTGGAAGGATTTGCTAGTCTCCTTTCCATGAAGTGTGTAATTCTACTCAAAAAGAACAAGAAGCCCAAATTGGACCCACGTTGTTGAAACTCTTATGTTGAAAGCATTCTTATGGCTGCCTGCGTTGAACATTTCAAAGCTGACTGGGCAACTCCTTAGGCTCGCTACAGTTTAGAGGTGCACACTTTATGTCCTGAAAAAGCATTTGGAAATCATCAGGGCATTTTTTTTGCCTTTGGGATATCTAGATTTCAAAGACAAGCCAAAGTGTATCCTGCTGAAGATGCAGCAAACTATTGCTTTCATTAAGATATCTCAGCTTCTGAGATACCAAGTGCTGTAATGGTGGAGCTTGGCCAACCTCTTCACAAAATGACTCATAAATGCAGTCAGATGTCTTATTTGTGAGAAGGAAAGTCCTGGTTTTATCTTGCAGTTGACTGATAGATGTTGACTTATAGATGTTGACTGATTACCTTCCTAGAAAGGTTTGTAAAGAGCTGTATTTCTGGTGGAGAAAAAAATTCACCCTCAGGTACTGAGATACGTTTTTATTGTCCCTTGATCTTTTCTGATTCTCATTCTGTCTTCTCAAATACTAAGTGAGCTTATTTTATCAAGAAGTGTTTTGGAGAGAACACCAAAGAATATTAGATCCATGTTAAGTGTGTGTGCTCCCTAGCCATAACACTTTTACAAAGCACTCTGGAACATGGAGTCTGAGATGGGCTCTAGCTTGGCAGTTATGTTGGGAGAGCTCCAGTAATTTTCCTTTCCCTCATTCTTTTGACCTTTCCCTCATTCTTTTGACCTTTCCATCCTTTCTTCCTCAAGTAGAATCTATTGACTGTTCCCACTTAGTTTTTCCATGTTTCTTGTATTTACTTTCAGAGTCTCTCATTGTGGGAATTTTACTTGTTTTACCCACTAGATGAACAGGGCCCAACACAAAATATTTTTCTTCAAGTGTAACTAAAGCTGCTATTTGGCTTTCTTCCCAAAATCCAGGAAGACAATTATACTTAACTGTTCAGAGATTTGTAAATAGTGTAACAGAGTAGCCTCTGGGTAGTAACTTTAGATATCCAACTTAATAATTTTCTTTTACTGGATAGTGATTTAGATCTTATTTTGAGTCCTATATAATAAGAGCAGTACATTTCATTAGAAAACACTTACTAAACAGTAAAGAAAAGTGATCGTATGGCTCCAAGCAGGTCTAAAGTACAGAAAGGGGAGGCTGTATAGTAACATTTTCTCTATAGACATTGCAAGACAGATCACAGTGCAGCAGGGTAGATGTATTTCAGCATAGTAACAATTGCAGCTGTTTTCTCAATGACTTCAACTTATGAGAATTTTCCCTAGGAACACTATTTCAACACATGAGAGATCTTTTTAAGGTCTCCATTTACAGTTCTTGTAATAGATCCTCCAACAAGAAAGAATAAAGAGGAAAAAAATAAAGAAGGGATGAACTCCTGGGTAATACATCTCATACATCATGGCAGGATTCTTCTGGGGAAGATCCTATAAAATCAAGTAAACATACTCAGAATTTTACACCCTGACATTCAAGTGTAACAGATTACAGAAGCTAAAATAACCCTGGACAAGTTTAGTTTCATTTGATCCCGTTCCTTTAAAAATCACTTGTGGCTTCTTCATCTTTTTTTTTTGGTTGGAGCTGGCTTAAACTTCAATTGAAGAGACAAAAGCAGTCACTGGGTTTCATTAGATTTATTTCACAATCTGTTGATTAATTCTTAAGTTATGGCAATTTTTTATGGACTTAGTCTCACAATTTGCTGCAAGAAATTTCCTATTAAAATGAATTTGAGATCTACATTCCATTGCGTTTGCAGGTAATATATTCTTTTTCACCTCTACCAATCAATAATTCTTGATTGTTTTATCTCTGAAATGTTAGCAAAAGAGAGAACAACAATAGTATTATCAGGATTGGAAACATGAGAAAATTCTTAAACGAGGGGAAAGGATAAATACTGTCTGAAATGCTTGGTTAGCAAAGGTTTTGTGTCACTTTCAGAGATAGCTATATGGTAGTGCTGTTAGAGATGTTTGTTGTGAGTTCAAAACAACAGTTTTATTCCTGAAGGAAGATTTTTGGTGACTGTTGCATCTTATTTCTCTTATTTTTATAGTCATAAGATAAATTTTTAAAGTGAAGGTTTCAGAACAGAGAGTTTTATAATCATAGATGCAGTTACTTTTTAGGCTGTTATGGAATTCAGTGTTCTGTGGCAACTCCAGCACTGTTTTCTATGTTTAATTTGTTATATTACATGAAAACGTAGAACTAAAGAGCCTTGCATTTAAACAAAAAAAATCAAACTCTACTTAAGCCTGCTAAATAATTTCAGAGTTTAAGCAGTTAGTTAACCTCCTTAGGAAAGCATATAAGTAAATGTGGAATATGAAATGTAGATGTACTATTTAAAATTAAAAAAAAGAATAGTGCTGGCAAAAAGTGAAAGATTTGGGGTAATTTTTTAAAGTGTCAAAGTGCGCTATGACACTAACTTTAATCTTTTAAACACTTAGATTGCTGTGTGTCTTTGCAAATCAATGTAATTTAGGCTGCAGAATGCTTGTTATACTTAAAGATAGCTTATAATTTCCTAAATTGCATAGATGTTTCGAAAAATTTTCTCCTAGACAATATCACCCCTACCAGTCCCATTTGCAAAAATGGCAAGTATTTTGCACAACATTAGGGTTATTGGTTTGTCAGGATTGATAGTTTAGTGTAGGGGTTACACCTGATTAAGGTTGTTTTTGTGCTGTGTGTTTCTGAATGCTGCTTTTATTTTTGCTGGCATCAGTTGTTGTAAATTACAAAAATAATAATCCAATTAACAATTTTTTCTACTTGGTTGTTTATTGTTTAACTAACTGAATTTTGAAATGTTTATTGTAGTTCAGTTTCCTTATTATTTTTCAAAACAAAGGCTGACCATCCTAAGTAATGAAATTAAAAACTAAAAAATGAGATAAGAGTATCCTAACTTCCCAGCACATGTCCCACATCACCATTTGCTCACAAAAAATCCAATTTTTGAAGATTAGGTCACTGTGATAAATAACTCAGTACTGCCTTTTTGCAACATGCACATAATTTCTTATCCTGCTGAACCAGATGGATCAGCTGATAGCTGTTATTTATTTTATGGTAGCACACTGGAGCTCTAGATGGGATTAAGAGCTTGTTGTCATAGTCCTGATATATACAAGAATAAAATATGGTCTTTGCCCTGGCAAGTTTACAATCTGATGCCTTGCTTGTTCCAAAACTTAAGTTATGTGCTCAATGTTATACAGGTTAATAAATCTCTCTGACTTCAATGAAACTATCCACCTGTATAAAGTTAGATTATGTGCAAGTCTTTGCAGCATTTGGACTTAAATAAACTAAAGAGGCTGGGTGGGAGAGAGGCTGTTCACTTTGTTTCCTGTGCTGTAGAAGCCATCTATGTCTGGACTCATTCACTTGTGTCGAGCAGGACCTTGCTAGCCTTCCAGCCTTCACAAGAAACCCTTCAGAGAAACGTTTCTACCCAGCACCATTTGCATTTCATGTATTTCCCTTGCAGCTGGATGCTGACATCAGTCGCTGGCTTTTACACGCATGTAGAATAGTTTCCTGTCTCTTTCAAAGTTTTCCTAGGAAGAGAGAAAAACTGCTAAGAAAAGAGATTTTCAACTCTGTTGCTTATAAACTAAAAATGTGTTGGAGAATGGCTGGAGAGACATGTTTCTTTGACACAATTTTTCTGTATTTGAGAAATGCTTCAGGGTCCTAGCCTAAATACCTTCAAGCTTTCACAATTTCTTCTTTCTCCTCTGCTTTCAAGGAACTTTCTGCTTCAGCCAGAGACAGATAAGACCAGGCAAAGGAGGTAGATAGTACAGTATATCAAGCACGTGATTTCACACTTACGCTATAAATATATTTAACCATCCCAAGCCTGTTATAAATTCATGGTGACTCTATTTTATTATTATCTGCTGTTCAACATCTTGAAAGCAACCCCCCTATTATGAAGGTGTGCTATTTTGTGCATTTCTGATGCTGAGGAATAAAAAAACCCTGCTCTTTTTATGAGCATTAATTATACACCAGGCAAGGAAGCAATTGCCTCTATGTTATGAAATATTAAATCAAAATGCTTCCTGTTCCCAGATGTCCCAGAGATAAATACAGCAGTATTTTGAAGCCCCACTTGGAGCTGTTTTGTCTGCAAATTTATAGTTTTGTCTGCATTTTCAGAAAACCCTGTTTTATGTGAAGTATAGCACTCTTGGTAGTTTTTAAGGAGCAAACTCCTCTGGAGTTGCCTATGTAGGCAACAACTCTTATGTAGATTGCACACAAGGGATCTGAAGTTGAAAGGCTCCTTTAAAATGACAAATGGGTTGAAAGTGTTATTGTCTTTGATTGCATGCCTTACATCATCTGTATGTAGGAATAAGAGAGCTATACTTTATCTTTAGCCGTTTTATAAATATTTAAGTCCTTATAGTTGCCTAAAGATATTAAAGCATATTTTACAGTAGTTGGAATATAAATATTATATATAGCACAAGATACCAAAGTAGTTTAATGAATTCATAATTTTCTGTTCACTTTTATTGGAATGTGGTTTATGTTCCAAAACTTCCATTTAAAGAATAAGAGACCATTCTGCTCCCTGACAAGTTGTGAGCCAATAGTGAATGTTATCAAGGTTACTTTAAGTGATAATATGGGGCTTCAACTAGCAAAAAGTAAGGGAACATGGGTATTAGAATGTACTACATGTTATCTTTGTTTTAACTTTTAAAAAAGTATTTTTTGCAGAAACCATTTGTTTTTTAAGTCTCTAGGAAACTGTAAGGTGTTTTGCTTCTCTGTTTCTATATTTTTCAAAAGTTCTTGATTGCAGGAGATCTAGATCCAGTTATACAGGAGTAAATTTTTTAAAGTGTGAAGTTTAGTTTCTAAAATAACCAACCATAAAACCTTGCAACATGAAATTTATAAAAGGCCCATTTTTTATGGCCTTTTGAATACAAAGGTGTGTTGAGGTTCTAATTGCGAATCTTTCAGATTCTCTTAAAAAAATAATCTTTTTAATATTTCACAGTTTCACTATTTCCCAGTAGGAGTCCATGCCGGGTAATCCTTGCTAATTACCCACAACAAAAGTAGACACACAATACTGGTAAATTACCTGACCCTTTGCATTTTAATGAGACAACAAGGATTTCATGAAGTGATGTTGTTTCAGTGGTTAATGGTGTCAGCAATGTTGTAATTGTAGGCTGAGGCACATTAGCTGCACAACCACATGTAGGAAGGGTTTCTCTTGACAGGCCCTTTGGAGAATAGAACAGGGTATTGTCATTAAGCCTATGTCATTTGCATGCTGCTAATCACTTACTTTATTATCTTGTGTATCCATTGTCTTTCTTTAATTGCACTTTAAATGAAAATTAAAAATAGTTCCAATGCCCATGATACTAGTGATAGCATCTTGATTATGAAGATAACTTCAAGAAAATGGAACATTTAGATAATATATTACAGGATTACAGGATAGTTTGAAAGTTATATACCATAGCAGGCAGCCTCATGAGCGTAATTCTTGTATCTTTCTTTGCTTCAGTATGTATTGTTTGTTTAATAAATGGTTATTTATATGCATAAAGGTGGCTGTTTTCTAAAGGACATATATGAATTCTGAGATCAATGTCACTGGTTTTGGTTTACTGTGGAAAAGTTATAAAGCATCAATATCCAGCAGATTCCACCTGTCTAATAACATTACAGAAGGAAGCTAGATTTTAGTTCTTTGTTCTTTCCTTTAAATCCTAGTCTGCGATATCCATTGTAGAAGAGCAGAATCTTACACCTACTATTGAGCTGCAGAACTTCAACAGCTTTAGAGTAAAACTTACAAAATAGCTGGCATTCTTTTATCAACACAGATCTCTTGATTTTTAAGTTTGACATGGTTATATTTGAGGCAGCTTAGACCTCCCATATTAGGCAGTCTCTAAAAATTTAGTAGCTTCTGATTATCAAGAGCCTTCCAAACCTTTCAGCATCTGCAGAGCTGGATATGAAGGCTGAACTGAGCCACAGCATTCGAGAACCAATACTGCTGTGGTCCTAATGTAATTTCGCAGCTTTACTTTTTAACATCTGAACAAACCAAGCCTGAGAAAATAAATCTAAGAATTTTGCAAATGGTATGGTAGGGGGTTTAGTGAAAGAAGAAGGATAAATTTTGTTCTTGACTAAATATCGTGATTTATTTTTTATTCAACACACCCCAAGATGATTATGGTTACTGGGAATGTCTGTACTGACTTATTTGGATACAAGAAACATTATATAAAATTTCCATAATGTCATAGGAATACCTGATCTTTTGCAAACTCTGCTTAGAGCTTTAAAGTAGATCCTATGAAAGTATAATTGAGATTGGACCTTTCATATTGATTTGAAGTTTGGTTGCTGGTTAAAATTTTGCATTCAGCTTTAAATGTCAAATACTCCTAATAATACAACAACATGATTACTGATTAGCAGTGAGAGGCAAAGTATCTCTACAGTGTAACAGCATATATATTTTCTGTGAGTTTTATGTTACAGAGTTTTGCTTGAATGCATAGGCAGGATTATAATGCGATTGGATGTCCTCACAGGATTTCCTGTTTCTGCTAACTTCATGTCAGTCTGTTTGTTCTGTTACTTAGAATGAGTCTCCAAGTCAGAGCAAAGATAGCCAGACATTTTTGAAATAAAGACAAAGAAGAGAGATTTCACTGAAATCAGGCAGTGTCATGTGGAATATGAGAAAATCTTGGTGGAATTGTTTCTTATGTTTGAGGGCATATAGATTGGATTAATAACGCTACAGTTATAGGGCATATTCTTAAGAACAAATGTTCCATTAGCCAGAAGTGCGAGCTTGCTCAAAACCAGGTTATGCCGTAACCAAAATTAATTTCAGAAAAGGTACTTGAACTATTTTGTTTAGCATTTTAAGCTGTGTATTTTAGAAAATGTATCTGTTGTAAATCCTCAATAATTTGTGAATCGTTCCCATTCTAACTTTTCATGTATGAAGATGATGTCTTCCTAGAACAGTAACTTCGAACTTTTCAGAAATAAGTTCAGCTATATATAAAGAAAATCTCTATTGAATTGATGTATCTAATCTACCCTGGCTTGAAATCAGTTTTTGACAAGCTGCTTAAAATAATGTTTTGATGAACTCTTTCTTAGAGGACAAATATAAAAAAGATTTTTCCATGTAACTCCAATTTAGCAACCTTGCTATTTCCAATTTAATAAATGTACCTAAGCAAACAGATAAATCTCAGATACTCTATTATAGACTAGTTGATTTCATTGCCTGCCTCTTGCTACCAAATCTTCTTTAATGTTCATTAAAAAAGGGATTTTGCCACAAAATTGCAGAAAAGGATTCATTGAAGTATGACATTCATGGAGTTTTAAAACACAGATTGGAAGTCTAATTTACAACATTTTCTTAGCCCGTCATGTGACTCGTGGTGTTCCCATTCTCAACTCCACTTGTTTATTTTCAGTGTCTAGCACCTACAGTAGTTTTACTAAAAACTAATGAAAATTGGAGGCTTTTTGTTTTTAAATTTCATTATTAGGTGTTGATAAGCCTAGTGTGAGACCTAAATTTCATGAAAGGGAAGAAATACCCTCATCCTTTTTCTTGTCAAACAGGAGAGACCAAGTTGTTAGCTAGCAATGTAGAAAGGACCCAGTTTTTCCATCTAGGTGTTCAGGAGTAGAAGGGCTGGGGATTGAAGCTCTCTCTGCTCTCCCTTGCTGATCAGTGAAGGGAGGCAGTGCCTTCCTGAGCTTTTCCTCCAAGACTAGTACTCTCTTGACTCATTTCTTCATAGGACTTCCCTCATGTGAGTCAAACCAGGAGCTACCCTTTGATAAGCAATGGGAAGTCTGTCAGGAGAAAAATGTGGGGAAGTGCTTATGCAAAGTATCTTGTGATGCACATTTCAAAACACTCTTCTTGCAAGAGAGGGAAGTGATTCTGCTTACTTGCTTGAGAAGTGCAACCTTACCTTGTGCCTTCCAGGTTTCTGCCAAAAACCATAGATTCAAACTTCTTAAACTAACTCGCTACCTACAAAAATCCACATTGCGACCTGAATATTTATTCTTAGAATCTTATCAAATAACTAGAAATAGACTAAAGAATGTTAGAAATATTCAAAACCGCTAGTTTAAAGGACAGCTGTTTCCACTGATACTGGCACTAATGAAATTCAAACAAGGAAGTAAGCATTTTATTTTTTATCAACTCATTTAATTCTCCAATAAATAATAATGGAAAGGAAAGTTAATGTGTTAAATGTTTATAGATGTTATGCTGTTTTAAAATCTAAAAGTAGTATTTAGATGCATGAATGACAGTAAATAGTCAACATAATGTTGAAAACTAAAAAAAAAAAAAAAGAAGCTGCTTGCTAGAAGTATGACTGTACTATGCACTGGATACCACGGCATATATTTTATGGTTGCCACTTAATTTTCACTACTGAAAGAATACCACATTACATTTTACTGTTATCATTGTCTTTACCAGCTTGGTTGCTAGTGTAATGGGTTTTGGATCCCATATTAATAAAACAAATATGGAGCTGATGTAGAGACACTTCTGATGGTACTTCTTTAAATATAAAAAAAATTTGAACTATGCAAGGCAGGAAAAACTCTTACAGATTTTAGCAAAAACTCTAATAAAATAATGAGTCGTTCTATCATGATAATGAGTTACTTTTCTTTCTAAGGTTAATATTGACTGAACGGCAGAAAAACTGTGAGCCAAAATAGTGTAAATATAGCAAGGGAGAGGTGATTTTTTTCTTAGAAGGAGGCAGTACCTAATTGATTTTGTGTATATTTTTCCTTTTTTCTTGATACATTTGAGCAAATTATCTGTTTATTGACACTGAGGACTGTATGCTCTGGAAATTCTTGCCCCCAGAATGGACATCAGAGCATAAATCACTTTCTGGCTTCTTGATTCTGGATTCTGTATTGATCGAAGAAGTTCCCAGACTTTACAGATTGGATACTACCAGCAGTATCACTGCTGTTCTTCAGGCAGTTGCGTCTACACAACTTAGATATCATTAATAGCTAATACATTGTTACTTTTACATAATTCAAGAATATGCAGTTAGACAGATACTTCAGATTCATCCTGATTTTGTAACTGCAATTTCTATGTAGATTTTTTTTTAAATGTGAAAACAGAGAAGTAGAAAGAAAAGGGAATCCTCATTGTCTGTATATTTCCAATCAGTCAAGAGTAATTGCAATAAAATATCCAATTTTAGTATTTGGTAGACTTATATTGAAACTGGAATAGAATGTGCCATAACGTATATGTGAAATATAAAACAGGGATAATATTACAAGCTGAACAGAGTAGAAGGCTGGCTTGCTGTGTTAGCCATTCCTGTGAACTACAGTGTCAGAGGCCTGACATTTAATTTAATGGAAGTACTTTCTGAGGTACTTACCTTCCTATTACTTTATCGTGCATGGCAGGGATGATTTTCACACTGGCCAGTAACACCAATAATTCAGAAGTGCAAATAATTGTGCTGATGGGATGATGTGTGTGTTTTGAAACCATACTCCCTTGGATGAGGTCTTCTTATTCTCAATTCAAATGGGGCACCACACGTTATTTGCAAGGTTCGGATTAAACTGGAGTAGGGATGTAGTAAGCTCTCTCTTTGGATCTGGGGGTTTTTGTTTAAAGAAATACACAAATACTCTTTAGGTGATTATCATTCCCCACAGTGGTAGCTGCACTTGAGTGTGAGTGATTTATTGGGCTTTCTATGGAAAGTTTTATGCAGACTGGCATAGTCCAAAACAACTTGATACTCATTTTCATACGTGATATCTACTAAGATGTCTTTAACAGACATGCTGCTCTGAAGTTGTGTGTGTTACAGAAGGAAGTGTTTGAGTGACAAAGAACATGACAATGATTTTTTTTTCCCGTCTTTATGGTGTTCAAATTGGAGTTCTGGTAAAAAATTTTGGCTTGCAGAGAATGTTTGCAGTGGTATGCTGAAAGCATAAGTGCCATAAAGAAATCATTTGTTAAGCCTCTCTTTAAAAAACCATATTCACACATGAACACAAAATCCATGTTCCATTACTCTAAGCATTTAATCGAGCCCGGAAGTTTTTAAAATACAAATTTAATCTTTGGGAATCACCTGCATGCTGTCAACTGACTATGTGCTTTTATGACAACATGTCCACTAAAAAGTTGTGACAAGATTTGGTGAGATCTGGCAGGATTGCACATGGGCACAATATGCTCTCTAGTTGGCAGGCTTTGCCAAATGTCGCCTTTTTACAATATGGAGTAAGACGGAGGAAGAGCTGTTGGATACTTACAAATAGATTAGACAGAAGAAAATGTGCAGAAGGCCTATGGAGCATACCTGCCAGATAAATTACAGGTGGTCTTGATCTGAATCCAACCTGTCTCAGAGCTCAGCTCTGGGAATCCAGTTCAGATTTCCTTGAAAAAATGAGGCTTTAGGCTTCACAGTTAAATCTGTGATCCCCAAGGCAGCCTTGAAAGTGGGATTTTGGTTTTGACCCAGCCTATAGAGAACTTAATGACATTTTACCATAGGTTTCCAGCTCAGTTCCAGCTTGAGTAATTTACAAGTCTGCTGGCACTATTTAGCCCACACAGACCATGAAGTCGACTGTAAGTAAGTCCAAGTTGATGGAAAAACAATACTGCTAGACGAGAGTGATAGATGTTGATTATCACAAAATGTCTGTTTAAGTGTTTTGTATGGATCTATTTCCTCACTGCATACACCTGAAATTTTTGTAGAAGTTACAAAGTAATTGTACTTACAGACATGGAATCATCTGCTAAAGAAATTGTCGGAATACATATTGCAAAAAATGACTGCTGTGGTTATTACTGTTGCTGCTCAGGGGAGCTATTCAGATGCCTCATTTATTGGAGCTTAATAGATTAAAAGTCCAAATTGAGTCTCATGATATAAACCTAATCAAATTCTAATCTGCATAATTTTCCCATAAGCAGCAATGGGAAATTTGTTTAATTTATATTTCAGTAGTTGCCAATCATGCAATGGACAGCATTGTTACTTTTATTTATCTAAATATTTTTATTGATTGCTTGCTGTAGCATCTGGGTTTGCTCTTCCTTTTTCACTAAGGAAAAATTTACTTTATTTGATATAATGTAGGATATAATGACATAGAGTCTCGCCTAACATGCCAATATATCATTTTTAATGGTAAACTTTCCATTTTATTTGTAGTTATTGAATACCTGTCTCTCTGAAATAGGTAATATAGCTTAATTTATTTGATAAGTTTTATTCAGCATATTTATTTATTTTTGCCTGAGGCCTAAATATGCAAGGTTGATTAATGACTAAACTGAAAAGAATTTGGCATCATTTAATACTAAATTCTTATAGCTGCAAACCTGTGCTACACTGAGATGCTACCAACTTTGTGCCATAGAAGTAGCTAGTGTAGAAAAATATTAAACGGTAAATGGAGAGTAGGGATAATTAAAAAATAAGTTTGTAATGAAAGTGGCTAAAGAACATAGGAATTATAATTTCTGATGTTATTATGAATTAAAGTGTATTCCATAATAATTGCTGAATGAACACGTTACTATTTCTTCTCTCTTTCTGAACATTTGCCTAGTTCTAGTGGTTCTTTCTGAACCAAATAAGAAAAAGCAAAGAAAAAAGAAGTCCGTGAGAAGTTACAAAACTACTCTAGCACCTGCAGAGTAGTATTAGGAATAGGTGCTATACCTAGAGGTTCAATCCACCAGAAAGAATGCATAGTCACTTGCCACCAAGAGATAAACTTCCACTAGAAGAACAACATGAGAAAACTAAATTCTTTCCCAACAGGACTAGGCTTTGGAAAAGCAGGTTCATGACAACAGAGAAAGGCGGGCTGGAGCAGGGGAGGAAGTAGATGGAAAACCAAAGACGACATTACAATTAGAAAACAAAACAAGAATTTAACAAATACAAAGCATATGGTATGTTGGCAGGAGTTAAAATATTTTCTGACCGGTTTGTAAAAACATAGCATAAAATTAAAGTGAACCCATCGCATGCAGTGGGTATGTGTGAAGTAGTTTGAAAACTTATGTCCTGTGCATTCTAGAAGTCCCTTGTATTTTACTGTGTGTTGTCCTATGTGAATTATGCAATCATTCCTCTGTTTCTGGAGATGGCTTAAAAAAATAGATGGTGCTATCAGGCAATAAACTCCTCATGGCCTATTCCTTCTTCTTGTTGCACAATGGAGAACCTGCTGAGTGTCTGAGTTTAGTATTTGATTTCCCTTCTTGGTAGCCTGAAAGCCCCAAGCAATTATCCTGATTTGTCACCATTATGCCTGTCTTCATGACCCTCCTAGGTTTCTGTGAGCCACTCTTTTCTGTGCCATACAGTGCTTTAGAAAATAAGAAATTATTTTCCTAAGTTTTACACATCCGAAATTGTTTGCTTCTACACTAGAGACTGAATAAGAAGTCAATGATGTACTCCTGGAGTACATTTTATGTTCCCAAGACAGATGTTTATAAAACAAGATGGCTGCATTGCATAACAGGAGATCTAATTAAACCTTGACTTTATTGGCTGAAAACAAAACAAAATCAAAACCAAAACCACAGCAGTAGCAACAAACCCAAACCAAACAAAATTTAAAAGTTTGTGTCAGGACAAAGAAATGAGTAACCTAGGGAAAAACTTGCTTAGAGGTTTAAAAAATTGGTATAGCACTGAAAAAATAAGGATGAAGACTCAACAAAGGAAATTTTGGGGTTTTTTGTATTCCCTTTGCCAAATATAAAAATAAATTCAGTAAAATCGTGCTTGATTCCACTGACAGTGAGAAGTTCATGTCAGACTAATACTGGGCCAGGAATATTTACTGTCTAAAGTAATAAAGTTTCTATTCTAGCAGACCTGAGGGAAGTGCAGTGGCTAGTAACTATGTATTATCTCAGTTAAAGCAAAGAAAACATCAAGGAGAGAGCATCAAGGCTACATCCTGCAAAACATTAGTAGAGAAAGCCCATTTGTTCTGGTAGCTTTGGGTTGTGTAAGCTTGTGGTGAATCTTGGCAGAGCTACGGTTTGGGTAATTACTAGATGAGATTTTGTGGAAAAAAACCCTGGGCAGTTTCAGATGGACTTCATGTTCATTTTTGTGTGTGTGTGTTTGATAATGAAACTCAAAATGATGCTTAAACTGGGAGGAGACTTCTATAAGTACCTGTGAGTAAACCTCTCTAAGTTATACATGGTTCCGCACTGTGCTTAAAATATAATGCTCTTTCTAATATATTGTTCACAATTGAAAATAGAAACAATGTGGTATCATTCAACGCTAGACCTCAAGATGATGAAACTCCAGTCCTTCTCTTGATCTTTGTGTTTACAGCTTAATCCTGCCTCACTAGAGCAGTGCAAGAACAAATAGACCTAGAAATCCTTTACACTTTCAGCACATGGGATCACTAACCCACCCAGGAATGGTTCATCACACTTTGGGGAGCAGAAACTAGCATCAATCCCACTGCACCTTCATTAGAGCTTGGATTTGGAAAGTTTCCCTGTAGATTTCTGTAATCCAGCAGCATGGGAATGAACAGACATTAGAGAAGAGCATTTCCTTGGGAGGAAGGTGGCAGCTTGTTCTCCGTAGCCGTGTCTCTCAGTGTTCAGCGCTCCAGGGGTTGTTCCAGTCTCAAAGCACTGGAGGGATGTTACAATTGAGAAATATATCCTTCTTCATCATCTACTCTCTGCAGACTTAGCTTTGCCTATGTTTGGGCCCAGAGCATCTTTGAAGGTGCTACAGTCTCTGAGAGAGCTTATGCAGCCACATCTGGTCTTGCACATTCCTCTCCTTTCCCAGAGCTTTAAAGATAATCTCCAAGAGATTATTAGGTCGCCAGGCACAAATTACAATGAAAGTCAGAACTGAAACCAGAATTTAGGATTTCCATGTTCTGAGGCCAAACTACAACTCTCTGTCTCAGACCACATGGGACATTGAAGCTAGAATTGTTTCTAAATTGAATGGCTGTAACAGATTCCCATGAATGTCAGCAGCTCTTTAGCTGCATGACTGCTGCTGAACTTTCCAGGTATACCCAAGTGGCTGTACTTTGGAGAATAACAGATAAAGTCTATCATTCAATTGAATTCACTGGAATATTAATGGACATTGTCAGCAAACAGTAGCAAAGGGATATAGCTGTGAGGTCCTTTTGTAAGAGAATTATTTCTTTTTGTCTGGCTCTTCTTAATGAAAATCCTTATCCCATATTCCTGCATGATAATTTGTCGAGGACGTGTTTGGCAGTTCACCACCTGTGTGTTATTCATATATGCTCAAAATATGATTGTTGTTTCATGCATCTTAGATGAGCCAGAACTAGTTTATAGTATGTATGCTTTTAAAACCATATTTTTGAGGACTTTCGTCTGTACATTACCCAATGAATCCCATGGCACCTTTCCCTAGAATAGCATTATTTAAAGGGCACTATCAATTTACATGGCACTTTAATGACAAGGCCACAACCTTTGGGTCTGCCAAGTGGATTTTCAGTTTGGGAAACTGCATTCTGCCTGCACAGAGTTCTGGTCTAGTAAAACATAAATCTTTGGAAGGGAAGAGAGGCAAAGAGGAAAGGGGCAGGAGGAAGGAAGAAGAGGATCATAAAGTATCCATTATAATCCTTTAGAACAGAAGATATTTTATAAATGTAACATAAAAATCTGGTTTGAGAATATGCCCATCTGGCTCTCAGTGAAGTCAGTGGAACAGAGGCAGTGCACATCCAAAAGCCAAATTTGTTTCTACGTTAAAACCCCAGTAAACCTTTACTGACTCCTCACCAAACTAAAAGGATATATTTACTGCTATGCAGAGCAAGCCTTCCTGGATTTCATGGGACATCACTTAGTCAAGTGAATGGCACAGAAACAAAAACCAGTCATTTATGGGCAGCACAATCAGCCGATCACTTGACCATCAGGCTAGTTGCTCCAAAAAACATGTGAGCAGTGCTAACTGTAATTATTGCTGGTGCTTTCAGTGGGCAGAAGTCAGTCAAGCCATGCCAGCATTCCTTAATTTTGAACTTCATCACAGTGTCACTGTGGCTCCCAGAATACCTGCATGTTACTGCTGAGCCGTAGTTAGTGTCCGTCTGGGTTCCTCAGAGGACCATGGATCAGCCTGGCTCAGGAGGCACAGGTCTTACGGCAGCATAGTACTGCTCATCACTTTGTAGGTGGGATTTTGTAAGAGACAAGGGTGTCTCATAGCCAACTGCCCTGCTGAGCTCTGAGCAGGGCAGCTCAGTAACTCTTGGAAAATCGCCAGTAAGTCTTGGGAAAAAGAGCTTGCGTCCTTGTGGGGAGGAAATTTCCCCAAGATTCTCCTTCCACAAAGATGGGAACATCTTAAAGACATTGGATCTTGCCTCTAATGCAATTGTTTGGTTGTTTCATCTACTTTTGCAAGCAATAGTATCCCAGAGGGAGCTGGGAGATATTTCTTTGCACAGAATCAAGACATTGAACTAGCTGCTTTCTGCAGAGAACTGCAGGAAGCTCAAACTCCTTCAGAGCGGGTAGCTGAGTTAGGGCATGGGATTCCCTGCCTCTCCAATAGGGAGGGACTTGGTGACTCCCAACTGCCTGTCCTCACTGATTTTGGGCATGTTAGAAACCTGGAGCCTGTGTTGCTCTCAGAGGCATGATATATCTAATCCACTGGCGGCATCTTGTTTGAGACAGGTACAGGCGCTTGGTACCTCCTGTTGAAGTCCAAGCCATTTTCTCAATTTGATGTTGAGGTGGTTATCACTATAGCAAATGGTGGTGGGTTGACCCTGACTGGCAGAGGGCTGACCCAGTCTCTTGCTCACTTCCCTCCAGTGGGATGTGGGAGAGAAGCAGAAGGGCAAAAGTAAGAAAAAAATTCATGGGTTGAGGTAAAGACAGTTTAATGAGTGAAGAGGAAGAAGAAAAAAAGTGATGTAAAGTTAATCACTCACCCAGTGCAGCAACTTAGAATCAGATGCAGTGGCTGATATGTGCTGCACCTTACCTCCTAACTGTTGGCAAAGAGAATTCCCTTCTCCAGAAGCCCCTCACTGCCACTGTAGTTCTTTACGCAGGGACTGCGCTCAGGCTTGTAGAGGCCATGCAGATTTTACTCTAGAGGTTGATCCTGTTAAGCAATGGTAGCCACAGCTCCATCAGTTTTTTGTTGAAGAAGGAGACACTGTGGTTATAAGAAGATCACAACTATCAGCCCTGTTTTACGATTTTTATGAGCATTAATGGAACAAGGTTTGGGGACTGAAGGAGAAAATGGAATATGAAAAGGAGAATGAAAAGAGGCTGTGAGGAAAGCATGTCATTTCTAAATGAATGCTCTGCGCAGAGGAATTGAATCTTTTCACAGCTGAAAATGGATCTTAAATCTGATGCCTTAGCTTGTTTCAGTTTCTGTAATGAAATAGAGTTTTCCTAATACCCTGTGACCTGAATTTCTCCCTGCTTTATGGGTGCTATTCCTTGACGTACAAACCTGTATTTTCTCAAGTCAGCATTTGATGATGGATGTCAAAATACAGGTCATGTATTATGCATATAGCATTACCGATTTAAGGTGTTTACTTGTCAAGTTCAAGAAATTCAGAAATGTCACATTCACTGAATCTGCACAGCTGTCACTTGTAGTTTTTCATGCCTTTAAATGAAAGTTCTGATAAAGCAGGTTAGTTTTCCTGCACTTTTTTTTCCCCCTCTCTCTTCTGGAGGGAAAAAAATAGAGAGCCTATCTATGGAATTTACATTGTGACTTGGGAGCAGGAGTGTGGCCTGAAGGTGTATGATGCCTTGTGACTCCAAATACAGGCACACAAAATCACCAAGTACTTTGAGTTTTCCTTTCCTGAAAATATTCCAAGATTTTTATATTTTTCAAAAGTAGATTTTTAGAAGTATTGGAATTAAGCACAGACAAGGAAATTAAATAAAGATAGCAGATATTTCTCACATCTTCCAAGATCATAGAATGAAAAATATTAAGGCATGAGTCTATTTTTCATTCAAGGAGAAAACAAAATCCCTTTAACATGCTTCCTGCATTTCAGACTGAATGTACTATATGTGCAGTATGCAATTACAGATCTCCTGACAGTCTGTGTCTAATAGAAATGACACATTTACTTCAAGCTTCTAACACCGTCCTAGGAAGACAAATATTTGAAGGGTTAGAGAGGTGGCTACAAATAGCCTTCGATGGAGAGCGTGCACTTGCATGCCTCTGTGTGTGTGCACGTTGCAGCAGAGGGAGGGCAAGAAGGACTTACACATTTAGTCAGTTATGCCAGCCTTCTTCAGCATGTTTTTAGCTGGTAGGAAAATACCAGTGTGCTGTTACCTTCTGAAGAGCCTGATTCACTGAAAGATATTTTAAGGAGTGCATCCTGAGATGGGGAGAGAAAAGCCTTCAGCAAAAAGGGAGAACCAAGGCCTCTAGGAATGCTCCCAGCAGTACAACCCCTCGAGTGCATGGCAACAGGATTAGTTTTCTCTGCTCTCACATAAGTGAATGTAAAAAGTCTTGCCGTTGCCACTTTGACTTAGAATTCTGCAGAGGACCCAACTGGGCCTGCCACTTTAACTGCTCAAGGAGTCTATAGCTACTTGAGCTTTTTTTAACGTAGTCTCACAAAAGCCATGTCTAGCCTTTTCTGTAGCATAACAGAATGCAAAACTTAAACCCTGGATCCTGCTGCAGAAGGAGGTGTCACACTGATAGCCACCTCTCCTCAGGTAGCCTTCCCTCCCTTTGGAGTTCCACTTCAATTTTCCTGGTGTTGTGAGTGTCAGGGTTACCTCTAACTCACGAGGTGGTGCCTGAAGGAACTCCATTGAATCACTTTGTGAGTCTCAGAAATCCTCAACTCTGTTATGCACAAGTAAGCAAAGAGCCAATAGGGCTCTCAGTCACAGTGCCAGACACAAGGAAACATCTGCAAACTGATACCAGTTGGGAATGCAACTCACTGTCACCATGCTGGTCTTATTGAATTAGTTTCAGCCCAATGAGTAGTATTAAATGACTGGCTGTTAACGTTGCCAATATTTCCAATTGTCTCTAAGAAATCCACTTTCTAAAGATTTTCTATGCATTCGTAATATTAACTAGAATTGCTTTGCTCTCTTAGATTTGCCTATGGCGATGATTTTGTCTTGCAAGCCCGTTGAAGATACAATATCCACTCCTTCTGAGGAATTTTTTCACAGATTTTTCACTCCCTTTTTACTTATGCTGTCCTTACAATCCCCATGTTGTATCTAACTTTCGTGTGATAGTCAGAAGGAAATTCATACTGGTACCTTCTGGAGGGACAAGGAAGTCTCTCTTCTCAGGGATTCTAGTTTTATTACTTATATATTCCGTATGTGATATAGACAAAACATAGGGAGAAATGAACTGAATGTCAAATAAAAATTTAAATCAAATTAAATCAAGAAGTCCAGATCTAGTGGTCCTTATAGTTTGTCTTGTTTAGGGACAGTTTAAGAGTGATGGTGATTATCACTTGAAAAGAACCATGAATCCCTCAAAAAGACAATATAAAACCAGTACCACAGGTTAACAACTACAGTTTAGTTTAGAGACTTTCTGGTTTGCACATTAATCCCCAAATTGAAGAAAGGTAAAGTAGGTAATATCATTTCATCTTCTTCTGAATTCAGTAGCAGATGAACGTATCAGTGAAATTAACACAGTGAAACAGTTTCCACACTGCAAGAAGATAATGAAGTCACATCAGGAATTAATTTGGTTGTGATTAATTTAGAATTAATATATGGAGAATTCAAAACTAGTTCAGACCAGTAATGACACAGGATCAAAAGCCTACCCCTGGATGGTCAGATGTTAAGTCAAAGAACTTGGGCATAATGTGGCAAACACATGAATGTTTTCTCAGAAACATGTGATTTAAAATGACCTTGGCTCAATCCTATTCCTAGCAGACAAATATTTGCTTAAAAATGCTGCCTTGATATTGGTCTACATGAAACCCTAACGTCTAACTCTGGTTTCACCATCACTTCTACAATAATGACATTAAATGAACATGCCCATGCGTTCCACAGCTTTAATGGACAAGGGAGATGGAATGCGTTAGTCTCAACTGTGAATTTCCAGTCCAACTGTTGTGTGGGCTTTTATTTAACTGCCTATTTTTCAGTACTTACAATCAAACTCCAAAGGACTTTGCCTGAGTATTTTTTATTTACACGCACACACACACACACACACAAAGATTAGAAAATGCTCAGTGTCAAGAGCTCAAATTCAAACTGTGTAGAAAATCAGGCTGAAAACACCTTGCTGCTCTCCAGATCTTCTTTTTCTTTGAGTGCCTGCCAATATGTTTCCTCTCCCACTGTTGTTTCCTTTACATCCCCAAAGGTATAAAACTCTTTCTAGTTTCTTTTCAAGCATTCCTCTTACATACCATTTGAAAGCCTGTGTCTTTTTCCTTCCATCCTATCTTTGTTTTTGTTCAGTTAGAACGAGCCCTTCAGTCTCATTATTCTTATAATTGTAATACTTAAAAAACACATATTGCGAATGGTACATCTGGAAAACAAACAAACAAAAACAAAACAAAACAAAACCACAAAAAACACCCCAAACAAACAAAAAACCACCAAAACAAACAAAACCAACCAAACAAAACAAAAACCAAACTAACTAACTAACTGCTTTGTGTGGGTTGTATTGTTCCTGGAAAACAGAAAATTTTAAATCCTGCGTGTTGATGAAACCTAAAACCTGCTAATGGAAGCAATTTGTTTCTTGTGGTTGTACTAGTGTTTACAAACAATACTATTTAAAATGTTAATTGAGGTTTAAGGAAAGGTGTTTGTTTCAGAATTATTTGAAATACTCCTAGGACAAAATTAAACCTCTCTAACACTGAAGTTTTTAAAATTTTTTTTAATTTTTAATTTTAAAATTTTTATTTAAGTAAGCATTACTCTTTCCATTTTGCATGCTTTGATGCAGAGGCTACCTCAGATAACAAAATAAATCTCTGTTTCTCCATTAGCTACCAAATATCTTACAGTAGAAATGACCTGCATGTTTGTGAAGGATTATGCTTTTAAGAAGTAATTGTTGAAAATTAAGTCAATTTTTCTTTTTAGTGGCAATTTTTTTATCATACTGTTCAGGGTGGGTGGGGTGGGGGAGAGACAGAGGTAAGGGATTCCCTGTTGATGGTGATTTTTTAAATATAGTTTGTCCAGTGTAAACTTTCTCTTTTTTTTTTTTTTTTTTTTTTTCTTTTAGGCTTTACACCCCCTGGGATGGATAGGTCATCTCCAGACAACAGTCCAGTCCATGGCCTGTTACGTCAACCCTCCATTACAACAGGAGCCAACATCCCTATTATAACAGAGCTAGGTAAGAAAAGCTAACATTTATCCTTTCATGTACATTCCCGTATCTTTTTCCCACTTCCCGTGTTATGCAGTCTCGGGAAAATTACTGATATTGTATCTTACACTGCTATCTTTTGTCTTCTGATAACTTGTTGTGAATTACTCTCTCTAAAGAAAGATTAGTTACAATTGTTTCACTTTATTTGAATAACTGAAATATATTTGTCTCTTTCCTTTGGGTTTTTTCCATTTTCTTAAATAAACACTCTATCAGACAAGATGCTTTTTACATAGCATAACAAATAAGCAGGGGTCTTTGGGCTAAGGTTAGAAAAGAAAAAAAAACCACAGTAAGTATGAGCAGACATTTCCCGTACATTTAATCAATAGTAAGAGGCCATTTGTTTATTTCTTCATGGTCCAGAACTGTTTAATCATGTGTAACCAAACTCTGTATAATAGTATGAGACATTTTACTCCTGAGAATATGATGATGGTAGGTAACCAGACTCTGATTTCCACTCTAGCTGTGGGTATTTATGTTGTCAAGTGGTGTGATGTGAAGTGCAGAAGCTGTTCTGTTTTTTTCATGGCAAATACAAACTTGATTTGTGGTCCTTTGTCCTTTTATTTTCCTTTTCAGTTTTATTTTTTAGAGCCTTACCTGTCTTTTTCCCTTACTTTATTCTCTTTCTGTACTTTCTTTTCCCCCTAAATACTTCACTTATTAGCTAAGCCTGGCAAACTTCTGCCTTTGGTTTCAATCAGTCAGGAAAAAAACAGTGGAACCCACATTCTAATGATAACTGAACTGGGTAAGAAGTGCCTTTTTCCTTCACATCACTGTCTTATTTTCTGTTGTTGTTGTTCTTACTGTCATCAGCTTTCTCTTTATTTATCTGGCTGTATCAGAGGGGCTACCCTCATGGCACTGCTTTGAATGTGTTTTATTTGTGGTTCTGGTTGAAATTGACTGTCCTGTTCTGGCCTTTCTTAATGATTTTTTTTTTTCACGCAGCATCAGTAAACCTTTGATCACACTCGTCTGACCTACCGGCTGTTTTCATAGCACCTTCTCACCAATTCATTTTCTTTGGCCTGGGTCCCCACCTCCTGGGCTCTATACCCCCACACACCAATTTTTTCTCTCCTTTTCTCTCTCTCTTTTTGTTATTTCAGCCTGTTGCCAATCTGGTGGACATGCCTTAGCAGTTCTCACAGGAAGTCAAAGAAGAATTAAACGATATCAGAAAAGAAACCCCAGCATCATACTTTCCCTTAAGCTGTTTGTTTGTTTACTTTCAGGAGTAGGCCTTGTCTCAGAAGCTCAGGTTTTGAAGCTGTAAAAAAGCAGCCAAGCTTCTGCATTGCTCCGGCTCAATAAAGAGAGCTCTCACCAGCTTTTGCGAGCAGTGTTTGACGAGCTTTTCCTATGGCGCAGCACCAGACGTTTGAGCCTACCTCAGCCAGCCCAGGGACCTTCTGTAGAAATGCTAGCGTGCTAACTTTCACCAGGAAGATAAAGATATTGAGGATAAGCCTGCACTTGCAGAATTCACCTTAGATTTGCAGTACCTTGGAAACTGACACCAGGCACAGCTAGCAAGCTGGTGTCAAAGTTAGATATTAGTCTGCCAGATGTAAGTGGAAAAAGCATGCTACTGTCAATAGTGCCTACTCTCAACTAGTAAATTAAACCAAGGCACAAGCTTTTCAAAAAGTACATTTTGAAATGGTACATCAGGCTTTCAAATACTATTTTGCTCAAGAATCTGGAGAATAAATTGATAGCCATTGTACAAAGAAAGGAGTATTGTGGATATTGGTGTTTGCTAGGATGAAATTCTCCTGACTCCCATGGCAGAACACTTCTCTGTTTACAACGCTGAGATGTTATGTTTTCATGGTTACATCAGGGAGCGGGAAGGCAGGAATTTTAAATCCTACTTCAGCTCAGGTCCTGACTGAATGATCATGACCAAGTACTGCCTCAACAGGGCTCTAAATGGAGGATAACAATTCTCATCTCTTTTAGGCAGCTATTGTGAGACTTTATCTATAGTTATTCATGTTTCATAAGCTAAGCATGGCAAGTGCAGCAGTATATACAGGTTGGAAAAGGAGTGGATGGAAAATGAAACTATATAGGAAAGAAGATCAGAATAGCAGGCGGAAGAATTTCTAACCTAAGAAGTCCAGAGCTGAAACCTGATCAAGTTAACAGCCGTTCTCATGCTGTTTTCAAAGCTTGCTGGGTTAGCTTGGGAGATGTGTTCACATAGTCAATATGTGCAGTTTCAAATGCTGAAAAAAAATTTAATTTCTCTTCCTTGCATGGGAACTGAAATTCATTTGTCATTTAGTAAGTTAAAGGGTATTTCGATGGCATAGCTAAGAAGTCTGTGCTTTCATGCCTGAGGACGACTAATATGGAACTGAAATATTTCATGAAATATGAGCCACTTGATACGCTGATCTCAAGAAAACAACTATTTTTAGTGGAATGAGATGGAGGCAGAGAGCTTAACTGTGACAATGAAATGCCAGAGGAAGTCTAGATGACAAATATTACTTTATTTGGGTTTTTTTCTTTAAAACAGCCTGATGTAGATTCTTTTTCACACTGTCTAATATAGAGTTTGTGGCTAAGGAAGTGAAGTTATGGAGACAAATACTTGAACAAAAGGCAGCGCTGCAAGAGAATAGCTGGAGTATTGCTTATTCATTCAGATAGATGCATGTTAAAGGGACAGTTTATCCTCTTTTGAGCTGTAAGTGCATTAACAGCACTCCAGTAAGAATCACAGCACATGCCTGTGGGCTACATCAGAGTTTTATGGACAGCCTTTATTTTTGCAATGGGGTTCTGACTTAGTATCTTGTGATAACATTTCACTGTACATGCATACAGCCTTAGCCACTGTACCCAACCAATACCAAGATTGTCTCAGTATATAAAAGAGCATCATGTAGCTCATTTTGAGTGCAGGCAGCTGGTGTCAGAAAGCTGCTTTTATGACAAAGGGATAGTCATCTCTCAAGAGCAAGAGAGTCACCTCTTACAAGCAAGATAATGATCTGCAGATTTTTAAATGCACATTTTCACATCCATCTTGACTTCATTTTCAGTGACGTCAAAGACACAAGTCTGTGTTTCCAGACATATGCCGTTTCTTTTTCTTTCTGACTGTGTAATGTGTAAGGTCATATGCTGGTGACCCAGAAGAACCTTACAATTTTATTATTATTATTATTTTCAGTAAATGATTCAAATGTTCAATTCTTGGACCAAGATGACGACGATGACCCAGACACAGAACTGTATCTCACGCAGCCCTTTGCATGTGGAACCGCATTTGCTGTCAGCGTCCTGGACTCTCTCATGAGCGCAGTAAGCAAACAAAACCTTTTTCATTCAGTTCCATCAGACTTATTGTGAAAGTGTGTGAAAGTGTATGAAAGTGTAGTGCCTTTTCCACAGGTAGCCAGCAGAAGATACATTTCTCTTAGATGTCAAGAGAATTTCAGTGCCTGAGCTAGGTTATTTTTTAGTTGGACACAAAGACCTTAAAACAACTGAGATATACAGGACTACCATAAGTCCGCAATTTTGAAAGCAGAGGGTCTTATGTCAGGATGATATTTTCCAAAGAATGTTGTATCTCTTTCCTGAAACGCAGCCCCAAATTCAGTGTGTCAGTCCCTACGCTCACTCTTCATGTCAGACAGCACCAACCGTGTTTTTAGCTCTTAATTTCCTGTAGCCGTGAAAAATATTCTGAGTCTGAGCAGTAGGGGACACTGATAGAACTAAACAAAAGCCATTGTATACATCAGGTGAACTCTAATTGTGTGAAGAGAGGTCATAATCTCTTTTTCACATGAGTTGTCTTGTGAACCAAAACATAAGTGCATGCCAGAAACTACAGATGGTAGCCTTTGGTTATGTCTACATTTGGGTTTTGGTTTGCAGCCAAAGTACAGTTTTGAAGCAAACACCTCAGTCATACTCCTTTTCATCCTCCCTTGCTTCATATTGACTAGGTTTCTGGACCAGTCTTGCTCTGTGCGAGCTGCACTTCTTTCAGAGGGACCTTAAGCTCCACTACATGTAGCAAGGACATAGTCTTTTTAAAATCTGAGCATAGGCTTTCTGACCTCCACATGGAATAAAGTTCCACAGTTCTGGAAATCATCTAAACCCCATGTAATATTAGAAATGAGCAAACAGATTTCCTTAAAGAAGCCAAGTCTGACCTTCACCTACATTCAGAATGAAACTTTTTACTTCTAAGAAAAATTCACTATGATCTTTATTATTTGATATTTTATTTGTATTTCATATTTATGTATCTGTATTTCATATTTGTATCCGCTGCTATATTCTTCACATGTTCCATCCACAGATGAATAATGTCAGTGTACACTGATAAATTTTATTCTAATGCAGCCTAGTAGTTTGCAATAAACTCGGAGAATACTTTTCTTGAAAGCTATTTGCCGTATTTTGCAGACGTGACAAATTCAGAAAGCCTAAGCAAACACACAAATCCTGTACCTTCTCTAGTTAAAATCTCTATGTATAAAATATTTAATGGTTTCATATTGTAAATGGGAATAATTTAATATGAAGGTTCCAGATATATACTGAGAGCTGTTTATCTCCTCACATTATCTAAATCAATGTCCCTGAATGAATCGTGCGATTGGGCACTTCCAGAATCTTGGAAAAAGTAGGGTTAATTCTTCTGATTTCCACTGGCATCACCACAAAAAGAGAGCAAAATGTTGTGGACACCATTGCTTTCTTGTGTAAAGGTATATCATGCAGGTAATAATGAGGCAATAAGAAATATGTGGAACATGACCATTCAGTAGTTTTTACTTGGAACTCGTCATATAATCCTCACAATATTTTTAGCTATTGCTAGATTTTATTAGCTTTTAGTTTTTGACAACATGCCCCTCTGTTTCTGCAAATCCTGTCTTCAACTAAGTCTTTTTTTATAACATTTTCACATCTAAGAGGTCATATTATATGTCAGGGACAGTACAGCCTGAAGCCAGA
This sequence comes from Caloenas nicobarica, assembly GCF_036013445.1. NCBI lineage: Eukaryota > Metazoa > Chordata > Aves > Columbiformes > Columbidae > Caloenas > Caloenas nicobarica. Next base: position 24,897,619 of record NC_088251.1, on the reverse strand, counting down.
GAAGTAAATGTGATAACAAGAGTAGAAAATTCTAACTTAGAAAAAATACTAATCAAGAAGACAAGCCATGGATTCAGTCAGTTAGAATTGTTCACAATCCTGTTTTATCTTTCACCACTTTGCTGATCAGTGGCAGCATTATTTTATCTTTTATTCCTCAAAAGCCTAGTAAAGAATTGGAAAAGTAGAATTCTTCTTGACCCTTCAGAACGTGTAAGAAGTGTGAGGTGTTTTCCCTTTGCTATCCCTATTCTCCTGGGAAGAATGTATGCTCCTTTCACTTCTCGAAGGAAAAGAACATTTCTCAGACAAACTAATCTACTTCCACTATATTATGTCTCCGTCTCTTATTTTTTTTTAAGAGTAAATAGTTTTTAGGAACCAGTGTCTATTTATTCTGCCTATCTTCAACCCAGTACTGGGAAACTGAACCCCAAATCCTAACTAAATGGACATCTGCGGTCACACTTTCATCCTATTAATTGCACAGGAATTCTGCAAGAAAGAAATAATTCACACTGCTCTGGCTGGTGCCAGCTCACTTTGAGACAAAGACATAGTCCATTAATTGATCCTCTTAATGCTTAATTTTTATAGAAAAATTCCAACTTATGATCTCTGTTCATATCTCTGGAATGCAAATTCCTCACATTTAAAATAATTTGCTAAAGTATTCAGTTACTGAATAACAATAATTAAACAGTATTAATAATTGTTAAATTATTATTTTCTTTTATACAATTTTATTAATGTAGAAATAGTAGATGAAACCTTACTCATGAATCTCAGATTAGAAAATGCATTATCACTTTCTGATTCAAATCTGAATGCTGAAGATATTTACTTTCTGCTAGTTTAGTGTTATTTCATCATTTAAGATGACAGTATCAGATATTTTAAATTTGAAATTTTCTGTCTCTTTCTTATTTCAAAGATAAAAGTCTTCATGAAGTTTACTTTTCATGATGCTATCTACAGGCTATCTACACACAGTTTGTCCTCTGCAGCAAAGACAATATATTCCACAAGGCTATGATTCACAGTGTAGTAGCTTGAAGATCATTGCTCAGAAGAGAATAACGAGCTCAAAAACTGCATTGTCTTTTTGATGACTTGGTAATGCTGGTTTTCTCCAGGCTTCAGTTAAAGTGCATTATTGTACTGTGTGTGAAGACTGTAGGCACGGTTCATGTTTTAAGTGTGGCAGTGGCTATTTTAAATCGCGCCAGCTAATCATTATTATGTCTTTAAAGAGACATATACTTCCATCAGACACTTGAATGATATGTTAATATTTGTTTTGTCATAACATATGCAAACCCAGGGAAAGAATACACGTAGTCTGTCAGTCTCAAGGTGTCACCACTCCTGAAAAGCAACGCACATTCTCATCACGAAATTGAACGTGATTAAAAAGCATCATATTGGAAGCATCTTTTAGATAATTCGGATGTTTTTATAAAAAGGTTATCGTCAGCTATTAAAAAGTCACTTGACATAGGATAGTTTAAAAGAAGCAAACTTTTTTTGAGGAGAAGTACGTTCTCCTTTTCTGGGTCTTGTTGGGATAGTTATTCCATAAAATCCTGTGTGTGCAAGGAGATCAGTTTTAACAATACACAGTGTGTTTGAAGGTTTGAAAAGTTGGCCTGAGAGCCAAAGCTTCTCTGTTACTTCTTTTGGCGCTGAAGCTATGAGAACCACAGAAGTTCTGGCAGGTTGGCATCACTCCCATACGTAGCCCTGACAATAGACTTGTTATACTGCCAGAGTGGTGCTGTTAGAAGCAAGGATCTCCAGAACAAGATTACAGAATTTAAAATTTGATATCCTAGAATTTATTTCCTTGTGTTAGAACTTTAAGTCTTGATTTTTGTTCTATAATACTAAATTCTGCTGCTGCTTCTTATAAGTGAAAGCACAGAATGGAAGAAAAGAGTTAAAACAGTTAAAAGCAACTTTTTGGTATATCCCTTACTTAAGAGTTTTCCCTCAGGGATCCTCACAGTCTTTACACAGAAAAGATACTGCTCTAATCTATGATATGGACATTTTGAAACATGATACTTTGTTAAAAACTGCAGGCAGTGGAAGAAGGATGTTAAAAGAAATGAATTAAAAAAACCACTAGGAAACAAAAAATGGCAGATATGACTTGGAAAAAGACAATTTTAGAGTAATTATAAATGAAAGGCAAAGTGTTATTAAAGTTAAAGCAATGTTATTAGAAGATGTGCTAATTTTCAGTTAAATTTTCTGTAAATGACCAATTAGTTTAAAAGGCTTGACAGCATTAACTGCAAAACATAAGCACTCTGGTAATTATATTTTTAAAATGATTGAACAAATGGGAAAGCATCCCCGAAACAGCTGAAAGAGCTGCGCTACAATTTCAGAACACAGGCTAGGTGGCACTGCTAGCTCAGATATCTGTTGCAGAATTTCCTTGCAGTTTACCCAGTTTCAGTGTCTATGATGCATTTCCTTCTTTTTTTTCTGTATTTAGACTACACCTATTTCATACTCTCATTCTGGATGCCGATTATAGTGATGCCACATGGATATCCAGTGTACGGTTCAGTTAATGGCAGCAGCAAACAAGTATTTCTTTAAGTACAGCAGCACCTTTCCAAAGACATTCTGTAGATCAGTTTTTTATAGGTACTGGTATATCCAGGCCATGTACCCTCCCACAGAGCAAGTAGAAGATCACTCTCAAACTAATTTCAGTGTATTATTATTCCAAAGGAAATGGATATTAGCTAGTTCATCTTTTCAGTGTCCCCCAGTTCCAAACTGGCAAGAGATAATGAGAGGAGTCTGATTTTTGTGACAATCAAAAGCATGGATAGATGGGTTTTTCCTGAGGAGCATTAAATATATTAGGACAGGAAGAAGCAACCGTATTTACCAGAAGGTGAAGTTACAGCTTCCTATTCACCCATCCTCTCTTGCTTGTGGTTGGTAATTTTCTGATCGGCTGCAATGCCAGAGCAGTCCATCCTAAAAGCTGGAATCTTTTCACTCATTGACGGCAAATAAAGAAAAACTATCATTTGGCTGCACTCATCCATCTGAGTCAATGGTGACATCCACATCAGTCATGGTGTGAAACCCAAATTAAGCCGTTGTTCCAAGATAAATTTGCCTCCTTTGCTAATAAGTGTCTTAGCTTTGCTTTAACATTTGTCTAGCAGTGGGAGGGCTTTCTCCAGTGACAGCATTCTGTTCCATCAGCAATAGACCTGATTCTTTTCTCATTTGCATTGATTTCATAGTAGTATAGGCCTCCCAGAGTTACTCATGGTTGGCACATAAGTCAGAATCGGGACCATTATGTCTTAGTTGGACTGGGGTTTGGGAGGGAGGGTATTTTATTTTATTCGTATTAATGAATTTGTGACAGGTGCCTGACTTGGTACATTATTTTACTAATGCTTTCATTTCTTGGTTTAATATGAGATCTGTAGTAAAATAAATGATAAGGCCATAGTATAATTTCTTTGTAGATCATGCTCTAGTGAGCTACAACTAAATTTACAGTAAGGGGTAATTGTGCAGTTGTACAGTGCAAAATTCAGATGAGCTAAGAATAAACGTATTTAAATCTTGGCTTCTGGCTATAGTTGCCATAATTTGAATTACAGAATAAAGAGAGAGAGAAAGGGTTGGAAACCAGTGAAGGCTGGCCTAATGATACCTCCTAAAGACTAATAAAATTATTAGTACAATTTTAGACTTTTGCATGTTTTACCAATCAGTGCAAGTCAGCAGTCTGTAAAACCAGGCTATTTTACATGAACCAACGTCTTAGAGCAGCTGAACATTTCTTACCATAGTTGTCCTCATTGTAAACCAGACTTGAATATCTACCAGTAAAGATATCCTTTATTTTTTTTCATGTTCTTCTGTCTTGATTTATCAAAGTAAAACTGAGAATAGTATTTTCTAATAATATGAAATATCACTACTTAGAGAAGAAAAAAAAGGATCAAAAATTCTGAATAAAAGAGTGGGGAAGGCATGAGAAAAGATACTATTTAGAAAATGGTATGCTTTTCTGAAGATGTGTGCTTAAAGTGCCACATAGAATATCTTGAAGCACATTTGTAGTGAAAGGGCTTTTCCAGCTTCTACAATTGCAATGCCTTCAACCTCTAGATCTGGCAGAATGTAGCTTGATATCCTTAAAACATGTCAACTAACATTGCTGCCTAATTGCGGAAGCAACGGAATTACGCTAATTATTTTAGTTTTGGGTTATATGTAGTCTACAGTGACAAAGGCCAAGAAAAGAGGCTGAACTTAAGGCTGATTTTTTTTTATTATTATTTCTGAGTACTTCCATGTTAGAAAAGTATAACACAGAGGGAAGAGTTGCCAAAGAGGGCAACTCTAGCTCTCACATCAGGTACATCAAGGAAGAAGTAACGGAAGAATAAACAGTCATGCCTGAATGCCTTCTCTCTCTCAACATAGTAATTCCTATTAAACTTCATGTAATCAATCCAGATTTACCTTCCTGCAAGGCGTCACATCGAGTTTTCTATATGTTAAGAAATGTTTGAGTATTACACTTGAATTGTTACACAATGCATCCACATATGTAGGTGCTGCTTTGAGATTAGCTGTTGGTGTAGTCTAACTGAATCTTCCTGAACCACCGCTAATGTCAGACAACTCCTTACAGTACATTTTGTATTTAGAATATGTAGTGCCTTACTTGGGCTAATTTAAAATAATTGGAGTTGATGAGATGCAAATATTTGCTTTAGGGCATGTATAACAATAACAATATGTTCCTCTCGTTTTAATTTAGTCAACAGGTGAATGGCATATATGCCTATGTAAATAAGCACAGAAGCTTAAAGTTATGAAACTTCGAGGTAATAGTCAAGAATGCTGCCACATAGAATTCATTTTCTGCATTTTTATCTGTCATCTCAAGTGAACAATAAAACTGAAGTTTCATTATACAAAGAAAGAATATCAAAGTGACATGGATGGGAAGCCCGTTCTCCTTTTTGATCTCGGGAAAAATATTTCAACCTACAGCTTAGTTTACTCATGTATTAAACACAATTACATTATATGGATAAAGCAATGAATTTCATTGAAAAGTATTAACAAAAAAAGTACTATTTGGGGGCAACAAGCACTGTTTGAGACTTCAGTATTCATTTTTACTAGGTTGGATTACAGACATTTGTTCCAAATCCTAAATTCAACAAAAGTCACAAATCTAGTAATGTGAATCCACAAACCCAGTAATGTCAATCCCGCGTACTCTACAGTGAGCTCATTTTCTTCTGGTATGTCCCCCCACACTTGCAAGACTTCTGAAAATACAGACGTTAGTGACAGTATAAGTGATGGTGTATGCTTTTTTTGTTATACATTATTTCTTGCCCAGTACATTACATTGCAGATATTTAACTGAGTATCTCTGAACTATACCAGTATACTTCTAAGTGAACTTGAAAGTCATTCATCTGGCATTAAATTAATATTTAAAATACCCATTGTTTGCCTGACAGACCAGGAATGCTATAGATGCTGGCAAAATGTCAGTGTGGAGTAAATCTTCCCTAATAAACCACACTTACCCTATACCCTAGAGTTTTTTAAAAGGACCACCAGGATCCCAAACTCATCATACATTTATCTGGAATGAACTCAAGATGTTTAATTGATACATGCTTATGTCTGAACACTGTCAAGTCTCGTAATAAGATGTTTAGTACAATACATCGGTTAGACTGCTAGAGTCCAGCCACAGTAATAAGTAATGACATTTGCAGCACGAAGGCAGCTCCCCAACGAATTGGTGACAAGAGTAAAAAGGCAATCTAGCCTGTGTAAGCTTTAAATGTGGCCTGAGTTTTACAATTACATGTCCTAAAGCCCATTATTAGACATGAAGGCAATGAGAAGGAAAGCAGTCGTTGCATCACCACTAACACCAATTATAGGAAACATAAATCATTCAAATTTTTGTACTTTAATAAAAATCAGCCTGAATCGGTGTTTAAAAGGAAGGGTCTAGTATAAGAGCCTAATGGGATAGAAGAAAATAGAGTAATTGGAGGCTGCTGTCTTTTCACTTTCTATATAAAATTATTTGAAGAGACAGCCAAGAACTTTAAACAGCAGAAACACAGAAAAGTTGCAATTTGGATGTCTTCAGTTGTGACTTTAATGGTGTTTGCTTAAAGAGCTTTCTTTTATCTCTGCAGACATACTTCAATGACAATATCCTCACACTGATACGGACATTGGTAACAGGAGGAGCCACACCAGAGCTGGAAGCACTGATTGCTGAGGAAAATGCATTGAGAGGAGGTTACAGCACGCCCCAGACACTTGCAAACAGGGACAGGTGTCGAGTTGCTCAGTTGGCTTTGTATGATGGGCCCTTTGCAGACCTAGGGGTAAGATCATGAGGGAAATGTAGGACCAAAGCTGGTCTGCAATCTGTTTGTTTTCTCTCAGGCTGAATTAAAAATCTGCTTTAATTAATGTATAATTTCTATTCTTTAACTTAATAGATCTTTTAGATCATTTGACAATTTACAGCACAGGGTGCCAGGTTTGCTCTTACCCTTTTTAAGAAGCTATATGACTTCCCATACGACTTGCCTAGATATTGCTCACTGAAAATCCTCTTAGTCAGCTAAGGAAATGGATGAGCTGACTTGGATGATATAACCATTCTAACAATATTCCATTGCAAACGTGAGCAATATCTATACCTTTGTTGGGTTTTGATAAGCTTATTTAGTCTTTCCACAGAGCTTCCAGTTCTTGGTTAAAATATGCTTATTAGCCTGAAAACAAAGCTATAAGATTTGTTTCTTGCTGTCTCTGGATGAACTAAAATTCTCGCAAAAATCCTAATTTTCTGACATTTTGACTCCACTACCTTAAGCGTGAAGTAAAAAAAAAAAAACCTTTAAGAAATGGTGTATTTAGATAAAGAAGTATCTAGAAATGTTCTCTGGACCAAATCTTGTAATCGTCTTGAAGCAAATGCCAAAATACCTACTTTGCTTTGATGGTGATGTAGGATTTGATATTTCTTAAATTAACCTTGTGTTCACCAGCTCTGTTCAAAAAGAATGGAGCAACTTTCTTTACAGAAATGACAGGGAGTCCCAGTTGAAGGGGTTTACTGTCATTTCATGGACCAAGGCTCTCCAAAATAATGGTCACTGAATTACTTATTTGAAACAAAACATTTAGATTATTTATTTTCTTGGGTAAAAAATTCTCATTTGGGAGCAAACAGACTGTCTATACGTTGTCATTTTTGTACAGGTTAATACTGAAAATCCTATTCCATGACATGGTGTAACAGAGAAAAGAGAGGAAAAAAATGTGCTGTTCTCTCTCTCTTTTTTTTTTTTTTCCCCTCTCCTTTCTTTCTCCTAGGATGGAGGTTGTTATGGAGATCTATTTTGTAAAGCACTGAAAACATACAATATGCTTTGCTTTGGAATTTATCGATTAAGGGATGCACATCTAAGCACTCCCAGCCAATGCACTAAACGGTAAGTCCAGTCTTTTAGAACATCTCTCCTTCACTGTTCTTCAGTCTTCTCTGTGAGGAAGATCCCAGTGCCCGTAATAAATTTAAAAAAAGAGCTTTCCTCTATTTTTTTACATAACTTTGCCACAAAAGCTAACTCTTTGAGGACTTCATGCTGACTCTTTAGCTGAGTTTAAATCATAGGCTGGATATCACAGCATAAGTTTTCAGCCAATTTTAATAAACTTTTAAAGTAAATTTTCAGAACATATCTCTATCTTGTTTGATTTATGAAGAACCACTGCTTGAATACAAGGAAAGGATTTCAGGTTGCTTATATCAATCAATCAGCTGTAAGTTACTGGATAATAATTTAGACAATAGTAGCTAGGCTTTCTTTTTTCTGAGTGCTCAGAAAATACTCCTGTGAGCTTCCAGTTGGTACTATCTGTATCTAATCATGATTTCTTCCAGTAAATTGAAACCCTTCTCTTGGTAGGCTGCATCTTTACTTTGGTAGCACCAAGGCTGACTTCAGCGCTTTAAATAGAGCAGACACATTTCCATCTTTGCAAACTGAAGGACATTTCATGGCTTACTTGAAATGTGTCTTAAGTGCCTACTAGAAATACACGCACAGACCCATACCAGAACTATCACAAATCTACCATCTGTTACTGTTTCGTTTTATACAAAAACCATCATTATTGGTTGAACATGGCAATAAGCAACCTGCAACCCACCAAAGTGGTTTCTTCTGTGAGGATTTGGACAAATTGGGTAGAAAAAATGATTTTCAGTTAAGATTTACACTGTACTTGCTATACATGGGATTATTTGTTGGACTAATAAGTGACTTCTGTCCCTGAGGCAGCTAAGCCAGATTTCTTATGAACACTGAATTAATTTGAAAAGAAGTCATGAGCTTTGTGATCAGTTTTTACTTATTTCTTGCTTGAACAGAAAATAACCTTTGCCTTGTTCAAATATGGTTTTCACATATACGAAAAATTTAGCAGCAGGGTCTATAAGCCCTTCCTACCCTGAAAGCGGGTTAGTTGAAGGTGAGGATTCTTGAAATTGATAGAGTTTTTACTTCAGGCCTGGTGTATATACTTAGCAATGTTGAATTCTTGGATGTGCACGTTTCTCTTTATAAATGCTCTTTGAGGCCATGAATGTACATGTGGAATGAATAAACAAAATTAAGCTCACTGCAAATTTGCTGATATATTTTACTTAACACGTTTTATGTACAGTCACAATCCAAACAAATAATTATATCTCTTGTTCTATTGACAGTATTTAAATATTTAATAAATATAGAGTAAATATGTATTTAAATACAATTGCACCTAAAATCCTCCTCTCCTTGCTTTTTAGCCATTCTTTTGAATACCATTGGTGGTGGATATGTTACTGGTTTTTGTCAATAGGTAGATTTGTTTGCTAGACTCACTGCATTATGGTGCAGCTAGAGAAAGGAGGGTGATTTGTATGGTGTCTTCTCTGAAAGATCATGACTTGATTCACTTGAAAAAGATCCTACTCAGACTGTACCACAGAAAACACACAAAAAGTGATATCTGACATAAGAAGGTCCTTAATGGGTATTATGTGAGCTAAAATGAGGTACACACTGAAGGAAACAGAAATACAAAAATCTGGGTAAATGTTCACGAGATAACAACTGCAGAATAATTTTTTAGTACAAATTTAAACCTGCTTTCTCTTTTTTTCTTTCTTTCTTCCTTTCTTTCCAGTTATGTTATCACAAACCCCCCATATGAATTTGAGCTCGTGCCGACAGACTTGATCTTCTGTTTGATGCAATTTGACCACAATGCTGGCCAGTCCCGGGCCAGTCTTTCTCATTCCTCCCATTCCTCCTATTCTTCCAGCAAGAAGAGTGCATCAGTTCACTCCATCCCATCAACAGCAAACCGACCGAACCGCACCAAGACCAGGGATTCCCGGGAAAAACAGAAGTATGTGCAGGAAGATAGACTTTGATATGTGTACCTGCTCCCACTGTGTGTGAAACTTGCATTCACCACCCATTCTCCCCAGTTAATGTTTCCAGCAGTAACATTCCCTGTTTTCCCATGGAGTTCTCCCTTTTTGTACACATATTTTGCATATGTTTGACAGTGTGCATGTGATTGTCATTTTTATTTCACCACCATAAAACCCTTAAGCACAACAGCAACAAAGCAGACGGACCAAAAGTTATTTATGATGCTAGGGGAGAAAAAAAGATTCTAAACCCATAGGCACACTGAAAACATAAATAACTCACTGCAGTTACTCTACATCAGAAAACAGAGTATATTTAACACAAACACTTGCTCTTGATGTCAGAGTTACACAAAGAAAGTCATTTAGTGCAGAAGTATTGATGTATGTTGCGATACATTTTTTTTTAATATTCATATTTACAGGAGTTGCTACATTTATTTGAAGCTTGCAAAACTAACCCATTAAAAAAAAGACAGACAGCCCACTGATTTTTCACTATCAAAGCTTATATTGTATAGAGCTTAAAATCTTTGTATAGATTATTGCTACGCACCTGCTTTATACCAAAGCAACATCAGGGATTTTTTCTGCTTGTTTAAGGTCTTTCTCTAAAATACTAGCTTTTTGGAGATAATGTCTTTTCCCCTAAACACTGAAATGGTCTGGGCATGGAGCTGTAAAACTCCAATGGTTTAATTTAAGTTTAGAAAGAGTCTAATTGCATATTAAATTATTATTCTGTCTATTTATACTGCCACATGAATAGCTATATTTTCTTTCACTTTTGACATTTGGGATAAAAAGCCATATGTATCATAAATATTGGATGCAAGTCATTAAAAATTGCCTTCCTGGGACTTTTACATCTTTAAAAGGTGAATTAGTCACCTTATGTACAGAATAAATAATGTTCAGAAAAGAGCAAGCATTTCTCTATGCTTAAGTGTCAGATCTTGAGGAACTTTGTTCCTTTCCCCAGATAGTAGTTTAACTTTTCCAAGTAAGAGTGGGTGGTATAAATCTTCCAACAGGAGTCCTAATATGTGATGATCCTCCAGAAATCCTGCTCCATGTTCTAGCTGGTTCTTTTCAACAGGTGCATGCCAGTACACAGGAATACAGGGGAAGACAACTGAGTGCCTTTCAGGTCTCTCCCATTTGGGAAGAAAAGGTGCTGTGCCTTAAACAGCTAATGAGAAGAAGAAAAAGGCTGGGGCGGAAATATTCACTGTGCTGAGGCATCACGTTCTAGGCACTTGCCAGAGTTTGGTTCTTGCAGATTCTCACCAATGACACACCTAGCCAGCCAAAAGTTGTGTCAGGGAATGAAATAAAGTAGTGGAAAGGAACATATCCTAGACAGCCACAGAAATGATACTTCCAGCTTGTTTTTTTTTTTTTTTTTAACTTCAAATGCCAATCTTTTGAAATATAGAACTAGTTCTAGGTGGTATGAAGAGTTTTCCAAGGTAAGGAGGCCAGAAACACATACCACCTCCCTGGCTACCCAGCAAGAAAGCATGTAGATGGAAAATAAATACTTAGATGTAGGAGTGATTAGCATTGTAACTGCCAAGCCAGACAAGGTGCTTTTATGGTTAGTATTGTTTTCTACCTTCCCCTTACCCAAGCATGATAATTTTGAAGATTTGCTTGCTGTGTGAATTGACAATTAAGCCAAGCACTTTTACTGACAAAACCTGGAACCATATAAGTGGGCTACAGAGTGTCCCACTGTACAGTGTTAAGTGTAATGATTGGACTACAGTATATATGTGTGTGCATTCAAATGCAGCTGTAAGCCCTATCAGTGAAACATGTTGGAAATTATGGATCCACCCCTGCAAATGAGTCTATTACAGTTGCTCTTCATCATAAAGACAAATTCATGTGTTTCTTTTTGCGAAGAAAGTTATCATGTTTTGCCCTAAGAATATTTATTATTACAAGGATGTGCCAGTTAAAGTGCTCAACAGGAAATATGAGTTTAAAAGCATTGTAAAACTTACATAGCTTACTTCTTTTTCTAAAGTGCAACAAGGATGAATAGAATGGGCCAAGGTATGACAATTAATGGTTCTGCATGACCTAGCAACTGCTGTGGGTTTCCTTCTATAACTTTGTCCTTGTGAAAACTTGTGAAATTAAAAAAAATAGTTACAAACTTTATTCAGTTATTGGTTTGTTTGTTTGGTTGGTTGTTTTGTTGGTTTTCTTTTGCCTTTTTTTCCCTCCAAACCAGAAGTTAAACTGGCTGCTGCTGCTGCTGTTGCTCAACCCTGTTTTATTTTTTATCCTCTCATCTGCTTGCCTTTCTAATTGCACGTGTCCTTTTGTAAACATCCAGGTTCCTGCTCAATGAAGATTCCTACCCTGGTGCTTTAATTTCCCATTCCCCATTCCAACTCCTTTCCTCTCCCTACTCCCGTCTCCCCTGTGTATCTTCATGAGCATCTTTTTATGTTGGCAATATTGACTGAAGATAGTAGAGAGCAGTTATGCATTTTGGAAGAATGTTAATGGCTTTGACACCAAAATGCTTTTCCATTAATGTTTCATCTGTTTTCCATTTAACAGAGGAAGGAAGAGTGTTAATATGAAGCCACTTGTCACATACTACATAATGATTTTATTTAAAAAAATAGTATTTGTATAACTATGCAGCTCAAATAGAAAAAATATAAACAGTGTACATTAGAGAAGCAACTTGTCTACTTTGTGAGCAGCAGAAGACAAATATCTAATATGGATGCAGAACTAAATTCTTGAAATCACATTGAAGTCTAATTCTCCTCCATCTTCTGTCTTAAAGTCAGAAGTCTTAAAGTTTTGACTTTTAGTTATACCATGTGCAATTTTCACTGCTAATGATAGTCAAATTGATCAAATAGTTTATTATAGTGCTGAAGATTTTCTAATATGGACATACTAATGAAATGGGGAGGTCGTTCATTAGAAGTCGAGGAATTTTTAAATCAACTATGTTATATTGTCAACATTTTTTTATACTGAAAAGTAATAGGAAATCTCCTGTTTGTTCAGAAGACTATCCCAAGTCAAACATTCTTAGTAACTACCCTGTTTAGTTTTTGAAAGCAGAAAAGCAGCACCAAAGTCAAAAGATTTTAGAGCTCTAAATGGAGGCCCTGCCACATATGAGTCCCAGCATGGTTTTGACAGTGGAAACTAGGTTCTTGGAAACTTTGTTTGTCTGAGTGCTGACACAAAATCCCATCTAGCAAAACCTGCAGGTTGATGGCACGGATTCCCACTGGCCTAAACTGGCAGAGTCAGGCATTGTCCAGTGAAAGTCCCATTGTCTGAAGTAAGAATTTTGTTAGTTAAAAAAAAAAAAAAACCACCACCAACACAAACACATCCAGAATAGCATTTTTGTCCCCAAACTCTAGTTGCCCTGGACCAAAATAAAGACCTTCACAGAAAGGAAGAATAGTTTCTTCTCCGTCTCCCTGCAGAACACTTACTGCCTGCTGCATGTAAAATATTCATCTGCCAAACAAAGAATTGCTGAGCAGTTCGGTGGAGAAACTTTCATTATATTTTTCTCATACAGGAATAAAGTGCATGGGAGAATTTTTAGTTTAGCTATAAACAAGCTGCCTATGTGGAGGAGCAGAGGTACACAAACGTATACAGACTCATTTGAAACTGCAAGTGTCACAAAAGGAAAAAAAATGTTTAAAACAATTGTAAACTAATCTGGGATTATGGTGACAATACGGATTTAGTAAATCTTGGTGTCATCTTTAGCTAGTACTCTAGTACCTTGTTTGCCTCTGCTCAGAAGAGAGGGTGTTTTACAGTGACGTTTACTGAAATGTGATTACTCAGTCCAGAATTAATGACAGAAATTTAAAAGCACCAGAAAAATAAACCTGTTTGGGAGAATTGCTAGAGTCTTACACAAGTTGATGAAATCTGTATTTTGAGAATTTTACTTTGATTATTTATATCTTTTTATGCTGCAAGAAACAGTCTTATGAAAGATGTTAATTTTGATTTGTTTGTAATAAGAGCCTGAGGCCTTTAGAACCTTCACAGATGCACTGGGATGCTGATAGCCCATTGCAAACACAGGTGTTTCAGAGGAAAGTAAATGCTTTCTGCTCTCTGATACATGAAGTAAGCAGTTCCAACATCTCTCAGGTGATGCTGTCAAAAACAAACCTGTCAAATAGCGTAGGAAGATCAGGAACTCTCTTGAACACACCTTAAAAAAATAAAATAGAAAAACCATGCCTGTTCTCACTATAATGTAGAAACACGTATGGTAAGGACCAATACGCATATGCCAGAAGGGAGAGGAACAGAGTGAACATGACAACTAAAAAAAAAGCTAGTGAATATAACAATATATGAAGACTTAAGAAAGGGTTTTTCTGGGCTGATTTAAAGAAAAGTGTAAGTAGTGTGTTTAAGATATGTAAAAATCTGTGCTGCGACTTTGAAAAACATATCAAAGCCAGACTGTTATCATAACAAAAAAAGATTGAAATGTGTGCAAGGAATTCAAGAAGGACATTTAGTAACTGGGAGCAGAATATCTTAGTGGCCAAGAGTATAAATGAGTGTCAAGCTCACATTTCAAAGGTAAGTATAGAGGTTGATGGGCTTTCACAGGAGATTTGTCATTATATGGTCAAAGACAACTTTAAGAGCAGAAAAGGAACAGGAAAGATGTAAAGCTGGGTCCAAGCATTTGATGTTGGAGATGATGATGCCTGGATCAAGGTTTCAGCACCAGCAAAAAGAAATTTAAACAGCAAAAGAAATTAGAGTTTATCAGTTTCTGCATTTATTATTTATTTTCTGTATTTCTACTTGGCAGGTAAAGGTAAAAGAGACTAGATGGTATTGTTTTAAAGATCAGCTCCTTGGATATCAGTATTATTGTAAAGATTAACATATAAATACTTGCCTTGTTTTCAAAATTCTGAGGAAAACCTGGAAGATGGAAGTGCTTTGTACAGATTGCTGAGAAACACAGTTCACTTCATCCCTGATCCTTGGCACTCACACAGTTCTCTCCTTTCTTGCTATGAGATTGAATTAACTTGCAACGAGTTCTGTTTGTAAGGGAAATTTTGTACACCATGTGTTAAAAGATAAGCTAGAGATAAAAGTTCACAGTGCTTAACTTGCCTCAAAATCATTTTAAACACAAACCATTAGAAAACTGTTAGTTTGAAATTGTTTATGTGATCTTGCAAGGCTTTTAAAACATGATAACCATCACACTTTACACCTCTCTGAAAGGTTAGTTTAATCGTATATCACATAAAATTGGTTTCCACAAATGCATAATGGTTCATGTGTCACACTTGAACTAAATGGTTTTTTAAATGGAGCTGAAATTATTTTGATGTGTACACATTCCCAGATTTTTTTTTTTTTCCTACAACCTTTCTTAAACCAGCCACCATCAGGAACTATTCCCTTAAAGTCTCATTAATAATTCAGATGTTCTGATGACTTTAAAAGATCTATGGAATTGAGGCTTTTTTTTTTTTAAACTGCTTGACAAAAAGATAAATGAATGTAGAAAGAAGCGGTAGGAGTCTGGCGAGCTGTAGATCATCTCTGAACAGATTGTAACTTTATCATTCTGTCAGGAAGAATAATTTAAAGCACTTAATCAGTTAGCTTCAGTGTGCAGGGTGTAACATTATGAATTCCTATCGTCCAATCTGTTCAAATCAAAGGGAACTTAATTATAATAGGTAAGAGAGAGAGAGATGGGAGATTAAACATGGTTCAGGCTCAGGGAACTTTAAGGGGGCAGGGAACTATTTACTCTGGTCACAAATGAGTAGGATATTTTAAAAATTAGTAAAATACATTTTAGAAAATGACAAGAAAAACAATACAGTAGTTCTGGTTACTTTCAGTAATAAGCCACTAATTATTAATATGATTCAGTTTTTTCCTTTTTTTTTTTTTTTAAGCATGAACACAGGTAACATAGCTGAATTAAAAAAAAAAAAAAAAAATGGAACAAAGTCTTATGAGTTCCTTATCAGGTATAAGTGTTTAAATTTCATATTCACAAAAGTGACTGAGAAGTCCAGCCATTCTGGAAATCAAACCACTTCTTTACAGGCCCTAACTTAGAAGCTAGTTGCTTTTTTTAATGCACTTGTGCCCAGGTATTTCTCCTTTATTCTTCCTAGTCTTCCAGTTTCTATTCTCTGCTTCACCTCCTGAGCTTTTGTGCTCAGTGCTTGGGTTTTGAAGGTGTATTTTGCTTTGCTTATTGTTATTTATTTATTTAAAATGAGCACTCTTTCCACTCCTGCCCTGATACCAGCACAGATACAGCAGCATGTCACTGGTAAGCAAAAGTGGCAGTTTGCATTAAACAAGACACTAAAGCTTCTGAAGCATTTTGGGTTCCCCATTGGAATGAGAAGTAGTGTGTACATGTAAGAGCAGCAGCTCTGCTGTGCCCCAGTTGCAGAATCCCATCCCCAGAACCATTTGTATCCACTGCTCTGCACACCCACCTCTGGAATTTGGGGAAGGCGGGTGGGAATGGAGACCCCCTGTTCACAAATGCTTGTCAAAGCACAAGCACCTAATGGCCATAAACCACTCTAAGACTAGGAATTTCTAAGTCTGTGAATAGAGCTATCTTGTAAAGTTGCACACCTGTAATTAAGAAATGACAGCAGTGATTGCTCTCTAAAAGGTTTAAGAAAATTATTTGCCTTTTTTTTTCTTTTGTGAAGTCTAAGAAGTTTTTTTGTCTGCATCTGCGTATGAACAATTCAGTATAGTGCTTCCAATCATAAGCAGGTAGGGAATGGCTGCAAAGCTGCAACGTCTAAGCATCCTCACGTTCTCCCATATTGCTCCCAGCCCAAGCTAAATCAGTACCATAAAATTCTTCCTGTGTTCACGGGAACAGACACTACCCAAATACATTAAAAAGAACAGTTTCCCCTCTGATCTTCCTTTAAGTTCTTGCTTCCTTTGCCTTGCTGTCATGTATCACTACCAAGCCATTCAGGATAAACTTGCTCCCCTACTACAGTCATCTGCAGCATCATGTGTGTTCCATACCCCTTCCCAAAGTGGAGAGCTCAGCAGCACCCAAGCAGACAGATTACTAAGTAGCAATATACTGGCCATCCTGTGCAAGAATGCAGCCACCCTGCAGCATGAACACAAGCCCTATTTATTCTAGCACCAATTGTGGCAAGTTCTTTACATTCTCCTGCATGATTTCTGAACCAGCAGCAGTGACCATCCCGAGGCTGAAATGGTTCAGAAAACCTCAAACTTTTTAGGTGCTCCTCCATATATGGACTCGTGCTCTTTTTTGCATTACTCTTACGCCATATGCTCTCCCTGGCTTCTCAGTTTAGCCTTTTATTTGTATCTTTTTTTTTTTTCAATAAAGGAATCAGAGGGTGTTCACCTGAGCATGAAGAAAAAAGAGCTATCTTACATTCAACAAGCAAACTAACATATTGACAGTTTTCTTTAGCTTCTAGTATCAAATCTGCAAACATGTCATCCTCCTTTCATGAAAAGTATTTTCAGAGGTATTAATCTAATGCACTGTGCTTCTAGTAATTAGTCAAAGTCACCTTCTATTGATTGCCTTTTCTCTATAAACTTTACTGACTGCTCCTTCACCTTTTTTTTTTTTTTTTTTTGGTGTTTTTATATGTATGTGCTTCACTAATTAAAACTCTCATTTTTCCTCCTTATTCTGTCTCTACCCATTTTGCTCTTTAGCAGAAAAGAAATGGTTTACAGATGAGCCGGATAATGCCTATCCCAGAAACATTCAAATCAAGCCCATGAGCACTCACATGGCCAATCAGATCAATCAATATAAATCAACAAGCAGCTTGATACCACCAATCAGAGAAGTTGAAGATGAATGTTGACTCCTTTGAGGCCAGAACTATTTTTTTAAAGCCTGACAAACTTCGTGAATGGTGATGTGACATTTATTCCTCTTACATGCTGAACCACTGATGGAGAAGTTAAGAAGGGCAAGCTTAATGGGAAAATAAAGTAGACAGATCTCTGTTTGTCTGCCTTTAATATTGCTTCCACGTATTTTGGAAACTATTATTTCATTTATAAATGAACATAATCAAAACTAGTCATGTATAGCCTCTGATGTTTAAAATTATTTTTGTTTATTAGAAAAAAAAATATATTTTTCTTTTTTTTTTTCATTGTCAAGTATTTCCCTTAAAAAAAAAAAATAAACTGCATATGTGGCCAGACTCCTAAGAATTTAAAAAACCCCAAACTTCAGTCTTTGCTTTAAAGGAGAATGATGGTCACAGTTATAAAAACATGTAATTTAGGGGGACAAAGGATATATTTACAAAAAAAAAAAAAAAGAAAAAAAAGAAAAAAGGTCCAACTTGTATTTTAGTAAATCAAAAAAAAAAAAGAAGAAAAAAAAAAAGAAATTTCAAAAAAAAGAAAAGTTCACCGAAATGTTTCTTTACTGGCGGATGTGTATTTTGTTCCACATTGACACCAGCTCTTAATAAACTGAACTTATTTATTTTCAAAGTTATATTTTCGTACATGCAACATTCTTCCAAAATACTCTTTGTTTTATTACCACACACAGATCATCTTAATTGCTAATGACGTTGAGGTCCAACAAGCCCACACACTCTGCGCCTTCTCCTCTCCACACCACTTGCACACACAAACTCCCCCGGCATCCTTGATCACTTTCTGCCACACTAGCACAGTGACCGCCAGCACCCTAAACCAAAGGCCACGTAGATAAGTTGCTCATAGACAGCACTTGCTATCAATGGTGAATCTGACAATTCCACTCTGCTTCCCGGCAGCAGTTGCTAATTCCAGGAAGGCAAGCTTGGCAATTCCTCTTTTGCCATGTATTTCAGTGCTTTAATCCAGGGTGCATAAACAGTGTGTGAAATCATAAGTTATAAATCTTCTCATCTACCATATTTTGTTAGTTCCTTACCTCAAAAGTGCTGATGTCCTTGCATCAGTCTTGTTTATTTGGTTCAAATTCTTCCTGATACGTGTAGAGGTTTAGCTCCAGATCTTTGCACTTTGGTGATATCTCATACCCTGGTAAAAGGCACAGAATATCCTTTTGGTGAGCTCAGATCAGGATTAAAACTGGTAACATAACCTTACAACATGCTGTTCTCGGTTAATTCCTACACACAGCAACTTTTTTTTTTTTTTGGTTTGATGTAACCTACATTCACTTTGCTAGGACACAACACGTAAAAGTACAGAAATAACCAATTAAAAAATAAAAGCAATGAATGTATTTATTATGAAAATTTACAAAAGGCCTTTGATGGGTGCCTTTTGTGTTAGTAGTTTCACAAAGTTGCCAACAAGCTTTACAGTCGTCAGACAAAAAATGTGATGTTTCATGTCTGTGCTGCAGTATGTATCCACCCAAGCATTTGCTGTTCTAAATGACTCAATAACTCTCTATCTCAGATTAGCAACATCTAACACAGTTGTCTGAAGGAAAAAAAAAAAAAATAAAAAAAAAAGGCTGCACTAATAAGGATTAAAACAAAAAAACATAGGACCCAGTCATCAGGAAAGGCAGGTTTTCATTGTGCAGGTCAACTTTAGGCTTTGTAATTTTGCAGAATTGTTAAAACACCACAATAAAACATACTGTGGTACTTTTAGAGAAATATCAGTGAATCAAACAAATACAAAGCAGATGAATTTATTGTGAAAACAATGATGTCCACTATGTAATCCAACATTTAAGATAAACTATCTCAGCTTTAATGTTTGTCCACTGGCTGCAGTACAAATATAACCATACTAACACCTAATAGGCTTTATTCTGGAGTGACTTCTTGGACTGTGACTACTTTGTTGTTACATTTTGTAGAATAGCTATTTAAAGACAATAACAAGACTTGTTAATACAGTATCTGTAAAATTGGATTGTTTAAAATATTTCACTCTCCTACAAAGCAACAATGTAAGCAGTTTATCATTATTATTTAGGGCATTTTAACCCATTTCGCAGGTCCCAAAATAAAAGATGATTCTGATGAGTTCTTCCAATCTATGCTGCTTCAGCTAGTGACACATTATAATCTATATCCAGTTTCTACTTTGGGTCATATTAAGCCTTTACTTTGAAGTCAGTGCTCCTTTTTCATTTATGAACTGTATTCATATTATAAGCAAAACAAAAAAAAAGCTGGTACTGAGTACAGGAGAATTTTTGAAATTTGTGTTCAACTTCACCAAGTAGATGTGGTTTTTTTTTTTTTTTTTTTTTTTGTCTTTCTGTAAAAGACTGGGGTTTATTGTAGGGGCATAGAACACTATATCTTATACTTTATCATATACAGTGCCATTTCTGAGTGTCCTTCCTTCAGAAGGGAGCATTCACTGGATAAAACATACTAGTGACTCAAATACAACACTCCTACCTAGCTAAGGTTTGTGTGTGTCTTTGCCCGGCTTAACTGTTACACCCCAAAATATCATCCTGTCAACTTGTACATAGATAAAGGACATGATCTAAGTACACTTACAGTGTCTGCCAGCAAAGATAGTTCCACATGTAATGATAGATAAAACAACACCTGCAGAGAGAAAAACAAGTATAGTTACAGTTTTGCATTTCCATTTATAGAAAAGCTAAGAGCACTCAATAATCTTTTCTTACTCCTCTTTTTGATGATCAAAGACACAGGACTGACTTCTGACAATTAGATGGCGGAACATGAAGAAAACCTGTTGGACATCTTTGGCATTCAGCCATTAAAGGCTACAATAAGGTCAGCACCAGTGTTTGGATATAGGCAGTTACATCAAGGCAAGTGGCCTAAGTGACAGCTAACAGACTGTAGGATATTGGATGTAGAAATAAGTTTTTGATCTTTATTAATAATTCTTACTCCTTCCTCAAAAGACAACGACAACCAAAAAAAAAAAAAAAAATAATTCCAGTTTTTTCATTAATTGCCTGCGCAATTAATACACACTAAACAATTTTGGGTTTTTTGGTAACTCAGATAGAGAGTGTGTCTCTGTGCGTGTTTGCATCGATGCATGTTCACACATGTATGTGTGGACATGTATTCATATATATATATTATATGGTGGTGTGTATGTGTTTGATAAAGAGTCATCACAAGGAGATGGTCATTTTTTAAAGGGGTAGAGTGGGGTGAAGAAAGACACAAAAAAAAGAAGAAAATCTGTGACTTACAGAGTAGCACATGGAGAAATTTTACCTACTGTTTCTTCTTGGTTTGACCAAAAAAAGCAGCCATTCCTGTTAGTTATGTTAATGGTTCACTGACAGTCCACTGCAGAAAACTCTCTCACTGCTGAAGGAGACGTGTGCTCCTGGCTCCTCCTCAAACCCACGCACAGGCGTGCTCCCACGTTTCCGGAAAGTCTGCTGTCTCTCTGTCTCTTGGCTATTATTTAAATTTGGCCCCTGAAGCCTGTTAAACACTAAGATGAAAGGCTAAAATTGTCTTCTGATGAGGTGTTGTTTGGGTGCCAAGCACAGCAAAAGTTAAGATGTAAAGAAAATAAGATTCAGAGTCTAAATGCATTTTTTTTAAGGCCTCAATGTAAGATGATAACTATACAAAGTATTCATTACTGGGGAAAAAATTGCAAACATTTCCTTGTATTTTTCAAAAACTTTCTAAAACTGTTACCTGCATTTTAACAGCTTTTCTTCTTTCAAATCAGCGTTGATGGCCAAACAGTAGAAAGTACATGTAGCAGAACATACAAACCACTTGAAGTGGGGAAGTGGGGCATGATCAGTTACAAGTACTACAGGTTAATGAACAACCTTGTTACTCCATCTGTAACACAATGGGACCCTGCAGCCGTAAGCACGTGGCTATTTCCAGTTCATCTTTGATGGGAAAGCAGGTGCTGCTTATACACAGTGAAGGCCAGGAGCTTCAGGATAATGAGGATCCTGTGACCCTTATTAAGCCACACAGATGTATTGAAAGAGTCATCAGCAGCTTACATGCTGTTGTAGCAGGCAGCCAGGTTTAGTCTCACTAAAGATATTTTTTTCCCTATTTTTGAATTTTAAAGAAGGCAAACACCACCCAATGACTCAGGCAGCACGGATGTGAAAAGACTTAATTGCCCTCAGCCAAATGTGGAAAAGGGGAAAAGTAGTTTGTGTGTGATGTACAAGAGACACTACAAAAGCATTGTCTGTAGCCTTTTATTATAGGGTGTTGGGTGGTTGCCAGCAAGCTGGTGGTGGTTGTTCGGGTTTTTTTGGCCAGTGTAAAGATTTGCATTTCTTGAACTCTTGACAGAGCAGAAGAAGAGGAAAATTATAACAGCACATTCTCATTCTGATAAGACTGTATTTGTTGGGGTTTGTGTGTGTGTAAACTACATCTAACAACTACTGCAATAATTGGATGCATAACTAATGTATAGTAAAAAAGCAATAATTTCTAAATGGGTAATTATGCATGTTTTCACTGCTTGGTCACTCACTGGCAAATCCATAAACATGTAGCAACTTCCCTGTTCTAGCTGACTCACATGAGCTCGAACTTAAAAACAGAGCGGGTGCTTAAATGGTTTTATCAAAAAGTATGTTCGTGAGGGCTTCTGGATCCCACATTGAGGTCAGAGTGTGTGGAGGGGTATTTTGTTTTTAAAGCTGTTATCATTGTGCATTTCCTTAGCACAAAAAGAAGCGTGTGTCTGACTTCTAATTTCTAGTCTCAAATGTGCGTAAGCAAAACAACCAAGTGTGTGAAAGGTAATGTTATTCAAAGCGAAAACAGAAATCCTTTCCTGTATTACAGTGGATTGGCCTGGGAATATCTGTCAAAGTCAATAGCCAATGCATAGAAAAATTCAGGGGAAATTTTCTTTATTTTCTCTGGTTTGTTTTCCTTTCCCTGCCACCTCAACCACCAATATCCCCAACATTTGAATGAGCACTTTTTTAATTTTTTTTTTTTTTTTCATTCTAAGGATGTTAGAACAATCCCAGGTTTAGGGGATATAGTGCTTTTAAATTCATTATATATGCACACCAGGTCTCCTAATATTCTGTTAGCGGGCATAGTATTTGTAGTACTTTTGTACAGAGCAACACTTGTAGGTGTGAGTACAGTCCCCATCCGAAATAATGGAAGGAATGGAGTAGCTGTTCAGCTGTTGCTGCTGCCTAGGATGGTACATAGGCCTATAGTACTGACAACTCTGCCCCAGCATTTATCAAAGCTGTATTATACAAGTAATGTATCTATTCTGCACAGATATTCACTCTTATAGAACATGCACCCACATTGAAACGATATCGTTTATAATGTGCAGTAGTCTATATAACCAAGTAAATTCCACTGAAGTTAATAGAATAGGACTGCTGGACTAATGTATCTATTTTATACAATGGTCAAAATGAGAAGGGGTAGGGGGAAGGAAGAAAATACAAAATACTTTTTTTTAATCATTTTGGGTCTAATTAAGAACAATATCTAACTAAACACAGTAACGCTGCATCTAATTAGAACCTTAGCGAGGTTGAGAGAAAGCTTCTTAATGCTTCAGTCAATGCATTTTAGAGAAGATCTTTATAACTTAAAAAAAAAAAAATCAACAAACCACCACCAACACAACATATATGCAGGTAAATATATATAATAGAAAAGATTTTTTCAGAAATGAAAAATTTGTCATATGAGCACTTTGTTGGCTGGACAATAACTAACAGGAACCACGTGAAAAGGTCAACAGATGTTATCTCAAGTTTTCCTTAAGTAGGAGTTAAAAAAATACTGCTTCTACCATGGTATAGCTTGGGACACATACACTTATCCAAAAAAAAAGAAAAGTTGATGTAACTTTAACTGCTGCATTTCTGTAGAGTTCAAGGCTGATAGTTTTTTCTTTCTTCAGAAAAAAACACATACACACAGACACATATATAGACTATATTTTGATGGCTACACATGTCTATTTAACTATGGTTTGGGAGTGGGGTTGAGGAATGTAAACTGAGAACCAGCTATCATCTTAACTTAAAAGTTCATCAAGAAAAAGGAGTATGACTTCATCATTTTACTTTGTACCATTACGGGTTGGTGAGAGAGAACAAATGCTGGTGCTCAGAAATGATCTACCTGACTTTGTCATATGTAATATCCAGTGATAAATATATTGTCCTGTAAAAAAGGTTTGTACATAACTTGTACATGGTTTCATTTTGTATTTTTCTCAGATTAAAATTTATGTATTTGTGTTCTAAAAGCAGGAGAGATTGCTGTGTTTTCTTTTTTCCTCTTCAAGACAGGCTTTGTCCCATAAAGTTATGCAACATGCATCACCAAGTAATGAATAATACTTTATTCACTAAAATAATGCTATTAATACCTCAAACTAAGCCTAACCTAGCTGTTCACTCTCCGGAATCAGTCCCTTCCTAATAGTAATTAATATCAGCTGCCACGGAGAATCCTGTGAGGACTGTAAGTGAATAATTCTGCAGTAACAACAAACGTCACCCTAACACCAGTCATGCAGTCAAATACAATTATAAGCTCGTATGATTTAGTTGCTTTATATGGTTGAACAGAACATCTCATGGAACCTTTAGCTTGGACATAGGTCAGGTTATGATGGATTGATAATTTTGCTAAGCAGTCCAAAGATTTTCTAATCTCTCATGACAAGTACATTTAAAATTTATTTGAAAGATTTGGACTATGCTTCTTCTATTGCAGTGCAGGAACTAGGTATAATCCTACATGCAAGTGTACAGTTGTTTTAAGTTTAAGAATAATTTAGTCTCCTGTTGGAGTCTGTAAGATTGCATGCATGTGGCTGGCATTTTGCTATTTAAAATAACCTTATCATTAAAGTTACCATCATTAATCTTCTGTGCAGCAGCATCACCACCGTGATTTGTAATCAACCACAGTATGATAAACCTTGTTTTGATTCTGAATCATGGAGAGGAAAGAAGAGCAGAGCACTGCAAAAGACCCAGTTAAGCATCCAAAAAAACCCCCAAAAGTCCAAATAGTTAATTCAGTCCTAACTTGGACCTGGTATAAAATGGCTACACTGGTGTTTTCTAAGCAAATAGAGTGTTTCAGGGGAAAAAAAAAAAAAAAAATCAATGCACAACAGTATTTGTGCAGGACTACGGGGAACTGTGTAACAAACAGGCTCAGCACCACTGTCAGTGAAGAAAACTGGTCCAGCCCTCACTGAGTGCACCTGTCAAGACCATCCTTAGGTACTTTCACTGGAGAAGGGAGTTTGTATACCATAAAAACCTTGATGTTGGCCTAGAGCAGTTTAATAAAAGGACTACTCTATGTTAGTAAATCTGCATGGAGATGTATACTAGGTCTACTTTAGATCTTACTCCTCCATCTCATGCTTTTGTGGTGTCAGGCACTAATTAGTAAGCTTGACTTCTAATTACTGAAGGCATATGATAAGAAGAAAGTGAGGGACAGCCATGTAAGCCACCAGGAACAGGTATCCATTTTAAAACAGGAAGATAATTCTTCATCGCAGGTTTAATCAGGTGTCTGCTTCCTGCACAAGGATCCATATCACAAAAGTAGTATTTATCCATACATAGTTGTTCATTAATATATGAGTGTGTGTTTGGATGTGAATATTTTTATCTGCATGTATACGTCACTACCTAATAATTTTTTTTAGGGTCTTGACTGCTAAATGGCACAGCTTGCTGTCCATAGAATAGCTAAGCTAAGAAGCTGTTTCATTGTGTATCTACAGTCCTGTTTACTCACTAGTACAAAGGTTAGGTTGAGCAGCACCCTATGCAGTTCCTCTGGAACGATGTGGTAGTCCTACTCAGCAAGTGGTTGCACTGAATGAACAGGCTGCTCACACATTTTCTGGACTACGAGGCAGTACTACTAGTCTTCCACAACACTTCAGTTAGGATGCAATTGCCTTTTGCTGTATATGATGATAAATATAAATTTTGGTTCAAGCTAGGGAGGTAATTTCAAAGGCAAGGTCAAACGTTACATATACACACACACAAAGACTCTCAAGTATCCTGGGACTAGACCAACTGCCAGTGTGTTGTGGTTTAACCTCGGCTAGCAACTAAGCACCACATGGTGGGATGGAGGAGAGAATCGGACAAGTAAAAGTGAGAAAACTCAAGGTTTGAGATAAAAACAGTTTAACAGGTAAAGTAAAAGCTGTGCACACAAGCAAAGCAAAACAAAGAATTCATTCACTACTTCCCATCAGCGTTCAGTTGTTGAGCCGTCTTCAGGAAAGCCGAGCTCCATCATGTATAACGGTTACTTAGGAAGCTAAAAGCCATTGCTCTGAACACTGCCCCCCTTCCTTCTTCTCCCCCAGCATTATATACTGAACATGATGTCATATGGTATAGAATATCCCCTTGGTCAGTTGGGGTCAGCTGTCACAGCTATGTCTGCTCCCAACTTTTGGTGCTCTCCCAGACTACTCAGGGGTAAGGTGGTATGAGAAGCCAAAAAGGCCTTGTCTCTGTGTAAGCACTGCTCAGCAATCATTAAAACATTCCTGTATTATCAACACTGTTTCTATCACAAATCCAAAACACAACCCCATCCTGGCTACTAGGAAGAAAATTAACTCCACCCCAGCAAAAAGCAGCACATAGGGCAACAGTATCTGGCTAAAACAAGATCCTAATCCAAACAGGAATGTGAAGCCACTGCATGATCTGAACAAGTTAAGGAGAAAAAAAAAAAAAAAAGATGAGAAGGAAGATGGAAGTAACGCAACTTGCTATTGAAATGGAAGACATTTCGGCAATTCCTACCACATTATTCTTTTGTAGATGTATATAAAAGCTGTGATATAACTTGCAGTAAAGTATATGAATAGCCTCAGAAAGCTTGAGATGTTACTGCCTCAAAAGCTGTGTGCCAGGCAAAGGACACAAGCGAATCCTGCTACTAGTATTCAACGGGACATCTCTTGTCCTACAGTGCAAGAGAAAAACCCATGCTACCCCAGAATTGTCCTAAGCAAGCTGGGATGTCAGGCACTTACCCGCATGCACCTTGCTCAAGGCATCGGGTGGGTAGAAGGAGGGAAGCTTTAGGTCCAAATCAACAGCATAGTTTCTCATCCAGAGCCCTTTGCTGGGCCTGCTTGCTACCTGACTCACTGTTTGCTGGCTCTCTCATATATAATCACACCTGGAGAGTTTGGAGAAAGGCTGCATGGCTGGGATCTGCACCTTCATAGCCTGGATCTGCTACCAGAAATAATTTATTATGTAATTGCATCCTAAGGAGATAGACAAATTACAAATGTGAGTGAAATCAAGTACGAAAATCTTTACAGTGTATCGGAAGAAAAGGACTTGTGCATTCAGGGCGAGTATTTGATAAAACTTTGCAGATTTTGATCCTGGCTCTTCCATCCTCAAGAATTCTTTTCAAGAACAAGGGATTGAAACCTGTTACTATCCACATCAAGGGACCAAAAGCAGAAAATACAGGAAGTGATATCTTCATGTCTGTTTTTTGTCACTTATCTGCCTCCCTCCTAGGGAGGAACTCCATTTCTGAAGCCAGCACTTATTCTTAAAATGCAACGGTGCGGCCATACACTGGCCTTTATTAAATCAATTGCTCTGAGTTCATATTCAGACTTTGTTTTCTGTAATGGTTCTTTACTCTTTTATACACAGCGAGTTCACTATGCCTGGCTGTTTCATAAGCTAGTACAGAGACCTAACCCTTCCAAAAAGGCATTATGCATCTAAAAAACTCTGTGAAAGAAAATGGGGAAAGAAGAGAAGGGACAAATAACTAAAAAATATCCAAACATAACACAACAGGAAATAAAATAGGCAGATTTCATTGGCAAAGATTTTGTGCTGTCTTGGTTAAGTCAGAAAAAAATTATGTATCCATGAGCACTTGAAGTACGTAGTGTTTCTGCAGCTAAGCTAGGTCATAAGCATGATTTCCGGCTATATGTACTCGACTGACCTCTTTAAAAAACACTACCTCCTTCCCTTCCCACAATCCTCAGGCCTGAAAACACATATATATTATTATAAGCTCTTTTCAGATCATGCATTATGCAAAATTTTTCATCTACCGCTGGGTGCAGTTTGCCTATTTCTACTTTCCCATTTATTTCCAGCAACTAGATGCTAGTATCCAGTCACCAGACACTTTCAATCTCTGTCAAAAATATCTTACTGTTAGGAGGAGAGCGAGATCTAAGTGTCCCAGTGGATGTGTTGGAGAGAGATGCTCTCTCCAACCTCTCTGGAGAGAGGTGCTCCAGAGCACCTTTTTTTTACTACTTTCTTCAGTTTCCGCTTTCTTTCCCTGCTTGGAAGAGGAAACTCTTATTTCCAACGTCTTTGTTTTCTTAGGCTCTCCACAGAAGTTTGCAAATCAAACCACAGTAAAGACTGGTAAAATAACACATTGTATTTGAAACTTCCGATTTTGGAGAAACTGTAAGCATATCTGTTTTTTTCAGTGCACTCATTCAAGTGTTATCCAGCAAACTCATCTAGGTAGACATCAGATGCAATACAACACACATTTTGAAATGCATTTATCTCAATGAATGGTGCAAAACAAATCAGTAAATGTTGGTTTTATCATGGATAAAAGACCTTATATATAGGGTGCGTAATCCGTGTGCGCAAGCTGAATCAGGTAGCCTTCCGCCCCAGGCCTACAGCTTGAATGCAAAGCTTTTTTAAAAGCCAATACCGTATTGGTTTAATGTTTGGAATTGATAGAAACAGGACAGGTTCCTCTGCTTCAAAGATAACTTTGGTGATACCAGTTAAATCCAAGAAAGGCTACGATTTGCACATATATATATTTTCCCACTGAGGAAGAGATCATTTCAAAGATAACTTTTCCTTGTGATAGACTTTCTGAAGTGTGCTGTAAAATTTGCTTCCTATCCCCCCACTACACGTGATCAGCCACATCTGTTCTGTCTTTTCATATTGCACAAACTTCATTGCTGCTTCTGCAATATCCTAATCAGATAATGAAAACTCCCATCCTTCCATCATCCTGTATATGGACATAGCTGCAACAGAAAAATAATAAAAATGTGCAAGACTGTGGAATTCACAGAAACCCAGAAAGTTATCAGGTTAGACTACCATATTGCAGGAGTTGCTCATCCCCCTGAGATCTGGAGCCTTCAATAGGGCAGTTGACGCCTCCTTAGGACCTTTTGTCCCCCACTGTGCCTGTCCCCAGGTTCATAGCTAGGGTGGTACCAAGGTACTGACAGTCACATCCTCCCCTACCCGGGAGCATGGTGACTTCACCTCCACCCAGCTGGGGAGGCAGGAGGGGTGGGACCCTCAGTCAGTTGACAGGGTCATGAACAAAGGAGGTGTTCAGAGTAGCTGAGAAGCTTCTGGACCGTTTTGGAATGCCCACAGCCAGATCTGACCAGGCTATAAAACAGGGTCCTGGCTGAAGACCCCCTTTGAGTGGTCTTCTCAGAGCAGCAGGTCTGTGACGCCATTTAAGGAGACTTCCCAGGATTGAGAGCGCCTCACCTCCTCCTGTGGTGAGTGGTTATTTTTCTCTACTGGATATACCCTTGAATGAGTCCTTGCCTAACCCAGGCAAGTGTGAGCCCTCACCTAACCCAGGCAAGTGATTATTTCTTCTGGACGCCCTGGAGTGAGAGGCTCCTAGTTTTGTTTCCTGTGAGTGAATGCATGTACGTTGTGGATTCTCGTTGTTCTTATGTTGTCATACCCCAATAACCTCCTCAACTGATATCCGAACCTGTATTTTATGTTGTCAGAGTGTAAATAATTGTATAAAGCCTGTTTCTAGTCGGTTTATTTGCTACGTTTTTCTGGCTAGGATAAAGTCTGTTTTGGAACTTGTTGTCTGCCAAAAATTGACTTTTGGGGTGCCTCCGTAACACACATAGTCTCCCACACTGATGAATTACTTGTTGAGAAACAGCATTTTACAGAATGAAATCTAAGCAGATTATTAAAATTACCAGATTATTTAAAAACTCATGGACTGCCTGGGAAACCTGGAAGGAGAAAAAGAAGAGGTGCTTAGGTGTGTAGACAATTCCACATGACAGTGAAGCTAGAGAGGTTTAATAAGAGGGGATTTGAAGCTGGGTAGAGGTTTGGGTAGCTGAGTAACTCAGTTTTTTGCATGGATGGCAAGTGTGACAAAGAAACCCTTTTAAATTCACTCATTGCTTCAGCATTCATATTTCCCTGCAGTGTTGGATCAGTTTCTGCAACGATACATTACTTCATCACTTTAGGTTCTGCAGATGCTTTTTGTATTTGGCCTCTGTCCAAAGAATTTGTAGGGAAGATCATAGCACCAAGCAATGAAACTCCTTACAGCCATTTGATTCAATTTGTTGAAACTGGACTTTCAATAAATAGTTCTGTTAATGTGTGCTTGAATGCCTGCAGGGTGTTTTGTAGGGAAATCAGGAGGCTGGGCTTTGTAATGCTCCTTCGACAACTCAAATCTCACTGAAAAGCATTGTTCTGCCCAGGATGAAACCAACCGCCTGCTGAGTGCAGGAGAAGCTCTAAGTAAAGGATTATTGTCCTTTCTAGTTTACACTCTTTGTTCTAATCAATTATAAGCCTCACATCCTTTGCTTGCAAGTAACAAATCAAAACTGTCTCTATAAACAATGTGAAAATCTATACTTGTTATAAAATATGCTTTTCATCCACCTTTGTTAGAAATATCCAAGATACACCTGGAGATCCTTTTCAGAATGAAAAAGCTTGCGGTATGACATGCCTAACTACAACAATGCAAATAGTACCAAATACCAGCAGCAGAACATACTTAGTTTTATCCCCTATTACATGCAGCTTAGTTGTGTGTGGTAGTTTTAATACTTGTATCACTATTTCCTACCACTAAGATACACCTGAAGAATACTGATTAGAGAAGCCCTCTACAAAACAGAACCTTTTCCACCTCTGCTGGCACAGGATATGAGTCCTGGAAGGAATAGAGGTAAAGTTTATTCCTATTGCTCCTTTCAAACATTGTGGTATGTTACACAGTGACCACTGGAGAGTTTATATGTGGCCTGGGCTTTGACACAACCACTCTGGCCCCCCCCAAAACAAATAACAAAAGTGCTTGCAGTCATAATAATAGCTGTATCTGCAGTGTGATTTGCATAGTTATTATCTGTTTGATTGTTGAGTGTGGTTTTTTTTTTTCTATAGAGTCCCTTGTAATAAATTCAGTGCTGTTGGAAGCTGCAGGATCAGCTCATCATCCTCCAGCAGTTCTCTCATTAATACACCTCTGACCTAGAGGCCTATTGCTAGCGGGACTGAGACTCTCCAGCTAGTTAAATCACCTGTCCCTTGGCTATAAATGCTGTGAAGATATAATTATAAGGATTAGACTGAGACCATTAATTTAGAGCAAAAATAATGCTGTCTGTAAGACTCTGAACATTTAAATCCTCCAGGCTGAGTAACCCAATCCTGATAAAGCTTATGTTGTTGGACAGTGACCTACTGCTGTGTTGAAGTCTCACAGAACATGCTCCGAGGCTATGGTTACTTTCCATGGACTCTAGCATTATTGCATTTCATAATACCTTTAGCATGCTTAGTAAGCACATGGACCAAGCTCATGCCAGCAAACAGCAGTTATTTAACATAAACTGCCTTTTGAAGATGTTTATCAGTCCTGATTGTCTATGAAAGGAGTCTAATGTAACTGGATATCTGAGACACTTGAGTTTAGATGGAATTAATCTATGCCGCATACTCTGTGACCCCTTTATGGAAGACCAGTTCTGACGTACTGTGATGAAAGAAATTTTCATAAGGTGGATGGCTTGAGGTGACCTTCTTTTACAGCTCACCTATTCAGGAAAATATAATAATCGAAGCACAGAACATGAGTTTGCATTCTAACGAAGTTGTTCTTCAGCTTAGAAAGAGGAAGAATCTCTAATACCTATGATACCTCTCTACTTACCATGCCTCTGTTCCTGAAAACTTGTGGTTTAGAGCAATTTGCCCAGAATCCTTTAATGCGACAAGGAACTCCTTTCTAATGTACATAGGTTCATCCTCTAACAACTCTAACAATGTAATTATTCTCTTGCTATACATCCACTGGGTTTTTTTTTTTGTTAGTCATATAAAAACATCTGATCATAAATTTTGGCCTTTTATCTTGCCGTGTTACCCTACACACTTAAACATGTAGTTTCATTTATCTGTTTCTTGATCACATCGTTTATTTAAAAGATTCTTGCTTGCATTCTCCTCTTTCCTTTTCTCCATCACAGACATATGATCATCTAAGGAATCAATATAAATAAATTCCTGTGGGAATTTTGGCAGTAGCTCTATCTGCTTCCCCTTATTTGAAGTCTTTACTGAGGTACAACCCCACAATATGAATCCATTTAAGAATGTAGCCCCTGGGACATAGCTGAAGGAACAAATCTGTATATAAATCTGTATTCTATGTTTAACTTAAAACTAACCTTAAATGTAATTACCTGGAATCTGCTGCTATTTATTTGGAAAAGTTAGATTTCACATGTTCTGCAGATTCAAAAAAAAAAAAAGTCTTTGTAAAAACTCCATTTTATAAGACCAACAAAGAAATAAACATTGTTCAAGACAGTTAAGGAAGTGATGAGAGAAGGAGGAGGCATATGAAGAACCTCATTAGGAAGGGGTGTGCTGGGGAAAATAGTATGGAGAAAAGAGAGCAAATGGCCAAGCATTAAAACAGAAAAGCAGAAATGCTATCACAGAAAAGGAAACCAACTGAAAAGACAAGGAGGGGGGAAACAATGCAAAAGAGTTCAAGATTGGTGCAGAATGATCAGGCCCAAACTAATGAGCTTTTTGTCAGCCTCTAAAATCGACAGATCTACCATGTGCTTCAGCGAACTGTGGTTTCTTTCCACAGCAAGGCGGATGACTTTTTATCAGATGTGTCACTTGGTGAAATAATTGCCAGCAATAATGGTGCAATAGCAGCATACTCAGAGCACAATTTATCCATGTCTATTCTATCTTTCAACTTCAAAGCTTCCACTGCCTCACAGATCACATCAAAATGACACCTCTGCTGTTAATGACAGTGGTCTAATGTAACACAGAGAAGTCAAATCACTTCTCCAGATAGGCAGAATGCTCTCATACAGAAACTAGGCATGTGCACAGGTCCTGACATACATATTCAGATTTGTATTTGTGGGGAAGAGGGTGGGGTTGTCATACAGATTTATTCATATTTGAAACAGCCTGATTTTATAAAGCAAAAAATTCACTAGAATTAGAAGCGAGGAGGGACACAAGGAGTATGCAAGTTAATGGCTAGATGTAGGAAATTACCATTTCCACAGCCTACTGCATGGGTTAGCCAGTGTCAGAGGTCAGAGATGCGAGTTATCTTTAAATAAACAAACAAATAAATAAGTCAAATAAAGACAAACGTACCTTGAAATGCACACACTGTCCTTGTAGGCAAAACCCGCATATTCTCTGGATCTCGTAACTAACCAAGCTGCTGTGAAGCCCCTTATGGCAGTCATTAGTCGCGTAACAAAGAAAGCCAGCAATCTACAGTTCTCAAAAAGAAAGAATTGTCTGCTTATATTCCAGTGCTGTTTGGAAATTACCATAGAACAATAAATCTCTAGGTATGAAAAATATTCAATTTGCTTTCATACTATACAGAAACACACATGCAACCAACAGTGGCAGGGACACCATTTGTTTAGGTTTCATTAAGATACGTAGTTAAAAGCCTTACTAAAAGTGTCCATTTCTCACTTCAGTGATTAAATTTATTGCCTGAGGGTTAAGTAATGCTTCAGAGGAAAAATGAGGTTTAGGAATATTTTCATATTTCAGGAACTTTTCCGATGGAAACATTTCCTGAAATGGCTGCTCGGGTGGAGGGCTGAGACTTCACCATAGTGCATGTTTTCACAGTGTTTAATAGTGTTTAATATAGAAAACAGACAAAATAAACAGCTCTCAAACCTCCCCAACACCAAAAAAAAAACCCCACCAACAAAAACCAAAAACAAATCAGGTTTGGTGGGTTTCTTTTTTCAATTATTATTGCTATTCCACAAACATAGTAAGGAGGGCTTGGTTTAAAATACAAATAAAAGAAATAAATTGAAGAAAAAAGTTTTTAAAAAACATTTTTCAGTTTAAGTGTTTGGATGGTGAAAGGGAAAGACTCTTCCACAGCCATTAGCAGTGCACCGCTATTTGAATAGTGTATAGAATGTAAATTACTGACTGTATATCAGGGTGCTTTGGTGGCCTTGTCATTTATTGATTGCAGGCATATCTGAGCCACCTAACTTGAAAATCAGTGCTGGGAATCAGGTTTTGTTCCTAGACCACGATTTTGGGTCAGGGGACCACAATACTTCCGTGAAACTTGGTCATGGGGTGGGGAGTTTTACAGAGGTATGAAGAGGCTGTGTACATTTAAATACAGTGCACTGCAAAGTGCAGTGAATATCAACTGTTCCATTGCCTTTTTTTAAAAAAAATATTTATCTTAAAGTTGTCATACGTAGGAGACAGCAGAAAGATTGACACCCCTCCAGCTCCTGTTACCCTCTTCAGCAATGGAAACAAATTTCAAGCAGCATTCAGTATTTGCTTCCTGATTGCTGGGTAAACCAGAAAAAGGTGGATCGCATTTATGTCCACTGGGATGTATATATGTATGTATATAAATATAAAATGAAATTAGTATATCATTTCACACCAGTTATTAAACAGTAATGAAAGTCAGTCACTTGATATAGAAGAGAGAAAACAGAAACTAGCAACACAAAGTGAAAAGTTAGTTGCAGACCCCTGGAGCAGGGACTGGGATCCTGTTAGAGTCACTTTTGGTAGAAGTTACCTAAGTTAGGGACCATTGTACATAAGCAGCTGAAATTATGAAGCTCAGAGTGTGGGTTTAAAGGGTGATTGCAGAGCAGGGAGGGAGGAATGGGACAATGGCAGCTCACCTGTTAGGCCTTGTTTTGGGATAAAGAGGAGAAAATTGTGGGGTTTTGTGGGGGCTTTTATTTTTTTGGGGGGGGCGGGCAGGAATGGTGTGGGGTTTTTTTGGTTGGTTTTGGTTTGTGTTTTATTTGGTTGGTTGGTTTTGGTAGGGCTTTTTGTGTCTGTGTTTGTTTGTTTTTAATAAGGTTTAAATACACATGAAATCTGTGGCTGAGATGCTGAGGAGATAAAGGATGACTGCAAGCTTACAGTGAGGTCATCTTTAAAACAAAGCTACATGAGAAGAAAACTGGAGATAAACTGTGGATGGATGATGCAAATGGAGCAGTCAGTCTGGCAGCATTCATTCATATTATATTGTGACTTACCAGATATGGCTTCACACTATGGGAAGATCTGTTTCATTCTCAGTCTTTGTAAACAAGTTCTTTCTTCAAATAGATAGATGCTTCCATATATCTTCTTCAGCAGAGTGACACGATTTAGTTCTTTGTTAACTTAATTCTTTTGTCACTTTCTAGACCAGTTGTCAGCTGCAGTACTGGAGAAGCACTAGGACATATTAAGGAGTTTTGTCTTACTTTCAAACCAACTTATTTATGCAATAATTTCATGTAGTCTTAATTTTTCATCTGCTTGTGTTTAATTTATATCTTTTGTGTTAATTTATGTCCATGACCACTGACCCTTTTCTTCCCCTCCCAGAAGTCCATTTTCACTCATGTCACTGTATTAAAAAGTTGGAATCAGCTCTTTTGCCTTTATATGCATAGGCACCCCTCTGTCAGAAATAGTTCCCAGTTGTGCTCCGAAAGGTGACTAGAGTAGGTTTCTCCAAAGCTGTCCTGACTGTTACTTTGCTGCCAACCAACAAGAAATTTTTAGGGTAATTTCCAGAAACCACAGGGTGGAAAGGGTTTCTTCTGACCCAGAATGCAGTATTAAATGTCCTTCTTTCTTTCCAGTATCTGTCATATTGCTGAGAACCAATTAAAAGATTTCCATACAGACCTGCTGGAAAACGTGCCTGAACAATGCTGTCAGCAAGGAAATACAAAATTCCTTGGAATTCTCCATTAAAACCCACCCTCCTGTGCCTCTTGCCCTAGCTGTCACCAGGCAGATTGAGCCTGGAACAAGAGGCCACACATAAAAACATTAAATAAAGTCCTTAAATTGTTTTATTGTTGATTTAATTTATTTAGAGAGGCCAGAAAACTTAAAACTTCTGTTTTCTCAGAGATTAGGAGTGGCACATGAGGAATTACTGGAAGTTTCTCCTACCTACCCTGCTAATATGGTTCATCTATTACTCATAGTGACTGTTGTCTAAGGACAAAGCTATAATTTGCCTCTGTTAGGTGTTCATCCTCAGTGTTTCTAGTTTAACCTTCCCACGCTGACACAGTATTACTATCACATTAATTGAGTTCCAACCGGATTGTACTGGCACATTTCGATGTCATCTATCACACCATTTGCGAAACAATGGCGGTTTTCCATCCATCGTTAGCATCCTGAGTAAACGCTGAGTAGTAAGCTTAAAGGGAAAAAAATCTCTGTCTTCCTACACCCATGCCCTGTACCTATCATAAAACATTTTTTCTCTTTGTTTATATACACAAATAATATATATATTTGCATTTTTAATACAGAAAACCTTTTACTTATATAGACAATGCCAAAAATCCAGTTGCAGGTTTTCTATAAATTTTCAGCATGAAGTTATCTGGATAATGATTATCTTAAAATGTCCTACAGTTTTAATGCACAAAAATTGCTTTCCAAATAAGAGAAATAATCAACAGGACTGCCATTTTTTTCCTCATTAAAATTCATAACATTCTGACTAAATCTGTATAACGAATGCAAAATCTCTTATCTTGAGAGACATTATAACAACATGTAAAAGCATTTTGAGCTTTGTAGACAAAAACTTGCATTTGGTACTCTCAAGTATTCTGCTCAAATATCCTCAAATACAGAAACTGAGGAATAAGGCCGGATCTGAAACTTTGGGAAGATCAGAGAACATCTGTCTGTCACTTAGGGCAGAATTCAGACTGTTGCTGGACTCCTTACACAGAGTCTCTGGGGGTTTTTGTGTCATGATTTGACTGGACTTCTATGTTTCTATGCTATTTTCTTCATTTTTAATTTTTTTAATATTTAAGCATGCAAAGGCCCACTTTCGCAGGATAAAATGGAGAAGTAGTGACCCATCATCCTTTTGACAGTGAGTTCAGTTTCCCCGTAGGTCAGAAAATTCTGTACAAACTGCACATCAGAGGTGGTTTACACAAGACTCGCTGTGTATTCACCCTTATTTATGCCCACTGCCTTTCTACTGTTTCTTCAAATATTAAACATAGAGCTTTGTTTAAAGCACTGACCACCAGTAGCTGCTAAAACAAGTATACTTTTATCTATTTCACATTCTCCATTACATTTATATTAAAATATCACCATGGAAAAACCCCACTATATGTAAGTTCTTCGCCTCACAGTAGTAAGCATAGAAATGTTTTTCTCTTCACAATGACTTTGTAAGAATCCTTCTAAAACCTCTGCCCTGTAATCATCTAAGGACCCTAACTAAAAAGTGCTTTTAGAAAGTGCAAAGATATAATAGTCCCAAGACAAATCTGCCCTACAGTTCCATTTTCTACCATACAAACGTTTGGGAGTTTATCAGTGAAGCCACATTAGTCTTGATTTAAGGTCTTTTGACACATTATTACAGCACACTGCCATCACTTCACACCTGCCATTCTGTCAGTCAGAAGGGAGGGAGGGGAAACAATTTTGATGTCAATCAACAAATCCTTTGGGAGGTGTAACCTGTTAAGACATATTACCCTTTGCCCATTGCGATTTACAGGCTTTGAATTTAAAGGACATATGCCAGAAATAATTAAAGACTAATCTTCATTGTACTTGCTTATGAATGAAGGCATTTGGCACCGCCAATACATTTATATTGTTCGGAAGAAAGAGAAAGGGGACATGAGTGTGGTACTGCTACTCTTGCCATTTCTATTAATCAAGTGTTCTGGCTGGATATTAAAATCCTCTGCCCTCACAGAGGAAATATTTAGAACAGTAGACACAACTGTTATACTTGTATTAGTGTCCCAGAAAAGTACAGATGATTCCAGCATGATGCAAGGTCTGTAACATTGTTTATGAATCAAGACATTATTTAAAAAAATAGAAATGATTACATGAAATTATTGAAAACAATAATCTAGCAAAATAGGAAAAAAAATGGTGTCCCTTACATCTTATTGGCTACAAAAAAAAGTCTCAACCTGAAGAATTACAACTTACATGAGCACAGCTTTAGATCACCTTGCAATTATTCTGTTGCAGTTTACTCAAGATGCATGAAAGGACTGATAACAACCTCAAAATCTGAACTTAGGACCTAAATCTTGAGCTGAAGGACACTTCCCACCCCACCCAGCTAGGTTTTCAGAATGACACAGAAGACGCATTTAGAAAGCCTACTTGTTACTGTTCACAACTCATCTCTGGAAGGAACATCTTACCCTTAGAGTGACCTTAGAGCTACACCCTAAAGAAAATAGCTACAAAATGAGAATAGCTGTGGAGTAAATAAAACAACAGGCAGGGACTGTACAGCCCAGAAAGAACAAGAATTTAAAAAAAACACGTTGTAAATTTTTTTACACTATTGCACCATAGTACTATACACACAGCCTGTTTGGGCTAGAAATCGGATGGAACTGTGCAAGCTCTGACATGCAGTTGCCATGGCATATCGCCAAATCACTACTGGGGAGAACAGTTTTGGCAGCTAATCTGAAAAAAACTTAGGGCACATTGTTCAACAGGCAAATCCTACATCAATTCATCATCACTGGACTAGAGCAAGGGATATTCCTTTCCTCTAAGGAAATATGCTCTTTCCTACATCTTTTTCCTTCCTTACCTCCCTCATTATACACACACACACTGGAAAAGGCAACATGAAGATAGGGAGAAGAAAGCAATTGCTCTCAACTGTGTCACAGACCTTTAGGGACTAATACATCACCCTCCTAGAGAAGCAAATACAATGTGACATGTTCTACTCCTAGATAGTGTGGCTATCAAGATCACACAGGTAATTAGGACACACATAATACCCTCAATTTGTATTCACAAATCATTTGCATCAGGAGGACAGAGATTCACACACAGACAAAAGCATTATGCACATATTTGTTTATTAATTTGATCTGAGGAACCGGAAGAGCTATGTTATTTTTATCTGCTGATAGCGACAAAGGTGTGCACTGGTAACTGTTAATTTTCCATTGAAGCAAGTCTCTTTCTACAAAACATGGGAGTCATCTCACATATGAAAGACTATGCCTTCCCAGCTCTTGTAATTTAAAGAGGTACTCTGAGGAGGGTGGGAAGTTGACATACAGGTAAGAAAGAATGAGAGGTGGATTTTAATTTAACTTTTTACACAGAGGAAGGAGGAATAGGAGTGCTTCTTCAGCATCTATTTCCCCTCCCTTTTAAATATGCCATCTGTCTGACTAGGTACTCGTTGCCTCTTTTCACATTTTCATGGTACCTGAGCACCTCTAGCTATTACATTTTCCTCCATCTGCATTGCTTTCTGCTCTCTTGGGAGGTGGCTCAGACATGACCGTGTCAGCCAGTCCTTTTACCTCAGACACAGCTTGCTGTGGCATTCATTAACTTAACATACAACATCAGCAATTGTCCCCTGACTGTAAGCTATAGTGGAAGTGAAAAATAGTACACTGGTTTTTACACAAGAAGCTAAGATTTTCTAGGACAGACCAGAATTGCTGATTTCAGCAAATATCAGCACCCACAGTCACACATAATCCAGATGCCAAATAACTATATCTAATACAAGAACACAATACTATAAGCAGTGTCTTGTCTCATATTTTGTGGTAATAATAACATAAAGAAGCTATGTGGTTCCTGCTGGCAGCTGATGGCCGATTCTGCTTTTACTTTCATACGTTTAAAGCAACGCTGGCAATGGAGTAAAGCTGGTAGAAAATGTGATATGAATCAGTCTCCTAGTTTGAAGCTGGTCAGAATAGAACCTTGTCAGCCTGGAAGACTGTCGAATATGCTGTGACATTTAATCAACTGTTTGACTACAGGCTCACCTCTAGTGTCTGTGGTGAAGTGAACATGATTTCCCTCACCTTGCTTCACATCACACATCACTTTTCAGTGCACTGCTGTAGAGAGCTGGGTTATAGCCTTTTTT
The DNA here is from genome assembly GCF_036013445.1 of Caloenas nicobarica. NCBI lineage: Eukaryota > Metazoa > Chordata > Aves > Columbiformes > Columbidae > Caloenas > Caloenas nicobarica. Next base: position 24,857,731 of record NC_088251.1, on the reverse strand, counting down.
TTTCCCCCCCCTAAGAGGAACACAGTAACAGAGGTCAGCTACAGTCATGAATTTTATGAAAGGTTTGCTGGGAAACCACATTAAATGGCAACATCAGTCCATACATCAGCTCTGCAGTGCTCTTATTCCAAGACTCTGCAGTTGAGTGATTTGCAATGTACTTGGATTTCATGGCCATCATTTTCAAGCAATGTCATTTGCCTTGGTATCAGACACTTCGGCTGCACCAGAATCTGCCCACTATTCATCATAAATTTCCTTCAAGAAAAAAACCTTCACCAGAAACACTCAGTATCCCCAAACTCTGATCTCAGGAAGCCTTGGATATAAAACCAGGCACAGACACTTCAAAATACAATAGAGGCTGGAGAGGAAATGCTGAGAACTAAATTACTATCCCAGGATTCAGAAATGTAACAACTTTGGATTCAGAAGTGAAACAGAACAATTTCTTTGTGTTTAGTGTTTGAACTAACCTATCCTGTACTTAGAGCAGCCCAACAAAATAATGCAAAACAAACACTCATACCTCTGAAGACCCATCATCCCAAAAATCTCTATCACTGCCCCAACCCAGAGAAGCATATATTTTAGGCAAACAAGCAAAAAATTGGCTAACTAGTACTATTATTTTCAGTGTATAAACCTCCAGATCAGAGGCCCACTACATTAGCTTCCATGTGCACATAAAACAGAAGGCTAGATCTAGCAGAGCTTACTCTATGTTCAATTGTTGCTGTGATCCTAATCTTGCTATTTATGATACAGAGGCATACAATTAATATGACTGAGGTCAACAGGATGTTATTAAGTGTAAGATTAGGTCTATATCATCAACATGGCAAATATAACGTTTTGGTACAGAACAAAAATCAACAGAAGTGATTTTTTTTCCCAAAGAATATTTTTTCCAGCAATAATATTGCCTCTGTTCCCATCATGATAGCATATATTTTCTCCTGTGGTGAATCATATTATTGATCCTGGATGACAGCAGAAGTTTTAATATTGCAAAATATTCAGTTGTGTAAGTAATGCCCTGGTAACCACATCACAGATCCACTGAACTTGTCACTACACAAATGTGCTAAAACAACAGGCCTCTCAGTCCCTCAAAAAGTCACTCGAAAAGTAACAATAAACACTTCAAAATTGTAAGAAGTGGTGATAACATTTCCACACCACAGAAACAGTCTTTATCACCATGATTAAATCTAATGAAAGTCTCATAAAAGTAGTACTCCCATTGAAATGTCTCAAAATGCTAGACATTAGGCTGTAATCTTTACGGAGATCTTTCTTGCATCTTGGAAACAGTTTTACTGGCATATTCAAGAGGGCTCTCCATGAAATTTGCCATGTACTTTACAGCCATTACTGTAATAGCAGACCATGATGTATCTAATGGCCACATTAATTTTAGACCTGATTGCTCCTCGTGACGCATCAAAATCTCTTTCTTCTGTTCAGAAAGCCATTTTTTCATAACACACTTAGAAGGAGTTGTGTTGGCTGGTTATTACCATCCTGAACCAGTGGAAAGCACACAGAAGACACACAGATTGACCCAGGAGCCACTCAAAGCATAGAAGGAGAAGTGCCACATGCAAATCAGAAGTCTCAACAAGGGAAGGAGTTATATATCACAGAATCACAGAATGTTAGGGATTGGAAGGGACCTCGAAAGATCATCTAGTCCAATCCCCCTGCCGGAGCAGGAACACCTAGGTGAGGTTACACAGGAAGGCGTCCAGGCGGGTTTTGAATGTCTCCAGAGAAGGAGAATCCACAACCTCCCTGGGCAGCCTGTTCCAGTGTTCCGTCACCCTCACTGAGAAGAAGTTTCTTCTCAAATTTAAGTGGAACCTCTTGTGTTCCAGCTTGAACCCATTACCCCTTGTCTTACTGTTGGTTGTCACCGAGAAGAGCCTGGCTCCATCCTCGTGACACCCACCCTTTATATATTTATAAACATTGATAAGGTCACCCCTCAGTCTCCTCTTCTCCAAGCTAAAGAGACCCAGCTCCCTCAGCCTTTCCTCATAAGGGAGATGCTCCACTCCCTTAATCATCTTTGTGGCCCTGCGCTGGGGCCATATATTCTCACAACTTGGGAAGCCTGTTCCCAAAGTGGCTTCATAAATATAAGTTTTAGATGTCAGATGTCTTGTAACAACAGCAATAATTATACATGGATGCGCAGCCCTCCTAATTTCACTTACAGATTCTTAGGCCAGAAGTCTGTGTCTACAACTCTATAAAAACAAAGCACAAAATTGCACGTGTGATAGCAGCACAGTATCTGGCCTAGTATTTAGGAAAGAGCTGCACTTTTTTTCCTTATTTGAAAGAGAAGAAAGGCATTCAGTAGCTATGGACCCTTAATGGCTGGGAGAAGCAGCCATATCTTTTCTCGGTCTTCCTGCTCCCACATACATCATTTCTCTTGCAGATTTTCCAAGAATCACTGTTTGTACATCATCACATATCTACTATTCTGAATCAAAGCTTGTTTAACAAAAGGACTGACTTGGTACATTATCTCTACCTGTTTAGGTAGGCACTCTGTATCCATGACAGGGAGAAACTTTACCACTGAACTTAACTCCTGTTAACAGTGTGATGGTTATGAAACTCTACTTCTAGCAGACACATGTGCAGCCAGGGTTTACTGACTCACCTTGCTGTTGTTCTTAAGTCTCTGCTTCACATCACTGACTTGGCAGTCAGTCTGCAGAATGCCTCTCACTAGGACCAAGGAGACAGTGAGTGATTGAGCACGGTTCACTGGCTCAGTACTTAGAAAGTAAAATTGTACACAGAATTACAGTAGTAGATAACAGCCAGAATGGAGAGCTACATCCTTACAATAAACACATTTTTTTTACCTGACATCTCCTATATTTATTCAAAGTGAAACAGCCCTAGTCCAGGAGCAGTAGTTCAAAATGCCAACCAAGGATGCTGAGGCAGTCGAATGAAGGGGCTGGTAAGATGGGATCAAAAAAAAAAAAAAAAAAAAAAAAAAAAATCACAGTAAGCCTCCTTTCTATTTATACCATAAGAAACTTTGTATAAAGAGTAACTGATTGCCTCAAATCTTATCTCTATCCTATTGGTGGATCAAGAAATACCACGAAAGGACTGGCTGACCTCTTGACACTTAGGAGCAAGCGTTTACATGAAGAATTGAATCTGTGTTATTTGCACCAAAACTGAAGGAACTTGTACAGGAAATTTAAGTGTATTACAGAGTTTAACACCTGACAAATACTAAGTCTGAATCCCTTCCAGGTAATCCTAAAACCCAATGGTTGTGTGATGATACCTGACATGCACCCAAAAAATGAGTCTCTAGTGTCAGTTCAATGTTTAATATAGAAGACTCCTCATTAGAAAATGGCTACCAGAGTAAATATTAGCTTTAGTACTTGTTATTTTTTTACTATACAGCAAGGAAAAGCCCTCCCCCAACAGATTCAGGAAGAAAGTCAGAGTTCTCTCTTCACCCATTCTCAGCTCTCTACTTGACAAAGAGGACAAACTGATAGGGCATCTACAGAAAAACAACACCAAACAACTGCCCTGCTTCTCTTTACATTACAGCTGTTCTACAGAGCTAGAGTACTGCACTCTCCAGCACTGCCGTTGTGATGTTCTTTGCAAAAGAAAATGTGCACATCCGTAAATTTCAGCAGTAGAAATGGTTTAAAAGTACTGTCACCTTCTTCATTGTATATATAGCTTGGTAAATAAAGAAGAGAAAGTGTGCTCTTGGCAAAACCATTGGGCATTCTGTGCTCAGCCTTCCCTCCTGAAATAAAATACAATACTAAGTTTTTCACATTGGTTGGTTGATCTATGGCTCTGTTCCACCTCATCATTCTAGTATGATTCAACAAACATTAGAGAGAAATTCTTCTGTTTAAATCCTTTACTGCAACAGAAGTAAATATCTTACTTTTAGAAAACACATTTCTTAAAGATAAAATACAATTCTACAATACTCTTTCAGATAGATTTGCCATAAGTCAGATACCCTTGTTCAAATAATGGACTATGAACCTAATATATCTTGTGCCTTCAAGAAGTACAGAACTTGGTCTTATTAAGGTGCTCCATTATGAGAGTGTGTCACTGATAAAATGAATTGTTTTTCATCTGTGCTTGGTTGCCATTCTAAGTCTTCTCGTTGAATGAAAACGCAATTAAGGAGGAAAGTATTTAACAAGAGATCAAACCAAAATGATACAGTTTTAAGGACAGATCATTATTACAATGACATTTAAACTGTCATTCAGCTAAAATAAAATAACAATATAGAGCTGCATGGGAGTCTGGCAAGGGTGATGGGAACAAACCTGTTAATTCAGGAGGAAAAAACCCCACTTCATGCTGTAATAATACTTTGAATCAAGACCATTTGTTTTTCACTTCCTCCCTAAATTACAAATACAAATGGGAGCAAATTAACTCCCTTTTTCAGATGACCTGATCCAATATATAGCTGGACAACTCATATACCTAGAAGAAATTTTCTGATCTTCTGGTTTTCAAAGACAAACTTTCTTCTAAATTGCAGAGTATCGTTGACATTTGGGTGAAACTACTTCAGTGCATAATAAATCCAGAAAAAGTAGCTGAGTCCTTTTAATGTTTAGGGATATAACTCAGTCATATGTGAGGAAACAGTCCTTGTGGTATGCACAGTTACATGTATATGATAGTACTGGTCAGTACACTATAGTGTAAAATAGGTAACTGTAAGGAAATAAAAGCAAAGCTGTGAGAGGCACCAATAATAGCTGGACTACACATTATGGAGTGTAGCTCTCTTGAGGTGTAGAGATTTTATTTAGTTTTTCACCAAAGCATCATGAAATTATGCCTAATTGTTGCTCTTGAACACACAGTTCCAGCAAGGTACCTACTTGCATGTATCTTACTCTGTTTGCTTGTTGAGTCTATTTAACATTTAAATGTTATGTTAGTGCCAGAAATGGGATCAAACCAGGTGGAAAATTTTGATTATTCAAAAAATTATGGCCAAGTTCAACGTGCCTTCATCCCTAGTTTAGTTTGTGCTGTCTTTAATGACACTGCTTAATATCTTACCTGGAGCCTACGAGGCGGGGCTTTTTGGAAGAGACAGCAAAATCAGAGCTTCCAATTTTTGCTTCTAATTCTGCTGAAGGCAATGAATACCAATTCAACACAGTTGTGTCTGAAACTTTGCTTTCTTCCCTTAGCACCAGTATTGCTATGAAAGCTAGCCACAGTTTATTTATTAAATTCACTTTTTCTTCCAAAACAATAACAGAATGGGTAACTAATGAATGAATCTCACCAGCTGTCCTTACAGGGCTTATCTTTCCTGAACCATTTTTCTAGACCTAAATGTAAAGCATTAAAGGATCTGAAATCCTCTCTCATACTGGGTGATACTTCATTCTCTTCTTGCCCTCTCTCCCATCCCAAAGCTCCACTCAAGTTGTGAAGTTGGTCTGTTGTTGACACTGAGCAGGGGTCATGTAGCACAGTTCTTAATGACTAACAAGCTTTCAGGTTTATCAAAACTTGTACATTCATTTTAAAAAACATCTTGCAAAAGTTTAACTTGCAATGCAGTTGACAAGAGTTTCACTCCATGGATCCTTAACCTGAATTGCTACAGAGCAAGCAAAGGGGAAATTAATTGTGATCGCAAAAGTGCCATGGGACTAACTCACATCTGACATGAATCAACTTCCACTGCAAGCATGGGAGTATCTCTGTGAACACTGGGTATGGTATTTCATATGGAATAGAAAGACCTTTTAAAATTATTTTCCTACATGAGATAAATCATTTAAAAGTTAGTATAAAAAGAAACCACACAGCTTTAGTCAGAAAAAAATGCCTCTTTCTTTATTTTTTTCTTTGTTAAAGAAACTAGAGATCAAGGAGGTGAGGGACAAGCTGAAATTTTATTTACTCTTATTAACAAAAGGATATATTTTAAATGAGTTTTCTAATTACGTAGAGATATAACACACTGGTGTAGAGGTTGTTAAATCTCACAAATTAAAAGTCAAAAGCTGAACTGCAACCCAGAGTTTTTAGAGCACTCTCAGAGCTTGAAGAATTCATAAACCAAGTAAACCTTCTGACATAACTATAAAATGTGGTATAAACCCTAGGAAAAAATAGCCATCTTGAAAGGGTAACAGCACTTTTATGAGAATTCCAACTGCACCATGGCAACATCAACCCATCAAAGCAAATGAAGGGCAGTAAAACTAAAATTAAAAATGATGAAGGGGACACCAGCTTGCTAACAGCTTTCCAAGCTGTAAAGCTTTCAAATATTATCTCTTCATTGGTTTGTTCAATCACACACCCCCGCTACCAAGCTTTATCATATTGTGTATCTTTCCCATCACTGCAGGCTGACAGGTTTTGATGGACCTACACGTAAAAAAAAAAAAATAAATAAATATTTTCCCTCTTGGTGCACACCCCTCCTTCTTTCCCCTTATTGGTTCTTCTACATTGGTGCCAATGGTGACACCTTCTGTTTTTAACTAAAGCTACAAAAATCATGAGAGTTAGTTCCAAGGACTCCTAGCTACTTAGCTTCCCATTCCTCTCTCCTCCTTGCTCCACCCACATGCCCTGAGTCTGTCCCTATGGCCTTCAAACCCTGAACTTGTGGTGACTGCCTCCCAGGTGTGCTATGTATCACAGCACCTACTGTTTAGATATCCTCTCTTTAAATGTTCTATCAACCACACAAGCAAACGGTAATTTATTAATTTGCAACTCATCCATTGCATTGTAGCATTGCTTTTGAATTTTCTTCAATTCATTGAAGTATTTTGAGATATAGTATTTATGTAAGACTCAAATGCAGAGTCCCATGTATCTCAGAATGGTTGGGGTTGGAAGGGACCTCTGGAGATCATCTAGTCCAACCCACCTGCTAAAGCAGGTTCACCCAGAGCAGATAGCACAAGAATGTGTCCAAGCAGGTCTTGAATGTCTCCAGGGAAGGAGATTCCACAACTTCTCTGGGCAGAGCTCTGTTCCATTGCTCTGTCACTCTCAAAGTAGTTTCTCCTCATATTCAGATGGCACCTCCTATGCTTCAGTCTGTGCCTGTTGCCCCTCATCCTATCACTGGGCACCACTGAAAAGAGTCTGGTCCCATCCTCTTGACGCCCACCCTTGAGATATTTATAAGCTTTGATAAGAACCCCTCTCAGCCTTCTATTCTCCAGGCTTAACAGACCCAGCTCTCTCAGTCTCTCCTCATAAGAAAGGTGCTCCAGACCACTAATCATCTTTGTAGCTCTCCACTGGGCTCCCTTCAGTGATTCCTTGCCCTTCCCTCCATTCCCTTGTCCTTCCCTCCATTCCCTTGTCCTTCCTTCCCTCTCCACCTTGTCAACGAGAACTCCCAAGTCCTTCTCTGCAGTGCTGCTTTCCAGCAGGTCAACCTCTAACCTGTACCGGTGCCTGGCACTGTTCCTCCCCAGGTGCGGGATCCTACACTTGCCCTTGTTGAACCTCATTAGCTGCTTCTCTGCCCAGTCGCCCAGCCTGTCCAGATCTTGCTGAGTAGCAGCACAGCCTTCTGATGCGTCAGCCCTTCCCCTCAGTTTGGTGTGTCATCAGCAAACTTGCTGAAGCTATGCTCAGTCTCTTCTTCCAGGTCATTGATGAACAGGTTGAACAAGACTAGACCCCTGGAGAACATCAGTAACTACAGGCCTCCATCCAGACTCTGCGCTGTTGATCACAACCCTCTGAGCTCTGCCATCCAGACAGTTCTCAATCCATCTCACCGTGCACTCATCCAACCTGCAATTCCTGAGCTTACCTACGAGGGTGTTGTGAGAGACTGTGTCAAAAGTCTTGCTGAAGTCAAGGTAGACAACATTCACTGCTCTCCCCTCATCTACCCAGTCAGCCATACCATCATAGAAGGCTATCAGGTTGGTCAAACATGATTTCCCCTTGGTGAATCCATGTTGACTACTCCTGATAACTTTCTTTTCCTTTCCAAATAACTTTCTCATTTTAAAATGGCATTAAATCAGATCATAAGCATTGCATTTATGTTTCATTGTCATTAAAAAGATCTTATACTGCAAAAAGAGTTCTGTTAAAAGAGAATGTTAATAAAGTCGTAAGTAGAAGGGGTTCTATTTTAATTAAAATCAGTCATTAAAGGACCTCTACCTTTCAAAATAGAGTATTATTAAAATGTATATTCCTCAAACTATATGTGTGACAGCTCCCTCTTTTGGGGCAGAAAGTCCTTCGACTTTTACATATTTAAGCTGTCATTAATGAAAACTACTTGTGATTAAGCCATTGCACGTACTGTGTAACACATGCTCTATCTTAAGCTGAAAACAAAAAGTTCTCTGACAGTGTCTCACTAAATATGAACACTATCAGATTTGTTATTTTTTTTGGTTTCTGGAGGGAGAGAAAATTTTGTTTGTTTTCTCTAATCAACCAGATCAGTATGACTATCATGGCAGGATTTGAAAGACTGCACAAAGAAACACTGCATTCTTGCACAACTACATCAAATCAAACAGAGCAAAAATGGTCTTTTTCTTTTATGGTCCTACAAGGTGATAATTCTGAGAGCAACTAGAAGTTATATTAATTGTAGACATACAAGAAGATAATGTAAAGTAGGAGTAAAAAGTTTAGAGCAGAGGTTCTGCCCCAGGCTGAAATTTGTCAAACTGAATGTTATTGTTTAAGATTTTCCTGAGTGAAAGATTGGTTTTTTCCAGTACAAGTTAGAAAAAGGCAAATTCTAATCTCCAAAATAGATTTTACGCCTATGCAAGCTGGCTGTCGCTTGTCAGTATTTTGGATCCACCACTGCTAAGCCAGGTGAACCAGGATCTGCTCCTTCATGATCATCCTGCCTCACCAAGAACCTGAAACCACCCTTTCTTATTACACTTGCTAATCTTCTGAGTACACCCTGTTAACCTAAACAAACCTCCATGAAACTTCTGCAGTTATGCTCAGTAAAACCACACTACCAGAATTACCACAACTGAATTAATGCAGTTTGGGCTGATCAGTTTGATGAAACTTGTCAATGTTGACGAGTTCACAGATGTCTCTGTTCACTTGGCATCTTTTCTAGGCAGTGCCTGGGTTCATACAAATAAAGATGACTGAAAGTAACAGCTTGTTCAAGCAAACATAGAAGTGTCAATGACCACTGAACCTGAGGAAAAGGATATTGATGGAAACATCTGTTGAGCTTATTGCACCTGATAGTTAACATAGACATCCCACTGAGCATGGAAATAAGGGTTGCCTTTTTTCTTTCTTTCTTTTTTTTTTTTTTTGTTAGGGAACTAGCAGAGACTCCCACAGCTGCTCCATCAATCAGTTCAGGGTTTAGACAGCCACCTGAAACATTTGAAAGGTTGGCGGCCAGAGGTTGCCAACCCATGCTACATCTGAGGGATAGTCACAGAGGATGCTTGTAGCAGTTGGTTAGCATATAGGCTTCTCCAGCTGCACCAGTATCACAAATGAGATGTAAAGCCACACCTGCTGACCTTCAGCTTCAGGAAGCACTTGATTCAGTTTTGGTTTCACTGACTTTGTATGAACAGAATGCATAAAACGTAGCACAAAACATGTAGAAGCCTCTGGACTCATTGTCCTGCCAATTTTGTCTGGCCCAGTCTGTGTCTTGTGGTACTGAAGTTCAAGAAGAACAGGCTTCAAGCCAAGAAAGCTTTGATTTCTATTTCAGCAGTTGCTACCTATCATGGAAACATGCTCTTGGATAACTGGAGGGAAAATGGAGTTTCTTTGGGGTCATTGTCAAGAGATTCCATATACTTTTCTTGTAAAATTTAAAAACTTCAGCGAAGCCAGCTGTCAGTGTCTATTTTCTCACTGGTCTCAATTTATTATTGCAAGAAGCCCTATAACTGCTTCTACTGCCATTCTGGACATACTACTCAGAGCTTCATCCTTGCTCTTTTCCTTACAGAATATCGATTTCAGAGATCTGAGCCATGGATAGAGAATATGATTGGAGCTCCCACATAATTTCCTGGTGAGGCAGTGTCCACACTGTCTAAATGCATGAATAGGACAGGCTTAGATGCCCACAAATTGTATTTGCATTCTAAGTACAGAACTGCTCCTCTTAGACATCAGGAATCAGTGGCAATAAAATAAATCTTAACTTACACTCAGAAATATAAATTATTGGTTCTGACAGACTTTTCAGGATCTTACAGCTCAAGTATTTTCTTATCAATGGAACTAGTAAAACCAGTGCAAAGAATTAAACATTTAGGAATGTGAAAAAAACCACAATTGTATTCTGTATTCAGTGAAGATTCATTATTCATGACTTCACACTCCGAATCATAAAACAATTACAATGAACTCCATTCCAGTTTCTTTCTCATAGCAGATGTTGGTGTAGACTTTCTAGCAATTACAGTAGGGAACCCATATGATCCTCCAATAGCAATAATAGCTCATAGCTGGTAGATTACTATCTGTTAGCTCACTTGCATAAGCTTTCAACTTTAAAATCACAGCTAACTGAAAATTATAAATCAAAAAAACCCCTCATTATTTTGTCACAGTATTATCCTTATTACATCATTATTCTGATTAATATCTCATCGGATTTATGAGGAGTTATCCATAAATGTAAACATAAACAGCTAGCATACATGAGTAACTTTGGCTTCAAAATTCAAGATCTTGTTAGGAAAAAAATGCCCAACACTAACCACACAACCAACACCACACATGCCACCCCCCCGCCCCCCAAATCCACCAAATTCCTCCAAAACCTCAAACACCCAACCAAAGTAACCCAAGGCAAAAAGCCTACTGATAACAGCTTTTCCTTTCCAAAATACATAAGTGCCTAGTGTTCTGGAAAGAATCTTTCAACTTTTCTGGACAGGAAGAACTACTCAAATTAGAATCATCACTGATAGAATTTTATCCCACAGCATGCCCTATGGTATTACAGTAAATCATTTTGGAAGTTATGTCTCTATCAAATGATTGGAACTGATATTTGAAAAGGAAAACTACATTCCACAAAGTTTTTTTCAAGTGCTAAATATACCTACTTAGAGCCTGGCTGAAGAAGTTTATCAGCATATTATTTCTCTTTCTATTCAGAAAGTGACTGCATAAAAATTTCATATTTATTTTTATGTTTTTTAGCTAAAGAAATTTGCTTATGATATTGAAACATAAATCATCAACAAAACCCTGGTTCCCATATGTATGTTAATATTTTCTTCACCTTTGAAAGCCCTGTTGACTATTATGTGCTTCACACTAAACTGTAAGAAATTTACAGGACTGACTAATAGAACATTTTACCTCCCAACTCATATGCTGGTGGGCAGTGGAATGAATCATTAGTGATGAAATTTGCTATATTTAAGCCTCTTTACCTAGTGCATCTGCCAAGAGGAAAACTGACAGAGTCTCTGGTGTGCCTACCCTTGCACATGAAGAATGGACAAAAAGGTTTGTACTTGGGTTTACAGACATAATTGTATCATGCAGCTGGACGCAGGACAGGAATCCCAGTATCAACAGAAAGGAATGTGGATCAGGGAAATCAGGAAAAAGGCCAGAACTGTTTTGTGACTTGGTACAGTCACATAATAGAGCCACCTGCAAGAATCTGAAGCAAAGACAGAATGTGGCATACCAAAAAGGAGAGAAAATAGCTAAAGGATCAGAAATTATCTGAACTAAACTCTTGCACTGTTCCTCAAATTTAAGGCATTATTTCTGTAACCATAAATAACCTTTTGGACTAGAAGGTGGTAACCATACTCTTTAAATCAGTCTCAATCTACTGTTTCAGGCACCCTATTCTCTGCCATGCCAACACAAATCTAGAATCAGCAAGGAAAGAAATTATCTCCAGGGTATTGGTACTAGGCCTCCAAAGCAGATTTCTAACTTTTATGCTATGCTTCAAGAGATGAAGGATTTTTTTCATTATGCTTTTAGGAATAAGAATCAATGATTTCCCCTCAATCAAGCCCACAGCTCTGTTTGATTTCATTTTCTTATGTTTTTATTGTGTGGTGCCCTGAGATGTTTCTTTGATAAAGTGCCCCATAAATGGGGATTTTTATTGTTATTGTCATTGCACTTCTTAGGTCCCAAACTATACATTGTTGTCATACTAGCGTTTTAGACTGTCTGATTTTTCATTGCTGAGAAGGATTGATCAGTCTTGTTGCTCTTGCTAGTGAGACCAATATATTTTGTAATTAATAGAGTACTCTTTTGTAGAGTGCTAAGTTGGACTGGATGCCTAAGCAGAGAGTTATTCCTCTTTACACACAGCTGCACATTTATTCCAACAATAATATCGTATCAGTAAATAACAGAAGTAGGAAGCTTCCCAAGTGCAGTTCTGTTTCTTTGCTCTTTAATACAGTGAGCAGTCCATCTAATCCAAAAAACTGCTGTCTGAGTCCTAAGAAAAAACAAATTATTCTCAAATAAGCAAAGCAAAGGGCTTCAATGAAGGTCTCCATCAGAGAGAAATATTACATTTGGATTTCTAATATAAGCAAAGGGCGTGACAGAAGAGCTTCTAAAGACACCGTTTGGTGTCTTTTTATAATTAAACAGATTTCACAGGCATCTTATTCCCTATCCTATCAGCTTTATCCTACCTTCTTTAATTCTCACTGGCCTTCAGTCCAAATTTGTTAAACCACACAACACTGTTAGAGTACAGTGCAAAAAAGAGGTTGAAGTGGCCCACTCAAAGTCAAATTTGGCAAAATACAGCCTGGAATAAATGGTTACATATGTTAGAAAGTAGACTGGGACAAAATGTGTCAGGATGTGAATAGCATTGATAAGAAGTTCATCAAGTTTTGGTTAATCAAAAAGACATTATAAATGATCAAGTAGTGTAATTTAGATCATCATTCAAATCAGTGTTGAGTTTTACTTCACAGACTTGAATGCGATCACAGTTACACTGGCTAAGTCCACACAAATTCAATGGATCAATGGAATAATAAAAGACTTAAACCAAAGTAACAGAAGAGAATTTGCTCATCTCTTCTTGCACATGTATCCCAAATTAGATCTGCTCACACTTGACTGATATGAATACATTTTAGCATGTTTTATTATCGTAGCTCAACTGGTTCTAAAATACTATAGTGACTGGAGCACAATCCTTTTAAGTTCATACATAATCCATATAATTTTGAAACATATTCTCTGTTTAGTCTTTGGACCAGAGAATTGCTTCAACTGAGCTACAGAAATTTCTGCCAATTCTCAACTTTTATTGCCAGGGTCAAAATACTGTTCCAAAAAGAAACCGTTATTCCCAGTTCCCAAGTCAAAGTTGCAGAATTGGCATTTAAAGTAAATATAGTTTAATTTGCTTACAGATGGAGCGCAATTGATGCTGCAAGATAATAAATTTGAAGCCCTAAATAGCACATAATGGAGCCACTTTCCATGCTATACTACATATGCAGTTAGAGGGTGTGTGAGCTACAACAGAGAGCATTCTAACCACTGATGGACTAGGAAAAAATATGGATAAATATGGATTAAGATTATGGCAGTTTTTCACTGTTTTACTAAAGTATCTTTTTTATATTGGTAATCTAAGTAAGCCAACCAAAGGAACATACACCTTGCATACTAAATAAGGTAAGAAGTTTGTGATTTTTCTACTTTGGTTCTTTTTGGCAAGAACAGATGGAGCTGCTTTCATTTTTCAGCCCTTTGATCCCTTGTGTACAAGCTATCGTCATGCTAATAACCTTCATTGCAATGCAACTCCTTGCCCTTCTTAACTTTTTAAATTTTGGTTAATCCAGCCCTTTCAGACTCTGGTGAGCTGTTGAGAATGGCAGATGTGCCCAGGGCTTTGCTTTATATTAGGCAAGTCAACATCTCAGGAGAGATCTGCATAGTCTTGCAGACTGCCAGCATGCACGTCCCACGGGGGATCTTGAATACTAAGGTCCCAAAGAAAATGCAACTTGTTATGCTCAATAAAACCACACTGCCCCATCACACACATTATTCTGGCTTTGCTAGTCACCTCCTTACTTGTTTCCTGATCAAAAGCACGGGGGAAAAAAAAAAAAAAAAAGAAATCGAGAATGCATCAACTATTTGATGAAGAAGGGAAGATAGATGGTTCTGCATATTACACTGTGTTCAGTTGTTCCATTTCATCCTGAAATGTACTGAAACACAGCCAGTAAGATAGCTGCTAGCTGCTAGGGTCAGACTAGAGTCTTCAGAAAGAGAAGCTACTATGAGCTAGATGCCTACAGATATCAATAATCTCCCTCAATAAGCTAATGACAGCTCTATTAAAATACTTTTCACCACATAGTAGTTGTAATTTTCATTATATTTTTGGCAACTTTTGCACTTTTCCTCATCTTCATCTTCCAATTCTTGTAGAAATTGCTGTCATTAACAAAAAAATTATATTTGTACCTTCTTGTACCTCCTGAGCGTTCAGTCCAATAATATCAATGCATAACACTTGTGCTAAAGAGCAGCAAGACAATAGAAAAAAAATATACCAACAGTTACAAAGTAGTGCAAAGCACTCAACACCAACAAATCACAGAGGAAAGATCACAGAGGAAAGAAGTCCTAATCAGTCAAAAGTAACTCAGGAAAGAGATACTGAAATGCATTGTTTGTTTAAGCATTTGTCTTATTATAAAGAGCCCAAAAGAAACAAAATCCTTATAAGTACCCAGAAGTCACTACATAACTCACGCAATGTGCCAAAGACAATTTGCAGAACTACCAATAACAGTCCGTTACTACGTTCTCATTTTGTAAGACCACCAGTAGGATACCAGAGCTGGCTCAACAAGTCTGTGTCAGTGTTTCATTAATGTACAAGTGTTTCCGCTAGTTTATGCCATGTCCTTATTAAGCCCACGCTTATGTACGTAGCTTAGCTTTCTTCAACCTGTACGATACTTTCAGAATCAGAATTGGCCTGCTTAAAATTACTTTGTGTTTGTTTCTGCTGTATTGAGTTTGAGCTTCATAACTGTCCCAGACTCCTTTTTTTCCTATTTCCTTTACCCTGGCATCACTACAAGCAGACAAGTCCTTGCTTTGTAATATCTTCCCCATGTCTCCAAGAGACAGCTTTCATTATGAAATTCAAGTGTCTATGGTGAGGCATTCCATATGCAGGATCAAGTCAGTACATGCTGTAAAATCATCAAGATGGTAATATTAAAATAGCAGTAATAAACCAAATTAGTAATTAAAGCCATATCCTCCTGCACAGACAGGACACAGAACTCAGTGTCAGATAGCAGGCAACTGTATCAGAGAGAGAAACCATACAAGTTGGGAAGATTATTGGCAGTATTATTTTTGTGAGCCGGAAAACCAAACTTAGTCATAGGTAATAATGTGTTATTATTTATATTGCTGTAGGTCCTGGAAGCCCTAGTCACAGACCAGCTATCTATAGCATGATATTATCTCAGGAGCCAGAAAATCAGTGCCTCTACAGTTAAGTTATGATTTTTAGTATCCAGCAGAATGATTCATTTTAATTCTCAGACTTTTCTTCTGAAGACATTTCCACAAAGAATCAGGGTAGCATAATCAGGTATTTACACAAATATCATCCTTCTAGTAATTATAAGTCTCTATTATTTGTCAGTATATATATATGTATATTTTAAATTTAAAACCATTATGATGCATATATGATTTAACTTATATTTTCTGTAAGTATATTTGCTTCACTGAATAATACAGACTATCGTCTGGGCTACACTGATGGAACATCCAGATTTTCATAATTCTGAGGTGGCAAAATCTGCTACTATAATCATAGACATACACTAACTGCATCTATAGTTTGCTTGCTCATGAGGAATTTGTTTCTAATGGTGATTTTTTTCAAGATTCAGCAGCCGCAGGAGGACTTGGTAGAAGTAAAGATCCACACTCTGATGGTAGTCCATCAAACTGGGGTAAGGATATACAACATAATTCTGTGAAGGGAGTGAGCAAACAGTAAATACTGCACATACAGACATAAATTGTTTTCCTAACTAGGTGTAACATAGTTTTTTTTTCCTATTTTTTCATCTCTATATTGAAATCACTGCCCTTCCAGGAAACCATAAGCGTTCTTACAAAGTTTCTATCTGGTACTCATCTCTAGCTCAAAACCTGTCATCATAAAAATAATGACAAATGAGCTCAGGGTTTTGTTGATGGTCAGAGAGTACAAAATGAATTAAATGGAAATCATGGCCGTCACTGAAAAAATAATACTTGTGTGAAAATGTGAGTTGACTTATAAGACCAAACAGTGGTCATCTCGCTTGTGTTGGCACAAGCCTGTCATACTAGACAAGTCATTTAAACAGGGCACCTTTAAAGGCTCAGCAAACAGCTGGACCAGCTCTATCTGAAAACAGCAGTGGAAGTCAGCCGAGGAGCAGGAGTATCATCTAAAGTAAGTCAGCCCAGAAAGATGAAGTTCCTTTGAAGAAAGGTAAGAAAACCCTGACAACACAAAAGTCGCATGAGAACTTTCTGTACAGGAAAGAGGATCTCACACACATCTTGTCCTCTGTCAGCCCAGAAGTAGCTCACCTACCAAAGTAGCATCTTGAGTGCAACACCTAAGGACGTGATTACTGCCTTTAAAAAAAGAAGAAAAAAAAAAAAAAAAAAAGTTTTGTCCTCTGTGGCCTAAAAGCCAGAGCGAGACAAGGCTGGTGGAAGGCAGCTGTGCAGTGCTTCACTCATCTCCCTTCCTAACAGACTGCTGAAGGGAATTCATGCAACAGAGAAGGAAGAGGAGGCTTCCCGAGCTCCGTGAGACCAGTGGGCAAGGGAAAGCAGGATTTGAACTCAGGAAGGGCAAGGGAGCATGCCATATTCTGCAGCTTTACTGTAGAGGCATAGCCTGTCCCCTCAGTGACAGCTGATTCACACATAAATAGGTGTTAGCAAAGTAAATGTAAGAGACATGTCACCTAAAGTCCTGGCACCCCACTTTTTAATATTAACGTGGTACAACTTAGGAGGATATCCATATAGTCAAAAGGTAACATGAATCAACAGCTGATGTTGCCTTGTTCACATTTATAATTTTTTTAAAAATAAGTAAAGCTGGTTAGAAAGACTAACTGCAGAAGTCACGTGTGGGCTGGAAGACAGCAAGACATACAGCCATATTAAATATATGAAATGCCTCGACATTCAAACCGTGTAAAAGGGAGAAGCTGAAGCTCCAAACTTGCTGAGAACACTCTACACTATTTGGTAAGAGATACTTCACTAAAGTATCCTACAATAAATGAGAAAATAAACAAAAGGATTTCAGCTGAGGTTAGTCAGAGTTAGATTAGGCACAGCATCATCTGAGTGTAAAATTAGTTTCCATACAATCACATAAGGTTTCACTTCTGTTTTGACTGTATTTCCAGGAGTGGCACACTTGTTTAATATGTAAATCTCCGAGAAACTTTGCATCCAAACTAGTAACTAACCAATTACTTTGTAATCAGACAGTGTTGAGAATGCAATCATGTGGCAACGTGTAATTACACAGCATAACATTGTATGCAGTATTTTGCACTACACCTTGCAACCTAAGTGTTGCCATATTTTTTTCCTCAACTGAATAACACTCCAGAGATTCTAAAAAATGCACTCAACCCTAAAACATGATTCTCACAGCTTTTTCGTTGACATAAGTGAAATGCCCAGACAGACCAATAAAAAAAAAAAAAAAATAGAATATACCTTCTCCACTCTCTTTTATTTAGGGTAGTGTGAAGTGTCTTAAAGGAAGAGTTTGGAGACCAAGCCATATATCTCTATCTCTCCCCTGGGACAGCTTCTCCAACCACTGCCAGCTAGAAGACCCTCCCTCTGCACAGGCAAAATTTAGCAATTCATCACGTCAAATAAAAAGGAGAACTTCTCTGACTCTGGGGATCAATCTTAACACCCAAGGGGTACAAGGGCAGGATATAAAGTCTCTGAGTTACTGTTAATGTTGCCTTCTAGTAATAAAGGCCATCCATTCCACCCATTGTTCTTAAAATTCCCAACATATTAGGTTGTTTTCTGTGAGAAAGCACCCACACTTTTGGGATGCCTGAAAAGTGACCTGATGCATATGAATAATTATCATTTTTAAAAAGAAAATCACCAAATACTTACAGGCTGTGTTCTGTTTTGGTTTTTTGTCTGTGTGGGATTTTTTTTTTTTTTTTTAAAAAAAACCCAAAAAACCAACTTCTCCATAATTTTAGAATAAACGTTTGTTGCACTTCTAATTTCTAGAGTACTCCAGACAGACAGTTTAAATTGATGGCTTGTTAGTGAGGACTGGCCCCTTTGTGAGATGTTTTCAGAATGATTGATTTACAATAAAGTGGCTCCTGGTGGGTGCACGCAGGTGGAACTGATTCAGATCGATTCCACAGAAGCTGACTAATCAGCTGTTTAAACTGGCAGAGTGCTCAATGACAGAAACAGTGCAGCTATCATTTTCTATCTAAGATTACAAATTAACTTGTTCTGTTTATCCTGTATGCCATCAATATGGAGAGAAACAGCTGAGAGGGAAGTGGGATTCTGGACTGAGGTAAAAAGCCTTCCCTGCAGCTGTGCTTTCAAACATCGACAATAAAGGCACCAGGGGAAATTTCATTACATATTAATGAAACCAGTGGAGAGCACCACCAAATGAGGAGGGCTCCTTTAATTAATTAACCAGAGTGGGATGTCAACAATATTTTTAAAATGTGACCACAAAAGAATAAATCAATGCCAAAATAGCCAAGAGTAAATATATACTGCTTCTTCCTCCCCTGTCCCACACACCCTACCAGTCTGTCCCTCTCCATGCACATTATATGCACACCAGAGTACTATCATCTTTAGAGACTGATATTTCCAGAAATGATTAATGCTAGGTAATCAACATTTCAGCCTCTACAGTCATATCCCTGAAAGTGTCACTTTTACAACAAGATGAAAAACTCCATGGGGAACACAATGTATGTGGGTAAGTGAAAGGTGTCAGAGAGAATGTAGGTAAGTGAAGGGAAAATAGATATTCCCTGCCTCAGAGCTGATAACAAGAGCAGGGTTGCGAGTGGGGTGGGGGCTTAGCAAAATAATTCTAACCATTTCTCATCCATAATGCTTCCCTCATACAACCTCTCTCTGGCATTTGAAAAGTGTGGTTTTTTTTTTTATCCTTCCTTGCCATCCCACATAGACATACCTCATATGTTAATTACATTTAAAGCTGCACAAAAATACTGAGTATGTCCCAGTGCAAACAGCAGTTCTCATCTTGTTCACAACAGGGAGTGCCAGTAAATGAGTTTTAGTTAACCTACCAAAGAGTTCCCGTTCACCAGCCTTTTCGGCCTTACCTGGAAAAAGGAGGGAGACAGAAAAAAGTTCTCTGAATCTGTTCAATCCTTAGTCTCTCTGCAGAGCTTGACTAACAGACTGATAATTGTTAGCACTTTTGAGGGCCTATTTATGGTCTGAGAGCAACTCATGGCACCTGGGGTTAAAAACGAACAAAAAACCAATCCACCTGACCACTATCAATACCTACCAAACCAGTTCAAATTAAAAGCAGTCATTGAAAAGTGCTGCACTAACACCAGTGTTTGCCTTAAAGAAGCATAGCATTTAGATGCATCAGCCCTGTAAATATTAAGATCCCTGTCAATCTGATTTATTACTCGCACACATTTAATGAGAAACCCCAAGATGTGCCTCAAATTCAAATTGTTATTTTATTGTAACTTGTGAGATGCATAATGTACTATCTTACTGTCATCTGCTTTCCTCTGGTATTGATAACATAGAAATTAAAATACTAAGCAGATACTGACTTCAAATTTGGTGGCCTAGGAGGTGAATATTTTGACAAAGGTATTGCTAAAGATGCTTTTTATTACTACAAAAATGAAAGTAAAACTTGATTTTCAGTAATAAAGGAAAACAATACCTGTATTGCTACGTGCATGCTAAATGTCAAACACAGCTGAGCACGTCTTTATCATGAAATGAGTTTGTGAAGAGCAATACATTTGTGTCTAAAAATGAAAATCAGAATGAAACTCTTTTGAGCTGGACAACCACATCTCTGGATACTCACAGAAAAAATGCTACTATTTACCAATAAAAGAAAGGACTCTAATTTAAGAGAAAGTAATTATTAAGTAGGATAATCAGGAAGCCACATGCAAACTTTGGATGTGTCACATTATTTTCTATGATCATCTGTTCTTGAGAAGATTAGCCTCTTGACCTTCACTGTTTTAGCCTTGAAAAGAGTTGAATGCTCAGTGTACAGAAGTAAAATTTAGCTGCCTCATTGCTGGCTTCCTTTTGAGTCTTCAACCCTGACCTGAAGGCATCTTTTCTGACTCTCCATCTCCAGAGAGAAGAAATAATTAAGTGCTCCTGCAAATGTAGGCCTAGCTCTCTCCTGAGCAAACTGCCAAAGCCAGCTGAATTATGTGTGCTGGTATTGTGATGTGGGCTGCTCACAGCAAATTGATCTGATAGCGCTGAAGTCATTTCACTTCAGACCTCAGGTTGATGTGCAGTCTCAGAGGTGAGATAAGCTACCTGGTTCTGAACTGAACAAGACATGTTTCTTCAAGATAAGACTGGCAATTCAAAAACAGCCACTGCTTGGACAACCAAGCACAGGCATTGAGCATGATCTATCACACAGTTTGGTTCACATGTATGTAGTACAGAAACAGAGACACACTTCAAACTTTTGCTGCCCGAGTATCTGAGACAATTAACACATAGATGTGTTGTACACAAGAAAACCTAGTGGAAAAACTCAAGAAACAACCTACCAGCTATCCTATCTACTATTTGCATTGCACCTGCTTAAGAAATTACTAGCATGCTGTGATATACCAACACCAATGCAACTGCATTGGCCTTTGCCATGTGTACAATGTATCAACAGAAGAAACAGGCACAGAGCATGATATTTCCAGACGTACTTTTCCATCACAAGTGAAAATGTGGTTCACGACTCTCTCCAGACACATGCTCCTCTTTTTGGGTTAATACACATCTTTGTTCACCTCCCCTAGTATTACCACATTCTCTCACTCCGATGCCCCTGGGAGTAAAGAAGCTCAGGTATCTTTCTTTTCCACCCAAAAGTAAAAAGATGATCAAAAGCATGAATATGTAAAAATAAGCCACACCTCATTTGTTAGCAGCAGTTGTATGCTTTGAAACATGAATTGCAAATACAGTTGAAGTCTCAAATTCTTTCATGCAGAAGCTTCAATTGCTGCAATTTTCCAGTCACGCATCTAATTAATATCCTTCTAAGTGAGGAAGAAGTCAACTGAAATTCAACTCTAATGAACATTTTCCTCATCAGATCTGATACTGTGGGCACGATTATGAAGCCAGTTCTGAGCTACCATAATCATATGACTAGACAAAATAAATCTAGCTCTATACTACTAAGCCTCTCTATCAAACCAGCTTAATGCCTATGAAAAGTCTTTCAGCCAGTAAAATCTTTTTTGAAATAGTTCAGAATTGCACAAGAACAAGGCAGTATTGGTGCTGCCAGTGTGCTGTGGCTTGGGAGTTTTTTTTTTCTTGTGGTCATAGCCCTTTAATGAAGTTGCATCTCATTATCAAAACAGTTGGAAACACACCATCGCTTTCATATTCACAGCTTACCTTACACATTTCTTATCCTCTTTCCTGAGCACTGTTTGAATACAGTCTATTGCCATTTGAACACTCAAAGGATAATCCTGAGTATGCTAAGCACATTGCAAACACAAGCATGTGGAGCTCTGGGCAAAGACCATTGCATTGCACATAAGTGAGGCTGAGGCTCTTCTGCTCAAGAAAGAGCAGGGTCCCAAAACTTCTCTTCATTCTATGCAAACTTATTAGAACAAGGATGAAATCTCCAGTCCCAGCAGTGTTTGTTTGAACTGTATTAATCTGCCACCAATAGAGTCTTTTTTTTTAAATGAACTTCAGATACACACAAGGTTACTCACAGAAAACCACTTACTGGAAAGCAATGTCTTTTTGTTATTTGTCTAATATATTGCCTTTTAAGTACATAAGTACAGGTTAAGTACACAGGACTTTCTATCTGTTCCCTGTAGGTTATTAGCAATCATTTCCCTTGTTAAAAAATGTAATTGCAAGGAATTCCAGAGGAAGATTAATTATTCTGGAGTTATCTGCTATTTGCTAAGCAAAAAAATACTAAATGAGGTCAGAGGAGTGAACAAAACTACATAATCACTGTAGTTAATGACCTAACTACACACATACTATAACACTAGGCCACTTTGAGCCTAGCAGAATCTTCCTTGCCAAAACAGTCCCTGTGTTACGTAGCCTCTCAACCTGCGACTCCCTTTGTTTTACAAAAGCAAAAATATAAAAAAACCACATTCCAATAAAACTACATATTTAAGGAACTAGTGTTTTTTTTTTTTCCTCGTACCTTTTGGCTGCAATCAAAAGAGCCACCTTGTCCTGCATTTTACCTTCATAACCTCAAACTGCAAGTCAAATTCCAAAGTGAGAGATGTGGTGATATTTCACTCACCTTTTATACAATTTCCCCAGATGTAGTGTACAAGGGGGAACTAACAAATTACACTAGGAAGTTTTCATATACTAACCATAAGACAGTGGGAAAAATATGAAATAATGTACATTTCCTGGTTGTCAATTTGGAAGAAACTTAGCATTTGAGTAGATGTCAGCATTAACAATTATTTTCTGTTGTTGCTGGTAACCTTATAATCAAGTAAAGAAGCCATTAAAAATAGTCAAATAGGCAGATGCGCCTAAACCTTTAGACTAAAGCCCCATTCTTAAAGACCTCGCACTGAACTGCTATTTTCCAGGGATCACTTTGCTTTGGTACATATACCTCTTTTAAGGTCCCAGACTGACCAGGGTTCGTGACCATGCACTATGAGCAAAAATTAGAGGAGAGAAAAAGTGTTTGCCATAAAGATTTCAGTGAATTTGGGAGTGTGTTTTAAACTGAAATAACCACGACATCAGTGAGATGTGAGGAAAAGTGTGGAAAGAGGGATTCCTTAAGTAAAATTCACAGGGGAAAGGAAAAAAAATAGATATAACTAAGACTTACATAAAACAGTGTGAATGGTGGTAACTGATGCAAACTTTGTTGTTCTAACATTTTGGGAAAGGTCTGGAAAAGACAGCAATGATTAGTATGATGTTGATTGTCAACAGATTAAATCATTTGTCCTCATGATAAATCAAACATTCAATTATTTCACTGACAGGAGTGCAAGTCCTCAAACAATAACTGATCATTTATCTAAAACATTTTCTCAATAAAGAAGAGTTTCTAGGACTTTCAGGGATGAATTCTCCTCATGCTAGGAACAGAAGGAGATAAGCTAATTTTTGAAACAGCTGAAAGAAAACTGCATGTCAAAGATATTTGACTGTTCAGCAGTCAATCATGAGTGGGTTTTCAGTGCCGCTTTTAATATTGAAATAGGATATGTACAGATTAATTGCCCATGGGCAAGAACCGAGGGAGTTGTGGTTTTTCTTTTTTTTTATTTATTTAAAGGAAGACCAGATGTCTTCTGTCTTCAAAAACTGTTGGTCAAACAAAACCTTTCATTCAATATTTCTCACTGTGCTGTGTGTACAAAAGACAGAAGAAAAGAATTTTTATCAAAGATTTGCACTTCAGGGAACCAGCTTTAGATCTAAATCTGGTCAAGAATGCAACAGGGGTTTCTTCCCAGGTGGGGAAGAGGATAATTAACATAATTCAGGGAAGGAAATTAATTGCGATAGATTAGAATATTTTATATCAAATGCAAATTTCCCATTGATTTTTGTACTTGAATTCTAACAGCTACAATATATTGAAGATAGGGAAGTATAATAATAATGATGACATTAATAGCACTTTAGTGTAAAGAATTATCAAGACTTAAATGTGATACTTTTCAATAATGGTAGATGAAACAAATTTGAGGTATATTCAAGGAAAGCTTCAAGCATTGATTAAATACCATTTTATACCAGCAAATTAGACTAATGTCATGTTACCATCCTTAGGGTTGAAAAGTAAGAAAATTAAAGATTTTTTCCTTTTTTCCCCTATGCCACTTGTCGTTAATTTGTTTCTGGGCAGTAATTTATGTTTGGTACTACCTTTATTATAAACAACATCATAACAGAGCAGTTAAGATATTTGGCACCAGGAAGGGAAATATGCCTGTCTTCTTAAAACTGCCCAGGACATCATATTAACTGGGACTTTAAATGTGGAGCCTGGATGGAGTTAGCCACATCATGCTCTTGTGCTAGAGCTACAAAGAAACATTTGTCTGTTTGTGTTAACCAAATGGACTGGCCTGACTGCAAAGGCGCTTTTTTGTATTGTCAATGAGCATTAAAAAAATCAACCTTACTAAGGTCTTACGAGGTTCTTTGTGTGACATAGTACATCATGGTTCTTTACCAGAAAATATTTATCATATAAAGAGATAAAAACAATAGAATCTGTGACATTATGAGAACAATTTGCAATGTTTTCATCCCCCTTGAAAACTTTTTTCACATTTCTGCATGATACTTTAAAGAGGAAGAATGTCTTCCTGAGAGGAGAAGCAAAAGGAGGACAAGTTTAGAAACAGAGCCTAAGTGGACCATCAGGCACTGAAAAAGGCAAATGAACAAGGATACTGCTTTGGCAGGAAGAAGAAAAAACATCACCTACCAGTCATTATTTTTTAAGCATGTGAATTATACCATACGAGCTTCATGAGAAACAAGTAAACGCAAACAGATCTTAAGACTAGTGCAAAAGCCTGTCTTTTCTGACGTGGGTCAGCAAAAGCAGTATGTCACTTCAGTTACTACAAGGCATAAAAATAAGTTGCCGGAGATTTGCTTCCTTGTTTTATATCTGAGAATAAATTTAGTTTACTTTGGTATGGAAGCAAAGTTATGCTAGTGTTAGGTTTTCATGCCCAGCATCAGCTATGAAAGAATGGAAAAAAGTTTGCCTCTCCACAGATATTATTGCAACACTCAATCCCAAGGTAAAGAGTCTGCATAAAACACCAAGATATACAGCAAAACACATAGGGGAAAAAATGCATGACGTACCACATATTTTGTATTCTTATTGGGGTAGGGGGAGAAGTTTTCTTTGGTTTTATTTGTACAGTTATAAAATAAATTGTTCTGTGTGGCAGATACTGTATTATTATTTCATATTCAACTGAGGCCAACACAATTCCCTTATATCTACCTTCAAGCAATTTACTATCATAACTCGTGGAGGTTATTTTCCTAGCAAAAGAGTAAGAATTATTGTTTTTCATATTGTTCTTGAGATACTACTATTAGTGAGGTTTCAACTATGGATAAACTTGTGTTTTGCAGAAAATAATGGGTTTGAGGGTTCCATTAAGCTCCTGACAGAGGAAATGAGACCTTTGCAGGTTTTTTTTATAACTGACAAGCTGTAACAGCCAAGGGCTCCAAAAAGTGAGCCTTAAGTGTGCTGGTGGAAGAAGTCACAAGAACAGAATGGAACAAGCCTCTGTCCTCAGTGGGTAAAGAACACTAACCCATGGGTATGGAAATGAACTGAACCATACCTTGCATTGTGAGATTCTGCAAGAGGGTAGCTTGCCTCTGTCTGCCACATTCCTGCTTCCAAAAGGAACTGCCCAATTCTCTCTGCATGTGTTAGTCTTCCTGGGGTAACGAGGTCACATGTACGCATCCTTTTCCCTGTGTTAAATGTGATTTTGAGAAGGTGATGGGCATATTAAGTATTCAGCTCCGTCAGAGTCCCGAAATTACTATTAGATGAATTTCAAGTGACATCTGAGTTCCTTCTCTCACTGAGGGATGCAGCAGAACCATGAGTGCTCAAAGCCTCCTGTCTCTGTAGTGATAGGAAGACCCTTTTTTTTTCATACCAAGGCAGTATTTTTAGCGTGTTGAAACATATTGCAGGGGAAACCCTCTGTATTTCAAGTGGAAAATAAACCTGTATGTAAAACAGGTTTTAGTTGTATGTACAACTGAATGCAGACCTGAAAATAGACAAGTTGGAGTCTAACAGAACTGAGCAAGAGGCCTACATTATTAAAAGGCAGCAAGTATTTGATATCAAGGACAACCCTTAAACAAGGCTACAGGTACTCTTCAAGGCGGGGGTTTAATTCCCTGGGAAGATTTTCCCCCAAGGTAGGAGATCACCAGAGTCTCTGCTTTTGCCAGGAGATGGCTGTGGCTGGGGGCCCAGTTGCTCAGCAGGAGAAAGCTTTCAAGTTTTGGATGGAGTCTTCATGGTCTTATGCTGCAAGATCACACCTGGGCTTTATAGGAGCTGATGTGAGCTCTAACACAGGTCAGAAAACACAGCTCTCTGGGTCAGTTCAATTTCAGCTGTGAAGTTAAAATCTTGCAACACTGCAATTTCCAGCATTCACACTTTAAACAACAGAGTCAGATGCTAAGGGAGGACTAGTATATTCTAACCTAAAAGCTAAATAGAAATCTGAGATTCTGAAAATCTATTTAGAAATCAGTCTTACCTAGTACTGTGATTAACAGCTTCCTGGAAAAGTACTGACCAGCATTTGAAACCTGTGATTTAACAAAGCAGAAAGGAGTTGGAGGAGAAATTGCTCAACTATTTTTTTTAAATAAAATATACCATATAAGTAATGTATAACTGACATACACCATTTTGAAATAGAAAGCTTGAAATCTTTCCTCTTACTGGGTGGTTTTTTTTCACTCTATAAGCATGAGGCTGCATGACATCTCTATGTAAATAGCATCCCTTTGAAATATTATAACACGTTTTAATCAATGCTTATATAGAATATTGCCTTTTAACTCCAATTCAAAAAACTGCATTGCTGAACATGTAAAAAAATTAATAGTACAATTAATGGGTGTACTGATTCACAGCAGTTGGCCTGAGAAATAAGGCGAGTAGTTTTTTAAAGCTATTGTTCAAGCTATTATACCGGCATGAAATAACTTAAAAAATATCCCAGCTGTAATTAACTTAAATTCCTTCCAACCATATACTGACCATGCAAGCAATATAAGTGAAAATTCATCTCAACTAATATAAGCTATTTAAAATCAGCCAGAAACTGTAAGCTAGTCGTCAAGTCTCCCTCCAAAACCGAGATATAAAGAGAGTTACTGAGGACGATTAATTCTCCCTACATCTTGAACATCTCTTTCAGAAAGAGGCAAACCTGAAAACTCTCCCTTCTTACAGGTGAAACCTGAACTCAGCTAAGAAAAGCACCTTACCTGTACAATAAATGGTATGAGGTTGGCATGCACTTATTTCATAATACCAAACAGGTATCTTTAAAATTTCATTTTAAAGTCCCATGATGTCAAGATTTTTTATTTCTTACCATATGCTTGCTTTTCTTCCTGGAACAAAAGATATTATTTGTAAAGTATGAAAATAAATATCACCTTTATTCTGAACGGATAGAAATTATTTTAAAAACCCTCATTTTACTCTAATTTGATATTGTAAATGTAACACGCTGTGGCATGGTTTCCTTACAAAGCAGGATTGAGCTAATTCTTGGGAGAACTACTTACGTTACCTCCAAACGCTTATTTAAAAACTACTTCAGCTCATTTATTAACTGATATGGACTTGTATGTGTTAGTTGTGTATGTTGTAGTAGTGCTTAGCTTTCTATAAGAATGTTATACTGTTAACAGAACTGACTCAGGTATTTTCTGCCAGATTGTTTCTAATAAGCAAAAAAAATGATTGCCCTGAAATGTATTTTTTCATTGACACATGACCTTTTTAATCATAAGCCCTTCAAGTGTTAATGGTCCAAAACAAAATACTCGAACAACAACAACAACAAAAAACCACCAAAACCAAAACAAACAAAAAACCCCAAAACAAACCAAACAAAACAAAACCACACAAAACCCCACAAAATCTTGAAATTTACAATAGAATCACTAGATCTGCTGCAAAGGGATCCAAATTGCAGCTCATGGAACTGAGCCAAAATATTTCATGTCGGGTCAGTGCAAGTGTAAATCTCTTTCCACTTCTGCTGCCACAAAGCCTCATGGAAATTTGGGGAGTCTGGGTGAGGCACAAGACATCCAGATTCCATCTTGTAGGAGACATCACTGACATTCAGGAGAATTTTTATTTTATCTGTGTTTGATGTAGCCTTCTTTTTCAGTTGTTACACTCCAAAGTCTTTTTATGTGCAAAAAGGCAATTCTCTTTGCATATGAAACCAGGAATTAATAGTTAGTGTAACTAAAATAATAACAGCCTAATTAAAGACTTACTGTTAGCTCAAGACTAACTATTAGAGAAAAGGATAGGAAAAGAGAAAAAAAGAACAATATTATGGAATATAACTTAATAACAATAATGCAGTTGAAATTCTTATACACACTCCTCATATCTACCCCTTTCTCTGCTATCATACTTACTCTTTCAGATCCTGAAATTAAGGATTTATGTCAGCGGGGTGTATTACCACAAGATTTTCATGTTACCAGTAAGATATTAACGGTAGGTGTTCCTTTTTTCTCTTTGCTGTGAGTGGCATGATGTTAATATTGATTATTTTTTTCCTTATTCTAAGATTAACTTGGAGGTGAGCTTTTGTCCTAAAATATTTTCACATCTTCCTCTTTCTTCATTGGCTAGAAACTTCATGTTACATCTGAATTTACTATATAGAGAGAAAGGCTCCATTATGTAGTCCTTTGTTCCCGTTTTTGGTCCTCAAATTGGTTGCATTCTGCCAAAGGTGCATTCCTGTGCAACAACTAGCTGGTGAGTTACAGTCCCGGCACCGTTCCAGGTCAGTACCTGTGTTCTTGTGCTTAGTTGCCTGGTGAAGATGCACCTTCTGAGTGAAGATTCGTCCCTGCCATATTTTATTCTAGGGTCATAGGTGGTTCATCCTACACTGAATAATTACTTGCTATTGCTGTCTATCTGTTACAAAAATATCTACAAAAATAAGAATTAAACCACAATTGTGTTGTGCTAAAATTTAAAAGAAACCAGAAAAATAAACACTCAATGGTTAGGTAAGCTGTTACAAGCTAAAACAATCCACCAGGCAGGCCAAAATAAGTCCAGAGAGGTCCTGACACAGCCCAAGGTCTCTGTTGGGAGCTTAACACAAAGCCTGCAGTCTGTAACAAGCAACACCAACACAATATTCACTGGGATATCCCACTCAGAAATGTATCAAATTAGTAGCACCTTTAAATAACAGATTCATTAGTAAATTCTCATAAAAAATCATTAACAATGAGCAAATGAGATAACTTCATCAATATTAATGGAACGTAGCCCTTAATAAGTAGGGTGCCTGAACAGCATGTTAGTGGGATGATCCAGCTTTAGCTGTGGAATTGCAAAAATACTTTCATTATTCATAATCCTTTCTAAGGCACATTTTTCAAGTATAGAATATGTTTTCTCACATGTAACTTCATTTCATAGGGTTTTTTACATGTCTGACTTTCAAAGGTTAAAAGAAATCTGCAGATTTTTATCTCATTTCCAAGGCGGCACACTCTCATTCTTAGTATGGCTTCAATTGCCTAAATTTGCTACATGACTGTCTAAATGATTCAGGACTACATTTAATGTGTATTTCAGAATCTCTTTGACAAACACTTTAATTTCATATATCTCATGTAAATCCATAAACCAGCACAATCTAAAATTCCTAACAAACTTATTAATGAAAATTTAAATATGCATGTGTTACTTACGTGGTTTTCAGTTAATTATATGGCAATATTGTCTCATATACACCTTAATTAAATTAATTATTGATTAGTGCACTTTCCAGTGATATTTCATTAACACACAATAACTGTCTCATTATATCTGGATGAAGTTTTAATTAATTAAAGTGTGGCTGGAAGTGCAAAGTTAAGGAAACAAATTCAACAGCAGAATCATTTAAATTCAAGTGAATAACTAAGAGTAAGCATGTTAATTACATTTAAAAAGAAGAATTAGCCATGAAACTACTTTGGCAGTTTAAAGTAATTGATTTAATAAAGATAATTATAATTTATAAAGGATTACAGTTTTAACATTAGTAAGAGTAAATTTGTCTATATCATAAAGCAAGACAATTGAAATATTATTGTTAGACTTGTAGGATTATGTCCTTGTTTTATTTCAGGCAGACTCATATTTTAAGCAGCATCATAGATTTCTAAATATGCCATTATGACTGTTTATTTTCACACTGATCAGCTACAAGCTATTCCAATAGATTGATGCTGTAATTCTCACACGATCTGGCAAATAATTCACAGGACTTCTATGTTGTCATTAACTGTCACATTTCTTGAGTTAAATATGAGCCCTGTCACTTGAAAGTCAGAAAGCTACTTCTGAATTTCGCAATTTCATTGGCGATTGATTCAAACCACTTCCATAAAAGAGCCTGGATTGACATATGAATTGTACTGGTTCCACAGTTTAGTGATTAATTAAGCAGGTTATCAGGCTCATGTTCACCTATTTATTAATCTTAAAATTCTCCATTCGTTATACAAGGCTAATTATTACATGTAATTACTGTATTTATCTTTTCTGAAATTTTGAAAGAAATTTAATTGGTGGGAAAAAAATATCAAAGTGTTTCTCATCCTCAAAACTGTAACATCAGTAACAATAATCTATAGGCAGACCTAAAGCACTGTTAGAACTCTGACAAAATGGCCTGTGAAAATAACTGTGAATATAAAATAAAAGTACAGGTTTCTTTAAAAAATTGAAAGTAATGTCAGCATGTGATGTTCAAGGTGTATACAGTGCAATGGTACAGTTCACACACTAAAGTGTGTGCTTTGTGATTGGCCGTATATCCTTCATGACATGATATATAATTTGAATGTAAACAAACAAGCATAAACACTCTTCTGTTGCCCTTGACAGTAAAGAAAATTAGGGCAAGAATTTGACTTATGCTTAACCACACAAAAGCCCTAAACGGAAGATAATATACAACAGAGTAGCTTGATGATTTGATAGCAATCCATTGACTTGAAAATAAAGTTGACTTCTAAGTCTTTGAATAATACAGTATTTATGGCTCTTTTTAAGAAGGAATAAATAAATGTAGTTCTTCTGCATCTAAATTCTTTCAGCTTCCGTGTTCTTAAAAGGACGACAGTGACACAGTGACTCATCTAAATGTTGAGAAATTAGTTTGCTTTGTCTCTTTCATTTAAGAAAGTATCTACAAAACCAGAGATTCCAGAATTGCCCTTTGCTAATGCTCAGTTCCAGCAGGCTTTGCCTAATAACGTCATTGATGTTACTGGCTCATTTTGTACATTCCTTTTAAATTTCTCCAGAAGTAAACAAAATTGATCTGGTAGGTGCCAACCTCAAGGAAAAGCTTAATCGAAAGTTGCAATTAACAAGGAGGCTCAAATATTTAATCTTCTCTTAATGCTAGTGTTTACAGAACTGCTTTTAATTTAAGGTTGTGTGCTTGTGAAGAAGAAAAATAATCTAGAATTCTGAGCCATTTGCAAAAACTTTGCATATGCAGCTCTTCTGCTTCTAAGTGCAAGATATAGCTATGCCCCGAACATCAGGTGTAGCAGCGCTTCATGATTTCTGGATACTTAGGATCTGTGTGAAATAAAGACGTCTCTTGCTATTCTGAGAAGAAATAAAGCCTACTCCTTATCTTAATATGCTGAAATTATGCGCAAATATTTTCCTTGTTTCATGAAAGATCTGGACAAAGGAAACTGAGCATGCAACATGTGGGTCATAGTTGGATTGCGCAGTTTCCTATGACAGACTGTCTGTTAGGGAAGTATAGGAATGGACGAAGTTTGGGGTTTGGTTGTTTGGGTTTTGGTTTTGTTTTGTTGTGGGGTTGTTTGTTTGGTTGGTTGGTTTTTTCGGGTTTTTGTTTTGGTTTGCATTTTCTGTTGCTGTTGTTTGGTTTTTTTCCCCCTCAATTTTTGAGTTTCTCAGCCAATATTTGAGTTATATTAATTATTCCATAAATAGGTTCTCAGTTAATGTTCTAACCTCTATTCCCTGCTTAGTTATTCTAAAACTGTATTTACTTGTTAGTTTGAACAATACACCTGCAAACCTAAGACCAATGTTCAGCTTCACAGATTATTGCAGAAATTAGATAAGAATAGCAGCTATTGCACTAGATGCTGTGCTAACAGGACAGAGAGAGAGAGAGAGAACCCTTCCACTGAAGTCTTTGGAGTTTAAAATGCACAGGCAAAGACCAGAGAGTGTGGATGAAGGAAACAAGCAAATAAGTGTCTTAATGTATCTTTATGTCAAGATTAAGTGTATTCTCAGAGCAGCACAAGAAGCTGGGTTTTTTTTGCAACATGACCACTTAGGCTGGAATCAACAGTGTTCACATAGAACAGCACAGAACTGCCAGGTTCTGCCAACAATCTTGGAGCCAAATTCAAGGTAGTGACCTAGAATGAAATACTCTATATGCCATTATGTGTTCTCTATTATATTAATGCACAAGTGAGAGTTATTCTTCTGTATGACTATGGATCCATAGACCATTAGTGTGGTAATGGGACTCAAAGCACAAAAAACTTTAGGATATAAAAAAAAAAATTGTTAGCTGGAATTAAAATGATTCTATAAAAGAAAATAGAAGTCTAGACATTCACAGAGCAGTCAAAGCACATTAATCTCATGAAGAAAACAATATGGTTGTTTGAATTGTAGCTTTATTCAGATGCCTCAATCAAAACCCAGGTCTATGCTATGCCTATCATAAACCTATTAGAGATATAGTCTTCGCTTCATGAAACTGTGCAACCCAAAGCTGATCTTTTCAAAAGAAAGACCCAGGGAGATATGGGCATTCCATTGCATGACCTAAGTCCAGAGGTCATTGAAAATGCCTGCCTAAATAGGCCAATATAAGATGAGTGTCACAGAGAGAGCTGAAACAGCAGGTCCACAACAGCAGGTCAGAGCTGAATCAACAGAACTTAAGCCCCAATAACAGTCCAGAGTACTATCTGCTGAAATTGGAATTTTTTTACCAATTGCCAGAGGCATGTAAGAGCGTAAATCCCATAGACTTTTAGTGTTAGTTATGCTCCTAAATGCCTTAAGCACTTTTCAAAAATCCCACTCTGGGCTGTTCTGTCCATGGGCTGTTCTAAAAAGCACCATATGTGGTTTAATAACTATAAGCAAGCTGAATTTCAGCTTTTCATCTCAAGATGTCTTCTTGAGAGAACAAATTGATTTTGTGGATTATCGGGTTTAAGCTCATGAAGAGCATAGTTACAGGTTCCTAGCAGATTGGGGATCTGAACAGTTAAGTAAGGCTACGCTGAACGGACTTACCTGGACTGGAAGTCCAAGGGCAGCAGGGATTTCTCTGTGTACTGTTTTTGGAGCAGAGCTGGCAAGGCTGCAGTGAACTAGACATCTCAACACTTGTGGTCACTTTACTCTTCCAGCTATATGACTGATGCAGCTTTACATACCTTTAACATTTCTCAAACAGTGATGGAGTCATGTTCACAAAGCAATAGATTGCCCCATCCGCCATGATTGCAGCAACTTCAGTAAAATGTTTAAAAGCCTATTGTTTTCAAGACATTACTTCTATTGAAATGCAGATATCAAATCAATATGTCTTTTCACAGACAGAAACTTTCACTTGCACTATTTACTTCTACCTCCTAAGTGAATCCAATATTAGTCAGGCCAAATACACTTCATTGAAAGTTGGCAGTGTAAGTTATTTTACAGTCTCAGCAAATGCAAAGAAATAAATTCAGACACGCATAATTTAGAATTACTATTATTATGTTTGCTTGAAAACAAAATATATAAATTCATAGGATTCAAAACATTACAAGTAGCTACATGTGGTGAGCTTCAGGTGTCAAAACATAGTGCCATTGCCACCAGATACCTCCCACGAGAACCAATACAGCAGTTTCATTTAATTGGTCTATATACATTATTCATGGAGCTCAGCTTTGTGATAGTTCTGGTATTCATGAGAGGGGAAGGGGCAGGGGGTTTTCTTACCACAGAACACACAAAATTGAACCTAGGTTACAGCATCTTTCTAAACATGAGCAATTACAGGAGTTGTAATAAAGGAAACACTAGAACTCTTTTAGGGAAGAATGATAAAGAATGGATTCATTACTTGCAGGAGAAACAAACTTCCAAAAGTAATGAAAAGTGCAGTATCAAGCTCCAGTGCAGCTTAGGACCTTCAAGGACTCACCTTATGTTTATCAGATGCTTGTGCTCCAAAAGGAATACTCAGGCACAAGTGTGATCATTCCATCAGTGCACCCTCTTTCTTCCTGCATCACTTTTGACCATGGAGAGCTTCAGAGATGTTGGCAGGGCACCATAACACCATTGGCTCTGCCTATTGCCAGCTGAAGGCACTTCCAGACACTATAAAAAATATACAGTTTCCTGGTCTCTTTATTTTTCTATAATAACACAAAGGTATCAGAAGAAGGGACCAGGAAATGTCCTGTAAATCACACTACCTCTGCTTGACGTTTTTTAAGCAAATGAATATATTTGCACTGCAGACACCCAGAAATTGAAATTATAGTGTGATAAAATCCATCTAGCATTGATAATGCACTTGTAAATTCATTGAAAGCAAAGATGAAACAAGATTGAGACTAGAGACCATTTGTTGGTCCTTACGTATCAGAAAATCTCCAATAATTCTGTTTGACTGAATATTTGTTTAAATAAATGACAAGGAGTTCTCCACACCTTTGAGAAATCACATTCATGAACTGTTACTCCAGCTACTGCAAAGAAAATGTGGGGTTTTTTTCCCTCTTGATTAAAATACAATACTTCACAGTCCTTTACACAAACTTGCCATGAATATTTTAGTTTATGATTTTACATCTATCACGGATGCATGATCTACCTAGGAAAATACAAGATTAATGCATACCTGTATGCCTTATTCAAAGACATTTTAAATGAGTCTGCAACTTGCACACAATGATCAAACACAAGCAAGAGCTGGAACACACTCTTGTTGTCATAAAGTGAACTGATTGTCATCTAAATGAGAGCTGGATTTATAAGAAGGCATTAATAATGAAATGCTTTCTGCATTCCAATGCTAACATATATTTAGATCACAGATGGTAATCATCTTAACTGTTACAGTCGATTGAGTGAATAATGCAATCTATAACAGGGTTCACAGATGAAATGGAATTTGTAGTTGTTAGTTTTTACTAAGAAGTCAAGACTTGTATGTCAAAAAAATATGCAATAAAAATGACTTCTTGTATTTCCTTTCTGTATTAATTCATATTCATATAATAAAACAGAAAAACGTGTTTGGGAAGGGGATAAAGAGAACTGATTCGAAGTAAGACTGTGCAGCAAAAGTTATGAGATACACATTCTTATCAGTGATGTAAAACAAACTAAGCTCTATTTACTGCCACTGTCAGCATAATCAGTAAGTAACATTTTCTGAGACACAATGTGATGAACTGTAAGCCGCAGTATCAGCAAAGGCTCTTTTCCTTTCCTTGCTGACAGGTGTACAACTCTTTTCTCAGTGGTCAAATATACAGAAAAATTCTAAAGGCTGCTACATTCCAACAGAAAATACAAAAGGCCCATCACAAATTCTAAGAAAATGCCTGTTCTCTAGATTGTGGGGTACACAGACGTAGCCAAAGAAAAGGCACCAAATATATTCTCTCACCATTAAAAAAAAATGCAAAGTGCTGCCGAAATGTATTAGTAAAACTACAAGTAGTTAATCTAAACAAGTTTGCTCTTAAGAAATTTAGAATATTAAAAGGTATTGAAAACATTCTTAAAAAGAGAGCAGGAAACACCACACTCTGCTCAAAGCTCTACTAACTTATGAAGACCAGGCAGTTCAATAGCAAACACAGCAACAAACAAAAAAGTTGCGAAAGAAATAGAACAAAGTAATAATGAGACATTTAAATTAAGAAACCAAACAGTAATATTTAGACATATTACTAATGAGGAAAAAAAATAATCCTCACCACATATAGAATATGATTTAACCTTAGAAGAAATCTTCGCAAAAGGATAGAATAAGAAAACATCAGAAATCTCACAATTTCTCAAAAGCATGCAAAAAAAAGGTAGTAATACAATGTGGATTGAAACAATCAAACCTGCTCTTGATTTTGATGTGCCTATTAGTTTTTCAGACTGACACAGGAGAGGCAAGTCAAGACAGGAATGCTGCCATAAGAATTCTCCCAACCTTTGGTTTCAAAAGAAGTTACAGCAGATGCTTGACAACCTGAAATGTTATTTTACCAAGAATACTCTCAGGACTCCTGCTTGAAGCATATATAAAAGTTACCTTAAGGTAAGAAAACACATGTGCTTACCCACTCTGTAGCCTCAGCCACAGCTGCGGACATTCTGTTAAACTCCAAATACATTGTCATGTGTTTCCATCAGCCAGGGGCCCTGAGATGTGTCACACCTACCATGTGTGGGCAGTTGCTGTGGGCAACTACCACAGCACAACTGCTGTTTCATGAGTGCACTCCTGTTTCCTTTCTGGACACCTCTTGGCACGTTCATAGTTTAGGTTTAAATATCCAAATGCAGGAAGACTAAAGAGTGCACAACGTGTCCTGCTGAAAGAAAAACAACTGTGTACTCCCTGTAATGACATATGAAAAGTACCTTGGGGAGCAGTATCATAAAGGTATGAGCTGAGCTACAGTCCAGATTCTGGTTGCAAAGTTCTACATAAGCTTTTGCAACTAAAAAGCTTGTGCCGTCCCCTTTACATAAGAGTAAAATGCAACTAAGGGAAAATATCAGGTGTACTAAAGGAATCAAAAAACTTGGGGAAAGGAGCATTATTTTGAACAATGAGGCAAAAATAAAGCTCTGTAAAGTAACAATTTTTTATTGCTATGCAATAATACTGTATGCTGCCAAAAGACACAGGGAGAATTAGGTCTATTCCCTATGACTCCCTAAAATGATTTCCCACTGCAATGTTAATTATGGCAGGTCTGGTAGAGCCACCAACAATAATTTATTTATATCCTCTCCGTAAAAAAAACCCAACCAAACAAGCAAACAAAGATACCCAAGTAACTGTCCAACTCCCCTTAGCTAAACAAATACTTTAAGTGTGCCAGAAAAATTTACTTTTTCAATGAAATATTCAGAGGAATAATTGCTTGTATTCTTACTCTCCAGGAGCTCTAGCTGCTAACAGATTTATACTTTCCCAACTGCCTTCAACAGAAATGTCTTTGGGAAGTTCTTATTTTTCTGTGACTACTAAATGAAGTGCAACTAATATATAATAATAATAATAAAAGTCTAAACAAATTATTTGGGAGAGCCGAGGCTTCTTTGTGCTATACAATAGGATGTCCTCATATGAAATATTGTATGTTTTTGCCTCATCAGAAGTACAATAGAATGGAATTGAAAAGATACACAAAAAGGAAATAGAGCTTTTGAGAACCGTGATGGAATATACGTCTATTGAAAACTGGCAAAATTCATAGTTATTCAGCTTGGAGAAGTTGGATGGCTCCACGACACTTGATTGCAAACAGCAAAATGAAAACTGATCAGATTTCAATTTGAGAATATTTGGTACCCTGCTATGAGAAACAAGAGGAAACATCCTAAAAGAAGATTCAGAATCAATTAAATTAGAAGCTAGAAATCTAGTAACTATTGAAGTCTCGCCTGAAAAAAATTGTTACAGTGGTTGGCCAGCAACAAGGAGTTGTTTAAATTGGGACTAGTCATTGCAGTTAATACAAATTCTGGCATACCAGAAGAGGAATCCATTTTGGAAAAAACCCCTGTTGTCTTTTCTATAGATACATGTTGAATATTCTGGCCATATTACAGACAAAAATAATAACCTCAAAAGGTCACTGAAATTACAAGTAGCCCACTGCCATGCCACTAAAAATTTATTCATCGTTGTGTATTTACAAGTTCTTTGTTCAATCTGGTTTTAATTGTATAAACCTAGCCACTAACAGTTTGACTGCTGATATGGTCTAATATGTCTCATCACAAACAGACATGTCTCAGTATCTAGTTTTCAATTCTCACCAGCTCTATAGTGGCACAAAAACTGGCACATCTTATGGCTAATTGTGCTTTCAAAGGGCACCAGGGGAGATGGAACAGCCCTATGAATACATGGCATACAGCAGTTTTGTAAGACTATTCTAAGGTAGAGCAGACTTGCTGAGACATAAGTGAAATGAATACAATAGCTGAATACAATGAACACAATAGCTGACTCATGCCTCAAAAAAAAAAAAAAAAAAGGGAAAGCTACCCCCTTGTCTTGCCCCTCTGAATATCAAACTCTGACGAGGATCACTATTTAAGCCTACGAGGAAAAGGTTCAGGGAGACCTTCAAGATGTAGAATGCAATTTTATTGAATTTCAGATCTGGATTTTAAAATTCATCTCTATATGCAATTATTTTACATAAATCATCAAAAGCTGTGCACATTGCTCATAGAGAAAAAACAAACAAACAAACCAAACCAGAATAAAGAGGTATCCTTGAAAAGGATCAAGTTTTTCTTAAAAGGACAAAAGACCAGCATTCTAGGAATAAACTTATCACACAAAGGTTTTCACTTCTGACATGTAAAACCTAAGAACTTGAATGTTTAGCACTTGAAAGGACTGCATGAAAAAGAGTGATAAATGTCCATTAGACCTTGCATTTCTATTGAAATGAAACACAAATACACTGAGTGGTTAAACAGCAAGCTAATGTTAGGGGCAGGCTGCTTTATCTTGACAGATAGAAAAGGCCTCAAAAATGCCTTTACTTTTGAAATCTCACAAAATTATCATTCAGAAAAATCTTTTTCCAAATGTAAAAACATCCACTTCAGCTCTTGAAAAAGTCCAAGGCAAATTTTAGTAGAGAAGCAAGCAAAAGAACCTAAACCTAAATATTCTATTTTAGCCTAAAGGGTCTCGTTCAAGAGTATGTCTTGGAAAAAAAATGCTGATTACACTGCTAATTTCAATGTCATTAAGTGCTATTTAGGCTGCATGCCATATCCCTCTTGGCTAAATCAACATTCTGATACCATATAGGTGTTCTTCAATGTGATGAGCTATGACTTTGAAATATGTTTCAATTTAAAGTGATACAATAATCCCACATTAATTTGAATTACAGGTAATGCAATGTGATACAGTAGACAAAATACTATCTACTAGAAGTTTTACAGTGAATCTTTTCTGGAGTCTGTAATTTTAGTATTTAATTTAACTGAACTCCACATAATCTACCTCAACACAGTACATATTCTTATATTTTCCTGTCTGACATCAACATATAGGAACATATTTTATTTAGTACATGAAATATGTATATATCTCACACATAAATACATTTCAAAATGTGTAAGATTAAACTCTGAAGAATTCTAAGATATTGAATATTACTAATTATATTTATTTAAACCCCAAAGAATTTTAAAATATGGAATACTACGAATTATATTTATTTATCAGTGGTTATTTAATGTTGACAACTGAAGGCTGTAGTTTTACTAAGTAAGCAAGCATATGCGGCATAAGAGAATGGTGAGTTTGTTTGGATCAGGGAAGGAAGAATTCCTGGATTCTATTTCGTGTTCTATGTAGCAAGCAACTGCCTTTATATTGGGCTGAATGAAGGAGATAAAGAAACTATTTCTTTTGGTCCCGATCAGATAGTTTCTTCTGTGTAATGAAATGTAGCAGACTTCTGCACCTTTGAAAGTCATCAATGAAGATAGTGATTCCTTACAGTCTCAGACCCTGACTAGTTCCAGAGCATATTCACTGCAAGATGGATTTGCTAAACTACTGCTATACAGAATTTCCATTGTTGCAATGGAGGACTGGGATGTTCCAAGCAAACAAAAGCTCAGAATGGAAACCTGACAAATATTTTCTAAGTCAGAACTCATTTTATAAACTTAGTCTGGCTCATGTAAAGAGCAGACCGTAAACCAAAGAATTTTCTTAAGAGAACATTTCCCATGTTAGGAATGACCCCAGAGGCCACCAAGAAACTATAAATGTGAACACAGGAACACGCATTGTGCCTCTCAAGAATAGCTCTTTTCAGAAGATTTTGGGACATTCTATACTTCTGAAGGATTTATTCCTTTCCAGAGAAAGGTAAATGTAACCATAACCATCTTTGACCTTAGTACAACATTTGAAATAGTTAATCAGTGGGAAAAACCTTAGATGCTTGTATTTTTTGTTCCAGATAATGTTACTGGAAAACCTTCCTAACTTGTGTTCTGAGAAATTAATATTTCAAAAACTGTGATTTTTGCACATCTTTCTCAAAGGAGAACGCAAGAACTTTCAGTACACTGTATTGTGCAATGAAGTGCTAAGAAACTGTGATGATATCTTGCCAAGAAAATTTAGAGTAAAGCAGAAATATAATATTAACAACTGCATGCCCAGATGAAAACTGATTGCATGGTGCGGGAAATATTACTCAGTACTTTCTCAAATATTGCGAAAGGCATTACATTATTCATTAGGTTAAACAAGGAAGTCAATAAGACACATCTGTCAATAACCCAGACTATTAGCTCATGACTGGATGATTGTGTATTGGATTGAATGGAGAGAAATGGTTGGTATTACTGCAGCTAGACACCGATTTCATCATCTCATTCAGTTAGGTACCTTAAGAAATAACAGGTCCTAGGTCTGGGTAGCCTTGCAATGTGTAAGATGAAGAGTGAAGAACGAAACTGAAATAATTCTTGATTTTCAAATAAAAACTCCTTTTCCTAAAGTGCTACTTCTATAGCATCATTCTTTCATTCGCAGCTCATGGCCACTAGCTAAGAGCTCATCTCCTATCGACATGTTTTCAAACAATATTTCCCAATTACTAAGCCATGTATGAAAGATGATTCTTCATGTAAAAAACTTTGTGGCTTTTCTTTTCTTCTCATCAAAAATCGATGTACAGGAAATTGCTCAAATTTGTCAGAACAACCACTTCTGTTGCAGCTTAATCATTAGATCTAGCCTACAAGAGAACCTGCTATACTTCTTCCAAGAAATCAGCTATCATGTCTTACAGATTAACCTCTTAGAATTATTTGCTTCATATCAGTGTCTCTTTTTCACCTTTTTTTTTTTTTTTTTTTCTTCCTAAATCACTGGTGTAACCATGCTTGTTTCAGCCTGTTCCTAAACGTGATGTACTAAGAAAGTATCTCTAGAGATAGTAAAGATCACACACTTGTACACAAAATGCAAGAATGAAATGGCTGAAAAAATATACTTGCACCGAACAAGGAAGAATTTAGTCGTAAGGAGTCAGATATGTCTTTTACTCACCATTACCTTAAAGCTCCAAGGAAACAGGGAAAAAAATATTAGCTATAGGCTGCCACACTTTCAACATGATGCAGAAAAAGTTCTATACATCATCTAGCCCCCTCCTCCCCAAAATACTGTTTTCCTTGATGGATATACATGCCTCAAATATGAGGTGTTTTTTTTTTTTTAATTTCCATCTTGATTTTCTTGTTTCTTTCTTCAACCAGAAGCACCCTAAATTACTGGCAAGCTACCCAAGTCAAAGAGCAAACTTTTGAAAAGAAAACAAACAAACAAAATAAAGAGTGGCACTTCCGTCGAAGTAAAGAAGCTGTCCGGGCTTCATAAAATACTCAAGGGAAGTGCCCTAACCAGCGACAGCTCTTTAATTCCTGCTGGCCAAGCTACAGAACTAGCTGCAAATTTTCTAAGTCTAATGAATGGTCAGCGATCAGTATTATTGAAGTGGAAAGTACTTCATTGAAATATTCAGTATCTCATATTAGTGTCACACACCACAGCATTAATGGGATCAAGATACAACAATAATAGTTTCCATGACAATGCAGCACATGCCTCAGCAGCACCTCCCTGGGTAAACAGTAATCCTTCAGAAAAACAAGAAGGTCATTACAGCAACTTGTCAAATCAATGCAGAGAGTGTCTGAGCCGATTAAGGCACCTTCTCTCAGCTCTGACATGGTGTCAATAGTACTGGGCCACTAGTGCTCAGTCAGATGACTGAAGTGAAATGCCCATCAGTCAGGGAGCTGAGGTGGACTAATGATTCCCTGTGCTGCCTATTAGAACTACATGACAACTCAATCCTGTTTGCTTAAAAAAAAAAAGAAAAAAAAAGTGACCTTGTTGCTTTGTTTGAAGCTGAATTAAATTGACAACAGCAGCTAATCTTTACCTAGGGCGATTAACAGAATTAAAGTACAACAACAAAGGGACACAAGGTTTTACAGTTTATATTCTTAGTTTGATAATGCTTGCAATCTACTACAGTCTTTACAAGCAAATATACTGTAAATATATATTCCAAGCCAAGCTATGTTTGAATGGCTCTGAATTAATCTATTTGTAAGAGGACAGTATTTTAAGTGAGTAAATGAGCAGAGATGAAGTATGGTCTAAATACAGTAATAATCATCCACTATTTAAAAAAAAAAAAAAGTGAAGGAAATGTTCAAATGAAAAAACTGTCCTATACGTGTCAGCCTACATGTGTGGGTGCTACTCCAGGTAAGGAAAGGATATACCCAATAGGAACATTAAAGATGCTTTAGGCCTGTAGTTTTTAGTGTGAATACATAGTGTCACAGTACGTCCCCCAAAATACATGGGCACAGTATGTAGCTTATTATTTTATAGCCATAATGAAAATGTTTAACAAATAACTGATACAAAGCAAACATGAATAAGCATGTAGGTATACATGCTTTTCACCTAAGGCCTTTCTAAACTGACCAGCTTGATGAAAGTCTTCATGTTCACATCATGTTTCTCAGCAGTTTATCAGTTTACATTACTGACCTACTCAATCAAGAGGAAGACAGAAGCTACAAAGAGGAAAGAAGAATCCTGGGCATAATGTTTTATCTATGTTAAAGCCAAAATCTGAGCTGTTAGTAAAACTGAGAGATTATCCTTCTTTATTCTACTCATGCACATATTTCTTTAAAGATATATTTTTATCCACAACATTGTACATGGAGTAGAATTGACTTTAACCAGTTAAATTTCTGAAAAATATGCATGGTACCACCGAGCTTGAGCTGTGCATTGCACTGGAGAAAAGGATGAAGAAATACACAGCTGCCCAAATTCTGTTCACTGCAGCCTCAAAACCCAACAAAGCCGGAGTTAATTGATGTTGATGGACTTTGAAACAAATCCTCATTCCAAGAGCACGATTTATTTCTTTTCCAGGTGATGTAAATCAGAATAGAATAGGGTTCAAATCTACAGAAAATCTACCATAGAGATATGATACAAAGCCTGCACAAACACTCCTGCAGAGTAACAAACATGATGAGGACAAAGGGGATTTATGTTTACCAAGAAATAAGTCATTGGAAGGACTAAATAGCTCAAGGGACTGGTACTGAGTTTGAAAGCTTTTCACCTCTTAGTATCAACTCAAATCTAGCCCCAAGCTGTAGCTATTGAAGGTCATTATCATCCAGTGGCTGTTCAATATTGTGAAAACAGCCCACTTCTCACTGGACAGGGAGTCACATTTCAAAGACAGAAGCATTTCTGAGGTTCATTAGAACCCATAATTTTAGTTTCAGCATAGAGAGCAGTTTATCAGCTGCTGAGCATCATGCCCTCCAGAGGCTGACAGATCAGACAGGGAAAGTTTGCAGCACTGCCACAATGCTGGCCGTGCTGCATGTGACAGAGGACTTTTATTCCTGTGTTTCTAATCTAGCAGGCTTTGAACTGTAACTGCACAAGCTAGAAAATATAGAATACATTTAAATATTTCAGTGCTTGATTCTGGTTTTGTA
The DNA here is from genome assembly GCF_036013445.1 of Caloenas nicobarica. Lineage (NCBI taxonomy): Eukaryota > Metazoa > Chordata > Aves > Columbiformes > Columbidae > Caloenas > Caloenas nicobarica. Next base: position 24,813,633 of record NC_088251.1, on the reverse strand, counting down.
GAACAGGAGTGAAAATTTTAAACAGTTGCCCACTCACATAATCTCAAACACGAAAATATAACGTTTTAAGAGTGAGTTCCCAGTAACATTTGCAGTGAGAACAAGCCTTAGACAGGAAATACAGAGTCTCACTCTTTCTCCTGAAGTTCTCATTCTGTGCTCTAAACAATTTATTATTAGTGTATCATATGTAGTCACATGTGCAGTGCTTACTTTAATTCTTTCAACATCAGGTTTTATGATCTGTGTTCCTTTATACCAGTTGACAATTGCACTCTTACCTTAATTAGTTTATGTTGCACAAAAGGTTCACATCAGTGCTTGTTATTTTATGTAATTGGGTAAAGCATGTACACATCAGTAAGCCTATGCAGTTTGCTTTCAAGCAAAGTAAAAATTTGTTATTTGTTATTTGAGTATAAATTTACCATTGTAGCATGAAATTTCCATTGATATAGATAAACATATATAATTATTTTGATATATTTTACATAAATGCTTTGCATAAAAGATTCGCTGGACAGAATTATAGACATTTACAGATATACTGTCCATGGTGTTCCAGCATGCTGCGCTGGAGTTTGACAAAGTACAACTAACACTATTAATATTTCCCATGTCCCTGGTGGCAGCCTGTGTAATAGTTACTAGATCCATACAACCCAATAGCAAGAATTAAAAAGTATTAAGGTCCTTCACTGGGGAATGATTTAATTGTTGGTTGTTAATCAACCTGACCATTTTTCACTAATCTTGAATTACTTTCTAATCTGACAGTACATGCACTCATGAGAAAGAACACTAGGGAAAGACAGGATTTTATATATTAGTTCTGTAACGTGACTAAGAGCTCTCTCATTTTGCATGATGATTGAAACTCCACTTCAAGTGAACCAAAAAATAATGAGGTAAAAAGATATTTTTCTACATGCAAATTAAAGCTGACATGATGGCAGACAATTCTAAAAGGATAAAAAAAGGGGGGCGGGGAGAGGAACAAACGAAAATTCCAACAACCAAAAAACTAAGCTGATTTTCTTAAAATTAAGTGATATTTTCCTATTAACCATTAGCTCCTAGAAGACAAAAACTTTTATTTGTGATACCACACAGATCTCAAAAGACAATAAGGAAGAGGCATTTCTTTCAGGTTTCTAATAAGCATAGATAACATCAAAATTGAGTCATTTCCTGATTGTTAGGCAGGAACTCTTCTGGGTAGTTAATAATCATCAGTGATGACAATTACTGTCTCTATCAGGAGACAATATTTTAATTTTAACTCAAATGGTGCACTCGCCAACTAGAAGAGTTAATAAGAAATATACCTTTCCTGACATTTGTGTATAAATGAAGGTTGCAATTATTACTGAACTATCCCATTGTAGATCAAACAGAAACTGAAAAACAAAAGAAGCTTTAACGAATGTCTACTGGAGAAGAATCTTGTGAACAATGTGTCTCTTGGCATGATGCTTTACATACACCTATTTAAAGTTCTTATTCAAGCAGTGCTGCTACTCAAAAAATAAAAAGAATTTTAAAAAATCTATAGTACATCATTTCTCCAAAACCACAAGCAATCCTTTAAGGGTGACATCCTATCTTATAAAAAACAGAGGTCATGGAGACCAAAACGTCAGATGTCCGTTGCCTAAATCTAGAATTAGTTTTTCAGTATAAGGCATAAGTGCTTAATTTTGAAGGTAGCATTTGAGGTTATTAGCATATACTTTCTTGAAAAGCTTGAACTGATATTTTTGCTTCGGCAAGCCCAAATTTAGACTTCTATTTCAAACATGTCAGTTTGTACTTTGAAGTCACAGGACAAGTTCTGTAAACAATGATTTTCTTTATATACACATTTAGAAATGTGTATGTGTGTGCAAACATTTAATAATCCTCTTAGCAGGGTCCTCTATAATGAAAGCAAACAGATTTTAGCAACAAGTAGCATATTCTTTTAAAGTAACTTACAATTCTTTAAATTCTAGAATACCCTTTTACAAGGCTTGCAAAAAAGAGCAAACTTACAAGACAGAGAAATAGCCTAAAATTATTAGCACAATGATCCATGTATGTCAAGCTAAAACTAGGACCAAGCATTTTCTACTTGCAGCAAAGCCACATTGATCCTGAAAGACTGCTACAGATTCAAAAGCCTTCAGGAACTGAAATTAAATTATGCTCTGGACTACCAAGCCATAGAGAGGTGGATAGTCAGAAAAACTAGGAGGAAAGGTCATAGCTTAACAGGGTTCCTATAGAATAAAGAATAACACCTGCTTCTCTTATATTGCCATTTCAGGCTCTTTGAGATGCTGTAATCATTAAGCACATCTCACAGGTCAGGTTTCTCCTGTTAGCAAGAGTAACATTTGAATGTTTTGGCCCCATAAATTAAGTTTGACAAGTCTCACAAATGTTCTTGGAAATCCCATGAAAATAGTGATTCAAAGAGAAGAAAAGGCCTGACTGGGAGAAGGGCTGTATTTAAAACTAATAATGTTCTTCAGAACTTTACATTTGCTTAAACCTATTAAGTTTCACAGGAAGGCATCAAGATCCTTTAACTTACTAATCTTTACTTTTTCACAGTTCTGTCTCAATTTGGAGCTCCCTGTTACTGCAGCCCTCAAAGGCTCACAATGGAGGCAGAACCGAAAAGCAATACATACTGCAACATCTCAAAAAACCAACTTATGGTAAGGTGACTTTATTTTCTTATCAACTATGTGTCCATGTGGCAAACAAAATTTCTTCAAGATGGTAGTGACAGTGCCCTGCAGACAGAGACTGAAGGCTCTCTTCAACTTGATATTCAAACTAAATAATATACTAACTACACAGTGTCTAAAAAAAGGTAGTAAGTTGGTATACGCAGCCACTTCAAACATCTCAAAAATTGGTCTTTAAGAATCATAAGGACTAAGGCAAACATTTCCTTTGTCCTGGCAGAATATACCTTAAGCTTCAAAAGGAAAGATTTGTTGCTTCACTGAAAGAGGATGGAAAAGCCATACGTGATCTATTCTGACATTCTTAGTATGATATAATTTACCCTGTCAACATCCTGGATGTAGCTATATAAACTAACAAACAAACCAAAAAAAGGGATAACATAGAAATCTCTGATGATAATCAAAGTATATCTTCATCCTTCACAGCTTTCAGCTTTACTTAGAGGAAGAACTCCATCAGCTACTGAAACGGTTCAAGGAGAACTGAGGAGAACTGTGGTACTATCTCATGGATTACTTTAATTAATTCAAATACAAGGGTAATGTCTCCTATGGAAACAGAATATAAGCCACATGATATGCAGACAGTGAGTAAAAAGATTGCTGTAAATGAAGATTAACCTATGAGTTTATGAAAAGTGATGACAAGAGGAACACTTGACACTCATAAATGGTCTTTGGATCATTACAGTCATTGAAGAAAGAAGAGCTTTTTAAATGGAGACTCAAATTTCTGTGAATCTTCAAGAGTTCTGTTAAAAACAGTGGAGAAATTACAGACTGGTACTGACAGAAATATAATGTATCTGTTAAATGTGTGTACTATGGGCGCATTAAAAATAAGTAAATATTAAGCCATTAAGGTCATAAGAACTTTCTGAATATGTCAGTCTAAGACGCTGTTGTGTAAATTTTACTCTCCATAATAAATCCTCACGTGCTCCCATAGGATATAAGGGACAACATCGTTGATGTCCATGAAATTGTGTAACCCAATGGGAATCATAACAGAGAACCTGTTAAGCACCAGCAAGGTTTTGAATGACTGTAATTAAGTAACCTGCTTCTGCCCTTCTGTTCCACCACAACAGCCAAGGTCAGCTGCAACACTTTAGTCCTTAAATATAAATGTCAGGGGATGTTGACAGGAAATTCTCAGCACAAGCCCTTCACCTCTGGAATTCACTTCTCTTATTATAGCTCTGACAGAGCCCAGGTCAGTTGACAATTAAGATGTAAAGCAAGGCCTCTTTCATAATATTTCCCGACAGGCCCATAAAGATGCCTTTTAATAAGCTATTGTGGCTAATTAGTTACTTAAGCACACTAAATTAAATAATAAACCATATTTTGATTTCCCTGTTATTTTAAAATTTAAAATAAATGGCTAGAAACATTTTTTTTAAAATAAATCCATCAAAAAGCACTGAGAGAAGCTTTATGTTAGAGAGTTGAATGGAAGTATGACTGAAAACACATCAGACATGCAATGTTTACATCTGTAATGAGAAAAGCAAAGAAAATGTACAGTAATGAGGGGTAATTTAGAGAATAATCAAAGTAATATTGTAGTGACTACAACCAGCATATCATGCCTGAAGGGAAATATCCTGAAGGGGTATCTTGCCTAAAGGGATATGGTCTATACCACAAAAGCTTGGAGCCATTGAAACCCCTAGAGAAAGATGATAATGGCCGTACATAAAGTATAATTTATTTACAATTTGAGGAAGGCTTCCATCAAGTCCCTAATGACAGGCTTACTAGTTACATTAAAAGCTGTGCTGATTCTGATAAAAGCATGAAGTCAATAAAGTAAGAAAAATGGATCTGCAATGCAAGGAGAAAATAGATGCTGCTTGCTAGGGAAGAAGAAATAGAAATCTGGGAAGCAACATAGACTTTTAAAAAACATCTGTATTAAAAGAAGTCTCAAATACCTGATCTCATGGCAGCAGACAGACTGTACTGACTACTCATAAGGAAGCATGATCCAATGTGGATCTAACAGCTCCATTATCTTGAAAATATTGAGATACCATTATAGAGATCCATCTCTCTATATTTTTTTTAACATTTTATACTTATTTATTCTTTGCTCATGTTTTTGACTGCTTGTGGGAAAGGGAAACTGAAGAGTTTTCTAGGAATAGAAGTCTTCTAACTATTTTCTCTGTGTCTGAACAAATTAGTCATCTATTGATAAAAACATGTGTAAGGATAAAAGAAAGATAAATATTAAAATTACTGGAAAAGACAACATACAACTCAGAATAAACAGCAATAAAAGGAAAGTGAAAAATAGTGCGTGAAATTTATTTTGCGTAAGAAATTAGTTTTCTGTCTTTCAGTAATGTAAATCGGGAGATAGTCCACTGAAAACAACCTGGTTGTACTAGTGCAAAATTAGTGAAAAGAAAAAGGAAAACTCCACCATCAAATCCAGACTTATAAAAGGTTTCTACAATACCAAAAGAGAAAAATTACCACCTGCTTGATGGAATCAGTAGAGCTCATATTAACTTGTGCTCATTTCCTGTCACATTACTGTAAAACTTCAGACATGCAAATCCCACTAATATTTCCTGTCCTACAATCAGTTCTCCATGGCGCTCAAAACTCATTTTGAACAAGCATCAACATTTTAAAACCATGCCCTGCTCTCACAGTGACCCTGATTCTATGTCATTACATATTTTTTGATCGTTGTTTAAATGTCTATCATGAGATATTAACAGAGACCATTAAAAATAATTTTTTAAAAAATCCAGCAGGCAAAATTTCAAATATGTTGTAAGCATATTGTTTTCAATATCCTATGATTTTAAAAATGCACAGGGAGTAATTGCAAAGTACGACCACTTCAGCTACAGCCAATTCATCTGACCCCATGGAATATTTAAGACCCAAAATCTGACAGCTGGATTGCTCTGTAGATCACACCTTCAAAGGAGATCTCCTTAAGGAAAAAGAATGTATTTTAACAGTCATAAGTTGTATCACAATTTATTTGGTTTGTGGAATTAAATAATTGAAAAAAATAAACTGGAAGAGAACCATTAAGGCTTCCATCCATGATTTTGTTTCAGTTTTTCAAAACTGCATACTTTTCATACCAATCAGCAAAGAAAAACTTCTTCACTTGCCCACTGTACAGGATAGTCCCTGCAAAGAGGCTGGAATCAAAACTTTACAGCTTCTGCCACCTGTGACCATTAAGCCTCAGGGCTGAAAGACCATGTTCACTGAGTCCACCAATGAATCTGCAATTCTTTTATGCAAAAGAGGTGGTGTATCCTTAAGGCCAGGAGGGTACCTACAGGCTAGAAAATCCTATGCAGAACTAAGGACTGGGAAATTCTGGTAAAGAAAGCAGTAAGCTCTGTGGAGATGGAAAGAATGGGTTTGAAACTGTATCTCACCCATTTGGGATGCATATAATTTCAAAGACATGCTCTTCCTCTACAATCTAGAAAGGATTAAGACTTTGCATTCCTTATGGAGATATGTGTATCGTTATGAAGATAGGCATATTCCTGATGGAGATGCATATCTCCATGTAAGTCAGGCACTCCTGTCTTCTGAATTTCCTCTACTCTCGTGTTTCAAGATACTCAGTGGCATATCTGCTATAGGTGCCACAATGAGATTCCTAGCATCTTCCATGCATTCAATACAGAATTTGGAGATCCCACTTAAGGCTCTCAATAACAGTCTAGGAAGGAGGCACGTAAAGATTAATAAAATACTATAGCGCATAGCCTATACCCATCTATGATTTTAGTCTAGTCCCTTAAAAATATATGCAGGACCTGAAAACTAAACCTAAGATATCAAATGTCTACATCTTGACATTTTTTTCCTTGAGCAGTCAGTAAATTCTAGGTGGAGAAATGTCAAAGAAATAGGATGGACTAAAGAATAGAAAATTGTGGGTGCACAGCAGGAACCATAGCAATTGGTCTCTATAAGGAAAATATCATAGAGATATGTTATTTTTTCCAAGAAGGTTTTAGTTGTGAAAAAGAGCAGAAGCATCAATTGTGAGTTATAAGCAGGACTGAAACTTTGAAAGGAAAAACCAGCAAGATAAGACAAAAGAGTTTGCTCACAAGCAAATAAGCAAGCTGGAAAAACCCACTCTGATTCTAAAATTCAGAAGACAGAGAGCATGAAGGAGATCGAGGTTTCAGAGGAAAGAGATGCAAATGAAACACTGACTTCTCATGACAGAATAAAGACATAACACAAACAGATAGTCTAGCAAATCTGTGAGCATTCATAAGGACTTCTTCACTCATATGAATATACTCTTTGGGAGCAGTAAGACAGTGGGAAACAAGGGAGACATTTATTTGAAGCTGTAAAAACTGAGAATAAGAAATACTGTAATCTGCAACATCCATCAGAGCATAATTGTTGTTTTCCATTTAGTGGCAAAGTATGAATTTCCAAGGGCTGCTAGAAGGATCACTGTTTCTCAAGGACATCTCTGATGATGAGCGATGGTCCTGGTGTTCTAGTAAGATGCTTTAATATCCTTTTTTTCTCACCTTGCCTTCCTCCCTTGCTATGACATGATGCCAGTTATAAAATCTTGGTGTAATCCCCAGAGTTTATAGAGAAAGTGCATTAGACATAAGGAGGGCAAGGCAGACCTTGGCTTTGGCAGTTGTGTGAACTGATGAAGAGCAGCATCCAGGTCTCTTGATGGACCAAGAGAAATTCATTCCCTTTCTGAATCACTATTCACGCAGTACCAAACAACCAATCTGAGCCACAAATTCACCATCTTTGTATGTAAAAGTATAAATTCACATACAGATCAGTAACAGAGACTTCCACTAGAAAATAAATTTTTTCACTTTTTTCTTGTTTTGCCCAGGGAAGTTGTGGAGTCTTCTCCTCTGGAGACATTCAAAACCTGCCTGGACACATTCCTGTGTAATATCATCTAGGTGTTCCTGCTCCAGCAGGGGGATTGGACTAGATGATCTTTTGAGGTCCCTTCCAATCCCTAACATTCTGTGATTCTGTAATTCTGCACATATCCCTACAAACTTACCCCAAAGTCTATTAGAGTTTAAAAATCTGGGTTTAATCAAAAGAAAATTAAATCTTATTTTTATAGTTACATGATGAAACACTACACAAAGCCACAGACAGTGAATTTAAGCATTTGGGGTTCTTTGATACACTTCTGGAACTCAAATCTCATCAGAAAATGAGCACACAATTAAAACAACTTTCTTTTGCATTGTTTCATTCATGTTAAGTATGGCAAGTTACACGCAGCAGAAAAATCTCAGCCTAGATTAGCAATACTATATTTTCACAATATGCAAGGCAAGGAAATGGCACATGATTAAAATATAGTATAAGCAAAGACAACCAGTTAGTTCTGAAAAAAACCCTAGTTTTAGACAGTAAAACAATGTTGCAAGCCCACACAAATAAACAGCTACGTTAAAATTTCTCATGCTTCTAACATCACAGCTTCCTCTTACAGAACTGTTATGAAATCCTCTTCTATTCTCTTGAACATAAGCCATGATATATCTAAAATCTAATGAGATCTACAACGGAGATTTTCCTAGATTCATTTCAGTTTGATGTCGAGTGGTGAAATACACATAATTGTTTTCTACAAATATGTTTATGTGCATTCTCTCTGCCAGTGTATATCACAGCTAGTGAATGTATGGTATATTCAAAGGTCTTCAGTAAGTCATTATATAAATACTAGAAATAAAACTCCTTAGAAGCAAAGTGAAATACAAAAAAAGACACTTTTTTTTTTTTAATCCTTCTGAGAAGAGTTTGAGTCAACAGAAATTAGCCCACTCTTTGATTATATTAAGATATCAATGAACTAGTACTGACAATAATGCTACTTAGCTGCAAAATAGCCTGGCAACCCAAAATTTTAAAAACAAACAAACAAATAAATAAATACATAAATAAATATACATATGAATTATTCCTTCACTATTCACATTTGCATCAAGCAAATTTCTTGAATTTGATCCTCAGTACTTTACTGTCATGTCATGAAGATATAATTATCTTTTTTTTTTTTTTTTCCTGGATCATCAGTGGCAGCATTACAGTGGTTGCTTTGCAAAGCTTCTGTACATGTGTAAATGCAGGATTCTTTCATTTGCAAAATAATGGTGCTGGGAGACACTAATCATGGACCACGCAAACATAAATAGCAGTGCCTGCCCTAAAGTCCTTATATAACTTTAAAGCAAGTCTCAAAAATGTGGACAGCCACATACCTGATTCACCAGTGCCACTTGGATGCAAGTGTGGAGACTCATTAGCTAAATAAATCCCTAGGAAAGACAACAATTCTTAGTGTGTAAACTGTTGCTTGTTAATGTGCTTGAATCGTTCAAGCAAAATTGTCTGCCTCTGACCTTAAGACAGTCTTAAATCAATTCTAGTCTGACAGGACTCAGCTCTTCCTGAAGAGAGACCCAGAGACTGATTTTAGAAACATTGGTTGGCAGAGATCTCTGGAGGTTATCCAGATCAGCTTCGCATTCAATGGTAGCTCTAATGCTTTTCTTTTGGTAGGAATCTTGACAGAAAATGTTCCAGTACATTTAACACATGTAGTGCATGTGTACTTCCACAAGTGCACAGACACTTATAATGCAAAAGTTTTAAGAGATCAGTGTTGTATCAACCAAGACAGTATCAGTTATTCTTTAACAAGGTGAGAATATTTATTCGGTATATGCTTGAAAACACACCAAAAAAGTGTCCATTATCTTTTAAAGGACCTTGTAATTTTTGCCTGCATGCTTCTTTTCATAGGTCATCCTAGTTGCCAAATGCACGCTTCTGCAAAAACCCTCAGGGGGTTACTATGCAACATCACGAGAACTCTGCACCACAGAGTAACTCTGCAGTAATTAATCATTTTGTCAATCATTACATGTTATGACAAGTTTGTAGTTTCCCTCTGCTGTACAACAGACCTAAACCTCTACAGCACCTACTAAGGCAGAACAGCAATGAAAGATTTTAGGGAAGTTTCTAATATTTTTGTGTTGATGAACCCCACTGCTTCCATGATAAGAACTGTCCGTGCTGCAAGGCAGACTATTGCAAATAGTAGATGAGGTAAGCTGTAGCTTTGTCTAGGCAATTGCTAAAAGCCTTCAAGCAGATTCTCCAGACTCTACTGGTTATCTGTTCCAGCACTGCACTACCTTCCTAGTAAAGATGTTTTTCCTAACGACAAAGCAACCCGCAAAGCCACAAGATGTGATAATGTGGAGCTTTTTAGTTACTGAATTTCAGCTGACTGTATTCTGCATTGCTACGGTTTTACCACGGCTTATGCTGATGGGCCAGCTAACAAGTGATTGCAACCACTGAACTAGAGAACAAACACAGTTTTGAGTAGAATTGCATTGCCTTGCCCTATTTAAATTAGATCTAATAGGAACTGAAGATGTCCACAGTCATCTGTCCCTACATTTACAACTGTGGGTCTAAAGAGCTATTGATTACCTCGAGAAGTGCGGCAGCTGCAGACAAGAGCTACGAAGCAAGCTGGACTCTTTCTTTCCACTGTACCATACCTGGTGGTGGGAAGTAATGTGCCAAAGGAGATTTTCGGTTGCATGTTTACAGTTTCAGGACATCTAACCCAGACTTTCCTGTTTTCTTGCTGCTTGATTAACTAGAGGAAAAAACAAACAAATAACAGTAAAAGCATTATGACTGCATATTTGTCTTTAAAGCATGTGATAACAGCTTTCCATAGGGACAGCATTTTTTCCAAGGGGAAGCAGTAGGAGTCTTTTCATATGTTCGTTAATTTAAAATCGCAAACAGTCTGCACCATGTAATAGACATTGACTGACACAGAGTAAACTTGTTTTAAACTACATAGAGCATTTAACGGGGCAGGTATGGAGGCAACAGGCGAGGCCATGGGAACTACAGCCTTCATCACTAGTACCACTGCGTAGCACATGGAAGGGCACAATCGTGACATGCTCCTGAACTCATTCTCCTTGTGTCACAGCATGCAGAATGCCATACCACACTACAGTAAGGTATGGATATGATCTCCTACTTAAGTGATTACTCACCAGCCACAGCTCTTATATAGCCGGGAACCAAATACGTTCAAAAGATAGTTAGCTACTACACAGATTTATATAAAAATACAGTATTTTATGGGTTAAACACAGAAATCTTTCTGAATCTGATGGCAAAGCTAAGTAGTGCATTGCTTCCTTAACAAAGCATTTACAACTGTTGCCACCATTATACTTCTGAGTGTTCCTTCCCCTTACAACTCCCAGAAGTTAATTGGGGCACAATTATCATTACCTCATTTGCCTCAATTTTATATATGTCTCAAAAGAATGCAAATAGCAATGTTATCCATAGTTATCTGATGCAGCACGACACTTCTTACACAAATTTTTCTATTCTTGTCCAAGAAATAGATATAGAATCTTAGGAAGGGCATCCTGGCAGGGGAAGAATACCCAAGATTTCTGAATAACCCATGAAACTAAATGACAGCTCTTCTAAAGTTCATAGCTAAAATTCATTCTCTTTGCACCCCCCAAATATTAACCTCTAAAATTATATTAAATAAGTTTTAAACCAGTACACTGTAATGGCTGAAATTTCAGATTTCAGATTTGCAAACAATATTATTTTAATTGAACAATATTATTTTAATTGAATATCAAACCCACCAAATTCAAAAAGTCAAAGACAAAACAGAGGAAGAAGCAGGTGTGCAAACAATGATTTAACAAAGTACACATGCAATTGAGAGAAACAAAACCAAAACCAACCAACCAACCAGACAACTCTCTAATATTTAGAGAGTATAAAGAGAGACAAGATTTGGCATGGATTAATTGCATGCTCTTGAATGGGAAAATGAGGAGCACACAGATATAACAGAGCCTAAGGAGGCTCTTGAGTGATGGGAATGGTGAAGTTCTCTCTGAAGAGATAGTTACCATTTGATTTATCTAAGTTACGGAGATCTGTCCACAGATAAAAAAGCTGCAGCAGCCGTGAAAGCACTCAAATACAATACTTAAATGCACTGTGATGTACCATGTGGTACAGAAGTAGGCAACTGGTATTTACAGCAGCAAGTTGATCAAAAATAAGAAGGCTGGAGACATGAATGAGTACTATTTACGAGAAGTGTATGATCATATTCACCTCAGGAACCAAATAGTTGGTGTCAGCCTTTGACATTCATCTTTAGATGGCTATAATAAGTGATAATGATGAATGTAATCCACACAGCCAACAGCTTTACTAGCAAGGTAAATCACATTTAGTATTCTCCACTTTTGAAGCATGTGCCCTAAATATTAATTTACAGCTTTCCATTGCTCTTATCTTATAGGCAATATTCATGAACTAATTTTTAGCATTTATATCATCATATTATTCTTCTAGATACTTTTAAGCTGCACTGAGCCTACTGAAGCTTTTTAGATGTTGCCAGCCATTTCCTGTGCAATGACTTCATATATGCAGTAGATTCAGTCCTCAGACAACAAAACACTTTCCAAAGAATTACTTAACTAGTTGAACTACGAGATGTAGCTATCTCCTAAAAGAGGAAACAAGACAAAAATAAGAGGACTTCATTACGTATATCCTTTCATAGGATCTGAACCTACTCTTTTAGATGTCAGAGGGAGAGAGAACTGGACTCATAGTCAAATAACTCCCGTCTACTACCAGTTCTCACAAAATAATGTGAAGCATATAAACATCTTTCCACCACATTCAACCTCCAACAAATCCCTGAGCTAGAGTTGTCACCTTTGGACTTCATAGCATTTGGGGAACTTTTCTTTCTTGCTATCAGGTAGTTTCTAAAAGCCATATGTAGTTTCAGCTGTCACAATGGCCTGTGGCAAAGAAGTTCCACAGCTTGAGTTTGCTTTGTTAATAGAAACAATTTTTGTTTATCACAGAATCACAGAATGGTTGGGATTGAAAGGGACCTCTGGAGTCCAACCCACCTGCTAAAGCAGGTTCACCAGAGCAGATCACACAGGAATGTGTCCAGGCGGGTCTTGAATGTCTCCAGAGAAGGAGACTCCACAACCTCCCTGGGCAGCCTGTTCCAGTGCTCTGGCACCCTCAAAGTAAAGGAGGTTTTCCTCATATTCAGATGGAACTTTCTATGCTTCAGCCTGTGCCCGTTGCCCCTCATCCTATCACTGGGCACCACTGAAAGGAGTCTGGTCCCCTCCTCTTGACATCCACCCTTGAGATATTTATAAACATTGATGAGATCTGCTCTCAGCCTTCTCTTCTTCAGGCTGAACAGATCCAGATCTCTCAGTCACTCTTCATAAGAAATGTGCTCTAGACGCCTAACGATCTTTGCAGCCCACCGCTGGACTCCCTCCAGTAACTCCTTGTCTGTCCCAGAACTGGACGCAGTACTCCAGATACGGCCTCACCAGGGCAGAGCAGAGGTGGAGGACAACCTCCCTCGACCTGCTGACCACACTCTTCATAATGCACCCCAGGATACCGTTGGCCTTCTTGGCCACAAGGGCACATTGTTGACTCATGGTCAACCTGTTTATATGCATTACGTTCTCTTGATAGATTTTGGTTTCATATTGGAAGGGAGAGTTAATAATTACTCATCCTCCTATGTCTGCAGGAATTTGACAAGCTTTTTTCTTATTATTCTCTCTGCACACCTTTTCATTTATCTCATTCCAGGTTGAAAATTCCCACTCAGTTTAGGTTTTAACTCACAAGGAAATTGTTCCATTGCTCACATCATGGTTTTGACTCTCTTTCTTTTCTGAAGTTTCTCTAATTCTACTACGTCTTTTTTGAATTGTAAAAATTCGTGATGTGCACAATGCTAAAATATGGGTATACTTTGAATTTGTACAGCAGCATTATTATTTCCAAGTTTGCTTTCTAATCTTTCCCTAGAAAATCCTGATATTCTATTCTTTTTGACCATTACTGAGAACTGAACTACTTATTTCATTTAACTATCATGAACCTACAGCCTTGATTCTGCATATTAAGATATGCTGTAATCTATATAATTTGTGTCTTTCCTTAGCAAACATTCTTAAAGAATGATCAAGCTATTACCTTCTAAATTTAAACAAAAAAATCCAATCAAATGACCTGTTTCCTTGCTAAGAAATTTATTTTGCATTGATATTTAATTTGAACGTATTTTGAACACAGTAATCACTTTGTTCCATTGTTTAGGAATTCTGTTTACAATAGACATTCCTGAACATAGACAACTGGATCTACTGAAGATGTCAGCTAAGAATTTGCATGACATTATTTTAAAATAACCTTATCCAATGAAAATTCATGATTTTTTTTCATTGTCCTGTAAAAAACATAACGAGCATAAATGACACTATTTAAAGGTGCAGCATTAGATCTGATGGGTGTCTCAGTATGTGGTTTAATCCTAAACAAAATCATCACCTTTAAAAAATAATGAAAAAACTGTTCAAAGATAGTGTATTGCTCTATCGCTCACCTCTTGTGTTCCCTTCATGCATTTATTGCTGTTGTGGACAGCAATTTATTTATTGGCATTTCAATGGACAGCCCTTAAGAAAATGATGCTACACTTCCTCACTTGCTTATTTTGCATAGTCTCTGGAATTTTATTTAAACCTTGGTAAGACATCTTTCTTAAACCCTTTCTCTTTTTCAGAACCACAGGCTTACCCTATCTCTTCTTACTGTTTTGACAAGACTAGCATGCCTAATTTCCCTGGAAAAAGCATTCCGACAATTCTTTTCACCAAATTCTGCCTCCCGAAATATCACAGGATCACTGAGTATTTCTTTCACTTAGGCCACTAAATTTTTAAGAAACAGCAACTCTTTGGATCACAATATATCTAGACGGCATCTGAAAGTTTGAAATGTGTTTCATCACCAGGTATTCTGACAGTTCGGTTCAAACTGAAGGCATAGATCAAAATTTAGAACATGCTTCTCTGACTCCATGCTGCATGGAGTGAATGTTTGCAAGACTCAGTACTTATCCAGTTGCTGCAAGTACACATACCATATACAGAGGAATTACAACAGGACATCATTGATGATTAAATGAATTCTTAATGCAATGACTATACATCAGTGTCATAGCAAAAAACAGTTGTATATCTATGGAAGGAGACAAAATAATCTTAATCTTATGTCCAATAACAGTATGATTCAGTGTAAGATAATATATCAAATAGTGTGTCCTACTCTTTTTGGACATTAATCCTGACAGAAAAATCTTTAGCTTTGTATGGATTAGTCAATGCAAATTCATTAACTACTTGTCATGCTTCTAATACAATCTGCCCTGACCCTAAAGACCTGACAGTGCAGTGTTAATCAAATCTACACAAGATCCCATACAGACAAAACAATCTGTTTCAGGTTAGACAGATTTTTTTTTTTTTCCCTAGAAAAGGAAAGAGGAAAGAGGAAAGAGGAAAGAGGAAAGAGGAAAGAGGAAAGAGGAAAGAGGAAAGAGGAAAGAGGAAAGAGGAAAGAGGAAAGAGGAAAGGAAAAATAAAAGAAAAAAAAGGTTAGAGTAAAGTATGTGAGAAGAATATTATAAAATATGACTCCAGTTTATACTTCAATTTATTACTTCAATTTTAATAGAATTATTCAGTTTTCTATATTATGAGGAAAAAAAAACAAGGGCAATTTTAGTTTTGGGGTTTTCTTAAGAGTTGCATCTAGAAAACCGCCACTTCTTGTCAGAGTTCTACCTTACAAAGTATAAAATGAAAACATATTTTAATTTTAATGAACATGTCTTTTCCCCTTAAGAAAATATTTTTGGGAAATATTTGGGAAATTTATATGATTTCATGCTACCCAGCCATTTCAGTATTTCTTTGATCTTCTTAAAAAAAGTATTAGTCACTGAACCCAAAGGCACATGAAGGAATGGTATAGCAAGAGTGCATAATATCTGTCTACTTTAAACTCCTAAGCCCAAAAGATCAGATACCCATTTAGAACTGGATTAGCTAACAGCACCTTTTGGCTCAAGTCTGGCTCTCAAACATGCAATTCAAACTGGAACATATTACCTCTTCTACTTCCATATCTCATACTAAAAAAATGTGGTGTTAGCAGTCTTTAATAAATGCAGCTTCCAGCCATATATTGTAGACCAATTTCTATGTCTAGCTTTGACTTGAACTTTTAAAAATCTTTAAACAATCATCAAGAGAATTTGACTAATCAGTTTTCTCATACATGTCCAAAAAGAAAAGTAAAAACCAGCCTAATTATCGAAATAATCCCACTTATTACAAAAAATATATTTTTCTACACTTTGGTTTGCAAAAAACTTCAGTCAGAAAAATCGTATACAATGGCTTTTCTTTCAGAGTTTCATGTCTAGTCACTGGTGCCAGGCATCTTGTTTTACCTATCTGACCATGACTTGATACACAAAAGCTTTTTAGCTTAATTGACCCTGCCTCTCTTACTGAAGTGATACATTTTAGAAGTTGAATACTTTCAGACTTGCTGACAACAGCTGTTTGTACTCAGTTGCATAAAACTCCTCTCTTCCAGGTGCAGTTAATTAACAAGGAATGTCATCAATTACACCAAAGTTTAGTGCTCTGTATTCCATTGTACTTATAACAGTTTAGACAAACTACATATGAAAGTTTACTTCTGAGACCGCTTCAATGTATAGCCAACAATCTATCTGTAATACACTATATAAATAATAATTTCTCATGGTGTTATTATTCCTATAAACTTCTTTTGTAACAAAATAAACAATATTTCTCTTATTTTTCTTTGAAATTAAAGAAATATGAGAAACATTATAATCCTTAATTATTTTTATCTTTATTATTTTTACAGCCATGTATCATGTAAGTTACACTTTTCAGCTATATCAGATGTGAAATCAAGCACTCAAAAGTCATAATGTGAATATCTTAATTTTCATGAAGAGCATTCTGCAGTCAGTAATGTTATCAATAATGGTCATTCTGTATTACCAGTAAGAACAATGTTCAGTACTAAACTCTCATGATATTGTAGCCACAGTATTAATTGACTTTGATTTGGCTGATCTATTTCTTCTGTCAACTATTAAATGAAGCAATGAATAGTGAGATAAACAAATACTGGTTCCTAAGCAATCTATAAAGCCAAGCAGATAACACTAAAATGAAGAACTGAAAATATTACTAGATATTTTAACTGCTGATGGTTATATACATTCCATAATCTAGTGCAATAGCATCCTAGAGAAACCTGTTAGCAGAAACAAACATCACTTAGAAAGGTACAAATAACACAAACTTAGATAAGCCTAATTCATCATTTTAGCTATAATCCTTGCATGAGACAATACTGAAATGCTACTTTATCCATCTCTTTAAACTTAGAGAGCAAGGCCAATACACTAAGGCTATTCCAATACATATTGGGGAAACTGGTTTTTTCCTTATGTCATGTAAGGGAAAAGAATCTGTAAAAAAAATAAGAAGACACTATGGGCACTCAGTCTACGGCATCAAAGCTGTGATGAGACTCGTTTGCTTGGCAATGCCATACCTTAGTACAAAGCATGATATGTTATGATGGTATGGGGAGACTCATTACGAGAGGAATGACGCTGAAGTAGTGGCAGGTAAGTTTGAGTTGTAAAGAAGAAATAGGTACAGCAAATTGGTCTTGAAATAATCAGCTAGGCTACGCTAGTAACAAGAAATGCTTATCTGAACAACTAATAGCTCCTACTCCCCCTGAACAAAGCGTTTTCTTTCATGATGTGCAGATCCAGCACAGTCTTCGTGTCCAAGTGCTAAGCTTTTTCCATGGAGTCAGACTACAACAATATGAAAAATGTGTCTACAAAAATTTGAAATAAGATTTGTTTAAGAAAATCTGGCTTCGCTAAAAAATCAAAACACTGCTTCAAAACAATTGCATGGTAAAAGACTGAAGGAGCTGCTTACAGACCACTTGGAAATAACAAAAGAATGAATGCAATGAAGTATTGGCTTTGTACCTACCAAACTAGTTTTAATTTTTAACAACTTGATTCTAGTTTGCCCTTTGATGCATTTGACCACAGATGAAATTTACTTCCCTCTTTAGATTTTCTTCTGTTTATTCACTTTCCCTGTTATTTCCCTTTACAAAAATCTTTAAGTCACGCCTTTTTGCCCATAGGGCTGTTTATGAATTTATCTTCATAACCAAAGGCTGTATTTCTAAAGTAATTCCATTAGCTTGTCACTTGGCTAGGGTTTTGGTTGGGTTTTTTTTCCCTCTTTTATGCTAGCTCTTTAATACCTTTTTTTGTTTGTTTGTTTTGTTAAATGATCTGCCAGTTATATTGGCTATCTTAAGACAGTTTTCTTGTGAGTGTAATTCATCCAGAACTCTGCCTGGAAGGGATTAAATGTATAAATCTTAACCTTGTTATCATCTAATTTCATGGTTTGTTTTACCTTCAAAAAGAAGTGTCTTTAAGCTCATGAAAGTAATTTCTTGCATAGTCATTAGACCTGTGCTTAATCACATGCATGGTTTTAAAGCTTCTGTAACGGTTTTTCTTCTCTGCTGAGAGATACCTGTGATGCCAAGGCGAAGTCACAGTTAACATGTAGGCATTTGGGGATTTCTCTCCTGAACATTTAAAAGATCTATGTAACAAACACCCAAATGGTATGGATGAGACTTCTGCTGGATGTCTGCTGCATATGCCATGATTCACATTTAGATCAGGCAGTTGTTAAGGAATGAAACACCAGCACCAGATAAGACTATCAAATTGCTATATATAACAACATTTAGCACTTTAATGCACTACAAAATGGTGCTTTATTAGTAATAAAAGTCACACAGGGTTTTTTGAAGTATTTAGGTTATCCAGGAGTACTTTATGCTCAGTTATTTAGGCCTTTTTGAAAAACTTTCCCTGGATAATTTAGGAAAAGGCTTTAATAATCAAAACTAAATAAATTACAATATAATACTCTTATTTGTTTAACTAAACTGAAGCAGACAGACACCGTTGTCCCAACTCTTTATATAAAGGGTTTTAATCTGTTTCTGTGTTGGGAACTGCCAGCTATTCCCTTTCTCATTTACTCAGACACCCATTCTGTACTCTCATACAGAAAATATAAAGGGCAAGGAAATTGCTATCTATTGTCACCTCTTTGCTTACAAATTATTGCCTCACACTCATTCTCGAAGTCCAGAGATTCAGCCTTGAATACTGAGAAAAGGGTTTTGGTCTCTATGTATAAGAGCTCAGCAAATTGATACTAATAAAACAACATCTCTAGCTTGGAGTGCACTTTCTTTTCAACAAATTAGTTGGCTCCTCTAGGAAACTATTTTATATACCTGGTGTTTCCTTTTTTTGTCAACTGAGATATATTATTATATCTTTTCATTTCTTGTTTTCCTGCTCTAACATTACTCATTGAAACAAGGTGTTCTTTATTACACTGAGTACTATGAAAGAGGACAAAATCAGGTCCACATCATGATTTGGATACTAATGTAAACCTGAACTAAGGAATGAAATCAATGCTTTGCAAAGCCAGTCACTGAGAAGGCTAAAAGCTCATTGTACTTAAATTAATTCAAAGGGTGAAACTTTAAGAACATATTCTGCTCTGAACATCCTCCAGGACACACACATAATGCTCCTACTCTAATTCCCCAAATAAGCAAGAAAGTTGTGGTGAAAATCAGATTTTTAAAAAATTTTGCAATAGCTGCTTTTGGTATCAAAATGGTTATAAATAATACGGAGACATTTGTGCTTTCAGTTTTGTGGTGGAAAAGAAAGTGCATCTCCATCCCTAATGTATATATATGCACTTTAAAAAAAATTATATACATATAGGTATTTGTATAAATAGACTAAATTGCTACGGTTTTCTACAAAAATTCAGCAGACAGAATAAGAAAATAGTGATAAAAAATTAAACTAAAATCATCTCAAGCAATTTTGTTTAACATACAACACGCTTCAATTAATTCTCTGCTGCATTCTGTCTTCTCATATCAGTCACTAGCTCTGAAAGCAAGTATCTTAGCCATTCTCTTCCTATTTTAGGAAATCATGTCTACCCCACTATTCTTTTGGTTAAAAAACCAAATCAAACCAAACCCAACACCACCACCTTACTATAAATGCCAGTGGTTTTGAAACCTCAATGACTCCACTATATCACTGTTAAGAAGTCAACTTCTTAATTTTTATTTTCAAATGGCCACGTCTCCAAAATTAAATTCAAAATACATCAATTTTGTCAGGTAGACAGGTTATGCAATCCAAATATGGTACTGGAAAATCTCAGACTTATATTCTTACCTTCTTCTCAGCTAAACCTCTACTTACACTCCATGGAGTAACTTAGAGTTTTCAAAAGCTTGATTAAAAGGCCTCAAATAAAATGTTAAACAATGGATTTCAAAAATATCTTATTAATATCTGGAAAAATTTAAGCTATATTCCCAGCAACAGTCTGAATCTGTGTGTGGAGTTAGATGAAAAACATTCAAACCTTCTCAACACCTATCCCTTTAAAGATAACTTAATCGAAACATTCTTTTTCCACAAGAAATTAGAAGAAAACATGGAGAAAGTGTTTATGGAGCAGAAAATTATTAAAGAAAAATACAGCTATCTAAAAGTAGCAAAGCATTTTATATTACACCAATCCAACTGATTGCTTCACAAGATTAGGTACCTCACAGGTACCTGGCATTTATCTTCTCTCTATGGGCACTTGTACTACTTTTTACTATGACCTATATCTTCAACAACATAAAAGACATATTTTCATAGTTATGTTCTTAGAGAAGATACTCTATTCTTAGAGAAATATTTTAATGAAGAAACTCTAACCAGTTCTAGTTATATCTGTTTATGGGAAATCCATGGTGTGCAGCTGTAGAAATCATCACCACTATGTCTTAAAGTGAGATTTGATCTCCAGCTATACAATCCTGAAAACTGTCAGATTAGAAGAAAAAGGTATTTAATTATTTGTGATAGTTACCCTTTCTCTGCTATGTTGGTAAAAAAAAAAAAAAAAAAATCTCAAAAGAAGAGTTGTCATCAAACTCTTTTGCCCTGGAAGTTTCACAATGCTCCTCCTATTCATCTGTCTTGCCATGCTTTCTTAAGCAAGTTTTCTCTGACTGACAAAAATTCCTCCTCTTGGATTTGAAAGCCAGAGGTCTGAAGTCATCTTTGCAACTTCAGCAAAGCTGGAGAAAACTTCAGTCTTGGACATCTTGAAAAAAGGAGACAAGGAGTGTCATAGAAATCCCTATGTCCATGCTTTGTCTGAAAACAACATCACTCCTGAGCGGCGCTTTCATTCTGATAGTGGGGTAGTCATTAGGAAAGGAAACATAATTTGGTCCAGCTCAGACACTGGCCCATTACATTTAATAAAGTTGTCAAATACACTGCTAATTTACTGCTACATGGCAATGAGACTAGACCAGACATAGGTAAACTGAGGCTTGGAACAGATATGCTAGCGATAGGGTTATTTAATGGTTAATAAGGGATGTCTGGTTAAAAATTAACTGAGAAAAGAGTTCATACAATTATTAACTGAAGACTAGATAATTATTGTAAGGCAGAAAATAATTAAGCTAGTGAATAATTACCAAGTGAATTAAATAATAGTTAATTCAGAAAAGAAAGTAATTTCTGTAGGCTACCTGAAAAGTAGTTAATGTGTAAATCTGGTTATGGCTAGTTAATACGAAATGTAAACAAAATGATCGATGAATGAAAAAATTAATGATTGATGGGGGAATATCAATTAAACCAGGTTGATAATGAGTCATTAAGTAGTGAAACTAGTTAGCTTGGTGAAGAACTGCAGCTTCTTAACAAGCATATGAATTTTTTTAATGTTATCATATCACGAATGACTCTTGGATTTATATTAGTTCTGCTAATTTTAAGTAAACATTTTAAATTTTGGAGTGCAGAGACACATAAAGACTTTATTTACTTACGCACATCACAGCTCATTGTTCACTCTTGGGAATGTGTATTTGATAAAAGAAAACAAAATTATTTTGAAATACATGTTGCTATTTTCCCCAACCAAATTAGAAACTTCCTGCCCTTATGTTCAGCAAACACAGTGGGATGTTCATATTTAAATATTTCTTCTTGCATATGTGCAACTTGTCAGGTAGTTTATGAATATTTACATATTAATGGGCCTGACATCTGTCATAATTGCATATTAATTAGTCTTGTTTTAATCAGATAATTGATTCATTATACTGCTGTCCACAATTCTAGGGGAACATTCCTGAGGGAAAATGCGCGTGTACATATGAATTTGGTCTTCTTCCTACAGCACTCCTCCACAGATAATCTGAAAAAGTTTTGCTGTTGTTTTTTTACTAGAAACAGTTGCATTTTAGAATTTGATCCAGTGCTTGTTAAAACTCAGCTGAAATACTTCCATTGACTTCAGTGAGCTTCAGGCCTTTAGTCAATGTAACAAATCATTTCTGAAACAGCAGAATGACAAAAATCAATGGGCTTTTTGATTTTGAATCCATGGAGAATTACAATTCCAGCATATAAATTATACAGGAAGAGAAGGTTAGGTTACAGAAGTGGGAGAGCAGCAGACGCTGCATCTGAAAGATGTACTGATTCTATATAGAGATGGTAAATTGCAAATGAACAAATATAATGTTCAGATTCTTAGTTCACTTAAAGTCAACACTTAAAAAGAATTCACTAAATATATGAACTTCAGTAAAGTGTATGTACTCTCTCTGAGGAGACAACCATGTTTTGTACAGTGTCAGAAACCCAGGTCAAGCTAATATACTGCCATAGTGTAGTGATAGGGTATAGGAAACACACCGAGGAAAAATCTCAGAGTGGGCAAGAAAATGCTAGAGCCTACTTAAACCCAACCATTTCAGAAAAAATTGAGAACATTGGTTCTTGTTATAGCAGACCTCTCACTGTGCAGCCTAGCAAGTATTCAGATGCCAGAAGTTCTATAAGAGCAGTGTGACATGCTTGACAGAAATATAAGCATTTTTAAAAGAAGGCTGTTGCCCACCCCACCCCCCCTAATCTGACCACTTTCTGGATGGATAAAGCCAAATAGAAAAGCCTGAATGGTTAGCACCTCCCCACCCCGCAAGGAGTGCGAAGAAATAAGTGTTGAGATTCCTGGCACAGGAAAACCAGCCCACAACTCACATGAAAAGCCTAAGCATGACAATCGCAGGCGTAAGGCAGATGACGGTACCCATTTCAAACAGGGCACCCCGCTTTGTGCTGGCAGGGCAAGCAGGAGAGGAAGGAAACAACACCAGAGCAGATCCCAAGCCACAGCCACGAGCAAGCTGGGACAGAGGAGGCCAGAGAAGGAAAGCAAATTGCTTCAGAAGGGACAGTTGCAGGTTCAAAGCGATGAATGTCCAACAGTTTGCCAGGTATTGTGTGTCTGATGCCTAAACTCCCCACATTAGTCCCCAAAAGGTTCATTTTATTCAACATCACCCTTATAAACGGAAAGCTATCTGTTTGAATCTTTTGAGATCCAGATGCACAAATAACTGCTTATCTGCATCTCCACAGTGATATTAAACGCAGGAATGAAAAAAGCCTCAGATGATGTTCTGTCATTACCACATGGCAACAAGACTCCTATATATTTCACTTTACATTTAATTGATATAGTCACTTCCAGTAAGTTGTATTACATCTTTGAACTGGCCTATCCTAATGGAGTCTAACATGGATTTGGATTGGCACCAATATCACTTCAAACCCTGCCAGGTCCCTCAGCCACACCATTTGTAACTCTCACATCATATCTCATTCACAGTTTAGACCCTGAGCAGAAAAGAAACTGCTTGGCAGCCTGCCAAAAGGAGTGTTTATTGCTTATAAATTATGAACAATGTGTGTATTTCTGCAATTGGCAGTTTCTATCTTAAAGAAAGCAAGCTTTATTTATAAAAAATTAGAACATCTTGTTTTGTCCTGTGTTATGGCAGATTGTCTAGGATGATACAAAACACACATGTATGAGTTACATTAAAAAAAAAAAAAAAGGCTCAGCATGTCCAGACCCAAAGAGTATGCAAAGGCTATGTTCTAGTTATTATATTATTAAAAGTCATTACCATTAATTAAGATGCAGAAGTCAAGCAAACAGGTTCAGGAAACAGGTTCATAATTTTATATATATTGAGTGGGAGCCTCGTTACTTTTCATGGCATTTGCAGTTTTCCTAAGTAAGCTTCAGTGTTTGCAATATCATCTGACTTCAGTGCAACTCCACAAATGGAACATGACAAATCAGACACTAAATTTGAATGCTGAACGTACGACTGAAAACATAATTTTAAAAATATTTCAGGTCTTTCTACTGCATTTTATAGAATAGCATCACATTTATTTTGTCTAACGGTAACATGAGAAATCTGTGGACACAAAAGTTCATTAACTTTCTGATTTAAAAAAAAAAATCTATTGTTCTGTTTTTATGAAGAGACTGTAAAGGATCAAAACAGAGAGCTGTTCAGAAAATACCTGCAGTAGTGATAGAAATACTGAGTAGCTCTGAAGCATTCATTTCCAAATAAAAGCTTGAAACAGTGATTTCAGTCCCTGAGAGCAGAGTCTAGCAATATTTGAAAGTAATGAGAAACAATGACTTGCTGCATTCATTAATATCTTGGGAATATTGCCACAAAGTGTTGTGGCTTTTTAAGAACTGGTACAATATGGTTTATTTTAAAAGCTAACTCATATCTAGAGTGTATCTTGACCACATAATTCAAGTTTAAAGCAATCACCTATACAAAGAAAGAGCTGGAGCAGAAGCGGGAAACAAATGAGATAGAAGGAAGGGGAGAATAAAAGGAAAAAAGACAGACGGAGACAGAACAAAAAAGTATCTTAAGCCACTCTCGCTTTATCTTTCTTGAAGTTGTAGAAGACAGATGATCATGAGAGAAATGGAAGAAAGAAGGGCTGGTTTGGAAGTTTATATTACCCAATATGAACCAGCCAAGAATAGGAATCCTCAAATAATTTTGTAAGGAGATTGCTGAGTGCAAGAGCACTCCCCTTCACGCTGTCAGGAGGCATGGCCACACGCTGCTGTGCACCTCAATGGCATTGTGCTTCTCCACCCTCACTGTCTTACTGCTCTTCAAACCTGCCTAAGCAGGCAAAAGCAGTGCTAGCCACTTTATCTCATTTTGGTCCAAAATCAAGGAGGAGAATACGAGGGCAATGGCAAGCGTGGGAACCACCTGTATGATGATAGAGGAGAATCCATGACTACAAAGAAAACTTATTCCACAGTTTCAAAGCTGAAAGTTACCCCATCTGGAAGCTGAACATGTTGCCAGCCCATCCAAAGTACAGTTCTGGGGCAAGGAGAACAGCACCATGCTGTGCAGACCCTCCTGCGAAGGATGCTCTTACCCATGGCCCTGCATGGCCCCTTGTGTCACACAGAAAGGCTCCACCAGGCTCTGCTCAGGTGGGAAACGAGGCACAGGGAGTGGTGGGGCACAAAGCCCAAGTGGCACGAGCTGCAGAGCAGCTGAGAAAAAAATGAAGAAAGCTGAAAACAATGGAGGACGGAATTAGGAGTTAACAGAACGAGGGAGAAGATGAGAAAGCAAGGTCTGCAAGGATGTGAGCACAATGCCACAACCCTTTTTGTACCTGTATTATATTTCGTTGTCATTTAGAAAAGTATGTCACGGTCTGTCCCTTGTATCAAATAAATAAATCCAGGTATAATACCTTCTCCCTGTTCTCTACAACCCGGACAGCTTTCATTTTAACACTATTTTCACCTCCATCTGTCTGGAAAGTGAACTCGGAAAGTAGCTGTTCCAGCACATTCTTCCACGGAACATTTTGGGAACCCTCTAACACTACCAGGACTAAGAAAAAAAGGAACTGCCCTCTCTGAATCTGGACAATCCCAGTGGTGAGAAAGTAAATAACTCATTATTCCTCATTATGCAAAAGAATATTTTGTATTTAAAAAAAATATATATATTTACATGTTAAAAAAAAAAGCATGATTTATATAAAATGTCACTTTTAGAAAAATACTGGCATAATACAGTCTGAGGAGGATTTCCAGCCATACATACACATCCACAATTTTCTCCTTCTAGTTTCTGATAAAGACAATTTTACACAACTGGAAGACCAAAAGTTTTAACACCTTTTCATTTCTATGTATACCAGCTGTGTACACGTAACTTGGAAATTTTGTCTGTTACTGAGCACATATGGAACTCATGAGAGAGTACATAGCACAGAGGCAGTGACATGTTCTGTCTGTTATTTTGACATGGCTTGACTAAAACAAGTATATAATTAAAAGTTAAAAAAAATACTATCGCATAGCCTTACTAGATGTCTCAGAATATTTTAAAATTCCTGATAAAGGTTTCTAAACAGCAGCTATTTTAATTCAGACAGCATATTTATAGCCCGTATATCTCTGTCTTCCCGTGTGTCACATTTTCCAACAGAGAGTTAGTTTCTGAACATATGTAGACTTTGGTCCTATTTTGGCCCTTGTTTGATTCATTTGATCTCTCAGTAGCCAGTAATTATAGCTATATGTACAACCTTTAGCTTTGCAGTGATATGTATAGTTACATCTCTCCTCTCTTCTGTAAAACCCTTTGACCGAGTATTCTGAATTCATTCCTCTTTCGGGGATAATGCATGTCTCACTGTTTCTGCAAGGGTACAGATCAGGGGCTATGGTGCTAATTTAGCATCAGCATCACTACCAAGGAAACAGTTATACTCTGTATTGACTAATTTTTCTCCTGTGACTGTATTGAACCTGCTCCTCAACCTTTTCTTCACGGAATGCCATCACCATCTAAGTAATACATCATCAGTGCAGTTCACTCTGATGATGTATTATACTAACATATCATTAGTGCAACAGCAGAGCAAGGCGCTTTGATGATGTATTAATGCAATACATCATCGGAATGAGTCACTCCGATGATGTATAACTCAAAAGATGGTACTATCCAGGGAAACACAGACATTCAATAAATCAGAAACAACATTAAAGAATAAAATCTAGGACATCTTCTAAGGAAAAACAAAGCTTCCGAAAGCTTTGAATGAATATAGGATGAAGTTTCCCTTAAAAAAAAAAAAAAAAAAAAAAAGTGTATATATATATATATACACACACATATATATATAAAAAAACCTAAACGGTAATTTTATCAGAAATGTAGATTTCTGTTGAGTACAACTACCACGATATTGAAACTTGAATTCTCTTCTGCAATGATGTCAGATATATGCAGGGCATTTTAAGATAGTGTAAGATGTGTGATCCAAGTGCTAATATAATCATTTGAGACTTATCCTACCTGGAAGCAGAAAAAAGTGAAGCACATGTAAAAAAACCCAAGTCCCTCCCCCCCCAAAAAAATGGTTGACACTTTTTTCAAACTGCTGATAGGACCAGTTAAAATTTAGTGTTAAGATTTTCTAAGCACTTGACATAAATCTAACAGATCAGTCTACTGACACTAGTGCAAGCAGAAACGCAAACTTTAAATAAGTATAGCACTGAGGATTAAAAGGCACTGAGCCATAAATATTGATATCAATACACTAGTTCTGGTAAATAACAGAAGAAAAAAGTGCATATCCATTGATTTACATAATTGATTTCAACCTATCAAAGCTCAAATCTTAAATACAGTAACTGTTCATAAGAAAGCTACTAAATGCAATTTTGAGTAACTCGCAAAATTTTTCAGGAAATTTAATTAGCAAAAAAAAAATCTGGATATCAACATCCTGAACAAACCTAATATAAATCAAGGGGGCTTTCACTGGTCACAGAAACTACGTATTTGGAAAGAAAAGGGACAGATGTTCTTTTTCCCCCATCCTTCAGGTTTTATGGCAGGGCCAGAAAATAACCACTGTAAGAAATACCATACAGCATTCTGATTAAACAATGAAAAACTCCTCTGATGTTACATGTTTACTCCTGGGTTTCTTATTCAAACAAATACCCAGCTTTCACTCACACATACTTGCACACACAGACATCCTTCTCACCACATACCTTAAGGTGCTTAGAAGGGGGTAATGTCTGAGCATGCTTTTTATACCATTAGACCTATTGTTCTGAGAACAGCTCTGCAAATCCCTGTTTCCCCTTGCCATGAGAACAGGCAGATTTTGTTGTTGTTGTTGTTTTGTTTTAAATTGGCCTCAGCTGCATTTGATTGCTTCAAGCTTGTGGAGATTCTCCAGCTGAGGCCCTGCAATCCCCCTTAGGATTTAACTCCTCAGTCTCACTGTCCCCAGCTCTCCAAATCCCAGCTCTGCTGATACGCATCATGAATGTGCTCATATGTGTGGGCAGGACAGACTGAGAGAAAATCTCAGAGTTTAAGTTGTAACCCTGAGCACTTGCATTCAGAGCAAAGCCTGACATTCCCTGGACAAGGTGATCTGTGGGGCTTATTGAGGCAGCAACGTGGTGCAAGCACTGCCCCAGCAGATGTTGCCAACTGTCTCTACTCATAGCAAAACTCTGAGATTTCAAGACGTCTCAGTCACTTTATGAAAGAAATCACTTTTCCTGAAGCATTCGATTAATTGCAGTCTGTAGAAGGAAAATACATTTAAAACATATTTAAAACACCCCTGAAGATGGCATGGAGACTTGTAAAAATTGATGAGAGAGAGAAAGTGGAGCTGCTTTGCAGAGGCTCGTTTCTGAACATCAGTTTACTCCAGTCGACTCCAGGATCACAGACCTCAACACACTGAACCTACATGCACAAAAATCAAAGCTGTAGGTGCTCTGCAACTGGAGAATATCATCAAGCAGCCCTGGTCAGCTGGCATCCATTACAGAGGCAAAGTCTGCCTCAGAGGGCACCGTGCCCCCCTCCCCGCAGTCAAAAGAAAGAGCAGTTTCTCCCTCCTGTGATCCTCGCTGGCTGGTGATAATAATGTGAGTAAATGTCACAGTCTGCAGCAAGCTGCAGCGTGGCCGTTTGTGTTTAAAGTCAGGCATGCTGATTCGGAGCTCCAGGCCAGCCTGATGTTAGCCACAGCACAGCATACGCTGGGGTTAGAGAAGAGTCCACTCCATCAATAAAACACAGCCACCCTGAGGGGTATAAAAAGTATACGGGATCCTTAACTGCCTCAGCAGTAGTTAAGAAAAAAAGAAGCTTTTATTGTTCTTAACTAAAGAACCTTGCTATGCTGTCTCAGACTGAACCAAACACATATCCCGCCGGTGTTCCTAGGGAGCTGAAGTTCCTTGCAAGCAGTTAAAAGCCTCCCCAAAACTCGTTTGTTTTCCATGTGTTTTTGCTAGCTAACAACCATAGTTCATAGTTTCCTTTTATGTCCTTTTGCTTTCATGCCACCATATGAAAGAAAAATATGTATTTTCATGCAAAAATCAAACATGGAAGAAACCAGCTAACATCACTGTTTTAAACAATGGTGCCAGGCCATGACTTACTATGTAACAAAGCATATTGAGGCAGCTGTGTCAAAAGAGGAAAACCACATAGAAATGGTTCCCTGTCCTAGTATACCTTGCACTAACTACTAGCCCCTTTTCTATGTATGGAAGTCAAACATAGAGAAAGAAGCAAAGGCTGACCTAAAAAGACAAGATCAACTATGAAGTAATATCAAGCAATAAGCCTCCTCAACTCCCACTTCTTTTGTAGAAGTTGCTGCTCTTTTTTTTTTTTTTTTTTTTTTTTTAGGGCACGGTGCTGTAGAATTCTAAGTGAAAAAGGAGACTGACTCATTTGGCTTAATCCTACACGACAATACAGACAGTACCCAAGAAATACAGACGAACAGCTAAATACCAAAGTCCATACCAAATTCAAGTGCAAGTAAATAAGGAGTTTTAATTACACCACACGTGAGGCAAGACCTAGTGATTTCAGCTGCAGGTAAGAGGACTCTATTAACAAGACTGTTGTCTTATATTTATACAACAGAAACATCTCTACTGCCTCAATTTGCTGGACAGGAGCACTCAGAATTACATATTTTAAGCAATTGCTCACTCTTGGTCCCTTAGTCTTCATTACACACAGCTGAGAAGTGCCCAGTTCTTTCCTTCTTACTTGTAAGAAAAGGATAACATTTTAACTTCCATCTCCTAATTTTTATACAATCAATGATCCTGAAATCATGTGGAAGGACCACCTCATATAAAGAGTGAGAAAACAGCCCATAAGCTTGATCCTAATCATATGATTTCTACAACACACTAACTAGTTTCTTAAACACTGTACTCAGGTTTGCTGTTCTTTGAGAGATCTTTTTTACTTCTTTTTCTTGCAACTAAAACTATTGCAATTTTATGTTAGGAAGTTGCCATTTTATTGAGACTTTTCCTCATACCCTTCTGAGATAAGGAAAATATCTAGAGAGCAAAATCTAACACTCCCTTATTTGGCAGTGTTGCATCTCCAAATGAACATACTACATAACTGTAGACTCTGTAGATGGAGTAAATTTACTTGGCTTCAAGGAAGAAAATCCTGAATATACATGTAATTTCAAACCATTGCGCAGATAAAATCCTTCTGAAAAATTTTTATTTATACATTCAAGCCGGGGAGGCAAGTGTCAAGTAATTTAGGGGATTTAGTTCAGAATCATCTCTGGCAGTATGATAGTGTCTTTAAGTCAGCCAGAAACAGTCTCCTGAACTCAAATCTTCTCTCTGGGCAGTTGTACCTAGAAGTTCAAAAGATTTATTTATTTATTGACTGATTTTTACATCTGAACAGAAAGTACTAGGGACTCTACCCAAAGATAGCTTTAATCCTCAGAGTGTTATAGCTGCTATGGCAAGCATTTACACTTCTCACGAAATTATGCTACTGTCACACAATATTTTATTACTATTTTACATATGTATCATGGCATCTCCATCTCAAACAGGAATGACTCTCCACTGCACTGGCACCTACGTTGGACCATAAAATGGCTCTGCTCTGAAAACTGTGCTTAAAAAACAGGAGGTGGCACTGGGTCCAATAAAAAAAGTGGAAACTCAAAGGGAAGAAAAATAGAAAGGATCTCCTAATTCCACTACTGGAATTTCCTTACAAGAGAAATCTCTCCTTGATGAGTTAACATAACAAATTGTATAAGAGGATGAGCACATACCTGATTCAGTTCTCACAATACCAATCATTAAATACACTTGAAGTGGTTCTGTGGGAAAGCCAACTTGTTCAAGACTTTTCCCACTTTTGTGACAATAGGTAGACAATAAGATTTGAGACTGGACAACAGCAATATGCACATCTAACCCTATTAAACTTTTCCAATGCCATCTTAAATTCAACTGCAATAAATAAAAACCTCTCTATATTATTTTTCCCAGCAGTTTTACAAGATGAAAGTGCAAGCACTAATAAAATATACGGTTTAATTAACTAAACTTATGCTGTACTGTACATTAGAAGTGGGTGATTTACAGAGTGTTATCCTCTTCAGGACAGAATAATGCAAACAGCATAATTAAAAGTTGATGAGAAGTGTATTTATTGACTGCACAGGAAGAATAGACACTTAGATTTATGATACACAAAGTGTACCTTTCATTTGCAATATTAACATTTTAAAGTCCAAAGCATCAGCATAATGCACCCAAACTGTTCTATGCAGCATCCATATAATTTAGCCCTGTTAATCCTCATACCGCTGACAGTAAATTATGTGACCTGAACATACACTAGTGTAACATGATATATTGTGATATCATGATTATGTTCATTGAGATGTCTGTGGATGGCATATATCACATTTGCCTGTCTGTAAGGACATGTGAAATAGTTGAAGGGCCAATCATTTATTTGTGACATGAATTTCAGGGCTATCAGTCATAGACCCACCAATGCAAAAGAAGCAGCCACTGTTCAAATTTAATGAAAGTACTTTTAGAAAATTCCAGCTTACATTCATGTGGATCAGGGCCTCTTGAGGCTTGGGTACTTGACATATTGAGAGTTCAGAAAGAGCATAAATGTTCTAGAAGATAAAATGTACATTATTACCATGGGAGTGTTGATCTGCTGGAGGGTAGGAAGGCTCTACAAAGCGATCTGGACCGGCTGGATCATTGGGGTGAGGCCAATTGCATGGGGTTCAACAGGTGAAGTGCTGGGTCCTGCACTTGAGTCACAACAACCCCAGGCAGCGCTACGGGCTCGGGGAAGAGTGGCTGGAAAGCTGCCTGGCAGAAAAGGATCTGGGGGTGTTGATTGACAGCTGGCTGAACATGAGCCAGCAGTGTGCCCAGGTGGACAAAAAGGCCAACAGCATCCTGGCATCCATCAAGAACAGTATGGCCACCAGGACTAGGGAAGTGATCGTGCCCCTGTACTTGGCGCTGGTGAAGCCCCACCTTGAATCCCGTGTTCAGTTTTAGGCCTCTCACTACAAGCAAGACGTGGAGATGCTGGAGAGAGTTCAGAGAAGGATGACACAGCTGGTGAGGGGCCTGGAGCACAAGTCTTATGAGAAGTGGCTGAGGGAGCTGGGGCTGTTTAGCCTGGAGAAAAGGAGGCTGAGGGGAGACCTTATCACTGCCTACAACTACCTGAAAGGAGGTTGTAGCATGGAGGGTGTTGGTCTCTTCTCCCAAGTAACAAGTGATAGACCCTGAAGGCATTTAAAAGATGTGTAGATGAGGCTCTTAGGGACATAGTTTAGTGCTAGAGTTAGGTTATGGTTGGACTCGATGATCTCAAGGATCTCTTCCAACCAAAATGATTCTATGAATTTTCAAACGTGTAAGGTAGGTAGACGCAAGATTACAAGACAGTAATTTTGTCCTCTGTCCTAATATTTAGCCAAGTCCATGATTTTTGTATCTGAAAAAATCAGGCTTTGGATGTCCAGAGATAGATACTATTCACAACAATTACTATCCAAATGTCAACACTAGTGAATTATTTAAAGAGAGATATTTACAGATATCATGTACATAATAATGCTTTATGTCAATATCTAAATCATGTGCTAGATGTACTCCCAAGCAGTTATAACAAGCCTCAGCTTTGAAATAATTGTCTTCCTTGTAAGTATATTGTGTTTTGAACAGTTTGATGCACAAAGAAACTTATATCACAGAATCACAGAATGTTAGGGATTGGAAGGGACCTCGAAAGATCATCTAGTCCAATCCCCCTGCCGGAGCAGGAACACCTAGGTGAGGTTACACAGGAAGGCGTCCAGGCGGGTTTTGAATGTCTCCAGAGAAGGAGAATCCACAACCTCCCTGGGCAGCCTGTTCCAGTGTTCCGTCACCCTCACTGAGAAGAAGTTTCTTCTCAAATTTAAGTGGAACCTCTTGTGTTCCAGCTTGAACCCATTACCCCTTGTCTTACTGTTGGTTGTCACCGAGAAGAGCCTGGCTCCATCCTCATGACACCCACCCTTTATATATTTATAAACATTGCTGAGGTCACCCTTCAGTCTCCTCTCCTCCAAGCTAAAGAGACCCAGCTCCCTCAGCCTTTCCTCATAAGGGAGATGCTCCACTCCCTTCATCATCTTTATGGCCCTGCGCTGGACTCTCTCCAGCAGTTCCTTGTCCTTCTGGAACTGAGGGGCCCAGAACTGGACACAATATTTCAGATGAGGTCTCACCAGGGCAGAGTAGAGGGGGAGGAGAACCTCTCTCGACCTACTAACCACCCCCCTTCTAATACACCCCAGGATGCCATTGGCCTTTTTGGCCACAAGGGCACAGTGCTGGCTCATGGTCATCCTGCTGTCCACCAGGACCCCCAGGTCCCTTTCCCCTACACTGCTCTCTAACAGGTTGTTCCCCAACCTATACTGGAACCTGGGGTTGTTCCTGCCCAGATGCAAGACTCTACATTTTCCCTTGTTATATTTCATTAAATTTTTCCCCGCCCAACTCTCTAGCCTGTCCAGATCTCGCTGGATGGCAGCACAGCCCTCTGGCGTGTCAGCCACTCCTCCCAGCTTGGTGTCATCAAAGGGCTTGAAGGGGGGGCTTGAAGATCCATGGGGGGCTTAAAGATCCATGTTAAAAAAAATAAAAGCAGTTATAGTTATGAAAACAAATTTGGAGAGAGGGGGCAATTTGGGTAAAAAAACCCCTCCTTTATGTAGCACCATCTTCATGCATTCATTTTTTTTCAGAAAATTATTTGTTTAAAAAGGTGACAGGAGAGGAATAAAATCTGCTGGTCCTTTATAAACAGGAGTTTAATTCTTTCTGAAATCTTCCATTTTTTTTTCACCCCTTTCCCAAGTAAAAATGTATTTCTGGCAAAATCTTCAGGCTCATTCTATGAACTCAGCAGAACTGGCGAGTAGGTGCGCTTATGGATATGAAACCGGTTAGTTACAAGAAGGTTTTCCATATGTAACAAGATTTTCACAATAACACAAAGGTTGTTGTGCCCTACTCTAATTAGAACTTTTTCATTATGTGCATGTAAACACACTGGGGGAAATTTACTGGGGAAAGGGATGGCTAGATTTAAAGGACCAGTTTTTGTCTCTCCTATTAGCAATGCTCATTAAAACACAGGTGCCCAATTATGCAATGATGAGCACATAACTGTAGGTAAGTCCATTACCAAATCACAACTACCTCTGTGGTTGTCATATTTATGCATGCAAGCTTACCCATGCAAGCTCACTCTAGCCCTGCTACGTGCCCACTTACAGTTAAATATATTTCAAAGTTTTGTATTAAGATTTCAATAAAGGTGGGTAAGTAATCACCAGGCACCCAAAAAACTTTGCTCAGCACACTGTCCTTCCTTTCAATAGAAATCCTAATGGCTAAAAATACATACCAGATCTTAACCACAGGCTGTAATTTTTAAATGGATAGAATCCCATTGCAAAGTAGTTAGTAAATACTAAGAATTTTACCCCTTCTCTGCCTATAGCTGGTCAGGGGCAATTTCCTCCAAAGTTTAAAAAGAAGGCCAGAGTGCTCATTTGTGCATTATTATTTCAACTTAGATTCATGTGGGGTTTTTTTTCCATCAGGGAGGTGTGTGTGTAAATGCATAGGACTGACAACTGGATCAGAAAGAAAAACGCGCCACAGATATCAGGCTAGGTACTTCCCAGCTAAGCAAACTGGGATTGCCCTTTTACAATATCTCCATTTCTTCATTATAGTTTGCAGCTAATAGAATAATTTATGGTTCTGGTATGGATTTGCTGTGAATCCTTGGGCAAACCACTTGAACTGTTTGTATTTTGGTTTCTTAATTTGTAAAAAGCAGATTTCTATTAATTTCTTTTCACCACTTAAAATGAACTAATAGGCAAAAAGACCTCTGTGGATTTTAGGCATTACTATTAAGACAAATATAAACCCACTTATTGTTGATGGTATATTAATTGAATCATTATTTTCAGCCATAGTTCATTTCAGGCACAAAATACACTGTAAAAAAATCCCCAAAATGACTAACAACTTCAGGAAGGAGGTATAAGATAGCTAAATTAAGCTCAAGGAAAATAATATAAATTCTTACTTACAACCTGGTTTATTATCCTTTTTCAAAGCTTATTCAGTCTTGGTTATTATTATTTCTATTCTTTTCAGAAATATATGAGGATAGAGATACTAAGGTTTACATTACCAATCCCATTACAGAATGCCAAGACTTGAAAATTAATTTGTCCGTCTTTTACTGAGAATAGTCAACATTACACACCTAACATATACAAGCTAAGCTTACTTTTGCTTAATGGGCAATGCCTTCTCAAGGACAAGTCAGGATGTAGCAAAGAACGGAATAAATTATTTTTAGTGATGGTCCCTTTGGGATAAGGCTAATTTTTCCTGAAGAGATCTGTGAAATGCATGTATATTAATGCAGCAGCTAACTCTACGTAATTTCTCAGGATAATAAGTTTTCTCTTGGAACTGGTGTCCGCATATCCATTTAAGTGGAAAAATCTCCTGATATCTTTTTCTGAGGTTGTGACATTTCTCACAAAACAGACCTTTAATCAAACAAAGGCTTTAGCCAAAGTTTAGAAATTGACTAATATTCTACTCGATTGGAGTTTGACATGAGAAGGCTGGTTTATAAGATTCTTTTTCACTTAATTTTCTTATGTTAAGGCCCCTTTCCAAATTTGTTTTAAACACGCAGTACTTTGGCATTAACAGAAATGCTGGGCTTTCCATACTTTCTTTTGTATTCTATAGCATATGAATCATGAGAATTAAGTAAGGGTTTAGGTATGCCAGTGGATATTAACTGACTAACCTACTATGTTATAAATAGGCAAGATGATCCCTACAGCACCTGCTTCAAAACCAACTCAGTTACACAAAGGTAGTTTTTACAGTTGTATCTTTTCACATGTGGCATGCTTAGGACCTGGCACAGCTTGCTTCCCCTCTGTGTGTAGCTGAAGCTGTATACCATACATTCTGATCTACAAAGTGTTTTACCTTTTCCATCATGCCAGGACTCACCTTTAGTCACTATTACTGATGTCCACCCTCACTAGTGAATATATTGTCATCTAGTGTGTGACTGCTTTCCTTTGCTGCAACCTTTCCTGGCTTCCAACCATAACCTGAGGTGGTTGTGGTGTCTTTTCCCATGTCTCAATGCTACAATGCAAAATTTCCAGACATGCAGAAACTGGTCTAAAAAAAAAAAAAACCACAAAACAAAAACCCCACAAAACAGGTGGTATATAATACATTGTGATAGCAAAATAGTTAGAAACAAAAGCAAACCAACATAACCACATTTATGCTTTCTCCATGCATTAACACCTATGCGGGTGAAAGAAAATTAAAAGGAGACATATAAAAATACTTCTAGCAAACAAATCTGGTGAAGACTGAATTATTTTTTCATTCATTTGTGAAATTAGGCTACATTATTATCTCATCTGTGTAGGTGAATAGAATTTCTCTCAGGAACAAACAGATGATGCAACAAATATTGTAAACCGCAACTTTTGCCATTCACTCAGCAGCAGCTCAGTTACAAAACAGAAGCAGCAGAGATAAAACATTTGAAATGCTGATAGCAAGAGTTACCTCTGGCAACTTACATCTATATGATTAGCAATATTTGACAGGAAAGCAGGTTTCCAGAAAGAGATAGTAAATAGAGCTACTTAATACATTTTCACTAAGGCAGATTTACTCACATCATGGAGTACGTATTGTTTTAGACTTAAGCCTAGAAAGTAAAATGCTATTATGAAGGTTAGTATCAAAGGAGACATGAACAAGAAAGTACAGGCAAAGTTATAAGGAAATACATTTGGAGGCTGGGAAAGACAGTGATGAAACAGATACCTACTGTCAACAGAGATCAAGAGGGAGCCAATCTGAGATGAAAGCTGGTGTGCAGAAGCAAGGTAGACAGTCCATGTTCTCCTCCAACAGGAGAATAAAATGGTTCACCAATTATCCAGATTATGCTTAGGTAGTTTTGCGTTTCCTTTGATACAGATATAGTGTTTAGCAGATCATGTACATATAATATTTTAGGGGCCTGATATTGCATTTCACCACTCAACACAAAGAATATTTTACAGCATTATTGGCACAACATCAACACAGAGTTGCACTATAGCTAAACCATAACGAGAAAGACAAATGAGACGTTCTATTGACTCTATTAAAAAGGCTTCAATTTGTGGTCATCTGACATGGTAAAAATGCTGGATTCTAATATCCCAAGATTATAGTTCAGTCTTTGTAATTACACCATTGAAATATCTTGTATGTTCTATAGATTTTGACTTTGATTATAGTCTCAGATATTGGTAGAATAGTTCACTCTACCTTCTTTTGTTCACTCATTAACAACTTCCATACATAAAGTCAATAGTTCACACATTTTGTTAAACATCAGACCTCAAATTAAAATTGGCTGGTAACTAAGAAGAGACTTCAAGGTCCTAAGAACTTAACCTAATACACTCTACTTGTCAAGAATCACTTAGAAGTGTGTGTATTTGTGCGTACCTTTAGTTTACCGCGAAAGCACTGACTCAAGAAGTTCCTTTTAGTTTGAAGAATGCAATAGGTACAACAGAAGTTAATTTGCATTTCCTGCATCAGGATTGCAACAAGCATTATTAATTTATTATTAACTTTTTTCAGCAGGGAGCCTTCTGGAGGTCAGATGCAGGGATGAGATTCATACAAACAATTCCATGTTTGAAAAGAACCAAAATTAATAGGAGCTGCATGCAAGATAGAATTTAATATACACAGAGAAAATATTTTTATGGTGTAGACTCACTCATTTTTTTTGTTTATAATGTCAGATAGTGCCTGCATTGTAAGTGGTGTTATGTTACTGTTATTGGGAATAAAATCTAAACACAATCATTGGAAGTAACACAAGTCTATCTGGTAAGCAATATATTTATTTTTATTTTCGCCAAAAGAGAGAAACAGTCAACAAGAACACTAGATTCAAGCACCCCAGATTTTTCTGGCAAATACCGGTCAGGAGTCAGAACTTGGATATGAATCTGAACATCATGGCTGGCTCTTGTCTGCATTTCAGACTGAAGTACTGTGAAGGCAAAGAATGCCTTTACTCTTGGAGAAGCTCAAACTCTACACTCATTCATGACAAACAATGAATTACAGATATGAACTCAAGCCCTTAACTCTTCTTACCCTCTCCTCTCAGGAGCTGGACTTCACTCATCCTCATGTACCTGGGTTAGATTTGGTCGGTTTGTTTTTCTGCGATTCCACAACAGAGTAATGCACAGTAACAAACTGTGCCTAGGCACAGCTGTGTGTTGGTTTCCTCCTAGCAACCAGAGCAGGTGCTGAGGATACCTCCTGCGGAGATCCTGCAGAAAGCAACATCGGTCCGTGCTTTTGCTCCCTGTATCTTTTTCCGATCCCAGGGTCGCAGCACGCCCTTTTGTGAAAAGAACAAGACTGCTCGATGAGAGTCCAGTGTGGTTTTTGGCAGCAACCTGCTGTGATGCGTGCTGTGTTCCCTTCTTGTAGCATGGGCACAAAGTGTGCGCAGGGCCTCCAACCGGACAATCCATTACAAATGCATTCCCGGATAGAGAGGTGAGCTCAAAACAACAGGTGATTTGAGCCACTGATTCATCAGCACTTCTTATTTTTCTAAATCAAAAATAGTTCAGGGGGAAAAAAAAAAAAAAAGATTCTGAGCAAATTTTTGAAGTGCAAATGATTTAAACAACATGGCTAGGAAAAACTCTCCTTGTAACAAACTAGAATAAATTAATTTTCAGATTTGTATTGTCTAAAATTAGACTGACTACAAATCAAAAAAATATGAGAAACAGAGCACTTCTGAATGAAGCTGAAACATTTGAGAATATCACAGTGTAGGAAATGTAGCTAAATGTAAGCGTTTCAGTTCTTGCTACTTTATGGGCTTTATTATTTTAAGGCCATTGTGTCGCTATGGTGACCCTAACTGATAGCAAAACAACTGAAAGGAAAAACAGAAGAAAAGGAAAGAGTACTAGGGAAGACAAACAAGCAGCTCCTCAACCCTGGTAAATACCAGTAGGTCTGTTATTTGCCATTTACCACCAGACAGATGCTGACAGTCAGACAGTGGGAGAGAAGGACAAGAAAAGAGTTCATCCATTTGAAGGCTTGCCAAACAATCCTACCACCTTGTGTAATGGAGCACTTCTTACCCTGACTCCCTGCAGTTTGTGTACATTCAGCTTTTCACTTTCAAGTGTTTCCTTCACCAGTCTGCAAATCCCACTCCACCCCACCCAAAGCTTTCAAGGCCAGGGAACTGATGTGGGAGGGAGAGAGCAGCAGAGCACACTTCCCTTTGTTGTGGGTTTCTCCCTACAGGCTCATCCAGCTTAGCAGATGGTAGCACACCAGACCTTTTTCTTTTTTTCTTTCATTTTCTTTTTTTTTTTTTCCCTTCTGATGCTAAGCATGATTTACAGGCCTGAGTTATTATTTATCATTATTCATTTTCTGTCACCAGTGCATTGAAGGTTAATAGAAATGCCAGCATGCTCACTGATTTACTTAGTAAAATATTTGTTCCAAGGTTTAGGTCAGATGATTGGTGTCTGAGGGAGCTTCAGGTTTATGCATTATGAAAAGCAAGCTGACTTGACCTTGAGCCACCAGCGTTAGCACTATATATTACTTTAGTGGAGTGACCTTCAGAGACCCAAGACACACTGGATGTATTCAACACATGTTTTCCTCTCCCATACTGCTGACATTGTATACATTCCAGCTGAACTTATGTAATGTAAGATGATACTCACTTTTCGTCTAATGAATTTGAGTAGGATGACACTTTCAACTAAAACCCCACACACCTTGGAGGTAACAAACTACCTTTGAATCCCAGATGGGCCGAGGCTCAGCAAGTACTTCAGGCTAATTGACACACTTTGTCAGGCAGAGCATCCGGTTCACAAACCCACACAGGAGACAGGGGGCCTAATTCTGACATTCGCTACCCTGGTACAAGTGAGCAGTAACTCCAGTGATGTCCATAGAATTAAGTGGGAGAAACAGAAAGACCGTGCATGAGAATTCACATACTAGCAGGATTTATGCCTGAATTTTGACACCCGTTAATACTTGAGTTAAAGTGGCACAGTGCAGCCCTGCATGCCTTCTCTTTCATTCCTGTCTAAACAGACCCTTAAGTGTGGTGTTGCCAGACAAGAATACACAAATGAAAACAATGGTTACGGAAACTATTTTCTTACCCTTGACTTTCACATTGGCCCAGTCTTCTTTCTATCCTCACTTGTGTAGCAGTATATTAGGATCCTCAGACGATTTCTTTTTGTTCCATTTGGTCAAACAAACAATGGCCACTATAACCAAAATGAAAAATATTTACAATGCTGAGATTTAACTATTATTTAATTTGAAAGGCTCTCAGTTTGCTGTCAGCTACACTGGGACAAAGCCAGACTAATTCCAGAATCTTTAGTGGATCTCCTCCAGACTTACATCAGCAAAAATAAGACCAGAATTTGGCACAATATATATAGATTTATTTCTTCCAGCTCCATTTTAATTCTTCCCAGGTATCAACCAGAGAAATATAATCCCTAAGAAGAATTAAAAGCAGAACCTTTTACCTCCATACCCTATTAGGACAGAAACACCTTCTTAATTTTTCACTTCCCCCATACATGACATTTTTAGATAGCCGAGATTTATATAGGCATATTTGGCAGCCTTTTCATATTTACTTACACTCAGAAATAAATCAAACCCAGAGCACTCTCTCCAAGAATAAGTTATTTGTTATCTGACTAAGTATGTGTTAGTGGATCAGACATAGGAAAGCTATTTCTATTATAACTGTGGTGTTTGGCTATGATTTACTGTGGTAGATGATAGTATTTTTCATTCTTGATTATACAGTTTATTCTCATATTGTCTTATGTATTTCAACACAGCTAGTTATTGGGAGGGTAAGGGGAGAGGAAAGTGAATTGGTGTTTGACACATTAACCAAAGGAAAGAAACTGAACCCCATCAGGAGGAGGAGAGAAAACTTAATCCTGCTAATGTTGAATCAGGAGCAATTAACCTCACCTGGAGTCTGCCAAGAAAAAAAGGCACCTCAGGAGAAAACATGGGTGAAATTCAAATTTATTACTGTATATTTGCATTAATCCTGCAAAAGTCCCTGAAAGGA
The DNA here is from genome assembly GCF_036013445.1 of Caloenas nicobarica. Taxonomy (NCBI): domain Eukaryota; kingdom Metazoa; phylum Chordata; class Aves; order Columbiformes; family Columbidae; genus Caloenas; species Caloenas nicobarica. Next base: position 24,772,060 of record NC_088251.1, on the reverse strand, counting down.
AAACGTTTAAATACTATATGTAGTAACTTAACACCCTTCTACCCTCCACTCCGAAGAGGAACTGTACGAGACAACATCATTAGGTTCTCAGGGTGCCCCAATTCTTTTAGTGACTTTACTGTTCTTCTATTTAGATCAGCATGCAAGCACTACGTCTCCTGAGCGAAGAGTAGCTAGCACTATATTATCAAAAATTCTACTTTTAATGAGAAAAGACAGTCTCAGCATCACTCTCTTGCACTTCTTTGTATACCTTTTGTCTGTCATAACTGTCTTTCAGTTCTGGAAGTTACGAGCTCTGAGTCCCAGTGCAGCTTCACACACACTTGGGTTGTACCTCAGAGTAGCAGATTCCTCTGCCATAAGCAGAATTAAGATTTCTCTAAGACCACATCTTTTTCATCTTTCATCCAAGCTGACATTATTTCTCATCCAGAGACATGCAGGATTCCAAGAATTCAAGTTGTGGTGAGTTACTTCTCTTCAAAAATCAAAACATTAAAAACGTATAACTTCTGTAGCAGCATCAGAAGGGATCATGTGGAGGGGCAGAGGACCAACTAATTTTTAAGATTTCCTTCAACAATCAAGACAGTCAAAGCTGTTACAAACCTAATATTAACTCCAAAACCAGAGTTTTAGTAAGGATGTGTAGTCTTGTAATAAGACTAAATTAGATGTTCATCCTCTTTACTCAAGAACTGTGTAAAATAAAACCAATTGTGGAATTTAATAATATGGATCCCCAACCTCTCAATGAATCCTACACCATCAGCATCAACAGAAGAGCTAGCATCATCCCCGTATCTTAGCAGACACAAAGTCTGGTACTTGAGTAAACAGTACCTATATACTGCAGTAGGCAGCACTCTACACATCTGCCTCAATTTCCTTTTTCTTCAGCAAGTTTTATTTTCCTCCTCTTTTTAGCCAAATATAGGTTCATCAACCTACTCGCTTCATGGTGCGTACTAGATTCTGGTATTATGAGTAACTAGCATGCTCTCATCCTGTTCTGTATTCCCTTTTTTCCTTGTTCCATTTCCTACGATTTCAAGAACTGATCTAGAAAGATTCAGAAAAGTAAAGAAAATACATACCAAGAACCAAAACATTTTTAATCATGCCTATCTACCAAAGCCATAAAGTATGATAGATGCTTTAAAACTAAACGTATGTTAGCCTGGCTGCTGGAGACACTGTAGAAGATCAAACGCTTCTCTCAGTAACAAAAGTTCTAAGGAGAAACTCATATCCTATGCACTCATACTGTATTATTTACTGTTTCTATTAAAGTCATTCAGAAAAATCCCTTCAGAAGCACTGCTGTACAAACTCACATGAACAGCCACTGCCCTCCAAGCTCATGCTCCAAAGAGAACAATATTAGTCCCTCAGTTCTAACTTAAGTGTCTAATGAAGGGCAGATTTTCAAAACCCCCAGAATCAACATCTGTGATATGTACAACCAGATTTCAAAGATCTAGATATGCCGAACTAGTAAGGCCTTTTTTCATCTATTCCCCCCTTGTACTCTTTCCCTTCCATCCTCTGCCCACCATCAGCCTGGCTTCTTAATTAGCTGCACAATAAAGAACTGAGCTTCAGAAAAATCTGTCATAGTGTGGACATGCTGGGCCCTTCTGACAAGCTAGATCTAAGAAATGCAAACAGTGATGAAGCAAAAGAGGGTCTAAGGTAAAAAAGACAGAGGAAACCCAACTCTGATGTTGAATGGCAGCTAATTAGACCTAAAGGAAAGAGGAGGAGTATGTTTAAAAATTCATGTGATTATGTAAATCAGTCAGCCATTAAAAAAAAAGTAACTGAAAAATCACATCAATTATATTGATGTCTGTGAGCCTCTTTCATCTACCTACTGAAGCTGAATTCTTGCCTCTTCCCCACCTTCCTGTATTTTTTATTACCCCAAGGTTAATCCAAAAGGATGTTTATGCTAGTTCATGATGAAAACCTGGTCATTACTGTATTATTAGCCCAAATTCACTAAGTTATAACAAGTATGTACCATTCCAATGGTCTCAATAGTAAAGAGCCATAAGAGCTTGGAATTTTAGTGTGCAACTTCAAGCAACAGATAAAAACACGTAACACCCTGACACACACAGAATAGAACTAGATAATATCTCCCATCTTCAGCTAAACCAAGGTGCTAAATTAATTGTATTCTGCACTTCACCTCTACAAAGAGCTATTTTCAGGCATTTGGAGGAAAAAGAAGCAGCAATATCTAAGTAAGTAGTGCCATTAATTTTCCCTGCATTTGCCTTCCAGGAATACAAAACATTGCATAGTATGTACACGTCTTCCTTTAGGAATCATTAAAATATACCTAATAAAAATGATTACTTTAAACTATTTTAGAATAAAAACATCCCTATTTTTGTTAAAAGTAAAAGTGATGATACTAGAAGCCTTAGGTCATATTAACTGCTCTTTGACAAATCACCTTCCTGATGAACTGGAGATCTGTTTCTTGTTTCAAGCATAGTTGCTCACTTAGCCCAAAGTTTCCTACGGTAGCATCAGTGATATTGGCAGTTACAATAGAAAAGCTGAATTATCACGGTAGCATGACAGATGATGGTGGGTAAACTAAGCTCATTTAATTTGCCATCTCCTGCTAAACTACTTGGCTTGTTTATATAGTCCACGTCACCATGGAACTGAATTTCCCCAGAATGGAGGTCAATACTTCTGCAGACAAAATACCAATACTACCTGCTAGACCTTTCTTTCCAGACTAGATCAAACTGATTTTACCTTTATGCTTGAAATAATTCTTGTGAATACAAGGAAAGCATTGAAACCTCCTTTCTGTTCCAGAGAAAAAGTGCAGTAAATGATCTGAGGCGTGAGGACAGTGAAGCAATTTTGCTAGAAATGCAGAAGCATAGCAAAGAACATGATGACAACAATACCACTGGAGGGCTACAGAGCTGATCTGCAAAGATTCTGCCCAAATCTTACTGCTGCCTTTTGAAACAAACTCCTACAAGCTGTTAAAGGTGGGTCATTTGGACCAAAACTGAGTTTAATTTATACACACTGTAGTTTAACTGAGGTACCATTGTTTAAACACAGCTCCTCATTTTCAGGCCTTGCTGAGCTGCAGAGTAGAAACAGGATATAGTTCCTAATGAGATGCGAAACAGATGGTCTTTCCCCTCAATAATACCGAATTTCCATCACCCTTTCCTACAGATGATCTCGAAGTGCTTAAAAAGACCTTAAATGCGTTAATATGCACACCGCCTTTGCGAGGTGAGGGTTCTCTGTCCCTCTGGCAAGGGGAAGCTGTGATGACAGACACACTGATTTCCCGGCAGTCACTCAGCAGCATCCCTGTAGCAGGGCTTGGAAGGGAACCCAGCTCTGCACCGCTGCACGCCTGGGCTTTGCACACCACAGATTGCTCTCGCTCTTCCTCCTGTTCTTCCTGCTAAAACAGTGAGCTGTATATCCAAAATCTGAAAGCTTTTGTTCCCTGAAAGCTTGATTAAACTAGTTATGGCTCTATTGTCACAGTTTGAAACAACGTACAGACACAGCAGACATGTTTCTGGTTTTAAGTATGGTAAATATCAGTGTTTATGTTTTCGATAGCTGGCCTAAATACCATGTGTCCTCTAAAACTCTCTCTTGAAATTACCACTCACCATACTGACACCTACTGCTAAGGAGAGAGCTGATCAGCTACAGAATTTCTTTACTCCTGGACCCAGCCAACAAACTGCATGTGACACCAACAGATGTTTCTGGTTTTAAAACAGTGGGAACTTTATGAACTGTTTTCCTCAACCTCCCAGGAGTAAATGCCACCATAGTTGAAAAGTTGGAAATGTTTGTCAGGCTCTGAACAAAGCTGTGAATGAATGCTACAGTAATTTACTACTTCTACGGTCCATTTTTTAAAAAAACCAGCAGATGAGACCATAGAAAAGACCATTAGCAAAAGCAGTACTGTGGGGATTCCGCCAGCACAGGCTTTGTGTTATCTACATCTACATATTACAGCACATGGAGAAACAGCTAAGGAGAATATCACTCTAGAGAGCGTTTGTAACTTGGTGTCTTTTGTAAAGGAATGTCCATTAACTCACAGGGCTGTTCTGAATTTTTGCAGCAAAAAGGGAATAGCTTGGCTCAGATTCCATAACTGTAACAGTACAGGGAGAGGGGACAAAAAAAAAAAAAAAATCAATAAGTTCAGTGTAAGCAAGTCAGAGCAACCTTTAAAATAATAAGACAAATCAATTTATTTCACAAATGTCTTTATTTCCAAATGCCATTGTTTGGTGCTTTCTGCTGTCATTGCTCATGACATTTGAGAAAACTTGGCTCTTAGTTATTTAGGTGCAGCAGAAACTATCATGTAAGAGCCATGTGAAAAGATTATACATTCACCTCGGTGAAGATCTGCTGTAACAACCTTGTCCTATGGGGTAAGGAGTGTTTAGGAGGCGGGTGAAGGCAAGAAAGACAAGTTTTAAATATGGACAGAAAAGCCCTACTTTATTGCTATATACAATGAAAAGTAATTACAGAGAAAAATGAAAGCTGCTTCTTGCTGTTAGCAGGAAGAAAAAGGGAATTCTGTTCCTTTTTAAAGCTTGGAGTCCATTTTGATATAATTGGTTCCAGAATTATTTATGACATTAATTGCTGCATTATCGACTGCCTGTCAGCTCTCCTGGCAGTTAGTCCATCTTTCTTACCACAGAAAGCCAGCTCAGCCCAAACTAGACTGACAAGCTAATTATACCCATCTTCCCCTTCAATGACAAATGCTGCTCATCGGAAACCTTTCTAGAAATAAGCTTTCATTCTTTCCCCTTTTTCCTGAGCCAGACACAACCGATATCTCAAGGTACAGATCACAGCTGAAACTCTGCTCACAGGGCTATTAGCTCTGAACATCTCACTTGAGCCAAAATGCCTAAGCATCTTATGTTATCAAACTGTATGTCATTCCCTGATGCTAGTTTTCAGTGGATGTGCACTGGGCCATAGCTGTCACTCAAAGCTATGGCAGATGGAGCAAACTTGACTGCACTAGCTGAGCACTTCTTAACAGCTGAGGCAGGCTCAGAAGAAAGGCTTTCCATTAGCCTCAAATAAAATTCCAGAATCAATATTTTACAGCTTTTATTTCTCTTTATTCCACAAATGAAGGGTGACATTGCGCAGAACAAAATGTTCCTTTGGAACAAGGAAATTGGGAATACTGCTGTGAGGGGAAATGCCAGAGGAAAAGAAAGGACCCTGTTAACATGACACTCCAACCTCCCTCAGAACTCAGGATCATATTCAAGCAGCCTGGTGCCCTGGATGCCCACCTGTCCAGTGCCACTGCATCATTGTGCCATAATGTAAGCTGGTGCAAACTCTTCATAGAATCATTTAGGTTGGAAAAGACGTTTAAGATCAGCAAGTTCAACCATTACCTAGCACTGCCAAGTGCACCACTAAATGATGTCTGTAAGTGCCACATCTACACATCTTTTAAATACCTCCATGGATGGTGACTCAACCACTTCCTTGGGCAGCCTGTTCCAATGCTTGACAACCCTTTCAATGAAGACATTTTCCTAATTTCCAATCGAAACCTCCTCTAGTGCAACCTGAGGCCATTTCCTTTTGTCCTATTGCTTGCTACTTGGGAGAAAAGACCAACACCCTTCCATGCTACAAGCCCCTTTTAGGTAATTGTAGACAGTGATAAGGTCTCCCCTCAGCCTCCTTTCTCCAGGCTAAACAGCCCCAGTTCCCTCAGCTGCTCCTTGTAAGACTTGTACTCTAGACTCTTCACCAGCTTTGTTGCCCTTCTTTGGACACATACCTTCTTATGCACCACGTAACCCAAAGCCAGTTCCATTTTTCAATATTTTATATATATATAAACATATATATTTATGCAATATTTTGTTTGTAACCATAAGGGTTTTAAGAATCTCTTATTTTTTGTTCTTGTGGTTTTTGTGGGGGTTTTTTGGTTTGGTTTGGTTTGGGTTTTTGTTGGTTTTTGTTTGTTTGAGTTTGGTTTGGTTTTTTTTAATATTAGGCCCTGGAACACCTACACTGTGACAGAATGTCAGTTCTTGACAGATTTGGGTCCCATTCCCATTGAGGTCAGAGTAATAAAAATGATGATGATCACAACACTGACCTAGGGATGCACTCCTCAGTATTTATTAATTTGCCTTCCAGTTCAGTTTCTTGTCTGTCAAAGAATTTGAAACGGAAGTGGTGGCTGGTAACATGGCAAGGAGTCATTGTCTCTTCTGGATGGAAACAACCACATACATAATGTATATATACTATGTACAGATGATATACAGTGAATTTCAGTCCAGTTTTTACAGAACAGGGTTCAGCATTACAACTGGTACTAGCAGGCACCCCCTCACAGGTAGCCTCTAATTAAAAAACAAATACTGAATTATACTCCTGCCTAGAAGAAGGCTCTTTCATATCAGAGACAAGGGATGCTGATAGTGGTACAATGCAAGATAGCTAATCTTATTACTACCTAAACTTGCTATCCATTGCACTCAATCTAACAGCTATCAGCAGCATTAAATTTACTGAAATTGTACTGTGAATTTCAACTAAATAAAATTGAGGTCAATATTTCAGCAGAACTATACTCAAAAATGGCCTTGTACATTGCAGTTGCTGTGGTAACTTCTCACTTTATTCCACGACACAGTAAGAAGTTGCATGGACCTGCATAAAAGGTAAGAATGCCAATTAAAATGACCACAGAGCTGCCTTGATTTATAATACATCCTGTCCTTGTCCTTTTACGTCCTTATTTCAGAAAACGCAGTTCCTTGCTTGGACTGAACAGGCTCCTAGGTTTTTTTTTGTGAACACCAAGTTGCCAAGTGAAGTGTGGGTTGTAATTGAGTAGAAATCTTGTGCATTTTACACTTTTTCTAGGTAAAGTCCACAGGAAAAACAGCACATAAATTGAGTCTGAAGCTTTACAAATTGGCTACTTAAACCACTCCACGCCTATAAATTGTGCAGCGCTGTAGGCCATCTTTCTTTAGACACTATCATTCATGACAAGAAGACCTAGAGGAGAGAACTGAGAACCTGATAAACAGATCAACCGTATGCTAAAATATTGTGGAAAAAGAAGTAATCTGCTCAGTAGATGATGCAGCAAAATTTGCATCACTGCTTTGTGGTTTTCTATAACACATTACACACTATTGTGAGCAGAAAGCTAGTGCATTTATGGGATTCCCAAGCTTTTGAAAAGATATGAAATGTGTCCCTGATATTTTCATACAATTTTCTGAATCGGACCAGTTGTGACAACAAGGATCTCTTCTAAAGTTATGAAATCTAAATATGGCAATTTCGCTTTGATTCACAACAGCATGTGCAACACATTATATTTCTGTATACTTTATAAGGTAATTTTAGTTCTAGGTCATGCTCATATTAAACACAAATAAAACTACAGTAAAAGCAAATGACTGCTCATGTGCTTGAAGTAAACTCTGTGAGATGTAAATTGTTTATAAATGCAGCAAAATTCCTTTTTTTTTTTCTTAGTACTTGGCATTCTGAGAGCATATAACTCACCAGGAAGTGACTATTAATATGATATGATATAACTCTACAAGTTTTGTTACTGCCGACTGACCTTAGCCTTTTTTTTCCCCAATCATTTATCACCCATCATTTCTATCATCTTCCTGATAATAATTCAGAGTAGTTGATAGAAATTTGTCTACTTTATGTTTCACTGTTGCAGTGGTCTTCATAAAGCTTATTCACATTAAGCACTAAACACCTTTGCAGAACACTAAATACTCTAAAAGATAAAAATGTGTTTTCCTGTAAAACCATCAGTAAATACATAAAGTAATACTCAAGATAGCATGTCAGCATTTCTGCCCAATAGCATAATGACGAGACGAGTTACTTCAAGAGCACTAAGAATAATAGCCTACTGGATTTTCATTTGTTGAGGTTAAAGGAATAGCCATATGCTTTAAAAAAGTACCTTCCACCATCAAAATCAGTGTATGCTTTAAGGACTCATTGACAGCTGAAATAAAGTCACTAGGGCTTGTATACAGCTGACCTTGATAGCTTTTCAGTTTAAAACATTTTAAAGGTACATGTACAACAACATTGGCAAGGGAGGAAAGAAAGAAAGCAAATGCCAGGAGATCTAACAGAAGCAAGATGCATTTGTTTTTGACTTCTAATTAATCAAGATAACATCTCTTTCAGCCATTAGACAGTAAAATCAATAACCTGGGCAGTCTGACTGCCAGTTAGACTTATACACCAACACCTATTATTGGCAAAACTGTGATGTATTTAACCATTTCATCCTTTATTATATTAAAAAAAAAAGGGTAACCAATGCTTGTGAGAGACTAGAGGAAAAAGTCCAGCACCACAGTTAGTTGCTTACCCAGTTGTCAGCAAATTTCCCACTAGTGCCTCCTCCAGATGCTCCCCATGGAAACCTTTCTGTAATTGCTACTTTCCCTTACTGGAGTGAATGTTACAGAAATAAACCAAGACAAAGCACCCCAAACCTCAGCTGCATCACTACCAGATCTCAAGAGAAACTGGATATACGATGATTCTGGGAATCAGTGATACTCTGAGTTAAGCAGAAAATACTACAAATAATCCTGCTGTAACAGTGCTGCAGAAAAAGAGATGACACCTGACCAGAACAAGAGGCAGATCTCAGGAAATCATTACAGTGGTTTCATTTCAGAGGCAAGTTAAATGGATTCTTTTACATAAATTGCCTATTGTGAGGTCCTGCAACCTCTTCCCCTGGTCAATAATCCCATTAAGCCTGTGACATTCCTACAAAAGTGCCAAATCCTGAAATCTTTTCTCATTAATTAGCTCATTTCCCAAACAATCTCATTGAATTTAGACTCTTTAATCAATGCAGACAAAAATGCTTCATTCCCAAAAGACAAAAAGATCCAGTACATTGTATCTAATTTTAGGAAGTCTTTCAAGCTTGGGCCCATCTTAATATATAAGGCCTAAAGGGGAAAGCTTTTTCTAAGACTGATGTTTTGAAGGCCACAAAATCTTTGGAACTCTTCTTCCTTTCACTAGCCAGACAACCAGCGTTGGTATCAACGGTCGCAACAGACCAGCAAAACTAGTAACTCCACTCTGGACCTGCAGTTAAGGCTGATCCATTAACCTACAGAATCTGATCAACAATGTTGTGACTTAATGCTGCATTGCACAAGATCATTTTCCTTCATCTTCCCTAGCAAAGACTGTTTTCCAACTCAGTTGAATTAGATTTACCATTTGAAGTCTTGACTCTACAATTTAAATACATAAAGTAATTAGAAAAATTTTACTAGAAAGTACAAGTCTAGGAAATAGCGGACATCATGGGGTGGTCCCAGAAATCTTTACAGGGTTGTTTGTTTTCATTCCTTCCCACAGGTTGCCATTAAAAAATGTCTTGAGCCAAAAATGTTCCTAGAAAAGACTGGGTATTTGTAATCGGCATAAGATAAACAAAGCGCAACACAGCTCAACGCATTTAATCAAATTATTTAGCATACACATGTTTAACAAGGACAATATAAATGGACCAGTAATTATGATATTAAATTGTTTTCATGCTTTATTTGTCTTTTTCTATTCTTCACAGTGATCAGATGTACAGTTAATTACACTTAATAATGATAATTATGGCTTTATTTTACAATGCAGCAAATTAACTCAATCAGGCATTTCATAATGCAAAGGATGCTATGGAAGTTATTATAACAGAGGAGAAATATTTAAAATCAACATTGCTCTCTAGGGATCTTTTGACTTACCTTCCTTTGCTGTGCCACCAATCTATTGTACCATGTGGGGTAACTCCCATTAAGGCAAATGGGAAATTCCTAGCTTACATAAATCCTCTGGAATTATCTGGCAGAAAATAAAACTGAGTTTCTGTTGCAGAGAGAACTAATTAACTTATATTGCTGTCAAGTACGCAAACGTTCTGCAATGACACAAAAATGAGTGGATGGAATCCAACAACATAATTTTAATGAAGAGTTTCTCTCCTGCACTTTAGTTGAGTTTCCTGGAGAGGACAGCACATTTGCTGTACAGGGAAAGAATAACCACATCCTGTATTCAACAGGAAGATGATGCACAGTGAAGAAACAAAGTTAGAAATGGGCTTTCTGCCACAATCTTAACTCTGACCCGTGGAACACTGTTACGACCAAAGATCATTTAACACTTATACGTGATTTATGAAAATTGACAACTATAGCCACCAATGTTATAAAAAAATGTTTTAAACCAATATTTTTCCATCCACTATGTCCTTTTATACCATTCATTATTGTCATTACTGTAAACAAATGAGGCATTGCCCGTGCCTTTTCCGCTTTACACCTTTCTTCCTACTAGTTTAATTTTCTGTTGTTACTTTCCAGTTTCACTGTGTGTAGGCATATAATACATACAAAAGTTTTTGTTGGAGAAGGTAGATGTACAGCCACAACATTTCCACAATCCAGTTTAAGAGGAGGATTTTACAGTGTCACCAAAAAGAGCAAAGAATCTACCATCTCAGCTTACAGCACCCTTCCCCATTCCAAGTCTTTTGTGCATTAATCTCCACAAGATAGAAATGGTTCACAGCCTCAGCACAACAATTTCAAATATCATTCTCTGCCAGCAATGGAACCACCTTGTGCCACTGTAGATGGGGACAAAGAGGTGTGGTTTGCCCCTCAAGATGCAAGTTGACTTGTCACAGAACAGTACTGATTTACATTTATGCTGTTAACCAGACCCAGCTGAGACATGACCAAGGCTTATTTCCTCTGTGAGGTGCCATTAAGAAAGATATATTACCTGGGTTTTGCTCTGCTCTCCCTGCAGGCCTTAACTGCAGATCCTCTAGGACGAGAATTTTGCACGCAAGCCCAGTGTTCCATGGGAGCTCCAATTTACCTGTCAGATGCAGAAAGGACAGACATTCAAGCCAACCTGTTTTCCCTTCACTGATACTGTGTGGCACTATCTGCCCTACACAGAGATTCTCTGTGGGCAAGCCAGCAGCTGCCTGCTCTGTCCCTCAGCAACGCTGGTACCTGCTGCAGCCTCCCCACTGAACTATGAGCCTCACCATTCTCTAGTTCAGACACCAGGCAAATACCTCACGAAGATACCCTCCAAGGCATAAGAAATCATGTGAAATGGAGACGTCCAATTCTGAGCATCATTTTCTTCAAGAGGGCATCCAAGTTTTAATGTCAGCGTAGCTAGTATTAAGGTTGTCAAAGGGAGAACCTCAAAACATTCAGAGTTCAGGTCTAAGCATACTAACTTGACTTCTCGTAAAGCTATGCTTAATGAGAGAGAAAAAAAGGGGTCTTTTGGGATGTGTTGTTTTCATATTTCAGACCTGGGATAAAAATATACCAATATATATTTTTTACAATGTTTTCAAGCTTTTGACTCTGCTGTTGGATGCAAAGATAAAGAGAAAAAAAGACCATTTTAAAAACATTTTTGAATTTCAGACAAGAAAGCAATACAACATTCCTTCCCAACAATGTGATTGATAGATGGGTAGTAACAAATATATTTGTCAATTCTCTAATAAAACCATACCAAAAATGTGTATATTAAACGCATTCCTCCACTGAACCTTCTCTTCACCACTATAACACCTGTAAAGTTGTGGATGTCTTACAAGTCTGTTTTAACATACAGAAAGAAGTACTGTTAAATCCATGCTTGATTTATCACTATGCCTAGGTAGCCAAAAGATTTAAGTAGAAACCAGTCCAATAGCCTGCAGGTACCACTGACTTTTTAATACAAAAGGGGTTTTTTTGGTTTTTTGGTTTTTTTAACTTGCCAGGGGACTTGCATTATCAGAGGCTGATTGTATTTGGAAAATGCTAAATTGAATCCTCTGCATTCACCTCCCAGGCTGCTAAATGGAAAAGTATCCCCTATATTAAACTGGAAGTTAGTTGAAGAGCAGGCACACATCCCTTGCAATCAATGACAAGCTAATGTGCTGCTGACTATGAAATGTCCGGAAACCTAAATGCAAAGCTCTTGATTCAAGTGATCTGTGCTGCAAGTCCTTGAGCCACTGCAGGCAACCAGTTTTATTTACATGAACTTTTTGGACCAACATTAAAAAACGCACTACTTGAAAGAAGATGCCAACATGATAATCCAAAAAGAATGTTATTTTATGCTGCCTGCACCTCCATATTACAAGGATATAATCAGAAATAAAAGTGGTAAAATAACCAGAGATATTCTAATCAATAAATTATCAAGTCTTTGGTACAATAATCATTGTTGGCTGGATCCTAAACCAATGTAAATAAATAACATGGGCCACGCATGACAAGTTGCTTCATCAAGGGCTGAAGCCTTTTTATTTTTATATGTTTTGATTATTAAGGAGTATCTTTAGCAAGCCTGTGCTATTTCTGAGTAAACAGTTCATGTATGTGGGTCACCCTTAGAGAAAGCATGAAAGACTTATCCTTCTGACTTGAGGGAAAATTGCAGAAAAAATGGGTGCTGACCTCCTGTCTTTCTACTTGGTGGCTCGTAAATGTTAGCCCAGCTTGATAATATCAATTAGACTAGGAAGCTTTATTTTAAGTTTTTTGAACTATCACTACTGCCTGTGTCCATTTGTCTTTTTTATTCTCTAGATGTGCCATGACAAGGATTAAATGCGACACACACCAAACTTTGAATGTCCCGCAGCCAGTTCCAATGGCTCGGATGCTGTCATTTCGAGCTACATCATGAACAGTGGCTCAATGGCTGCATCTGTGACACATGTCAGAAACTTTTAAATGTCTGCTCTTTTTTTCATCAGGATGCTTCTGTATCCTAGCTAGGGAAGAGATGACATTTTGTGTTTGGGTGGAACTTGTTGTGGCTCCCTCTTCCTGCCTCCTCTAACTGTCAGCCTGAGTTTCCCCTAAACATATCAAAATACAGACAAATAAACCTTGTCATTTAGAAATATATTCAGTAGTAACCATGCTTGAAAACAATGTTTTAGGAAGAACTTGGGCACATTTTCTCATAGAATGACGCGCTACACAAAACACAGTGCTAGGCTATTTCTGACCTTTGTTATGTGCCGCCTTAGAAGATTGATGTGCACAACTCAGATACACGTGAATTCCTTAACATTTCTGTTCTTTTTCCATTAAAGTGGAATAATTTGGCATATAAAATACACGGTGTATCAGGGTGGTTTTTTTCAAGGCTTGGAAGAATTAACATTTTGATAAGAATACATAGTTTAAGGGTATAAAATGGATCTGCTAATGGACCCTAAGGAGTCTCAGGGCGGGACTCCAGGAGTTGAAAACACCATTCAGAAGAAGAAGAAGAGGGCAGTCTTGTATCATTATCATTCATTTAAAATAAATACATGTCATTTTTAAGATCAGATTGGGATTTCTTTGTCTTTCAAAATTAAAAAAAAAAAAAAAAAAAAGCCTAAATCTCTGGGCTCTTTGATTATGACATTTTCCCTTTAGCTTTAATTGGTATAATAAATAGTCATTTCTCTTTCTTTTCCCTGGGCAGCCTGAGTTCTTCAGATTCTCCTAGTGTTATTTGTGACTGTGTATGGGCAGCCAGACATGTTTCACACACTTAAACACTGTGTAATTTTACTCCGAGGCTCTCTTTGCCCATTTCAATTGGCCATGTTTCAGCTGGATTTAACTAGAAAAAATTTACTTTCTTAAAATAATTATTTGGGCTCCTGGTTAAAGTTATATTTTAAAACATAAGAAGAGAAATGCAGTGATGGCATATAAGCTTGCACGTATGTGCAAACATGCAGTTTAACCTTGTTTTTTTTAAAAATATATATGTCCATTTCACTGCTACTCCTAGAGGGATTAATTCCTTTTAGAGGAAACATTCAGCCTATTTACATCTGACTGTGGAGAAAGCTGGGCTCAGGTGGAAGATGCACATTTGGTAGAGAGTAACCTGAGACACTGCAGAGAGCACTGCCAAAACTTCAAGTAAAATGCAGCCACTCTGCCTCTGGATGGATGAGCATTCCAGTCCTCAGCGCTTTGCCCAGCCTTTGCTGGGTACCCAACATACTGTGCATTCAATCCTGACATTTGGGGCCTCCAGTTTGTTTTGGTTTTCCTCTGAGGCACTGCTTCACCATTTATTTCATTGCTACATGAAAGACCATAATTCCAAACATAAAAATTCATTAATTTCTATTAAACCCCAGGTAAGTTACTTTAAAAGTGAATGCTCCTGCAGTCACCTTTTTCTTTGCTGCACTGAGGGTTAAATGAAAAAGTTAATACCAAAGAAATCAGAGAATCATGTAACCAGAACTATCACTGCACACAGTCAAGAATTTACTTTAGTATTCCATATAATTAGGGAATCAGTGGCTGTGTAGCAGAGAGAAAGGTGGGAAGGGCTAGAATGTACTTGTTATCCTCAATTACACAGCTATGGTTAGTTAAGGATAAACAAGATTCCCACACCTTTCATGGCACTACCTTTATTCTCTGTGGGGATGAGCGGAGGTAGCCTACCAGCAGGAGACGATACTTCTCACAAAAGGTAGCTTTCTGCTTTCTAGCCAAGAACTACTACAATTTAGCATGACCCAGACATGATTAAACAAGAAAACATAGCTGCAACTTTCTGAAGCACTTGCAGATACGCTGTCAAACACATGAGCAGGAGAGATACATGAAAACAAGGCATACTGTGGCCTCAAATTCAAACTGCTACGGAAAGATACAACTGTTAGTATTGCTATTTATGTTAGAATGCCCTTAATGGATGAATTTTAACAATGGCATTAACAGTGACTTTTATTTAGGATTTAGCTCTACTAAAAATAGAAAAACAAAGTTTTTTAAATATAGCATTTTGTACAAAATGAAAACAGAGTGAGAACACAATTCTTTTGGTATGTTATTGCAATAGAGCTAGGAATGTTTTACTTAACTAAGTCTCAGCATCCTCTTGGGTAAGGTTATTAGCTGTATTATTCCAATAGGGAAACTAGGACACATTTTTATTTTAGTAACTTTTAAAAGTAAACTATCCTGTCTCATAGTCCTGAAATCTACTTTTATACCTTCCTGTTAAACATTCATTAGCACAGTCTATAGATCTAGAGAGTTTGTTTGGGTTTCCAAAACTTCAGTGAAACTGGCCTTCCAGTTAGGTAAAATGTGAACTTGCTGAGCCTTAAAATCCAAATGTAGCAGAAATCCTTACAGACTAAATCCTTCAAGTTTTGATTTGACAAAAAACATAAACCAAACCCATCAGACCTCACTAAATGCTTAAATATAATTACTTTTGGAATAGATTAAAATTTTGTAAAATAATTTAATTTCCATTTTGACAACTAATGGTATGTTTCCACTGTGTAAAGCTCCAAAAATTTATCAGCCAGCAGCTGCTTCAAAACTAATGAATCTGGGCTTCTTTCTTAGCACAGGTGATAAACACTCATTCTTCACATCGTATATTTTGATTCCTTATGTCAAAGGCTCTCCTTTAATGTGCATTTTGATGCCGCATAAGAAAATGCAAACCGTTCCAGCATAAGGCTGAAACTTGTGTTTGCTTCTATATTGCCACTAAGTATTTCTGGGTGCAAAAGTGAATGTGCAAGTGGAACAAAACATTCAAAGATACAGCATCCTACTCCTGGCTTTGTTATTTTAAGGCAGACCTCTATTTTTCCCTTTTACACTGGGTATGCATTCCTATATTTTGTGATATTTGCTCCTACTGCCATTGATGTTGAAAGCTTTGCCACTGACATGCATAGAAAGAGGATAAGACTCAGAATGTGCTTATGATATAAACTTGTGATCAACATTAACAGCTGGTAGGTTTTGGTTTGGTTTTTTTTTTTTTTACTCTTAAGCCTCATAAATACAGCTGAAAAAGCATTTATCTGAAAGTGGAAAATGAGGGCTTAGCTAGAGCTGTGCAAACCTTTCATAATGAAACCCAGAACTAGCCTGATTTGGGAGAGTTGCTAGAGGTTTGACATTCAGGCCAGGTTTGCTAACCCCTCAGTGAACGCAGCTGATTTACAGTTTCAGATGAAAACCACATACAGCTCAATAGTGGTTTTGGCTGAATGATGCTTTCAGCTTTTGCTTGAACTTGAAACTTATTGGGTGTGAACCCACAATAACCAAAACTTATAAAAAAGAAAGAAAGGAAAAAGACTACTTTGAGCAACCACATGGACAGAAACCACCCAAGACTCTCGGAAACCCAAGTACAGCAAGCAAAGCTGGGGGAAGGTATGTTAGGAATTACAGATGTTGGGATCTTGCAGCTCCGCTATCATCTGAAGTAATGGCCAAAGAGGTGTGTAATCAGTGGAGCTCAAGCTAAAGCTAAACATATTGGGCACCAGTTGATAACTGCAGTTTACCCAAATAATTTCCCAGAGCACTGACATTTCTATTGCATTTTATAAGATGTGCATTGCATAGTAGGTGGTGATTTGGTGGTTTGGGAAGTAGCCAAGCAAGGAGACCCAAAGTATAGTGAACTTTCTTCCAAAATTGATGTTGAAATTTGGCTACTTGAAACACATTACAAGTCATGGTTAAATCAGTAGGGTATTAAAAAGGAAATGACTCTTGAGCAGAGGTTTGCTTTTTCCCTCTCTTGCATTGTAATCCTCTGACCAGCCCTAAATCGACTACTAAGCTAAAGGAAATTAAAGAAAAGATGAATAAAAAAAAAAAAAAAGATTTCAAGCTGGGCCAAATTCATCCCCTGTGTAGCTTAGCTCAAGTAGAGTTAAATCAATGGAGTTCCACCAGGGATGAATTTGGCATATTGTCAAAAGGAAATGAAGCAACTGTGCCCTCATTTACAGCTATCAACTTAAACAGAAATTTCATTATATGGGAATTTCTGAAAACAATTCCTAGGTAAAAGAAAATTGCTAAGGTTGAACAACACGTGTGTTGGAAAATTCCCTGCAGTCCAGAACTGTCTACTTACTCGGTAGATACACTGAATGCTAGATAATTGAGTACACACATTGTTTCAAAGGTCTTATAAAATCAGAGGAGCCTATAAAATGAATAAGCAGACTGTCTTCAGAAATCCCCTTTCTTTGTTTTCCCTGTATTGAATCTTAAATACTCATTTGCAAAAATAGTGTTAATTCAAAAGTGGGAGGGCCATTACAGATAAAATTATGCCAGCAATATCAGTTTCAGCTACCTTGATATTCTTTATTTGATTTTCTCCATTCAAATGTAAAAGTAATGCAGAATTTCTTAAGCTGCACTCTTCTGCCACTGATTTTCTCCAGAGTATGACCCGAAGAGATCCTGTGAAGTTCCTCTTTATTTCCAACTATAATACTAAATTAAAACATTTAACACTGACATTTCCAAACAGATTCCTTTCTATATGTTTACTATAAAAGGATCTATTTCTGTTCTAAGAGGATCTATGGAATTGTGGATGAGAGGTGAGATGATCTGTTAAAAAACTTCTGGATTAAGATAAAACTAGGTTTGAAAACCCCTTGACTTCACAGATTTGTTTTTGAATTGGCAGCAAAACTTTCAATCAGAATGCAAAATATTTGCAAGAAATTTTAAACTTGTGCTGGAAGGCTGTTTTGGACACATTTAGGAACTTGGTCTCATAGTCCAAACATTGCATGTAATACGATAACGTAAAATGTATTTTTATGTTAAAAACTATGAACACAACTAACCTAGAACTAAACATATTTTCCAACATGCTGTTCCCTTAAAATGCTGAGGATGCTGAGATGATGATGATATTTTGTGAATGTGCCATGACCACGACTTAGCTTGTCCTTAAAAATATCTGCTCCTTGAAGGCTTGTGAAAATCCTGATCTGAAACCTTAATCTAATTGTCAGCAACTATAAGAAAGGGTCAGCTTCAGGTTGACAACACCACCAGAGGCAAGTCCGTCAGAGTCACCTAACCTAAAAGGTAACTTTTAGAAAGATTCAGCTGCTTTAGTACCGCATAAAGAAAATATACTAATTTAACCAGCTTTGAGGAACTAGGAGTGCTGAGTATCCTGAACAGTCTCACATAACAAATGCCAAAGAAAATACTCCCAAAACTTCTTGAGAACAGGTTATAAATGATTGGAAGAAACCATTTTCCTTGGGACTAACTCTCACATAATCCAAGATCTTGGTAGGTTATTCGGATAATCGTAAAAGTAAAATGAGTATTAACTCATTTTAGGTAAGACAACATTCTCTAATTGCCTAATACTGCTAGAGTGGCATAAGGAAATCAAAGGCTCTATCAGTTGTTCAGGGTCACAGGCTAACTCCAAGAAGGCTCCAAACCAGATGATGTCTCAGTCTTTCAAGCCATTTAGACGTGTTTGTGTATCACAATGCTCACCTGTCACGTGGAGTTGTTAGCATAGGCAGGGTCCCACGGTAACACCTTTAGATCGTTGTTTTCTCACAATCATGTCTTGTCTGTTTTATTCCTGTTACTAGGACTAGAAAGAAACACAGAAAACAGATTTTAACTAAATAGCAAGATGTAACAGCCACCAGGTATGCATATAAAAACACTACAAAAGTAAACTCTGTATTTCAATTGTTATACTACAAGCAGTGAAGCAGAAACTTCACTTTAAAAACAAAAGGGGAGCACTTGCCTATTTTGTGCCATCACTTGCCTGCAGAGCAATCACATGGCAATTGAAGCAGACAAGGACACAGCCAGAGATCTTTAGGAACAAAGGACAACAGCTAGTAAGCCATGCAAGACCCCTGACTTCATGTCACCTGATTCACTGTCAGATTCTCCAGACTGAACCTGAAAAAGGATACTTCGAAATCTAAGTGTTAAACACACAACCTCAATCTTGGCTATATGGTTACACCTCTGGAACGCTGAATTTCATCTCTTTCTTTAACATATGCCAACCGTTTAACAAAGCAGAAAGATAGACAGTTGTACACAGAGTAAAGAGAATAAGCTTTCCCAAACTGGGCAAGCAGAGACTCGTGTGCCAACTCTCACACCACATAAAGAAGAAATATGTGGTACGACTCGGTATGAGTCAGTATAAAATGGGCTGATTCAGAACCTCACCACAAAAGCTGCATCTAGCAAATTTCTGCTGTGGGTAAATGTTTCCAAACATGCTCATATTGTTGACAGAAATAAAAAAATATTAACAGATCTACTGGCAGCAAGTTAACCCTGTAATTTACAGAAAGAATTTTCAAAAACACAGACAGGTTTGTCTCTTTCTTCTGACTTAAATGAGCGCAACATTGCACCAACATACAGTGATTTTTCACCTGCAACCACGTAATGCTCTGCTCAAAGAAACACATATATTAAAAAGAGAGCTGCATACCACCCTTCCAATACTAGTAACCCTAACTCTCATGGATAACAACATTGACTTCAAAGGGACTCATGGTTTGAGTCAAGCAAATACTAGAATAAGCACTGTGAGACTTAGCTCTAACAAAGAAGAAAAAAGTGATTTCAGTGGTAACATACTTTCAGCAATCCCATAAATCACTTATGCATGCAACACGTGTAATAAGAGACAGTTTACTGTAAAGTTAGGTCTGCGGATCCATAACAGTGGGATTCACCTGAAAGTTATCAGCAAGTTTGCTGATGACACCAAGCTGGGAGGAGTGGCTGACACGCCAGAAGGCTGTGCTGCCATCCAGCGAGACCTGGACAGGCTGGAGAGTTGGGCAGGGAAAAATTTAATGAAATAGAACAAGGGAAAGTGCAGAATCTTGCATCTGGGTAGGAACAACCCCAGGTTCCAGTATAGGTTGGGGAATGACCTATTAGAGAGCAGTGTAGGGGAAAGGGACCTGGGGGTCCTGGTGGACAGCAGGATGACCATGAGCCAGCACTGTGCCCTTGTGGCCAAGAAGGCCAATGGCATCCTGGGGTAGATTAGAAGGGGGGTGGTTAGTAGGTCGAGAGAGGTCGAGAGAATCCTTCCCCTCTACTCTGCCCTGGTGAGACCTCATCTGGAATATTGTGTCCAGTTCTGGGCCCCTCAGTTCAAGAAGGACAGGGAACTGCTGGAGAGAGTCCAGCGCAGGGCCAGAAAGATGATTAAGGGAGTGGAGCATCTCCCTTATGAGGAAAGGCTGAGGGAGCTGGGGCTCTTTAGCTTGGAGAACAGGAGACTGAGGGGTGACCTCATCAATGTTTATAAATATATAAAGGGTGGGTGTCACGAGGATGGAGCCAGGCTCTTCTCGGTGACAACCAATGATAGGACAAGGGGTAAGGGGTTCAAGCTGGAACACAAGAGGTTCCACTTAAATTTGAGAAGAAACTTCTTCTCAGTGAGGGTAACGGAACACTGGAACAGGCTGCCCAGGGAGGTTGTGGAGTCTCCTTCTCTGGAGACATTCAAAACCCACCTGGACACATTCCTGTGTAGCCTCATCTAGGTGTTCCTGCTCCAGCATGGGGATTGGCCTAGATGATCTTTTGAGGTCCCTTCCAATCCCTAACATTCTGTGATTCCGTGATCTATCTTTAAAATTTCACTTCTATATTGTAGTTTGGATTTTTAATTAAAAGGTTAGAAATTAACATTCCTCAATATATGAAGTCAGGAATGTACTAAGCACAGCTACTACAGGCCGCTCCAAGTAAAACCATTTGCCTCCTAGTCTTCATTTGTGAAGGCACGTGATATCTGCCAAAAGCCAAAATACTGGTAATCACAAGACCGAACATATGACTTAAGTTTGGATATTTTTTGGTTAAATTTGTATAATTTGAATATTACTTGTTCAAGCATACCTTGGATCTCAGACCTTGTTAACTGTCAAGAAACATAGCTGGCAAGAATTTTTCTTGTGACAACACAAAGAACTAAAAATGCAGTGATTCCTCAGAAAGATACACATTTAAAAATGCTTATAGCTTTGGACGCAAATCTTTTATTTTTAATAGCCTAGTTAATCTAGAGAGAGAAAGTTGTGCCATGTATACAGAAGGAGTAAAGAAGAGAGAATAGAATCTCTTCTTAGATTACTGCAACTTTAATCCTTAATGATACTCAGTTCAGTTAAGACATTCAGGTGCAGTTCCCACTGAGGAAAGAACCAGGCGTAGATAGCAGCCCCAGGTTTAAAAAGGTTGCAGTCTCTTAAAACAGAATATTAGCAGAAGACATCTGAAAATAAATTGCTCCTCATATTAAAAAATAATTATGTTAGCATAAACAGTAATAAACATCTAATACTATTTTTTAAATAATATCCTAATATTAATACATTTGTAATATAAAATAATTATTCATAGACTATCATTTTGATTTTCTAGAATCAGTGATATTGAGTGTGAATTCCCTTTGAGCAAATTTTAATTAGGGCTTCAGATCACAAATCACAGAATCAATCAAGGCTTTACTGTATTTATCTATAGGTATATAGTCCCTCAAGTGAAAACAAAAACCAAAATGCAAGAGCCTTTGATCACATCTCGTTCCAAAAATATTTTTGCCTCCAAAGCTTTGCTGGGAAGAAAACACTCCTGAAAATGATACAAATGGTTTTGACATTAGGAAAAGTAAACAAGCAAAATAAAGATGGTAAAATCATGCGGTCAGTTTGCAAGTGCTGTTTATTGTTTGAGGCAGGGTTAAAGCCTTTTATAAAGACAAGAACATATATGCAACCAGACTGAAAGTGACATTAGGTTATTCTGAACACCCCTATTTGGAACTCTGCTGCCTATAATATGCCATGGCCAAAATATGTGGAGGCTTCAAAACAGTCAATATGATAGGAACAAACTAGGATTGCTGTTATTTTGGTAGCTAAGAGACAAAAAGTGCCCTAAATATCTCTAATGATATTTTTGATTAAAAAAAGAGGCATGCAGTTTTCCTTTATCTAATATCTCCTAGGACTTCTAATGTGAACTGGCATTTCATTTGTATCCATGTATGACATTAGCAGAGCCATTACAAGTGGCCAAAATGTGCTTTCCAGACACCAATTTATATGGCAAACAGCTCACTTTGAACCAAAGATGGTATGAACTGGATTGTTATAAGTTCATCACTGATTTTAAGTATCGTAAAGATTTATCATAGACTTTGAGAGTGAGTGAAGGCTTCCATTTACTGGGTAAAGCCTAAAACATTCAGCAGCAGCACGATTTGCTTCATCTCTTTGCCAGCGTCTCATTCTCTTTCATCGGTCAAACCTGACTTCACAATTGGCTCCAATATCCAGTTCACTTCCACTTGCAACACTAGCTGATAATAGCACCCCAAAATAGGAAACTTCTAACAACTGACATTTTTTTAACCAGGAAAGTGAATGAAGACCACAAAATAATTTCAAACAAGCCAAGAACAGCCAGACAATGATGGCTCTCAAATGGGACCAATACTCATGGGGTTGGAACAGTCTGGAGGTCAGAATGTTTGCATATTCCTTGACCAATCCCACTGAATCAGTAGCACGTAACACAATATATGCATAAAGTACTGAGATTTTTTTTGCACAGTAACAGGTTCATGATTCTAAATATGTCCAAACTGTTTATCAGAAAAGCAGAAAATGTCACACATTTTTATTTTCTCCACTGAAAATTTGACAATATCTTATGTTACACGGACATCAAAAGGGATTAATCAGAACTTGTCTCTATAACATATTAGTAAAAATGTTAATTATGTTAATTCCACAAGTTACTTTCATTGACTTTATTTTTCCTCTGAATAATCATACCCATCTGGTGGGAATTTTATTTTATATCCCTCCTTTTAAGCATATTTTTCTTTCTAAACTTAAGCATTTAGTTCTAAATGTAATCTCTGTCCAAGTTAAAATATATCTTGTGCAATAAACCAGGAATAGTACACACTGTCACAATATCAAAATTGAGGGTTTCTTCCAAGCACATACAGTAAAGCCGTGCCACTATTCCACAGCGTTAAAAAAAGATTGCTTTTCTGAAGGTCAAAATCAGTAAATGTTGAGATGTTATTTAAGAATTAGCAAATTTTGTTTGTCTGAAAAATTGTTTAAATCCTTTTTCTTTGCATATACACAAGTATACAAATTAATAGTACTTTGCACGGCCAAAATATTTTCAGGATGTATTTTTTTCCCCTCTTGAAAGAAAGAATAATCCATCTGGGCTCATTTGGGGATGGAGAGGGGGACACCAAACCGAAAAAAAAACCCCACTGTGAAAGGATTTGTGTAAGCATGTATGAGATAATAGAAACACAAGCACTTAATTCACAGAGAAAAAAAAAAAAGAACAGATAAGGGCTTTTTCATCTGAAATTATAGCCTCTCTCTTCTATAAACACTTCGATATCACCAGCCACTTTTGCTCAACAGGCAAGCCGGAGATAAAGGCGCTGCTTTTGCTGCGGCGCCGAGCGATGGAGCATGCTCACTGGAGCCCCAGGTGTGACCCCTGCTCTTCTGCAAGCAGCAATTGGACCAGGCAATCCATCATGGTGCTCCTCCTGTCAGGCCGGGTGCTCGGCTGCAGCTGTCTGTCACGCTGGTGGATGGGACCTGCTTAAAGGCAATCATGTCAATCTCTGTGTGACTACTCAGACTAAGATAGAAGGATGATCTTGACAGGCTTGGCAAAGTCAGCAGAAGGCACTAGAGGACTTTAGTTATATGCTTAAAATGTAGATGCAATTTGTGCTTCTCCTGTGGAGGGACTGAAGAGGCATGAAACAATGCCGTATTTTATAGCTGGTTGTCTCGGATGAATCTGTTGCCCTCGGAATGTTTTCCATAGTAAATGTAGCGGCATTTTCCCAAAATGCCTACAATAAAAAGAAAATAGATTACGATTAGGACAGCAATGGCATAATACACAAAGAAAGCACATAACTAGGGAAATTTGAAGGGCATAAGGGAACAGATTTCTCTTGTCCTGCAAAAGAAAGTTCAGGCATTTGAAATATTTTGTATTAACATTTCAGCAGGCAGTTTTTAATCTACCAGGAAAACGTGTTCAAATACCTGCACAACCCCTCCTGTTAAACATACATCCACTAGTGTCTTCAAAGCTAGAATGACATTACGCTGAAATATCATACACTGTGTTTTAAATCGCAGTACCTCTCTCCCACTTCTGAAAAACAGAAAGTCTGCATTGAAGTCACATTTTGTACTCTCAGTAATCTCCCTACTACATATTTACAGCTTTTTCCTGATGATTAAAATCAAAAAGATAAAGAAGTAAATAGTTACGATTTAATGTGGGTCTAAGAAAAACCTTTCAAACCTTCACAAAATCATCCTGGAAGTGCCTAAAGCCATCCCTGTTTTGCAGTGGCAGAGAACTGAAGCGACTGTCTGAAATCCACATGTGAAGTCATTGACAGACATGGGCTACAACCTGGGACTTCCTTACAGTTAGCCCTCCAGCCTCCAGCATTTTTCTCAGACGTAGAAATAAACTTTTTATTAAAAACATTTCCAAAATAGCTCTCCAAAAAACATCCCATGAGCAAGATTCAATTATAAATTATACTAAATATTGATACATAGATGATGCTTTCAAAAATTATCCAGAACACTGTTTTTGGGAGACACAGCACATTATTCTTAGTGGGTACAGGCAGCAAGATGCCGGAGGAAGCCTTAACTGCTGTGGATGAGACATACATACCTGCAGATCTCACCACCTCACTCAAAAGCATCCCCTCTGGTGGTACTAAGTGGTACGTGAAAGCGTAAGTTCACAGTCATATCCCACCTGTGAACATCCTCAAAGATACTAAATTTTACTAGCAGAGTTGTTCTTTGTGCCCCTAGGCACGTATAGTTGAATTAAAGTCATCTCCCATGCACAAAAGGAAGGTGAAATAGTCTCCTCTACCTTGGGAGTGTCTTAACATAGCATCACTGAAGTGCTAGGTAGCTCTCCCCCATAAGGGCAAACATAACCTAGCCCGAAGGAGACAAACACTGCCTTACATAGAGGGTAAAGATGGGGGAGGAACAGATCCTCAATTCATTGCTGTTTTAAGCTTTACAGGACTCACACAGCAAATACTGTGCTCACCTGCAGTATGAATTAATTATGCAAGCTTTTGTATTCTGCATTTATTTTTCCAGTATAATGTGCATCAGAAAAGCAACTAAAGCCTTGGAAGGCATGGGCTATACATGATTAATGTTAACCCATGCTCTTCTTTCCAAGACATCAGGATAGTAACACATGCCTACAGAGAAAGAAAAACAAACAAACAAATAAACAAAAAAACCCAAACCAAAACAAAGAAACCTGTCATTTGCTGTGAAAAACACATTCCTCTTCAGGTTAACACAAATAGGGATGATATGGTGCCGTGCCTGATCCTTTCCCTTCCTCCACAAAGCTTTCATCGATAATTTCAAACTTCAATAATTTCACTAGTGGAGCAGTTTCCACATTCAAGGGATGCCATTATCATTCCTAAACAAGCGTCTAATGAAAAGCGAGGGTTTTTTCCATTTAAACAGATGATATTCTAAGTCAAATTGCAGCAGGCGTTAGGTTGGTAACAAGGCCATTTAGAGCTCTAAATGTAAAGGATATGAACGGTTTATTAATGGCATTCTTCAGACTCCTTTTTCATCAGTATTGATAAAAGTCTTGTTTGAGGTCTGCCGCATTTCTTAAGGACTGGAAGCAAGACTGTTTATAGAGATGCTGGTGAGAGAGTGCTGTTTGATGAATGCTGGAGACTGTAGCTAGGTGTCAGCGCTTAGAAAATGAGGCAAGGACATGAGGTATTAATATTGTCAATGATCTCTTGACAGGAAAACAGATACTGCATTCACCGTCAGATTTAAATAGACATCAAGTGCATTAATGACAAAAGGGCAGACTTCAAACAAAGGGGGCTGTATGGTGCTGCGCTGAGCCAGTCTCCAAGTTGGCAATAACCTGATCTGAAAAGACACTGTCAGGGCTACAGACAGGCCTGGGATTGTGTGCCGTGACAGAAAACAGAGATGCTGACAAAGATACCGGTGCCATATTATGCCAAGTATATTCTAACACTGTCTCCAGCCCTAACTAAATCTGACATCATTTCCTATCGCTTATAGTATCCTCCACTGCTCCAGCAGAATATTTCTCCCCAGACATCATTACAAACTCCACTGTAGTTTTAAAGTTACTGGCAGGCCTGTGCTGTCATGGAGGCTGGGTCTAGAGGCCTAAGGATAACCTCAGTCAATCTAAATTTGGAGTTTGCTGGAGAAGTGCTCTCATTTTCACTGATATCTCAGCTACTTGAGGTGATCTGAACGCTAAAGTGTGAGGAGCTGTCACCTTGAATAAAATCCTTAAAGTAAAGACGCTCAGTTCCCAGGATGTTCAGCAAAGATGTCGGACAGTCTGGCAGGAGGAAATGAAATCCAGCTGCTGCTGCTCGCCTGGGGATAAAGGTGCTTGGGCTAGTGACAGTTAAAGTCAGCTGAAATTTTTGAACTCCTGCAGCCTACAATTGTTTAAATTAAGGAAGTGTTGTCTCCGCAGAGATTCCCTACCCAGGCGCACAGCTGTGAGTCGATTGCCAGGCATATTACACACACCGCTCAGAGAGCCTTGATAAAAGCACAGCTGAAAATGTTGCCATGAGACTTTATTTATCATGAAGGTTATTTGTAAAACAATAATCTCGCTCATAAATTAAATGCCGTGACTGGTTGTTTTTTTGTTTTCTTTTGTTTTGTTTTCCCTCTCCGTTTCCCACCTCCCTTTGGCAACTGCTGAAAACTCAGATAACTACACAAAAGGCTTGTGTGCTGCGATGAGAATTTTGATGCTAAGATATGTTGCACATGAATTTAGTAAACCTACTGCTTCTCTCCTGCCTATCTGCTATGGTGTTCATTCCTTGCAGTTCAGGGGCAGGAATATGCTTGTGTTTTTGCACAGAGACAAGGGAAGGAATAAGGGGGAAACAATACATCTGTGGCTGTTGTGGTGGTTTTTAATTAAAATATCCAGCATTAGCCATAATAAGCTAAGTATAGCCCCTATACATCAAAACAACACACAGAATCCTGAATGAGGTTTCTGCTTGCGGTTCTTAAGAAATGACAACACAAGGTCTCTTGAGGGATCATCTTCCCCGAATGAGGCTTCTAATTTTTCTTAAGTAGCTGCTTCTACCATCACCACAAGCTGTTAAAACTATAATTATGAAAAAAAAAGCATTGGAAAGAATAATTTTTAAATTCTCTCTTTATCTTTTAAATGTTTCCCCACTTCAGAATGAATGTTCTAATTATGCCGGGTAAGTAATGACCTTGCAGTTGCTTGCATGTGTTGTGGCATCAGTCTTTCTTCACAAACACATTGTAATGTCAGCAACACCAGCTTTTCTTTAGCTGAGGGAAAACTCAATTATCCAAATAAATAAATACATACATACATGTACACTAAAGCACATGAAAAATTGTTCAAGTCATGTTTGCTCCTTTTAAACTGGGGATGTGTTGCAGAGAGGTCTGGTGCAGTCAGACCTCCGTACACTTTCCTAGAGCAAAAAAACAGTTTGTAGATCTTCATGTATTATACGGAAAATGGTAACAAGAAGTCGCAACGGGGTGTGCTAGACCTATAGATCATACAGACTCAGTCACAGGTCAAAATTCAGCTCAGGCCAACAGTGACCTAAGGGAATTGTTGTCTGGTAGCATCTTGCTGCCTTTCTTGGTTTCCTCTTCTTCCTAGCAAACAAATGCTTTACATGTATAAAAAAACCACCTCTCAGCCATCACAGCTGGGGCATCTGTTAGCAACACAGCCTTCCCCAGTAGCATTCAGTTTTCTTTAAAAAGTAATTACTAAAATTAAGCAGTCAAGTCAAAACTTTTGCCACCCCCATCAAAACCTATTGCTACATCTGTCCAAGATCCCCCTCAGGCACGCCTTTTTAACATCAAATGTTTTTAATAAATTCCTCTGCGAGTGCAAACAGCAAAGTATTCACAATTAAATTTGTTTGTCAACCACGTTGGTCTGCAGTATACATCAGGGATTACATTTCAGCATAGGCGTCTCTGCGTGTCTTTCACGTGGGCTCACCACAGGTCCCTCATAGTAGGAGCTGTGGCCAGATAAAGTACAGAACTTCATACAAAAACCTCAATATTCTAGTGGAATTCCACTTTGCCTAACTTTGATTTGACTACAGTACCTAAATCCTTCACTGCCAATTTGTATTTGATCCATAGTCATCTCTTTTTCCACAACCTGCTGTTGTATAGTTTTGCTATGGGCTATTAAACAGCTGCCATGTTCCACCAAGAAGCTGGGTGCATTTCAGTATGGTTATACTGCCAATCTGTAAATTGTTTTGAGACCCTTCAGGATGAAATATCAATACCATTATCCTTTTTTTTAGGCACTTGGGCATTTTCTACAATTAATGAACAGAAGTTGCAAAATTCTCTTGAATATTAATATAAACTTCCTTCAAAGGAAAAGAATTCCCTACTTACAACATTTAGAGGAGAATAAATACCTATCTACAAACAGTTTCAAGTCTACAATGCTACTGATTGAGGCAAAATACCTCCATCAGTGAATTAATTCAAAACTCTTAAAAACCCTTTCGTCTAAGGAATAAGAAAGATGGTTTGAAACAAAAAATCCTTTGGACAGAGGTTTAGTAATTTTTCATTTTATATTTATCTTCATGGAAATTGTAACAACTTTATCAAGTTTTCTAGTTGACAACTTATTTTCAATTCTGCCTTGGCTTTCTATGAGAAATGAAATACTAGAGATTTTAAAGAAATTAGAAGCCTAATTCTCTCACCTTCAGTAGCACGTAGGCTATTTTTTCTGCTAAAGCAGGAGAATTAAATTATATATACTCTCAGTCATTTTAGTTATTAAAAAAAATCAGTTCATCTAATTGTACCTGACGTATTTATTCTATATTCATCATTAAGAACATTCTAACTCCTAAATGCTGTAAAAAGTATTAATACAAAAATATTTCCAAATGCATGCTCCTTCAAAAATATGTTCTTTGTAGTCCTTAATAAGTCATAAAAGAAAACAAAAGAAAGAAAAAAAAAAAGCCTGGTATTCAGCAAAATCAGCTTGCAATTTGGGGAACACAGCTCCATGCAAAGATTCACAACAGGCAAGGGTGGGTTGGGGGATGGAGTGGGAGGAAAGGAGAGAAATATCTAATAGTAATAGGGGGAAAAAAAATAAACAGGAAGTTTGCTTGTACCCAAGCAGTGCGCTTTTAGGTCTACTGCGTCTTGTGGCTGTAACATCAGGGAGATACTTTATGAATAAAAAATTCCAACAATGTTGAGTATTTGTCCCAGTCTCTCACTTTTCTAAGGTTCATTCATCTGCTTCAACTTGCAGACATTTATCTATTTATAGTTGGACTTTCATAGCTGTTTATGCAAAAACACATTTTTATAAACAAGAACAATAGTTTGAGCAATTAGAAACAAGAAATCCTTTAGTTTTAGAGATCTGTTAGAGTCAAAAGCAGAAAAGAACATTTGTTATGTTGTTGGTCCATGTTCCGTAAAATGGATCAAATTTAATAAAAAATTTAAAACTACAAACTTATAGGACAAGAAAGGAGGGAATTACAGACAGACTCTGTATGTCATGTTGACTTTCAGCGGAACATAAGAATTGTTTCTGTTGAATATGATCCAGCCAATGAACTCCCTGACACAGGAATCTGAGAAGATCACTTGGAAGATAAGAAAAGGTGTAAGGGATCACCTGGGTCACTAAGTCCTACCAAAAGTAGCCAAGTCTGTAAATCAGAGAGGTCCACTCAGACGTTCACCTTGCCCCAGCAAAAAAACCACTGTCAGTATGGGGAAGCTTGAGCTCAAAAACTGCAACACGACACAGCAAAGAACAGAAGAGTTGCAGCTGCCCTTGTTAATGTGACGGGATCTCTGACTACTACAATTAAATCTGTTCATTGCAACCGCAGTTTCCAGAATGCTCCAGGATGGAGTCAAGACACAGGACCCAGACTGCTTAAATCACAGCAGAGGAAGCAACAGAAAGAGGAGCATAAAACAGATAAGGACATGAACACCTTCGGTTGTGCTACAGCTGAGTGCTGTAGAATAGTTATCTTACAAAGACCTGAAAGATCATAGCAAAAAACCAAAACCAACCAAAAAAATCCCTAAAATAGTATCATCAAATACTCATAAATGCTCAAATAACAAATGCACAAATATTAATTAGTTTATAATGTATGGAAAGTTTCTTTTTAAGAGAATAGAAACACTGAATGTAAGCAAAAATAACGCATAATTCCTCCAAAACTACCTGTGCATAAAGGGGTCAGGTTATGCTTGAGGAGGCAGAGGACAGAGCTCACTGTGGCTAAAGCAGAATTCACAGACCATGGCCACAACATGCACAGAGTGGTTCCCAAATACTCCCAAAGAGTTCCGCATGAATTAGGGAATGTAGTCCATTGCAGGTTTCGTGGAGAAGGAGGACATTCCTTCAGTAGCAAATGGCTGATCCTGATTCTCTCCTCCCTCTGTGGGTAACAGCACTAAAGGAAGGTAACCTTCTCATTCAGAGGAGATGAATTACCTCTCTGCTCTGCTCCCTGCGCAGGGATGCCAAAAAGTGATAATATTTTCCTCTGGACACCCTACAGCATGAGACACAAAGTGGTCTTTAGACTGAAAGAAATTACCAAAAGGCACAGAATCAAATCAGTATCCAGTCTACAGGAATGGTGTTGGAATTATACACCTAAGCTAGAGCTGAGAGGAATCAGAGCAGGCACACTAAGACACTGAATTATTGCAAGTATCCTGCACAGACAAGTACTGTGACATGTCAAGTCTCACTGGCCTGTTTGTAGGAAGAGGGGAAGAAAAGGGGGAGTATGTGGGGAAGTGAGAGTAGGGGAGGGGAAGGAAAGCAGTCAACAGGGAGAGGATGTTGGAAAAATTTGCAATGAAGGTGATAGGAATACAAAGATGTGAAGTTTGCATCCCGGGCCAAGGGAGCTGCATAAATGTTCAGTGTAAACTAGCAGTCAAGCTGATGTGTGATGAAGTGCAGCCTGCTGTAAATACACTTCAGGGCTCCCAATGCAGCTGGGGCTGAAACTTGTAATTTGGAAGGGGAAGAAAAAAAAAAAAAATAGAAAAGAAAAGAAAAAGGAGGAAAGAAAAAAATGCACCGCAAGCTTTTTCTCACATAATCTGTTACTGGAAAATTGAGAGGCTTGTCCAAGTCCGTGGGAATAAGCTGATGAGCTGATACTTAATAATAAACCATATTGTGTCATGGTGCAGAGTCATCTAGATCCATTCAGGCCACAAACTATATTACTTTATACAGCCCTGGCTGACATACATTTAAAGCCCTCTACACATTAAGGGGCCATTAGGCTGACAGATTAAAAGTTATCTTGGAGCTAATGTTTCCATTATGCGTATCCTGGCAGTGGAACAATCAACACACTGTTCCTCAGATGTCATACTTTGTTTAAAAAAGGGTAGGGGGGAAAGAAGGGGGAAAGGAGGGTATCTCTCCCTCCTTGAATGACATTGACATGATCAGCTTTGATCTGGGCATGTGCTGTCTACAGATTCTCTACTGTTGGCTAAAATAGGAGCATTTAGGGCATAATACTTTAAACGATTAACCAGTTCCGTACTCCTCTGGGTATCGTTGTTACAATTTAAGGTCCCACACTTGGGATTACTTTGGAATCTTTCCATGCTTATTGTAACCATCATCAGAGAAAAATGTTTGGGGGGATGTCTCTCTCCAGCAAAAATGAAGCAAAAAGCACCAAACAAAAAAACCAAGTGCTCTTGTCTCTTCAGTGCATCTTTACCATTTTTGTACTCTCAAATAACATCACGGATGGAATTAATGCCAACTTTATGATGAAATATTTCTTGTTGAATATGTTGAAATTTTAAAGCAGAATTTTTAAAATACTCTGAAACATAAATTGTTTCATCAGTTAGGTAGTGCAGTCAAAGAAACCTAAGTGCAGAGAAAGAATCAGCATGCCAGATATTACAGGTGAACCAACGCCTAAATTGAGATATATTGAATACACTTGATGGAGATGGAGGAAAGGAAGTATGGGTTCACAGTTATTTTAGTCTTTTAAATGCTTCTTCATATGTCTTATTCTCTCATATATGGTCTAAATAAAAGTAGTAGACTAAATGCAGAACAAATTACTGTAAATATCCAATGCAAATCAGGTTACATTTATGAAACACCCCTAATCTCAAAACCCATGTCACAAGAGCTTAATTGCTTTCTATTAATGACCAAAGACCCCGAATTGGGCTAGCAATTTTGGTCACCAGGCAAAAAGCCACTCCCTGCCAAAACAGACCCATCTCCCGATCTCCCGGGCTCCCCTCTCGTCAGGCAGCTACAAAACAACAGCATCAGCACTAGAGGGCAGCATGCATTTGTCTAAAAAACGGACCACACCAGCAAACTAAATACTCAGATATGACAATTAAAGCAATACTGTTTGTTACTTTTGCAGCCAATTTCTTGTTCTGTCATGATCAAAGCCTATATTTATACGACCTCTGCTTTCAGTCTTTTGCCCAGGAGCCTGACTTCTGGTGGACTGATCTCAGTGAGCATCAGTTTGTGTACACAGAGGGCTAAAGGATGTCACTGGGTATTGGTCTGAACAAAAGGCTCAAAATGTTGTATGGGGGGGAGGTGACTGCCCATCTACACCACCGGCTCCCAGTGCAGCTGGGGTGACTTGTTGTTCTCTCACATTCACAATATAAACTCCAGTGCTGTTTTGAATGATCTTTCTATTACTTTTGATAATGCAAAGGTATGATCACTGAAGTGACATAAGATGTACTTTTAATATATTCAGAATGGTGGAGGAAAAGGAGATTGTAAAATCCCATCCCTACCATATATTAAAGTTCAGCTTTACAGTGTACACTCACCATAATAATTTAGAAGATTTTCAGTTAATTTGGCTAACATATGCAA
The DNA here is from genome assembly GCF_036013445.1 of Caloenas nicobarica. NCBI lineage: Eukaryota > Metazoa > Chordata > Aves > Columbiformes > Columbidae > Caloenas > Caloenas nicobarica. Next base: position 24,738,935 of record NC_088251.1, on the reverse strand, counting down.
AAATGGCATTTCTGAAGGCTGTTCTATACTTTTGGATACATTCTACTAATAATACTTACATTAAACAGCAATGGAGTTAAACCGTAAAGAATGACAGGGTCATTAAGAAAACAGAAAGTGATGATAATTATATTGTACTTCACAAACTTTAACCATGCAGAGATTGCATTAGTAGTAAAACACAAGGGGAAAAAAGAGGAAGGTAAGCTCTTTTAGTAACAGTGGTAGAATTAAAGAAATGTACCATGATTTATGGGGCAGAAAGCAAACTTTTGGAATAATTGTTTGGAAAGTCTGCAAGCATTCCAATAAAATTACAAATTCTTATGTGAAAAAAATTTGAGCAGCAGGGCCCTTCTGGAGAGTTTCGACATAAATTTGGCTCATCTCCTGAGTAAAACTTGCTCTTGGATCTCAAATGTTTTCCTGCTGGAGGAGTTCACATTAGGAAAAAAAAAAAAGCCATACAAAATTCAGTCTGGCTCAACTGGTTTGAAATTTCTCAAGAGAGTCATCTGAAATAAAGACAAGTTGCTTTTTATTTTTAAAGCTGGGAAAGAAAGTCTCTCAAATAAAATTAAAGAGCATAATGAAATAGTGCTGCTGTCACATTATGATACAGTTAAGGGAACCTTCTTTGCATGCCATTACTCGCTCCTTTCCATAAGCCCTTCCTCAGAAACAAAGGAAACATTTAACTAACTGCTAATGATAGGATTGCTATGATTCTTCCTAATATAAAACCAAGCATTTTTTAAGAAGCTGATACTACAAGGCCTTGCATTTCTTTGATTTCCAGTGGAAGCTGGAGGCATTTGACACTTTTTGAGGCACATCCGGACCCCACACAACTGGTGAGCTCCTTTCTCTCTTCTATAGCTGTGCTATATAGCATGAAATGAAATCAGAAATGCATCTGCAATGTATTCAGCAAGTATCTAGTTCTTCAGACTAAGTCTGGACTTGTCTCTTAGCAGAAGTTTGTTCTACAATACACCACATATAACACCATCTGCTATTGCTAAATACTTACTGGCCATAGTCTAGCCCCCAAACACTGACTGCCTCCAGTACTTCATGCCAAAACACTGTGATTGTTTCCTATCCTCAACTCTTTTTCCCCTTCTCAGCCTCCTTTTACAAACATGCTAATGAGAGGGAGGCTGAAGGTTAAATCACGGTGGACAGCGGAACATAGTTTTACAAGTGCACTTTTAGCCTCTATGGAAGCTAAAGATAAAAGATAGGGGCCTAAGAAATAGCTCAAGAGAGACACATTAAAACCCCTCCATTAGGGTCAGAGTCATTAAAGTTTAGTCAAAGCACCAAAGACTTTCTAACAAGCATTATGCTTAGTAAACCTTTTCCACTGGAGCACAAATATTGGTGAGAGCTTTTGGAGTGTGTCAGTTAATCAGTATTCACTCGCTTTGACAGCTTGAAATATTACTCACTTATTTGGCTGGTTCAAATTTGTCAGACTTGACTATGTCGTAAGTTAACATGTCCCCATATTAAAAAGGAGCCAACTGGCAAGTGTGCACATTGGACCTAATAAAACACATCTGGCCAAACAATCAAGCAACACTGATCACTGTATCACTCACAAGCACAAATTAACAGCAACTGTCTTTGAGACTACCAAGCTAAACAGGAAGCAATAACCTGCTACCTATTGCTTTACCAAATACCCTCTCAATGGTTAACTGAAGGATAAAACCTCTACCACATTCTGTGTCCCAGACATACAGTTGTTTGGTTAAAGCTGCATAAATATTGTAGATGTCTTGGGTCATTTGCTGATACAAAAGGAAGAAATGCCTAAGACAGAAGCCATCCCTCAATCCAGAGAATGTTTTTTGGCCAAGGAAGCCCCATCTGCCACAGGAAGGCCATTTAGGCAATGGCTTTTACAGGTAATACTCTTCACCTTCACTCTCAGAGTGGGTGCCATTAAATCGGAAAGTGCTCTGAAGGCAGCAGGTAGTCCAGGATTAGCCCGTCACAGTAATTCACAGTGGGAAAGCTAGTCACATGTACTCACTGGTTAAACATATCCAGCAGCAGGGTACATGGCTGCTGCTGTTAAGCCTGGGGCAGCACTGAACACTCTCTGTCCTGAAGGAGTAGGTATTGGGCACACCAACTTGCACAGCATCCTTTGTGCTCTGACAGAAGCAATGCACATCACAACTGCCCTACTGAGGACCCCAAAGATCTCAAAATTAATAACAAGAAATTATACAAGAAAGATCTATTCAGGGATAAGGAAATCTTAACCACTTATATGTGTGCAGTGAACCCTCTGGTCCTTTCAGAGAAGCTCCTGGGAAGCAGCTATATGGTACTGTAGTATTTCAGTCTTCGGGCAAAACAAGCTTGACATCCTTGTCGGCATCTCTGCTGAGAACGGACACTGGCCTGACTCAGAAAACATCAAACACGACTTTCTGCTAGCCATGGCTGTGGCAAAGCCGAATACTGAACACAGAGGGAGGAAAGGTCATAGAGGAAGCAGTAGTTAACGGGGTAAAGGGAGTGTTATAATCCCCAAATTGCAGTTATACTGAATGTTTTCAGACAATTTGCCTGTCTAAATCAAGACAGTATCATTTTTCTTTCTTCTAGGAGAGGGTTAAGAATAATCCGAAGCTTGGAAAATGGCTGCTGTTGATACTAGTGAGGTCTTCTCTTTAACTAGATCCTTCAGGAAAAAACAAATTAATCAACAGCCAGCTGAAGTGGGTTTAATGATTGCATTCTGCATACAATCAGCTTTTCCCTTTTCAAGGGCCATCAATATGTCAAGGGAAGACATATCTGAAGGATATAGCTCTTAACATCAAGGTTATCTATTCTCCACAAGGCTCCCACTCCTTACTGGGCTGATACTTTACACTGCCTGTGTCTAACATTTTCATCAACTCTGCAATCAATCAAGGTAATAATGTTGTGCAAAAAATCAATTAACAACGCAATTAAACTTTCCTTATTATCTCAAAGGGCTGAAATAATACCTAAAGGGAAGATAGACTCACTGAATGCAGACATCCATAACCCAATGTGAAAGTGAATTATGAGGTTAGACAGATGCAGGCATGTACTGGCGCTGTTATTTTCAAAGGGATATATCTCATCCAGGCAGTGTATCAGTCACCACCAATCCCATACCCTAAAATTCCAAATTACTTTTAAGAAATATACGATGTGCAATATCCGTTTCATATTCTCTTTTAGAGATAAACCCCCCAAAATCTGAACAAGAGTATTATTCAAAGACAAAATGATCTTTCAGAGAGAACATAAAATATAAAAGCTATAATAACATTTACATCTGTATACCACCCATGTCTGTAAATGCAGGTCATCAATTATACATAATCTGTAGTGAATAAGGAACAGAAGAAGCAGCACAACATTTAAAGCCCAAAGGCTCAAATTTGCAAATACCTTGCATCAAGTACACTGAAGGAAAAGCCTCAATATAAACACATGCAGCAACAACAGCAAGGACTTAAGTATCACTCACTGAAAATAAGACGGAGTGCCTATATTATTTTGTAATTATATTCAACCCTCATGGAAACATCATTCCCAAGAGCTTGGAGTTTTAAAGTGCATTGAAAGCAGACAATTAACCCCTTGCTGTTGGGAGGATTTGAGTTTTAGCATAAAGATGTTAAGGATCAGGGGCACTCAGCACACCAGCTCAATAGAGTTAATATAGTTAAGAACGCAGGTCCAATAGTCTTGTGTCAGAGATGCATGGATGAGGATCTGGCGGAACGCGAAGAGAAAGAATACAACTAAAATTAACTACCATATAAGTGATCTTACTAGTCTGCAGGTACAAACAAAAAAACCAATGTTGCTATGTAAAGAAAATGACCACGATCAAGCTAGGTGTTTTGTGGGTTTTTTTGACACCTATCATTTTCTAGCACACAACCTGAGCATTCCCCCTCGGCCCCCCTTACTAATTTCCCAACACATATACACAGCCTTCAGCCTCTGTTGTTTTGATTTAACATAAGGAAAAAAGAAAATGAAAATAGAAGACATTTAAGGGCAAACCTATGTTAGAGTGACAAGCTAGGATCATATCCCATAATAAGCTCAGAAAAATTTGGAAGCGGAAAAGGTTTCACTTAGACACTGCACTTTGAATTCCTCTATTAAAGGGCACTCTGTGTGTCTGTGTTAGCAGAGGTGTTCTACAAAGCAGTTCTCCCAGCAGGGTTTGCTTAAGCACATAACAGCTACAGTTTAGAAATAGTCTATTCTTACAATTAGCTCATGTAGTGCAAGTGGCTTGTTTAGACCAAGAACATATTTTTTTGGTTGATAATTCTCCCTGGTTTTGTCTTTGTCTTGCACTTCCTGCTCTTCCTCCTGGTACTCCCCATGCTGTGGAGTCAGTCATGGGTGAGACATAAACAGGTGAATTCAAAACTAAATCTTCCAAAATTTTTGAAGCGTTACACACTTCTCCTGCATGGATTTGGGGCATTAATATTATTCCAGGATTAGAGAATTCAGCCATTACTATCTTAACCTTTAGAAACATAATTAATATGTTTTCATTTTCAATGACTTCATTGTGTGTCTATCAACTGGAACCATTCCTGCTGTGTATTTGATTCCACTGACGATGGGGTGTGTTGGATTTTAAATGATGTGCTGGCACTTCTGTTCCCTATATACTCTAGTTTATGTGTTATTCATGACTTGCATTTGGAGACATGGATGATACACAGATGTAAATGTTATTAAAGCTTTTGTGTTTTAGATCCATTGTGAAAGACTTCTTTGTTTTCAGATAATTCTTTTAACCATCACAAATAACCAGCAATACATGACACTGTCTTAAGACTTTTTTCTTTCCTGTTAAGCTTTTTGATAAGGAGATTTTTTTTTTCTCCCTAATGTTCTCTCTTCATCAAAATAAAATACAGGATAAACTGACAGACAGCAGAGTTACTCCTCCAGGATAATGTAGAAGTAAACCCCTTTTTTGTCATACGCTCATTATACAAAATCAGAACCAAAAGTTACTTCAGCTTTTAATAGCTGTCAGGGCTGTGGGTCCCTGTTAAAGAGGGCTGCAAATGGCATAATTCTCAAACTGCTTTCAACCTTTAACATCACGCTCATATTCCTGAGGGATTAAAAATGAACATGGTAAAGAAAAAGGTACTTTTCCAAATCACGGTTCCTTATCTTTCAGTTATCAAAATATTTCAGATTAATAGTTTTGTATCACTATTTAAAGATTTTTGACTATCTGACAAAACGTCTTGGTTGCACTGTTACTTTGTAGGAAAAAAAACACAAATATGTATTTAGATGCACAATACATATCAGCCTTGCAAAACATTATCAAGCCACTAGTCAAGGGCAATTTTTCTGATGGACAGATAAAAAACCATTAGATTATTTTCATCATCACTTATTAAGGCAAAGGGTGAGCAGATAGATTCCTGTGTCTGGGCTGGTAAATCTTCAAGACAGTTCTGTGAGGCTGCTCTACTTAAGTACATATATACACCCACATAACTAAGAACTGAATGAAACGTGCTCTTAAAAAGCCATGTTTAATCACTAATAATTCCATCATTTGACAATTTTTTTTATACATCCTTAGATACTTTCTCTCAATGAATTTGAATCTCACTTCAAATGTTGTCACATTTTCTGCTTTTTTACTTTAAAAGAAATCTCACAGCAGATTTTTTTTAATTTCTGTTTTTTATACATTAGGCCTGTAATACATAGCAGCAGCCTCTCTACAGAGTTTAAATATTCAGAAACCACAGTAAAAGGGATTTTTTTGTCTAAAATTCAAGCTTCTTGTAAAAATCTAACTTGGAGTAAATTAGTCAAATGGTATAATGGGTTGACCAAGAAAATACCTTGTCTTCTGCTGTGGCAGTAGTGTGCTGGATAGTGGAAGCTTGCTCTCCCCAATGTACTGTTTTACAGAGGACTTCATATCTTGTGAATAGTTACCGTAAAGAGAGTTTTCCATCTGACAGAGAGAATCAATCTAATGTCACCCACTCTTTACCTCCAATTTTCTCCTAGCACCACCTCTGTCTGGTGCAATCTTGTTAGCGTTTTACTGTAGATACCTGCTGTTTTACTTCACATGTCACTAAAGCTTACTGCTTTTGAGCAGTTTTGGAAAACTGTTTTTGAGCTTTATGAAAGAGATGACGATTTTTGAAACTGAAGCAAATTGCAACTTAGTTCAGCAGGACATTGCAGTCCTGCTTCTAAGTCTTTGATGCTTCATTATGACAATAATAGGCTCCAACGTTCCCCTTCATCAGTTGCATTGAAGTCAGCTCAGAACAACTCAACAGACCATTTCTAATGGCCATAAAACAGTATGTCACGGCTCAGTTGCCTTTCACTGCATTCCAGGTAAATCTGAGTCATAGTGCGGTGTGGCCATGCAGTGGAAGGAGCAACCGACTCCCTACTGCAGAAGGTAAAATCAGGAGAAAGTTGCACGTCCATTTTTGTGTTATTTCAATCTTGTGCTGCACGATGGGCTCTTCAGCCTTCACAGACTGGCTGGCCAATGTACTCATTTCATTCTTTTACTTTTCATGGTGTGAACACATTTACTTATGGGCTTGCACAAAAATGCAAATAGTAGACAAGAGTAACACTTGCAGATGCTTCTTCAACAATTATTTTGTTATCAGGAAGCAGTGTATGATCTCCTATAAACATGACACTATCATTTCAATCTACAACATTATTTAGCCAAATCTGGCTTTATTCACAATATTAGTAGTCATCTTATCCGAAGTAGAACCTGATGGCACATAACAAGATGTTGCAATAGATATTGATGTTAGAATAAAATTGCCTGCCTGCCAAACGAGAGTTAGATTTGTCAAGTGTCTCTGTATTAATATGAGATTTCTGCCACTCCCCCAATGCACTTACCTGTCTTAAACAGTCTTTGGTAAAGCCTAAACAATATGCTTGGAAATCATGAAGTAGGGGGTCAGACATCGAACCTCTACCACACGACTCCCCGCTCAGTTATTAAGAGCAAGTATTTAACTGAATGGAATATTTTAGAAAGACGATGAAATCAAGAGAGATCCAGTTCAACCAGTCACCGAAGGAGCAAACAGTGACCCATAGACTTGAAACCACCCTCTCCTTCTGAAGTGGTTCCACAGTATACATTACCAGAAGCTTCATGACACCACTCTAGGCCATCAAGGGTCCATTCAGGTAAGATCAGCCAACAAATGAGGTACTAAAATATTACAGAAAGATGGTAAAACATGGGTCTTCTCTTTTTCTTCCACTTATTGGAGTTTTTTGTTTAATGTGGAAGAAGTTTGCTTTTTTTATAAGATCAAATGATAGGACAACAACATTGTTCTTTATCTAAAGAAAAATACATTCATGTGGTCTTTCACATAGCCAAGCAACTGTGCAGGCCTGGTGAATCTGGCAGTCTTGTATAGCCTCCTTCCCCATTTATAGCAATGATCGGTACGTCCTGGACACACACAGCTCTAAAATTTATTGACTTCAACTGCAATTAATATCCAAGCTTCTGAGAAGCTTACATAATCTCTTCAAAGGGGTAAAAAAGGACCATCACATGGTTAGTCTGAAAGTTATTTTTCTGTTTTTCTTTGTCTCAAAAAGGAAAGGCGGGAGGGGGAGGGGGGGTCAACTGCTCCATAATTATAAATCTTCTGAAATTGTAAGTCAGGAAAAGACTTTTCAAATAAAATGTTTCCCAGAAAAGAATATTTGGCAGCGTTTGGCTCTTGTTTTCCCTAATAACCATTAAAAGTCTGCCCTAGTAAACCATTTTACTGCAACGTTTGAAATGGTAGAGTTTACATTTTATTTAATGAATAGTTGCAGAGCATTAAAGCAACATCTCGTCGGCAAAACAGCTCCTTATCCTCACTTTGTCTCAATTGGTTTTTTTACATTCCATTTTCAATGACATGTCAGCCGTCTCTCACCAACCTCAAAGGAAAGTTGAATGCGGGGCTTACAAAGTTAAGCTGACATTTGCTCTCTTCCAATAAAAAATATTTAGTCCATTAAACATAAATACCTGTCATTATGATACATGGACTGGGTACAAGCCTCCCGTTTCCCTCTGATGTTTATTACATCCAAACAACTGCAGTGCCTGCATGTTTTCAACTTTAGTGTATTGATTAAACTTTTAAATGGCTGCCATATAACCCAGGGACATCAGGAAGATTAATTTGCGTCAATGTTCATCTGTAATTCATTAGCCATTTATTCTTTACAACCACATGGGCTATCAAGAAAATGCAGGCCATTTTTCACTCTGCACAGGCTTGGGAACAGATCCTGAAATTTGTGCTGCATACAAATAAGCTCCCCAGGCCCGGCCACTTAAACTGCTTGGCTTTTCAAAAGTTAAAGTTGGGAATAACAGCAGGAAAAAGAGAACATAAAAAACCAGAAATGGACGAAATATACGTCCTCAGGGTACTAAGGATTTAACTGAGTTTGTCCACTGTCTTTTCATCCATGGATTATGGTTTCTTATTTCAGTCAGATTAAAATAACTGAAACTTGTTTCGGTGCAAAGGCAATAAATAAAATGAGTTGCACCCCCCTCTAATATCTTCTAAGATGCAGTTACTTGGAGAAAGCTAGAAAGCAGCAATGAAGTATAAAAAGCTCATGCCTCAAGGAGGTTGTGGCTGTGAATCTAAGAAAATGATGCAGCTTTAACCAACTCTCACATTTATTGTGGATTCCAGCCCTACCTTTACTTGGTAAAATGCCCAGCTAAATATTGGTATGTTTCCTTAGGGTAGAGGTAAGCCATCTGGCTCCTCCATTTGCCCTACTGACCCCTTGGCACAGTATGAAGTACATATTAAATAAGGAAAAGGAAAGAGAACAGCTATAAAGCAAACAAAAATGCACATGAATTTTACATTTACAACATGGAAAGATCAATGAAATGCATCCTGGTTTCTTTCCTCTTCGCTACCTATAAATAAAGCCCTGTCACTGTGCTGGGTAAACACATAGTGGTAGGGCATTAGATTCATTGAGCCTAATGGCAGTAATTTAGCTTCCAAAAATGAAGATCTCATAGAAAACAAAACCCACAGGTTCCCTGTTGCAGACAGGAACACAAGCATAATAGCACCCTGTAACAAACATAGAAATCTCCACAAAGGTCTAATACATCATTTGGGATGTAGTGATCTTTACCTACGGAAACAGTCAATGTGCTGCTTTTAAAATCTGGATTTACGCATAAATTTGAAAACAAGGAAAAATGAGACAATTAGCATAAGCTATAAAGTATCAGTGATCATCTTACTGTTAAATATCAGCCCGGGTGAAGAGAACCCTGGAGAGAGCACCCAAATCCAGCATAATCCCAGCAATAGCACGAGGCGAAAGAACCAACACGGTAAGCTATGCAAGGACGTTGCTTCAGAAAGTTTGTGAAACTGAAGAAGACAACCAAAACCATGGCCTTGGAACTCTGGGAGATTATTTGCCAACTTGGCCAAATAAAGATTTTTTACGAATATGCAGAAAAGGCAAACATCATATGTATGAATGACGAGACATCTGTTGTCAATGTGTTGTCATGTATACCGTAATCCTCACAGTTGCAAGGCTGATGCCACACTTCACCTGCCTGCACCGTCTAGCCTGGCCTCTTTGCACCCATGGTCAGTTGTGATCCAATTGCAGAACGTTCCTCTGCTAAGGCACAGCAGGGAGCAGAAGGCTCCAGTCAAGTCTAAGGATCACACCAGAGGCTATGGTGTATCTGAACAACACGACCGGTGAAGCAGCAAGATTTTAGCATATATCTTCCAGCAGCATAGCTCCAAAGAAATTAATGCTGCCCTGCCGTTACCTTATAAGCCAAAGAACTGCCATTTGGTACATGTCTCTGCAATATGTGTACCAGTATGTACACAGGCAGTTTGCAGGTGGGATTTCTAAGCGGCATTTCTCTGTCAGTTGACTGGTTTTTAACTGCCAAAAAATACGTGACCTAAAAATAAATTATCAGATACATAGGAATATACTCAAAGTGAATTTTGGATATGCTTTTGTGTTTTATTACATGATTGAGATTTAGACTGGAAGATTCATTATGGTTCATCAATCTCACAAGCAAACCTAAGTTGATTTGTGGTTTCGTCTTGCACAAATACTTACTTCTAATAGGCAAGAGAAATTAAATGAGCTTTGGTCAGATATTTGGATTCCTTTGAATCTGAAAGTCAAGTCAAAAAGAATGTTGGGAAATGAGCCAGTTACAAAGCCATATGTACAAGGGAAAGAGTCCATTTATCTAAATCTGAATAGTTTTATGCTGTACACATTACCTGAGTCACTCTGGTCTGCATTTTGCCCCACTGCACAAGGAAAAGATGAAATCTCAGCTTCAATTTTACTTTGCTTTGGTTTTGTCAGCTTTAGTTAGATCTTCAAAATAATTTAAATATAACTTGTTTGTAGTGAATTAATTTTCTACAATGACATGAGACAGACCAGGAGCTTCTGCAATGAAAATATCCTGGTAACAAATGAGTTCAAAATATTGCAAAATTTACCTAGCCTAAGTAGGAAAAAAAATGCAGTGCTAAAACCATACCTTAAATTAAGAACAGCAAAGTGTAGCACAACCATGGAGTTTCTATCACATCAGAAAAGAAATCTTAGATAGTATGTAAAACAACTGCGATTGTCCTAGAACAGAGCCGTTATGAATTCGGTGCAAGATTTTCCAACTAATCTCTGCAGATATCAAAAGCTACCTCATGGTGCTCACTAAAGAAAGTGTTTTCTTAGAAACTTTAACCTTTATTTTTCTATTTGCTAGCATTAGCTTACAGTACAACACAGTTAAGATGCAGCAGGAGCTTGGGGTTCATTTCTTCAGTGTATCCAGTATAACATTTCTGCAACAACAGTGATATAGTACAGGAGTAGAAATCCCAAAGAGGGGCTCACCAATCCAGGATCTAATTAACTCTTGACAAATTAGGTACAGCAATCCAGGGAAACATTTGCCATTGTACCCAGGCTGTAAAACTTCTTTCCTGGGAACATCCCTTGCAGGCTGCATGCCACAGCTCTGTGGCACGGGAGCTGGCTATTGCGGCCCAGCATCGCACTCGGAGGCTTTCGTGCTGCAGGAATCTCCAAACAGGAAGATGAGGTGGCTTTGAACTCCTGCTTACACCAGGGGGGCCTAAAGCAGTGAGCTCAGGACTCAGCCATTTGTTTTCATTTTCATATAATGATGTGTCTAGCTCTCATGGTTGCACAGAAAACTGTATCAACTCGAACCATATGTTAACTGAGGCAGCAATATGTTCTTAAATTGGCAGACAGCTCAAAATGACAGTTCAGCAAGATGTGAACTATTTTCAATCATCTCAATAGGGTGTTAACTCTGAAACCTAAACAGTGCCTGTATATATATTTTGTTAACCATTTCATTACTAAATACTTTGAAACAGCTAATCTGTTCCTCTACACTCTCCAAGACAAAATATCCCACCTTCTAATTTGAAAGCCTCTCTGTATATAAATTGGCCTAGTTATATATTTGGCTCCATCATTTTGAACATCTTACAATCAACGTATTTATCCTTACACGATCATGAGGCAGTGAAGTGTTGTCATCTCCTTTTTACAGATGGATGAAAAAAAAGCAAGAACACGATAAAAAGGAAACAGAACACAGATAAGCTGAACTTAAGCCTTTTGTCTGAACCAGTAGATTAGCTTTTCCTTTTACATGGAAGTTATGTGGAGACAGCGAAAAATCCACTGAATTAAAGTAAGTAACAGAGGCTGAATATTTAAGAGTAGTATTATCCATATATGTAGCAGATTTAATTTTGAAAAGGTTGTGTGTGGTTCAGTTTAAATTAATTCAGTTATTTCACTGAATAACATAGCATTTCCAAGGATTTGCTCAAATTTAAGGCCAGCTTACCACAAAATCTTGTCCCCTTACCTCTAGCTGGTCAACTTCATTAATACAGTGTCTTAGCTCTAAGGCATAGCACACAATAAAATAAATATAAGACAAATGCAAATTTTAAAACCAACGGAAGTTGGTAAAATAAACACAGGATCTGGATCAGTAACACTTTTAAAAATCATACCCACCTAAAACAATGCACAAAAAGAAAATAACGGGACTTAAAAATACATTCGTTTAGGTCTCAAGTTCCTTTCTTGCACTTCTTTTTCTTAGTTTTGTGGCCAATCAGGCAAAGAGGGTGGCAGCCAGTATAATGGAAACTGTTCTCCTACCCAGAAAGTACTTTAGTTTTTGAGTCACAGCAGTAAATGCATCCGAGCTATTTATTACCCAGGTGACAATACAGGTTACTAGAAAGTGGATAGCATGAAAAAGCCTCAGCTTGACCGGACTATGTGGGCAAAGATGGCTATGTGTCCTGATACCAGCAGGAGTCCCTTTCAAACTGACTGCAAAACTATCTAGTTTGTGAAGTATTTTGTGATGAAAGGCACTCTACACATGTAAAGTATTATTACTACATTTCCAAAATGAAATTTCTAAGAGAAAAAGCACAGAATACGCCAACAACAATAAAGCAATCAATTGCAATAGGATGCAATAACTTGCAATAAATTGCTTTGTAGACAAGGATTAAATTGTTTCAGCACCAGCCACCCAATCCAACCTAACTAACAAAGAGAAAAAAGAAAATGAGAAACATTTGCTTAAAAAGCTCATAACTGTCAGTGTGTTCACAACACCAGCATGTCCTGCTACACCTAATACCTTTGTCAAGGTGGCCTATCTGGAAGTACTCTTTCCCATTCCCCGCAGGCTTCAGTCGCAGAGTTTCCCCACAGACTCTTGTTGTATTTGCCAGCACTGGATCTCTGCTTGGGGTCTGAGTTTGAGACAATCCAGATCCACACACACAGCCCCCCTTACCCTGCTCCCCCCTTCAGTATCACTCATCACAGCTTAAGCTTGTCTGGTTTGCACTGGCAGTGACCTGGATGTTACACATGCTACAATGCAATAAGAGAACAATACCGGCAATAAGACTGTTCATGCAATGTTGGTTTTTCATAAAGATGTGCTTAACCTTCTTCCAACAACGTTATTGTTACAATATTTTCTTCTGTGCACTGATTCTACAAATCAGCATTACATTATACTGAAAAAGAAGTGTATTTGGTCTTAAATCCTTGTATTAAGCATTCCCTTTGAACAAAGGCTTTAAGAGATTTGGTTTGCTATTCCTCAAGATCTTTTAATAAACCAGTATCTCAATTCCTAATATTTTCTTCTATTAACACATAAGATTGTAACTTTCTCTTCTCCACACAGTTACATACTATTTTAAGTAACATCAAAATTGAGCCTCCAAATGACAGTTAGAAATTCAAAAGAAGGCTGATTGTCCATTTGTGCCATAGCCTTTGCCTTGCAGCACGTGTTCTATGTAAGACTGGAAAATAACTACAAATAACGTTGGGTAGCAGACTGGAGACTTACCATTCATCTTCATTTCCACGGGACAGGTTAGCTAACGCCCTGACTGTCACAGACGAAGCATCCAAAAATACTTCCACTTGTTAAGTAACAACATGGCACCGTGATGCAAAGCGATGACTGAAACACCCTTTGGGTATGTAGCCATTGGAAGGGCTCTACACTATGAGGCAGGATTGTATGCATTTTCATGGTTTATTACTCTTCCGCAACATGATTTACTAAAACAACTGCATGTTATAACACGAGTGTCAAGAAGGTCTTATGAATGTTCATATGATTATATTTTCAATTTAATTTAAAATATTTTACAATTAAAGTTACAAGAATCCTATTTTTAAAATAATTTAGCTGCTTAAGGAAAAAAAATCACACGTAGGCCTAAACCCACAAAGATATTAAACTGGCAACGAAGAGAACCATTACTCCTTTTTGAATTAACAACTAGCACTTAAGATCCCTAAATTATGTTATAACACAACTGTAAAGAAAAACAGGTATCCAGATGCTAGGCCTGTGTTCTGCAACATGCTGCAATGCTGGTCACGATGCACAGCTCTATACTGGGAAGAAACACAGCTCTGTTCCATTTCCCTGACCACCTGGGCAAGAAGCTGCTGCACAGCCCCTGGTGGGACAAGCTCAAGCCTGTGGTGCTCCATGGCGACCACGTACCCCAGCTGGAGTGTGGCCTGGGTATGCTTGCTGAAATGGCAGAACTGGGCCCATCACTGAGCACTGTGACCCACAGCATAAGGGAGAACCAACAGAGGGGATTCTCAGCAGAGATCATAGTGTGAGAGAAGAGAATGAAAATAAATTGTCAGATAGCACTGGAGAGGTAGAGAAAAATCCCATTCCTGTCCTGGATATTCAGAATATACTCCCACCTTGCGACTAGCGTGCCATTACCCTTCTGCCTGGGGTTTTGGAGTGAATGTGTCTGTGACTGCCATGATCTGCACTGAATTGCGTGCTGTCCACTCAGACATGCACTGTTACTCTCAAAGGACTCAGAATCTGCAAATCATGAGGGGCTGGGGAAGGACTCAGCCACCAAAGCCTCTGCACAGCCAAAATGGCAGCCTCTGCCGGCCTGTGCCACAGCAGAGCATTAAGTGCTTGAGCAACTTCACTTACGAAAACATAGACAGCTAGAGACTTTCGGTCACTTATGCACCTGATCAGCATTGTATGTGTGATTCTGTTGCTCTTAAAAGCTTGAACCACATTGATCTTGCCCTTAGAGCCTAGTGCTTAGCCACTTTCAAAATACTTGCCCCTAGAGTTTAGATGTGTATCTATAGAAGTGAACCCTGCACACTGAGCTGCTTCTACTGCCCTCACAGGGGGCTGGTGCTAGCGTTGGAAAATGAGCCCACTTCATTAGTTGCCTAAATTGGGATTTACAGCTGGAAGTTTCAAAAGAACTTAGCACTATAACTGTGGCTGGATATTCAGAAGAGCTTAACTCCTATTAGGCAATGAAAAGAAGCAGCCAGCATCTCAAAATGCACTGTGTCCAGCAGCTTACACTGCTCTTCACTAACTAAAGAAATCAGAAAACTGGCTCCAATTAAATTGCCAAATTTACCTTAATTAGTATGTTTCCTTAATGCTCCATTACTCAAATTCAAAACCTTTGAAGTTTATTGCCTGTTCATGGCAACCTGAAGAGGGGTTTCATTTGCTGAGCATTCAGCAGCTTACGATATTCTCAGTGAGAGCTACTATAGTAATTTATTTTTTGAAAATACAATTGTGCAAAATTCATTTGAGGCTCACATTTTGAAAAACTTAACCTTCAAGCATGACACAGGTCACAAATGTAATACACCAAGGGAACACTTTATTTCAATAGAATGGATTACATCTTAAAGCACAGAGACTCTGCTCCACTCCTTTCCTATGCAGTGGAGGGGACAAACTGACAACTTGGGGTCCACAAAAGACACGTTCTTAGACAGCATTTTGCACACTTCAAGAACATCCATAAAATTGCAGCACTGCAGTACAGATTCACAAATTAAAAAGGGGTATTACAATGTACTATACCCTCTGAAAGTAGATTTAGGACAGCACAACTTATATTTTACATATTTTTGCTTTAAAAGTCCTTTCAAAAAATGGCCGAATATCTTGAATATTGTGGGGTTTTTTTTCCAACATGAACACCTCATTTTACTTTTTGCAAGCAAAGCAGTCTAATGTCTATTGTAATACAGCATCTTTAAACATTTCATTTCACAACAAAGCACAACCCAAAACAAACCTCACTCCAGAAAACAAGCAATTATTTGCTTTACTCCTAGACAATGAAAAGGCCACTATCAAACAAAATGAAATTTGGAAAATAAATGTCATCTTTTCAATCAAAATTTTAATTTTAATGGAGCCTTTGAAATAGAAGAAATATTTTTACTAAACAACTGTCCATAAGAAGGACCAATTTAACAAAACAGAAATAGTTGGGAATTAGAGCCAACACCTTTCATCACCCAATTCAATTACTTAAATACAGCCTGTTTAGCAATGTAAAAATAACTACATTAAAACCTAATGGTAATCCAGCAGCTTCTAACTAGGATTTTGCAATACTGACATGTTTTCTATGAGAAATTGATTCATTTTTGCAGACACATCAACAGCCATTGGTACTAACTCTCATTATTGGCCAGAAATTACCGGACATGGACCCCTGCCCACAGAGGCTGTCCTTGACACCAGTAGTTTGAGCTGTCTATACTGTCAGTAATTTTGTTGTACCTACTCAGGGTTAAAACTCATTTCAAGGCAGCTGTACCTCACTTTTTAAATTAACACAACAGTCTTACAAACAGACAGAACAACAAACAATGCAAAAAACCCCCCCACACAAAACCAACCAACCAAACAGAAAACCCCCACAAACACAAACCAAACCCACCAACTGGTAGGGCAGCAACTGGAACTTAATGGAGACTTCCACAGTCAGATTGTATAACAAGCAGTTAATAGTCCTTTGGTCACAAAAGTTAAATGATAAAAAGGCATCAAAAAGGTTTTCAACTTCTCTCTATGACTATATATTATAAAGTCCTAGCGACAATGTTTTTTGATCTAAAGAGTCCCGTCCATAGTATATCTGGGCAATGACTGCTAGTTGTGTTCACGCATTACATTTTTCACACAGGACGTTTTATCTACATTACAGATCGCGTATTTGAATCTAAGGCTCAGACCACAAAAGCCCACATTACTTATCAATTTCCTTATGGTCAAAGTCTATTTTGCTGATCGGTTAACTGTGTAAAAATTCTTAAATCAGGTTATCATAAATAAGGCTGCCTATTTAACACTACTTTGGGAACCACAGGTTTGTTTAAGTCTCAAAAACCGTGTTAATTTTTTTCTTGCCCCTCTTTTCCGCCCCATCTCTTTTCTTTTTTTCCATCTAAGCTACAAAAAGCAGTCTCAAGTTAGGCTGAGTATTGAACCATAAATTCTAAGAGTCTGACAAACCATATACCTCAACTGAGAAACAAAAGGCCTATAGGATTCTGCTTCCACTAAAGTTATTTTTCATTTTCAAACAACATATAAAGAGGAAGACAGAATTCTACTTTTTTTTTACTTTACTTACTTACTAATGTCAGTTGGGATTCGACACTTTCCTAATATTTAGCAAAGACATATAACTGAAGTCTTGTAGGATAAAAAATAATTTTCTTTGGACACGTGCTAAAATTATCCTTACTCATAGAATTCAGCTTGCAAATGTCATCCAATATTTATGCATTTGTCTGAAGAAATAAATTATTTGGATAACATTCCCCTGGGTTGGATAACATTTTTCCTGGGTTCCTCTGAATTTCAAGGTTCAGAATCAACTTTGTAATCAACAGCAACTACAAGAGGAAATACCAGAATTCTTGCAAGAAATTTTATTGCAGCCCAGCTTTGAGAAAAGCTGCAGAAATGATATCTAGTTTGACTGTGGTCTAAAGCACCTATGCCTAAAGATTCTTATTTGGACATAGCCTACTGAGTATTTCCAGAATTCAGAATTAAAGGTCCAGATATCACCAGCTGAAAACCTTTCAATGGTGTGAAGCAGCAAGATAAAAAAAAGCAACACAGGGCACACCATAGCAGGAAGAAGGTAGATGCAGCATTTAAGATTTAAAGCATCAAAAATGCATCTTAAAGACTGAGTGTTCTTGTGGTATCTGTGACATGCTGGTGTTTAAAAAGTGGGGGAGAATAGTGAGCCAAGAGGAGAAACTGGTATTTGAATCTACGTTCCTAACTAATTTGTTTCAAATTCTGCCACAGTCTTACATGTGAGAAATGACATTAGGGGCAAAGGGTGACGGTGCAGAGATAAAGCAACAAGAAGGTATTTAAAATACTTGCCAAGAAAAAAGCACTCATCTGATAAAAATTTAGACAGGAAGGATGCCAAAAACCAGGAGAGACACAACGGAGAGATTTGATGAGGTGATTGCTGCTGCAGTTGTCAGGCTTGTCAGTAGAAAGGGGCTGCCAGATTTTAACTCAAAAATAGTGTCAGCTTAAAAGTTGCCTCTTTTTTCACCACATGTTTCTAATTAAGATGACATTAGGAGCTTACTTTTGGCAACTATAAATAAAACTGTTTGGGATTTAGTGTAAAAGATTAGGTAGAAGTGCTTTTCAATATCTTAAAATAGAGAAAGAAAAAGAAACCTGTTACAAAGAGAAACCCCCAACAACTTGTGCAACTGCCACAATCCAACAATAATTTCAAGATGGTTTTGAATTTAAATAACGGAGCATTAAAAAAGATACTCATTAGGTGGAATTTGACAACTTTAGCAAAGCCATTTTTCCGTTTTACCTTGAGCAACTTTTAAGAGATGCTCTTCAAATTAACTGCAGTACTTTACAAAAGTAAGAAAATGAAGCTCCTCTTACCACTCAAAAAAATGGGACAGACTGAAACCTAATCTCACTTGGTTTTCATAGTTTTTGCAATCCCAGCCTTTAGCACTTCTGCATATTATTTTGATGATCCTAGGCCTAATTCATCCTTTGAGGAAATTTACCGCATTACATCTCATACATGTATCTGCCTAAGTCTTAGACACATCAAGAGACTACTGCCTTAACTGGGAGAAGCCACACAAAACAAGTTACTAAAATGCCCTTTTATGTCAGTATGAGGATGTTTCTAACACTAGAGCCAGCCTTTGGGATTGCAAGAGGCAACTGGAAAGGATAGGCTTTCAATTTACAGCCTGGATCTTCAGCTGGGGTTAGTCACAAGACTTGGCTGATTTACAGAAGGCAAGGATCTGGAGCCATGTTTTGACTCTAATGAGGTCATAACTTAAAAAATAATAATAATAATAAAAATATATAAATATATTTAACAGGCATTTCCAGGCTAACAAGAATGAAGCCTCTGGGGACTAATGAAGTCAACGAGGTTTATAAATCATAGGTTTATAACACATGCACAGTAAATCTCCTCTATGTAAGAACTAAAAAGACATTGTCATTTTATCTAAGCCTTTTCAAATTCAGTATTGTGTTTAATTACTGTATCCAGTGAAGCTATACACACACCCTACCCAACCCAAGTCTGTTAAACTTCTATTCAAAATTCTGTAAGCCAAGTAAAAATTTTCAGCACTGCAAGAAAGAGATGTCTATTGTCACGTGGTTTCTCATTTTTCATACAATAGACATCCACATCTTCACTGAGCATAATTGATCTGGCTCTGGACAGAACTACAGGTGGACTGAAACGAAAGTGGAAGTGGCTAAAGACTGGGGAACCATTTACATGAGGTATGAGCCTTACAAAAAGTAAGCGCACAGTTCTAATCCTCTGATTCCTCTTGGGATGATTTAACAGCAGTAGAAGCTCTTTCATTAGCACATGCAGGGAATGGCACAGAGAAGCTTTCCCTTTATTGCTTGTGAGGGTGGGGACACATCATGTCCTTGCACCTTTCAGGTTAGCAGATTACTTTGCTGCTAGTAATAGCAAGCAGAAAAGGAAGATTTGTCCATAGCCTATTCACCTACATTCAAAGAAAGAAAGGGAACGTACCATCAATATCGCATTTCCTTTGTTATGTGTGGAAATGAGATATGTGGAGGCAGTTTGAGCGAGGAATCACCTGCAACCACCAAGCCCCAGGATAACCCTGAACATTTTCAGGGTCAGAAGGAAATACATTCTGATTAACAGCACAAATGTAGACTCAAAAAATGTGGCTGTATCTCTTCTCAGATTTCTTTTTCCTGAAGAAGCCATAAGCACCATATAAATGGAAACAACAATAGACGTGATACCAAATGGAATAAGCAAAGGGAAAGCATAGCTGCATCTTGCAACAGACTATAAAGGAGATCCAGGTCATTATGCTATTATAGAAAGAGCAGCAGTTTTGACATGTACCAAAACCAGTCAGTCTGTCAGCAAAGAAAAGCTTTTAGCTTTGGTACTGTTCCATTTGAATGCAGCTAAACTGCTTTCAGAAGTTGATCAAATTTCAACATACTTAGAATAGCACCATGTATAAACATAATGAGCTTGGAATATGAAGATTTGACCTAGCTGTTGTTATTGAACTTTGGTGAGTGGCTCAACTAAGACATCCCCTACAAGTTCTTTCCTCTAATATTTCAGATGTTGCTTACTGTTAAAAAAAATGTTCACAGCTATCCCTGTGCATATAACACAGATAAGAATCAATGCAGAAGCAGACCATGTGATGATGTTCCACATTCAGGACAATATTGAATTTTACAATGTATGGTTGTTGCCGAACCTATCAATCCTGCAAGCCATGACAAATGGCCACTAGAGAAAAGCCTGTGCCTATTTAGGATGCTAATCCCCATTTCAGTTTCTAACTGCTTTTGACATGCTTTGCTGAGGGTCACTACCATTACATCTGAGCTAGTGGAGCAGTCCATGCAAGAACCATCACCTCCTCCACTACAAAGTCAGACTGAATTTGCAAATCTTCAATGGTGAGCTAAGCTAACCTCTTGCAGTTTAGTCGTGACTCAGTTTAACCTCTGTCTTTGCCCATAATTTGTAACATGGCAAACCAGTGCAGATGTTTCTGTGGTGACCATCACAGATTTAGCTTATATTGTTCAAGGAGATGCTGTGCCTAGATTTAGAAAAATCCCATCTGTTGTCATAGGCCATCTCTTCCGTACAGAGATATGTCCATGTTTGCATAGGCATTTCACTAAAAAAGATAATGCAAAGGTCAAGAATTCAAATAGAACATAACTCAGTGTAATATGAAATAACTCCCACCTGAAAGTAAGAAGGCATCTCAACACAGTGTATCACTACTTTAGCTGGGGGGGAGCAGTGGGAGGAAAAACGGAGAACTTGCAGTAAGGAGTCAGTTATTGTTATTTGCTAGAACACGTGTATTACATAACATTATGCAATGCAACATTCAGTCTTGAGTACTTGGTTTTGTTCCTGTTTGCTTAGTTCCACCACATATTTTATTTCCTTCTTACAGTACAATTATTTTCTCTTCTTTCCCATCCCAAACTGAAAAACTCCCATGTTTGTTGCATATATTCATACAGCAAACCAAAGAGAAATGTACTTACAGGATCACACCAGCACAGACTTCACATACATTCTGCGAAACACACAGTTTTCTACAGGCAAGAAAGTAATACTCCAGTTTTTCAGCATTAGCCACACCCTCCTCAATCTCCAGATATTCCTTGACACCTAGCTCTAAATATTTAATAGCCCTTGTGCCATCATACTACAAACCAGTGTTCACCCCTTTTCTCCTGTGAAACCTCTGTAGCAATCTTTAAAGACGTTAATGATGAAAAATTAGAGGCCTTAAAGAATAAGAAAGAGAGCTGACCTTTGCCAGTGTGAACTGCCTATGCTTGAATGGACTTCTCTGCACATTCAGCAAAACTTTTCAAGCCTGTACAGCTTTGGTAGATGGCCAATATTACCCTAGCATCACTTTTCAGAATAAAATTGACAATCTTTAATCCTAATTTGAGTTCATTGCACAGTGCAGACATTTGTGATTGTGCCATTGTGCAGTAAATTGTACTCCTGCTAAGTGAAAAGATGAGAGAAAGAAATACTTACACTTGGATTTTTAAGGCCAAAACAGAACAATCTTTTTCCTTTATAATCTAGACTTTATAAGGATGAACAGAAAAACAACTCAAAAGAAAGACTAAAAAGGAACAAAGGATAGATGACTAATGTAATAAGGATTACTTATGGTCACTGTAAAAGCTATTATTAGAAATGATGCCACATAACTCAATCCAGAACATTTCCTAGGTTACAAATATGCACTTAAATCTTACAAAAATTATTTTTAACACGATGTGACTATAACTAAACCCAGCTACAATTAGAATTTGGAAGAAAACATTTAGCATCGCCCAAATTAGTATGATTATTTACAACTATGAGAGAACAGTAAACACTTTGTAACAAATCAAAATGTACCACTAAGCTAGACCAGAAATGTATTTTGGAAAATTGTACTTTTAAGTATGTTTTAGAACATGTAAGAAACATATTATTAGTTATCACGAACTGTTTGCAAAACTTTGCTATACCTTGGCTTTCACACAGAAATTGAAGTCAGAACAACTTCAACCTGCTGTTCCATTCCCAAACTGTATTTTTGCAACGTTTCTAAGTTCTCACTCCAACATAGACTTCTGTGGTTTCATAAATGGTAAGGACTTCAGTTTTTCTGAAGTTATACTGTCTCCTTCCATTTCTATTAAGCAGAAACAAAGCAAACAAATCTTAAAATATAAAATAATAAAAACAACAACAAAAAGACCACAAACAAAACCCACATAAACAAAAAAAATTTGAGGGAGCAGTAAAACAATACTCTCAAGAAAAACGAAACAACAAAAAAAAAGGACATTTACAAAGGGAGAAACCTCCTTCCATTTTCAGAATCTGTTGGTGTATTTGTTGCATTTTTTTATACATAGGCAGGGAAAGAAGGAGTTGAGAGCAAGTAGTGACAGACTAGCAAAAGAGCCCTCCTTTCTAACACACACACAGTACCAGTGATTGTAGAGATTTATTCAGATCAGTTACTTATTCTGGAGACTGTATGGCAGGACCACAGACCTCTTTGTGTAAATACAGTCTGGAATAGTACAAGCACCAAAGACAAGACAAAAGTGGGGGTTTTTTTCTTGAATTTTACATATAGGTTTATGCCATGTAAAAATTGTTCAAGGATACATTAAATTTGCCAGAAACCTAGACAAACACATGTTCAGTTTTGTATGATTAACATGAGGAAATCTTGCCATACTAGATTTAGGCCAAAATTACTGAAGGCCTACAGAATTGCAGATGATTTTAAAACATCAGGCAAGCTTAAGTTTCAACTGTCTTTTCCAGTTCAAGAGCCAGGGCTTATCAAGAGAAAGAAGCAGGAAAAAAGGTTCAAAACAAACAGAAAGATACGGCTATTTACACAACAAGTGGTAGACCTGTGAAATTTCTTGCCAGAAGCTGCTGGACATGGAAGCTTATATGAACTCCAAGCGAGACTGGAGATCCCACACAGGTTAGTAAACAAGCTAAGCTGAAAAAAGTCAAATGTTGGAAGAGTACTAAGGGGAAGTATCATATATACTTGCTCAGTTCCTCTCCAAACATCTGCTTCTGGCCACATGTAAAAGAAAGAATTTTGGGCCAGTTGGGCAGCTGGTCTGAACCAGAGAGAGCATTCTGCAAGTTCCATGTCATGCTTTGGGAAGCACGTGATCAATTTAAGTCCTTTACACTTCGCCAGCTTATTTCTTTTCTCTTTGATTGGTTATCAATATGAACACACCACTTATAGTCCCTATAATGCTTTCTCAAAAGCACTGCAATTATCAATCTTTTGGTTTCCTACTTTAACTCAAAGTTACAGTTAATTTTGTTCCTTTGGAGACTCTCCATATTTCTGTTTTCACTTATTTTGGCTAGGGGGGTATCATACATTTTCTACAAAAGAATTAAAAGCTCAATTCTTATGAATATGATTCTGTTTGCAAAGCAAACTATCGTTTTGCCAACCTGACTGGTATGCTTTCTTTTTTAGAAATGGCAAGTTAGTAACTAAGAGTAGATATATTTCTACATAGGTTCTAATGATTTTTCCAATACTCTTTTCTGAGGTTGTATTTCAGCCTTCCTGCAGACAAAAATCATAATACAGATACCAGTGCCACTATACACATAAATATCAACACCTCAAATAAAAGTGGAGGTGACAGCTCTGCTAAACACAAAGGCAATATTTTCCTATACACAGCCCAAAGAGTGCCAGACACTTCCGACTTTCTACCCACTGCAATAATCTAGTAGTAACTTCCTGGTCTTATACAAATCTGTAGGATGCCACAAAGAAATGCATGATTACAACTGCTACAGCTGTTCAAAGTTAATAGAACATTTAAATAGATTATTAATGCATATGCTCTGTTTAATTTTCTGCCCTGCTGGCACTAATATTTAATCAGATTTGGGGTATATTCTTCTCTACTAATTGAGTTTACAAAAACTTGATAATCATGTGCAGCTGACAAAAGAAATTAATACTCTTTTTTTTTTTTCCCTAGTCACCCCTGTACTTTATACTATAGATTCTTAAACAGGAATATGTTTCCAAAAGGAAATCATAGGCATAGAATAGATTTTACTATTCCAGCCGATATACTCCCTCTAGATGTCAATATTTTCAAACACATTTTATTTATGAGCATTAAAAATCCTGCCCACCCCCATTTTGCCTTATATTGTGTTCTTTACTTAACAGCAGATGAGTCATAATTTCAAGACAGAGCCTGTCACTTTAGGTTTAATTTTTGAATCCTCCCCTTTCCAATTGTCCCATCCTTTCATTTTATCTTCTTTAAAAGAACTATTGCATTGTAACTTTCTATAAAGTTGTTAACTGAGCTCATTCAAAACCAGAAAAGTAAATGTAATAGAAAGCAAATAGCTGCATTTTAAAATTATTTCAGAAAACACATTTCATTGGAAATATTTGTAAGGATGCCAACAATTCAGGTAGAAATTGCTGTCACTATATCATATGACGATGCCAACTCTCAATGCCTTCTTTTCAAGACAGCATTTCTTCCAACTATACTATTCCTTACATTAAGTATATTTTCCTTCCCTTGCATGTGTCTTTAATATGACTAAAAACTAAACTAAACCATCTAATTACAACATTCTCTTAGATTACCCTTCACATACAAAATCTTGTATTCACATGATTAAGCACTACCTTTCCTTACAAGCAGGATTTACCTCCTTTTATCTTTCAGTGCCTTGAATACAGTGAGGATGAACCAGGCAGAACTAGTTTGATTTTAAGTACACAGTGACTTAAAAAACTCAGTCCTGTAGGGGTCAGCAATTATTAATGAAGGGTAAATTTCAAAATTAGCCACAGAATGATTTAAAAGACATTTGTTCCTGAAAGTTCTTCTTCCTCTTTCTCAAATAAAAATAGATTAAGAAGGAAATTAAATTCTTCAAGAAATAAATTTTGACTGAAGTGAGAAATCACACTAAGAAGCTAATTTAAGAAAGATGAAATTAATTTTGGTGACATTTATTCTATTTAGCAAAAGCGGTGACAAAACATATAGTAGCTCTGTTACCATGAGATAAGAGGTTAGTAATTTAAGGCTGGGCATAGCTACAGTCTACAACGATTTAATCCTTCTGGTACAACATCCCTTGTGACCTATCATTAAAGGTTTAAAGTAAAACTGACAATTATTATTAGCTGGTAATTGGATTTTGGAGATTGAGTATAAAGTTAGGATAATTTAAATGACTGTTGACATTGGAAAGATTATGTAAACGCTCTGAATCAGCTGTATTTATCAATTTATTTGGTCGGATGAGAAAGACTTAACTTATCACTATCGTCTAAAACAGAATGCAAAATGTGCAAGATTACTGCAGTATTCTTTTTCAAATTAATAAATAAAAGCAAAGAAACAGTACGAAACAGTTCCTTAGAGGAAATGTACACCATATTAGCATCTGTCAAAATTTTTAAGTACTAATTTCAATTACAGTAGATGAAAAGCAAATTTTTAGAAACAAATTAATCTTAAACCAGAAATTACCAAATGTGTATCAAAAATACATGGTATGCCTAGAGAAAAATGAAACGTGTATGGCACATTATTTTATTATATGGATTTTTAATTATCTATCCTAAATTTTAGAGACTAATAACAGAAATTAAAACACAGCAAGCTTTAGAAATTTATAGGGCATTCAAAACAGTTTTCCTTATAGCTTCAAGATTCTGTTTTCTATAACAGTGAGGTATATGTGCACATTCCAGTCCTGCCTATAACTCTGCACATTGGAAAAAAAAAACAAGTTTTTTTGCAGGGCAAACCACATTTTCTGTGCTTGGTGCAAAAACATGCAGGTATCTAAGATTTGATTTCAATCATTAGCACACAGTATCTTATCCAAAAGCATGAAGCAACATTGATGTTTGATTATTCATCATTCTTTAATAACCGCTTTCTTAAATAGACACTTTGGCATAATTATGAAAACGTGCATGCCAATACTAATATCCGATACTAAAATAATAAACCCCAGCCCCAGAACCTGAAAATTTCTCTTTTACTGATATTTCCATCCCCAGTACCATTTTTTCCTTCTGTTACTATTACCAGTGCCCTTTACTTCCTACATGAATGTTACAATAGACTCTGGCTGCCATAATTCATATCTGTCCTCCAAGCAGCAAGTACACAATCTAAGAAATACACACTGAATAAAACTTTCAAGACCTCAAGATCCAAGGTCCATTTCAGAATATCATAGGACTTAAGTCATATGCCTGAAACCACTATGCAAACCCCAGAAGTATTCCTTGAATGGGTACAAAAGAACCAGTGTTGGGGTGTATACTATTTTTTATCAAAGAGAGCTGACGAAGTAGATTATAGTGATCTCCATTAAAACGTCAACATCCACAACGAGTTATCATATAAAGAGCATATCACAAAATCACTTCCTATTCCAACCGCAGCAGAAACAATGTTTTTGCAGATAGTGCTATGATCTACATGCTCTCAAACATTAAAACTAGTCATCATATTAATTTTGCTGAAGTATCCAGCTTTCTATTATTCCTGAAGTACTCGGAGTTTGCTTGGTTTGTAAACAAGTATTCATTTACAAATATTTATTCTCTGTTAGGCAATGTTGCAAAACTGAGTGCTTAAAGCTAAGCTATTAAGTCCTTGTTTTGGTGACCAGCAACTTTCACTGACTTAGACAAACTGATTAGGACCTGCTAAGTATCTTATATCCGAAAATCAGCCTACTTGTTTAGGCATCTAAAGGCGGGGGGGTGGGGGGAAGGGAGGCGGAATTAAAAAAGAAATATACATATATATTTAGTAGCTGTTAACAACTGATGTAAATCGCTCCTGGAGGAAGGCATTTGGAGTATGGAAGCCATTTTATTCACTCTACAAAACCCAGAAACATATTCCCTGTCCCTGAACACCATTTACTGGCACTTTATTAACAACTTACTATGGCTGTATAGGACTCTGTTTTAGAAAGGATTTAAATACCCTAAGATCTCTATTCAGTACACCTGAGAACATAATGTATGTTGATATCTTCCATGAAAGAAAATTCAAAAATAAATCCAGCTGCATTCAAGTAGATTGTCTTCTCTAAATTTCATCTTTCTTAAATTAGCATTGAAATCCAGTTAATGAAGTCAAAGTCAAAGCTTTACTTAAAAAAAAAAAAAAAAAAAAGAAGTTAGCTTTCAACGTGTCTCAGAAGGTTTCAACATTTTGCTCTCCAAATAAATCTAGGTAAAACAAACAATTTCCAAAGCACCATAACTCTGGAAGAATTTAATGCTCTGCAGTAAAATAACTTCTGAAGATTCTTAAACTAATATGCAAAATTCCTTTAAAATGAGCATAAACTGTAACTACTTAATTTATAAATGCTGATGCTTCACCTTTTAAGGCCTGATTCAGTGAGGAACTGAGGCACAGTATGGACTTGTTTTTAATGCGCTAATTTCAACCTACAGCATATATAGATTGTTGTATAGCCTGAAGACAATCATGCCTGTACAAATACGATCCAACTTAATTAGTCAGATTTCATCACACAGCACTGAAAAGATCTCAGAGCAGTGTTACTGTGTTATTCACTCCTGTGTGGAAGGAAGACATTTCTCCGAGACTGACCTGCACGCAGACTGATAAGCATGAGGGATAAGGTAGTAAAAATAAGGTATGTTTTCCTGAAGAGGAAAACATAACTATCTTCCAGATAAAACTGAGCGCGAAATCCCAGTGAGTCATTTTTACTCTGTCACCAATCATTGGTAGAAGAGTTTTCAAAGGCACCAAGGATAGATACAATAATGGTGGTTGAATATCCAAACTCCATTTGGGTTTTTAAAATATGCCCTTTTATCCCACATCAAAAGAGGAACAATATAACCCCTTTCTTTACGGCATCATTTCTACACCTCGCCAGTTTAAGTTCCAGCTTCTCTGGAAAAATAGAAATCTTTCACAATCACAAAGCATCTTGCACAATCAGACCCCAAGTTTTTGTAGGTACAAATTATAACAAAATTGAAGGAAGCAAATGTGGCATCACCCAGACGCAGGGCAAGACATGTCTGCCCATCCCCTATCAGCAGAGAGAATATAAACAGAAAGATTCAAACTGATTTAAACTATCCTCTGGTTTGGAAAAAAATCCCATGTCTTGATTAGGAAAAGCAGGCTAGAAGAGGCCTCATTTCAGGATGAGGCCACAGAAGGAAGCCATATGAGTTAGGTACTAAATTGATATAACACATCCACATTACGGATATCCCTGATGACCACACACTTTTAGTATATATATTGAAGCAGGTTGCCAGAAAAGAAAAAGGATAAACATGATGACAGCAGTAGAGGGCTGAAGGGTCATACATTTCCATACTCATATAAGGAAGACAAACAAGTTATCTCAAAGAGTTTCAACATTAAAGAGGAAGAATTGTAAATCAACAGATAAACTGTAAATATAATCTGTACTGTTATGACTTTAAAGCAAGGATATCACTGCTTTATCAAATTCCTATAATGCATAAATCCCACTGATATCAAATTCCTATAATGCATAAAACCAAAATGATAGTGAGAGTAAAAAATATCTCGGGTGAGAATACCTGAATTTGACAGTACTCATGGAAATGTTAGTATTCAGGTAGCGATGGTCATTAAAACATACAGATTTTGAGAAAAATTTAGAACTGGTATAAGGGGCCAGTTGCTCAGCCCTCAATGCTCTGTCTTCTTTATATACAGAGAAGCAAATCATTGGAAGAGCAGCACACCAGAAGATTTTGCAAATTTTCTGGGGAGGGTCAGGGGGATACTGAATTTTCCTAGCTTAAAGGGCTGTCTATTATAATATGACTAATGGCATACATAGCATTGGATTCCTGCAGCTTCTTGCTTTCTCGTAGATATTGAAAAAACCTTTTTCTACCTTTATCTTTGTTTGGCTAACAGACAGCATGCTCAGATGTTACCACTGTTACTCCTACCTTTGTAAGTTCAGGAATGTATACCTCAGCACACTCCTTTTAGGAGTTACTCAAGAGGACCCAGTAGAAACTTCAGACTGTATGGAAGTAGGATACCTGTGTAATTACTGATTTCATAAGTAATTTCACAAATGAGTCATCTGCACGTTGCAGAGTGCAGTGTGCACATGTATTTTCTGGTCAAAACAAAGATGCTGCCTTCATCGCAGTTCAGCACAATTTTGGTAAAAAACTGTCCTACAGGTCCTCATTCTATTTGTGATCTGTACAGTCTGGTGACTACACCTACAAAAATACCAGTGACTCTTAAAGATACCTTCACTGCTAGGGCTCTGGGACCTACCTGCCTTTTTGTTTGTTTTTGCATGCCCAGTTCAATGCCGCCACCATCATTTATCTTCCAATGGGCCTTTATTCCATATTGCACATTTTAGGAACTAGTAATGACTGTAAAGCTGTTGGAGATACTTGAACCTCTGACTCTTGAAACATAAGATTTTTTTTTTTTCTTAGGCAAGTGATGTTCAGGTTCAGAGAGGAGAATGCCTGGATACCACTACTACTCACTGGCTTGTAGCCTTCACTCATTTATTGAATCCCAGTTAGCAAGCATTAAATCACTGTGGTTTTCAGTTACTGTCAAGAGCATCCAGAAACTAAATGAAAACATTTAGTTAGCTCAGATCAGTCATTCGGTGACTTCCCACAAACTACCTAGTCTATCTAAATTAGCCATTTCCAATTATGCATATAGTTAATAGTGTTTTCTGAACTTAATAACAGAAAAGACATGCTCCAGATTGAGGGAGTCACACAGATCTGCATTTTTTGTCCAAGCAGTGCTGTTATAAGTCATGGGCAAAACTTATCAGTTGTGAAATCAGAAGTTTCCTTTGCCAATTTATTGTTATGAATCTGCTTTACAATTAGAAATGTAGTCAGCAATAGCAAAATGAGTGTCTGCACTTACAGCATGCACAGATACGTGCACCTTGGGATTAAATGACTATGCATAAAGAACTGTCACCACACCTTTTACTGCTATGCCCTCACATTTGGCACTCAGTGGGGAAGATTTCAAAAAAGTGTATGCGAAATCTAGAGACAAAAAATATCCATCCAGTTTATCAGTTCTGCCTTTTCTTTTACCTGTTTTTTCCTGCTTTTTCAACGTATTCTCCTCCCATTGAAATCTTATTTCACTTATGCAGGATTTTCCTTCAACTTTCTACAGATTCTTCATAGTCCTAAATTGTTACCAATGTCATCCCTCCTTCCTCTCCTTTCTTCTGTACAGAAAAGTTTACACACCCCAAGAAACTGAAATTTGGCACCAACTTTCCTTCCTTCTGATATGAAGCTAAAACATTCAGATATCTTACCAACATTATTCTCTTTAGAGCAAAATGAGGTCACTGATATCATGACCAACATCAAGCGATGTGGATTTTTTGCTTTCTCCTTAGGAAAGGATATGTGACCTGTGATCTCATTTAAAACCTCTGTTAGCTTAAGAACATCAGGAGTTCAGGAGTAGAATTTCAGTCTTCATAAATCATTGGCAGTCTAAAATCCCATTTTGTCCCATCTGAAGTGTGCTAAATGTAATTGCAGAAACTAAGAAACACACACAGAGACACTAGTAAATCAATCTTAAGAGACCCTTTAAGACATCTTGAACTAATGTCTCTTATGTTTTATATACTGCTGCTCTGTTTGCAACCTTCACTGTGCATAAGAAATCAGACATTTTTAGGGCTATTAAGCACAACATTCTCACAGCAGATCAGCATGAAGTTATTTGGCTGGGGCACAGGTGTTTCTTTAATTATATAACATTTGGAAAATTCACTGCACTCAATGACCTTCAGATCACACTCCTACTTGTGTGGTTTCGTAGGCTCATGTAAAGTAACAACATAAAGACACAGGTTGTCTCTGGACTTAAGTGTTTTCTTATGTTGCCCTTTATTATGTTTTCAGTGTTTCTGGGAGTAACTAGCTGTTCCAGTATTCCTGAACCAACATACATTTAAGGAGCTGGTGACTCTGAGGTAAGAAGGTGTGCTAGCTGTGAACAAGAACAGTTGCGAAATTCAGACCTATTTTATGCCAACTGGTTGAACAACTACAAGACACACAAAAATGCTGCCTGAACAAAGTTATATATTACATCAGCAGCTGAAAGCATAGTGATGGGACAGTTCCCACAGTCTTTTGAACTTGGAGTGCTATGGTAAAGCTTTAGCTGCTTTCCAGTTAAGTATTGAACTGGCAAGTACCCACCCTCAAAATACTCTCCAAGCGGAAGTTATGCTATGATAGTTATGTTCATGTATCTGCAAGTCCTGATCAAATGTCTACAGTGGGCTGGGGAAAACCAAAACTCTAGTCAATTCACAGCTCTATCACTGGTGCTCTTTACATTGATTCATAATGCCATAAACCTAGACAAAATACAGGTTATGAAAATTAATTCAGTACCATTTGCAAAGTCTTAGAAATGTTTTGCAAAACATGTTTCATGAGTGATATATAACATTTCATATAAACCTACCAATAAAAACTCAAAAACTGAGATCACTTAAACACATCTGAAGAAACCAAGCTAAATCCAAAGAGAAACCCACAATACACACACACACACGAAATTTTTTTAAAAAATTGAGATCTTACCAACAGGCTGGCAAAGGTTAGCCATACTCAATGAGATATCCCTTAATGAGTTGCTTAGATAGTTTTATAGGTTCATGTACAACAAGGCAAGATTTGGCAGAATTCAAGAAGCCTTTCTACCCTTCCCTAAGGTGGTATTTTTCTCCTTTTGAACTTCAGCATATATAGTCTAGAAGGCCTGCACTTCAGACACCTCAGGCCAGACAAGGCCAGCTAAGGGATGAAATCAGATACAAAACATCACCATTAGGAGTGTGTAAACCTGACAGTAATGGTGACCCTCGGGAAGAAATCTCAAATTTTAATGAGAACTCACAAGAATGAAAAGGTTCAGGCTACAGATGTCACAAAGTAAACTCTTCCTTCTCAGTTACTAGTTAAAGATCAGCACCAAAAAAGAATTACTGAACCTCAAGTCACGACAGCCTGATATATTCTGGTGCTAAGAGCTGTCCCCCCCAATTTGAAATGACTAGCAAGGATGTTCAATTAAGAGTCTATTTCAATGCCATTATGCAATAACACCAAAACAAATAGAGCATAACAATGAGAGGAAAGATTTGATGAGCAAAAAAGTTACTGAGCCTTCCTGAGGCAGATACAATGTAAAACTGCACCTTAATTGTGAAAGAGGCAGCAGAAACATGCACTAGGAACGTTCCCTCTAATGTTTTGCAATAGACAAAAACACGTAATGTCTTTATTAAACAGCATGAAATCTATTTAACGCTTCTTTGGATGCACTAATTAGGTTTTGTATTATGGGACA
Organism: Caloenas nicobarica; assembly: GCF_036013445.1. Classification (NCBI taxonomy): domain Eukaryota; kingdom Metazoa; phylum Chordata; class Aves; order Columbiformes; family Columbidae; genus Caloenas; species Caloenas nicobarica. The sequence continues at coordinate 24,706,276 of NC_088251.1, read as the reverse complement.
GAGTGATACAGCACTAAGGGCAAAACGCTCCACTTAGTTAAGTTCCATGCTACTCCTGCTCACATAACAAAATATAAGAGAAGTCAGTACATTCTCCAAGAGACAGTAATGAGCTTTTTACTACTACTTCAGTCTCAATATTAAAACGCATACTCTCTTTTTAATATTAAGAACAAAATATTGACTTGCAGGAACGTAACAGTCTGTGGAACCTCTCTTCTCCAGTGTGTTTCCTTTAAAGGACAAACAGTACTTCTGCATACAATTAGGCTTAATTCTGAAAACTGTGAAGTAGACGTTCAATTTTACATCTCCTTGAACTCATTGCATTCCATGACTGCAGATGAGTTAACTCATGCACCTGAGGTTAAGAACTTCCATAACATTTTGAAGCTTGCAGCTCCACTGTCTCCTTCATGAAGTTCTGAGATAGCAACAAAAGGAAATTCAAAGCGTGTTTAAACATTTTTAGTATTTTGTCTGCCAAGTAAGTACAAAGAGGTAATTTCAGAAATGTTGCATCTAACTTATGTTATTTAAATAAATAAATCGTCCTAATACACTGTAACAAACAATGGGCCATTGCTGTGCTGATTTAGGAAATGAGCCAATTGTGTTCTTTATTCAATATACTATAGATTAAATGCAGAACGAAAATACTTTAAAAGGGAGTCTTCAAATAAAGATGAAACACAGCTGGGGAGCTGCAACTTTCACATACTTCATGAAGTTGAGGCAGTTGCCCTGAAGTGGGGGAATACATACTACAACATATACTGCTGCAAACTGTTACAGAAAGGGGGGGGTGGCAGAACTTGCCCAAAATCTCACGGACATTAACAGACTTCTGCATAGGCAGCTGAGGTTCCCTATACACACCCCATCCTCGCTCTCCCCCACCAAAACCTAAACTCAGATAAGCCTCCTCTTTAAGCATTCAATTCCAAAGGAGATTAAATTCTCCTTCAAATATGAACACTTAAATTGCAAGGCCATCAGTACAGCCAATGGTAATATTACAGTAACACATGGTCCTGGTAACTCTTTGCAGGAATGCAAAGATTGTGGCTTCATATTCAGAACCAACTACATTCATTCACAAATATTTATGTTCCTATTATCTCTAAGTACATGTTTCTGCACACAGCTATACTACACAGTAAGAGAACATCTTCAGTTTCCTCAGGTTTTGGATGGGTTGGTTTGGTTTTTTGTTGTTTGAGGTTTCTTTGCTGAAAACAAATCAATGGAGCTATTAGCAAATGAATATTATGAAATCTGAGAAAAGTATGAATACATCATTCTGTGTATATAAAATCAATAAGCTCCTTAATGTCCATCTAAATGTTTATATGTAAGTAAAAAAATACAGTGGTGTCTCAAGACTGATGGTATGGGAAATACAAACAGTACTGCATATTAAGTAATATGGCTTTGAATATTTAGATTTATTTTAGCAGTCCAGACCTTAACCTAGAACTCAATAAAATCCATATTATCTTCTTGTAACCCTTTCCTGACATTCAGGTTTCAAATACCTCCTGAACGTGGTCTGGGTGTTGGACAGGAGCAATAATCCTTTCTGGAAGTGTCACAGTAAGCAAAAACAAGGGGTAGAAGGGCTGACCATGCAAAATCATCCCCCATTCTGATATGTATTTTTATAGGACATGCCCATTTTCCCCTGTTCTGTAAGAAACTGCCAAGGTCTATATGAAGCTCACTCACCCTGTTTCAACTGTATTGCACTAGCTTGCCTGCAGAAAAGGGAGAAAAGGCTGAATGTACACGGCACTTGCTGAAACCAGCCAAAGCCTGGGTGAGAAACATGTAACTGTCCATAATGAGACAAGAACATTGGGTTAAGAATAAGATATGCAAGCCTGGCTTAGAAAGCAAGTGAAATTGTAGTGAAGACAGCTCACAAGACTCATCCTGGCACCACTGGCAGTATAGGTAACAAGCTGGAGCACCAGCAGCTTCTGTTACTTCGCCAGGCATTAATTGGAAGTGAATTTCCCAGAATCTTACTGTGTACCGCTCGAAACAGGATCTCAACTCACTTGTGCTCTGCTGGTGCATCCTGAAGAGATAAATATTCTCCCCTCTCAAGTCCTTTAATTACTAAGAAAAATCATGCCCACTACTAAAGTCCTGTATTTCTCACTTTCCAGGCACATCCCCATTATGGAAACTCCATGTAACTCCATGTAACTCCAGTACTTCATGTAACTCCACCTTGCTTGCCCCCATAGCTTTCTTACAGTACATCCCCAAATTGGGACACCGATCTCCCTGGTGTCCTGCAGCATGTAGCTCTCAGCACCTCCTTGGCTCTCTGTGCTCTGCCCTGAGCTGGAAGAAGGGATCCTGGCACCCTCCAGACTCCTATTCCACATGCTCTTGGGCACAGCACAACAGGCTGGAGAGGTGGGAGCGATGACTGGGCTCTGTATCCGCTCCACACTAAAAGTCCTCATAAGTGCCTCCCTCATGGTGCAGACAAGTGCCACATGGGTGATGCCTTAACCATCTCTGTCTGGACTTGAGTATTTCCACACTTGCAAATCTATGATTAACATGGTGCTAACTGACTTGACAGGTAAGTGCTTCTACACCTGCAATTAAAGCATCATGGACATAATCATGAGCTGTCAGACTCTCAGTCCAGCCTGTGAATAAACACTTTCCAGCATCCACAGCCTCAGTATGGAGAAATTTTTTACGACGAGAGTGGTACAACTCCATAACAGGTTGCCAAGAGAGATGGTAGATGCACCATCCATGGAAGCATTAAGGCCAGGCTGAATGAGGCTCTGAGAAACCCAGTCTGGTTAAAGATGTCCCTGCTCATGGCAGGGGGTTGGACTAGATGACCTTTGAAGGCCCCTTCCAACCCAAACAATTCTAGGATTCTACAAAAGCTACTGGAAGAAAATATTAACTCTCTCCCAAGGCACTCTCTCATTATTCTCAAACTAAATCCAAACCAAAAGACATTGCTAGCTACTAAGAAGAAAAGATTCTAACTTCATGGGAAATTACTTTGATTTCAGCTAACCCAGCATATTGATCTACTCAAGCAGATTTGCCAGAGACTCCTGGAAGGAAGAATTAGAACAAGAAATTTAGTCAAGCGCCACTATAACAACACATACCTCCTTGTCATCACTCCATTCCCTCTCTATATGCACACCAGGTAGGAGAGTTATGCCTGTGCAAGAGGGAGAAGCACACTGGTCTCATCATTAAACTACCATAGAAATGGCAAGAATGAAGACACACAGACTCTGGGAAGAATACAAAATACACCTTATACAGTGTCAAAATTCTACAGTCCAACAGGGCACTAAGCAAACACCTTCACCTGAACATCTCAGTTATAGCAACAGATGCAAGAGGAGAGAAAAATGACATTGTTCATAACAAAAAAAGAAGCTCTTGTAAACAGAAACCATCCTTCCTGACAAGAACTGTTACAGGAACAGAGTAGCTCATCGATGTGTGTGTTTCTTTTACTGAATCCCAAATTGTATCTCATGACCCATCTGCACCTGTAACATGAACCTCATTGAAAAGTCATTTCATTAATAAAAGGTCTTTTAAAATCAGGTTTATTTTGCTTTTATGTATTATAAAATATATCTATTATAAAACATTATAATATAACATATTGTGAATATTTTATATTTATAATATAAAAAGTACAGACGGCTGTGCTGGTTTGACTGAAATCGAGTTAATTTTTCTTCGTACACTTGGAAACTTTTCTTATTAGTAGCTAGAACAACTTTTGGTTTGGATTTACCGTGAGAATAATGAGATAACATGTTAGGTTTCCCATACTTTGACTAAGAAGAGCAAACTTATTTCTTTCAGTAGCTAGGCTACCTTTCAGGAGCTGGTATGAAAAGAATGTAAGAACTCACTGATATCTTGGCTGTTGTCAAGGAGACCAAGGACTTTTAATCTGTCCAGCCACTGGTGCAAAATAGCAGCTGGGAGAGAGAATAACAGAACAGCACCCAGACTGCACTCCCATTTTGTCAATGAACTAATCCCTACCATTAGTGTCATGCTCAGTATATAACTGGAGTTGGCTTTTCCAGCTAGTCAGTTCAGTTCAGGAGTTTGATTCCATTCTGCTCCATTTGGAGTTATGCGAGAATTTGGCCTTTTGCAGTTAGCTTTTGGCCTGTTTGCCTTTTTGCGCTTTTGCTGGGATCAGCTGTTTGAGACCAGGGAGTCCTGCTTTCTGAGACCAGCTGTTAGGCACCAACAGAATTCATGAGAAATTGCACTGATTATCACTTATTTTATATATTAGTAGTAGTAGTATACTGTTATTTTAGTTGTCTTATTAAACTGTTCTTATTTCAACCCACAAGTCTCTCCCTTCCTCTTTGGTTTTCTCCCACATCCCACGTTGGTGGTGAGTGGCTACTATGGTCCTAGTTGCAAGTTGGGGTTAAACCACGACAATGGTTAAACCACAAGCACTGATCACTATTTCAAGAACAATTTTTATTATTAAACTCTTTTTGGAACTTTCCTTATTCTTATCAACTCATCCAAATTGGCCTGAGTGAAAGTAGATCTTTTTTTCTCATCATGTTAACACTGCTCTATAACTGTTTTAGCAGTTACACCTTTAAGGTATCACCTCTGCTACTTCAAAGCATCATGAGTCAAAAACTTGATCTGCTGACTGAAAGCTTTTATTTTCATGAAATAACCTTTCCAAGAGTAGATGCATGTGTCAGGTAGTTTTCTGTTTCAGAACTTGATTTTTCACCTAAATTAAAGTACTGGAAATGTAATTGCATCACACTTTTTTTTTTTCTCCCCTCTAAGGATTAGAAAAAGAAAAAAAGTACTTGGAACACCAGTGAAAAAGCAGGGCAGAGAAGAGATGTGACCTTTCTAGTGAGGTGGGATTTGCTGATGATTAGTCTGTCCCCTTCAGTATTCAACTATGGGCAATAATCTTTCCTCTCTGCTGTAACACAGTCTCTGTTCTTCATCCCACCAAAGTGCCTTTGGGAAGGCAGCAGTTCTGATATTGTCAGTTCATGTTCAGTTTAGTGCTCCCCATTAAACCTCAGCTTCTTAAGTCATATGGTAACAAGGAATTACTTGCTTTTACTAGAAATGCTTTAGGACTAGGCTTTTTAGGACTGTGATCTGAAAGTTCCAGTAACCCACTAACCAAATAAAAGAAACTCCAAGTGCACTGTTTTTAAGTCTTAGTGATTCGAAGCCACAATTTTTAAGAGTCTGACTAAAATGTTTTGAACATCGCTGTTAGCGAACTCTTTTGTCAACCCTGATATAACCTGCCCCCTGCACCAGTCTGTAGTTCTCTTAGCTAAAAAGAAGCAGTATTATCAAAATGGTAAATACAGAGCAGTAATACAATCATACTAAACTTTTAAATATCCAGCTAAATTAAGTGGTGCAAACAAGTAAATGAAAAAGTCTGGAATGTTTTCTTAGATTACTTCATTTACTCCTATCCCTATTCCCAAACAACAAATAGGAACATTTCAAAAAAATATAGTTTAAATCACAGATATTTGATACCGTTCCAAAGACTTACACTTCGTAGTAATTACTGTGCATTATTTAAACTGATACAATTTAAGCACCTGTTTATCTAAACAGCAGCTTTTAAGAAAGGATCTCAAAATATCTGCCTCAATCTTCTAAGCGACTGCGCTGGATTGCTGCACAGGAAAGATATAGCACAGAGAGCTTTTATTCTGCTCCTGCAGAAGCTGTCAGAACATAAGTATTTTCTATGTTGTTTCTCTAGCATATGTTCCTCTAGGAACCTTAAATCAATTGTTAACTGACAGAGCACCATAAAATTCTACCTTACCCCCTCTTCCTCCTGCTATTAGAAAGCTGTGGTAGAAGAGGGAAAGATCCTGCTGCCCTGAACATTGACCCCAGCTACTTCACATCAACAAGTGCTCCCATAAAAGGAATTCTCCACTGGCCCTTTACAGCAAGGAGTCAACATTTTTTTAACAGCTAGAGTTATTGAGGAAGGAAGGCCTTTGTTTTAACTGATTAAACAACCTAACAGGGACACGATATGAAGTTATCCAGTATGTATCTCTACCAATTTTCCACTCAAAATCTCTTTTCCCATCTCCTATATAAGCATATAAATTATTTCACTTGCCTTTTTAACTTTAGCATACCTGGAACAGACTACAAAAGAGCAATGTATTTTCATGTCACTGGAAGACACAATAAAGAAATTTGCATCCAACTTACAATGGTAGAGGAATATTGCATCATGTTTTGCCCAGTCTGTTTTGAAGGTGAATTGACTGAGGAGACAAACTATGAGAAGTGGGTGGAAAAAAGCCCCAAAGCCAGAACATGAAAGATACCCCCAGTACCCCAAAACAAGAAGAAAGAAGAAAGATTCAACTTGCCAGAAAAAAATTACTCCTGTTGGATAGAGAAACTCAATTAACTAATACATAACAAAGGCACACTTGCCTAATTGAAATATGTGTTCCATCTCCAGTTCTAGCCAAGCAGCTAAAGAGATAAATCAATGGCTCAGACTAAGGGTGCGCATACATGGTTAGGAGATTTCACTCAATCCCAAACTCATTCCAGCATTCACACTAACACACTAAATTTGTGCTAACATTTGACATCTTAATATGTACCAAGTCATCCACACACTGTCACATGCAACACATCAAAGTAGAGACAGTTACTGACTGCTGAGAGGCAGCAGTTGCCTTCAATCACCTTGTAGCTAGATGGGTGAAGCTAACGGTTAAGCATGGAACTTGATGTCCACATTTCGTAAAGCTTGTGGTTAGTATCACATCTAGAGTCCTGATCTACTTTCTCCACTGGAATCCTTCACGCATGCTGGACTTCAGCCAACACGTGCACCAAAAGTTTACATATTCTTACAAGGGATTCTGAGGCTTCACTGGGTTGCTTTTCTAAAGGTATCCTGAAAGGAGAGAGCACAGCAGTGCTGGCTCCAAGAAATACCAGAAATGACACAGCAACAACAACATCAAAGCCTCCATAAAAGAGGGGCAGGCTATGAGGTATAAAATTAGCCCATAATCTGTCCTGCAGAACACGTCTTTTCATACTGAAGAACCAACAGATCCTGTTAGTTTGACAGCTGTGACCAAAGGCAGCCTGAACTCGTCAAGCATGTTAGTACAAATACTGTTGAACAAGTGGACACAACTCACAAACACTTGCACAAACTACTGGTCTGTTCAAACCTGAGCATCTCCCCACTCTTTTGAACACAGAAATGCCTGTATATCCACCCACTCCCTTGAATATGGAATACTTTGGAGACTATACAAATGACTCATGACAGCAAGTACCACAACCAGGCATGAGGGTTTGCAAGATGCATCTTCCATGTTACACATGCAAATTTAACTCTATCCACACGTACATTAGGCCACAACCCAATTACAGAGAGTACATTATTTCTCAAATAATAAAATACATTCTAGTATTTCTTCCCTGAGCCACAATAGTTTGGGGCTTTTTTTGCTTTGTTTTTAAGTCTCACCCTATATTCTCATACACACTAACAACAGCAAGCATGGCTTGGCCAAGAAGAATTTCTGGTATCCATGAGCTTAAATACTGGTCTAGAAATGGAACAGGCTGCTTCTTTATTTAAAACATAAATTTTTTTAGTGTCTACAGGAAAAAATCACAGATACATAAATTTATGTTTTAAACCAAGTATAAAACATACTGTGGTGGTTTCCAGCACTATCCATCCTGCATGATTTATTCATAAACAGTGTAAGACCAGATAATCCATAACACTGCAAACAAATGTGGTCTGGTTTCATTCACATCTTCCATGCAAACAGATGCTTATCATATTTTTCTCAAAATAAAACAGATGTTCCACTGTTGAAATCCTGGGGATATAGGTTAAAAAAATTGCCATTTGCAGTAGGTAATAGTTTGAATATTTAGTAGCATTATGTGAAACTCTATGTTTTTAATCAAAAACAAGACTGTAAAATTAACCATTGCTATCACCCATCAGTTATGTTTTACTCTTGGCCTACATCTCCAACAGCATAATCATTATTTCAACGACAATTATGAAAGTATTAGGAAATATCAAAAAGTACCATCAAAAATAAAAACTTAAGATTTGCAATTAGGTGTTTAATGCAGAGGTTTTAGAGCAATGACCCAAAGCAGCAATGAAAAAACTTCATTTCACAGTTTTTATAAAGGTGGCCAAATCATTAAACAAACAATTAGTGCTTGCAGCTCTTTTAAGCTCTCTCAGGGACATGGACTTGAACACAGTCCAGAAAAAGTGACTGAAAATCATTCCTCACTTTTACGGTAGCCTTTGCAAACCCCGTTTAATAAAATCACATCATTCCAGTTTTGTTCTGAGCAAGCACTTTGTACTAATTTACCAGTTTGAGCTGGATAAAGGCCTTGAAATAAAGAGAAAAGAAGTAATTGTCCTTTGAGACAGCAAAGGCTTTCTAACGTGACCATGGTAGATGAAGATGACCTGACAGAGAAAAGGGGAAAAAGCATTTCCTCGATACAGCATCCCATAACTCTAACAACAAGAAAGGGGAAAAAAGCAAGTGCTATTGTAGCAGTAACACTGTGGGTAAGCCTTAAGGACCAGGCATGAAACGTTAGTATCTAAGGCAACTATTTTCCTCATGCACATTACATATAAAGATAATTATACAGAAGTATTTCGGTTGTTTCTAGCAAAGCTATAAAGCACAGAGGATATCACACTTTCCAAATCAGCAAAAATTATGTATTTACCAATACCAACAGAAATAGCAAATATTGTGCAAATATTGAAGTGCCAAGTTTGTTTGGATTCCTCACAGGAGAGGAAGAGACTTGAGCTGAAATACAGATGGGTACGAACAGAACACAATCATAGAAAGTTACCTACAAGACCTTTATATTGAAACACCTCCCCACCCAAAACTGCCTCTGCTCTTTTCATGTCCCCAAATCCAATAGCAAAAACTATTGTGGCAGTCATTATGGATACTAATGACTAGAATGTAACTGATGCTGAAGTGACAACACACAGGTTAGATCTTATTCCTACAGTACAAAAAACCACCTCTGTCTGCTAAATGAAAGAATGAAAAAACTACAGCATCACAAAAGGTAGCATTAGCAATAAGGTATGGACACTGCAGTAAGAATATGTAGCGGAATAATCATGAGGGTCTATGGGAGCCCTCAGCTGCATGAATATAGCTTTTAGTTATTAGTGAGCACATTAAAATTAATCTTATCAGCCCTAGCATCTATGCTTCACTGTAAGTATATGAATTGTGCAATATTATTCATACAATTATAATCAACTGTATAATTTGCTTTGGTTTTCAGGATCCAAGCCTACATACAATCTTTAAACTCCAAATCAACTTTGTATAAAAGAGACAGCTAAAATACACATAAAAATATCAAAATAGTAACATTCACTCAGATTTTAAAAATCACCTTCTTGGCACTACAAAACTTTGACCAGTTTCAGATACCCAGAAGAGAAGGAGCAAAAACTGTAGAACAGGCGGGGAAGGTGGAACCACGAACTCAGCTAAATATGGAAAGGACTTAATGGAATAAGCAGACATAATAACACACTGACTCAGTTCTTCAATCAACTGACTAGCAGATAATTGATATTAAAAGTTGATATACAGTGTTCAGTATTCTTAGCTTTTTGAATAGCTGAAACAGCAAGATCCTGAAGGCAATGGCCCAAGCTGAAAGCATCTCCAGCAGATACTAGAAATTAGAGCATTAAAAATCAACAGGTTTGGAAGTAAGCAAAGCAATTTTTCAAAACTGTGTATAATGAGTACTACACAAAGTTACATCACAATCATGGAAACATTATATAAATAACAATGAGAAATCTCGCTATTTAAAACAAAACAAGAAGACTTTATAAAATAAGGAAGGCATTGATTGAAAAAGGCTAAATAAAACTAGCTGTGATGATCCAGTTTACTGTGAAAATGAAATAAGTGGAATCCTAATAGCAAAGTTATATGCAAAACTTGCTTAAACAGACAAAAATGCTACTTTGATCCAAGTTCTTTTATGATCCATCTATGAATGATATAGGAAAAGAAGCATAAAGCTTGAGACAGCAGTATGTATATTTAGTATAAGAACCAGGAAATTACACAATATACACCAGAAACTTGTCCACAGTTAGAACTTTTAGACTCTTAAATTTACTTTCAGATGTAAAAACTTTAGGATGCCTAAATTAGCTCAGCCCATCAAGATCTGTGTGCCTTCATATTTCTAGTGACTTAATCCAAGTTGCAGATTTTTGACTAGAAATTGTGCACCTTAAAGTCTTAAAAATCAGGAAACTATAGAACTGAGAGTTACACACAGATATTGTCATTTTCTCTCTTTCTGACTAAATGCATAAAGCTCTTGGAATGCAAAGAAAACAGAAGTCAATTCTAAATGAGGTCTTCTGGAGTTCTACACTTCATTCTGTGTGTGAATATTTCACATAAATAGTGAATACACAAATATTAGAAGAGGAAAAAAAGAAAGTAAACTCATATATACAAATTAATGCTCCCTGCCTGAAATTTTAATACCAATTTGTGTGCTCAGGTCAATCAATTTTGTACATATTGGTCAAAAGATACCACACTATTTATCTGATAATACTGTACATCATCTGAATACTGAGTTATCTCCAGCTACTTCACAAGCTTTTTCTTTATTTTATTAACATCTTAAATACTATTTAATATTAATATTTAAATAAACATTTAATTAAGTAGTTAAATAATATTTAACAGTAATAATCTATTAAGTAAATATTTGCTACTATTTTTTTTTGTTACTGAGAGGTAATAGTAATCTCTACACACTGTATAGAGAAGAAAGTGAGTAGCTACTAAGTTTTGTTACTAGTGTCCATGTATATCATATTCTTAAGTACAAACCAAGAATTAATTCATTTAAAGTAACAAATACAGATGTGATAAAATCTCATTACTACTCAGTCTAAAAAAGCTATAGTCTGTTTTGTTTAGAATTTCTGAAAAAAGTAATAAAATTATTAGCATGTGTCAGAAAATAATCTCTGTGCAGGAGATGACATAAATTTGCCCTTCAAGTTGAGAAAGCCTATACATAGCTGTGATTTTAAGTGAATAGACTTCACTGTACTTGAATCTATCTATTGCAGAGCATTCTAAGATCTTTCATGTCTAAATGAAATTACAGAGAAAAAGTTTCATTTGAAAAACTATAATTGGGTATATGCAAAAAGCAGAAAATTATTAATAAATATTATTTTTAACATAGCTCTTCCTACTTGCAAAATTAAATGATAGGGCTTTTTAAGATTAAAAAAATGAAATATTAACATCTTTTTAAAAATAATTGTGTAGGGAACTCCTTATTCTGTTTATTTTCAAAAAAACCCAAAACATAAATTGCACTCTCCTAGACTTTAAAGCTGTTCTGGTTCATAAGAAAAGCTCACTTTGCAACACCTCACTTTTGAAATATTTGGCTGAAAGTCAAAGGAATGCCTGGCCTAACGCTTTATATTAGATAGAATACAGACGTTTACTGTGTGGCAAATAGTGAAGACTGTAGGAAGAAGTCTTTTGCCTCAACTCTCAAGATGTGATCTTTTTGGATTTCAGTAAAGCCTTTGATACTGTCTCTCAAAGTATCCTCCTGGACAAGTTGTCCAGCATACAGCTGCACAAACACACAGTGCAGTGGGTAAGCAATTGGCTGAGGGGCTGGGCTCCAAGTGTTCTAGTAAATGGGGTTGTTGGGCTGGCGACCCATCGCTAGTGGGCTTCTGCAGGGATCTATCTTCGGGCCAGCACCCTTCTTTGTCTTTATAAGTGACTTGGACACAGGACGTGAGGAAATGTTAAGTAAGTTTGCTGATGAGACTAAATTGGGAGGAGCTATCGACACTCTCAAGGGCAGAGAGGCCCTGCAGAGGGATCAGGAAAAATTAGAGAACTGTGCAATCACCAACCATATGAAGTTCAACAAGGGCAAGTGCTGGATTTTGCACCTGGGACACAGCAACTCTGGCTGTAGATACAGACTGGGGGATGAGATGCTGGAAAGCAGCTCTGCAGAGAGGGGTCTGGGGGTTCTGGTCGACAGCAAGTTGAACGTGAGCCAACAGTGTGCCCTGGCAGGCAAGAGGGCAACCGTGTCCTGGGTGCATCAAGCACAGCATTGCCAGCTGGGCAAGGGAAGTGACTGTCCCGCTCTGCTCTGCACTGGTGCGGCCTCACCTGGAGCACTGTGTGCAGTTCTGGGTGCCACAGTAAAAAAAATAAAAAAAAAAAAAAATTTAAAAAAAAAAAAAAAAATATATATATATAAAATATAAATACAGCAACTGAAGAGTGTCCAGAAGAGGGTTATGATGTTGGTGAAGGGTTTGGATGGGAAGCCATATGAGGAGCAGCTAAAGTCACTTGGTTTGTTCAGCCTAGAGAAGAGGAGACTAAGGGGAGACCTCATTGTGGTCTACAGCTTCCTTGCAAGGGGAGGAGGAAGGGTAGGAGCCGATCTCTTCTCTTTAGTGATCAATGACAGAACCTGAGGGAATGACAGGAAAACATGCCAGGGAGGTTTAGGTTAGATATTAGGAAAAAGTTCTTCACCCAGAGGTTAGGCTCTGCTGCATCCGGCCTCCCAGTGAAATACTGAGGACAAGCTGGAACACAAGGGAGTTTAGCTTCTGCTTAATTAACCTTCTTGATGCAACAGACACAAGAGAAAACTTTTTCGTGATGAGAACAATCAGCCATTATCTCCCCAAGGAAGTGGTGGATTCCCCAACATTGGACACTTTTAAGATTGAGCTGGACAGAGTACTGGGCCATCTTGTCTAGACCGTGCTTTTGCCAAGAAAGTTTGGACCAGGTGATCCTTGAGATCCCTTCCAACCTGATATTCTATATCTTAAATCGAGTTCAATATAAATTACAATGATAGTTTTAAGAATGATAAAAGCTCTCTTACAGTTTCAGATATACACTAAAATTTTTAAGAAAGAATCGAAGCCATGACATTAGTATCTGAAGACAAACTTTCCAAAGTTCAGGGGTGAGCATGTTCATATGCAACTCAACAAAAAGAACAGGAGTATTTGCAAAAACCCAGTTCTCCATTTCAAGCAATTCAAAATATTGGAAAAATTAAGTCAATCTTCACTTTGAACAATTGAAGTGGTTTTTGTCACTTCACCCCATAGGCAGCAGCATTATCTAGGTTCTTTACAATATAAGCGTCCATGGAGATTTACCATGAGAATGCTAGAGAAAGTACCTGACCTGTTCTGTATTATATATGTACTGATATTGTGTACCACTTACACAGTACTTTCCAAGGAGGGTAACCAGCTCCATTTTAATGCAGTTTTTATATATAATGTATCACAGAAATAACTTCATGTAACTTATTTGTTTAATTCAGCCTATTCCTGTATACAACCAATTTTAAATTACTGTTTCTTAATTCCTAATTTTTCTATTTTTTCAATACATTTTGCTGACCAGATGCTAATATTGGGTCATGAAAGATTCTTTCGCACCATATGCATATAATACACTTAGCCTTTGTTATAAAATTGGTCTTATGATAAACGTTTCACCCAAATTTTATAACCTTGCCAAGAAATGGTCAAAGCACATGTACCTGTTATAATTCTGATATTATTTTTTTAAAGAGATACACAGGCAAAAGAATCTTATGCAATCTGATTCCACTCTAACATTTATTCCGAGTTTAAGTTTTGTGTAATAGCCTGAGGAATTGCTTTCTTAACTCTCCAGTAATAAAGAATCAAGAAACAGATATTTTTTTCAATTTCTTTCCATTACATTTTATGTCCACATTTAGATGTATCTGGCGAAATCTGAACACTGACACCAATGTGAGAGTCCCCAAGGATTCACAAATATAATTTCCATGCCACTCTGAGAACCGAGAAAAAATGGAAAATGTGAGCTGTTACAAATTTGTGCTAATCTCCTCCTGCCATAACCTAAAATGATCGTCAGCAGCCAGGTAATCTTCCAGTATTCGATAGCGTTAAGAAGAGCTTGTCTATCTGAGCCTCAGTGGCTGCTAGGAATACCAAAATCTCCTAACATACTTGCACAAGCAACTGCAGTGTAGAATTCCTGATCCCAGCAAGCATTTTTTCAATGTTATACTGAAGGTCAGTGACACAAGACCAGTAATCTCCAGTAAGCTTACTTTACTCTTCCACTTGTGTATCGTAAAATATCAGTTATTATATATGCACAAATTAAATCAAACCTCATCCAATTCTCAGCAGGACATGAGGGAAAAAAATGTTTAAGACTATAACGGCATTTTTCATTGGTCCCATTTTCCAATGCACTATACATGCTAAGTCTTATTGGAAGTTGACAGGATTTTAGTTTCCTGTGAAAATAAGGTGCTTAAGAAATTTCAGATATATTAAATACAAAAGTAATCACTGTGATATCACTATTTTAAACTCTGAATTTCAGGATTCCAGCTATATTGCTATGATTTCTAAAAGCTTAACCTTATTCACCTCTGAAGCTGGATGGCCCTGATCATGCAAGATTAAAGACAGTCTCCAGTGGCACGCGGAGCAATGTTTCAGAAAAGAGAGATTAAAAAAAATTTTAAAAAAAAAAAAAAAGAAAGTGTTGAAGTAACGGCAGGCAGCATGGTCATCAGACTAAAGTGACTTCAAGACAGAATGAGGACAAAGGAGTTGAGAAGGGCACCAACAGCAAAAGAATCAGAAAGATTCATATAACCAAAGAGAAATATCGATAACTATGAGGACCATCTAATTCTTCCTATATGAAAGCCAGTACTACTAATCTTCTTGGCTGTAACTTCCCAAAAAGCATATACAAGATCACAATCACTAAATCAACATTTTTCTTAAGCACAGAAACATTGAAAGCCATGGAAGTCCTGGGTCAGGCAAATCTCTCCCTAAGTTGCTGAAGTAATCAGTGCTCTGAAATAAATAAAATGATTGCATTAACTCTTGACTCCACATTTTATAAAGGACTGTCGTCTTTGGCTAAGGATGCTATTCTTCTATCAGCCGAGACTAATTAGGAATAAATGCTAAATAATAAAATAGACCTCTCAAATGTCCAAAATTTTATTGGATGCTAGGATTTTACTTAGGTAAAAACTAATAAAAGTTGATGTTAATATGTAGGTTTAGTCAATATTTGTGATGAACCTGAATTAGATAATAGAAATCTCTAAATACCTTTTAACAATACCTAAAACTATTGTTTGCTTTACAGCCACAGCAATAGAATAGCCTCTCATTTTCCAGAACGACCTCTCAGGTATTTCATATATGTTTAATAAAGAAATGTTCATTTCAGGTCTCTCATGTGAGGCTTTTAACTTCACTTAAAAGAGTAAAAAAAGACTCAGAGATTAGGACATACGTCTCAATGGCAAAAGCAGGACTAGAACTCATTAAGAGTCATTTAGCATTAATCACAGATCACATTTCTTGTACTCAAAGCCAGTTCCTAACATGAGAGTGTAGTACACGAGACTGGACTTTAGAATTCTTTTAACGCATTTTATTCTTCTGTAGTGCTACCCTGATTTTCCAAGCTTGCTATCACAGCTTAAAATAAATAAATAAATAAAAAGCTGCTTCTTGCTTGAATTGCCCTGTCTGTAATAGAGTCCCATCACTAGTTATTGAGACAACGGTCTTCAAGTTGTCACCAAGATCATGTAGCCTTTTCTTTCCAGTAAACAATCTTGTTGAAAAATAGAGCTTCCTAGCCTTAGGCTGCTGAAAATAGGTCCCAAAAAACCTGTGCTCCATTGCTACCGAAACAAACTGTCAAAAAAGGTAGTTTCCTTTAAAATCCTGGATGACAGCAGTCTACACAGACGTTCATCTGAATGCACAACGACTTAGTTGAAACACAAGAATCGAAATAGTCCATGAGACATCAGACCCATTAGCTACCTACAGTTAACGAATGTTTGTCATGCTCTGACTGGTTCTGTGAAGAGCCGTGTCTGTATCCCAGGCAGGTGGAGCACAGGAGAGCGTGTGGCACAGAGGCTGGAGCATCAGCCCTTGAGTGATACAACTTTCCTTTGAGAGGTATGTCAGGTCATTTTAAGCCTCTCTTTCCTTTTCTGAATTCTGGATGATAATTCTGGCTCATCTCCCCCCTTCCTATAGGTCCTTTCAGTGTGCTGTCTCAGATCGAGTTTCCTAGTTGAAGACATTTATTAATATAATTCTTTGTCAAGGTAGTCATCTGTCAGTAGCTAGAGAACAGTAAGCAATGTCAGGTTTTTTTTGTGGCTAATGGAAAATCCTTTGCTTCTTTGGTTTTAATATTTCTTTACAAAGCAGAGATGAATAATAATAAGGCAACACTATTTTCCATTTATGACAGGTAGAAAAGACTATAAATTTAAGTCTTCTTGTCCAAGACAGATATTTTATGAAGAAGTGAAAACAACTAAGGAAGAAATCACCTTTGCAGTGAGTTGTTCTGTTAGGTTAGCAAGCTTTTGTTTTTACCTCTTCTGCTTAAATATTAATACCTTTTTACACTTGTATTATGAGTAAATACATGGAATTGATCATGACATTTCATTTCAAAATTTAAATTCCAAATACAGTTTCCCAGACACTCCATTTGCTCAGAATTCTAATTTTCTACAAATTTCCAATAGCAAGTAAAGACACAGTGTCAAAAAACACTGCGTTATCTCGGAGGTGAATTACAAGACCTGAGATGTGTTGCCACATTATGTTCTTTCTCTGTTTATACAACATCAGATGCAGACGGATCGCTCTCATCTTTACCAGAAAGCTTAAGGTGGTTATCCTATAGCAAAGAGGATCAACTGCAATATACCTAGCTGTACAGTATATCACAATCAATATTATGGGACTGAATACTGTCTAAGAAAACTATTCACCACACAGAATCACAGAATCACAGAATCACAGAATGTTAGGCATTGGAAGGGACCTCGAAAGATCATCTAGTCCAATCCCCCTGCCAGAGCAGGAACCCCTAGGTGAGGTTACACAGGAAGGCGTCCAGGCGGGTTTTGAATGTCTCCAGAGAAGGAGAATCCACAAATATTATGGAATCCACAAATTATGGAATCCACAAATATTATGGAAATGAAAAAATAGGGCAAGAAGGTAAATAAAGGACCACAAAATGTTACTTTTTGGACATCCAAAATATGCAAACAAAAAACATTCACACCCTCTAAATTAGCTTGCAAGAGCCTAGCTAGTTAGAAAGAGAGAAATCATGAAAAATATCATCCAACTCACATTACTGACTTTAAAGGAATTAATATTCGTTAGTTTGAATTTAGCACCAGAAAACTAACTCAAAGTTATTTACTGCACTGTTTCCATGCATGTATGAACACAACTGAAGTTACATTTGAATTTCTTGGTCAAATTCTGCTCTGTCCTGGAGACTGACCCTTTTCCAACACTGAAATGATGCTTCCTCTCCATTTCCACTTATAAACTAACACCTTCAGATTTCTCTAGCAAAGCTTATTCATACTTTCTCTGTTTCTCAAATCCCTTTTAAACAACTAAACATTATACATTTAAAAAATATTCTGTTTAAGTTTTCTGTCACATTCAGAATTTCAGCTACCTTCAGGAACTGGTGGCACTGTATTTTTTACTCTAGTATAAACCAGCACTGAATTTTATCATGCCTTGGATTTTTTTTTTCCCCACATAAAATCAACTGAATATGCACTAGTGTTTTGTTGAATAATTTGGTATTTTCATTGGTGTAAAGAATAACAAAAAGTATCATAAATCAAATGAGGAAACAGTGATTGTTGATACATACTTCTAACTATCATTCCAAAATATTGCACTTTATTGTTCTGGTCTGAAAGAGCCCTGTATTGTAAGATATTACCACATAAAATAAGATTTCTTTCTTCTGATTCCCGCTTGCAATTTATCTACCTAAAACATGCAACTTAAAGTCATGTTCATCCTTTTGTTATGCTTATTTGCACTATCCTCAAGTATTGATAAATGAAACAAAACCCACAATCCTCATAAACTAAGACAACCCTGCTGGTTTACTGTATTTGATTAGCAGCAATTTTGTTCAAATCTCTAGGTTTAAGGAAGAAACAGGCTGGATCTAAGTTGCTATTTTTGCAAACGACATCAGCTTTGCGGAGAAACACTCTCCTCCTACTCTCACAAACCTGCCACTTCTGCTTTGACTATCAGAATACTTTATCACCCACCTTTGATTTAATATAGAAGCTACATGCACTCAGACGTCAAAATGTCTTTGTACTTGTGCTTTATTCTGCTGTGCTGGAGGTTGGGTCAGAAACCCTAAGACTTCTAGCTGGAGCAAGCTTTTTAATCTTCATGTGCCAGAGCACAGAATCACTCTCCTCTTTGGGGCCGTTGCTGCTAGTCAGAAAATAATTGAGATGGAGTGGTTTAGAAGGTCCATAGTGAGTATAACAGGGCACATGCTGACGAAACAATAATTTGAAGTTTCAGGTGAAGTTTTGAAGCTTAAATGCAGCACTTTCACAAGTCACTTTTGCAAACATTCTTCCTCATAGTCATAGTTACAACAGAACTCCACTGAAGAGATAACAGCTGTACCGCATAAACTGCAGGGATTTTCTGTATACATATTATGGTGCTATTATGATATACCAGTTGGTTCTATCCCACTAAAAACAGAACAAACCAACCCCCAACATTATTCCTGTAACGTAACTAACCTTCTGCAAAAGGTCCATGGTACAGGACTCATGCTGTAATTCCTAGTTTGCACTGACACAGAGCTGACATGTTATATGCTTCAAAACAAAATTACCAGAAGAAATGCCAGTCAACATCAAATCTAGAGAAATTATTTCTAGACCGTAAAGTATTTTGAGAACTCTAAACAAAAAGAGTCTTACAAATGAAAATTATTATCTGCCTATATAAGGACCCTAACACGGGCCCTTGAAAACATTGAAAGAAGTTGGGAAGTTGCAAATATTTTGTTCTACAAGTTAAAATTGTGTAATAATAAGAAGCCCTCCGGATTTGTCAGATGTGTACCTAAGAAAAATGTTACATTAAAACATTCCTATATTACATATAAATATTTTCTAATTATTTGTTTGTAAACATCAGCAGGACAGATTCACCTCCATGATCAGACCAAACACACACCGAACAGCCATGTATTTCTATTGTAATACTTATTCTCATGAGCTTCTCCAACTCACCTTGATGAGCAGAAGCTCTTAATGGTTGGAGTTGGTATGAACAGATATATTGCTCTCACTATGATACAGATAGACAGAATGTCTTTTCTTATATGACTCTTCATATGACATACTCCCCAGCGCCTCTTTCCAGGATTGCATGCAAAGACAAAAAAAAAAAAACTTGGAGCATATTTTTGTGGCCAGTCACAGGCTCATACTTTTCAGCTTTTAAAATATTCATCAGCTCAAGGTCTGGTTTCAGCTGGCTGCCACTTAAAGCAGTTTTGTGGGCTCTTCATATCTCTTTGACTGAAAGAATACTATTATCAAAAAACTTGACAAATAATGCAAACACATGAGCAAGATCTGGATAATGTTATGGTTGGCAGGCCACCAGACCTTACAGTTATAACATATGTTTTCATTAAACCAGATATTCACACAATCCATTTTCTGATGAGTAACTACTCCAGCAGGTATCAAAGACAATCTGAAAAACTGACTAAAAACTAAGATTTTTAAAGGTAGCAATAGAATAGGAACATTTGTGTTCTATTTCCTTCTAAACTACAGAAGTACTTGGGAAGTGAGGAACAAAGAACTCATGGAGGGACACTAAACACCAATAAAAATAACTTAAACTGAAATTTATCTGTTTTTTAACACAGTTAAATACTTCAATAATAACACTTAGGCTCATAAAGAAAATAATTCTGAATTCCAGTAGTTTCTACACAGCGATACCTTGATTGACAAAATATGTCAGAGCCACCAAAAATGCTCATGGTCAATGGTTGAATTCTAATGCTTAGTCAGACAAAAAGATTGTGACTGGCCCTTTGTGAAGTTGACACAGCTGAAGAAATCTACAAGTCATCTTTGATAAAACCTACAATTTTCCTGCAGATACTTTTAGTTGGTCAGTCCAGTATGACCTTTTCAGCAGCTGTTTTTTGCATATATTAAGAATTGGCCAGCAGGGAATATTTAAGTGAAAGACATACTCAAAAAATAAAAATGCAGATACACACTTGGCAGCCAACGTCCTCTTGTTGAAGAAAGAATTGTTCAAGTGTCTTGTCCTGTGGATGTCATTCTGTGGTTCAGATAGCTTAACTACCAGTAAAATATCACACTACTTTCAATGTTTTTGGAAATCATCCTTTTGGTAACATCCATAAGAAATTTTAAAATACAAATGATGATGCAATTAGCAAAACTTAGAGGAAGAAATAAATATGGAAATGTACATAAATTACCCAGCTAGTCTTTACTCCATTCACCTTCACCATCATCATGTAGAAGTCATTCAGTTTTGCAAGGTCTCCATTGTCTTCTAGCAGAGATACTTAAAAGATATCTCTAGGTGGAACACTGTTGGACCATAAAGATAATTTCTCTTTAATATTAAATAACTGTAAAGCAGACTTCCTGTCACCATCTTGAAAACTACAGATATTTCTGCATGTTACTCTAATTCCTGAAATGTGAAAGGCAGTGGCATTAAGGTTGGGATTACAAAGCAAAGTGATTTGTAAGTAAATTCATTGTATCTCAAAAAGACAAAAAAGATGGCTGAGACATTTTGTCCCTAGACTCGCCCATGACTAGGCCAAGAGTATTTGATTAATTTTTATACAGTTGCTTTTTCAAAATACAAATTAAAAGTGACCTTTGAGTTATGCTAGATTTAATGAAAGAGTGCATTCTTTCCCTAGTACTAAAAAGCAGAAAGGAAAACAGATGGGTACAAAGAAAACATTGGTAAGCCACCAATCACTTTTAATTCTGCTACAAACTAATTAAATTAAAGACTAAACCCAAGGCAGGCTGCAAGTGCAAGGTAAAAGCAGCAGAAAGGATTGGAAGAAAGAGCTGTTTCACTAAGGAAAAACAGATAAATATATTCATAATTTAAGATGGTACGGTATTTACTTGCACAGAAAGATATACGCTGCTAGAGACAAAGCGAGGCAGAGTCTCATTATACACTTCCTCAAAATGAAGAGAGGGCAGGAAGAAAAAACGGCTTGAAGGGCATTCTCACTTTCTGTCCCAGTACAACAAACGTATCCAGCCTCATGGCACAATCTTTGTCCACTTCTGGGAAGTGGGCGAATGCGTAGTATGATTGCATTACACCAATGTCTCACCTCTTCCTTCTTCTGCCTGGGCACAGAAAACCGCCTAGGTTTCAGCAGCGTGGGAAGAACCTGTCAGAGACTGATTTACAAACAAAAGAGATCTTTGTCCGATACACTAGTAACAGATGGTTTCAGTTCTGATAAAAAAGCAAAAAGGAGATAAAAATTCACTTTGTAACAAATAAGTAATACTAAATTAGTACCATGCATTAGCAACAAAATAAAAGTTAAATACATAAGAAACTGGCTGAAATGCCAGTCATCAGTGTGTTGTCATCATCATCATCTAAGGGTGTTCAACGGGGGCTGATGAAGGACCGGCCCTATCCATAAAATATGACACTGTATAACACAAAGTAGAGCATCTGAAAAAACTTTAGGGAACATGGTGGGCAAGCAATTCAACAGAAAGTCCTAACACGATGTTAAAGCAAGATGGGTGAAAGTAATTGCTTTTACTTTCAGGCTTAAAGAGATAGAGGAAATTAACAGAGGAACAGAGTGTGGAAAATTATTTTACTTCTGTTCATTCATGAGATTAGATTAGTAAAAATGGTTCTGATGACCATATTTTTTAAAGCACATTGAAAAATTAGAAAAGGTGATGAGAAGAGCCACAATCCATACTTAAAGATTGGAGAAAATACCTCACAGTGAGGGGTTTCAACAGTACAATGTTTTTTAGCCTATAAAAAAAATGACTGGGAGGCTATTTCATTACACTGCATAACTACACTACACAAGGACAAAATACTAAATATTAAACAGCTAATATTCGGTATTAATATTACAAAAGTAGCTCCCAAGGCTGAAAGTGGAAGCCAGACAAAATTAGACACATTTTTACCATATAGTGATTAACAATTTGAAGAGACCGTCAAGTAAATCAATGGAGTCTACATTTTTTAGTCAAGCCAGTGCTTTTGTGGAAGACAGGCAAACACAACTTACTGTGTTCAGTTAAGGGACAATTATGTGAAATGCAAGGTCTGTGAGGTACAGAACACCAAGCCAGTCTGAATACCTTTGGACTGCATGAATCTGTAAAAACGTGGAAAACAATGGGCTTATCTGATTAAATATTAGGAAAGAAAAAAAAATCATGAAAGAACCATCTCCTCTGGACAGAAACAAGGCACTAAATTATCTCATATAGCTAGAAATGTCATATAATTGTAAGCAAATGGAAATGCTTAGGCTACATCAATCATTGCTGTTGCTATTGCTGCAAATAGAATTATTGTCATGCAAGCATGTATATATATATATATATACACATCAACACATACAAAAATAGGCTGTAGCTGGAATATTATTCAAGCTCCTCATCATTGTCAAACATTTTGACTCAGAGAAAATGGAACAAGTATCCAAAGTTCCAGCTACAAGCTTACAAAACCAGAAAGTAAATTTGTAACCTACCCTCCAAACAGGCATACACAGAAAGCACTGTTAATTGATATGAAAGCTGAGTCCCAATTAAAGGCCTAAACAGTGTGAGAAAAGAGCACACATTACGCATGTATGTTGAATATATTTGCATAGATCTAGACAGTCTGGGATCATAAGGTAATAAGCCTAATAAAAGCAACAGTAGAGGATGATATAGATCCATTCCTTTCAAAGGTATGTAGAAAGCTGAACTAGCAAAACATCCATTGAAATCTAAAAAGCACAGTACTTTTTTCTTTTTTAAAAAAATTTCTTTTTCTTCTTACTTTTTCTTTCATATATATAATGCTGTTCTTCATACCAGAGTTGATTACAAGATAAGCACTGATTATTCTGTTTTCTCAAATAAGCATCTTGATGTGTACAGAGCGACAGACATCAGCACTGATCTTCTCAGCTTGCCTGTAACTGGACCCTGAGACAAGCCAGTCTACACCTGCTTGTCCACAGGATGCACCTCTGGTTCTTCTCCCCAGAATCCACTAACACCACTTATTAGCTGACTCCTTCCCTGAGAAGTGTGTTTGTACTGCCTTCTGGTTCTCATTATTATATTCATTTCAATGCGGTTCCTGAAGTCTGATACCTCAGTACTTGAGAGGTCCTGCATGTGCCACCGAACAATGATTCAACATGACATTGTGACAGAAAACAGGGAGAAGGGATAGAAATAAAAGAACAAAGGATCAAAACAACTGCATTTGGCTCTCTGTGTGGGGTGTGCCTATCAACACCAATAACTGTTAACAGCGAGTCAGATGTCACATTGATAGAGGAGTCAGATCACTCACATCAGTCTTCCATTTTACTGGAAGGTATCAGTCTTCTTCCCTTATCTAAAAGGACATATAAAAATATAATAGGCTATTAACTCTTCTTTTTGCATTGCTATATAAGTTAGTTTTGCTAAGTTCTTCATTCCCTTCCAGTTCCTTAGAGATCCCTGTGCACTTTGAACACTTGAAGACTTTCAGTGCTACAAAGGCTTTGTTCTACCACCACAACAGTGAAAGCAACTAATGTACTTGTTAATGTTGTGGCTGACTTAACAGTATAGGGATTTCACTTGAGAAAACCTATGTCAAGAGACACCAACTTCAAGTACGAAGTATGAATTTTGCTTGGTTTACCAACAGTTGTATTCCTAATGCTATATATATATATACACATAACATGACAAAGAGAAGCAGCGGTCAGTTTATCTAAGAGAACTCAAGAGGTTGAGACTTGTGCTCTTGACTGCCACTACCAAACATCATGGTAATACAGATATTGAATACTTGTAAGCTTTTGGGATTCTGTTTTCTTACTCAAATATCCATTTTAGTTTGGAACAGAGAATATAACTTTTCATAGACACCACAGAATGACAGGGTGTGTATTGCACAGAGCATGACTGTTCAAAAAATCATTAGCAGTGAATATGAGTTTGCAAACAAACTTGACTCCACATCTTTACAATTACATGATAGATCAAAAATGTGTTCAGGAGGATGTGTAAAAGAACTTGATTTTTTTCACTTTTCATTCAAATACTTCATTCCCTTTTATTATTATTTATGCTTATAGAATGGTCCTTATGGGAGACAATCCTCCAAAGATGCAGTGGCTAATTTTAGTGAATAAATTATTGTTTTACTACGTATAGACAAAAATCATCTGATAAGCTCCTTCTCCATCAGAGCTGCTATATCTCAGTCAATTTCCTAACTGGGAAGATTTAAAGACTTCTGAAACCAGTTCTTCAGAAAAGATGTGCTTCTATTAGGATTTTCCACTCACTAAAAGCACTGTCAAGCTTCTTTGCTCATCAGCCTTCCAGAACCTACATCCGTATTTCATTATATAGCACTTGCCAGTAAATACTATTTTGGGCTAGTTTTGTGCGCTTTTTTTAAATGTATATAAGAAAGGTCTGCTACATATATAAATCATTAGGAATTATTAACTAAACGATTGCATAAATAATCTATTTTAAGATATATTGCAGATACTTCCAAGATAACGTGCAACAAAATGAGAAAAGTCTCACAGAGAGAAAGAAATATACCATGTTTCAAACATAATTTCTAAGCTGTTTAAATATGAAACAAAACCTTGTCAAGCTACAAGTTTCCAGCTGTTATGATATCATAAGATAAATCCACAGCTACAAAACAGCTTGGTGAGAAAAAAAAATATTTGCTTTTACAGAGTATGGAAATATAAATGTTTCAAGCACTGCAACTGTCCAAACAAATTAGTACAAGCAAAAATAGTTGAATTCAGTACGGTTTGATTTTGTACCAGCTTCATAGCACTTGTTATAATTACTTAAAGCTGTAGGCAAAATGTGATTGAAAGCTTAAAATGATGCATTTAATGTTAACGTAAAACGATGTGATAAAAGTATACAGGTGGTCTCAGTGTCCAGCATTTTGTTGTATTTTATTAACTGGAATAATAATTTATTTCCCTAATTAAGCAATAATGAAGCTGGATAACTGGGCTCTGAAAGCCTCCTATGTGTTCATGTTTAAATTCCAAACCAGAGCTAAAATGAAAAAGGAGTTTCTTTCCTCTGTGACTTTGAAAAGAATAGAGTGGTGATTAACAGCAATATTTTTTTTAATGAAACACAACCTTTCATCCCTATCATCTTCTGACCATCCTCGCTTGTACGCAGCTCTCTGACAAGTAGAATAATAACGGTCATACATCACTGCCCCGAAAGTCCAATCATCTAAATCTTCACTCGCTGCAGCCTCTGAGACTCAATTACTTTATTGACATGCAATCTTCATAAGGGGAGAAATATTGTGCATGTAAGGTCACTTGGTTATGAAGACATATTATCATATTATCTGCATGAGGGTTGCAGGGCTAAGACCTGACAGAGCTAATTATAATGGTACATGATAGAGAGCTCAGTACACATTATTTGCTTGGCTGAAACTAAAGGTGAGGTAAGACCATGACATCATGGTTTCAAAAGAAAATAATTCCTTTTCCCTTAAAGGCTATTAATTTTATTGTTTAATGTTTTGCATTGTTTATATTCATGCACTCCACATAAGCAGCAAACAGTGAGAATTTCTGAACTCAATTCTGTTTCCATTTGGAAGTACTTTACTCTTCAAGAAACCAAAGGCCAATCCATAATAATGCAGTCCTTTCCACTTGAGACTTAAATCACATTTTCCCTGTCCTCCCATCACCCCCCAAAAGTGTATCTATACACATACAGAAAACAAAAGATAGTCCAAAATTTAAACACAGCTAATACATACTGCCACAATATTTTCTACGTATCCAAACCCATGTAAGCCTCCAGTGAAATGCTGAGCCAAGTACATCAGAACAGTGTTTCAAGCCTCTTACTTTGCAAAATTCATTTTCGTCTTGCGTTTCTCTATAGTAACTTCCTTTCCACGACATACCACCCTACTCTCCATAATGCCTACTAATACTCCATCGCCTGGCACTTGCACACAGGCCATTTCTGCTCTAGAATGACTGGTACAAATGCAACTCCTAATCCTTTCCTCATCATTAATTTACATTAAAAGAGAGAACAGTCAAAAAATAATGCATCTGTTGTGTCTTTAGACAAACAATTGATATAAATTACTAAACTACTACACAGACTGAAGAGCAGAATAGCAGGCTTCTTGGGGGTTTTGTTGTTGGTCTTTTGGGTCTTTGAGGGGTTTTTTCTTTTTTTTTTTTTTTCCCCTTTTTTTTTTGTTTCTTTTTGTTGTTGTTGTGGGTGGGTTTTTTTGGGGGGGTGTTCTTTTGGTGGTTTGTTTTGTTTTGTTTTGTTTTTCTTTCAAAGTAGCTTAGACATTTATGTTTTATTTTATTTTTTTAACTTTTTCAGGTGGGAAACACAAACTTCTCTCTTACAATTGTTCCAGAATTGCAATATATGATACTAGTGACCTAGAGTAAATGATATTGTATACTTGTGACGGAGGGCATCTTTCATTTTGTGAAAACTCTAATCAGTATGACATGATGATTCTGTGGCAAATCATGCTGTACAAGGATCATCATTATCCTTGTTTGAAGGTAGAGTACGGAAGCCATCCCACCAAACAGATCCCAACTCCAAATAACATCTTTGCTCTCAACAAGTCTTTGCACCACTGTTTGACTATTCAACACAGGCACAGACATGTAACTTCAGTGACATTGCCAGACCTCACATCTAGGTGGTTTCAGTTATCTAATTTAATTAAACTGTTCTCCTGTCAAAAAAAAGTTACTCATAATAACATATTTACAGGCTACCTTTTTTTTTTTTTTTGTCCCTTGCGGAGGTGATGGGGGGAGGGCAAGAAAGAGCTAAAACAAGACATAAAAGTTCACTGCACCAGTAAGTGCACTCCTAGAAATATATTTTCTTTTTTCCAAAAGTAGCAAAATTTACAAACTATAACGTGTCAGATATTATGCCATCCTTTCAGCAACAGCTTAGCCTGCCCATATATTTTTATAAGTTTACATCTTGCTAACTATGCCTACTGTGTTTTGCTTCTGAAAGAATCCCATCTGAGGTTGGGTAGCATATAGAAAGCTTATATGATTTTGTATTTAAGACCTCCCGCAGTGTGATATTTCAAAAGAATTTGATTCAAGCGTTCAGCAAAGGGAAATAAAGTTCTTGGAAGATGACTGCAGATAGAAATAGGAAGATGTTAGGCCTTGCTTCTCTTCAGGAGTAACGTTCATGGTTAAAAGCATCTTTTGCTGAAGTTACATTCCAGCAGCAAAAAGGAGACAGTGAAGTAATCAAGACCTGGGGTGGGGGCGGGGGGATGACCACACCCTAGAATAGTATAGTAATAACTGACAGCCTGGCAGCTATTCAGCTGATGAGAAACCACTCAGGTAGTGAGCCATTAAAACAGGAAAGAGAAGCAAAACATCTTGTGTGACAGCTGTAAAATTCTGCCTCTTAAAGTGAGTTGTTAATTTAAAACTTTGCACTGCCCTGCAAGCTTCCAGTAACTGAGATATAACTGAGATGGAGTGACCCTGACATGCATGCAGGGAAAACAGGGCCACCAAAACTAAGCCAAAGCAGAGAGACCAAAAATCAGATCATGAACAAGCGAGCTACACATGTAATTTCTTAAGCAACTATGTGAATACTCAATTTATGGGAATATGAAGGAAAAGGTCACCCCCTTGGGCATCAAACACTTTTTATCAAGGAAATGGAACAAGAACTAAGGGATAACAAATGTTAATGTCATGCCCAAAACCACAAAACATTTTTATTGCCAAAATTGCTTTGAAACTAACAGGGCCAGGCACATGATATCAGCTCAATATATTTCAGAGATACGGATTGCAAGGCACCTAATTCAATAAACAAAATGTGAGGTACACATGGCTAGGTGTTTTCTACCTAGTGGTAATTAATGTGGACAACATGACATTGATAATATCAGCCATAGAAGAGATGAAACTGGGACACTCTCCAGAAAACACAATAAAATAAATTAAAAAAAAAAAACCCTACAATTAAGAGCAGTAGCCAAAAGGGGAAATGAGATCCCCATATTGTGCATCCAATCTTGAAGACAAAGAACCAGAAAAAAGGGCATGACTTGAAAGACAAGTAAATGAACAGGGAACTGTTATAGTAAAACTGTTATAGTAAAATAATAACACTTACATTGGATAATATAAAATACTATTAGTGAATGAAATATTCAAGTATTGAATACTGAATGAACATGTAACAAAGGTTCTTCATCATGTTCTGGTAAAACGAATAACCTTTGGAAGGAAGTTTGGAAGTTGGCAAGAACATGTCAACAAGAAAAACTGGGAATGCTGTTTAGGTATAGGAAGGATTAGCCTACACCAGTTATTAAAAAAAAACCCCAAAAAAACAAAAAAAACCCAACAAAACCCCACAAAAACAACAAAAAACAAACAAACAAAAACAACAAAAAAACAAAAAAACACAACAAAAACAAAAAAACCCAACAAAACACAAACCAAAAAGACACATTACAAGTTTAACCTACGGTGGGGGAAAAGAAGTAAATAAATAATCCCTTGTTTAGCTGAACACACAGAGATAGTGTACAAAACACTGATGTGTTTTCAAAATATAGTTAGAGAATATTGGATACTCTCTCAACTTCCCCTTAAAGAGAAGATTAGTGGAAAAAAATAAAACAACTAATTATCAGCTACTTCTATGCGGGATGCAAAATTTGGTGAAAGCAAAATTCATCATCTCATATGAGACTTTTCTGTAACATTGGCTACCAAGTGATGGTCAGCACACCGTAAGTACAGAACAAACAATTTACTGGCACTGTAGGGAAAAAAAAAAATTTGGCCTTTTGCTCTCCTTTTCAATACTAAAAGAAAAATAAGAGATGAATAAGGCACAGGTTATTTTTTCAATACATTTCCTAAAATTTATCTTCTGTAAAATTAATTGCTGTGTGACCAGGATATAGTACTGAAGGCCAAGCAAACCTTTTGACACAAAACTCCATTGGCAACAAAATGGAGACTTAGTGGCACTAGAATGGTTTTTGCATCAGTGTGACTTAAATTTGGTAAAAGGAGGGAGACAAGCTAAAATAAATTTTGAAAAAGCCCCAAAGTTTTGTATCACTATTTTTTAAACTATTTTCAATATTGATTTAAAGCAGTTTTGAAATTTCCCAGGTTGTTCAATTATTTTTAATTGCAAATGAATTGAAAAGGTACTACATTACTTTATTGACACATTACTGAGTTGCAAAGAGAGAAATGTGTCTATAAAATAGATTTCTAGTCCAGTTGAGACTCATAGACCAAAGAGAATGAAGACTTGAGGGAACAAAATTACAATTTCCATGTGGCACTGTTCCAGCATACCTTAATGTATGGTCTACCCCACATTCCTTATCTACTCCATCTCACACACACACAGAGATATACTAAAACCACCATTGTGGAGAACACACAGTTTCCAATAAGAGTTATTATTTGTTGAAAATAAGTTTTCAGCCAAATCTTATCTAAAACTTGCCTGCCAGCTGAACATATCTCTGGAAATGCAGACTTCCAAAGAGAAAAATGACTAACACAGCATGGGAGGAAGGGGGAACTAAGGGTATCTGACATGTTGCTGTTGAAGGCCCGACAATGGCACAAAGCTGTTGTCTGAATTACAACTTAAATCTCAATTCTTTTACTAGAAAGAAGAAAAAGTGGTATGTTAATCAGTAATGCCAATCGCAGCTTATCAAGAAAGTATTGCAAATAAATAAAACTGAAGATTTTATTAATTTTGTTAATACTAAGAACAGTAACAAATGAATTTTTGCCATCCCCGCTCTGTGGAAACACAGGCCAATTTTCTAATCAACAAGGTCAATAGCAAAACTCTTCATTGACTTCCAAGACAGCATATTCCAACTCAAAAGCACCTTAGAGGGAAAATCTAAGCTTTGAGATATGATGATTACTTCAAATAGTTTCAGCAGTTTGTATTTTTGGAACCCTTCTGGCAACGACTCCTCCCTTTAAACCATTTCCCAAGTCGCAGTTTGTTAGAAAGACTGCTAAACGAGGATATAATGTTTTGGAAAAAGGGTAGGGAAACCAAAAGCCATAAGAAATAAATAACAAACAGAAACATTTTTTTTAGTGACTTATAGTCTGTTAAAAAATTGTCCAGCAAATATTGTCAGCCTTTTAGGATTTGGACTCTAATGATCCCTGTTGTCACGGCTTCAGGGGTCCACGTGCCTATTTCATGAATTTGCCTTACACAAGCTAATAGGAAACTGTAATAAAATTCAAATTAAGGTATGGCAAAATAAAGAAAGTGATCTTAACAATGAATAACCAAATAGTATAAAAGAAAATATTAGGAATGAAACCAACAATACCCCCTTGTGCCAAAATCTGGAGATGTAGATTGATCCCAAATTGCTCCTCAGACTGCTATAAAATACACCTATTTACACTGTCACAGACTGATCACAAGAAATTCAAAGTCAAATCTAAGCAGGAGGAGAGACCAAGAGAAGCATAATCATACTGTTCCACATCCACATAAAACAACTTTTCTATATAAATTTAAAGCTTGAATGAACAGGTATCACAAAAAATTATGCATAAGTCGCATATGCAAGCCCAAAGACTGACACACAGAATTATTGCTGCAGTTTAAAGGAAGTGCCATAGGAATTTAGCTGCGTCTTCCCTACCTATCCAGCCTCCAGTTGCAAAAACATAATTATATGTTCTCCTTTTCAATATATCAGATTAACAGAAACAAATATATGGTTATGCGTTTCCCCTTTTTTGAACCATCCACCAATATTCCCTTTGCCCACAGAGTCAGGAGTATTCCAGTGAAATCCAATTTTTAAATAAATAACACATGAGACTGTAAACTAAATCTACCAGCTCGATTTTTTTATTTTGTAATTTATTGAGTTCCATCATTAATCAGATGGGTTTTTATAAGGATGAACAAAGGAAAAGCTGAGGCTTTTGGCTGTTCTGATCACCTTCTTAAATTACTGGCTTTGCAAAGACAGAAAAAACATAAGCGCTAAGTTTAACCACATAATCACATACCTTTTTTTTTTTCTTTTTCATTTTTTTCATTTTTATCCTTTTTTTCTTTCTCTTCCCGCCCCCCCCCACCCCCCCGGTTCAAATCAATCCATTACCAGGCAAATTTACAGTATTTTGGAGTCAGCTGTTACATCTGACCTCTGGAATTCATTAATCTGAATCTTCTTGAAGTGACATTGCTTGTCTAAACTCATCAGCCAATCAAATTCTTAAACTGAAGTGAGCTGTCCTCTCAAATTAAAATGCTACTTTACCCCGATTTTTCCATACAAAAGTCGCATTGTGCATTTCCATCAGACCACCTTCATTTTCAGGAACTTTATCACAATCCAAGTAATTATCCCTTAATCTTCCAAAGGGCGAGGGGGCATGTAATCAAAATTCTCTTTGACAAATTGACACAATTTGAATGAATGACAAAGTAGGTGAGAATGTTTCTATTATGTTCTAAGATGTCTTCATTTTAAACTAGATGGGAAACAGTAAAGAACTCATGCCAATTTCAGAAACCTCAGGAATCGTTCTCCCTGCAGCTCCTTCCTTTCTTCCCTTATTCCCAGTCATGCTCACATATTCAACTTCAGTGCAATAAATCTTGTCCTTTTTAAGGAAAAGTGCTACAAAACTCTCTCTTTGATGGAGATCTTACTGTAAGCATGACAGACCTACACTCTGGTCCCTTCCCAACAAAATTTCTTCAGTATAGTTAGCCCAGCCCAAACAAAACTCTTCAGAAAAGTGAGATCCCAACTCTCCATCCAGTCTGCCAGAAAACTGTGCTAAAGTCTCACTTCAGTAGGATGAAAGCATGTGCTCATGTATCACTTCTGAAGAGATATTTTCCTGTATAGAGAGCTTACACTTATGAATCTTATTTTGGGCACAGCTAGAGGAGTGCCCAATTCATAAGGAGCAACAGCTGATTCTTCAAAAGGACCAGTTGAATAATGTCTGTCCATTTAATTTGTTTATCCACCTCTTCACTTGGTGGTGACCAGAATGAGTCTAAGACTCGTAAGATCAGTACATTTCTAAACAACAATCCTAGACTACATATTTCTGCATAAAGGTAATGGCAGAGAAAAGGCTGAAAAGGCATTTAAAGTATGTTTCGTCAAAACCACAAACTAATCCATCTTCTTGCCATGGAACTGGAGGAGAGAAATGGAAGGGAGTTTAGTATAACCACCTACAGCTGAAGAGAAATCCCACTGCAAATATTACAGACCTGGCTGAGCAATGTGGATACGGGCTTCCTAGGCTTTCACTTTGCTCTACTGAGAGCCAAATAGCCCAGTAGGTAGGAATGGGGCACTTAAAAAGGTGCATCGAAAAGTGAAAGTAAAAGACAGTTTTGAAGACAGGATAAAAACTGCTTGCCTAAATTACATGTACCAAACTGTTAGAGAATCCTGAAGTGCTCGAAGCTGTAAAGATAATACCAAACACTAGGGCCAAGTAGCAATAAGAAGCATCAGTAAATAAGTGTCAAAGAAACTGGATTATAAAATTAAACAGGTATATATATTTTAATGTCTGCTAAATGTTTCTTTCAGGAAACATTAGGCACTAATAAAAACCAGTGCCTTCAGGCTTCTGTAGCACTGGATATATCAAAGTGGGTTTTTACTAACAATTTGGGGAGTTTATGCCTCTGGGTGCTACTGCTGTGATTGCAAAATGGAATAATCTGATGCTATGTGATTTCTTGAATCATTAGTTTTCCATCTCTTCTAACTTATTTTCCATCTTTCTTTTATTTATACACACACATACTGATACAAGCTGCCACAAAGGAATAATGAAGAGACCCTTGGAAACAAAATATTACTTGATACTTTCGTAAAATGTATTAAATATATATACACCCAACATGATTATCTAATGAGATGTTCCTGATTAATATTTGCATGCCAAATTCACCTCTAATATATATTGCAGGAGGCATCACTGCATCCTTGCTCTGCTACACTATCATCACAAGATAAGAATGTATTATGCACAACTTTGTCTGACTTCTAAATACTGTAACACAAATCCCTATATCAGTTACTGAAATCAGCAAACATCACAAGTTTTTAAAACTACATAGAGAGCTATGACATTGCACAAAACAGGGCCTTAAATTACTAAAATTAGCATTAAGATTCTGTCATTCTTTTCTATATGAAAGACTTTTCTGTAAAAAACTTCACACAACTCCTCCTGTTAAAGAACAAATGTCAGAAAGGAAACACAAGGATTAAATGAGTAAAGGAGGTGGAGTGTACACTTTAAAGACTTTTCAGTACTGTGCTCCATAGTACTCCATCCTGACTCAACAACACATAAAATTTTCAAATTATTCTTGACAGGAAGTGGTCATGTAAAAAAAATGAGAAATTTCTGCCTCTTTTTTTATTTGTGAATGTGCAATTAAGACCTTTGTCCTAAGAATAAAATGTTCTAAATATCATCTAAAAGAAATATCTGCTACTGAACCAGAACTGATAGCCAAGAAGTAGCCTGTGAGACTTAACACACGTAAGCTGCATCGAAATATCAATAAAATAACTTTTCTACTTCTGACTTATCAGCAGTGGAAAGTTTTTAGATAAAGCAGTCTTTTCTCTATCTTGTTTCGTAATCTGACAGACAGATAAAACTTGGAAAAAAACCCCCACGCATCAGAAATTTATCAACACATTTCTTATTTTCTTTGAATAAGAAATTTTTGCTATTAAGCAGAAAATAATTTGTTTTCCATTCCTCAGTTCTCAAAACACATTTAATTATATACCACTGATACACACAGAAGAAGAATGCCTGTCTTCTTTTTTTGGGGGGGAGGGGGTGGAATCATCAAATCCTTCTGCCTCTTCTGATTCAAAACAAATTTCATCCTTAAATATTAAGGTTGGAATAAAGCTTTGACTTAAAGGTATGCAGTCAGCTATAGGAATGTATTGTCGTTTCTTCCATATTTGTTCCAAAACAAGGAATGTGTACATTTCTGATCCAGCAACAGATTTTACATACAGTCCAACTTTACTCCCCGAGACCACAGGATTTATAAGAAGGCTTAAGCAGTTTGGAGAGCTATGAAGTAATTTTGATTAAGAACAGATTTAATTTCAGTCAACTGTGTACAATACAGAATATATGTGCAATTTTTCAATCTCCTAGACTACTTAAGACTCAGTTCATGTGACAAATTTCTGGTGAAATCAGAAAAAAAAAAAAATAGCAGGCTTGAGGGAACAAATGATTTTGAAGGCTGTGGCTGCAACTAGACCAATATTATCAAAAAGAGATGGTGAAATAAAAAGAAACATTTAATAACTCGAAATTCAAGATTCTAATGAGAGGTAAAAACATGATTTTTTTTTTTTAAATTTAAACTACTCTTGAAAGAGACCAAGAGCAATACGCTTAGAACAAACAAACTCAGACTTGAATGCAGTCAAACCTTGCATTGCAAAAGCTTCGAACTGAGAAAGAACTGAAAAATGCAAGAGTGAGCAGGACAAATCCCATGGACTTCAGGCTACATTAAAAATAAAGCATGAGACAATAAGCGGCAAGGCTACTGCTCGGGTGTTTTAGGCCTAAAACATATCAATGACATTTTATATCATCAGTGGTACCCAAGACTGGAAATGTTGAATAAAGAGTGACAACTGCAGAATGTATCAACGTGCTGTTGCTTTTACTTTCTAAGCCTAGGTGATGGCCGGTAAAAGAGGTGTTTGGTACTCCCCTTTCATACTGCCAGATGACCTTTTGCAATATAATACACATCCATTAATCTAATCTAATACCTCTACCATGTCCCTTTTATTTTACTTTTTGTAGAAATAATATTGTTTTTAATTAAAACACACGGTCTTGACTTTAAAGACAAACAAGGCAAAAAATCAAAAGAAAAATCCAATATCACCCCTAAAGACACTAAAAATTTGCCTGCTGCCAGATTATTTTCACTATCTGTCAGATGCCATTTATCAAGATTCTGTAAATCCAATTGTTGGATATAAAAAGTAAAGTACAATACCCTTAAGGCCACGCACAGCTCATTTAGACATCAGCTGGGACTTCATACTTCCTTTCCTTAATTTCTAGTCTAGGATCATCCTAGACAAAGAGCCATTCGAGCCAACAGTCCCATTTCCACTGTGAAGTGTGTCTGAGAGATATTGCAAGGTTGCTAAGCTGTATTATATATCAGAGTATTAAGAACACCAGAATTAGAATAGAAAACTAGGAAACAATGAATCAGGTAAAATTAAGGGCAGTGGGAAGAGCAGGAAGAAACAATCAGGTTTGGTCTTTCACTTAAATGTCACCATTGCCTGTTGCAGCAGTAGTGTGGTTGCAGATGTGACTGTAAGGATCTAGGCAACAGATCATTTGTAGCAAGAGGTAATAGCTTTTCGTAGAGGAACTAATGTAGAGAAAAAGAGACAGACAAGCTTTTGGGCACATATGCCCTTCTTCAGGTTTGCTTTTCCTCCCAGACCTTATCTATTTTATTCATTCTTGTCAGGTGATCAAACAGGTAAGTTTTGTAGTCTGACAACAGACTTGAAGAAGGGCACATCTGTCCAAAAAGTTCAAACATTTCCTTCTTCTACATGAGTTGCTCTAACGAAAGGTACTACCTGTCACTGTAAACCTTGCCTCAGTTCCTTTTCACATCCTACATAAACTCCGAAAATTCCTTCAAGTAATTCAGATGCAAGGGAAGAAATACCTGCTTCTCCTCTTGTCTCTGCATTGTTTAGTCATTCAAAGACCAGAATCCAAGGTGCCAAAATGTTGTAGGAAAAGATACTCTCATGATACTTCCACTTTGACAAGCCTCAAGAAGTATTAGAAATCTCATGGGAAACAGTAGTTTCCAAACTGATTTACAACTCAGGGTCAAATAAGCATTCTCATCTTTGTTAGCAATAAGTTCCAAAACAGACAAACAGCTGAAGATTCTTCTAACTTCAGTAGGAAAATAGAGAAGAGTCTAGTCTTTCATTTGTCTCCACAGTGCCTTACAATGCTTAGTCTATATCATAATTGATAATTACTTAAAATTTGAATATATTTTGAATGAAAGCATTTCGAAGCTGGCCTAATATTACACATTTAGTCTTTGGTAGGAGCAAAAATTCCAAACTTGCATCTTGCAATTGCCCCTCTAAAGAGTCATTTATTGTCCATGCTGTTTATCAGCGTGTGTCTGAAACAAATGCCGCTTCAATGCAAAGCAACATGAGGTCACATCATAATTGGAATGCAATCCATATAACTGGTTATGACTTGGTTTCCTTTCTAAAATGACAATCTATGCCACACATCTGCTATTATATTAATGTTTTCTGCATTACTGAAAAGCGAGGAAAAAAAAAAAGCCTTTTCAGTGAACAGCTGATATAGTTGTCTTTAACTAAAAGATCGTGTGAGCCAACCAAGACTCAAACAGTTCACCTTTAAAATACCAAACCATCTGGCTGGCTGTCCCATGATAAATCTCAATGATGAATGTTTTTGCTTTGATGTTACAAAGGAACCAAAGACCTGCTCAGTTTTGGCACAGCTGAAAACACACTGGCAGCAGTAGAATAGAACTCAGATGTCCAAAATATAAAACTAAATCATTTTGACCTGCAGGGCGCAGTACATTTAGAACAAATCTGATTGCAAAAAAAGAAAAAATAAAAAGGTTTGGACTCATCAGAATTTCTCTCCAGAGAGACATTAAAAAAAAAAAAAAAAAAATCCTTGTTGCATTTTAGCAGATACATAGCTTCAGATCAGCTTGATGTGCAACTAAAGGTATTGAGTTTTCTGAAGAAGCTTTTGGAGCTTTCTTTTTTTTGTAATTTTGTTTTGGGGTTGGGTTTTTTTAATTTGTTTGTTTTGTTGCTGTTGTTGGTTTGTTTGTTTTAATCTCTACAATTCCATCTTCATCCAGACAAAGCAGAATACTTGAAATAGGCATGA
The DNA here is from genome assembly GCF_036013445.1 of Caloenas nicobarica. Classification (NCBI taxonomy): domain Eukaryota; kingdom Metazoa; phylum Chordata; class Aves; order Columbiformes; family Columbidae; genus Caloenas; species Caloenas nicobarica. Next base: position 24,668,753 of record NC_088251.1, on the reverse strand, counting down.
TAGAAATTATTACAACCTATGATAAATCAATTCATATTTTGTCAGTGTGTCATTATTATTAAGGATAGATTAGACTTGAAAATCTGACGGGTTATGGCAAAGATAATAATAAAAGCAGCTCTAAATTTATGAAGATAAAAAGTCACAAACTTTACCATGTCTGAGCATAAAACTTCTATCCTTACCCAAAGGTACAAAGCTAAGTTTCAGTATAAAATTTGTATTAATTTTCTTATGTCGATGTTCCTAATATAGAAAACGGCAAATACTGAGGCTTCTATTCACTCCAATCAATGATACCTAAAAATATCAAATGCACCTCAACCAAGCAGAAGGCACTTTTAATTAAATTTTTTTAAACAAAAAAAATAAAATAAAAAGAAAAATTTTCTGGACATACTCCAAAGTTTGATAAACTTCAGCAAATGTGAATAAAATTGTTAATCTTTCAATATTTTCACCAACATTTATTTTATTGCTATATATTGAAAAAGATATTCCTGTTCCTTTTCATTGTTTAGCCAAACAAGATCAGAACTATAAATAATGTCTCAAAAATTCTCTCAGTAATGTCTCAGGCATTTAAGTGGTCAGCTCGGAATTCCCTCTTCCCTACCTATTGACCTCTGCTGGATAAAGTCCATTTCAATATAAGGTTCTGTAACTGAATTCAGAAGGCTTTTCTCCAGGTAATGACATTGCAGCTTTTCCCAGTACTCTGCTCCTGCACTCGATTTCTTTCCATTTCCTCATTGTACATACCACAGACAATCATCCCAGTGATAATTCTGTCTCCTTTCACTAGACCATTGCAGAATCTTTTTCTGGCCAGTGATACACCCTACTTTCACCTTCCTTCACGAGTTTTCTCTGGTAGGCCCTGCATTTCTTTTTTACTTCCCCATCTGTTTCTGGATATTAATTTTGTTTTTCTCATTCCATTCTACTGCTCAGCTATTCATAATAGTTCTGAAAGATGTGGATCATTCTTCTATGTCCTTGCTTATATAAACAGTACTTAATTACTCACAAATGCATCGCCTCCTATCCAACCAATGCTCCTCCTGTTGCTTAGCAAAGACATAAATTATCTTTTATTTAACTCTTCTTTTTGTGCAAAGGCAATTTTTTTACACATCTCACCATTTTCATTACCATATATTGAACTCCTGACAGTTTACAGGTATCTTTCAAGCAAGTTACTACAACATTCAGACCGCTAGGAGGCAGTTATGGAGAGTAATACAGGGGCTACACATGTTCAGTCCCCAACTCATTTGCCTTTATTTTCCAGTCCTATCGTATCATAAACTTCTAATGTTCTATTCACTCTCATATATAGCAGTGGGTGCCATAGAACATACTTTCTAGGTTTGTCTCTATGGATCTATTTAAACCATTCACTTTCTCCTTGCATTACTTTCAGGAGTAATTCTATTTTTAGCCTGTTTACTTCTCCTATGTCCTCACAAAAAAATTTCCCCATCATCAACAAAAAAATCATAAGAGTCTCCCAGCATCACTCAAATCTTGCACTAAGGATTAGGATGATAAAAGATAAAAGAGCTGGAAGTAGTGCAGAGTCTGGCAGAGACAAACAGAGAAACAGAGCCGCAGCACTAGACTAAGGAAATGCCATCAAGACAAAAGGTTGTGGGACAAACCCAAAGGTCCCATAACTAAAAAAGGTTAGTCTGTACTACTGTAGCAGGCAGAAATACTGAAATAGGCATTTTGGAAAACAGAAGTGCACAGAAAATTTAGGTAGGCAGCATCAGGGATTTCACAAGAAGATCCATGCATGCTCCCATCCTTTATTTCTACTTTTGCTTTGGATTCGAGTGAAGAAGTCAATATGCAATTTACACTCAATTCATGTTCGTCAGAATGATACACAAGTATTCCAGCAGGGAGCACATAACTTCAGTTGAACTGTGATTTTATCTTACTTCTTTCTTTACATGTACTGTAGTTATGGGAATTCCATCCAGCAGAAGGTAGTAGAGAATTGAATCACATCTCTTTCATTGCTCAATTTGGATTTCACGGTATATGCCATGTGGGTAAATACCTAACATCTCTCAGAAAACTACAATGGGATAATTCCTTAGGGAGATTAAGTCATTACCCTGTTCCAGTGATTACAGCATGCCCATGAAAGCTGTAACCCAAATGGGAAGACACTTTTTCCTCAGCAATTACTAGACTGTAAAGAGACAGGAGATCAATGTCTGTATTGATGCGCTTTTATAATATTTACATTTTTATCTTATTGTAAAGACCTGTGCTTTTTCATTTGTTTCAGAATCCAACCTAACTTTCAGTATCCAAACTATGTTATACTTTATAGACTTCTGAATGTCTTATGAAATGCTCAATACATTGCATCTTTTATAAGCATCATTACTGGAAAGTGGGAAAAATTATTAATGAAATACAGAATTCCATTTTTTCCTACTTGCAGCTAACAAGTTCTATTTACTGAAATATCTGCTCTAAGACTTTCACCAATATTTGATCAGTTAATGTTCAATCTGTCCCTCCAGCAGTTCTCAAAAATTCCAGAGGAATGAATGACAAAATTAACTATACAACAGAACTATGATAATAGCTTAGACCACAAAAAAAGAGATTAAGTAAATCCCTAAGGAAAAAAACCAAAACCAAACATCGCCACCAACAAAAACAATAGCTCAGCATTTAGAGTTGAAGGTTAATTTTCACTTTTTGTTTCACCAAGATCTAAAATTTCTTTACTAAAGGCTTTGCTGGACTAGTACTGAGAATAGTGGCTGAAGCAGCTCTAAGAGGTCAAACTTCATCGCTTCTCTGTTTGAGTACAAAACACACCATCAGCAGTACTAATTTTTTGAGTGTTCTAAACCTAAACTTATATTTATTATCCGTATACGTTCCAATATTAATATAATTTCCTTTCATAATGTATTGAATACTGTAAAAAATGGACAGCCAACTAGTCATCATACTATTATAGGAAGAACATATTTGAAATTGCCCTTAGCTTAATACCTTTACCCTCAAGGAGGTAGAAGCCAAAGCAAATTGTAAACTGTAACTCCGAAATAACTTTAAGATTGCCCTTACACCAAAAACATAAAGCCAAGTGTATCCCCAAATGGTGGTTAATGTTTTTTTTCTACTGTTACGATACTGTAAAAGTACCAGAAAAAACTCAAGAATTTTTCTCTTGCTTCAAATGATGCCGAGGTACAATAAAGTTCTTACACACCCAGGGTATTGTCAAGATTGAGAAAGATCCCTTCAAAAGTTTGGATGATAACCTTGGAATTTTTTCAAGAAAAATGGTAGCAACCCAACAGCTCAAACAGTTCCATACCAATTTTGAAGTGTTTTATTCCAAATTCAGTTTTTACCATTTATTAATTACATTGCCTTAAATCTTCATTATTTAAATTTTTAATGCTACTGAACTTGATTTTATTTGTATTTAATATTTTAAGAACTTACTATAATTAAATCTTAAATAGTTTATTTAATTTCAAACGCTACATCAGAATTTTCATTTTAAGATGGAAAATGAGGACAATAAACATATTTCTAGAAAGTCCAGTTTTCATTCCCTCCCTAAACCAGGAGTACCCATCCAGCTTTTCTGCGGAAGCAATTAGCTCTAGCTTGACCATGTTCCTCATGGAGTGACCAGACCTGCAGCACATACAGTTTGGTAAGTTGATCTCTACATGAGCAGCAGGTCCAGAGTTTAGGTATTAACCTCATAGCACATTTACACAGCCAAGTCTTTGCCCATTCCCAAAGGGCTCATAGGAAAAAGACCAGCCAGGAACGGGCTGTCACAGCCAGAACCATTCATCAGGGCTACAGCATTCTCCATGCCAGTGTTAGAGAGGCTCCTGAGAAAAGGAGCAGCCAGAAACCTAAGAGAGGATGGACAAATTGGTCTAATGGGCCAGATAGGGCTGGAGGCATCATTTGGGTATCACTGCTGGAAAACATAAAACTCCATAAGCTTCATGGAATAAGCACTATTACATTCACAGGGGAATGTATTACCTTTTACCTTAGATGCTGCTATCTATTTCAGATGGAGAAGGGAAAGATACAGAATTTCTTTCACGAGTTATACATAGATTGAGTACATAAACAACTGGTAATAAACATCATCGTTAATCACACTGTTTTTCCATTCATTTCTTGTAAGCATGAGTGCTGGAAAGAGCACAAGCCACCCTGGAGGTACCTCTGTTCTACTGCCTGCAGATATCCCCAGAAAGGTCCTCTTCCTTTCTAGTGGTGGTGGCTGCAGTATGATCGGAAACTACAAATGCCTCATTTGTCCACCCTCTTTAAAAAATGCTAGTCATAGCTCCTGCTTAGCTAGATGATAGAAGGTGATAATCCTTTCTGGAATGTCACACTTAATATCTACTTTGGCTGTGATAATCACTAAATTCCAAGGAGATTAGTACATAGAATCCGCTGAAAACAACCTGCTACAGTAATAGGGAAGCCCAAGTAGAAAATTAATAAGAGTATATAGGAATATTTTGTAAAATCATCAAATTTTACTCCAATACGTTTCCTTTCAGCAAGTTTCTAATAAGCTTCCACACAGGTGAAAAAGAAATTTCTACTAAATGATGCAGTGTTTCCCGAAAAATTGTTATTTGCAGTAATGTGGAACAGATCCAAAATATTAGTCAGTAAGAGATCACCAGTCATAGAATCCATTGCAAATAAGCTGTTCTACAAGAATCTGCAGTCTACAATAGACCTATTGATTCCACAGTCTTCTCAAAGCAGTCAATATATTGGCTATATTCTTCATATTGACGCATTGATAGTAAACTCATCTCGAGAGCAGATTTGTCAAGTTATTCAGAACTTAGTTCAGATGAGTCAGCTCAGACAAAATGTTCACAGAGAGACTAAGAGCCTGGGAATGTAAGTCTCAGAGGGTTGGCCTAGTAGATACAATTCCAATGTGACAGTTTCTGACCACTCTCAGACCATGCTGCATATCACACGTGTGCTGTTTCCAAATCTTCCTAGATTAAAAACACTATCATTTGAAACAGAGAGGGAAAACCCAGGATAAAGTGTCAGAATCCAAAGGGATGAGACAAGCATTAAGCTTTGGTCTAACAAAGACAGAAAAAAAAAAAATTACAAAAAAGATCTGTTGGAATCTACTAATCCTCATGATTAATTGGAACAATGGGAGGAGACCATTCTGTTTCACAGATTTCAAGGAGAAGGAATGTGAAACCATAGATAAACCTATAAATTTCGAAAGTGTTTATTGAAAGTAAATATATTCAACTCTTATAGTCTAAGTACTACATTTTTAACGTTCATATTATTAAGGCAGCATCATCTTAATGCAGCCAGGCATCTTAACCAAGACGATTCCATGCTAGGGAAACAATAATAGCAGACAAGACCATAGGTGGGATAATATGAGTTATCTGAATATCAATAGCCCAGAATGGATATAGAACATGGGAACAATTGTTCGTATGACAATTCTGACTAATATTGTGGAAATATTATAAGAAAGGTGAACATACGACATTCCCATCAAAAAACAAGGTGAAATTTAAAATATTTTAAAGTAAATAAATACAAATATTCATGGAATTTTGAAAGCCAATCTAATCCTTTATTCAGCCTAAAACGTCATTGTGTTCATTTAAAAACAAACGTCAAATACCAGCCAGTAGAGATACTTCAAATTTTAGTAGCCAATGTAGGAAACTCTGTTGACAAGTCACAAGGAAGCAAACAAATCTGGCAAGGACAGTGAACATTGTGGGACCATACATGTCCACTAACTCTTCTATTTGACTTATATTTGGATTCTGCCTTTCAGTACATTGTTGAAAATGTTGAACTTTTGATTGCACAATTCCTTGTACCATAGACCACTTACTTACGGTAGTGCAGAGGCAAGAAGGTTGACTGATAATACAGTGTGTATATGTATCATGATACTTACTATTAGTTGTAGCAGTAAATACATATTAGATCATTACGCAAAAGCTTCCAGACAGGAATGGAGAGATGTGGGAGACTGACTCAGGAATGAAAGGAAAAAAGACTCTTTCTTATGAAAGATTACTGATATTTTGCCACTAATTAGTAGCACGTAAACATTCCATTGGACTCCATAATAACAATATCTAACTCCTTTTTCTTTAATACACTGGATTAAAATTTAATGCCTAAGAAAAGTTCTTCCTGAACAGAAATCAGATATCTCTGAATTTTAGTTTCTTCCTTGTAGATTAATAACCCAGTTTAGCATATCCTGCACTTATTGATGGAAGCTCATGTTAGAAATATTGGCCAACATAAAGCCAAGATTTCCTATAATGTCCCAAATTAGTCGGCTACCACAGGTTTATGGATTATTAATGCATCTCCTGTTGGCATTTTGCCTCATAGCATTTTTCATCGAAATATTAAACCAAATTCAATCTTTTCGGGATTTTTAGTAACATAAAGCTTGCAAACAGCATTAACCCCTGTTCCAATAAATAGTCTCTCGTTCAATAAGTCTTTTAGACATATGCTTAAAACCACCAATATCCAGCAAAAGACAAAAGCACATAATGGAATTCAAGTGACAGTTCAGATGTTTTGCTGGATTAAGGTAGTGTCTCAACCCATAAGCCTTTCATTGTATTTTCTCTCCCCTGTCCAGCTGAGGAGGGGGAATGATAGAGGAGCTTAGGTGGGCACCAGCCAGGGTCAAAAAACCCCAAACAAAAAAAAACAAAAAAACCAAAAAAACCAAACAAACATCCCCAAAAACAACAAAAAAAAACCCCTACACCACTAAAAACCAATAAACACAAAACACAGCTCCACTCAAAACACAACACCACAATAAGGAGAATCAGCTTTTCAATAAGTATGTTTATATTAGTTAAGTGAATTTGGATTTTATAAATTGGAATACATAATTTAAATAACTAAGCATAAACATTCACTACTGATTTTATGCAACAAGGAATTAAGGCACTTCTTGTCAGTCAGACAAGGTTGTAGAATTGAGTACTTGGTGGGAATTTCACCTAACAGCTGAATTCACTGGTAAAAAAATCTTAAATATTAAATGAATTTTTTTTCTCTGTCTGAAGTATTCCTAATCTTTCTAGATCATTAAAACACATAATTGTATTCAACAGAAGGAAGCATCTATGTTTTGTTCAACCAAAGTGCCTGATAAGGTTAAATAACACAATACAGGTAACACGCATTACATTAAATAAATAAATAAACTGAACTTAGCCTCTTGCTCCTTATGAAAGGCCCAGTAAAGTAATAATATAGCTACTGAAATCTTTAATTTAATGACAACACTCCATAAATCTTTCCCGCTATTTTTTATGCTCCCATTGTTATTTTTATGCAATAATTATTTTTTTATGGTTTACCATTAGAAACTGCAATATGAATATATTTTATAAATTACAGCATTTTTCCTCTTTCATGTTCAAAAATTTGAAGATACTAGCACACAATTTAGAGAGGCGAAATCACTATCCTAACAATCTCCTTCCAGATGTGCAATAAGAAGAGTCACTCTGTTCCCAGAGGATGGAAGAACTCTTCGAATTTCAAAGGCTAAAGCCAAGAAGCCATGCCAGATACACTTCACAAAAAGTGTCTGATGAATTACTACGGTGAGCATCAACTTTTCAGATAAATTACTGAAAATAAAATAGTTTATATCTCAATGGAGAGGATAAATTTCCATTTTGCTTTGGGAACTTGAAGTATGGAGAAAGCTGTTGACCATTCCGCCTCCCACAAAACCAACAACATTTTACTAAAAATGTGTTGCTTTCCAAATTTCCTTTCACTGTGGCTCAACAAATTTAGTCAGAGAGAAAGTTGTCCACAAAAATCCTTACACAATAGTAGGATTACCGAGTGATTTGCAAACTGCCTGAATCTGCACAGAAGATGGAAATCACTGATCTGCAATGTTAAATGCATAATTAATTTACAAATTGTATGAAGCTTCACAAACAAAAAGGAGGGAAACTGCAAAATATGATTCCAGTGTTGATTAACACATACAGACTCTACTATCTTATAAACAGAACTGATTACAACATAGGCTGTGAATAAATATTTACATGATGAAAGTTATTCAAAAAATCAGCAGTGTGGCCATTTTTAGCAGACAAATTCTTCTGTGATAAAGCAAAAGAAACAAGGCCATGCACTGGATAGACACTTTTAATTCCTCAACTATGAAGGCTGATCTTACACTTTCTCCTGAACTCGTGAGTACAGGAAAAACTAACCTTCACTCTGTAGTACCTACGTGCAATAACATGCCTTTAAGTGAAGAAAGTATTTTTCTTCTTGACTGATGAGGACAACCTAAGAAAGAACTTTCAAGATTGTTATAAGAATTGGCCAGCAATCACACAGATACATTCTGCATGCCTACAGTGATTAAAAATGATTTATTTCTGAATAGAACTGAAAGAATTACAACTGCTCAGAACAGACGTCAGAATGGCATCATCAGCTATGGAAGAGTCAGAAGGACTACAAAAAGAAATATGATCAAGGACAACCTGAACATAAAGTACTTCTTCAAAAGTAGTGCAGGCTTTTAATGACATCTGCCTTCATCTTCCTCCTCTCCTCCCCTTCATGCTCCTAAATGTTTCTAGGACTATTCAAATGACATAAACCAAATACAATTTGCACATAAGAAACCTTTTTGGCTAAAAACATGAGGGCTCATTACTACATTTCTTTACTGGCACAAAATCTGAGAGAAGCCTCAAGGTGCAAATGATCTGCAGTCTATTTAACATCATGGTTATTTATTTTTATGAGCACTCATTATTACTCTTTACCCTAAATTATAGGTACATTCCTGGCTCCATTTCCCAGTGTTCTGTAATCTTTATAATAATACGATTTTTTAGATTTCCAAATCCTCCTCAATACCTCATCAATCAAAAATGCATGTAACATCCGCTAGTTGTTATACTGGACAGAGACAGCAAACCATGCAACCGAAGCTTGGACCCCAGATAAAGACCTTACTCATACCCCAGGACTGGGATATATGCCACAGCTTGGGTAGCATTTACTAAGAAAACCTATTTTGCAATATCTTTTAAACAGAGTCTTTGCATGAAAACCGATATGCACTGAATTAGTGTTTAAATACCACAGGTCCTATTTCATTATGGATTATGTGCTGAACTAGTTCTGTCAAGATTACAACAGTATGCCATAATTTTGACTAAATTTAAGCACATGCATCTTTTTCCATGGAAACAGTATTACAAGTATGCCTGTTTCTCCTGTCACAGAAAATTTTCATGAATATTTTGATAAACAGCTGTTATGCTATAGTCATTTATAGCCATAATAGCATCAGCTTCTGCAAAGAAATGACACAGCATCAGGAGTAATCACATAACACTTAATTATTTTTGTGAACAACTCAGAAAAGTATATTGTGGATCATTTCAATTTTGGGGTTTACTGGACAGGAAAAAACTTGTGCTTTGATGAAAAAGCCCTTGGCTTGCTCATCATCTATCCATTAAAGCTGATCTGGGTTGCTGTCACTCTCTTGACAATATCGTTAGAGAAGAGTGGGTTTGAACAGACTAAATGATATGGTATTGCTTCTTTCCTTAAACTATGTTTTGTAACTGCTGAAAAGAAAGGCTGTGACAAAAGGAGGGATCCTTTAGCAAAATTTAAAAAAACCAAAACAAAACAACAAAAAACAACAACAGCAACAAAAAACCAAATGAACAAACAAACAAAAACAAACCAAAACACACAAACAAAAAAAAACCCACAACTTTTTAAGGGCACTACATTATATACGCAAATGACAATCATTTATTAAAATGCAAATTGTACATCACAAAAAAAAACCAAACCCACAACACACCACACCAAAAAACCCCCAAAACAAACAAACAAACTCCCCCCAAAAAACCACAACTACAGATGAGATTCTCCTAGAAAGATCTATGTAATTTAGAAGAAACTAAACTCTACAGGCTACTTTGAAAATTGTAGCCTACTTGCATTGAAGGCTTCTTTTCATGTTCAGGAGGATAATGGTGTCAGATGCCCAACATTGTTAATTTTCACCCACCTGTCTACATCCCCTCTCACTTCCTTCTTTATTTTTATACTTGATGAGATTTATTCGTCAGGATTAATAACCATGTATTGAACTACACAGGCTGCAGTGACTACACAGTGCTTCTGACCATCCTTTATATGGTCATTTTATCCTGTGGGAAGTTTTGAAATATGTACAAATATATTTGATTAGATCACAAAAAAAGAAAGACAGACGATAAGTGATAAGGTAGTCAGAATAACCCAGACAGGAGAACTCTTGATACAACGAAAACAGGCAATTTGTAGAGAGCAGTGATAAAGGACATATGATTAAAATTATCCAAGCAGTATGTATGCCTTTGACGTAAACATTTTCAATAGATGGGGTATTCTAGTTATTAAATCCACAGACTAAGAATTAGGATGCTTAAGTCCATGCAATGGCACAGACATTTTGGCTTAGCCACTGTACTTGGTGCTTTCTGCTGGAAAACAGTATTTTCTTTCTTTTATTCACTGCCTATCTTGTCCATTAACTAAGTAAATGCACTGGGCCATGGAAAACTTCTTGCTACACACATGCTTGACAAAGGGTCCATATAAAAGATTTCATGATACTCAAATAAGGTGACAATGCAGCTGTAAGGCAAAACCACTCTTGTTTATACATTCAAAAGAAGAAAGCATAAGAACCTCAAGAACAGTAAAGGAAACATAGTAGTACCCAAACCTCTCAATTCTTCTCCAAAGCAGCATACACATCATTAAAATTCTTCCTGTGTTTCAGTATGAAACAGTAGTGGCTGGCATTAACTTTTTAGTAGATGTGTCATTTGCATCAGTAGCAGATAAAAATAAATAAATAAAATTAAACTTGGTAAGCTCCACAATAATTCTGTTATGAAAAGCAGCATAAATTCCTTTTTCTCTTAGAACCACCTTTATGATGTTAAAAAGACGGGGAGGGAGACAAAAAAGAAGGCAATTCTCTCACCAGCTTCAGTAAGTAGCCCTCCCCTATTACTCTCACCTGAGTCGAGGATGCATATGATGCGGTATTACCACACAGGTATTCAGATACATTCTGAGCCACAGTGGGTTGAAGTCAAGAAAAAGAAACATATTCCATGAGTGGAATTACTAAATCTTTCTCTAAACAAATACAAACACGGGAGACGGCAGGTGCCAGACCCTTTATTAATTGTGCCCCAAGGCTCCAAAGCACTCTGCCTTATGACATTAGATCAAGCTCCTTTCTTTCCCTGCTTTCAAAATTCCCATTCTTCCAAGCTTTTTGACTTGCTTAGCCAAGCCCCACAGATTATTGCACTGTAAGTGGCCAGAGACACTTTACATAAAAGAGGCTTCATAATACAGATTGCTTTGTTAATTGGAATCTTCACTCTCTGGCTTGTTAGCCAAAGCAGCTCTTCAAGCCTTTTCCAGTGCTGCTAATTTCTCTCTTCCTCCTCTGCCCCCATCCTTTTCTTTATTAAGCGTCAAGGCAACAACATATGAAAAAATGAACTCAAAACCTTAATTCGGCTATGCAACAAGCATAGGAAAAAGTAGGAGGAGGCTTTAAATTAGTTAGAGAAGGTTTTGTAATTACTCAAAAGCACACCCAAACTCATCAAATGCAACTCTATCATTTCCTGGGTCATACAAGATATCTGCGGGATTGTCCTTGAAGTCCTCTGTCTTTACACATACTCATATGTAATTTCTTTTATAATATGGCTGTATGAGATAAAACTCAACTCTCCTTGTCTAGGCTTCTCACAGGGTATTAAGAGTTACATGAGAGAAAAGGTAAAAAAGCATGAGTTGACTAATGAAATCTGTGAGAGCACTTTTTTGTCTAAATATTGGAGCTATTGTCAAGGAGACAGAAGCTCTGACCGTATTTCATCTTCAAATTATGATTGTCATTGTTCATAGACTAAAAGAAATGTGACAGCCATCCTAAGATTTAAGATTCATAAGTATCTTTTCGATGACATATTTCAGTGCATTTGATTACTGAAATTACAATATGATCTATTTCATACTGTCCCCCTCCCCCTTCTAATTTAAACATGTTATCTATCAAACTCTCATTACAGAGGTTAAATTTCATCCAGCTGTTCTTAGGCACCTCCAAGTCTATTTCCAAATCAAGAATCACCAAAATATTAGTGCTGCTGCTTATCACTCAAAACATTTAAACTACTTAAAAGAGGAGCAGAAAGTTTACAATACATCTTGAACAGAATTCACCCATAAGCTTCCATTTATTTTGTTGCCATCTACAGCTTGGCAAGCAAGATCAAAATACCCAGGATCAATATTTGGATGAATGCTTCCTAGTATCTCTCTAGACACTACGGGAAATGTTCACACTTACGAAGAAATGATTCTTCTCCTTCTGAGTTACTCTCCTAATATACTGTCAAACTTTTAGGCTACTTGAGGTTACATTTTAGGATGTGATACAAAACTGACATATTTGTCTAGCTGTGATGCTCAAAAATCTGCGGCCAGCTCAGATGACTACATTTTACCTATAGGAAAAGGAATATTTAGATGCTTCCACACTGACCTAAATTTGTTCCCAAGATGCCCGAGTTTAGTAGTAAGGAATATAGTTGTGGCTTATTGAGTAGACAGGGAAGCTCGATAGAGATGAAGGTGTTTTCCTCACAAGCTCATCACACAATGGGGGACTAATAGAGAGAGCATATTACCCGTATGCATACATAGTGCCTCTCATCCTCAAAGATTTTAAAGTAATAGTAAACAAATATTGTTCAGTAATTGATTTGGAATGAACATACGAGAAGTAGAAATACAGCAATAACTCACTACATACGACATCATAACCTCTACATGTATATGTGCCTTGTTTCCCCCCTCCCTCAACATTTCATTACCCTGCAAGTGAAGACTTGGCTGAAAATCTGAAAAGCCTCATCATATATCCAGCCATATGTGCATGGCTAAAACACCTGCAGGTAGTTGTTTTAAAGCATAGAGATGCCTAGCATGTGTATGGATTTACTCCCCATAATCTGTGCAGGTTTAACTACAGCCAAGGGGAGAAACTGCCTAGAGATTCTCCTCTTGCATTAACGTATTTTCTTCCAACACAGTACTTCTAGCCTACAGATCACAGAAACCACTCCCTAGATTGACTGAAAAATCTTTTGCATTAAGCTTATGAAATATGGAAATCAACAAGAAGCAAAAATCAGATGTCTTTTTAATTAGGAAGTAATATAATAGTATTTTGGGGGGGAAAAAAATAAAAGAAAAAAGATTTATCTCAAAATCCATAAATTAGGGCAGTTCAAAATACCTACAAACTGGTATTAAATAGTTTGCTTTGGAACCTAAGTCTTCCAAACACCTGAAGAAAAAAATAACAAAACAAGTAAAAACTTCAGATGAGGAATGTACTAGTTCTTTTACTTAAGAAGTATAAGTGTTAGCGCGACCATCAATATTTTGGTTTTTTCTTTGCATTTCACTCTTTGTTTCATCACCATGCTTAAGAAAAAAAAACCAACCCTATAATGAAAGGTAAAATGAGTTTGACCTTCACAGATCAAAATGATTAGAATTTGCTGTTGAGTCTTTTTTTTATTTAAAAGGATTTTCTGAAGGAACCAGTTAAAATTCAGTATTATCAGAATAATTCTGTTTGAATTTTAAATAACTCCTATAACATCAACCAAAATAATTCTACAGATCTTAAAACTGGGTTCCTTACTGTCAAAACCCCATTTTCTGAATCAGATGCTGTTTGCCTTCCCAAACTCTCCGCATGGGATTGAAAAACTGCACAGCATTTTAAGCTAACTTATAAACTGGCATCTTCTAAAATTTCTGCAGAAAAGCTCTACATTTTGTCTCTTACATAGACAAGAACAACTCCTCAACGACCTCCAGAACTTCACAATAGCAGTATTCATTCTCCATTTTTCCTGCCTGTGGTAGTGAAAAAAAGAACGACGGAGTAAGACTCAACTCCTTGGTGAGACACTGTAGCTTCTTCAGGGGTACATTGACAAGGAACCATTTTAGATCCTTACGATTAATCTGTCAGGAAAATACTGTCTCTATGCAGGATGGACAACTTAAGGTTACAAGAACCTTCCTCATTGTCACTTTTCTAACCTGGATCTCCCACTCAGGGCAGTTCTAGCTACTGTAGCAGCCACAGCAAATTTGCATCTATTCTCACTGACCAAGTCACTACTAGAGGTCTTCCAAGTTTTCTTTGTACTCTGCAGAACATATCTGTACTTTGGACTTTTTTTTTATTTACCAAAATGCAATTCATATTTTAACTTCTCATGGAAACTTTTTCTGCCTGAATAATCTATCTCCCAAATGAATGTCATTCTTTCAATTGCTTTTTGCTAGGTCACTTCTTCTCTAAACATATAGGCAACAGAAACAAAACAAAAAAACCTCAACAGCACGTAAGGTTTAGCAGAACAAAAGAATTCACAGATATTGACGAAGCACTCTCTCCTTTGAAGCTTGTGGGACCACCGAATAAAATAACTATACTCCTTTACTGCAAACAGATTTAAAAAAATAATAAAAGCTTAGCTGACAATTTCTCTTTCACTTTAGTATTAAACTCACCTTGGTAAAGGAATTACTTTTCATAATGACAGAGTGGAACAAAAGTGAAAAGAAAGCAGTGCAATGATTTACAGCTAAGAGAGGGACTCCTTCAGCTATCCTTCATGTTTCTGCTGCCATTGCGTTCTAGCATGAGATTATGGGGCAGAGGCAAACTTCACATCCACAGTTAGCAGCTTAGTAGATGTCTACGCATCTCGTTTTTACCTTACTGTAATTTCACCTGGTATTTCTTTTTCTTAACACATCATGTACTTTACATCAGTAGTGTCTGGCATTAGACAGCACCAATGGCATTAGACAGCACCAAATTGCTTTTGAATGATATAATAGTTCTTTACCCAGAGGATATTTGAGCACTGGAACAGGCTCCCCAGGGAGGTACCACGGCCCCAAGCCTGGCACTATTCAAGAAGAGACTGGACAACACCCTCAGACACATGATGTGAACTGTGGGGTTGTCATATGCAGGGCCAGGAGTTGGACTCAATGATCCCTGTGGGTCCCTTCTAACTCAGGACATTCTATGATATCTAGTCTCTTTACTGCAAAGTTGCTTTCTTTCTTCCCCCTCATGGTGCAGTTTTTCTAAGCACATATTTGACTAAATACAGTGCTAAAGATGTTACGGGTGCCACTACTGCAGCTGCTGGTGGCGAGGAAGCTAAGCCAGCATGGGGAAATCCAGCACACTGGCATGGGAGCCCTGTGGTTTTGGTACACATTCTGACCAGATATGAGCACTAATTTAGTCCTCCGTTAATTCCAATGAGCCACGTCTACCACTACTAATGGTTTTGAAAGACCTAACTTGGGCCATGTGATCTTTCCATCTCTCTGTATGTGACCCAACACTGAGCAAAAGTAAAAGAAAACAAATTGAGGCTTTAAGTAGACGTCACAAGGGTTGCTTGGATCCCCCTCTGTATGGCATTCCTGTGAAAGGACTCTTATTCACCAGCCTTACATTTTTTTCAGCCTACTGTGCTAAATACGATCATTACATTTGGTAGGCATTCTAACAGAACTGCAATACAAATCTGTTTCACTTGAGAAGCAAAGCTTACGGTTCTGTAGGTTTTATAACATAGCACTTAGTACAAATTCGCTGAGTTTTTTCCAGTGCTTCACTATGTGATTTTAGGAGTCTATTTTCCCCAGTGGCATGCAAGTACTAAAATTGCACTGCATTGCATTTTGCTCTCAGTAGGTGAGAAAGTGCATACTCAATGGGTTATTTTCCATTCTTTATTTCAGTTTTATGCAGCCACAGGTGGGGGGTCTTTCAGGTGGTTGCCTAGGTTTACTAGGCACTTTAGAGTCATAGACAAGCTTTCTTAAAAGGGTCTTACAAAACACACCAATGTTGTCAATCATGCCATAAAAGAATTTCATCCTGTGTAAATAGAAATAACTCTCAAAATCTCTCAAACTGTAAAAGGCAACGCAATGAGTATTGACAAAAAAAGGATAAGTCATCGTCTGTTTGGTAAGGGACACAAAAGAATTTCATGTGCTTATGATTATTGTTTACCTCTCTGTCTCCTCCCTTTCTTCTTAGCAGGTGTGATTTCTCTGCTCAAGGGCATACAAAGCTAATGAAGGATGTCATGCTACTTTTCTAGCATTGAGGCTACTAACAAAACACAAAAACTTCACAAAACAGATGAAAAAGGGAAATCATCAACCTACTTAACATTTGCTTTCAGATCTCTAAAAGAAACTTGGATGAACAAACATATCATTAGATCATAAATACAGATATTCATATCCTATATGATGTTGACAACTTTCTTTTCTTGCGTAAAAGCACACAATGAAATCATACAAAGATATTGTGTATCTCCTGAAGGCAAAATTAAAGAAAAGAACCTTCACCAACTCCTAGCAAAGCACACACACCGAATAAAGAAATGCAAAATACATTGCATCTTTTTGGCTGTTCGTAATTCAGAATAAATGTACATGTTACAGCAAGATGTGCACACCATAAAGAACCAACACACAAGGGAACAAAATAGTTTCATTGCTGTTAAGAATGGGACCAGTATTATTCAATATATTCATCAATGACTCAGATGAGGGAATAGAGTGTACTATCAGCAAGTTTGCTGATGACACCAAACCGGGAGGAGTGGCTGACACGCCAGAAGGCTGTGCTGCCATCCAGCGAGACCTGGACAGGCTGGAGAGTTGGGCGGGGAAAAATTTAATGAAATATAACAAGAGCAAGGGTAGAGTCTTGCATCTGGGCAGGAACAACCCCAGGTTCCAGTATAGGTTGGGGAATGACCTATTAGAGAGCAGTGTAGGGGAAAGGGACCTGGGGGTCCTGGTGGACAGCAGGATGACCATGAGCCAGCACTGTGCCCTTGTGGCCAAGAAGGCCAATGGCATCCTGGGGTGTATTAGAAGAGGGGTGGTTAGCAGGTCGAGAGAGGTTCTCCTCCCCCTCTACTCTGCCCTGGTGAGACCTCATCTGGAATATTGTGTCCAGCTCTGGGCCCCTCAGTTCAAGAAGGACAGGGAACTGCTGGAGAGAGTCCAGCGCAGGGCAACAAAGATGATGAAGGGAGCGGAGCATCTCCCTGATGAGGAAAGGCTGAGGGAGCTGGGTCTCTTTAGCTTGGAGGAAACTGAGGAGTGACCTCATTAATGTTTATAAATATAGAAAGGGTGAGTGTCACGAGGATGGAGCCAGGCTCTTCTCAGTGACAACGGGGGGGTAATGGGTTCAAGCTGGAACACAAGAGGTTCCACTTAAATTTGAGAAGAAACTTCTTCTCAGTGAGGGTAACAGAACACTGGAACAGGCTGCCCAGGGGGGTTGTGGAGTCTCCTTCTCTGGAGACATTCGAAACCCGCCTGGACACATTCCTGTGTAACCTCACCTAGGTGTTCCGGCTCCGGCAGGGGGATTGGACTAGATGATCTTTTGAGGCCCCTTCCAATCCCTGACATTCTGTGATTCTGTGAAGATGGCTGCCCTTCCGACTATGCAGGAAACTTCTCCTCTCAATTTTGAAGTAGGCTTTACATGTATTCACTATTTGTTTCTGATGAGACCCACGTCCCCTTCACTCAGCTCAGTAACACTAAACACAGGACAGCGGCCAAGGTCACTTAAGCATCCTTTCCTGCTAAGAAGTCTAAATCCTCAGAGAAATGCAGTTTGAAATTGAACATCCAAATGATTTAAACCATAAGCAATATGAAGAATTGTGAACAGTATTCAGATGCAGTAGTACTTTGTGTGTACATGTCGTTTTCCTTTTCTCAATAAAGAGTACAGCTATTTAGAAACTAAGATGTGCAAGCTCAAAAATAAGATTCTATATCACATATATTCAAAGGCCTATATTTGTGCATCCAAAATAGCAGCAGTCCCTTAGGCAAATTCATTTTCATGAATAATAATCCTAGTTTGTAGAATATTTTGTGACCACATAGTAATAGCTCAGATGACAGCAGGCAGTTTTGTCTGCAAAAGGACCAAGAGTCTCCTGAAATTTTCCTAAAAAAATGCATTAAATGAAACAATAAGAATTTAAATTTTCATTAGACTCTAATTTTCATGAGAAAACACCATATTTCACATTTCCAACATTTGATATACCAACTCTTAGCATGGGGCAGATATTTACTGCCTCTGGAATTAAAATATGCTCATATAACACAATATTAAAATGGAACATGTACTGTAAAGATTTTATTTTTTTAACCAACAGTATAAAGCTTTATCCTCTCTGTGTACTACAGAACAGTACAGGCTATATAGAATATAACAACACATGTCTATATGTTATTAAAAGCAGTAAATTCCCATTTAAACAAGGGTTCCAATATGTACACTAAACACTCATTAATGGTTATGAATCAAAATAAAGGGGGGGCCTTGTAGCAGGTGTGTATATCTATGAATTTCAATACATTGTAAAACTGTCTGTAGCCAACAGCTTCTTCATTTGGCCTTTCCGAGCTCAGAGACAGGCAATTTTTCATGATTTTACTATTTCTGGCCAAACAAAAAGTTTTTAATTAAATATACCACATGATTCCAGATGTTTGTTTATTTGTTCCAATGAGGCTGTAAAAATGCCTGAATGATAAAATTGGAGGACTCCTGCAAAAACAGTCTAGGCTGGAGTGCTAACTAAACATGGGGATCTCTCAGGAGACTGTATATGCACAGCACTGTGTGTGCTTTGAACCTGATTTCTCTGGAAGGGCTGTAATACTGCAGCCCATGACTGCCCTTCCTTTATTGTAAAAGATTATAAAGCCAAGTGGCAAATTTACTGGATTTTTTTTTTAATTGCGAGTTGCAGACTTAATGCATTATTTGCTCTCCTACACATCTAAAAAAGGTTTTAGATAGGTTTAAGTTTTTGGATCTCAAGTTTCCACTTATAGAAGCCAATGGTTTCTGTTTTTCTGCCACTTTATAGTCATTCTGCTTGGAGCTCGAGCATTCTCATGGTTTCTTATTGCCAGCATGACAAAATGAGCTATGTTGTGAAACATCAGGCACTTTTGAGTCTACCCAAAAATATGAAGTTACAGTTTTTTCCTCATTAATCATATTTCCTCTGATGTGACACTTCTGTGGGTGACTGGGGCCCAGACAGCTAGGTTAGCTTTGGCAAATACAGAAAAAGCTGCAATGAAAACCTCAGAAATTATGGGAATAGTGACAAAAATATGGAAAACGGTCAGGGCTTCAACAGCCAGATCGGGGAATGTGCACTGTGGAAAAACGAAAGTCTCTATAATATTTGGAAAAACAATGCTGACAGTTTTGAAAAGCTGCCTCAGTCTTAGGCTCCTAATTCCCATTAGATGTAGAATGTGGATTTTGTGCCCAATTCCTTAGATATTTAATAAAATTTTAATCTATATTTGATTAACCACTTAATTACTCTGTTTTTGTCTTTTAAAATCTTGCTGCAGAGAAACGCCCCTATTTTACTCCCACAGAAACACAGCACTCCAGGAAGTGATCCTCCTTGAACTTACTTCTGGTCAGCTTAGTCACACCCATTGGATTCACTTTCAAACCACAGAACACAGAGAACCTTCACAAATTAATATATGCTGTCATTCAAAATGAAAATTTAACTTTTCTGGCCATCAAGAAAGACTTTGCACAATACCACAAGTCACTCTATATATCATCCCCACCCTAGTTTCACATGACCAGTTGCTCTCATTATTGCAATATACAACAGTACATTTTTTATGCCAAAGTTTTAATAATCTACAGTATCCAGATTCAAACCCAACATTCCTTGTATACACAGACAAGAAATTGTTGACCTTGTTAAGTGACAAGAACATGAATCCAATGACCCAGAAAATGTATTTCTTGAACCATATTAGTCAAGGTCACACTCAAATCCAACCACAATTTATTCCACATTTGGGAAATTCTTTGTGCTTTACAGAGAAAAATGCAGGCGCTGGCAGAGACTCACTACTGATCAAGTGAGGTGAATTGGTCCACAAAAGGCCACTGCTATTGGTGGTGGTTCTATTCCAGTAAACAAATAGATGAGGGCTCAGCAAAGGTACTACATGGGACATTCCTTAATCTGCACATTCATTACTGCCCAGCAATAAACCTCTCCAGGGCTGAGAGCTGAATGGATCCCATGTATGTGCACCAGACCTCTCAATTCCTTTGAAAGGCAACATCTGTGACTCTGCTTCAATTCACACAGTAGGGACAGATGTCTAATGCATTTGCAGACTCAGGGCAGATACTACTACATGTGGGCTTCTCTTATCAGATGGAAGCATTTTATGGCAGTAAACCTCTCTAAGGACACGTGTCTTCAAGCATTTCTCCCAACCTACCTTGTTTCAACTCATCCCATCTACCTATTCTTCTCCCTGCAAAGCAGCCACATCAGAAAAACTGAGGAGACAGTAGAGTGCAGTGAGGAAGGGAAAAATCACAGAGGTGTGAAATTAGTTGCACCACTGAAGTAACAGACATTGGCCAGAGCCGTTCATCTCATCTCCAAGTGTAAGGTTTGGCAGGTCTACGGGCACAAGCAGGGGCCACTGCGCAGTGACTGCGAGAAAGGCCTGGTGTGCCTTTCATCTGCACCAGAAACAGCTCACAACAAAGCTCTTTAAACATCTAACACTATCTTCTCACATCTCCAGACTGCAAGGACTCCAATGCACCTCCGACAGATTTTCTCTTTCCAATCCCTTTAACTAAGGGAAACTAAGACAGGAAAACAAAATCTTTTCTTAAACAAGTCTTCCCTCACATTGGCACACATCTTGACCATCACCTTGCTTTCTGTGCTTCTCCCATGTCTCTCATGCTTCCATTAGTGTCCATCTCTCAAACCGAAAAACTAAGCAAGACACTAGAACCCAATTTCTCATTTCATACGGGCAAGCCAAATAAGATTTTTTTTTCTTTTTTCTTCTTTTTTTTTCATAACAGGCTCCATATTTAAGTCTTCTCCCATAGTGCCAGAAAAGGAGGATTTTTACCCACTCCCCTTGGGGCTAGGTCATGAGCACAGCAAAACTCACTGTTGGGATATATTTCCTGGCATTAATAGGAAACGTCATAGTTTATTTTTGAGTGTTTCTGCCCCTGGAAAATATGATCTTGCCTGTTACATGCTACCGTGAACTTTTTTGGTTTGTTTTAAGGTTATTCATCTCATAGTCAGAAGATCCTGGCCTAAAAAGTATGCAGTCTATCACCGACCATGATATCATGCAGTTTGAAAAGTAGGGTATTTTCAAAGGACACGTCAGTAAGTGAACAAAGAAAATTTCTCTCTATTCACAGCATCTCTGCCTGATACAGAGCTTCCATGTATTGCATCTGCTTGCAGTTCTCTTATTGATCCCATTCTTAGTTATTAGACAAGTTAAAGCAAATACTTCGCATATATACATAGACACCTTTTGTTTAAAAAGTGTTTAGGATTCCTTAGACTAACTGAATGATAAAGTACAACCCACAGATTTTTTAAATTATTTTTATTCTCTTTTTGGACAGCATACAATAAGCTGCTTTATGCAGATATACAGAAAAAAAAATCAATTGATAAGCATAAAGTGCAGTTCACATTAAGGAAACTAACTAATTATGATAAGTTGCTACATAAATTGCTTTGTGACTTTCCCAGCAATCAATTTCAAACTCTAAATAAGCCTCTGGCTTGAAAATACAATGAGTACCTAACAACTGTGTCAATAACAACAACAGAGAAGACTGCAATGATAATATAAACAGGATAATTATCTTTCTGGAAGTAAGTTTTTATGCAAACCGATTTGCTTTTCTTTTTATGTCTGCGATTTAAAGACAGCATGGCTTTTCAGAGTGCATGTGTACTGATTTGAAAGCCTTCAAAAATAAGAACTGTGTGTTAACATTTGTTATTAAGAAGTGTGTGTCAATTTTACAATTCACTTCAGAAAGTTAAAAGTATTATCTTAAAACTCTAGACCCAACTCTTGAAGAATCAACATACATTATTAGTTCCAGATGAACCTGAGAATATTTATTTCTGAAGTATGAGCAGGCTGAGCTAACTGAGGTAGAACAGGTAAATCCCAGAGGACAGTTTGGGGCTTAAACACATCACATCAATTATATTACTCCTTCTGGCTCTCCAAAAATGCTACCTTTTCCCTTCAACACCAAATTTTGACAGTAGTAGCTCTCCTTTGACATCTATTGGATTGTAAATTCCAGCACAACTGGATGGCCCAATGCCTGTTGTGCATTATAAAGTACACTTCTGTCTTGACCTAGTGCATATCTCAACTCCTACAAAGCCAGTAGTTGGCTTTCATATATGGTACATGCTAAAAATCAGTCAGAATGCACTCTGTCTAGTCATACCAGTCATTACTGAAAATTTAATATGCCAACACTCTGAGTACAATTGTACAGTATAATGATCACAGAGGGGAAAAAAAAAATCAAGTTCACGTGTTTCTCTAACAGATTATTTATATAGATCTCTACATGCTTTTGCTTGGTTAGGAATGTGGAAGTTTGGAGAGAACCCATTCCCAAGCAAAACTTCAGCACACCTCTGCTAGACAAAAAGATAAACTGAAAGCAAAAAGAACCTCTTCTTTTCCTCTGTTCAAAAATGCTTTATAAAATTACCTCCAGAGTGTTAATAGGAAGCTTAAAAATATTCTGTCCCTGAATTTCTGGGCATTGCTTCTGAATGCAGTTTATGACTTCCAAACTCAGATTGGACTGTTTCAGAAAATAAGAAAATGAGTCTGTCATGATTCAAACATATTGGTAGAATAAATAATAATTTTCCATTTGGGCACTCATCATCCAAATATAAAATGAGAAAACATAATGTGTGTTCATACCAGAACACTTGGATAATTAACTGAATAGACACCAAAACAGGACAGTGGATTTGTTCAGGAAGTTCTTACAAGCCAGAATAGATTGGAACTATTAAACCTTGGCATAAATCCAAGCTAAGGCTCTAAAAACTGCTTACATAAATACAGGCTTAGTTTTTAATGGAAACTGCTACTTCTTCCTTTTACCAGTAAGCTATGGGGTAGACTTACCACTGGTTGTTCCCAGAAACAAGAGTGCAAGAAAAGGAGTAATTTGTAAAATGTTACTGGAAACCAAATGGCTTCATCAAATGAATAGGTTTTCAAGTAAATCAGGTAATAGACAATGTTATGAAATAGCTGTTTATACAAAGGGCATTCAGCACTTTTTTTTTTTTAATATGGGAAAAACAGAGTTTCATGATAGCCATGATTTAGTAATATTGCTTCTCAAAAGATAGAATGATAAATTACTATTTGACCCACCAACTGGAAAGCACTGTTCTTTTTGGAAGGCAATTTGGGTTTGAATACTTACATGTAACAAAGGAACTTCCTTACCAAAGATGCCATTATGAAAAAGGATTATACAACCTGAGTGGAGTGCGGAGCCTTTTCCACACATCAAGCAAATCATCCTTAAAAGTACAATTTTACAATTTTTATATTTCTTTTTCCATAAATTTCAACTATGTTAAAAATTGAAAGCTCTATTTTAAGATTTTATATGTACCTAGGTAATAAACTGTCAATAAGGAACAGAAGGGTACCTGGCCCATACATACAAAATAACGTTTTTTGAGCAACTTCCTACTAAAATGCACTGCATTTCATTACTTCTGTGTACTGGGAGCATGGCCATTTCTATTTAAAAACAACAATAAGTTACTGGTTTTTTTTTTTCTTGATGGTAGATAGATCTGGACCAGCAGAAAGAAAGGTGTGGCGTCATCAGCAAATTTGAAAACTAGAACAATACAAGCAATGAAATTTTAAAAATAAATTAGGTACATTGTATGATGGGAGGACATTTATTTAAAATGACTTGTTTTATCTGGGTAAAAGAATATTTACAAATTGCACACAAGTAAATCACTGATGTCTAAAATAATGTAAAATGAATATAAAATACTACTCTAACACCAACCAAGGGAAGACCCTTAGGAGATTGAGATCATTGTTTTGGAATCAAAACAAAAATAAAGCTAGCTATAAAATTACCACTTTGGAAGACTTGTCTAATGGGACAGCAATTGGATCTCATAAAGAATCAAGTCATATTGCTGTCAGGTGACCAAAACCTGCATAGAAGTCCAATACGTTTTCTGCTAAAAAAATGTGAACAGTGGGACCAAGTAAAGGTTCAACTTAAAAAAGCAGGTATAAGCAACAAAGTAATTTAAAGGAAAACAAGTTTCCCAAGATGGCAAATTTTTTAAAGCTTAAAAACATGTATCCAATATTTATTGCTCTCTTCAGGTACTTATATGCTCAAGCATCATAACACTTGATTTAGTATTTACACTGATTTTTCCATATCTTTCCCTTCTGATGTCACACTGTCATATGCTGTTTCTGTGGGTTCTGAAAGTGAGACAGAGTTGTTACAATTCCTGGATATTGTTTATACAAAATATGGAAACAACTCAAAAAGCCAGATCCTGCCTGGAAAGAATATACTGAATGCATGAACATGAAAGCTATGATTCATGATGCAATGCATGCAGAATTATATGCCTTTTCTCTCCCTGCAAAACTCATAGGTAAATAGAGTGAGAAATGTCAAAGTAAAACTCTACCATTCAAATACCTTCAACTTGCTCTTGGTCCTCCTCAGAATCCCACCAAAATCATTTTACAGTTGTAGCAAACCATTTGCCAGACTTTCAGATTCTGGTAAACAAATTTCTCCAGGGACAAATAAAAGCACTTAGAAACTTACAGGATTCTTCTTCCTAGTTTGCATTGAAAACTGCCAATATTTACATATGCAACAGCTGATTCAGTCACTTTTTACAACACTGAAAGCATTCAATGAAGAAAAAATTGAAGACATTCATAATCTAAAATAGCATGTATTTCATTCTTTTCTTGGAGATTTTTCTATTGACTCCAATTAATTTTTTATGGGCTTGTGAACTTAAGAGATTTTTCTTTGTATAAAATAAGTTGATTGAGTTAATAGGGCCTGCTAGCAGGTTGTTCCAAGCTTTATTTACAACACCTGGCATTTTGGAAAGTTGTCTTAAGTATTTCTTTGTGAATATATTTTTATATACATTTTTATATAAAAACTTATTGGATCATGCTAATAATGTCGCTTTTAGAGCCAGTTTTACCCTTTCTTTGGATGACACTCTCTTTTCCATTCACTTTATCTATAACTGTGCTTAATCATCAAGGAAATTTTCAGCACATGTTTAGCATGCAAAGCAGACTATTTCTGGGAAGAGTAAAGACAGAAGTAATAAAGAATTATGTGAACAGCTAAGGGTAAGAAGTTGATAATTTGGGGAATATAATTTTCCCCTTTCATAGTAAGAGAGCAGGTCTTCTCAAGCCCTAGACAAGACAGTGGTACTTAGAACCTGCTAAGCTCCAGTTCTGAACGGACACCTGTATGGACATGTCTGCAACAGCTACTAGAGCCACACAACTGCTTTACTGCAAGAGAAGTCAACCAGTAATGCAGGCGCACAACTTTTGATGCTTAATGCTGCCAGTCTTTGGCCAAGTCAGAACCCAAAATCAGTCACACTTGTAATTCATTATCATCTAAGCAAACAGATCTGAGGATACCTGGCTTTTAATGGTACTTTTAATGTATTTTTATAAAACTTAGGCATTTGCAACACTCTGTAATTCTACTTGTTGTCTCACTAGACCCTAGCCATTTGATCCAACACTGGAAATCCAACCTCAAAGCAAATATGCTTACCTGAAAATCAAAGCCACAATGCATGCCTTGGGAATTGGAGGGGTAGAGGGTTGTAGTTATTTTCATTTGTTTTGTTTGGCGGGTTTTGTGTGTTGTTTTTTCAGTTGGTTGGTTGGGGTTTGGTTGTGGGCTTTTTTTTGTTTTTGTTAATCCCTGAAGACCAGCTGTGTGCTCAAATCCAAGATCTTGGTTTGGTCCTTTTTCTTTAAGAAGTACCAATTACTGTAGAAACTCAGTATCAGAATACAACACTCTGAAGTACTTTCAGAACATCTGATTTCCAGTACGCCATATCAGTTTATACTAAGACCAGAACATAGCTCCACAACCATCTTTAGCCCTGCCACAACGACAGTGATACAGGCTGCAACAAATTAAAGTTTAATCAGTTGCTTTCCTCATCCTTCCCACCTGATCCTTCTTCAGTCACATTGCAAAACTGCCTTTGCACAAATGGGTTACATGATATCAATGCATAATGTGGGAAATAAAGCTCATTTATTTAACTCAAGCTGAAAAATTCTGCAAATTTATAAATTTCTCCTTTTTAGAACAAAGGTGAAAGAACTTGGAAAGCACCCTTCCTGACTGTTCCAGTTTTTCACCTGTTCCCTGAGCGTTTTGCTCCATAGGTATACAAAAAGAATCTGAAAATTTGCCCAAGGGGGTTTTTAAGTTCTAAGGATTTGTGAAAAAGGAAATTGAACACTGAACCACCTGTGATGTTGAAAAACAGAGAAGAATCCGTTCTTATTGCAATGAAAACGTGTTAACGTTCCAAAATTATAGCTCTAAATTGTTAAACTGCCAAAAAGTCCTCTCTCTTACAAATATTAGAAAGTTTACAAATTCTCTCAAAATTACCAGTGCTGCATGCAGTCATCTACTTAAAAATATTTAAGTACTCTAATCTCTTTACATTTCTCTCACGTACACAAAATTATCACTGAATGTTATTATCCATAGATTTGTTTGCTTTCCCAGTAGACCACCTTTAAATCCTATCTAAGATGAGTCAAAAATCTGTAGGCTTGACAGGTATGGTTTTCTCATCTAGTGCTTGAAAGGCACAGTGTTCTCTGTGGAGTACCAATGCTGCAGTAACTAATACATAGACGGCTTTACAGCAAAGCTGACCACCTTGCAGCAGTTCATACCAATAAAAGTTCATACCAATAAAAGTTGAGTTCATACCTCTGTGATTGGTGAGGTCTCTGGATCCCAAAGGCAGAGGTGTGTAATGCATCTCTGGAGAAGTGGAGGCAGCATCACTAGAAGCCTGTGTGATAAAACAAATATCAGTACTCTGAGTCGGTCAATGATTATGCAAAGAGGATGCACCTGTGAGATGAGGGCTATGATGTGGTTACAGGTGCACAGAGTTACCAGCCAAGGAGGATTAATTTGTTTTTGTTAAGGCTGCCTGCAATCTTTCAAGGTCGCTGTACTCACAAGAGTTTACACATTGATATAAGGTATCATTACTAAAAAAATATTTTCACATAGATCACAGGTTCAAAAAATTACTATTATCAGGAAATCTTTATGCAATGTTAAAAATGTTCCTCTTGGTGAAACAGATTAATATTTACCTGAAGGAAGTTATGAGTGAGTCGACATGTAAGAAAGGAGACAGAAAACAGAAAGCTGCAATAAGATACCATACTTCCCAAAACTAAGCCAAAAAAAAAAGATTTTGCCATTCCACTGTCCTGTGAGCTAAACAAAGGGGTCTCTTAAAAATTATAATGCCTATAAATGCAAAAAAGTGGACAAGTATATAGAAGTTGTTAATAATAAACACTTAGAACCCACATCAGAAGTCTAATGCATTTGAAGTACCAAGAAGACTTGCTCAGAATCCTTAAAAGCAAAATGTTTAGGGAGAAGAAAGGAAACCCAAATCTTTCCCTATAATAAAGATTGCAAGATCCTACCATGCCAATTTAAAATGATTAGACTGTGGAGCTATAGTTTGCAATAATCTTCATCCAGTTGGAGGTTTCATCTGAAGGAAAGAGCAATCTAAATCCAAGCCAAGCCACATTTACCATCTTGCTTTTTAGTTTCAGAGCAGCAGTGCTGGATTGTTAGGAGGAGATATGAAAATAAACAATCACGTAGGTGAATATGAACTATCATGCCAGTTTTTGAAATTTAATTTAAGTTAGATGGACTGATGTCATGGTAGTGACATGTCCAGTTTCAGGTATAGAGTTTGCTCTGGAGTGTTTACAATCTACCCATTGCAATGTGCATAAATACAATGAGTTTTAATAGAAGACACAAATGATAGTGTCCACTAAAAGTTACGCAATATTTTATATTATCATTTTGATAATAATGATAAGGCAAATAAAGAGAAGAAATACAAAAGCTAATCTATTTATTGAAACTCATGATAATTTACTAAAGGAAGTCTTGAGAAAATAATTGCCATCTTCTATGCAGGTTGTTCCTTACTGATATACTGGCTTATAAACTCCAACAGTCAATCGAAGGAATCCACTTCAATTTTACTTCTCATTTTGTAGTTAATCATATCCTCAAATTTTATATATTTTTAACTGAAATGAATTCAAACCCAGATTTACAATGTCTGGTTAAGACAAAACTGTAAAACAGGGCCGTGACGTTTTGGAGAGGAAAAAGCTTAAATGCTAATTCAAATCTTAATTGCCAGACTAAACCTGAAAACAACAATCAGAAATCCACAATAATGAAAACTAATCATGGTAATAAGTTTATTAAAGGCTGTAACTTAGAAACCTTCTTTATCATAGCTGTTGGACTCCTAGATTTCAGTATATTAAAATGTTAAAAGGTAAGTGACTGAATAGATTAGTATACTAAGCTTTTGCTTTTGGAGACCAGCTGTTATGTCAGATCATAGTTATAGTCCCATTTTTGTCCCCAGGTGATAACATGAAGACACATCATGCATCAGAACAAACACCTTAAGAGGGACAAGTTTGCCTAAACTGCAAGGATGCTACTTATCAGATATGAATACAAATCTAGAAAATCCTGCCTCCGCTTTTTCACCAGTGAAAACATACCCTCCTTTTCAGAGAGGTGATGTCATAGATACAACTCTCACCCTTCAGCTAGAGTGAATAATTCTTTGATTTTAGCGAACTGTAAACAATGTACACTGGACTACGAAGTATTGGAAATTTTCCCTCTGATGACCAATATGAGCTGAGGGCACATAACATCTCAAGGGATGATAGATGCCCCTAACACCCAGCAATGTAACATCTGAAATGAATTCCAAGAACAGCCATCTGTTCACAACTACCTG
Organism: Caloenas nicobarica; assembly: GCF_036013445.1. NCBI lineage: Eukaryota > Metazoa > Chordata > Aves > Columbiformes > Columbidae > Caloenas > Caloenas nicobarica. Next base: position 24,639,387 of record NC_088251.1, on the reverse strand, counting down.
TTTTCTTTGGGCCTCGTCATTCTGGGTAAGACAAGAAGAAAAATGTCACTAACTATTTAACTTAAGCCTTCATCCCTGTAAATCACTCGAAAAACTGAAGAAATAAGTGGTCTCATACTGCACACTCTAGATGTTATCTGCTTATTCAAGTGTACTTATTTGGGACTCTGATAATAGTGAAGGTTTCTCTTTGGTACTTTTATTCTCAATTTAGACTGTTGACAGCTTGATGATAGCTTTTCCTAAAATTACTGGAAGAGACTTTGCCTTTTCAGCAATATACCACTGAGTGAGCAAAATTCAAGAGCTTCTAAAAAGGATATTGGAATGAAAGGACAATTTAGCTTTATTTCCAATTTTAGGAAAAGCAAAACCAGAAGGGTTTGTTTATTGGTGTTTTGCTGTTATTTTATGTACAGTATATAATTCCTTGTCAAATACAGAACAGTTTTCATTACCTTTGAGCTAAGCATTCAGTTAGAGCAATTTTAATTCTATGGAATATCATCCAGGGTTAGGATTGTTTTGCACTGGCTGGAGTTCTGAATCACATTTCTGAGTAAGCCTGTGCACCAGCAGAAAGAGAACTATTTGTTTCCTCTACCACATACTGATGTTTGGCCCGAAGCTATTTTCCAAAGTGTAATTGTATTACTCTTAATATTCATGGGAATATTTTGACAGTGACAGCATTGACATGCGACAGTTATGTCTACAGGTATTGGTGACATATGCACCAGAAGTTCTTGTTGCAGTGAAAAGCAACCACAAATAGCTTTGAGGAAAGCTGATTAAAATGGGTGGTAGCTTCAGTTTTATAGGAACAGATCACCAAATAGATCAGTAAAGAAATTCTAACAGTATTATTACAGGAGAAGCTTGTATTCTTGTAAGCATTATAGTAAGAGAAATTTTGCAGTATATGATAGTACAAGGTATAAAAGTTACAAGAGCAATAGAGTACTCACAGCCCAAGTTATGCACCTAAGTAAACATCTGCTAAATTGATGTATCACTGTTTTTCATATTAACCTGTAAGTTTTGTCTTGTCTTGTCTAAGAGTTGTACTTGATACTAAATAGACAGACTGTAAAAGAGTACATGATTTTCAAACCATGTTCATAAAAATTACAGATACTGTAGAAGCCGAAGTAGGAAAAACAAAACAAAAGCACAACAACCAACCAACAAAAACATCCACTGCCCCACCAAAATCACCGCTCCACCTAAACTTGGAGTAATTTTGATTAAAGCAAGGGTTATTATTTAGGAAATTTTACTTTCTGTTGATGTGTAAGATGTGGCTTGATATTAGGCTATATTGGAATATCATTAATAGCCGTTGATACTTTATATTCTTCTATTTTGTCATACAGCTTGTATTTGTATCCCAGTACTTCTCTACTCATATTTACCCTTATTTCTAAGGCATGTCACAAATTCTTTACACACCTATACACATCAGTAACTGTAGTAGGCATTAATGTATTATACCTGATAAATTTTACAGTACAGGAAGAATGTTCCTGACAAGGGTTCAATAGACATACAATGCACTTAAGGAAACATGTGGTAAGTGAAGTTGTTTCAATACACATATACATACAAAGATTTCCTTAGCTACATAGATTTAATTCCAAAATGTTTTCAGAGGAAGCCACAGAGAAAAACCCTAGTTTGACCAAGGTATCATCCAAAAGAGAGATGGTAGAGTGCAAAATGAGATGTGGCAGGGGAAAAAAAAAAAAGAAGAAACAAAAACAACACCCACAAAAACCAAACAAACAAACAATAAAAAACCCAACATACCTTAAGAAAACATTATGTACCGTGGAGCTCAAGAGATAGACTAAGGATTCTCTTGTATCTCTTACTTTAGAAAGATATTAAGTGTTTGGGATTTCTCCTTTGCGATATGATTGTCATCCAGTATGTGAAGAGATGAAGAGGCAAATTTCTTGGGGACAGCGTGATATTCATTTTCTTGACCCACAATTATCAAGAATTCTTGTGTTCTGTGGTACTGTTGTTTGTTTTTATTCATTACAGTTTTAACACTTGTCAAAGTCATCCTGTAAGGTCACTCATTTTGGATCTCTTGGGCACAAATATCTTCCCCAAGAGACACAATGGCAACGGTTTTCAATAATTCATATATATTTTGAAAACTTGCCTAAATATCTGTGTACCAATACGTCAGCAAGGTCTTGATTCAAACCCTTTGTAACACTGAATGTAGCAACTCACATCTTAACCCATGAGTATACTGAACCATCATGATTTTGTCATGTTTGTGATAAAATGTACACAAACTTTCCATGGAACTCCTCCTCAAGATTTTTTTCCCCAAAATTTTAGACATAACAAACTAGAAATTAATTGTTTACAGAGTAAATATATCTCTACAAATCGTATAAATGTGTGGTGAGGAAAACAATCTGCCTAATAACAGAAAGTTATTTAAATGTATTAATTTTATGTTGAATTTATGACATGCCTGCAGAGAATATAAAAACACTACTCTAGAGGGACTGTTTCTTCCCATGACTTTGCAGAGCATCAAGCACAATGGGGCTTTGATTTCAGTGTGAGGTCTTTGAGAGCCTCGTGATAGCAGAAAATATTACAGGAAGCAACAATACACCAAGTCTTTAACCGTTCCATCCTAGGGAACGCTTGGGGAAGAACAACTTCATTTAAAATGTATTTGCTTTTCCATGAACTCAGGAACCACGTAGCCAGTGAAAGAAAGGGATGAAGTGGGAAACAAATGGTAAAGAAAGAGACTAGAAAATACGCAGAAGCAGGACCCGACAAAACCACTATAGATGGCAGGCTACAAAAGGTCTTGATTTCCTCTCCCTAGCTGTGAACTAGGCTAGAGGTCTCAAATGGGCCAGCCTGAGTTTGTGACCCATCGCAATACGCTGTTACGTTCCAGAAAACCAAGAGGTGGCGTGGCATGGCATTCTCACAGGGGAGAGACCGCTTTCCCTGACGAAATGGGATTTCCCAACTCCCCTGCTCCACAGCTAAGCACAGTTAACTACGAGTCAGCAGTTGCCTTACTAAACCCCCAGCATAAATCAGAGTCACATCAGTTAAGGGGAAAGGGGAAAACAAATGTGTGGTGTTATCACAACTTGCCTGATCTCCACAGGCTTACTGAGATGACCTCCCAACCCAGCATTGAAATAGTGATTTGTTTTAAAATCTGGTTTTAGACATTTGACCATGGTACTGAAAAACAGAAGAACACAGCAAATGAGTATTGGACAGAAGGTGGGAAGGAAGGAAAAGGGTCTCATCCACTGGTGTCTCAAGTCTCATGCCTTGAACTGTGCTTCTCATATTTTGCTGAATGTCACAAAGATCTGAATGACTTTCTTTCATCAGCAGGCATTTTTAAGAAAATTAAAAGTAGTAATTTAACCAGTCCTAATAGAAAAGACAAGCACAATCTGATTACATTTTAATTTACTTTTGTAAAAGTATCTCATTAGAAATAATTTCCTAGGGAAAATATAGGTAGTCTTTTTCCCTTTTTTTTTCTTTTATTAATAATAGCCAGAATTCATGAGACGAGACAGGAACTTAAGGACAGGTATTGGTAGAATAAAGGATTTTTTTTTTCTTTATGCTTGTTTTGCCTACTAATCTAATACTCATAATAATTTTTTTAAAAGTCATCAGGAGTCTGACCTTCTAAAGTCTGTGATGCATAACTTCTAGTATGATGTGGAAGTAAAAATATTTTTCTAGGATGCAAACACAAAGTAAGGCATGAAGGGAAAAACAAAAAAATAACATTTTCTAACATTTAGAAGAGAACGAAGTGAGCCACACACTGGCAACTGGCTCTCAAGAGTCTGGGAATCTAATTAGACTAAAGAAAAGTTTCATTAGTTTAATCCCTGAATTCCACTTTTCAAGGAATAAAAACCCTAATATTTGTATGGTACCAGTAAATGAACATCCTGTGTAGTATCAGGATATAGTGTACATCTGCTGCATTGAAAGAAATTTGTAGAGACCAATGGTTCATAAATACAAACGGTCTGCTATTTTTGGCAACCACACACATTCCTTCAAATACTTTCAGCTGCTGAAGGGGGCCTTGAGAAACAGGAAAATTTAAATGACTCTGCTTTCCAAACTAAATCTCTCTACTAGACATTTCCTTTTTATATTTCTAAACACAAGAATAAACAAAAAAATCTAATATTTATACCTATGCTAGCAAAAACTGCTACAACTCATTTAATAAATAACACAAATATTTCAGCTATAATCAAGAGTGTGACTTTGAAGTTAGCAAACATTCATTCCAGACATTTTAGCAATTTATTTTCATATGTGATGCTATTAATAGAGTAGGCCAAATTATTGTAGTACTAGGATGACAAGGAGAACAGTGATCTTCCATTTTGATTGGCCTTCCAATTCTAGTGATCTTTAGTAAGAAAAGGCAAGAGAATTTTGCTTATTTAACAGAAGTAGTGGAGCTTCAGAAGATTCAAAGCATTTCAGAATATATTTCTCATTCTCATACAAGAAAGATTATCCCACTTCTCACTTGAATTTACCCTTTGGTTTTCACTTGATGTTAAATTGCAAGGTTGAAAGCAGTGTGCAACTGGATCAAAAATGTAAATGAACATTACATAATTCTTAAGCATTTAGGCTTAACTGAGTGTAATCGATATGTCTGGTTTGCAGCCAAATTCAACTATTGTGAAAAGCACCTAATGTATGGACATTATTTTTGGACTACTGAATGCCAGAAAATAATGAGCTGGCATTCAGCTTTGGTGAAACAGACCTTGAATTTTCATCTAAGAGCAGCTCTGAATTATTACTGAAGATAAGGTGTAAATGTGCAAGGGAATTTTATCCATGTTTCTCCCATGAATCATAAATGAGGAAAAAAATTACAGTCTAAATTGCACTTAAAAGGAATAAAGTCTTTTCATGTCATACATGATTTATCAAAATGATCTCATTTTAAGAGTACTGTGGTGTATCTTGATTAATAACATTAGTAAGCATGATGAATGGCCCCTTTAATGCTAACACTGAATTTATTGGCAAAATCCCTACTTCTACCAAAATGGGTTGGAAGTAAAACAGCAGCTAGTAACTTGTAGAAACAGCTTAAGCAAACTCTCTTCTGTATATTCTGACATTTTGAAAATTCTTAATTTGAGTTCATTCTCAGATTCATTTTGAAAACAAGTAACAGGTTTTACCTAATGTGGCAGCTCTAACCCCTACAAAAGTCACCTTGGAGCTCCCTGCAAAACAAGCTGAACTCTGCATGTACTGTAAGAGGATGTAGTGTATTAAGGTCTTTCAAGAACATTGGCCCCATCCCTTTATGACATTTTTCAATATCCTCTTCATTTTGCTTTAATATCCTAAATGCTTCCCTTCTTCCATTTCTCCATCTTCCCCCTTCTCCCCCTTTTTTAAGCCTGCTCCAGACTGCTCTAACTAATTTCCTTTTGGGCTGACAGATCAGAGGCCTTCCTACCACTGTTCCTTTTAGACCTGTGAAGCCCTCCTCGTAATCCTGCTGCTTGTCCACAATTAATCTTTCCAGTTGCCACATTATTAACACTACCACCCACAGACAGAGGATGCCTGAGCACGGCTGGACACTTGCTCCCCACTGGAGCATCAAAGTTGTCAATCACACACTAGTCAGAAAGTTGCCTGCTGTCAACATCAGAGGTTTTCATCCTCTCCTACCCGCTGATCAAACATTTTTCTTCAGAAGATTAATTCCATGTCCCCGCCCATTTCCTCCCATATCCTCTTTCCCTTTTAGGTTTACTCAATGATCCATCTTCTGTATGGAAAAGGAAGCAGTGTATAATAGAAATCCTTTCAAAACAAAAGTTCAGCAAAACTAAATTTAAATCCCAGCTGTTATCAACCTCTTCTCCCCCCCGCCCCCGGCAAGTTAAACACCTTAAAGAGCTTGGATTAGATCTAGTCACAAATGCCTTTCTTTGATCAAAGGCTCCAAGACTTTACACAAATATAATCACAAGGCAATGACTGCATCTAAGGAGCCTGAATTGATTTGTTCTACTGTAACACATAGCATACAAAACACCCGTTAGGTTTTTTGACTTCCGAGACCATGATTTTTCAACTTATATCACTCAAAACCCAAGAATTTTAGCATCTTCTTCACACCACTTTTTCAAGCTCAGTAGAAAAAAAAAATGACTTCTTATTGCATAGTATTTGCCTTGTATCTTTTAAAAAATTGTATCATAGCTACCTACATTTAAAAGCAGAAGGATGCAAGAGATTCTGCTGCTCACTCAGTTCAGTTTAATGAGTTGAAGAAAAGTAACTTCACTATTACCACCTCTCCCTACCCATACACCAGATAATGTATTTTCAGTATCTTTTGTTATGGTAGATAACAGGATCTGTCCCTAAAGGAGCATTTAAACATTCTAGCAATACAACAGTGAATGAAAGGAATACTCGCTAACGTAATCCAACAAGAAATCTATTCACTATAAAACTTAATGCTAGGTTTTAAAATAAGAATAAATTCATTTAAAATCACACTACGAAATAAATTCAAAGTTGCTAAATCATACTCACCCCTAAAACGGATTTTTTTTTGAATTATTTTTCTTGTCTTAGGCTGCTATTGATGAAAATAAGGAAATCAACAAAAGACTCTCAAAAGTATAAAGCAATAAAGGAAAGCCTGATGGCTTTGACTCCTGATCTGAATTTGGGAAAGCAAATCCAAGCAAGAAGTACACATTTTATCTGGCATTTCTTTACCATCATCTTTACTGTCTTTACCTTCTGGGAACACGCATTTAGAGTATATTCAGTGGCTTTACACACTAGTAAAATAAAGCACAAGGAAAAAAAAAAACACAAACAAAAACAAAACAACAACAACAACAACAAAACCTGTTGTACCCCAAACCAGAGAACTCTGCAACTGTTGCTAGAGAATTTTGAGTTGTCACAGAGAACTATTCTTTGAAGCGTCTTGTAAAGCTAACCACAAATGAACTTCTGGATGCTAGCAGATAAGCTTTTCCTAAGTTCCTATGTCACCAATGCCCAAACATGTCATTTATTGCATTTCACTCATCACCTGACAGCCCCAAAGGAGTGAAAGAACAACACTGAGCTTTTAAATATTACAACTTCAACACAGGTCTAAAAGCATAGGTAAGTCACTTATGTGAAGGAAGTACACTGATAATGTATTAGATTCCAAGTTTCCTTCAGTCATTCTCTGTAATACTTTTCAACCAATTATATCACAACTGAAAAACACAGCACTATTGGAGTAATTGCTGAGATTTATGCTATGCTATGGCATAGCAACAGTATACAAGCTACATATAAACACAGATGCAGAACTCAAATACACATGACATACAATACAGTAACTTTCTACTTTTCACAGACCTGTATCTTGAAATACAGACGATTCAGAACTTCTACACTTGTTTTGTTGTTGATGTCCATAGATTCTTCAAAAGCAAAGACAGAATCAGCAAGGTAAATTGCTTTTTTTTGGATAGGAACCTCTGAGACTGTTCCATAAATTAAATCAGTAACATAATATCATCACTTGCAAACACATTCAATTACAATCAGAGGAATGCAGAAGTGGGTATACATTTCACTGACTAAGCATAATTGTTTGCAATGTTAGAGGGTTTACTTTGCTTTGCTATTCACTCTGCTGTCTCCTGCCTGCTACATTATTTCAGAAGTATGGACGATGCTGCAAAAATTACAGCTAGGTCCTAAATATTACAAGAGATCAATAGTTTGACGACTACTGTTGAGTTCCACCAACCTCCTCACAGGAGTTAAGGCACAGGAATTGTGAAATGGGAAGGGTAAAAATGCTTCCAGGGCATCTTCATTCTGTCCTGTGGGAATAAAACTGAACAGCAGCTAAAACCTCTTGTCACACTACTTAGTCAGCAGAAGGGGGTGCTGTAGTGTAACCTATTTAAAATGCAAATAGAGTAACTTTTGTAACAGAAGATTAAAACTAGCGTTTTATTCAGTTGGCATACCCACAGCATACTGAATGCTGGAATCAGACTTGTCACTGCACACCACAGGTTATTAATAGAGCTCAGAGTGGTGTTGCTAAATGTGCAAGTTAAAAGCAAATAAACAAAACCGGATTTATCTGTGGTATTTGTTCCCTGGGATAATTCAGCAAGGTCTGCTTACACCGCACATTTGTTTATCCAAGATCACTGAGGCTCTTTTTTTTGAAGTATCTGATTGATAGACACCACAGCCAGAAGTTCTGGGATATGTGATCTATAACATTAACATTCTAGAGAAAAACAGAGTTATTTTCAACATGGACAAATAAATCTATTAAATAAGACACACAGGAAAGAGTCTAGGGTGCATAACCACTAATTTCTAAGAGGCCTTTCTGGATTCTCAAGAACTACCAGCACATGAGAAAACACAAAGTCAAAGGCTTGAGCAGAGTCAAATCGACAAATTGTGCTATGGCTTTACACTTCATTTTCCTACAATGTCAGGTGCTAGGGAAGGCAAGCGGGTTTCCCCTCTATATTCAAGCCAGTTCCTCTGCTCCTCATCTCGATCTCTCAGAGATTCATCAAAAATGTGATTTAATTGCATCTCCTCCCCCTTGCCCCCCTCCCAAAAAGAGTGTAAACATGACTCCTTTTTATCTCCTGATACATCTGGACAAGTAGACAATGTGCTAAAACAAAATAAATCTGCCCTGACAGTCACATCAAAGGGTTCAGCTAGGGGCTTGCAGCTACTTAAGGCACAGGAATGTTGTTGCTAAGCATCGCTCTACAACCTATCAGTCCCTTAAAGAAGAGCTTTTTTCTTTCAGAGAGAGATGAGGAAAGCTGGAGAGTGGGAACCAGACTGCAAAGGGAGATTGGGGATTTTGGAGGATTTTGAAGCTTGAAGTGAATTGTGTGAAGAAAAGGGGGTTTGCTTTGTTTTACCTCTTGACATATAGCCTACATTGGGGAAAGTAGAGGAGGAAGGAGGGGTTAAAACTTGTTGATGAAATATTTTCTGAATTTTCCCCTTGGATAAAACCAAGCAAAGTCTTTGATATCCTTTTTCAAATCCCTGTATTTACTGTAAATTCAAAATAGAAAGTTTGTGACCAAAAGCAATAGGGCTGGGATACCAAGCCTGTTAAATTATATTGCTAAATGCATCATATGTCCTGCTTTTCTGTCAAGCATTTCATAAATACATGTACATTCCTAAATACGTGAAACCATGAACAATGTCCGTATTTAATAAATATGCGCTACAGAGAAAGGAAACTTTTGATACATGTGCACATAACACAATCTGATGCTCGATTTACTAGTAAAAACTATTCCCTTCAGAGAGAAGGCTTCACTGAAATGATCCGTCTTCCACACCATGCCCTGCAATACTTAGTTTGTACATGTTTATAGTGCTTAAAACTCCAAACTCCAAGCCAAAGGAAGGTAAAACCATCCTAAAAGCAGACTTGAGAACGGTACTAATTATAAACACAGCCATGATGAAATGAACAGCTAAAAATTCGAATTATGCTCTCTTCTCACAGATGCAGAAACATACCCAGCACAGACAGAAAATCCAGGCTTAAAAGTATGAAACAATTAGTTTTAAAGCTTAATCATCTTGAAGGTAAGCTAAGAAAATCAGTAGTCTGGTTACAGCACCACCGAGAGGTGAATGAACTTTGATCACACACCTTTGGCTTTTAAAAACAGTTTAAAATTAAAAAAAAAAATCTTCTTTCCTTTTTAAGAATTAAACAAAGAAAATGTGAAACGCACTCATTCTACATGCAGGGTAACTATCAAGAACATGAACAATTACTGAGCCCATGATATTACACAAATAAATAACACTTAGCATTATCTGCAACACTATCATATTTATTAAACAGTGACTGAGGGCAGCAGTAACCATTTTTATCGTCTCATATAGCTCTTATTTTCTAATTAAACAGAAGGTTATTTCCACTGTCAATGCAACCATTTATCTTATTTGAGTGTTACATAATATTTTTTGCCAGCCAAGCCTGACTATAAAGTGTTCTGTGTGGTGAACTGTAGCCCAACTTGCTTTCCTGTTTGGTAATCATAGAAATGGGCCATTTTGTGCTGTGTTAATAAATAAACTTTTTGCAATTTCTCCTAAAACATGATAAAGCTTGTACTTTGTCCTACCCTCTAGCTTCAATACAAGGGCAATGAGCTGTATTATTAAAGATATAGGTCAAGCAAACCTGATGATTTCAGTCCTGTGGGGTGCTTTAGAAACTGTTGTCATATTACTGAGATCATTCTGCTGTTCCTAATTATTCCTCTTGGTTGCTTCACATTTCAAGTGATTTCTCTCACACTTATGTCAAAATTTATAAGCTGCTCTGTGTAACAACACTACATTATTTCCTCACTTGTTATGGTAATATAGGACAGAAACTAGGAGAATGCTTTAATCTAGCTGACAAGGATAATGTAGTCTAGAAATGTAATAAACTTTGTATTCTACTACAGAGTTGTGGGCTTTTTTCCTACCATGAAACATTTCATATAGATAGACATCTTAGAAAAACTAATTGCTACAGTAACTTCAATATCTTCTTATCAGAGCTGCTTTTATCAGAAATATGTATTAGCATTAAAGGATTCACTCCAATAGCTCGTGCATTCTCCTTATTCCCATAATTGCTATTCTGCAACATTTTGTTGACTGTACTGTAAAACTATATACTGCTGAAGGAAACCTATTTCCAAGAAATCCGTGCATCACACAAACAGCGCAAAACATTTGTAATTAACAGGCTGGGCTTTAACAGCGCTGTAACACGTCTTGGGCTGACTGGCACAAAATTTTATTTGCACTAAGTAGCCTAAGACCGGGAAGATAAAAACACTTTATGTGTTAGCTTCAGGTTCCAGTGTCTTTTGAAGAATTTCAGAATGTAAGGAAAGCTACCAGTGTAAAAGGTAGTCTAATGAAAGACTTTAATTTTAAAGCTAGTGTGGGTACTATCCTATGGAAGCATCATTTTCTTCAGAACACCTTACAGGGTACAAAATGATGTTAATGTTAAATTGCTCCCCTCCAAAAACAAACCAAACAAACAAAACCCAAAAAACCAAAAGACAAACAACACACCAATCCACGCAACTCCAGTTAGACAATGTCATATGAGTAACTCAAACATGACATCCATCCTAGTGCTTCTAAGTTTAATTTTAGTCATGAGCAAACTCAAAAAACCACTAACAGACATACTGCCTCATAGTTTTGTTCTGTATCATCATGAATATAGAAGAGTGAGTGCACTGAATCAAAGCCCTCAGACAATAAAATAGGAATAGCAGCATTGGTCTACAATGGCAACCTTTAAAGGGACTCTTTCCAGATACGTGAAAAATAATATTTAATTAAACATGCTCACAGGAAATAGAGAGGAGACAAAGAAGAAGTTAGTGTTGTTACAATTAGAAGTACTGTCAGGACAAAAGAAAAAAATACTGAAGAGAATTCTGGTTTTGTGTCTGTTCCTACTTCTGTCTGCCTTTATACAGTTGATGACTTCTTGATGACTTGAGCACTTCCGGTCTTGGCTAAAAAACTGCCACCAATGTACAGTCTGTTGCAATTCTAGGAAATCTGTTCCAATGAATTAGCACTACCATTAAAATTATTCTTTTTTTCTACCCTGGATCCATAAGCTTCAGTTACAACAGCTGGTTCTTTTCATATCCACTGCCTATTAGATGGAAGCTCTGAATTTTATTCCTCATGTTGCTATTCACTTGAGGTGATGCTATTGACATATTGCGATCAACTCTTCACATCCCTCTGGTTACCCAAGATGGACAGAATTTCCTGAAATTTCTCACCATGTTATCTAGTCTTCTAAGAGATCACTTGCCTTGTCCTCCTCAGTTCTTCCTTGTCTCCCAGCAACTTTCTAGAATTACAGGCTTCTCCAAATCTAAACATGGTTGTTCTAGTAGCAGTTCTGCCACTAACAAAGACAATGATAATATTAAAATTTCCCCTCTTAATATTTCTCCTCTTAAAGGAGAATGAGATGCATGTACTAAAATCTAATGATTTTTTGTTTTGTCTCACTAATAAAAGTTTATGCAGCACTGGGCAAAGAAGTGATCTCCATTAAAGCATCTCTGCTTTATCAACATAAAACCTGTTCACTGGTACTTAATTCATTGAACATAAGCCATGTTGAATTTGCACTATCCTAGCTTCTTAATCCAAGTAACGTATGCCATATTTGCTTAATTGGATCACAGAAATAAATGAAAGTCATTGTTATTACCAACACTGAAGACCACAGCTTGCATTGCCCGAAGAGAAGATGGACTAAAGGAACAAGACATCCTTCTTCCATTCCAGTTCTCATCTGTCCCTCTTGCTTTTCACCAGTACTTGAATCTATCACTTGTCACTAAGACAACATTTTCAGAAATAGCATACACATTCACAGAATGTAACAAATGCATTGTGAATCATAATATCGTTCACAGAAGTCGGAGGTATTCTCATTTTATAATAGTAGAATTATCAAAGGAACCCTGAAAATTACGGATATAAGAATGGATCATTGAACTGGGTGGTTAGTGAGAGTGGAAAGAATATTTCTCTTTTCTCCACCCTGAATATACAAAACCAGATAGAAATAATACTGATACCACAAGCAAACAACTCAGAATTACCTCAGACAAAGTAAAACTACTACGGAACTGAAATTAAACAGGAAGAGAAAATAAGCCTGAGTTATGCAGTGGATAATTTCAAGAGCTGCTTGTATTCGTGTTTGGAGTAAAACCAAGTACACAACAACATAAAATGAGCCAAAATTATTCCACTGTACTTACATAAATGGAGTTACCTTTTCCTAAACTACTGTTTCTGTGTGATCAATAGAGATACTGTGAGTTTAAAATTCAGATAACTAACCAAATATAAAGATTTGTCACTGTCTGCAATTCTGCATTGACAGTGGTTTCTTAAGGCATAGCAGTATTTCTTAGATAATGCTTCCCTTTGTTTGAACGTGACTCATGTATTCCTCAGAAGTTACATTTCTTACATTGTGTTACCTTTGCAAAGGGTAATTCCATTTGTGTCAATGTTTACTTTTTTTTCCTGTTTGCATACAGTCAGAATTTAACAGGCATTTGCATACCTGTCTGAAGCAGGGCTGGTAGCATCAGAGATGAAGAGGTGATATTCTAGATAATCTCTCAGTTTCACATTAGTAAGTGTATCTGTGAACTTCTCATAACAGAATTTAACGCAATCCTGATGCAAAAAGTTTTTCAGCTGTGCTCTGTCTGCAAGACCAGCATATCATATTCTGAATACTTTCTTCCCTTCTGCAAGTGCCTCAAGATCACAGACCAAATGTAAGTCTCTTACATAGCAAGAGAAAACATATCATTGCTATGGCATCTGTTGAGGGGAGGATGGGAAATAAACTCTTCAAGTTGTGCCTCTATGAATTTACATAAATTGTACTCCAGTTGTACTTGGTTTTTTTTAGTCTATTAATACACAGAAGTGGAAGATGGGGGTTGTGGTAGAAAATCTAAATGTTTAGGTCTACTTTTCTAGAACATCGAGCTAATTGTTCTATAACCACAAATTCTCAGACAACATAATGAAACAAAATGAACAGAGACAGCTTTCAGATCTTTGACTCCTCTGCTCCAGTTATCAGGCTTCATGCATGGAATAACAGAAATAAATATGATGGCAAATATCTTCTGACATTCAGATTTAAATGAAGAATTTATTTCCAGCTACACTTATTCTGAAACTTTTGGAATAAATACTTGTCGTGGTTTGACTGCGGGGTGACAATAAACTGTGGCAGATGTATTGTTAACCTCCTCTCCCCCCATTCCCCCTTCAGCCGCTCCCTCTCCCCCCTTCCCACTAAGGACAGGCGATTGGGAGGGAAAGAAGGACAGAGGGAAGGGAAGGGAACGGAAGGGGAGTTGGAAAAATTAAGAATGTTTTACTAATGCTACCAATAAAAATAGAGAAAATAATACAAAATATACAAAAACAATCTTGAAAGTCCCGGCAACTGCTCCGGCAGATGTAGGGCCGGCACTCGAAGTCCTGGACTGGACTCTGCAGCCAACCGGAACTGGATTCAGTCTGTCATGAGGCCTCAGTTCGCAGGGACAACTCGCAAGGTCCTCTCCCAATGTCGGCCATAAGGAAAAGGGCGAGATCCTCGTGATCCCCCACTTTTATATGAAGTATGACTTGAGTAGGATGGAATATCTAGTTGGTCAATTTTCAGTTCACCTCCTGCTTGCACATCTTGCGAGATGCATCATTATCAATGACCTCACATTCCATTGCTATGTCTACGAAAACATGTATCTAGCTTTCAGGAAAACTGTGGTTATTTAGAAGGCTTTAGCTGACAGGGAAATTCACTAAAAGAGAAACTCGTTTTTTAACAAAACCAGGACAATACTAAAAAAAGATCATAACATTCTGTTGTTTGAGCATTGGACTTTGGTCTCAGCACATACCTCCTGGCATGATTTCTTTTTTTTTAATATTATATCTATAGGCTGCATAAAGTATGAAAGTTAAAAAGAAGATGACATATTTTGACTATTCATGTCAGCACTCATATTCTGTTACTCATAATTTTAGATTAACTTATTTTTTAAAAGACTGCACTAACTGTTTTACACTTTGCAAAACAATTGTTCCAACAGCATTATTTGAAAAACTGAAACTGCTCAGTTCCATGAAGTACAACTATTACATCTGGAGTTTACTTATTTTCTCTCATTGAAGCACCTTTCCTTTTTGCTAGAGGACAATTTTTTTTTCTTTTTTTCTTCTTTCCTTTCTGCCATTGGATCTGGCACTTTAGATACAATATTATTTTATTACTCAGAAATACTTTATTACTGCAATAAAACTGCACTTTCTACTGCAAAATATATTATTAAATTGTGCCCTCAATAACTGTCTCACCTTATAGTGAATGTTAAATCAAAATCTGAAGTCAAAGATCCTGTTGATTCCACAAGCAGAAGATTACTTATTAATAGGGCAAGGCAATAGAACACGAAAAGAAAAATGTCCCCAGTAGTTTACATAGTTATACATACTGAATTTCTGGTTTTAATGTTATTTTTTTTCTTGCAGTGCCATCATCACAAAGAGTGCCTGAGAAATGTCCAGTTATGTAGCAAATAAAATGCTCAACATTTGGTATTTCATAATGCTCCCCAAGAGGAGCATCCAACAGATGGTCACTTCTTAGCAGTCTCACTGCTATGCATTCTGGCTAGAAAAGATTGGAGACCTATGCCTTTCACTTGCAGGTAGACACCTGTAGACTAGCATCACTTTATGACTTTCCTATTGAAAAACCAAAGGAATTAAGTTTGTTCTCATTAGCATGATCCTTAAACTGTTGTATCACTTAGCAAATTATTCCCATATTAACACACACAGAGATTTAGGCATTTGTACTTAGCAGAACTGCAAGTACATCAGTATAAGAGAAATATGGCATGTCCTAGGTTGGGTAAGACATTAACTTGATTAAGACTCTTCTACCCTCTATCTTATTTTGCTGTCAAAAATGTTACTATATATGTAAAATTCTTCTGTATCATATTTTCAAGTTCGTATTTTTCAAACTGCTTTGCGGACGTTATTTTTTTTCCCCTATAAAGCATGTGTCTGAAACTGAATTGCTAAGTGTTCTTCTGTACCAGTGAATGAAAATAAAACAGATGCTTTCTCAATCCATTTTTTAGTTTATGGATATAATCTCAAAAGAAGAGAAACAACCAACTAAGTAATGGTGGCTCTAAACACAGTACTTAATGTATGAACAATTTAACCTCAATTTTCATCTAAGAGGGAAAAAAAAGAAAAAACAAACACAAAACCTGTTACATATTTTAACATCTTTCCAAAGTTATATTTTATTGTAACCATACTTGCTTTCTCTGAAATGAACAGTCACAAATACAGGAACACCAGAAATCCAGCTAGAGACAGAAGATAATCTTTCCCAGCTCAGCCAGTTAAAATAGAAAGGGAATCATCACACACCACCATTACTACTTGTACAGAACCTCTTTCATCAGGCTCAGATTTATTGAGAAAATTAAGCATAAAGCTAAAGTTAGCAGAAGATTTTTCAGTGAATCAAACACTCATCTACTGGTTTCTCATCTTGCAGAACGTACCTGACTTTTTCTTTCTACTTTTAAAACTATAGCATTACTTATCCACTTCCTCTCTCTCCATTTCCATCTACAGAGGAAAGAAGTCACTTGTTTTAAAAACTTTTACAGTTTTTTAGTGAATTAATCTTAAAAGAAGACTTTTCCAGCTTCACAGAACAAGGAGCGCTGGGTATGTTTCTGAATGTTAGATACTCGTCTAAGAGGAATTACACCAGCAAGGTCCATTGATCACTTGTTAATACATCTCCAAAATACATTTTCCTGAATAACTGAATCATTAGAAGACTGATGAAAAAGAGTTATTTTTTCACGCACAGCAGCTGCTTTCTGAAACAACCACACTTAAATAAAAATTAACCAAGCTAATCGAAACAGAGGAAAATGCTGATTCCAGATGTTGGACGAAATGCATTGCAATTTTTATTTATTTATTTATTTTTAAGGGCAATAAACTTTTTATCATAATTGGTAAAATAAAAGCATGGTCAGGTCAAAAGGAAACACCCGGCCAGGGCTGGAGACCTCCATGTAGCTTTATTTTGTTCAGGCCAGTATTTAACCATGTTCTTACATGATATTCTGGACTGAGATAAGTTTAAGTTTTTTCCTGAAGTAGGCTTGATACAACAGTCACAGGAGCTACTGTCTTTCTACAGTGTGCATGTCCCAGTGTTTTGGAATCCACAGAGACAACTTTAGTCCAAGAGATCATTTTTTGCCACGCATTATAGCTTTTAACTAATATCTTGTGCTTTACAATGGATTTTATACTTTTAAAATTAATTTAGGGTTTGAAAAGCTTGTTATTACACCAAGCAAGGCTGCTAATAGTGTTGGACTGGCAACTTCAGGAAAATGATATTATTGTGATGTGCCCAGCAGGAATGGTGTTGAGTGAATTTTTAAATGATTTGCTAGTTCTACTTGACTGAGCTTGCACCCTGTAAATGGATCACATGATCACTGATCACAAGTTAAACTGCTTTTGTTTCTCGCATGGCATGAACCGAGGGTCTGTTGTACTGTACCAGAGGTTCGTGTGCAGCTCTGTGTAAGACAAGGGAAGGTTACATGCAACAGGCAGTTAATGGCTCATACCAGCAAGCCCTCAACTGAATGGAGCTCATGAGGTTGAATTTTAAAAAGGTAGCTGACCTTGCAGCTGGGAGCTTTAACTGTGTTTTTACCCATTTATACCTGGATAAGTAAACAGCTACTGAATGCTGAAAGGGCCAGAAAGCACTATTTTAGCCAAAGGCTAATCCCCATTCTCTGTGGATGAAAGGACTCAAAATGAAAACAAAACAAAAATATTCTCTGCTTCAGGTAACAAAAAGGTAAAACTGCAATAAACAATTCCATTAATTTTAAACTTAACATTGCCTTACCCTCCATTTCTAATGAGTGCTTCAGCCATCAAAAACCACTGAATTCTAAAAATGATACAAACAGTCACAGTAAAAAGGATAAATACAACATAAACCAAAATAGCTCAGAAGGTTTCATCTAATGTGGATGAAAGTAAAAGAATAAGTGATCAGCAAACTGCTAGTTACATAGCTTAAACCCAATAAAAAATGTTCATTATTCAGGTTGCAGAAAACACAAGTGATGTCCAAATGTAAGAGATATTAGAAGGCAGTGATCTTCAGCCCTATGCATTCATCTCAGTGTTTAATATTTTTCTCAGGACTACTGTTGAAACTAATGAAGAATTAATAGATTTCTCTGTCAAGTGTGGCTATTTCATAGTGCAACAACTGGCATTGGTTATGTGAGGAAGGTCAAAAGGTTTTAAGGTTAAAAACAACTTTTGGACTAAAGACTTCTTACTCATTATACAGATCATTTCACATGAATTTTAGCATACTATCCTAGGTGAAAGTTTTTTTCAGGATCCCTAGCTTATTTTGTTATTGTATTTCATCTATTTTGTAGACAACAGAAGAATACCAACACTTTCATAGCTTCCATAGCTGCCCAATATTCTTCTACATGCACATATAAATATATATATATATATATTTTTAAGACACATGATAAATAGATGTTGGCGGAGGAGAAGAAAGACGAAGAGGGATGTAGCCCTCATCCACTGTGTAGTATGCTTTCTCTCAGTTGATTGACATGGTAGCAAAAATGCACTTCACAGCTCTCAGTTTATTTTCTAGCTGACAGTCCAGATCTGACATTTGATGGCTTGCTAATATCCATATGTTGCAAAGTCAAACCTTCTCTTCACTCTAACTACAGGCACTAAACCCTAGAATTTTAAGTTCTTCTCTATTCATTCCTCAGTCCATGAATTCAACCTAGCAGCAACAACATGCACCCATTTTTTGTGATAAACCAGTCAGTATCTTGCACTGACTTCTCAACCCAAAAAGAGCATTTAACTTCCATTCATTATTTTTAAAGTCTAGTAGACACCAGCAGCCCATCTAAATGAAAGATCACAACTGTACTTCATGCATTTAAATTTTGATCAGGTAGCGGAACAGAATGGTCCTTTCTTCTCTTCAATCTTGCATGTCTGTCTGCAATGCAACCTACAAAAGGAAAACCCCAATCTGGGAAAATCTGTTATCTGCATCTAACAAGATCAGGAACCTAAAAAGCATAATGCAAATAATACTATTTCTGATACTACATGAATAAAAGACAAGTAGAGGAGATTCTTGTGACAAGTTATATAAAATCTAAATTGAATATGCCCTTCCTAAAAAATTTTAAGTTTTAGTAAATTATAATATCTGTTTTAAAAGTTGGTCTTCAATAGTCTAAAACTACCACATCATAGATTTTAGGCAGGTTAAAATGAAGAATTTTTAACTGCATTACAACTTGAAGAGAACAACAGTATTCAGTTCAAAACTTTATCTTCACGTTAGTCTCGCCAAAGTTAGGCCGGTTTTAGCTGCAAAGGTCTTAGAAAATATAGAGCCTCTAATGCTTTGTCCATCCCCTTGAAAATAAACATTCTGTTAAAATACTACTGTAAATAAGGCCTGTTTGGATACTGCTTCTTGCTCACATTTACCTGTGTGCTTTATGATCATTGCAAAACAGAAAGTTCAGGAAATACAGGGGGATGAAGAAACTGCCTTGCAGAAGTACGTCCAGGCAAAGCAACTTGTTGCCACACCTATTATCCATGTGCATTAGAAACTGTCCAGACATCAAGAACCTGACAAGATTATATGCTTAAATGATGTTCTGCATCAGATTTAATAGGAGTGTGCTGGCAGGCCTCAGCTGGGCTTGGAAGACTGTCCAGGTTGTGTGACAAATGAGGCCGCAGTAAAGCTATGAACAAAGAACTCACAGTCACCAAGCACCCAAATTAAAACAGTTCAGTTTTACTAAGAGATGTTTAAATCATCTACACCTCTGCTTAAGGCCTAAACTCCTAAAGCCACTAGAAACACAAGTCATGACAGCTGCAGTGATATTAGATATGAAGTAGAAACAGTGACTAACATAAAAGAGAAAAATGGGGAGAATTTGGAAAGTATAGCAATCTGACCTACCTTTAGAGACAAAGCAGAAAAAAGAGCACACAGGAGCTGAGTGTGTACCTGAACCCCAGAGCAAAAGTCCTGACTGGATTCACCCAGGAATTTCTTGGCAAGAGTGGGAAGAGTGTTTCAGAAGCTAAGGACAGACTACGATGCAGGAGAAAAGCAAGCCTGTACTAGCATCACTTGTAAACTTCATTTCCAACATGGTATCTAAACACTTAGCCTTAAGTCTTGCTTAAAACAGATTTTTGTTTTATCTGTAAGACAGTCTGATGTTGGGGAATAAGCGAATCAGAGTGTAACAGTTAAACTCATAAGACCTTCAGGGAAAGAGGAAATTCAAATCAAAGAGAAATTCAACAAAAGCAGTGTTGGAGGCAACCCTGGCGCCCCGCACTTCAAGATTTGTGTAGGGGTACACGGGAAGCAGGAAATGCTTCCGCAAAGCTGCAAAGAGTCTTTGCGAGGACCTGCTTTAACAAGAACCAAGAACAAGAAAGAGTTTCCCCTCTGAGTGTCAGAAAGGCCCTTGTATAAGACAAATACAACAGAAACAGTCCCAGACAGAAGGCAAAACTCTAAAAACTGGTAGCGATATTTCACATCAGGAGAATCTGCTGGAATTCGAGCACAGACTTAATTGACTTAAAAGCATTCATTTATTGTAATGTAGTTGTATAAATAACTCAATAACTGAAAGTAATACTTGCTAGTTGTTGATGTCATCCACATTTTTTGATACTTAAACTATTAATGACAATTAAACCAATACATTTAAATTACATTTATCATTCTAATGTAGCTAGAAAACACCACGATGTAGGAAAAAAGCATCTTGGTTCTAATACAAATTGTTAATAAATTTTATTAAATTTACATTGATCCATATGCAAAATATTTTGTTTACAATTTGAAGTGAGACTCAGCCTAACTCAATCATGAAGAAGACTGGAAAAACATCTGTATAGTTATTTGCACATTAAACTATTAAAAATATTAGATGTTGCATGTTGAGTTTGATCTTTAAAAGGATCAAATTATTCTCCTATATATGTTTGGGGGATGATTCTAAAAACAAACATGAAATTGTGAGAGCCTTAAGGCATATATGCAGTATTCGTGGGCATAAGTTTTCTTTGTAAACAGGAACACAAATGTTTTAGCACCTGTCTCAAAAGTGAATGTCTGTGGATTAGCAGGAGCCTTAATGTAAGGGAACGCCTGCTTTCTGTCTCTATCTTGCTACTAAATCATTGGCTCCTCCTTTTCTTCCTGCAAACTGAGGAATCTAAGGCCTCCCTCGCTGTGTTTCTGGATTCCTAATCAGCCTTGGAAAGTGCTTTGAGATCCATCAAGAAAAGGGCCATGCAAGTTCCATGCATCACAGATACAGAACACATTGGCCTTCCCGACCCATGTGAAGTATGCTATTTCTCTTGTCATTCAACTAAAGATGAAAATTCACTACCTATTTGCATTGATCGGAAGTAGCACTTCCAAAGAAATGTAATTCATTACTTGACAGAAAAGATAAAAACCTAAATTTCTTTGCTGATCATTATAAATCAGTACACCAGAGGCACATCTATTTTATTTATAACACATATTGAACCTTAATTTTAAATGGTGTACGTAGAAAACAATTAGGGTGACAGACCCCAACAGGAGACATTACAAGAGGAATTAAAATTGTCAGCCTTGCTTAACATTCCAGGACTTCTAATTGTCATGAAGTAGCCAGAAATTAATAGATTCCTAGAAAATCTATCCCATGCAGCAAGAAGAAAGGAAAGGAATCACGTGGCCACACTGTTTCTTCCACTGCACTTAGGAATCTAATGCTTGGCAACAATTGAGCCAAAACCCAGCATTCCAGTGTCTTACACTAAAGGTTATCAATGGTGTTGGATAGCATCACTTCTTGGGTGCTCATGTACTCTTAGATAACTTGTACCCAAAAAGACTTTTGTCTGTGTTCTGGTTTTGGCTGGGATAGAGTGGATTTTCTGCCTGGTAGTAGCTGGTATATAGTGTTGTGTTTTGGATTTAGTGTAAGAACGTTGATAATACACTGATGTTTTGGTTGTTGCCAAGCAATGTTTATACCAAGTCAAGGACTTTTCAGCCAGAAGGCTGCAGGTGAACAAGAAGCTGGGACGGAGCAAAGCCAAGACAGCTGACCCAAGCTGGCCAAAAGGGTATTCCTTACCACATGAGGTCATGCTCCGTGTACAAACTGGAGCTGGCCAGGGGGGAAATATCACTGCTCAGGAGCTGTCAGGCTATTGGTGTCTTGGGCAGTGAGAAATTGCATTGTGCATCACTTGTTCTGTATGTTGTTGTTATTATTATTATTATTATTATTATTTTATCTTCCTTTGCTGTCCCACTAAACTGTGCTTATCTCAACCCATGAGGTTTTTTCCTTCCTTCCTTTTGATCCTCTCTTCCATCCCACTTGGGGGTAGGAATAAGTGAGCAGCTGCATGGTCCTAGTTGCCGGCCGGGGTTAAACCATAACAGTCTGCAATATCAAAATGACTGAGAAGACTAACTACTTAACTGGAAAATGATACACAAGACACATATTTTTTTAAAAAGTTCTTATGAGAAATTTATCAGATGATAAGTATCACTAAGTAGAAAGACTGCCAAGACCCTCAGTTATTACCTCATGAAAACAAGAGTTGAATCCAACCAAAAGACACGCTAAAGCAAGAAAATAAATTTAGCACAATGTGAGTATGCATGCATATGCACTTATCAAGACAAAAGTCATAGGCTTATTCCATTAAGGCAAGAACTTTCAATTATTGTGATTTTATCATTCCTACACTTTTCACACTTTAAATCTGAAGCAGGAAACAGGGTAGAAAATCTAAAAATGCATAAATGGAAAATGTATAACATTTATGAGGAAAAAGAGCACGGAACAAAAAGCTACAAATACATCGTTTTCATGCAATAATAGAAAGTGGACTACTACTAGAGTTATCGTTTTTGATTTAAGAATGCAATACTAGATATTCCGTTAGGAGCAGTGTCTCAATTAATAGTCTTGCATTGTTGGCACCTAGGTGTCTAGTATACTTACCAGCTAAGAAGCTCTACTGGTGTTATAGATGATTTGAGAAGAAAACATAGACAATGGCACTAAGAGAGAAAAAGGTATAAAAAGATTCAAGATTCCTCCAGAGGCAGAAGCAAAAACATCAGCTGCCTTTGTAATTTCACAGAGTGAAACCAGAAAGGGCAATAAAAGAGAGGAATTAAAAAAAAAAAAAAAAAAAAGCAAGCCTTCTTAAGAGTCTTAATCAAACTCTTACATTTAACAGCATTAATGCTAAGTATGCAAACGTTCATCCCACTGATCATTATAGTATCAAGAACTAATTTTCCTCCTTTTAAGAGCTTATATGTCACATCACACCCCTTGGGCCTTCCAGAGATGTATTTAAATGTCTAACAAGGGGAAAAGAAAAGCATTGCAGACAGTCAGGTGTTACTGATTCACCCATTAAAACTTCAGTTATAAAATATCCCACACAATGGTAAAACATTTCAGTCATTACCCGATCATAAATAGATTAAGATGACATTCTAAATTATTATGACTATATGTGTATAAAATTTACATTGCTCATCACATAATCACAGTTACCGACACCTGAGATAATCTGAAGTTAAAGATGAAGCGCGTGTATTATTTGTTCTAAGAACTTAAGGAAAAGAAAGACGAAGCCAGATGTAGCAAATGTAACATTAATCCTGAGACAGAAGAGAACTTTGGCTTTATTTGTAATGGTGCTCACTCATTTGCAATTATATCACTGAAAATGAGGTCTTGTTTCCTTTTATTGTAAGCTTTACGTCACCCTTACTATTTCACATAAAGAATGTGAAATAGTAGAAGAAATAAAAGATTTTTAAACCTTATATTTCCTAAACTCCTGTTTTCTAAATAAGGAAAATATTTAATGAACATCTAACACTGCACATTTCAATATCAACTTTAACAACAAAAGATGGACTTTTCAAATTATATTATTCTCTTTCTAATGGTATGCTGTCTATTTACACAAATTTAGTTGCCTATGTACATGAAGAAAATTTCTGTGCTTATTTATTTTTCTTTATCTACACTGTCAAACAAAATTTGAATTCTATCATGAAAATGTATTCAACTCATTTCTCCCATTTGACAGTGGCATGCGATAAAATTTCTGAGTTAATGAATTAGGAAGCATCTCATGTTTCCGTAACTGTCAGTGGGCATGCTCTTAATGCACAGTCAGTGTGAAGAAATTTGAGTCCACTTAATCTAGATTAGAAGACAACTGATCTAAATCAAATTATGTTGCATTTACTATGAACCAAAAGTTTGTAACAGATAGTCACTGTCATGCTAGAGATGCACAAGGATGCTCTGTGCTAAAAAAATATAATTTCACAACTGGATTAAGCCAGTTAAGATGCATTGTCACCAAGAAAGAAGGCTTTCCTGCCCTCACAGTCATGCCTGAAATGAATCTCCACTCTCTCCCATGAGCTGGCACTCGCACAAAGCATTTTGGATGACCTCTCTGACCCATCTGAAATTTTTAAAAAACCAAACAAACAAACAAACAAAACCTAAAACATAAACAAGAAGGCTAATTTTCCATCAGGTCAAATTAAACTGACCCACTGTACAGTCATCAGCCAAAAACGCAAGCAGAGAAGAGAACTGACCTTTCAGTGGTGGCATAGCCTTAGAACACACAACAAGGTAACCGAGTATCGGTTTAAAGGAACAACAGGAAAAGCAGGACACAGCAGTGTGTTGTCTCACAGTAGACTTGCTAAGGACTAGATGTCAAACCACAGGTCTTACACTCCACTCCTGGCATTCGCAGTAACCTCGCACTCACTCTTTCAGCTCTCTGCATGTCTGTTCCCCATTCCAGGATTTGTCAGTCTTGTCTTTTGAATTCTCTGTTCTTCTATGGAGGATTGCTTGTCATTGTGTATATATACGCTATCTACACACAGAGCATGCAAACGTATGTTCTAATATGGCCACAGTCTCCAGGTGTACGAAAAACACGCAACTTATCTCTCTGACTCGCCCTATTTCCAGGCACAGCCTTTTCCTAACTTTTTGCTTTTTCTTCTTTTTGCTTAATTTTAGGAGTGAAATGTTTCAAGTTTCACCACTGACTCCAAAAGACAGAGATTTCATTCTTCAGTGTTTTTAATGTTCAACATTAACTAAATACAGACTATATCAAATGCTGTCACCAAGGTTCATAACTCAGAAACAACCCTACAGTAATAAATCGGTCAAGACCAAAGCATCAGCATGCTGCAAACATTACCGGTTTATGTTTCAAAAAATATATTAGTAAACAATGAGTTAAAAAAATATGAAATCTAGCAGACCACATCCTTTTTAGGAGAAATACATCCCAATTTTCCAGCTATAAAACACAAGATGATTTCCATCAGAGACAAACAAGCACCCAAAAGAATGGAATTACTTTCTCTTGTGCTTGAGGATGAGAACTGATCCATTCTAGCGTGTTTAGTCAAATGTATGAGCTTCCTCTCAAGGAATGTTAGAATGAGGTTGACTTCAAAACACTGGAAATCTACACAGCTTTTGCCACGTGGGCTTCAGGTGTTTCTGGGTTCCCATTTCTTACAAGGCTCTGTCGTGTTCTTCCAATGTTTTCTTTGCTGTGATACAGTACACTGAGGCTGCTGTTCACATCAGAGAAGAAAACTTCTACTCTTTTTGCAGGCTAAAGCCCACCTGAACACACTGTTTTGTTTAGAACCCAGCCAAAAGAAAAATAATGTGAATCAAATCTAATAATTAATTCATAAATAGAGAGAAGATAAAAGTAGAGAAGAAAGAAGAAAGGAAGAAAAAAGAGGAATAGAAAAGAAACAAAAATAAAGAAACCAAAAAAGACAAGAAAGAAAAAGAAAAAAGAAAAAACAAAGAGGAGGAAAAAAAAAACCAAACATGTGGAGAGTCTCAAAAATCCCAAAAGAATTTTTCACAAATAGAGATTTAAGTCTTTCTTACAGACAAAGAAATTGAGGCACAAGAAAGTGGTAAGATTTGCCAAATGGAATAGATTTTGAAACCCAAAATTATATTGGAACCATATTATTACAATATTACAAATTGTGTTTATAATAATGCTCTCCAATAAGACGGAAAAATCTCTTTTGTCAGCTGTGACACTGCACCTGCTTCTAGCATTTCACCTGCAACGTTCTTAGTCCTTATGACTGAGAATAACAACGTAGGTGTGGCTTTGAAAGCTATACAAATAAACAATTCAGATCGGTACGATCACCAGAAAAAGGTCCAAATAAATCATCATGTACTCTTGGCCACACTTCTTGGCAGACATATTAATAATAAAAACAGACTCAAAAGCAAAAAAAGCCCCCAAACATTCCCCCACAGCCATTTTTTTTCCAAAAAGCATAGTTATGTGACACCACAATCTGTCAGAACCCTAGTCAAGGAAACACTAATGACTATATCAAAAAAATCAAAATTTTGCTGTCTTAAGCCACCAAATTCTTGCCAAAATTCAACTTATACAGGATGGAATGCATGTTGAGTGTACCTTTTTATTATGTCAAGTCCTTCGAAAAGGCTAACTGGAAGTGGATTAGCCTAAATTTAAGAGGATAAAAAAAGATTACTTTTTTTTTCCAGTAGGTAACAAATATGTGTAGCACTGAGCAGCCTTTTCATGGCATGTTTTCTGTAAGCATAAAATGAAACAGGAGAGGCAGACCTGGTAATAATTAAGATATCATCTAAATTTCAGATGCGTTGTACAGCCTGAACAAACTCAAGGCATCTGCCTAACGTCAGCAGAAGCCAAGCATTCCTTTTCCTTTCTTTAACTCTACCTTGCATAGTATCGTAGTATCAGCTCTTCAAAACCTTATGGCACATTGTGGTGCACTGGTTGCCTGTAGGAAAAGTAAAACTGGGGGGAACTTGGCATGGATGACTAGCTAGAGGGCTGGCAATTCACTTTGGTTGCAAGAGGCATTTTGCCTGAGGAGCTAATCTTGACTGTTCTCCAGTGACTGTCCATCACGGGGAAATACCAAACATCCTATAAGGTATTTCAGTACATGGCCTCAAGGGAAATATCTTTTCCCATTTTTCTCCCATTGATTAAAGAGAGAAGCTAGAATCTGGTACTTAGCACTTGATAAAAAAATAGCAGCGGTGGTGATTTGCCTGTCTTTTTCTCTGTGAAACTTCTTGTTCTTAGCTCAAATGCATAGTTTATTATAAATCCTATTTTGTCAACTATCCTGTCCTATTTATAATAAATTTATCATTATCTGGGGTAAAATTTATTAGTAATCTCATTCACTGCATATGCAAAACAGGTATTGGCCTAACAGCAATTTCACGAGGTTTTCTTTTCTCAATTTTTTACATTTTGGTTTAAAACTTTGGATAAGACTCATCATGGGGCTTATCCAAAATACACAAAAGGCAATATCAGCTTTTACTTCAAATAATTTTAGATAAAACCCCACATACTTTCAAAACCTTATCACTGCAATGTGAAAAAGTAAGCATTCCATGAATATGGTCTTCCATTCTATAATTTCATAATTAATATTGGGGTGGAGAGGAGGTTATGGAATAGAGGATGTAACTTTGAAATACATCCATTCAATTTTTGTGCATTTTCCAGCATATAATCTATCACCTGACTAAAATTTTGAACTTGAATATTCAGTTGAAAATTTGGGGAAAAAAATAAGCAAAGTAATGAAAAATTACTTTTAAGTCACTTCGTTTTTTAAGTTTAGTCCCTTATGAACACTTCCGAATGCTATGGCAAAGACATCTCAATTTCAGTCATTCCAACAGCAAACTCCAAGTGGACTGCCTGTGATAAGAAACAGGTGTGAAGAACTGACCAAAAAAACCAATATTCCTCTTTGAGTTATACTTCTAATTGTTAGGATTTCTAACATCTAAACATCTGTAAAAGCATGCATTTACCTCTCAAGTGTCTTCCGAGGTTTTAGTGCTGACTTATTATAAGGAAATTTAAAGAATAATACCCTGCTGAAATTCAGAGTTCTCCCTCTATTTAATCCTGTAAAAGGATTATTGTTTTTATTTGTGCACAAAAATTTATTTCAAGGAATGTGATGCATAAACAATAGATTTCAGAATGCAGAAATTGTATTATGAAAAAACTTATCTTCACCACTTCTCTCAATACAAAACTAAACTTGGCCTGCTGACTAGATATGATGAGAGTCTTTGGGGAGAACAGATGGGAGCCGAGGTGCTGCTCACAGCCCCACAGGAGGCATCAGGCACATTAAGAAACTAGGTCTCCTATTATAACAGCAAATGGAGAAAGGTTTTGAATGATAACTCGCTCAGTGGCTTATTCTACTTTTCTCCTTTTAATGTGTTCACCAACATGAAAGTCTTTTCGTAGCAACAGCTGAAACCATTCAGTTTTATGGGGGATTTCATGTTGGACCCCAACCTGATCTTGAGTCAAAAGAACAATAAACATATCCATCTAAGCCAAGTGTATTATAAAAGCATTTGATTTTGGTTTTGAAGCATTCAGCCCACAAATCGTTAGTTAAATATTGATACAAACAGCTTTGCTGCAATATTTAGCAGGAGCTGCTTATGAAGCACAGCAACGATGTTGCCGATAACGCCAACATCTATTCAAATCCTAAACAGGTTGATATTACTAGAAAGAGTCTTGTTTTCTACTGCGTATAAGAAAAATGGAACCTAAATATTATTAGATATAAAATACAAAGTACAAGATACTAAAACAGATTTCTTTTACTTTTCTATATTTTAACTGTTGTATTTACAACTTAAATGTGTTTGTGTGATTAGAAATTGCCTAGAAGTGTGCTCGATTTTGAACACAATAGCAAATCAAAAACTGTGGGTGAACCCAGTAATGAAGTTCAGCCAAGATGAACCAGTAAAAGCTACTCTGAAATAGCTTGAAGATATATATATACACACACTATTTTTTTTTTTTTAATAAGAGCACACACAATACAGGGAGAACATCAGTGACTTCAGTCTCTGGTCTTCTAACCAAGAAAGGACTTGTGAAGGTGAATGGTTTGCAGACGAAGGGGATATAAAAGAGACAAAACCAGGATAAAAATTAAATAAAAAGTAGCTGTCTTAAACTGTAATTGCACTCCTCTGCTGAGCATGCTTTCAGATATATAAATGTGATTTACCATCAGCTTGCAACTACAAATCAGGTCTTAAGAAACACTTGTGCTATGAAATTGTTTAATCTCATCAAGCTCTGCTTTCACAGCAAGCCATAAATCACGAAGTCTTTGTTATCATAGACCTCCATGAGCGCCTCTCAGGCAGGCAATGGATCGTGGGCATATATAATCCTGACTGCACAAACAGTGGGGTCGTCGCAGCCTGAAATACTTTCATAATAGCCACTGTGCAGCTGGTGGAACACAAGCCTATGATGGATATCTCATTTCCTACAGGCGGCATCTATTTCGAGCAAATTATTACCACATAAATTTCTTGTCAACAGAAACGGCCAATTAATTAAGTTAAAAATTTACTCGTGATCACATCTACAAACCAAATAGAACTGCAAGGCAATTTTACAGTTACTGAATATACTGCAGGTCAGTTTAATGAATAATTTTTAACTTTGTCATAAACTCAAAGACAGGCTAATATCTTGAGGAACCTGACTGGAGAGCAGCTGCCAACAGATTTACACAAAATATATTTATGCAGATTTTGACTGCTGACATCTGGGGACAGAAATAAACTTCATACAACTACAGAAGCTTCACAGGAATATGAAATTTACTCTTTAAAAATATGCAAGTTTTCCTCCAAAACACTGTATTTAAACGTGAACAGTGTTTAAAAGGATACAGAGCTGTTGTGTAAAAAAATGGTTCATTATCAAAGCTGAGAAATATAGTAAGTAAAATACTGTTGATTAGGCTTGCTTTTAAAATTACTTTGTTTTCAAACTTCTAGAAGTTCATTTTGCATGTGTATTTACCACATACACATAAAAACACATAAGGTAGTGATAATTAGTGGGTGGAGATAATTTGATGTTTTCTCAACCTCAAAAATGAGTAAAAGTTATTCTTTCCAAGGTGTCTTCACATCAGTTAAAACATTGTCAGCAGTGCAGTAGAGTGCAAGAGAAAATTTAGAACTATGCCCTCCATACAAATCAGAGTGGGCAGATTGACAGAGGCATGAATACAGCTACTTACTTTGGGTTATTATAGACATAAAACTGGTCTGCATGAGAACATGCACATTTGTAAGTACTTCATAATTTTTATTTTAACCTTCTTTCACCCTCTTCCCCCATGCACACATTCTTTCTGAAGTGAAAGCAAATATATCCCAGTCACAGCTAACTATGAGATGAAATAGCCTTTTCCAACAGATAAAACATAGAGTATTAATTCAGTTATGGAGTGGTTTTTGCCTCTATGTAGATGGTTCACTTTTCTTAGAGGTAGGCAATGACCCTAAGAAACAACATGGAAGAAATGGTTTGACAGTGGTGGTTATGTGCCTTCTTTTTTTAAAAATTTTTATGCAATTCTGTTAGCCTGTATTCATTAAAATTAAGATATAAATGTTATATCTTTCATTAATAAGTAATGAATCAACTGTGGACGTATTGGAAAGGTTAATAATTAATGGTGTAATCAACACAAAAAAAGCAGAAATTCCTCATCATACAATTCCAAATGGGGAAACAATGCCTAAGAAAGAAGAGTCAAATAAACCAATCTGCAAATATCACCTACCCATTATTCTTCTCATTGCAAGGAGTCTGAGTAAATAGGTGGGCCTTATAGCATAACTTTAAGTACAATTATGGCAGAGCAGTTCAGGAAGCAAGCACCGATCGTCAGAAATTGCAAAAAAACACTCTTAATTATATCAAGGGAACTCCAGCTCTAAAACCTACAGTAATTGTGCCTGTGGTAGAATGGGAAATCATGGTAGAAAACATCTGGAAAAGGCTGATCACTCATAAGTGAACATCAAAACTATAGGAGGACCATGGAAGTTGAAAAATTCTTCTTATTTTATTTAGAAATCGGAGAAGTGTTATAGGGCAACAGTGAAGAAGGCCTCTTTGTCCTCATTGTATTCCTCTGGATTTGGAGGAGAGGTGACCACTACTGCTCTGGGCAACTGAGCTCATTTAAGAAGGTATGGCTGGGAAAAGCTTCTGGAATGCAGGTTAGAGCTGAAGGAGAGGGAGTAATTCAGCCATCAGGCAATCTGTCACAGAAAAAGATTGGCAGACTGCTCACTGGGAAGACCAGCCAGGCCTTAAAGATGACAGAAAGCAAGTTCCCAACCAACCCTCCAGGTATTCATGGAGGAACTGTTTGGATTTCCTAGAATCTAAAAAGGCAGGAAGTTGTGACAAGGAACAAGCCTGAAGTAGAGGACCTGCACCAAGAAATGTGTTGGGCATAAGGAGAATATGTAGACAAATTTAATCTAATTTTATTTGGTTTGCTTCCTTTCTTTAGTCTGTGTTCATTTTTCTGACTTATGATCTAACAAAACCATGTGATTTGCAAACTGATAAATGGCTTTTTTGGGGAAACTCTGTGGGGGGAAGGGGAAGGGAAGAAAATTACCCTCAAAGTTCTAATGCTGCTAAGGTCCCATCAGAGCCAAGGAACAAAGATGTCAAGGCACGAAATGCTGCAAAGATGAAGAGCCTTTTATGGCAGAATTGACTAAAATTAATTTGCACATCACTCAGGGAGCACAATCACAAAGGAACAGTACCGTTCATATGCACCTACACAGGTTCAGAAGAAAAAGAGCCATAGTGTACAGCATTTTCTTGCAATTTGAACTAAAAGTTAAAGTAAAACTTTGACCTTCTCCAGATTGTTGGGCCTTTTTTTGGCTTTGTGCACTTTTTTTTTTTTTTCTTTAAAATGTTACAAAGCTACACTCTCAACCTTAAGCAGAGGTCTAATGGTTCTGATCAAAGGCAACATGTGGAGGGTGGGAAGTCTGAAGGATGGTTGTTTTCATTTTAAGGGCGGTTGTTTCATTTTCTTTTGAAGAAGAGTCAGCTTGGTTTATTTTAGACATTTTCCTGAGAGTTATACTAGTCTGACATGAGTTGTGAACTCTTCTCATGACTGCTTCAATACATTTTTTTCTTTCTGGAGAAAAAAAAAAAAAAAGAAAACAAAAAAACACAAACACAGTCTAGGAGATAGATGGCTCATGGTGTTTGGAACAATCTTCAAATAGTATAGAAGAAAAACATTTCTAAGTACTTTTCATTTAGCAAAGACTAATATAAGAATAATAAAACACTCAAATACCTCTCACTGTCTATCACTGCTTCTAAAGTAGATAGATGGTTGTCTGAAGAACATAAGACTTTGAAATATGCTTTAAAACAAGCAGACTCTCTAGTATCTTTCTCAACTTGCATTTCTGAAATTAGTTAGGAAAGCTGTTCAAGAATATTACGTGAATATTCTCAATTTTCTAGAAATGGTTGCAAAAGAATACAAGGTAAGTTTTACTTTAGTTACTATCAAATAATCAAGTACTAACGTGTCAAGGACTTTCTTTCACTTCTGTCCTATACAGAAAATGGAAATTTTCAGAAAAATACGGGAAGTGGCCGCAGAAGAAAAAGGGGGCAAAAAAAGCAGATGTAAACTATACAACCAAACAGATGCAGAATTTAGAGAAGACAGTACCAACAAAAAACCCTCCCAAAAATTGAGAACAAAATTTCCATGAAAAATGCTTTAATTCAGAGTGCTTATGTTGAAAAATATCTTAGAATTGCTTACGTATGCAGAATTAAGAAGTCTTTTATCAAAACAATTGCAAAATGAGCAACAAACTACCATACTCTAACATTAAGGAAAAAACAAACAACCCCTTGAAACAAACAAAGAAACAACTTGTCAGGCTAAACCTTATAAACAGAGGGCAGGGGGGACACAGTATTCTCCATCAAAACTATATCATAATGGTAAACACTAAAGTACTTGTGCATTTTCTATGCAATGGATAAACTTTATTATTATTATTTCATGAACGATCCACAACTTGATACAATGTTACTTCAGTGGACTTTGAGTATACCAAGAGACACCAGAGCATCTACTGAATGTTTTGAGTGTCCAAGACTCCTCAAAAAATTTCTAAAATCCTTAAAGGAAATCTGGAATAGAATGATCAGGGAAAAGTTGCAGAATTCTATGCATCTGATAATTACTACAACCAAATTAAGCTACTTAAATACTTTAGAGGAAAAAAAAATAATTTGGAGATGACTTCACAGATCACACATAAGTGCTGTTTATTATGTCTTCTTGGTAAGTATGGAAAAAGGAACTTTTCATATTCTGCACCATATTTACATGTGGGATCTTTCTACTTGACAGAATGGGTATACCATAGAATCATAAAACGTCCTGAGTTGGAAGGGACCCACAAGGATCGAATCCAACTCCTGTCCCTGCATGTGACAACCCCACAGTTCACACCATGTGCCTGAGGGTGTTGTCCAGTCTCTTCTTGAACACTGTCAGGCTTGGGGCTGTGTCACCTCCCTGGGGAGCCTGTTCCAGTGCTCCACCACCCTCTGGGTGAAGAACCTTTTCCTAATGTCCAACCTAAACCTCCCCTGGCACATCTTCCTGCCATTCCTTGGGTTCTGTCATCGCTTAACAATATTTTTCTAAAATAACTATTTGTCTCAAATTTTATTTAACTGTATGGTTTCTTCCCCTCACACTATTGTCATAAGAGTCATCAAAAATAACTGAACTTACCAAACCACAATAAAAATTTCAACTTTTGTTAACGATTTCCTGCCAGTGACACTATTTTTCCCATAATACAGTGAAAACTTAAAGAAAGATAAACATATGAACATGAAATCATTGAATCTCTTTCCACCACTCTTTAAGGTAGAGAAGAAAGAAATGGAATGACCAAGTGATCGAGGAAAATGTACATACTCACTCCTAATGGTGCCATATGTAAGGTCACTCCAAATTCAAAACACTAAACCCATTAAATTATATATTCCAGTACTTAATTTGTACCTATACAATAGCAAAAGCACCCCAACTTTGATTTGTAGTCCTCATTCCTAAACTACAAGATGACTACAGAAGATTCATGCTACTGAATTTCTTGAAGAATGAGGTAAACTTACAAGGCTGTGGCCCAAGGTACCAACAAAAATCAAATGACATCTATACTTGCACTACGAAGTATAATATTTTCCTTGTTACCATCTCTGTGGAACATTCTCTTCCTCTGCTGTTTACTCCTCTTATTTGTCCACATTTGGGTGTTTTACATTTGGGTGTAGAGGGGCATTAACTCTGCCAGGAAATTTTTATTTAAATTGCATGTAGGAGAAGTTCAATTCCCATACATACAAACTCTGTTTTATAAGACACAAAGTGGGCCCAAAATAAGCAAAAGATACCCAGACACTTAGGTATCTTCCTAGCTGAATAACTAATTTGGTCCATTAGGAGACAACGGAAAGAGGAATGAGGAACAACAAATACAACCTTATTCATATATACAGTTTTGGCAAGTACTCATTCCTTGTGAGCTGAAAACACATTGTTTCTAGATAACACACAGAACGCTATTAATTTCTTTTCAGGCTTTAGTAATGTTACTAAAGTGTAATTAAAACTACAGCAATGTCACTGAATAAACTGGATAAAATCATCAGAGAGACACATATTTTTCTATTCTGAGCATGGCTATTATATTTAACAAGGCACTTATATGACAAGATCCTATCATCGCTGTGTACGTAGATTGTGACATCAGCTACAAATACCAGTAAAATTTCCATGCCTTTGCTATGTAACCATTAAACACAGACAGAAGGGAAGACAGTGTCTGCTCCAGAGACCTAGAAGCTAGAACTCCTTCCATGTTACAGAAGTCCCGCTATGCAGGAGTGTAAGGCAATACATTAGTAACAGCCATTTAATAATGATACTGAAAACTGAAGTATGGAGCTCAAAGTCCACAGAAAACAAGACGACGACAGAATGACTGAGGTCATCTGTTAGTGGATCCATTTACTGAAAGTCTCTTAAGATTCATGAGTATTTTAATGCCTCAAGCAAATTATGCCAAAGATTAATTGGAAGTAACACAGGAAATGCCCGTCTTTATAAATAATGAAAGCAATTAGTTGATAGAAATGGTCACCTACTTATTTCTAGATGGTAACTGCATTCCACTGAAGAACACTATTTTCAGGTAAGGTAATATAACACAAAACACCATTTCTGGAGATATTGTTGGGAGCAGAAAAATCTTGTTTTGATTAATTATTCAGTCTGGTAAAATTACAGCTTGTTTAAAGGAGCATAAGCAATCTTTCAGAATGCTTCAGTTGCTTCTTTATACATAAGAATAATTCATTCCAGGTGTAAATTTACCTAATTAAGAAGCAGTACCCCATCTTTCTCCATTTGAGTGGATAAATTTAAACCCACAAAGCAAATAACACAAATCAAAAATTGGCATTATAGCCCTGAGATCTGACACAGACTGCAAGCTAAAAAAAAAAAAAGAAAAGGGAGGGGAGGTAGGGGGGATATTCTACACAGAAATTACTTTCGCTGCCTGAACTAATATAGAGAAGAAATATTTTGGAGAGTTCATGCGATTTGTGCTGTATTATTAATCATCAGTATTCCTTTGCTTTCCCTAGTGTTCATATTTGTTGCATTTTATGTTCTTCTACCATCGTCACGGACTCCTTTTTTTCTTGAACCACTGAGAAGAGAAGGCAGACAGGTCTTTGAGGACTGCAACACGATGGCATCCCTACAGGTAGCACAACAGGACTCTGCCATCACAGCAGATGTATTTCCAAAAAAACCACCAGTCAAAAACGAGATGCCCAAGATGAACTAAGCTGTGCAAAGAGAGGTCGGCCCCAACTTTCACATCTTTTCTAAAAACATTTTTCAGATATTCTTCACTGAGGTCCTGTGAAGTGACTTCTCAGAAAATGTGGGGAGGAGACAAACTGTTTAAGGAAGAGACATAGGAGGAGAAGACTGGGGCAGATGCAGAACCATTAAATAAACTCTAGTCCTATTCACTGTCATCTGAGCGTACATAAACTCTGTCGTCTTCTCACAAAGTCCAACTTAACCCATCATTCCACTGCCAATACATATGAATGACAGCAAAAACTATTTGCTGATTAACACTAAAAATATTGCCTAAATGATATGTTTTTGCATTTGACAGATTGTTAAAATGCAATTCTAAACATCTACTTAGCCATGTGTAATACTATTTTAAACTTTACAGTTAGCATTGACAAAGTACTTGCAACCATTAGAATACAGGAAAGCAACTAAGAAAATCAAGATTTCTTTAGGTTCTATCTGAAAAAAACACCATGATATATGGTAAATCAAAACCAACAGAAACCCAGTGCTGTTATGTAATACCACATATATTTTCAAGCTTGTAGATTAACTGAGACATTTTTTAAACAACTGTACATATATTTTTCCTTTTTCATCATATTGAGGAAGCAATGACTCTCAAATTATTTCAATAACTGTTTTAGGAAAAAGTTACAATTAAAATTTTTCCCAGCAAAAAGATTATAGTAGAAAAGACATCGGTTTAGGGAGGAGGAGAAGGAAGAAAAACATCCTTCCAAATAACTTAAACAATGTTGGAGTTTGCTTTTTTTTTTGAAATTTCAGTGCCTTGAGCAATGAGGAACTTTCTACAGCTAGAGACAGAGGTAAAACAGTAACCCATATGAACTCAGAAAAGGCAGTATAGTGTTTGCTTATTCTCTATAAATTTAAGATATGATCTATTAATCATTTTAGATAGTACTGTTGGAATATTTTATTAATTGTATTCATTATATTATTTCTTATATTTCATTGTTAATGTTACCAGATTTAAAAAGTTGTTTATCCATATAACTTTTACTGGTAAATCTATAATTTAAAAAAAATAGCTGTGAACAAATTAAAAAGTTGAAATATTAGGCTTCCATTAATTTGCTTTTTCTACCATATTCTCCTAATATTATATCTAAGTGATTAACATATATGCACCTAGAAGGATTTGCAAAAGGATTATGCAAAGTAGCATGGCCTACTTAACACCTGATTTACTTTGTCACTGTTATGTACCCTGTATGACAACCCTATCCACCTGGACAAAGAAAATTGACAAATATAAGGAAACAGGCAAAAGTCTGTTGAAAGAAGACACTCCAAAAAAAGAAAAAAAGTCAAGATTGACTTGCAGGCCTCTTGTAGAATACTTTGCAGCAACTTTAAACAGATTTAAGATAAACTAACATTCCACAACTACAGAACAAAATATCACTGTCTTTGGGTCATTTCTTTCTCCCTCCATGTAGAAGAACATGTTCCCAAAGTAGTACTGGGGCACAACATTTCAGGATAAACTGAAATTCTCACTCATTAAACCCGGACTTAGATATGTTGCTGTTAATGAAGAATATAAGGTATATTCCTTAAAGTTCAAGTATATACTCTTTGATCACAGAACAAATTGGCTATTAATGTATATGTAAACTGCTGTTTAATTTGTAAATTAAACTGAATAGATCTTTAAAATAACTGTGTGTCATTCTACTGCTCTAGCCTCCCTACTTCTTTTCTAAATTGTCTTCATCTGAAGATAATCAAATTTTATGAAATAGTTTGGGGTGAGTTTTTTTATCCTGCTGAGGAAGTAAAAAATTCCAGTGCAAAATCTAATTTAATATTAAATTATATTTGAAGATTAAATTACTTGAACATTAACAAGTGACAATAATATATGTCACAAGAATGCCAACACATCCCTAAAGCTGATCATTCATAAACAAACTCAGAGATTAAGTGCAAGTTTAACAGAAATAGAAACATTGTAAAGTATGAAAATGCAAACTTTTAATTCTGATCGATTTTGATGTACTGAGCTTGCTATACGAGCTCTGTGATTGATGCAAAAAAAAAAAAAAAATTGCTCTCAACTCTACTTCGTAAGAGAAAAGGAAACAAAAACAGAAGGAAAATTTCAAAACACAATTAAGTAATCACTATCAATTACACTGTGTTGAAGTCACCCCTAACTACTTCAAGCCACAATGAACTAACTTCGGAACAATCTCCTTTTTCCCAACTCCTTGAGATTCAGTAGTATCAAGAATAAATCGTTTTTTGGCAA
The DNA here is from genome assembly GCF_036013445.1 of Caloenas nicobarica. Classification (NCBI taxonomy): domain Eukaryota; kingdom Metazoa; phylum Chordata; class Aves; order Columbiformes; family Columbidae; genus Caloenas; species Caloenas nicobarica. Next base: position 24,601,222 of record NC_088251.1, on the reverse strand, counting down.
TGGAAATACTGTCCAGGATTTTTGACCCTGCCATGTACTCCTACTCAGCTTTTGGCTATTTTAAAGACTATAGTGGAAAACAGCCTCTTCTTATACCAGAGGGGAACCTCAACTCCTAGAAAATTCTTACAAAAGATTAGGGCTGTCAGAGGATAAATTTTAACATGCTATCATCTTAGAGATCTATTAGCAATAGCTGGACATAACAAAAGTGCTTTTCAATGACAGTGAAGAGCAAACTATAAGAAATACAGTGGGCTCATGCAAATTTTCATAGGAACAGGCCAGATTCACAAAGTGCAAATATAACCAATAGATCTGATGCTGATTGCTTTCAACACATGAACTTAGACCTCAAAGAGCAGAGAGAAAAAAATCACAAGAAAGGCAGGGATGGGAATTGTAAAAATCTGTAAAATTAGCACCTAGTAATACTGGAAAATAAACTCATCATTCCTAGAGCATTAATGTAAATCTGTGGCCTTTCAGAGCCTAGAAGTCACCAGAAGTTTCATTTAGTATTATATTTTCAGACAAAATCTAAAGAGGAGTAAGCAATAAAACCTATAATTACTAGCCATAAATAACATAGAAATAAGCACCATGCAGTGTCCAAACAAAATAATAATCACGTGTGTGTTGCAACGGGAGGAAATAGGGCAGTAAAATGAATAACCAGGCTTCAAGCCATGAAGTCAGAGATTCCCCTGATGGAACAAAGGTTTAAGGACACTTTGTTGATTTACTTTGTGACAGGCTGACATTCTTGTAAGCATAATGCTCAAAAGCTCATTTCAGCAGTTTTAAGCAGCACGGCACTTTTTCCTGATTTATGTCTGGTTTATGGTAGTTGGAAATGGACGTAGTCATTATGGCCATAGTTTGAAATGAAGTTAAGTGATGTCCTTGATGCAGAACCAGTGTCAAAAATGAAAACCACGAAAAAAATGAAAATGATTAAATACACCTTGATAATTTAGCCCAGTGGAAAAAGGGCAAAGGGAAAAGGTGATTTGTAGCGCAAGCAAAGATTGCACTCTTTGGAGAAGTAAATTCAAGACTGGTAATACATAATGGCTATGTTTTCAGAGGTCAGCAGTCAAAGCCACTGTCAGACTGGCTCATTGAAGTCATGCATATGCCTTCTGTTTGTTCATTTTCTGTAACCACATTAAATTTTCATTTACTCCCCCAACTGCTCCAGAAAGGAACAGTTATGTCGGGACACAATACACTCCTCAGATTAGGCTTCCAAATCCAGAGAAGACAACTTATTAAAATTTCGGTATGTAAATTAACAGCTTTTGAATAAAAGTTTATGAAAGGGAAATTGAAGAGATCAAGCAAGATGGCAGGGGTGGGGGGAGGCGGGGAAGTTTAGTTCACTTACTTGTTTTTCCTCAAGAATTTACTAAAAACTATCAATAAACCTACACTGGAGCTAAGAGATGGTGAGTCTGTCTTTGAAAGTTACTCAGTATCAGCCAGTGAATCAAGAAGATCAGAATATCATAAGAGTCACAGTTAAAGTGCCATTAAAAGGAACTACTAGTTGTTCAATCTGTTACCTGTGAACTTAGTAAGTATTTTTTTCAGATTCAAAACATTCCCAGTGTGAATACAAGTATGAGAGACGGGGAAAATATTTCAATCAGAAAAAAACCCAGGATCTCCACATGAAAGCTGTGAAAGTTGAGAAGTGTGCAACTGCCTGAAATGACTTAAGGGATAACTGTCACTGGAATTAATACAGTTTGAATGTTTAAAAATTACAAGAGATTCCTTTACATTTCGGAGACTGTCTGATTCCTGCTGTGAAAGCTTAACGTCTTTCAATTTGATGGAGAGTTGTGGCTGTTTCAGTATACAGTTGGCTAATGCTTGTTTAATGGATTAAAATGGTCAACAAGGGTCAGAGATAGAAGCACAAAGGTTAAGTTAGGAGTAGGGTATTTATTCCCTTTTCTGTTGATATGCTGTCAGTTACCCCTCAGAAAGAATGGTGAAGGGCAATGAAACGAGAACTTTTAAATATACAATCTGCAGAAAATAGTAATAAAGCAAAATACAATGCAAAAAAAGAGAGAAAACTCCCAGGACATCTTAGTAGAAAAAGACAGAGTTGCAGCTCGAGTTCATAGTTTAAAATTTCTTGCTGTTTCAATTGTATAACAGCCCACTTGGGCTCATAAGGAAAAAATTTTAAGTGTTACGGAGTAAAACAAAATCTAAGCTGGCAAAAATTACTGCATATAGGGCATTCTTCAAGCTTCCTTGTGCGGCTACCGTTAAGCTTCAAGAATTCACAAGAAAACACCTGCTAACTATCTTGACTAACATCCTACACCGACTTTCAAATAAGCCCCTCCAGTGCAACCCCAAATGAAGCAGAGTTAGGAACCAGCAATTTAATTATGTGAAACACTAAATAAAGGAGGATTCTATGCAATACCAAAGAAAAAAAGCACACGGATGACCTTCTCATCTCCAGGTCTTTTCCCTAGAATCTGTTTACCTTTGTCACAGAGGCACCCCAAAAGTCAATTTAGGCAGGCAACAAGATCCGAACAAACTTTATTCTAATCAGAACTGTTTAATGGAAAATCAGCTACAAACAGGGTTTATGCAATATTATTCAGCACTCCAACGGTATAAAACACAGGTTTGGATACTGGTTAGGAGTTCAGTTACTATACAGCCAAGTCAAACTCAATGAGATCAGATCCCAAACTCTACAGTGATGATTCAAAATGTGCATCTTCCCACTATAACAAAGTGAGGAGTCTCAAGGGCAACCAGATCGCTTACCATGTCAGCAAGGTGTCTCAGTCCTTGAGGAATGTTCCTTAGATGGTCAGTCTGAGGAGGAGAGTCGTCGACTGTAGACCCACTGCTCCAAGAAAACCAACTCAAAGAGGGCTCTTTGGCAGGGGCCCCGTTTTACATTCTGGTCAAATCTGGCTGTGGTCATCACGAGCATGGTCCAGAAGCTTCTCACCTTTATTGGGCCTGGTCACCTCCTCGGCTGAGGACCCCGTCTATTGATCAAGGGTCCCACCCTCAGCCAGGAGGAGGTGAACCGGAGGAGTCACTGTGCCTGGGAGGGGCCAAATGTAACTGTTGGCACCTTGGCATCGACCAAGGTGGATATGTGAGGACAGACACAGTGGGGCACACAAAAGGTGCTTAAGAGCCATCAACTGCCCTATTGAAAGCTCCAGACCTCAGGGGGAGTGGAGAGGGGAAGAGGGGAAGAGGGCTGGGGGTCAGGGAGTGCAACTGCCACAACCTTTAACTCTTACACTTCTAAATGGTTGACTCACTGCAGCTTTCAAATACAACATTCCTGGAAAGACAGGGCAGCATCTAATAACATCACACTTCTGTTTACATTGGTGATTATTTATTAAATCGAGAGTATAATTATTGGAAAACACATTTGAGTATTCTGACCGAATTGTCTCTAAAAAAGTGATTTTCGAACTGTATACAGAAGAACTAAATGTTCTGCAAGTTCTAACAAACAGCCATTCAGTATGGTTTATTCTCAATCCAGAAACTACTCTGTATGTGTATTATAGAGATACAAAATAGAAAACAAAGTCCTCCACCTCTCATTTAGTCCAGTGCCTACAGTGGGGATACTGAGTCTTCAGCACCAATTACTTTGCTCGGCATATCTGTTACACTGGGGAACTGACCAACATGGACATAGCATGCTAACTTCATTGCTGGAAAAGAAGTTCAGGTATTCTGCTGTGACAGACACTTTGAGGTGCTCTGAAGATAAAAATCCATACACATTGCTTTCCTTCTACCACTTCATGACCAAACAGCTACAAAAGTCAAGTTTTCACAAGAAAACTATCAAGTCATCATCAGCTGTGGTTAAACCAGAATGAACATTTCATTTAGAAAAAAGATTACAATAAAATGAACTTAATAGGGCAAACTTTTGAAGCCAGCCTTGGCAGGAATACAGTTTTCATTTACAGTCTGAGATTAATAGCTAAGAAATAAAACTACAAAGACAGGATCTTGTTTGCCTTCCAACTTTTGAGACTTTTAATGGGGAAATTTTAAAAAGAAAGAAGAGAAGAAAGGAAAGAAAACCTAAATTTTTAAATCTGTCTTGGCAAAGCTTGAAGTACAGGGCCCTTTTCTAAAGCTTGTGATGTAATCAAACCAAAGAAAAACAATAAGACCAATGAATCTCTGTACTCAATAACATAGCCAAAACATGGATCACATATTCACAATATGGAGCAAGTAAAATCTAAACCCCAGGTCTGACTTTCATTGCTTGAATTAGAAGCAAAGTGGTCCAATAACCTCAGGCTTCCACGTCTGAATTTAAATTCAAGTTTTACAAACATGAGGAAAATGGAGCAGGAAGGATGGCTACTCAGATGCAACTAGGATAGCCTAGAGAGAGCTGGGGTTTGTGAAATTTCCATTTCTGTAAACCATCACCACACAAAATATTGGGATTTTCACATCTGACTTCAAATCAAGTTTATATCTAACTTGGTAACCATTTCTATCGGTGATCTCAATTGTTTATACATTCAAAATATACAGACTACCAGAACACAGGAATCATTGTTACCCAGATAACATATGGAAAGGAAGAGAGGAAAAGTGAATGAGCAAGAGGCACGAGCAAGTGCAAGACAGGGAGGGTGAGTAACAGAGTGAGAGGGCCTCAGAGTGGGAGAGAGGACGAGCAGAAGCAGAAGTGGGACGTGTGCAGGCAAGTGAAAGCGCACACCAGAACAAGAAAGAGCACACACACAAGAGTGAAAGGAAGGGAGGAGAGAAGAGGAAAAGGGCAAGGGAGAAATAAAGCAGGGGGGGAGAGAGAGAGGAAGGGCAAGAAAAGGAGGGATAAAAAGCACTTGAGAGAAAACAAGTCATTTTGATAAAATCAAATTAAAAGTTTGTCTGCTAGAGCCAGATATGAATCATACATCTTCTTTATCCAAAACCCAGTACCTTAATGATCTTCTCCGCTTGTGGCATACAGCCAACAATATGAAATGAGTCATAGGACCCTGATGGACTAATACCCAGAGTTTTACTGAGCTTTACACAGTGCATATTTTCTCTATATCAACTCAGCATGGTTTAGATCCAGCCTTTTTTTTTTTTCGCAATTTCAATACAGTTCAATCTGTCATATTTTTGATTCAAACCGTAACATTGTTATGTTTTATTCAGTTCAGTGCACTTTCTAATCAATTCTCTTATCTGCTTTATTCAATTCATTACTATGTACATATCATGCTATGTTTTATTTATTTCAGTATGACGTATATCAATTTTGCTGTATGTTACATCAAGCCCTCAGCATGTTGTAACCATTTCTTCATCTGTTACATCCATTTTGTCATGCATTCTAGCACACATTGTATCTGTTTTGATATGGTTTTACATCTTTCTTCTGATTTGTTTAGAACATTTGTGTGGTATTAATATGATTTGGTTTTCATCTGCTTCTGCATTAATTTTCTGTAAGCTACCTCATATTTAAAGAGCAGTGAGGTAAAATATAATGAGGTTACTGTTAATAATCATGAATGTGTACAATTTAGTCTTTAACTTTATAAAGAATGATTCCTAGAAGACACCTGGTGTGCTGTTGAATTCATTTGAACTGTGTCTAAATTTCTAAATGTCATATTCAGTGGGAGTTAAGTCTATAATGTTTCTTTTGAAAACTATAAGAGATTACAATAGTCTCCTATATATTATATTTCATCTTCATATTTTCTATGCTCTTCTCTTTCCTGAATTTAAGGACTAAGAAACACAATTCAATTCCATAAAGAAATAAAATGGCAAATTCCAAGCATTTAAAAAACATAACTCTTCATTTAAAGAACAAAATCCTTGTAAATCAGAAGGTAGGATTTTGAAATAGTTCTATGTTTTTTAGCCTTTAGATTTTAAATACTCCTGAAATGTAGATTCTCTCTCTTTTTCTACATTTGTTTCATTTGAGGGCGAGAAATTTGGCCTTTTTTGAGGGATTTTTTTGCACATGTGAGAAGGAGAAATTGTAAATGTCTATCTCTTTTTATTAAAAAGCTCTTCAGATTCTAACAATAATTTGACTCAGAAAACAGGGGTATAAGAAATTATTAACTATCAAAGATTATTATTTAAAAACATGGCATTAATAATGAAAATCAGCATAACATCAAAATTAATTTGTTATATAAACAGAACATGATCTTTGGCCTTTTCTTCAGCTGTGTCCCTAGAGTTGGGAATGAAGAGATGGACTGCAAGACCATCAGACTCTTAAAGCAGAGGTGTTTTTTTCCTGTGTCTTGGAATAAATATGAAACACTTGCATGTATTACCACTAACAAACAGTAAAGTACTTCCTGTTATATATCCATCTGCCTTGCCTGGGCAACGTCACAAAGCAGACTCCACATTGCTCTTTCTCTATCCCAAATCATGTTTTAGAATGTTCAGCACATGCGGGTTCCCTCTTCCTGAGAACCAACTGCCCTGTTCATCAAAATGGAGCAATTTATCAATTTTGGCACAGCCTGTCATCCTCTCTCTTTTTAAGTTAGGATATAATCTGAAAAGTTTCCTTTAATTACTTATCAAAGATCCGTTGGTGAAACATGTGATGTATGTTGCCATGAGGACAGAGATCATTAAGTGTGCTAGAAACTGCTGCAGGAAGCCCCCCCTGCTCCACCCATACCTCCACAGAGGCTCCTATTCCCTGGCTGCTCAACATCCAAAAAGCCACGTTACTGTAGAGACTTGCACACATCTGCATGCCACTGTGCCAAAAAGCATGTTCACCTTCAGAGCTGCTGACCTGGATCATCCGGAGAATTTTCAGCCTCCCAACAGCAAGAGAGTGACCTAAGCCTCTTTCCATTCCTCAGTGCATTATACTTTTCCTCTCCTATTTCAGAGAACTACTGTATGATCTAGCTGTCAAGAAAAATGGAGGAAGGGCAAGTCCTTAAAGAATACACATGGAATTTCAATTTCCATTCTAAATTCAATTTGTTAAAGTTTGTAAGCCAATGTCGGTGTACTAAAAGCAGACAAAGTTTGTAGGATGAGGTTTCTGATGTAAAAGCAAATAATTTCATCAACCTTTAACTACAGGAGAATTTTTATACCTGTGCAAAGGCTCGGCATGAGGACCATATACTACAAAAAACTGGTTTGAGCTTTTGCTTGAGAATTTAAATAATGCTCAGGTTTTGTGCTGGCACGATCTTCACAAAAATTAACATTTTCTATTTAACACAAGTAACACAACACTTCATAAATCTCCATATTTCTGAAAGGTGGAGTGGTGAGGGAACAGAACTACATTCTTTTTACAAGAGACGCACATAAAAGCACCCCAAATAACACCTGATCCCCCAGCTCTTTGTTCAAATAATATGAAAAACATTGTTTTGGCCCAATCAACATATTTTTCAGCTACAGATTTACACATTTAACATGAGTTAAGTGTGTGTATAAGAGTAACATACAGAATGTAGATTCCATTATGCTGTTCAGAAATTTTGGCATTCAGTTAGGCTGCAATACATCTGGAGATGCTCCACTGAATTTACTCCAACTTTGCACTGAATGATGAACAACCAAGAGCTGAGGCTGTGCATGTTATTTACTTGCTTCCAACATTAGAATATAATGCACAGTGTTGATAAGACATATTCGGGACTGTATAACATGATAGCCATGTTCTGGGAAAACATTAATGAATTTAATTTTAAATATTATTTTTCTTCTTTTAAAAAAATGTGTGCATGTGCTTGCATAAACATACAATCTGCATGCTCTTATTCTGTGCATCAGTTTTCAAACCAGGGCAAAAATTTTTACAGCTGACATCCAAACCACTCAAGGATCATACATAATGGAAAAGCTGACATCAAGCTAGCTGTGGTGGCATTAACACCACTCATATAAAACAAAAAGCAAAGGTTCCTCAAAATAAACTACATGAAGTTCAAAACTCAGATTAAAAGCATATGAACCTGAAATAATTTTATTGATAACTATATTCTGTGAACTCAAACAATCCAGAGAGCAAGATTTTGAAAGTCATGATGTTTTAAAGTTTTCTTTGGAAAATTCAAATGCTGTAGGGTATCTAGCCTAACAGCTCTTATTTGTATTTGCAAAACCTATATGCCCTTTTTATAGCATGCATTGTGGCTATTGGTATGCATGGACACATTCTAATATTGTCCCCCACAACAAAAAACATCATTCTGGCAAAAGGAGACAAGAAAATCTAACACTCTCCTACCATGACCAAGACGGTCAGAGCTGCTGCAGTTGCCAAATACGATACACAAAACATTTAATTTATAATAGTTAGAACTTGGCCCTTGACCAAGCCCAAAGAACTATGTCTTATTTCACTTGCTCTTGAATATGTCTCTTTCAGAGATAAATGACTGTGCTGTTTGCCAGTTCTCTCCTCTGTTTGGCGTTTTGTTTAGCTCTGCTTGTGACAAGCCAAGAGTTGATGCATCTGCTTGAATGTGTAATATACATCTTTGGTCAACTTAGCTTTTTTCCTTGACAATATTATGTCAAACAATCACATCACAACTGCCTCTGATCTCTTTGTTGTTAGCTAATAAATTAAAGAGTATTTATTATCTGCAATCCTTTTTTCCCTTTTAATGGTGACACATTTGTGGTGAATTACAGGGCAGCTTTATAAACTAGGCTGTGGGCCAGTATCAGCCCCTGCGTTCATGTGAATGTTCCCTCTCCCACTTGGCCTCCCAGCCTGGTGGTAAATCAAGGCAGCTGTCACAGCACACTAAGTTAGTGTGCGTCATTGGGGAGAGCAGGAAGCGTTGGGGGTATAATTCTGTCCATCAAACTAATATGTTATATCAGTAGCTTTGTAATCTTCTGCTATAAGTTATGGGAAGTGACACCTAAGAATTCACTTTGAAAGCAATGTGTTCCTCAGACTTGAAGCTAAAACAGACCCAATCTGCAGCAAGAGTTCCTCTGTTTATATGAGCAGATTTGTAGCAGCTAGCCACCCCACCGCTATCAATGCAGCAGTATTTTACACATTCCACTGCAAGCCTCTTTCTGTTTACAGTCTTTGCAGCAGAATTTGTAAACTTTTAAAACATGATTTCTTCCCTTCTCCTTTTTTTACCCTTGCTTTAACCTCCAGTAGCAGGACAGATAAATATACTCCTTGAATGTTATCATGACAAAGTGAACTCCTGACAGATAGGAATGAATGGGAGACCTATTTCCCTTGTCCATACCCCCTTCAACCTTTGCCTTGACAAATGTGGGAAATAGGCACATAGGATAGGAGAAGAATACACACAGCACTATGATAGGAATGTCAGCTTTTTTGTTAAATGTTCACATGATACTGAAAGAAATGAGTGAAGATAACCCTAAATAGGAAGCGTGTTTTCTAAACAGCTTTACAGAGATCCAATTCACACTGTATCACCCCTAAAAGGATGGCTTATTTTCAGTGACTATTTTTAATGCTTTTGAAGACCAACAAAAGAGGAACTTGGACTCAATTAAGTGTTTTTGTGAGGTGTGATCTGATCTGAAAGAAGCCTATGGGGCATCTTCAAAGAGTCTAAACCAGACAAGCATGTCCCACAACCCTACCATGCTGAAATCAAAGATGTATGCTGAAGACATTAAATATCTGTATACTCTTTGCCAAACTATTTTAAAGAAGATTTAGCATTAAACCACACAGAAGTTTGCTTTGATAATCTCTGTAATCAATGGTAACTGTCAAAAAAGCACTAGAAAACAGTACTTTCTTCATCCTTAAATCTAATTCCAGAGGCTATTACAATACAGAAAAGACTTATTCAGAAAATCTAACTTCATTCGGTCTTAACACACACAGAGGATTATCATAGTTTCATCAAACATTGATCCAGCTTTCTATTGATGAATGCAGTTTACAGTGCATTTTAAAGCATGTTTAGGATAGTTACAGAAATTTCTGATTCCATTAATCTGTGCAATATATGAGTGCTGTTTTAACTTCCATTTCAATGTCAACTTGAAAATCATGAATGATATTTCACAGGATCATGTGGCATACTACATTGCCTAAAACCTTAAGAAGTCTTGTGTTTAATAGTATCAGGTCTTGTTCACATGCCTTAAAAATTTGAAAATGCATACGTCAGACTTGGTTAAACATTAATAACATTAAACACTTTATCTTGAAAGTAATCTACTTAGAAACCACTTTTCTTTCTTATATTCATCCCAGATAATAAAAGCAGCATTGATTTGGGGTATTTCCTCTTTTAACAACATTTCAAAAATATATTCCAAAATTGTTTTCTGGTTGTAACCCCTATCATCTGAACAAAACTGTCTCATTTTTAAAAAGTCTAATTAAGCCCATAGTTGATGGGATTTAAAATAAAAAAAAGATCCATTATCACATGAGATGCAGGAAATTGTAATTAAGATGTTTGCACCAATCATCAGACCATACATCTGTGCAGCTGATGGCAAGACAGGAGGGTTTTCCAGTGCTATGCTTTTTGTGTGTGATTTATTTACTTGGCCTGTCTTGTACTCTTGTCTGCTGCATGTCCATCTCACTTTTTTAAGGTAAAAGGTCTCCCTCTCGCTGCTCAACCTCACACCCGAGTGCCAAAAAAAATTTCTAATTCATAGTTACCTGTGACTGAAGGGGCAAAACCAGAACTTTGTAGAGATTCCAGGTCTAGACTGCAACAAAATCTCCATTATTTAGCGGGCTTTTGCGTTGATGGCTATTTTGCTAGAAATCAAGTGCCATGATGCCTTCCACCATACCTCTCCTTTCCATGGCCTGTTCAACACACTGGTGCATGCCAGTATTAAGATCGCAATTATTAGGTCTTGTTTCATGCTATTAGGAAATTGACTTGTAGCTGTAATACATTAGCCATAACCAACCATTCCCTCAATAAAGTATCCAGTGATTTAATAAGGTCTGAAGAAACGGGGTCTTGATGTTTCTTCAGCAGAAGCAGCTAAAAATGTAGTAGTTTTAGCTCATAAAGACATTCTACAACTACCTCTGCTTAAGATAGACCATGAAAGCCCAGATCCTGCAAATACCAGTCATCAAGAATGAAGGGAAAGCATCTCTGATCTCTTGATTGATCAAGAACAGCTCCTTTCAAAGAGAAAGCTGATGGTTAGAGTTTGGAAACCACGCCCAAAGATTCAATAGACTCTTTCCTTCTGCCCTCTACACCAGTTCAGCCTTCTCTGAACAAACTTTCCTGCAGCTGCTGAGGACTAAGCCTCAGCTGAAGTTATTTGAGGACGTACTGTAAAAACCTGAATCAAGCATTTGTGATATTTTTCACAGTCAAAGGTATTTTTTCCCACCTGTGACTGCTGACTAAGGTGTTTGTTCCAAATACTTCAAGTGCAGCCATGCCAGTCTTGCCATTAACACATTCATTGTTCCCCACTGCTGGATAATAACTGTATTTCTCAAGTCACCTACAAAAATTATAGCAGTTGCACCAGATTGGCCACCTGAGATTTGGCAATGAAATAGCTTGCTCCTGTTTTCATGAGTGCTCATGTAAAGCCATATAAAAATTCATCCAGAGTTCAAAGTATATCAGAGAGACAGACTGTCAGTACCCAAAGTTAACATTTGGATTGAATCACCCATCACTAGCTAAGCACTCAGAAATCAAGTAAAGCACATTTTATAAAGTGAGGGCAGAGTCCTGTGACTCCCCCACTACGTGACCTCCTAAAACCAAATGTCACCATATTCATCAGAAAGTTGTCAGCTTTTTCCTTCTTCTATGCATACACTTTAACTAGAATTTTTAAAGAGCACAGCAGAGCTGGACGGTCACATTTCACTGAAAATTAACACAAAATGGACAGCTTATCCACTCCACCTCTTTTGGAACTCCTTACTTTCACTTCTGTTTAGCATTTGGGACATTCAGAAATGAATGCCAAACAAAAGAGAGTATTTTCAAATTAATTAAACACATCAAATAAGTGTAAGACTCTCTGACACCAATATGCACAAATCTGATGCAGCATTTTAGAATAAAACATTAATATGGTTCCAGCTGATGCAGACTCCAAAATCATATTCCTTGAACAAGTTCTTTGACCATGCAGATTTGGTCACACAGGCTATACTTGAAAAGATTTGTCCATCTTAAAGTCTTAAAATTCTGCAGTCTAAGGTGGCAACCTGCTAAACCTCATCCTAGGAAATATTACAAATTTCAGCTACTTGTAAGGCACTTGGCTTTTCTAACTTGGTACTCTTTTAGCAGTAATACAGGACTACTCTCAGGTTTTGAGACACATGCAAGGATATTAATTAAAAGCTAACATCAAGGCATCTCACGTGTATCTTCCTAGAGAATCAAATTTCTGCTTTTTTCTGTCCAATACAAGCAAAAAAATATCACCTGAGCCAAATTTTCATTACATTTTGCATAGTTAGTTAACAATGGCAGTTCCTCTAGCTATTATACATATTTAATAAATCTAAAGTCAATAACAATTATGTAAGACACCGTAAAACAAATATTTGGTGAAAAATACCACATCAAGTAATCAAAAATAAAAACACCTCACATAAATAAATACGTTTTCATTTTACAGCCTCCTTTAACAGCACTTTCACAAAGATACTAATTTAAAGAAGTTGATGTCAATGAACATTCCTTCAGTAGTTCTAATGTTTGAATTAGATATGAAAATTTCTCCTGCAAATCCACGATAAGAGGTGTCAATGTTCAGCACCACCAGTGAATAATTTTTAGGACACATTTCACTATACTTTTCTAAATCTAAGTGTTTTTCTTCTACTATTCACCAGGCTGAAAAAATAGATTACTTATTCTATATTGATTAAGGTTGCTCTCTTTTCATCTGTACGCACAGGCATTTTGTGAATTTCTTTTCCAAATCAATTAGAAGCTCTGCAGGGTTCAGTTTCTGTTTCTTCTCTATTTTAAGTGAGAAAAAAATATCTGAAGTTATTTCTCTGTTATAAATTATTGTCTTTTTTCTCATCTAAACCCATCTTGTTTCAATCTTACACACTCTTTGAGACTGTAATACAAATGACAACCTCCTTTCCTTAATATAAACAGAAAGTATTAGAAAGAACAAACGTCAGCTGAGCTAATCCTTCAGTCAGCCGTTCTTTTGTGGCTTGCATGGTCCTAAACTAGCTTTTCTGACTTGTAAAAAAACATAACAGGCTCATCAACAGGGCTAATATCGCACATTGGATCACAACTTTGTAGTGAGTTTTGAGATTTTGATCACTTCTGCTCCACCTTCTTGTGCAAATTTCAGTCCTAGAAAAGCAAAACACAATCCCATTGTTCTACCCCACGCAGACAGAAAACAGGTTTACAAAATGGTTTGTTTGAAAAAGCACTCTCCAGTAATTGTGAAGATTCTTAAAATACCATTTGATTTTGGAGATGAAGGCTATTTTCTTCCACATATGCCCAAATCTCATCGCTGTAAGAAACAGCATATAAACAGAGCTACAGGATGCACTTGTAAACAGACTGTTTCTCTAGAAGTGTTTAATTAAGAGACTGCCATTTTTTGGTTTTCTGAATCTTTATTGCTGTTTTAAATGGGACATAAGCAGTCATGACCTTTTGCTTCTGATGTCAGAGAATTAAAAGGCCCAGCAATAACTGGAGTTTACATTGGCTTCCTTTTGCAGTCCAGAATTAAATACACACTATATCCAGTGCACCATACATTCTTGAGGGCTTAAAATGCGATTCAAGTCCTCCTTGTGTGAAGAAAACAGATAACAGCTGGAAAACTGTGGAGTAGTTCCAACAGGGACTTGTGCTTCCTCATAGAGCCCTGTTCAATGAATTACAATTATAATATCTCTGTGGTTGTCAAACAACTCCTTCCTTTAAAAACACCAGAGGCGCTATGCTGCCTTTTCTTCTTTTCTTGCTGCAAGACTTATCAAACAACTAAAACACAGTATATTCTTCAGTGAATGGCTAGCCTGGAAACTTTGAAGAAGATTAGAAGAAAGCAAAACAAGTCAACTTGTAGTTGCTCTATATATGCTTGCTAAAATGGTCTAAAATGATCTAATTCTTCTGTGCTCAATGTTCAGCAACTGAATAAAATGGTCTGTATTTGAGAGGATTTAAGTACCCATTTAATGTCTTTTGGGATTGCCTGGATTTATCTATGCAAGTATATCATTATCAAATCTATCAAAGATTTTATTATCATGACAGCTTGTCAAAAGCCAGCTATGTGCCAGTTTACATAAACTTCTATAAAGAATGCTTACTTCCCCCCTCCGCCTTGCTTAATGTCTCCAGAGTATATAACCTAACAATAAAGGATGTAAATTCAAAGGAATAATAGAAAGTTGAATAAAGCAATAACAATGACTTTTTTTTACAGGTTCAATTCTATATTGTTAACAGCAGAAAAAACAGGAGTCTTTTCTGTTATACTTTTCACAGGATTCCTAAGAGTAAAAACAACGTAATATGCAAATTAGTGGTCCATAGCACCTGGGACCCTGATTACAAGCACAACTATTACCAGGTATTTGAAAGAAGACACAAAGTCTAGGATGAAAATTAAAATATTTATGGAAGGTGCTCCACCAATACTATTACATTTTTTTGAAAACCAAAACCTTCATCCATTCATAAGGAACAGTATTTAATACAATCATCCCTGGGTTTGGCCAGTTTCAGCTGCTTATTACAAAGAGTCTTGAGCTGTTTCCATACAAATGTGATCTGAAATCCATTTTTTTCCCCCGTTACCTCTGGGTTTCTGTGCATTGCCTACAAGTGGCTATTTTGCTTCCTTGAGACCCATTTGAAACTCACTCTGTGCACTGGGCTTCAGACTGCACATTTTTCACAGGGAAAGCATGTTTTATTTTCATAAAGGAACAAAATCTAAATAGGATGACAGAGTCTCTAAAAACCTGCATTTGTTTCTTCATATGTATTTCTAACATGCAGGTTTCTCAAACTCAGTTTCAGATGGTATTTTTCTACACTTCTCTATTTTGCCTTCAACTCCATTCTTGGATGCTTCCCTCTTCATTTCTCATCCCACCTTTTTTTTTTTTTTCCCAATACCTCCTTTTGCACTATTTCAGAAGGCAAGCAGGTGACAGTTATTTGAAAATGACAACTTACTTTTCAGCATAGTCAAACTGACAGCCCTGGGACAGGCTGCTGGTGAAAACTGATGATGCTAAAACTTGACAACAGATTTATACAAAGCATTAAAAAATTCTATTTTCTCCACAGAGTTTAAAAAAAAAATCACTTTCTCCAGGAAAGACAAATCATATTTTGGGAGTGCTTTATTAATCACTTTTGATTAAAGTCCGATTCATCCCATGTCCCATCAAATCAGTCAAAATCAAAAGGCTCTCTTCACTTGCTGTGCAAGGCTCGAACTAGCAGACCCTTCCTGTGGAAACTCCGTGAACATGTCCAGAGTCTCTCTGAGACTATTCTGAGTTGCTATTAATCCTTCCTAAGTCACTTCTGTGAAGAGCATTTAAACTTTCCACATTCCTACTCACTCATCATTTCAGTAATCAAACAGTTTCTATAAATTAATCTATTCCAAAAATCTTCCAACAAAGATATTCCACCAAGCAGAATGAAAATAACCCACAGATATTTTTTTCAGTACTAAAATACTTGAGTAACTTTTGGACATGGGTAGCAACATGACTGTAGAGCGGTCGGCTTTGCTAACTGTGAAGAGTATCGTGTATCTGAGCACAGAGCTAGCAGAGCAGCACAACAGTAATTGCACAGCCCAGTGGGAGCCCTTTCTAACCACAGGGCAAGAACTTTTCATTTCTCATTATAAATATTATAAGGGTTTCAAGTCTCAGCTGAGCACAGAAATGCTTTGTGGTCATTTGGAAACAGATACTGATCGGTGCTTAGCAAGCATTGATCTCAAGATACTTCATTTGAGACTCAGCACCGACCAGGATGAGCCCATTTTTGCATAGCCTGAGGGTTCGCAATCTGGCAGTCTGTAGCTGAAGCAAGTCCAGAAGATGCTAAGTCTTCAGGCACTCAAGCCATAGAAGGTGAGAACTGTGTTTCTCTACCCATAAAGAATCTGACAATAAAGAGTGGAAATTTTGCATTCAGTTTTCATGAAACCACAGAGTAGTTAGAGTGTAACCTATTAAGGTTCAACAGAAATGCCTTGTTTTATAGTCCCTGTAATGTTATTTCACTATTTGCTATGATGCCACTGTGTTTTCAAATAATTTGAAATGCCTGCTGTTAGATCGATGTTTACATTACAGCTGCAAGTTCTGTCTATATCTCTTCCCATCCTGCCTTATTAAAATATTATTAAAATATTATTATTAATATTATAAAAAATATTATTATTAAAATATTATTACAATATTTGCCTATTCTTGTTCACACTAGATTCACATTACATATGTACCAACAGCTGCAAATGGGCCAAAGAAGAGCCTCTCCATGCTAAACTTATGTTAGAATATAACAGAAAAATCTGTACAGAGCTCTAGCCGATTTTGACTAACTTCATGAAATAATATACATTTTTCCAGAAAGGTGAAGAGGGGGAGGAAAAAAGAGGAAAAAAAAAATTTAAAAGGGGGAAGGGGGGAATGGAGGTAAATATACATTTTGAAATGCTTCATCCCATCCCACCTCCTGTTGTTGCCTTGTATGCTTCCATGAAAATTTAAAAAAAACCAAATGCTCCATAGGATTGTCATTGGATTCCAACAGAAATCTTACTCTGACTTCCATTAAATAGAATTATGCAAAAGAGTTACCTGGCTCAGCAAACGAAGAAGCCTAATACCATCTTCTTGAATTAAATTTAGTTAACCTGTCATCAAAATTAAAGTTAGAGATAATCCCATGTTAAAACTGAAAGTAAATATCATATTTTTCTTTTGTTACAATAATATTTTTTAGAGTTTTCAATAGAAATGATACTTATGCATAGAGCATAATATTGCAATTTAACTAACGAGTATAGAGCCATTTTAATCTCTGGAGGAGATAGTAAACATTGTAGGCAGGGGTTCTACTTAACCCACACACTCTGCTAATACATTTTAGATAACAGGCCAATGCTTTTAAATATAGTCCAGATTCAATTTACTAGTATTTGTTACAAAGCTTTATCTAATTATATTAGTCAATCTTTATTACTAGCCTCACAAGTGCAGAGAACCCTATTATAATCCTTCTTTCTAATGATCTCTTCACTATCATAGTAATAACACTCAGCTATATATTAATCATCTGTTTGCAATCATGAGTAAACATCAACTCAATTAACAACTGATAAATAAACAGTCGACTCTGGAGGCTATTTCTGTAATAAATGCGAGTACTGAAGGTTTCAGCACATCTTTGCTATTTAACTCAAAAGAGCATTTTTGCACAGTTTAAATGAAACGTGTTACGTGAGCTGAGTAGGTTTCCTACCACAACTGTGGCACTCATCTTTTGTGCTGCTAATTGTGGGGGAAGATATTGTCTGCCTTTTCCAGAATTACTTTGTTCCTCTCAGACCAAAGATAAGGTGAAGTTAATACACAGAACTGTTTGTTTCTCTTGTTAAAACTGCTTAGTAATATTTTAAGCATTCAGCTCATTTTTGAGCCCAGTGCTAGATCACAATTTTCCCTCTTTAATTATTTTTTTCCTCATTTCAGTTTGTTTGTTTGTTTTTCTTTCCCCTTGATGCAGGTGAACAGACATTACTAGAGCGACTGTGAAAAGTGAAAAGAACACCTCCTTTGCTTACCTACTCTGACCTGAAAGCAGCAGCTCAATTACCATGCCCCTTAATTTGTTTCAGTTTTCAGATTTTGTCTTTCAGAGTGCAATGACAACGGAATCATCCCACAAGCTCAAGTACATCAAACTATCTCAATGACCAAAGATTCTGGCCTGTGCTGGAACTGGAGAACTTCCACTCCACTGCCTCCTGTCTATCCACTGTTCAACATCTCCATTTTTCCCATAACATTCCTGCTAAATTTCTACATCAAATTTTCTCATTTCTTCTAGCTGCCACGTATAATCTTGAAACACTGACAGCTGTCCAGAACACAACACAAATGCTTGGTTCTGTCTCTGTTGGTCATGCACAGCAACCACAGACAGAATGGATCAGCTAAAAGGTCCTAACTTCTATTCACACCTGCTATAAAACATAAGACCCCCAACCAAAGAGTAGGATTACTCCCATTTTTGCAGATTTACTGCATATTTCTCTCTAAGCACTACAGCTTGCCTGAAGTTTCTGGAAGCTGAAATAAACTGCAGTCCTGCAGAAGAGTGAAGGAAAAACACCTCTGTCTGAAAACTGGTACACAAGAGATGAATCCACATGTTCTGATCCAATGCCAAGGGCTGATCTGGAAAAAAGGTGACTGATACCTGCCGGCTACAACTTGGGCCGGCATTTGCCTAGGAATATGTTCCTGTTTTGACAACAAAGACTATTTCCTGCTGTCATTTATTCTGTATGTTTATTGTGGACAGACACCTAACCCACAAGAAAAGGAAAAAACCAAACAAAAACAAAACACAAAAAAACCATAAAACTGAATACTTGCAAAAAGAAATGACAATTCTTACTGGAAAAGTGTAGCAGTACACATGGAATCTGGCAGGACAAACACAGACTACAAGAGCAAAATTTGAAGGAAGCACAAGAAAACCTGTCTGCTGATGGCTGGGGTATGCCATACATAATCTATATATCATTAAGAATAAGTTTAATTTTTAGAAATGAGTAGCCTTTTCAGATTATTATCCTTTTCTAATACATAAAATATTCCTGTCCTAGTGACCATCTGTTTTAAGCTGTAGAGCCAGTCCTCAAATGTCTTTCACATTTGTCCTGCCCTGGAAATAGTCTCTTCGATGAAAGCCTAGTTTCTTTGGGAACTCTCAAGCTTCACTAATGACAACTAAGTTACCAAAGAGACTTGCATTGAACAAACACATGTTTTTGACCATAATACATAAAGAATCCTTAAATGTTGCTTTGAGGGAAAGAGATAGCGATTATTCCTATTTTCACATGCAGGTCTATGAGTACCATCTGTGACGCCTTCATGACTGCATGTTCTCATAAACAGCGGAACACTGTAAGGCTATGCCGGCTCAGTCCTCCAGCAATTCTTTCCCCAGCCAGCATCACTTCAAGTCATTCCTAATATTTGTCCTAGCTCGTACTTTCAGATTTTGTTGGAACAATTTTAAAGCAGATTTCTTTGCAATCCTCTCCATCTCCTGTGTCAAAAAGACTAGTATTTTTCAAAATACCAACCACGAGAAGCCTGGAGAGATTCACATAAGAAAAAAACTAAAATGATGACTGTCCATAAAATTTTTGAGGAAGGAAACTAGGGCAGAAAATTGCAGAATACCGTAAAAATAATGTAATCCATGAAAAGCCTTGATTGCAGTTTTTCTATGGTTGTGACTATTTCATAACCCACGACATACAGAAAGAAGTATGTCTTTTTAATCAAAGAAAAAAAAGGTCATCATGTCCATTAACTACTCTGTTAAATTTGGATTGCTGCATGAACATACACATTGCAAAATAAAAATGGTGAGGTTAATAAGAAACTCATCAACATTAAAAAGAGTTGAAGAGATAAATAAGGTATAGGATTTTTTTGGTGTTTCTTTGGGTGGGCATCTTTTTGCCATTTTAATGAAGTCAGCACTCACTTCTGCTGCTAGATAACAAATCCCCATGTCAGTACTACACAAAATGTTCAGTAGTAACTCTGAACGATCTTCTATTTCTGACATGCTAGCTTCTTGTAAAATAAATTGATAGTCCGTAGTAATACATGGTAGTTAGCAAGCCATTCAGATAAAATATTTTTTTAAAACATACTTCTAAGTTGACACTCCGCAAAGCTGAGAAAAGTAAAGCAAAATTTGCACAGAAAACCAAAGGCCTGTTGATTCAGAATCTAGTGCTGTAAGTCCTCCAAGCTCACAATTCCCAGTGAAAATGAGTTCTGTCCCACTGAAGAATTCCTTCCATAGGATGCTCTAAGTGCATGGAGAGCTAAAAGTGCTCATCCCTAAAATGGAAATTATCAGTAGGGATAACTCATAGGGTCAGATCCTGCAAAAGCAGCTTATTTAATGTACTCTAGAAATGCAGTCAACTTGAAGCCAGTTCTATGAGCAGAAGTCTGATTCAGAGTTGTGAGACAGCCAGAAACTTAAGCGCATACCTAAAATTAAGAAAGCAGTTTCCTTGCATGTAATTAATCAATACCACACTTAAAATCACAGCCCTGATCCCTTTTTATTCATTCCAATGCAGCTTTCTGAAGACAAAGGTGTTCCAACACGAGGGTTTAGCTGTACCGATTTCCATAGGCTACCCAGTGAAATGAGTCATTATGGATGATGACCTTCCCTTGTCCCTGATATGGGAGATATATGGCATGTGACTTGATCCACATAAACTGAGATGTTCAATGATGCAGGAATTTCATAACCTCTAAGGAATTCATATTATTTCTGCAACGCTGAATGAACTAGAATTACACTAATCTTCCACTGTCTTATCCTACATCTTTAACAACTGCTAAAGATGGCAGTGTCCATTTTATTCATTCATTAGTTTTCTTTCCTATAATAACTTGGAAGACAGTTATTACTAAGTGCACAGTTACAAAGTCTATATATTAATATGAGAGTTTCGGAATTCAGAGCAGTGACATGACACTAATAAGCAAGCATTAAGCACAAGCACAGAATGCCATTGACCAAAGCATTGAATACATGCTTTTCCCATTAGTTATGAAGAAGAAACTTCAACAAAACAACTTTAGTCGCAGTGAAGTAAGAGTGTTTTCAGCAGTGGAACTGCTCATTAGAACATTTAAGAGGAAAATGATGTGGTGTTTGAAAAACACCAAGCCTGACACATTTGGGAGTGAATTCAGTAGTTGTCACAAAAGACCCTAACAAAACCACAGCAAATTTGATCAGGAGACCATAACAGAGGAACACACTTTCACAGAAGAGTTTGGTTTAACTGAGAAACAACTAAGACAAAAGGAGAGTCGTGTCCATGGGAGAGCAACAAAGGCCTTACGTGAGAAATAATGTCTGAAAAGGGTCAGATCTTTGACTCTAAGCTAAATGTAATGAGCATTCAATACTGGGAGAAATCCAAAGCCAGAAGTTACAGGCAGACAGTATTACCTGACCAGAACTTTACCATTTACAAAAGGAGATTACTCTTGGAATGCTTTCAAAGTGTGCATCTGTTTGTGTCAATTACCATTTACACATAATCTTAATGAAAGGCGCTGTGAACTCACCCCCTCCCCCTTTTTTCCTCTGAAGTCTAGTTCTGTGACAGACTGAAGCTACTGACAAGTTCCTAGTCATCAGTACAGTTCTTGAGAGCCTAAGGCACTCGGCTTACAAAAGCTCCTTTTCCTACGGAGTTATATGCAGATCGTGTACTGCAAGTTATTTTGGAAATGGTCTCCTGAAGATAAATAAAAAATATATCTACAAAGCCCTGTTCAGAGACCTCTGCAGATGATGTAAACATATTGCTGATACAGGTTTCACTGCATTGCTAAATACTCTTAATGCAGTTAACTGCTTTTAAAATACCCTTTTTTTTTCCTGAATCAAGAAATACTTTTTAGAAATAATCTTATTCTATGCAAAGAGGTTTCACCAATTATTTAAGCAGAAGTTGTTTCCTAAAATGCTTTTATGCTATTTGGTGTGCCTTCTTAGATGGTATTATCGTACAATCTTCCCTGCTTAAAACGTAGATATTAACTGCCACACAGGGCTACAGATAATTCTACCACAACCTATCTAGAAATCTCTATCTTCAGTCTTACTTTTCACACTGAATTAAGAGCCAGATGCAGTGAGAGGGTATCCTGTCTTAAGGTCCTCTGTTATTATACGAATAGAAGCCTGCAAATATGGGAGCTTACTAAAGATTAAACCTCAGTAAGATTCAATAAAGTCTATATAACAGCTACAAAAATCTCTACTTTCCAAAAAATTGCACTGGAAATTCTTAAGCAATCTTCTGCAAAACACCCACAATATCTTTTTTATTTCTCCCCAGACTTTTTCAGGCAAAGAGTAGCTATGCCATTAAACATTTGGAGCTGGGAGGGGGTTGTAATGAAGCTTAAGCAAATGTAGCTGTACAATTCTTCCATTCAGAGCTGGCTTTAAAGTAACAATATAACAACCCCAAAACATAAAATCTTTTTACACTAATAATGTCACACATAGCTGAATTTCAACAGTCTATACATATGTACACAAATATAAATAAATAGGGACCACACGGTATTCCTAAATGCTCATCAAGCTAAGCTATCTTAGCTATGGCACCACATAGAGATGGAATCTATTGAAGCCCTTGGCTCAGAAGTCAAGCTAGAAGTCTCAGACCATCTTTACAACATTTTTGATTCCAGTGCTTCCAATATAAGTAAGCCATGCTCCTCGGTATGTCTTATTTGAACAAAGGTTATAATCACCCTGCTACGCAAGTTGTCAGATGGTCTTGTCTCTTCAGTTTCCCTAGGAACCTTTTCTGCCCACAGCCCCTTCCACCTTTTTCTTTAATCATCACTGTTTCTCCTCTGGCTGTGGGTAACATCAGCTGAATGTGCAAATTTTACACGGCTTTGAAAGGAGTGAGATTTGTGGTCATTCTGTCCTCCTCCAGAACTAGGCTCCGCAGCCTTGAACCAGCTGCTGAGAAAGCTCTGTCTGTTGCTCTCAGAAGCATCATTCTCAAGGTTGACAGTTTCATAGTTCCTGTGAAACGTAGCTGTCAAGTGAATCTGTCACTACAGCTGGAGAAAAGCAATTTCTTAGATAGTTTGAGCCAGTTCCATGGAGGGCTTTGAAAATTATGGGGGGAAAAAGTGAATTTAACCCAATATTCCAGTAGCAATAAGGTGGGGATCAGCAGTGGAGTGTAGTCCCAGAAACAAGGTGTCACCAATCCATACTGCTTATAATTACAAGAGAATGGTTTCTCTTTTGACATACTGGCTCCTGCTTTAAACGCAAATTAGGAAATTTGCAGGTCTGTTGGCAGAAAGCCCGACTTATTTCTGTATATTTGACTCTCTCAGAAAGGCTCCAAGGGAACTTGGGATAGTTCTTATTACATGAGATCCTGCACCATTTTAATCTCCGTTTTAGTTCTGATAAGGAAAACACACACGTTTACTACTCGCACCTTGTCTGTAACAGAAAGACTCTAGACACTACAAGTATACTGGTACAATGAAAAATAATACAATTCCTCTTGCGAGCATGTAGGAATTACATACTGAGTTAACTTCTTCCACATCAGAGAGGAAATAAGCTATATGGACATGTCATTTTGACTCCTCCCAGACCAGAGAGGAAATAATCTACATCAATATAAGCCTCTTTCAAACTGCTCAATTTATCCACCCCAGCTTCAGTCCAGGTTATTCCCCCATCAGCTCCTGGGCCTTGCCCATTCCAAGTGTGTAACTTCCCACTAGCAGGAGTGGACAGGACAACTACCTATGCTAGCCGAGATGTTTTTATTTTGATCATTCATTTTCTACTTTGTTACTATAGTTATTGGAGGGGGTGGGGGGTGGGGAAGTCACCCCTTCCTAGTCTAACACTGTGGAGACTGTACAGCCAGAAACATATTGTAAATAAAATCTAACATCCAGTTCCCCACAGCACATCCCTTTTGTTACAGTGGCATTTCTGATAACAGGAATTACAGCCACATAGAGACTTTTTCTTCCCCATCTGAGAGCAGATGATGGTTTTATTACAAAAACTTTTGTAGTTTGGAAAAAGCAGTAGTAAAAGTTAGTTCAAGGCTTTTTTTATGATTCAGAGGAAACTAAGGGAGGAAAAACATTGGTGATGTATGAAAAGATTGCTTGTTTACAATCAGTACACAGATCCTTGCCTTTTTCATGAAAGGAAGGGAAACCAGCAGGAGAATTACAATACGGAGCACCTCCCAGGATCTCTTTCACCATTCTCTCCATTTGTGTATTAAGCAAAAAGGCAGCTGTTGAACAAGTACTATCAACAAAGCAATCTTCTAGCCCTTTGATTTAGGCTATTCATATCTTCTGCCCCGAAATAAAATGACTTTCACAATTAAAACACCGAAATCAATGCTGTATCTATTGTCATGTCTGCAGGAGAAAAGCTTTAATTACAACCCTAGTTAGATAACACAATCATTACACCTCCTTAATCTCAAATATAAAACCAGTACCCTTTGAGTGCTATGCCACCCTTTCTTTGATTTTTTTTTATGTGAATGGCTTTTTATCTGAGCACTTTAATTTGCATGCCTTTGCTGCGAGGCAGCTCCCCGTGATATGTTAATTGCAGAGTGCTTTAAGTACTAAAAGATTAACATAAAACCCTTTGCAAACAAGCTAATAGTTTATGATAATTTTTGCATGGCCTTTGTCTGTCTATCACTGGATTGCCTCTAGCTGTAATTTTATAAAGAAGCTGTAAAATATCATTTAAACAAGTTCATTTACACATAATTATTACCAGAATCACATTATTCAATTTAGATACTCCAGCCTATTAACAATCCATGAACTAAAATGTAATTAAACTATTTTCCTTTTATGAACCTATTCATTACAATGTGTGGGAGATGGATCTCTCAGTTTCACTGAAAATTTCAGCACTTTGTTGTTGGAATTGACAAGTCTGGCACTCATTCTGTGCTTTTAATTATATTAAAAGTATTTCAAGACAGCTAAGATAAAGAATATCTTTAGAAAAGAATGTGTAGAAATGCCAAGATGGTGTCATCCAGAAATATATATTTATTTAACCCCACAAAGTTTGTACCTTCTTATTGGAGAAAATAAAACCAGGATATATCATTTCAATTAAAAGTTCTCAAGTTTTTAAGTTTTTGAATAAATATTTGTAAAAAAATATGTTTATTGCTAACATGACTGTTTAAGTATTTCCATTACAGTTCTAGTCTAAAACCTTACATTACAGAGACTTGCATTGTGCAGCTGTGGATATTGCCCGTTGATAAAGATCTTTGTAGCTCAAAAATTGATTACATTTTAACAAAGACTAAAATTTATGTAAGCTGCTCATCTGTCCACCAGTAACTGTAAGAGCCGCCTTAGTGGGCCCAGAGACTGTTATTCTCTGACTCAGATTGTCAAGACACCCTTATAGCAACCAAAAGATGCTATACTTAGCCTTTCACAAGGCATGGGTATCAGACCCTGTTCACTTATTGTACTTCTATCCCAATTATCCCAGCTTATCAAAGGAAGAATCTTACATGGATAAAGAAAGCCTCCGTTTGCTCAATGATACAAGCTGCAATCCCTCCTGCATAAACCACGCCTTAGAACCACTGCCGGAATCAATCCAATGGAAAACTAACACAGGGGCAAATTGCCTTGATGATGAAAAATATTTTTATCAGAAACATACAAATAAGCCTGACACTAAGCATTTCCTTAAATCTTTGAAGATAGTAGCCAACACATACAAATCTCACTCCTGAGGACAAAAAAGAAGCTCGATGGAACCCTTAATGCCGACAAGTACTCACTACTCCAGACTTTCAATTCTCTCATGCCTGTGTTAGAACAGAGAACCTATACAAAATTCAAGCAGGGAAATCAGAAAGTGCCATTCCTAAGCCAAAGACAGGTCAGAGGTATGCTGCAGATGAGGAACAAAGCACAAATCAGGTCATTCCTCTAACAGGCATGAAGCTCGAGTATCTTTTTTACTTTTGGTGACTCCATCCAAAATTAATAATCTATAACTTCACTATACCTAATATGTGTGATGCCTACCTTTTCAGTTGAATTAAAAAGCTGCAACGTAATTGCATTATGGATACTTCTCTTAAGCACAGGCAGAAATACTGGCCCTAACAAATTTGTTAATATACTGATGATTGAGGTTTTTTATCTGAAAAACAATAAGCACAGAATAATCAAGTAATAACACTAATAAGAAAAATGCCAACAGAAATTACTATGGGAGTGAAATGCTTTACAGAGAAATTCTGTTACAAAATAGGAGATGGATAAGAAAACCCTAACAGATATTTTAGTCTAAATGGCCTGGGATCTGTGAATCATCGAGGCTCATACGGTCAATTATTTGCAGCAGTCTTTGAGAGTAAATCTTTCATTCGAATGCCAATCTGAATTTTACCATTTAGATCAGTTCTTAGAGAAGTTAATGACTATAAACTCAGCAGGTAGCTCTAACAGAAGAATGACAATGAAACTTGAGACCTTTTAATTCTCTCTAAATTCCCAGACTATACGACAGAACTACTGTTTCTCTGTATTGCTACCTCACAACTGTTAGCAGTGGACTTTGCAGAAGTTGTCAGTTACTACAGTCTAGCAAAAAAATAAAATAAAATTCAGGCATATACTTTTTCCTTTCTTTTTTTTTTTTTAATTTCAGTCAACAAGGGTACAAGGTCAACAGAGAAATGGCAGACTTTAAATAAATTCAAGTTTGACTGTCATTCTAGAGCCTAGTCTAGATGTGCCAGAGCTGCTTCTAGCTCTCTAAAACATTTACCAAAGCAAAGTGAATTGCAGTCCCCAGTGTTCTTGATACTCTGTATTTTAGAGTCATTAAGAGTTTCTTTTTTTCTTAGGCACCAAGGGAATATAAATTATTTTTGCTCTTTGGATTGCCAGCATCTGCAATTTATCCTCATTTTCAGAGACTTATAAGTACTTTAAAATACAACTGACACTATTGCTTTTATATACCTACTCAGAAGTTAATCATTCATTGGTAGAGTAAGATTAAAACAGTGTCACTGAGAAGAATAGGTGTTGGAAAGGCTAGGTCAGGGATGGCTGCACCATCTCTTAGATGCTTGACCTTGCACAGGAGATCCTTTACTTAATTCCTAAAGTATCCATACAGTTGAGATAGAAGTGGCAAGACTTGCAGTGTTCTTTAAAAAACAAGAAAACCCTCTAACAAAACACTTCAGCATTCCTGTTTACATTAGTAGCTTCACAATGGTTTAGATAGTGGTCTAGGAATAAAATCACTGCATTTCCTTTTCACAACAGTACGCTTCATCCTCAAAACAAGTTATAAACAGTTGTTCAAATGTGTGGGGCTTTTTTTAGTTTCATGCTGGTTTAAATCAAACTGTTTCTTATGTAGCAATAAGTTTATGACGGAACCACAATGTATGAAGAGAAACATTTTTTCATTTTAGTATCTCCTGGTTCATTCCAAACTCCCATTATTTGGACTGTCACCCTGACACTGCCTGAGGTGCATTCTGGCTCTCTGCAAGAGAATCTGCTTCCCCACTAATGGGGCTGTTCTTGCAATGGCAAATGTAATTTTCCACTCCATTACAAATAGTGTGCAAAAGGACCTATTTCTCACTGCGCACAGATCAGTTCCCAGTGAAATCCTATTCACCAAATATTACAATAGCAGAATCCACTTCAAATACAGGTGCTTTTTCAGGGCTGGACAAACAGCTCTGATCCAATGTTAGATGCCTGAACATTCACTATTCCAATATTCATCAATGTTAAAGAAAAATACCCAACAGGTTCAGAAGGAGCAAGTTAAGAAGAAACAGAGAAAGCAAATGCTGTCATGATACCGTCTCAATATATTATTTACCTACTGCTTTTCTTTAACAGCCAGGAATAGTACAGATTTATACACTGACTGTTACTCTGTGGCATAATTCCTCTCGACTCGCAAATCCGTTAAAACACCAAACAGTGCCCTAACTACATTTTGAATGTCTTACAAAGTTCAAAATTAGATGCCTTTGCAGCAAAATAAAAGTCAAGTAAAAGAAATTCAAATTCTTCAATAAAAAATAGTTATGTCCAGTTACATTTCATATTTATTCACCTAAATTTATTTCCCTGTATCATTACATCAACAAGACAATCATACAAAAAGGAATGAAAATTGTCACAGAAGAACTTATACACATGCTTTGTCTCATAACTCAGTACAAATTGTTCTCACGCAAGCCTCTTCAGGAAACAGCTCCACACACATTGATTAAAAGAAATAAAGACTAAAACACTGCATAAAGAACTGCCTTTGAGAATTCTATGCCTAGAGCTCTAAACTGGGCAATAATTTCATATTAAAAAAAAAAAAAGGCAGTTTTCAATTAAAACTGAGCAGCCTCAAAATGCAAGTTTTCCAGAGTTTTCCTCCTTCTACCATGTTAGAAAAATAACACTAGTAAATTAAATTAATTTTAGGTATTTATCATGTAAGGAATACAAAAGATACCTCCTGTAGAGCCTACAGTATGTATTGTAGCACCATTCACTAGGAAGCACAATTAACAAATCACTCAACTGTATTCACGCATATACACTTCCAGGACTGAGACTGCAGAAGGCTAGGAGAAGATTTTCCAAAATCAAACAAACAAAAAAAAATTGTGTTTGCATTAATCAGGGTTCAATAAAAGAAGTGTAAAGGTAATGCTGCACTTTTCAGGATCATATCCACACTTTTTGGTTCATATGGTTGTGCTAGTTCAAGATTTCCAACAGGAACACACAGCGATAACCTCAGATATGCATCAGCAATTCCCAAAGACAAACAAAGACAAACATGACTAAGCTAAACAAACAATAGTTTTCCTTGTCAGGAAAGTTAATTTTAAAAGTAACAAGTATTCCTTTCTTTTTCTTTTAATGTGATAATCTTTGCATTTTTCAGTTTTTGAACTAAATTTATAATCTAGGAAAAGGAGATCTAGAGTCTTCAGGTATAAATAAGCAAAGAACTTTTCTTTATTTCTTGCCACCACTGTTGAATTACTCCTAGACAAATAAGCAATCTATGTACCATGCTTTTGAATTCTTCCATCCTAAACATGCAACCTTGGATAGCATGTTTTAATCTAACAGTTCTACAATGAAAAATATTTTCATTATAATTTTGAAGGTAAGCAAAATCACCACTGTGACAATATGGAGGCATCTATGTAGATATCTATCACCGTTGGCAGCTTTTTAGCTAGGTATTCAAAAGTTAAGAAGTATTCAAGAATATAAAAATATCACATCTGGGGAATCTTCAAAGACTAAGCATCAAATCACTGATCTGAATGATAAAGGCAGATGACAGGTGACTATAGTAAAAGAAAATGGTAATAAAGTGACTACAGTGGACATTTCCCCAATGTATCATGGCAAGAATAAGAAAAGCACCCTTCTGTAGCTCATGCAGTGTATACCATAGAGCTACTCAGCTTCTTTAGACACTAAGTAGAACAATAGTCAAAGACTTCAGGCAGGCACTTCAGTGATTTAGTTATCGACGTCTCCCAGGCAGACGCACTGACACGCTCAGTGAAGTAGCATGGAACGACAAAGCACCGAGATCCCTGACGAACTGCAAGTGCAGCTGACTCCTTAACTTTGAATGACTACTCAAGCAAGCCCAAATATGAATGCTTCAAATACCCTTCCATTTTGCAGTATCTCTATGTTTTAAAATGTTACAGTTAGCAGGATCTCTCAAATTGTCCCTGTCAGTTCCAGCCAAGAAATATAATAACATTTCCCCTGTAAAAAACATTTGATTCTAAGCTTTAATAAGGGCAAGCCTTGTTCTGGAGACAATAGAAATAATTTAAATAATTTTACATCTTGAAATAATTTACAAAAATTTACAGGAACATTCTTACAGGAATGCGTATTTGCAGTCATTAGAACAATTCACTGTAAAAGAATCACTTGAAAGGAATATCAGCTTTCTTTCCAAAGGTAATGCCTCAGAGAAAGAACCTTCTAAAGACATTTTAAAGTTAGATACCTGACTTAGGAATCAAAGTCTAATTTGATTGGGAAACATGCTTAACCAAATATCCCAACTAAAACTTAGCCATTAAGGAGGTTACCAGCACTTTGATTTTAAACAGTCTACAACTCAGAAATAATTACTTTTCCTACTTAAACTGAAGATACTCCAATTTTATTTCAAGGATTCAAATAAGTTCTTTAGTTAAATGACAAAGAAAGCAAACACCCTTACAATTCAGCACTGTTAGATGTATATGGAAATATAGGTGAAATAGAGAAGTTATATTTATAAATCTCTCTTAATCGTGATTATTATCGGCTATATGACTATACTCAGACTACTTCCATAAGAAGGTACAACTTAGATGTACCTAACTACCATAAAAGAGTTATTATAATTCCTAGCTCTCATAAAATTTCCTGGGAAATTGTTATTTCATATAGTCTTGCTTGGACCAACAGGTTAGAATGGACATAACTTCTCTGAAGAATTGCCCACGTATTTATACTGTTCAAGGGGAGCATTACCTAGACAAGAGACTAAAGGCCAGTAAACCTGATCCACTAAGTGGATCTACCACACCATCTTTAGACATGAGCTGATATCTAAATGCTTCGGTACTACAATGCAAGACAATTGCATTGCGTCATGGAATGGAACAGAATAAGGAAAATTCAGGTTATTTTAGTGCTACAGACGGTTGCTGAAGATAGGGCCAAAACCCCCTCTAAATAACAACAGTGAGAAACCCAAAGGAGTTAAAATGTAGTGGAAATACCAAGTTATTCCACTCAGCCTGAGAATAGTCTTCTATTCATGTTTCTGGCATGTTTGAATTGACCTCCAACGTGATGCCTGCTGGAGTTTGCTAAAGAAAAGAATCATGGTGTGGAACAACAGGAATTATAAACTGTGGATTAAATATTTACAAATTACTGCTACTTTGCATTTTTCTAATAGTCTAAATTAACAGAATTGCTATGCAGCTCATTACTTAAGAGAGTCTATAATTTTTCCCCCTCTTGTACTAGCAATACTTTAAAGCATGGTGTAATTAATGTAATTAAGTTATTAATAAAGATTGAAGAGGTCGGACACTGTGTGAAATCTTTAATTTTGTGTATCTTTAGTTGACTGACTGTTTAGGTTTGTATTTCAACTGTCAGCCAAATTATGCGTAATTAAGCCAAAGCAGAGATCTGTCTCTCTTTTAACCAGTGCTGATGTCAGACAGATTCATAGTTCTGGATGGTGGGTGGTAAATCTGCCCACTCTTTTCTATCTGTTGAATTTTCTTTTATGCTTTATTCATGTACTGCATGTATCAGTGTATTCATACTTTGAATTCCTCTATTAGTCTGCAATGCAGAATAGATGGTTATGCTGCAGAAATAAAATGCTCTGAATTTATCTAATAATAAAATAGATGAACTCTTGTCCTCATGCAATTCATTCTGTTGCTGCAGTAATTGAAGCAACAGCATGAAACTACTTGCTCTCTCGTTGTTCTATTTCCTCACTCAACATCTGCACAAAACTGGTACTCCGTTGAAGCATGTAGAACTTGGAAGAGATTGGCATTATTTATTCTACACACAATCCTGAAGCTCAAAACTGATGCCAAATCTACCTCAGAATCCTGGATCAACATTTGGCTGGGGAACAACAGTTAACGTAATCCGTTGGTGTAATGAAGACATTTCTTGAACTCCACAGCAGTTCCAACAGCCTCCTATGAAGCCTTGTGGTAATGTTAATTCTTGGAGGCTACTACTGAAATGTTCACACATGCTGCACATTGTCAGCAGCACTGGCCCCCATCAGTATCTCATCTGGAAGATGTGCCGTATTTTGTTAAATTAATAATTGTAACTGATTTCAGCAGGCCTGAGGTTGTTCTTGCACTTGCTTAAAAATGCTGCAGTTTCAGATTTCTAGGGGACCAAGATATTTGGCTGTATTTTACTGTATGTCATCGATTTTAATGATACTTTTATTTAAATGTGGGTTTGTTTGGTGCTGTGGGTTTTTTGGTTTTGGTTTTGTGATTTTTGTTTGGGTTTTGGTTTTGTGTGTGTGTTGTTTTGTTTTTTTTAACCTCAGCATCCTTCCAAAACCACCTGAAGCAAAACAAACAACAGAAACATATTGATCAAGTCAACAATAGTTAACAGGTCTTAAAATAATTTAAGGTCTATCTTCTGCAATCAGGCTTTGAAGGTGCCTGATATTAGGCCATGCCCTGGCTTCTAGACAGTCAGGGTCATAAAGCTCTATATATTTATCAGCTGTATCAAGATGTCATAGGGCAGACAGGGTATATAGACATTTCAAAGAAGTACAAAAGCAAGGGGCTCATATTATGAATGAAACAACTGAATACCTGTGATCTTTCTATTGAGCTCTGATTTATAATTATATTATTTTAAGTCATTTACTCAAGGGAACAAGCCTTCATCTAGTCAGAAGACAATGATCCTAAATGTGAGATCACTGTCTTGGGCACTTTGTAAAGAGTAACAATGAAAAAGAGCTTTATTATTTATATTCTTCCAACTATAGCATTTTTTAAATTGCTATAACATTAAAAGCCATTTTCAAATTCACAAATAAAAACTTTCTACACAGTTGAAAAATGCTGTCCAGAACAGCCATCAATATCCCAACTCTTCTCTGCTAAATGATATGGAAAGTAAACCGAGACTAGAGGGTAAGCTAACTTCGCCACTCATAATAAGCCAATGACTTTAAATACAGCAATACTGTCAGCAACTGCACGGTTCCCCAGACCAATAGAAGTTCTTCACAGGCTTTGTCTTTTATAAAATACACAGAGCATTTTCTACCTAAATTTACCATGACAGGCACAAAGTATAAACATATAAAATAAGTCTTAGCCAACCACCACTTGTATTTCAACTCCTAGATAGATTTTTTTTGTTTCTCTTTCAAGTCATTAAAGATTGGGTCATTTCAACTCCAAGTGAATGTAGTACGAATATCATATGAAGCTCACAAAGAACTTTTTAAAATAAATGTGCATCAAATATCCTTTTTATTCAGTGAGAAACACAGCAGACCTTTACTTTGTTACACTCTTGTAGTCATAAAAGGTTCATGAAACACAGCATAGAAAGCTGAATTCGCTTCTGAGGCCCATCAATAAGAGCACTTTAAGCTAAGAAAACCAAACTTTCTGCCTACCCCCACTATTCCCATTAAAGGCTCATAAGGCGTTCTGGTCAATAAAAGCAGCTGGAGATGTCCTTGATCTTTCTGTGGCTTTTATAGAAGCCAGATGGCTTGGCTCTGGAACATCTCATAATTTAGTGACATGAAGAATTAAAGGAAGAGTTCTGAATTAGCAAAATTAAAATGCATGATCAAGAGTTACCAAAAAGCAAAACCACTATTTCTTTTTGCTAGAATGTTATACATACTGCAGGCTCTTAAATAAGCTCAGAGAAAAATAATAATGGGCTGAAATAATATATTTCAATAGTCCTGAGCAACGGATTGGAAAGCCAGAAAAAAAAATTCAAAACTATTTTTTTCCAGTTATACCTACTTTGTCCAAGATGCCTACCAAGCACAACAGAATTTTATATTAATTTGATTCAGTCACTTCTTTCTCTTAAGACTGAAGCACTGCTGATATCATAGCAGAATCATCAATATCATGATAATAAGACAGTTGAATTGTACTATGTGCTAATAGAAGTGAAATACTGTGTATAGGACTAGGGCAAGGAAAGAGTGTTAAGGAGTCGCCATTATCTAAATAAAACAAATAATAAATCAAAATAAACCTTTGCACACATATAAATCTTTTCACCAAGAAATCTGATAACATTCCTTATGCACTATGATGCTGGCTCTTCAGCACCCTGAGTAATATATATTTAAGCTGAAAAACTCCTCAGACGGAAGCTCAAATTCAATTCTTATTTCATCATATGTCTGTTCAGCTCACAAGCTCTTTTAGATACTGTATTTTGCTTCATATTTGTTCAGCACTACATAAACACACCTTTCACATGCTATCAAAAATTATTTAATAATTATTTCCAAGACAGAGAGCTTGTTTTGATTCTTTTATTTACTTTGCAGTTCTGTTACATATCATACATTGGTGTCATGTTTGAATTTCATTCCTGCCCTCCAGCAATATCCCATGTGATTTTCTCTAAGATCTTGTGATGGTTATTGAAGACTTTGTTTTCAGAGAAAACATTAGCCCTCAGTTTTGAAGAATTGCTTGAGGTGGAAAAAGAATTTGAATTATACCCTGCTAAAACTGTCATCAAAGTGAGTTATGACTGTTTACAGTTGTGTTCATTAATTTTACCTGTATCTGTCCATCTAGATAATACACATAAAGATAGCATGCACATAAAGAGACATTCTATAAGAGGCTGCAAAATAAAATAAAATAAAATATATATTAAAAAAAAAAACCTCAGCAGTTAGAAATGCCAGGATTAATGTTGCTCGTGGAAATGTAATTGAAACCTCCTTTGTACAACTACTCTTCACATGACAGCCATATTAGCAAATCTAATAGCAAAGCACAAAGTATAAACCTATTCTCTCAGGTTAATATCTGAAATACAAGATGACAGTCTCCTTGGTTCTATAGTAATCTATTCTATTTACTTCTTATCCCCAAATGCATGCCTAGCAAGACAAGAAGAAT
This sequence comes from Caloenas nicobarica, assembly GCF_036013445.1. Taxonomy (NCBI): domain Eukaryota; kingdom Metazoa; phylum Chordata; class Aves; order Columbiformes; family Columbidae; genus Caloenas; species Caloenas nicobarica. The sequence continues at coordinate 24,566,551 of NC_088251.1, read as the reverse complement.
GTAGCTGTATAATTATCAATTGGACATAAGATCCAATGCACACCAGGAAAAAACTGAAGGAAGTTAACATTTCTAATATTGCACAAATATTGAGTACTTAATTTCATCACCTAAAAGATATTTTATTATAAGCAATTTCCTATATTAAAAAAAAAAAAGTTACATGCTGTAACACTGATATCTTGCAAAGGTCAAAAATAACCCTGATAATCAGTATCTTGATATGCACAGTCAAGAGGTATATCATGAAGGCAAAACTGTAGCTGCTTCACTTTTTGAACCAGACAAAAGACTGAGTGGCTTGCACATGCTGCTGTAGGACAAAAGGAAATGTCAGACACTTAGAAAAGATGGGCTCTATTAGCAGGTTTGAAGAGGAATTTTAGCAAATGTCCACAATAAAAGCAAATTACTACATGCAGTTAAGCTGCATTCATGTTTTCCAATCAGCATGGTCAATGCTTGGCCAAGTTGTAGGCACTGAAAACAGGCTTTTAACAAAAAGTAGGAAGTACAATTTGTTGTACACCTCACATTCCATTTTATCTGCACAAAGAGATATACGTGTTATTATCTGCTGATTATTACCTTGTTATTTTGTATAATACTTGACACTGCCAAGAGGCAGTGTGATCTCTGTCACTATTATAGTACCTCAGTTGCATCCAGTCACATTAAGAATTTGTCAGAAAACATATCAGAAAAGCTCTAGTATCCCCAAATAACACGTCACAATTCAATAAGCTGATGAAAATACTAAGTTTCTATCTAAGAGTAAATTCAAGAATAAACTCTTTGTCAAGCTTTGTCACACAGGAATCCAACAATAAACTTAAGATATTAATAGGCTGTGACTGAAACTTCATGTTCACAATTTCAAGTGTTATCTCCAACATACGTAATTAAAATACACATCAAAACACTCCAACGGAAAATACAATTATACAGATTTACTTTTTTTTTTTTCTCTCTCTCTTATGATCCCGATATCTAAGCAAGCCTGGGGGCAAACAATCCTTACAAAGTATTATTCAGCAGATTTCTCTAGACCACATCCTGAGGAATATTTGTTCTAGGTTAAATGCAGCAAGCTAGATTTTTTTTCCACGTGTAAAAGCGTACTCGGTTCTGAGAATTCTGACTCTTATTTATCAATAAGACTGAGGCTTGGAAATATTTTTTTTAACATGCAATTTTAATCTTGCCTACGCTGGAAAGTAAGACAAGAACTTAGGTCAGCTATTTGCTCTGAGACTCCAGTGCTGCTGGAACGCGCGTGCACACACACTGCTGTCAGCCCACATTCTCACAGAGCGCACCATCCACCTTGGCCTCACAGCTCCTGATACTGTCCGGCTTCTGGACCTCATCCTTCTTGATATTTTTCAGTACTACATGTTAAATAACAGGCTAAGATGTTCCAGGATGACTAAGATGTCACATGTCTAGGCTTTAATTTTAAAGTTACAGAACACTCCTGCATGAGCCCTCATTTTAAATCGTTTTAATCAAGTTGACTTAAAAGAATATTTAAGGGTAGGAAAGGAGAAGAGTACATCAAAGAAAAAATAATTGTAAGTGATGAGAGAAAATTAGAAGGCTATTTCTCAGCTTCAGATCTCCATTTCCTACAAAACCAGCTAAAAACAGCCTACATTTTACAAGGTAGATGTTTACACTATAGACCAGTGCCTGTGGGAGCTATGAGAAACAAACCAACAAAAAAGAGATTATTTGCTGTGGAAATATGATTTTCATAAAATACACTTGCTTCTGGTTTGTAAGTTTTTTCCCCGTCTCTGAAATTTTATATGGAATTTAGCATATTCACGTTCACAGCAAAAAATTAACATGATAAAATTTAACAGCACTGAAGCAGGCACTATAGTCTTGGAGGTTAATAATTCATTATATATACAGCATAATATCAAGGCGAGTTTTTGGGGTTGGATTTAAAAAAAAAGAAAAAAAGGTTTGATTTTCAAGCTTTTTGTTTAAAAAATATCCAAGCTCATCTGCCAATTCTTGGCATCTATAACACCCTTGCAGTGGCCTTCCCCTTTCCATAAGGCCCAGATTCATGAAGGGTGTTTGATTAAGTTTTCGTACTTTTAATGCATAATCTACCACATTTTATACTGAAAATTCGGTTTTAAGTTGAAGATAAACAAACAATATAATGACAGGTATAAGAATAGACCCATTTGATTTCACTAACTCGAAGAACTCAATAAGCAATGTTGATACACAATGGTACAAACTGGCCTGATTTATTACCTCATCCATGAAATTTATAACAGGAAAAGGGCAGAAGGGATTTAATACTTACTGCATTCAACACAGTATGATTCTATAATCAAAGGTTATAAAATCAACACCTAGAATAATTTCTAAATACCCACAAAGGATTTCTCACATTGAAAAACAAACAAGTGAAAATTACACTCCATTACTTGTGATCAGAGTGTTTTCCTTTAGTTTTCATTACAGAAATGTATTCCAGTATCCCACACAAACATTGTTTTGTTGTTGTTTTTCTCTTTTCTAAATTTTAATTTGTAAGTACCCTGTTATAATTAAATAAAATTTCCTGTCGACTGTGTGACATTGTGGGCTAGGTGTCATGACACAGTCCATTAGGGACTGTGTTTCTTTGGCTGCATTAATGCATAAATGACTACCCATGTTAGTACCCTGTGACTTAAAGGTTATTGAGACAGTAATCCAACTCAAAGGTGCATTACTTTTGTTAAAAAAAAAAAATAGCTTCCATTGTTATTGTGATATAAGGAAAGTTGCTTTCTTAAAAAGACTTTGAAGAGTGAAGAGTAAGACAATAAAATCTCGAGGCTGGAACTGAATGACAGAAGGACCAAATATGTTATTAAAAACATTTCAAATAATTATTAAAACAAAATTATTCATTGCTGAATATCCTGACCTTCAAGCATGATCAGAAGCAGAAATATTGAGTCCTTACTGAATTTCCAGGCCAGCATTCATCTTTAAGCTATCCAAAACATTTTTCCTATTGAAATTCACAACAGAGCTGTATCTGCAAGTTTGAGTTACCCATATGCCACCACCACAGGGAAGGGGGAAGCGGCTTTCTCAATCTTTGTTTTTCTATAATGTAAGCACAAGACAACACTGTAAGAACAGTCTCTTTAGGTTATCTCAGTTACGCATACAAACCTCAAAAGCTACAGAGGCACAGACCTTGCCAGTATTCTTCTGATACAGTGCTGGAAAACCAGAATGTAAAATTCAGTTCCCTGTGACAGCAATGATTCAGCACACCAAAATGGTCAAGTTATTTGCAGGACATATAAAAGTTATGTGACAATCAAGATGACAAGAAGATAACCTTTCACTTTTCACAACAGTTGTTTCCTATTTGACCACTTTGACAGGGATCAAAAGTTAAATTCCAGCAACCAAGTCAAGCTTTCAAAGAGAAATATTCAGTAGCCTTCATGGAAACATGGCAAAACTTAATGAAACTAAACGCCACCCTATTGATCACAGCTCCCAAGATCCAGACCAAGCACAATTTTCATCCTTTCCTACTCACTCACATCTAATAGACATCTCACTGCAGTGAAGTCAGGGCTTCATAAACCTCACCTGTCCTAGATCTTCATGAAGTCTCCTCACCAATTCAACCACTGTTCAAAATTTGCACTCTTTTTCCGAGATCCTATTTATCAGGAACCTACAACTCAGGCCATTATAATTATTACTTTGGTCAGATTATTTTTTACTTCTTCTATATTATTGCAGAACATTCCCATTTGCAAAGCAAATCTGTGTTTCTTTGCTAATGATGGTATCACTCATGAGTATCACAGTCCTAAACTGAGATCTCTGATGTGTTTTATCTCCAGATTCAATTGATGCCTTTAGAAAAGCAGCCACTGAATACTCAAAACCTTCTTTTAATAAGTTTTTCAAGTTGTCGTTTTTGTTTGATTGCTTGTTTTGTGGGTTTGGGGTTTTTTGTTTACTTGGCTGTTGTCATTTTTTTTTCCTAAATCCTCAGATGACAAAAATTAGATTGTTAAATTTTGAAAAAAAAATTGTTTCTAGCACTATTATGAGGATATGTTCTTGAATTTATACTTTTCAGGCTCTTCTCAATGTAAAGAAATGCCTTTTGAAATGTGACAAGTGACAAAAGCAAGATACTAAAAATTATAGGAGGGAGTTGCAAACCATATGGAAATAACCGCTTTTGTAGAAATTATTTATGTAGGCTTTTTTTGGTAACTCAGTAATGGTATTGTTGCCATTTCATGTTAACCCTTTCAGTTACACATGAATAAAAAAGAAAAAAAAAAGTTGTTCTAGTTGCAAACCTCTCTAGATCTGAGGAATGTATCAAGCCTAACTGTACAGTTATTTCAATAACAAAGTGTACTTTCAGTGATTTTTTTTCATGCATGTAATTAATCTAAAATTAGGTAAGGGTGGGGACTGGAGGGTGAAGGAGAAGAGGACTGTGGAGAGGGAGGGAGGCAGAAGGCAATGCTTCTGGAATAGAGGACATAACAAAACAGAACAGAGGGAGAGATTCCAAAACTGTTGAATTAATTCTGCTCTTCAAGATTGTAAAGCTAGTTAGCTTGGCAGTTCAAAGGCCCATTCTCCTGTTCCTTTTAGTCCCTGGGATGGGTAAACCAAAAGCTGGATAATTGCTACTGACAGAGACACGATCACGGGATTAGACCCTGCTAGTACCACAGAGGAAAAGCGCTACTTCCACACTGCTCAAGTGTCTCTTGAGAAACAGATGTTGAGTACGTTTAATTCAGTGTTCTCATTGCCTCAATAAAGGTACAGCCTTCACCAAGGCATGAAAGTAATGGGCAGAGAACTGGTATCACTTTCCTTAAGTTTATTTTTCAATCATCATCTACTCATTTTGTCTCAAGGCAAGCAGGGTTAGAAGTTATTAGCTACTGAGAGGATCACATGAGGAAAATAGCAACATCAGAAAATATTCAGATTGGAATAGAAGAAAAGCTTATTTGGCATCTGGTAGAGAATAAAGGTCGGGTTCCCAAAGGAAGACAGATTTGAATAATTTTCTGCAGAAGGATGACCATCAATTAGTAATGTCAAGTGAAATGAGCAAAAGACTGAGATTCCTCACAGTCAGCACGGGTCTAATTCTCATCTCAGAAGGAAAACTACTTCTTACTCAGAACCAGTTCAGAACTGGGAAACTGAATGTAAAGAAAATACAGCTGTCAAAACACACCTACTACTGACTTACAGAATAAGGAGAAATATGCAAAACTAGAGATGCCCAACATAAAAGTCTAGAATCCAAAACTTACAAAGAAGAATGTTTCCCTTCTTAAGTCTCAGTGTATTTTATTTATTAAGAAACATGTTATTGAATAACCATCTGCAAACCAACATTATACTAAATGCACACATTATACTCCATAATCTCTACCATACATACATATGGTGGCCACTTGTAACTATTTCATTTTTACAGGCACACCAGATACCACAGTAGCTTCATATGGTAGCAACACAAAGCAGTGGTGGCCTCTACACCACCTTTATGTAGTAATCGGTAATGTAAAGCAGTGGGCTGTCTACCCGCTTTTCTCTAGATGTTAAAAGATAGGTGTAACACTTGTCAAAGTAACAGTTCATTGAAGCACTGACCTTTTCTATTAATTCTCTAAATGCACCTGTCTTGTCATTCCCAGTATGTATGTGGAGCTGCTACTGAGTTGAGTTATTGGGCAGAACATGAAGCCTGTAACCTCATTACGCCACTGATGAATATTCTGTGGGATCAGTGAGTTTAGTCCCTTGAAACACTTGGGACCAGGGGCTTAGACTGATGACCACAGTTCACTCACTTGTTACAGCTGCATTACAGAAGCATTAAGGGTTGTCGAACTGTAAACATTACAGCAAATGATGTCTCAGTTTCCATGTGCATCTCAAGCTGTGGTGCTCACAGTAGCTACCTAAATAAGAATGCAACAGAAGACGGAGAGAAGCATGCTTATCCTGTGCTGAGAAGAGTCTTCCTATAGGGGAAGAGAAACATTCTGTGCATGTTGTAAGATTTGCGGATTATCACTTTGCTGCTCCTTCTTGCCCAAAGTTAACAGATTTCCCACCATAGACATCCTTCCAGCTAGAAGGACTCAAAAGCAAAAGATGACCACCTGTTTGGAGAAAATGTTTCAACAACTTATTCTCATCCAACACAACTTCTCTTTAACAGCCTACAACTATTTCTGAACAGGATAACCACTGTTTTTGCAGGGTTATCTAAACCCATTGCCATATTTTTACCACTGGTTCCTCAATAGCCTTGAATAATTCAACATATAAATACTGTAAGCCTGTCAATGAGTCACTATACTATAAATATCTTAAAAATAATACATGGCATTCAGAATTATAATCTTAACTCACTGTTAAAGAAGCTCCCCCACCTCCAGCCCAATGGATCTTGATTCCTTTACCCTAGACTCACATGGTCTCTACAGAGTGAGGTGTCTCTCTCATTCTCAAGAACAGCAGCATCAATGGTTTTCTAGGCCAAACAATTTCCTCTCTCAGGAGAAGCCTCCTTCTTTCCATCACTTATGAAAGCTGGCTTTTTGTCTGTTCCTTGTTCCTTCTGACAGCCTCCCATCCTTTTATTCCTGCTGCAAAATTCCTGTTTGCTGGTTCTTTTGCTCCTTGCCTGCTTCAGCTTATGCTTGGGTGGGTTTTCTGGTGACCAAGCTCAGTTGTTTTCAAGCAAGAACCGATCTCTCACTACTTCCAGATAGTCCCACCTAACCAACAGTGAGTGCAGCACTACGAAGTATAAAGAAAGAGATTTTCTCTCTCTGTTCAGCCACACACACTTTTTTTGTTGTTTTGAGGGTTTTGGTTTTTAATAGTCCACATAGATCAAATTCAAAACAAACCAATTAAACAGTTCAACCATGACCCATATGGGTGACATTTTCAAAAAATAATACATACTTTAGTTCATTAACCTCAGATGTGTTAGTACTATTCTGCTTCTTATGGTAAATGCCTGGTATCCTTAGAAGATGCAAGTCTTGTTCTCCCAGAAGTCTCTCCTATAGGGCTTTTAAAACTTCAACTTCACAAACCTCACTTTTTTTATTTTCATAAGTCACATGGCAATATAAATGTTCTCTCATCTCTTAGCAAACACTCACGTGAAACATTTTATTTTGCCTTTATTGCTCATGCCTAACAGACATCAAGATCCTAGTATGAAATTTTTTTATACAAAATGGCCAAATAGCACAGGCAAAAATATGGTGTTTTAACTTTGTGGACTAAAGCTTAAGAAAAAAACAAAAAGCATTAGGAATGAATGTGAGTGTATAACCACCAAGAAACACAGGAAAAGCCTATATTTTTTGGTGATAGAAAACCCAAGAAAAAGGTTTTCGGAAGCAAATAGACACAGATCCAAATCTAGACATTTGGAGGACATCAGCAGTACTTTATGAACTTTTTCATCCACTGGATTGACCTCATGGCTCTTCTTTATAAGTGAGTGTCTAACACTTTTCTGTAATTTTCAATTAAACTAAAGATGAACAGTAAAAAAAAATTCTTGAGGCATTATGAGAAGATACTGTGGTCCAGCTTCTGTATTTTGAGGGGGCAGGAGGAGAGGAAGGGAAGAAGGACAAATCATACAGAAAGACAGAACACAGATCTTTACAACTGGTTTGCTGCATCAGCTGTACTCACCCTGAAGGCCCACTTTGTTAACACCCTTAACCATATCTACCACTTGAGTAACTCTTGTAACTTAAACCTCAGGGCACAGATCATAAGGTTTCCTGAGCAAAACACTAATTGACATCACAGGAATACATTTAGTATCTTCTCATTGACATGCTAGATGGCATTTTTCTGCAGTGAAACACGTCAGTGATATTAAAACAGATTTCCTATCCTGGTTTACTTAGTGACATCTTTGAAAAAGTTTTATTAAACTCAACAGGAAACAAGTCATACATATCTACCAAGCAGGCATTAAAACAAGGGGTTGATTCACAAAACAGTCCTTTAACTTGCATGCTTATTATTCAGATTTTGTACATGTTTGTTTCTGCATTTTGAATAGCTGCATTTCTTTAAAGAACCAATGAACATTAAACTGATTTCTCTTGTATCAAAGTTTTTGCTGTTTTACAACAGCACCTTGGTCTTATTTCAAAGAATGACAGATTTACAGCTCCAGATTGAGAAGTTATGACTAAACCCATAGCAAAAATTCCAAGTAACAGAACTGAGAAAACAGATTAAAATTAAGAGGCAAGCATAGGAATTGGAAGGGTTTTAGATAAAGGCCCAAGTTCTAATTTCAGATGCTCAACATGACAGTTCAAAAACATAATATCCCTGGAATTTGTTTAAAAGGCATAAGATCACTCTGAAGTTTTTGAGGTGAGCTGTTCGCTCAATTATGAAAAACCCCACAGCTTCAACTGAGCACATTTTAAGATCAAGAAATATATTTGTCACATCTGCAGTGAATTGTCCCAGACAGTTCATACCTACCTACATGAAGGTAAAAAACTGAAACAAAATCTATTTTGTTCCCCAGAAGGCGATACAATTGGTTTGCAAATCTTGCTAAGTATCACTAAACAACAGACGGACACCTGAGAATGACACAAAATTCTGACAACCTGTAATATTTTTTCCTCTAAGCATATTAGTTTTAGTGGGGACTCTAACACTTGTTCCTTTCTATCAAATTACTGTTAAACTATGGTCTCTTTTACACATTCAAATGCTGAGTACATCATTCATTTCCAGCTATCCCAACAGACTTGAATACATGCACAGTTAGATCAGACTCCACGGGAACATAAGCTTTTATGCATCAGTCAACAACTAACTGATGAGGTTAAGTAGAAACTTTACCCAGGGGCAGGCAATTTCAATAACTGTCCTCTGAGGAGTTTCTCTGAGTCTCTGGTCTGGAACTGGCTGGGATCTGATAACGTAAATGGACTGCGCAAGGCAAACATCTGAACCACTTCTTGGTTAAGGCTGAACTAACCACATATCACCTCCACTGCCTAACACATCTGCAAACTCTCCAACACCAATTTTCTGATGACATATTAAAATCAGATCAGTTCTAGACAAGATACTAGTTATAACAGAATCTACAAGAACAAAAAAAACCAGTGTAAATAAGGCAGTGCAAATAAAATAGCATTTAAGAAATAGCTGCTGGAACTGCAAACGAGGCCAAGACTGAGGCCTTTCTTCTAAAACACAATTAATGTATTTAAAAATTAAAATGTTCTTTCTGTGTTTAAAATTTCAAAAGTGTCTCTCACTGTTTCCAGTTTATATTTAAAAATAAAGCAAACTTAAAATATTGCTAATGTAACCCAGATGCACATTGGATTTCAAGAAACAGAGTCTTATCTATGGCTAAATATTTATGCAATGTATCTAAGATTGACAATGAGCAGCCTACAAGGCTTTTTATAAGACATGCTGAGCAGCACTAATGTTAGAGAGCGAAGACCATTGTTAAATATTTTTCACAGTATTTAACTTGCTTTTAAATTTAAGTTCCAATATTGTGACTCCAAAATAGCAGGGAATTTACACTCAGTTTTTGTGCTTGTTTTTCAAAATAAGGAGCCCTTTTCCATTAACACACACTCAAAACTTAGTTATGTATACAGAACATATCAATTTCCATTTAGGTTGAACATACACTGGACCAAATTATTGTTCCACTATGATTCTGTCAATGAATGTAATTTGCAGAACCAAATTTTGGAGGTTTCCTAACTATAGTTAACTACCACACAACTATTTAATACTGTTAAAATATGTAAGACTAGAGCTGATTTATAAAATATTGATTTTTTTCAATAGTGCCAAACTGTATCAACTTTTTTCTTTTTTCTAATTTTTAACTAAAACATAAATTTAAAGAACATACAACAAAGAAAGGATTATAGTAATATGGCCAAAACTTACATAATAATTCAAGGGAAGAGATATACAATAAATTACTAATCTCATATCAAAAGTATTTATTATATTTTTAGAGTGCTGTATTCTGTGCAGATCTAATTCAAGATCACATGGAACAGATCTGTTCAACGCATCACATCTTTTCCTCCTAAATGCCGTTTGAACTATTACTTCATGAACACCAAAAAGCTGGCATAAGGATGAATTCAACAGACGAAAAGAGAAAAAAAAATAATTACATTATACAAAGGCCTCTGTCTTAAGAAACCAAGATATGAATCATCTCTTTTCACCTACTGCTGGAGTATGAACTGAAGAAAAGTCTGGCATCTTCTACACACAAGTATGAGAAAGATTACTACTGTGTTCAGTGAACCCTTGCCCACACATACACTGAGACTCTCAAGGGGAAAGTGGGTCACACTCTAATCATAAAAACACACTGACTTGCACAAGAAAACATTTTATTACCCTTCAAACTTTTGTTTTTGCAGCTGCAAAACAGCTTTATTAAGAGAGATAACACATACGTGATCATCTGCCATCATGGTAGCGCCTGTGTACTGTTAACACAGCTTCTTTTCAATAGATGTTACTAAAATGGATATGCATTTCTGGCACCTCCTATCTCACACTATTAGTCAAAAGAGAACTGTCAGTAATCAGTAAAATAGGTACATCTGATGAAGTCACTGATTGACTAACACTTTAACGCTTTCAGTGGCATATACAGCATACTAAAGGATTTTGTTAGGTTTAGTTGTTACGGCAAACTAGCAAAAAAATGGACAAAACGGAAAGATTTAATAAATTTATCTATAAACCAGCCACAGAACCCAAGCTCCCAAAGACAAGCATGTTTCTTGATATCATTCCTCCTGCAGAAAACAAGACCGTTTGTTTAATCACAACCTTCAAATAAAGGAAGATATATAGCAGCACACTTCAAAAATGTCCTCTACATTACTTTCAAAGGAAAAAAAAATATTTAGAAGAGAACAATTTTACATTGACCAGAATGTCCCAAAAGGCCTAAAGGCCTTAGGTGAACAATTTCAACCTGCCTTTAAATCATTGCTCTGCATTCCACAGTGAAATTAAAACTGATTCTCATCCAAAACCTTAGCTATCTCCGACACAATTCAAGAGTAAAAACTAATAGCAGGTAGCCCCTCTGCACTTGTCACCCAGTCTCGGAACTGTACACCTGCAAAACACAGAACATTCCTTTCTGCCATACAGTACTAACTCCCACCTCCTATAACATCCAGAAAAAATACTTTGACCTTGCCACATGTTTAAAAGAGGTCAATTGACCGGGAATATTTTAGACAGGCATAAGCAGCTGAAAGGTCCCTCCTTGTCTGTCTCCCCTCTTTCATTTTTAAATGTCTAACAAATATAACTCATACAAGGTTTCTACTTTTCCAGTTTCACTTCTAGTGTTAAATCAATTGTTAATCTTGGGTGTTTTGTCTGCACTTTGTTCACTTAATCCATAACTTTAATTGAAATTAGCCTATGACTGAGAACAAAAGGGCTTATCTGAGAAAAAAAGTGTTTAGGATACATCAGAGAACGCATTTAACTGCTAAGTACTATTCCATTGTAAGCAGGCTGATTTTTCTCTTCAAAGCTAGAGAACCCCAAAGAAAAAACATTCTGGCTATGCAGGGAAAAAATATAAGAACACAAAACACCATAAAGGATATATGTATTCTGCCTGATTTATTTAAATTGAAAAAGACATAAGTTCATTTATAAGAAGTGCTTTAGCTTTTGTACAGTGTTTTTTATTTATCAGTGTCCCCGATCTTACCTCCATTACAGTCCTGACAGAATAATTAATTTCAGTCAATCAATCATTTAACAAAAACTCACAGGTGACCTCAAAATAACACATAATCCACCAAGAACCAGTCACAACAACAATCTTTAAATTCCCTTGGAAAGGAAAATTAAGTCAGCTATGTGTGGCTTGGGGCAACCTAAGCTGTAAATCTCTTTTCTGATCTCTTCATATAGATGAAAGAGTAGTGCCGCTCTGGATTACATAGAACAATTATGTGTTCTAAAAGCTCAGGGAATCGGGTTTCAGACAGCTTTAATCATTACCAATTAACTGCATCTCTTGCCACCCTTTAATAGTTCCACCAATGTCTATGAATACTCAAGAATCACTTTAAGAAGCCAATCCTTTACATTTAGGTTACATTTATGGATACTAAAAAGCCTGATTGTATTTGTCAATAAATCCAAATAGTGGTCACTTGCCTGACTGGAAAAATACCTACCTTCTCCCTCTTCTGCATACCTTAAAAAAGGTGGAGCAGACTTTGAACACTTGAGTAGGCTGCTACTAGTGTGAATGCATGGAAGGAACAGTGGATGTGGATTTCACAGTTTGCTCTGGCAGCTACTCAAAGAACATAAACGTTTAAATTTCCTCTTTTAAGGATATAAACTTCTTGCACTGTCCTTAAAATTAGGAGTTATTCTCTTTAGCGGTACTGTCTTCCCTATTCTGAAGACTGACAATATGCATTCTCTAGCTTGCTTACAACAGCCCTTCCTTTGAAATTTCCCACCAGCGCACCACTCCCAACAGGAACAACAGTGTGGATACTAAAATAAGATGAGATACCAGCAGCTGCCAGAATATTACCACTTTGAGCTCAGTCTGAGAAACTGTAGACAACACGATGGTAAAAATGCTGATGCCTTTTCTATACTACTACTATCATCATTGCTATCCATAGCAGTGCTTCACCAAGGAGAAATTTTATGGAAACCTTGGCATAGATAGCCACTCAGGGCTGCAACAAGATTATATATATATATAAAGTCATAACAGTCCAGAAAATGTGAAACTCCTAAAATACAAAAGGCTCAGCAGTGTAAATCCAGGAAGATAAATGGCAATAGTTAGTAATTCAACCAAGCAAGGCAGTTGTTAGCTAGACAAAAAAACCTTAACAAAATTTACTTTTGCTTTTAATTACTCAAAGCACCTTATGCCCAAGGGCACCACACTTTGATTTAAGAACACTAAATTCCTGTCCTCATATTCCCTAGCAGGCAAAAACTACTAGGTAGCAAAGCTTTCACAGCAAACCTAAAACGAAGGAAACTGCTCTCAAATAGCAGCAGAGGAAATCAAGCCAACAAAAAAGATGAACCCCACCTCTTCAAGGTTGCTATTATATCAAGAGGCAACTAACTGAGTTGTTGTAAACTGAAGGATACACAATAGGCAAGAAAACACTATCTGCAAAGCGAAGAATAGTAGAGGTAATAACTTCTTAAACCGAGGGATATAGTTATGAAAACTGGACAAACCTTTTGACATGCATATCATTCTTCACATCTGAACCATAATCAACAATGTTTGATCTAAATACTAGTTGAGAAAAGCTGCTAGAAATTTAGCCAGATTACGCTAATCAGCAAGATAATCTGAGAGAAAAATGAGTTAATATCTGTGGCGCAGAAAGGAGTGTTAATAAAGAGAGGGTGCCTGGCTCACACACACCTAAAGCCATGATTTTACCTTCCCAATCTGTCTGCTGCTCTAGGCAAGTAACTACTTTGCCTACAGCTCAAGCAAGCCTAGTGAACCAGCTGAACTAAAAACTGAGAAAAGATTCCTTATACCTTCATTATAAACATACTGGAACTTCAGCAAAATGAGCACGTTTTGAATCGGCAGCAAGTATTTCAGGATTCAGTTCTGTACTGCCAGGAGACTGTGCCATGGCAAATAAATACTATGGTTTTGACTGTACAACTTCTGGACTTTAAACTGGCTTCTACCTGTCACTGTGTTCATACAAACAGGAAGTAAAGTCTCCCATAAACTTAACTGCTTCAAGGCATCTGTTCTGAAACAAAAGGGTTGATTACAGCAGCTCCAAAGAAAGTTTGCGAGTGTATATTGGGTATAGAATAGTAGCATATCCATATGCTATGAGTAAAGCAAGGGCTGACTGTTTCAAAAGCACCCTGGAAGCTCCATCTCCCAGCAGAAGCACATCTGTATGGAAGGATGTTACTGTCCTGAAGAAGTCTCCAAGGAGTTCTGTCTTGGAGCACAAAGAAGCATGACGTGGAGCTCCATTATCACTAGCACTGTTTTCAACCATCAATGTAACATTAAGCCAAAGTTATAAATTCATTAAGCTTTATTATCAACACACAGACAAAAGACCTATTAAACATCCTGTCCAGTTCACAGGATGCACAAGTATGTTTCGGAAACCATATGTGGAGGTTACCCAGAAAGTTAGTTTTGAAGCATCAAGTCTTTGTTTTGTCCTGGACCATGAAGAATCAACCAATTGAGTACTGGACTGAAAAGCTCAGTGATCTTCACCTCCTTCTCTGGTGGAGAACAAAAAGACAGAGAGAGAAAGAGCGAGAAAGAGAGTGTGTTTGATCAGTCTGAACACAAGACAGCTTTGAATGTAAGGCAACTATCATTTCTTAAGGAAAAAAAAAAAAAGAAAGCACACATGCTAACACTGATCCACGTCACACACACACTTGTCCCATGCAGATTTGCTACAGAACTAAAATTGCTCGGTTTTGAGTCCTTTGCACCATAGCCAGAGCTCCTACCACATGTGATGCAGTTCATTCAGTCCCGTCACCCAGAAACTGTGAAAAGATGCAGTCCAACTCTTAACGGAGCTATACCAGAAACCCAGCCCTGTACTCCACATAGGTCTTTAAGATTTTTACTGAGTTTCTGAGTTCTGTTTCTGCTTTTTTGATCTGAAAGAGATCAGTACAGCCCTTTTCCAGGATGGTCTTCAAATGTACTTTAACTTTTTATGACAACAACTCATTCTAGAGAAGATGCAGTAGACAGCTGCATTTAAAAGCTGAGAAATCTTTCATACCCTGTTCATGCAGTAAAGTAACTTTTGTAGTGACCGAGAGAGTTCTGTATTTGAGTAAAATAAAATGCCTGGTGTTTACTTGACAGAAACAGGTGATTCTATTTAAACTAGACAGGTTGCAATAAAACATTTGAGCTACCAATTGCCAACTGCTTACTTCTACATTCCAGCCACAAAATGTTGGTACCTTGATAGTCATTAACCACTTCTAATGCCTCAATGAATCAGCCATGCCGCAACAAAAAGTGAAAACTACCACTTTGTTTCCCTATAAATGTAGATTGCAATACCCAAGACAGAAATAAACTAACCAGTGCTGCTGGGCTGCACTTCTGAAAATTAGGTACTTCTAAGATGACTGAAAATTCCTGCAACCTGATTTTTAGTGAGGCTATTGCACTTCTCTTTTCATGTTACAAAAGACTTCTGGGTTTTCACAGTTCTGATATTTGTCAGTGGGGTTTTCCAATATATCTAGATATTTTGCAAAGAAAAAAAATTATTGTTTTGAATTAGTCCAGGAAGCGATCAACCTTCACTCATTTGGAGTGGTATTTCAACTAAATAATATGAAAAATATATACACTGAAGGCCCTACTGACAGCAGCACAAGGGATATTATGTTCTCAAGACCAAGTGCAAAAAAAAGAAACAAAAAACCAACCAACAAACAAAAAGAAATAGGACTGTGCTGTCTGAGCATTTAAAGAAGCATCCCTACCCCAGGTCTGGACTGAGTTACATGGGAGTGAAGATCTAGTAACACCTTTTCAGTGGCTGAAGACGACTGTGCCAGAAGTCTGTCCTGCCCATCTGACTCACGATTAAAACAGCCTCAGTGTTTTAATTAAGACAATATTCCACACCTCAGGCTACAGATTATTTTTTATATATAAAATTTCTCCTGAATATGGCAAATAAGAAAATAATAGTACTTCATAGTAATATAAAAGACATCTGTTTAACAAACATCACATTATCTGCAGGTATATTTACCAATATGCACATTGTCTTTGCAAAAGCTATACAGAGCATAAGATAAAACGACATATTTTCTGAAGTTGACAATAAGTTCCATTCTAATAAGTCATACTACATAAGAGCCATTGGTATTATTAAACTGTATATATTTTAGTATTCCTGGCAGTCAGGAGGCCATAAACTTTTTTCTTTTTTTTTTTTTTTTTTGGGTGAACTAGGAGACTAAACACGTTAAATGCTTAGAAATTTAATTAGAAACAAAACTGACTTTTATAAGGCTTGAGAATGCAGACATTGTTCATGGAAGTAGATATACATGAGGTCTGTACTGGAATAGCCCTTACAAATACAGAAAGAGAGCAGAAGCAACTTGGTGTGTTTATAGATCTCTATTCCTTTTCTGTGTGCCCAAACTTTCATTAATGTGAATATAAATTCAGACAATATGAAAATTAAGGATATCATAGCTTGTCTATGGTGCATACTTAGAATCTAACTTACCCTCAAGTTAGATTTACTCCTGAGCAGTAAATTTTCTTTTTATACTTTCATGCATGAAAGTCATTAGGCATAGTCCATGCAGTACACAAACATATGTCAATAGAGTATACTGTGGTTCTATTGTACAATAATATAGATCCAGACAAGTCTGGCCTTATCATGATGGATTATTCTTTAAACAACAAAAAATAGTCCCTCTAAGCATAACTAATTGTGATTACACTGCAAAGGCAAGAGGTGAGTTTCTCCAAAGTTAAATAAACAGTTCTGTAGGCTGCAACTATAAAAACATAATATCTCTATGAAAACATACGTTGGCCCTAGAAACTGAACTAGGACCTTCACCCAGTGCTGGTTTAAAAAAAACTTTAAAAAAAGAACAGCAAAAAAATGTATATTTAAGTAACTGTTCAATCAGTTATTTATGGATTCCCTTGAATTGAACATTTTGTCTACTCCTTTATAGATATTAACAGAATCTTCCGATATATCTAATATATTGCCCACATTTTGGAGAATTAACCCAGAGAAGAGAGACAGCAGGCATTAACAAGTCCATAGGTTTAGAGCACTTCAGTCCTTAGCCTAATGTGAAATAAGATATTACTGGATTTTTAAAGGTTCTGAGTATCCATAATTCCACGTAGTTCACGAAAGATGCAGATGCACAAAGAAAGAAGAATAACCCCCATAAAAGCTCAAAGTCAGGTAGTCAAAAAATATCTCACCAAAATTAGCAGACACTTTAAAATGTAGGCCTCAGTGATTTGACTCTAATTAACTGGAAGTTGAAGTCAGAGCCAGGATTAGAAGCCACAGGGGTTCCTTTGATCTCAGTTTCTCAGACTAGGCTGCTTTTTGCACTACCACACTTTCCCTTCACTTCAGCAACTCTTATGCTGCTTCTTTAGCAGAAGAGCCAAATCAACTACAGCATGTGGTTGGGAAGGAATTTTGGGCATCTCTACAATCACCCATAAATGGCATTATCAACAGATAAAGATCGATATTTCCCAAGTCAAAAGTCCTCCTAAAGCTTTGGTCCACTGGACCCTCAGAGTCCATGTATTTCTGAGTATTTTATACAGGTCAAGCATACTTTAAATTGTTTACAATTACAGAGTGGCACATCCAAAATAAATGCAATATGGCATTGCAGAAGACAATAAATAAAACCTTAAAAAGCTGACAATATACAGTTACTACAAAGCTAACACTCTACATAAATATACTTGGAGGGCGTTTCATACTCTGCCTTTATAAATAACTATTTCTCCTTCTGCCACAAAGCCCTTTTCCAAAATTGGTACAGACATTAAGCTCCTGAGAAATAGCATGAGGAATGTTTAGCTTGTGAACTTCAGTTACGCATTTTGACAATTTTGAAGGGACGAGCGTAAAAGAAATCTTTAACGATCTCACCGCAAAAAGGACTCATATTTTGTCTTCAAATGCCAAAAAATAAACACGCCAAACCAGAAAATTTTAACTAAAAAGAATTTGTCAGGGAAATATAAATGGGTTGTCAGGGAACTGTACCACACTAACACATGCAAAATCTAGCAGAAAGTTTACATTTACGATAAAGGCTCCAATAAAGTCTTTGGCACACTTTGTGTTAACTCCACTAAAATAAATTGAAAATGGACCTTCACTGAGCAGATAAGGCTACATGAGAGTGCTATGGTGTACTACAGAATTGGTGTAGATGGTCCCAGATCAGCTGGTTTCCAAAAAAAATGCAGCTGTAAAACAGGGCTGAAGAAAGACCTTCAGGTACTTTAGCTCTCCTCATACCTGAAAGCAGAGGTAATTTAAAACTTAATTTATCAGCTTTAAAATACACAGGAGCATCTTATTATGTTATGATAGCCCCAGAATTATTCACTGCATCTCTACACCACTGTCAAAGATCATGAAGGCTATTTTTAAAAGTAATCTTTTTTATAAAATCTGACCATTATTCTAAATCTACTAACATAAGTGAACTTTAGTGCATAATAATTCATTAAATTACTTTCTGAACACATTTTGTTTTCCATATAAAGACAAAGTTATTTTTGAAGCTAGTGAACAATGTAAACAAAGATTGCATGTGTATTAAGTTGTAAGCTATTCACTTTGGAATGGATCTGCACAGGCTACTTAGAGATTTCAACTAACAACTCACTGATTTTCAAACTATTACTACATGGCGCAGACAATTCAAGACCTTTTCTCTGTGGATAGACATCTAACAATCAATTAGTGCTCTTTATTTTCTTTGTTATGGAAATCTCATTTTAGTTCAAGTACTATAATTTGCTAGGAACATACGAGAGTGACTAACAGCAGAACTAATTTACGAGATTTTTCTGCTATTTGTTGTGCTGGTTCTACATATACAATTATGAAAAACATCAATAGATTTCCCTCTCAAGAAGTACATTAGACAGCCAACATTCTTTTTTCATGACTTAAAAAAGATATCTTTTAAAGATATAGGAAATACTAAACACTTCGAGTGCCAATTTTTGCTAGCATTGCAACTTCCAGTGTTCTAAGCAGTAGAAGCAGTATCTTAAAGAAATGTGGATTCGCTTATTTTGTGAATAGTATTGACTGTCCAGCTTCCAAAAATTTTGTTGCACATACAGGTGACAAAAGCATTTTTTCAGATTAATAGCATTTGACAACGGCAGGAATGTTTTATGCAGTTCAAATGGAGAGAAACACACACACCTCCCCGAACATTAATGTGTACTTTTGCAGACATACTTTGCTTACTGTATACAATGCTTAGAAATCTGTTCCAAATTATTTCACCTTGAAAACTCAGTAGCACATGCATTTCCAGATTTAGGTTGTACCAAAAAAAAAAAAAAAAAAAAAAAAAAAAAGTGCTTTTCAGATGCAAAATAAGTTGAGTTCTGCCTTTAAAAATTTAGAGGTCTCTTCTCTCTCACAAGACTAAATCAAAGCTCAGCCAGCTAATCTCATGGAGGTCAATTTGTTTAAATCTGCACTATCTCCACTTTCTGATGATCTATACTGTAAATCTCTCGTGAACCAAATGTTACTCAGTTTGAAATATTAATATCATGGTCATGAAAAGGGCAACAAAAATTAAGATAATGCTAGACTGCTGTGCCCTTTTCTCTGGAGCATTAGCTGTTGTTATGTTTTCGGTGATTTTAAATAACTATCCTTAAAAGCGTGACCATCGTATCAAATGAAATGCCCTAAAACTCATTCCAACCAGCCTGGTCCATTTACTAATTATGTGCATTTTTCTTGTTTGAAATTAAGAACATGAGTTTAAATGGTATTGAAAGCTTTGGCAAAAATGTACAATAATAAAACTCAAAATGCCTGATGCAACAGACACAGACATTCTCCATAGCCAGGGGTACATGGGCTTATGATACTAATATAAGATGGCCGCAGCCATCGTTAACCAGGGAAAGTTATTCAGTTAACCAACAGAGAAAGAGTGAATCACCTTGCAATCATTCTGTTCAAAATCACTTAAAAGCAAAAAGGAGAATTTATCTAAGTCTTCTAGCTTGTTTTAGGCTGGGCTTGCTTTTGCCATCACTTTTAAAGACACTCTTACTATCAAGGGTCACCTCTCTTAAAATTGACCTCTCTACAGAGAGGTGTTCTTGACTTTTACAACAATACGAAGAAAAGAATGCTGCCTGAGAAAGACAGAAACTACAATAAACAGACCTTAAGTCTAGTATCCTCACAGTTGTATTTAACAGTAAGAAATAAACTGGGGAAAAAGAAAAAAAAAAAAAAAAGACAAAAGAAAATGCTCTGGTATGACCAGCATTCATTGGAACACAACTAGAGTAGGTGTCTAATGCAACAGAAATTTTGTAGACTGTTTTAGCACTTTACACAAGCAACTTTCCAATTACATTTTGGATGTTCATCCTGGGATGCACCATAGTCCTTACAATGCCCTTACTTATTTTTGAATGGCATAAACGCTGAGAAAAAGCAGTAGTTTTGCTTATTATGCAAGACAGTATTTGTAAAATACTAACTGGTGGTCAAAATATATTGCTCTAAGTAGTAGTAAGTAAGTACTTAGTAAGTAAGTTCATGGAGACAGAATAGAATTTTGGGAAGAGAAACCAGACCTTGGAATGACATTAGGACTGGTAAGCTGCTTTTCTGGATTTCGTTAAAATTTCATCAGTGCTGTGGGTAACATTTCTAGCTTTGTAGTTGAGTTTTCAAACAATGAAATGTTCTTGTTTCACACAAGTCAAGGAGCTAAATCCCTTATAAAACTCTTAGCAAAAATAAGTGTCTTGAGTAATATTGCTCCAGGTAACACTCTCTGTGCTTTGGGACTAAAAATAAAATCATTCATTCAGAATATAAGTGGGCAAAAAAAGCAAGCTCTGTAGAGTTTTCAAAAATGCTTCTTCCTTCTGGGTTTGAAGCTAAGCTCACTATTTATGAGAAATCTTGGTAGAACATAAAAATTTGAAACAACACAGTTGCAAAAGAGTGTCACTGATAGGTCTTTCACTACAAAGACATTGGCAAGTTATTAAAGAATACACGTATATTTTTAAAAAAAAATGTTTAGCACTCAATTGCACAAGACTTTTTGAGCACGTGAAAAGTGCTTAGCATAAAGTTCCCTAAATTTGACAGGAAACAAAATTGCTTGGCACTTACTGAAACTGGCCAATGAACGGCTTCAATACTCAACTGAGGAATTTGGGAAAGACACAGTGAAGTCAATGAAAATTCATTTGAATAGGCTTTAAATCAGAACAGAAGTCAAAAGGATAGATGACTAAACTTGATTAATTTCTTCATTTCTATGCAACTAGCAGTACTAAACAGTCTCCTTGCTAATATTTAAACTTAAATGAGTGACTTATTCTGTGTGTGATCCCCAGGAGATTAATCAAGAAAACAATAGAAGAATTGAAAACAGCCATCTATCCTACAATCTTATCAGAAGTTACAAATTTACAAAACTTTCACATTATGCCCTTACTGCAGTAACAAAGGTTTTACATAAGGATCCAGTCAGACTCTCCCAAGTTAAAATGGTGGCTTCACAGCACTTTAGTGCCTTAATAACGCTGTATGATATCCAAGCAAGCAGCTATGTACAGTTTTCCTCATTTATTCCTATGAATTAGTGTCTGTGATTTTATCTACAACTTCTCCTTTGTGCATGCAAGTGTGTGTGTTGTCATGCCCCAAGCAGTTCTGTGGAGTTCTCAGGGTTGAAGCAGCTCTTTTATTGTAATCAGTTTTCATTACAGTCCTTTGATCTCTCTCCATTCTTTGTATACAACACTTCATCACCTTTATTTTCTGTCATAATTGCATGTGAAAGATTTCTCCTTTGATAGACCCTGAATGCCAAATCAGTATTGAAAAGAGTGTTGAAAAGTGTCATGTGCTCTGTCTGCTTTAGAAGGCATCCCATACACCTGTGGAAGACAAACAATTTTTCAGTGATATGACATATCTATCATCCGTCCACAGGATATGAGCTGTTCTGTCTGCTTAATAGCAAGGGGCTATGCATAGCAAAATAGTAACTGCTGAAAGAAATGTGTAGCACATTGCAAACTGTCTGGCAGTCCTCCCTAAGCCTCATCTCATTCTGGCCTGCTGATAATTCACAGACTGTGTTCCCGTGAGCTCATCACTCCGGCAGTAAGAGCGGCTAGATAGGGCCCCCTGTCTCTGCTCCCTGTCACACTGTCATTCAGGTGTGTCTGTCTGCCATCACCTGCTGGCAGAGCCACATGCCTCTCAATTACAGAATAGGCTTCCACTCGCACTGCTGATGAAGATGTTCAATCTGTACCAGCTAAAAGCATTCTGCCTTAAAGATGTGTCTTTTAGGGCTCGTGAAAAGAGACACCAGGTGAAGTCTGTCGGCTGCTACAGAATAATATTTCTCACCGTAGTTTTGATAGCAAATTATCAGTGGCCAGTCCTTTCCTCTACAATTCCTAGCCTCTGCCATCCCCTGCAATGGTAAAATACAGTGAAGGGCTATAAAGACTTTTTTTCCCCTCTCTCCTTCTGTGTGAAGACAAGTGATTAAGCAGCAAAACTGGAAAACTTGATATGATACCATGTCAAAGTAATTTACTCCTCCTTTATGTTACAAACTCCACTCATTTTTGTGACCAAGGATGTATTTAACACTGCCAACACGGTAGTGATGACATCCATATTCATCTTATTAAGAAAAAAAAAGGCACAAGCAGGGAAAGTTGTTGGAGATGATAATGTTATATATATTACTGTTATGTATGTACCTCATATAACCAGGGAGGGTAACACTCAGCGGTGGTTGACCAGCAATGATACATGAATTATTGTTGCCTATATGCCAGATTTCCCATTAGATTCCCATTAGTTTTTAGATTCCTTGGGGATTCAAGTTTTAATACCTGTATGTGCATCAGGAAGCATCATGTTACAAGGATTTCCATTTAGAAGTGATCTCTGCACTAGGATTATGCAGAATGTGAAAAAAATTATCATACAACCACACTCTGCATGAGCAAGGTTTAGAAGAACAGTATAAAATTAATATTATTACAGTTATCATTACTAATAGTAGTAGTAATAAGGTGTTATGCAGTTTATAAGTGCTCAGGATAAAATGTGAGGTTTCATTCTCATACAAGGTAGGTTATTAGGCAAGACCTTTCATGCCTCTATGAGATATTGTAGCATGTAAACAGAAATTATTTGTATGCAGTCTTGGCTAAAAAGCCAGGAAATGAGAAATGGGCAATAAAGAATGAAAGGAAGTTGCAAGCAGCAATTTCTATTGTTAGGAAAGTTAAGCCTGAAGGAAAGATTAAAAATCACAATTGTATATTGTGATGATAATCGCAGGGCTGTAAAACCTAATAAATAAGTTGCTAGTTTTGCTGGGGTTCTCAGTTACTATTTAGAGATCTCCATTTGGAGTAACAGGTATCTACTTCTTTATGCAGTGCATACAGAAATACAGGAATCCTGTTCAGAGTCTTCACTCTGTCCCAGCTTAAGATCTAGACATTTGCCTTTTTCTCTGGTAACTGACAGAAGATCAAGCAACTTAGGCCAATAATTTTTTTCCGAAAAATACCCAATTTACACACATAATCTTAGCCCATCTAAAGCTTTTTAAAGAGTAGATCCTTCTGATGTGCAGCTCACACTTATTACATTTTCCATCTTTCCCTCTATAATTAAAAAGTAATATCTTCAATGCCTTTCAGATATATCACTTACTCCTCTTGACCAAAAGCACTTTTCTACTTCCCTCCTGACCATAAACTTGAATAGGGAATTGTCTTCGGTTCTAGAAATGCACTTTCATTCAATAGGCTTTAAAATACATAGTTATTAATGATTAAATCCAGATCCGCATACTGGAACTTTATAATAAAATTGAAATAACTGGTATTACTATTAAGTAGAATTAACGCAATATTTTTACTTTTGCACAGAGGGATTCATTGTTGTTGAGATTTCTCAGTTTCCCAGCAGTCACGAATGATAAATGAGATCTATAGCATTTAAACTAAACAGCTCACTTCTCGGACTTCACATACTGGAATTAAGAATTCTAATATTCGTCAACAAGCAGCCCAACACAAGTACCATACATTGAAAATAAAACTGCAATTATCTTTCTCTGACAGTATTACAAGGAGACATAGATCTAGCTGCCATGGATGTACAGAGTCCTTGATACTTACATCAGGGCACCACTTTGCACGTTTTGAGTTCTAGTCCCCTATCAGTCTCATTTATGCACTTTTCTTAAACATGAACAAACTGATTGAATGAAAGAATATTTACCATAAATTAGAGCATATTGATGCCTAGGTTATCCCTCCTTGAACTCACATGAGTTACTTGCACAAACTCCTTCTAGATGATGACCCTTAAAACACCAGAAAGTAAGATTTTTATTCAACAACAAGAAATACTTGCAAGACTGAATACAGAAAATGAAACTCAAGGACAGTCATGAAGTCTCTGTCTGGATTTAATCCTTTCAAGGTTCGAGGTATTAAATTAGGCCCAAGAACATCCATATATACCTAGCAGAAATAAGTAATTATGATTGGGTGTGACAAGTGAAAGGGGAAAGTACATCTAGTCCTCTCTATTTTTAAAAAGGCTGGTTTGTGAGCTCAGCTCAACAAACAAGAAATCTTAAGGCTGAAATTACTCTGTAGTTAGATTTCTTGCTTCTTTACTTTCTCCTCCCGCCGCAATGTGCACATGAATGGTAACCCACTAATTTGTTTTATACTCTGTCCTGTTCCTAGTGTTGTCAAAGATAACTGGGCTAAACAGCCAGGGAACTAAAAATATCCATACCGTAAAGGCAAAGTCACAGTAAGAGGCTGTGTGGCTGCCTGAATTGTGGAGGAATACGAAGTAGTAAAGATTTAGATGTGTGGAAAAGATGTTAAATGCAAGCTGGTAACCTGTGTACATAGATACAATTCACTCTATGCAGTTTTGCAAATTTTGAAAATAGCTTAACTTAAAAACATCAACAAAACAAAAACCACAAACAAATACCACAAAACAACCCCACCAAACAAACAGGGAAGGAAAGGAAAGAAACCCCCCAAGTAATGTCAATGCTTAGAGCCTTCTTACCTCATAAAGTAGGACTAGACTCAGTAAGAACCAGAAGAGGAAGAAACTTTTCAAGAAAAAGGAAACTTGAGATTTAGACAGAATCTCTCTTCACTTCATATTTCTCCAATTAAGACTGTAATACATACTCTCTTTTTAGAGCCAAACATTTGAGACGTGTCTCAATTTTCCTTGGTTTTTTTTGTTTGCTTTGGTCCCCCCCACATCCATCTCACACATGTCTGTTTCTATCTCAACAGTTTCTCAAGACTGGAAGAGGTACCTCCATTTTCTTGATAGTCTCATCCGGTCTAGTGTCTTCAAGGCACAAAAACTTCTGACTACACCTTTTTGTAACATTAAAGCACCAAAGAAAACTTAACATTATAGTTTTGATGTCTATAAGATATTTATATGTCAAAATGTACCACAGAAAAAGCAACTGTCAGCAGTATTTATAATAGCAATTAGGAAGATTTAATATCTTACATAAAATTATTGTTTAGTCATACTAATGACTACACTCCTTAGTAGAATACAGAAGTGTAATAGAAAACAATTCTAGACTTTTGAAAGTTAAGACCTGAGCAGACAAGACAAAAAAGGAAAATAAAACAGAGGTAGACAGTGATTAAATTATTTGCCCAAGGCTACCTAACAGGTCAAAAGCAGAAATGTGAACTGGAAACAATTCCCCTAGCTTTCCAACACAGCTCCTGAACAGCAGACTATCTTGTATTTTCAAGTCTGACATAAAAAAGCTCTCCAATAAAAAACTATTTTAACCTCTTTCCCAAAAAATCTACGGAACTCCTAATCCTGGCACTTTGTAATTATTTTAAATCTTGTGCATGCACATGTGTGTGTAATTTGGTGTAGCTGTAATTTGGTGCCTCTTGGCTAATCATGAGTGTTGCCTCACACTTCCGTAAGATGAGAGAACTGTAAAGCAAAGCCAACCAAAACTGTGACCCTTGGGTCACAGAAGTCGACACTGTTGATTATGCCAGAGGATGCCCAGAGTGCATCTGCTGACGTTGTGTAAATCATTGTTATTTATCTTTTAAAAACACTTCATAAATTATTTTAACATGAAAAATGTTATCTATGAGAGAAACACTTCAGGAAAAAGGTGACATATTAGAACAATTGCATATTTTAAAAAAATTATTCACCACAGCACCGAGTATTCAATGTGATGTAACTTGAGTTATGGACTCATCTCTCAATACGGGTTTCTCAGAGTACAGAAATGCCAATATTGTGTAGTGGTGTTGATGCAATAAACACAACTAAGAAAATGAAGCCTATAAGAAATGAAGGGATCCATAACTTCATAGCATATTTAAATGAATAAGCACAATAAATCTATGAATAAAGACTTCATCTACCTTGACGCAAAAGCAAACCCAGCAGAGACATCAGTAAAACTTGAGCTGTAAAAAACCTCAATATTACATACTTCTCCTTCAACTCAATGTTTATGGTGATTTTCATCTATTAAATCATTACAGCTTTTCTTCACCTGAGAAGATCAGATCTGCATTTGACCATCGTCACATTCCTTACAATCAAATCTCCGCATCTTCAGATGCTGGAAGTGCAGCAGCATTTCACAAGAGCCTTCTAGCTGTTAACATATGGTATACTTCCATAAGATTGTTACCAACAAACAACTTCCAGTAACTGACATCCAGGAGGGGGGAAAAAAAAAAAAAAAGTAAGATTATTTCAAAATGTTACCTTGCTAAAACTAACAGCTCTCTGTTAATGAATCAAATTATCACAAAGTTGGTATGATCTCATAAAAGACATTGCCCTTGCATGCCATAGGCTGAGGTTAGATTAATTAATTGTATTTATCTCTCTTTCTGCAGAGATTTTAATCTCCTACTTTTAGTATATCAGAATATCAAAGACTCTAACCTCATTTTTGTCATTGGGCTGCTGACAGTCTACCTGAAAGACAGGCCCAGTCTTGTATAAACTACACACCCAAAACCGTAATGTAAAGTCAATAAGCTTTGCTTTCTTGCAGCAGGAGACTCACCTACCTGAAGACCAATTTGATTTATCATGCCAGGAAAACTTCCTTAAATAAGAATCCTTATTTTCAGGACCTTGCTACTAAAAATAGATATGAAAACAGCATTCAGGCTGGCAAAATAATAAGAATTTAAGTGTTGGAAGTTTACTCTGGAGAAGTAAACACTCTTCTGTAAAACCATAGCAAAACTCACTTTGTTTAGTTCATTCAAGCTGATTTATAACGCAGAGGGAGAGAGAGTTGTAGCTAGTGCATGTGAAAACAAGAAAACAGCATGAGGTACAGAAGGAATCTTCATTCTTTAAAAACAAACAAAAAAACCCCCAAACAAAACACAACAAAAAATGCCACAACATTCTAAAGAGGTTTATTTTTAAGTGTTGAAACCTATTCAGTTACACAGTACAGAAAACAAAGATATTTATGCAACTACTGTATACATACCATACCACCATACCTTTTTTTTTTAAACAGAAAATTTTCGCACCACTCACAATTTCATCCTAAGTAAGGATTCTCTGTATTCAGCATACCAATTTCCTAACTGAAGCATGCAAAAAGCAATCTGTAGCTATTGTTCTACTGCTTTAGCTGGAGCTGTAATCTGCCTAAGTTAGCCAGAAGCAGGCTGCCCTGTCATACCCTCACAACATTATCACTTATTTGAGATTTTCTGAAAAGACATTCAATTTGGCAATAAAAACAGAATGCAGTAATAGGTTTATTCATTTACATACAGGCTTGAATAAGAGAGCATAACCTCTTCCTACTTCTGTTATCAAAAGACCTATCTTGCTGAATATTATGCTTTATGTTGACTCAGTAGGATCTTTGTGCATGCTGAGAGCCAGAAAAATGTCAGCTATGACACAAGCCAGGAATGCTCAAAATTTCTTCAGTGGATCAGTACTGGACCATATTGTTTCACCCATTGAAAGTATTAGCTGTAACTTAAACTTCAGGCCTCATCTGTGTGTTAAACTCATGATTATGAATCACGAACATATGGCTCCAGTTGCAACATCAGTCAACAGAAAAGTCACTTCACGGAGCAGCACTCTACTTTCAAGGGACAGAAAAATCTTGTTTCAAACCTATAGCATGATAGAATTAGGCAGACACTATAGTACAAACAAAATTTATAAAAAAAAGGATACTTCAGCAAACGTCTTGTGACATCTTGAGTTCCCTCAAACAGCTAGAACATGGACCTTTTCAAAGAAGTCTTTTCAGAATAGTTGTCATGCAGATATCATGAAATCATGAGTCAGAAGAAAGAGGGTCAGAAAGACTGGATAAGCAAGAAAGGTGTGATCAGTGCCAGTGCTTCAAAAAAACAAAGATCAAACTGCTCATTTCAGGACAACCTAATAAATAGAAGGGAGCTGGGAAAAAAAAATTGCTAAAAACTCTCACATCATAAGAAATCAAAACAAAAAAAACCACATTCCAAAACTTGTGTATACAGAATACTAATAAACACAGGCATAGGACCTTTAAAGAGAAGAGGATCTGCCTCCAACTAAATAGCAGCAATTTAAATCTCTGCTGCTGCCTGATAAGGTACAAACTATCCAGCTAAGCTGTCCAGAGATAAAACTAAAAAACCCAACCCTGGCAGACTTTCTTGGTTTAACAGAGCTTCTTCATTAATTATCTAGACATTGGCACTGCTACTGTGAACTCCCAACGATACAGAGCAAGAAAAATTCATTTGGCCACAAGCAGTTGAAGGTTACAAAAAAAAAAAAAAAAAAAAAGCTGCATTTCACTGGATGCAGCATTTGTATGCTTATCTACGGGTTTTTAATGTCACTTTACAGTTAATAATTAGTCCTCCTCTGGCCTGCACAAAGAGTGCCACTGAGACAAAGGAAAACGTTAAGTGTGTTAGCTATACTTGCCACTGGTATAAATAGTCAAAGGGATGATTAATGAATGAGGGGGAGAATTAAACAGAGCAGTGAACAAAGACAAAGCCCGTTTGCTTGGCTGCCCACAAACCAAGACAAGCTGCATCCATAAAGAAACTACAGAAAGTGACAAACAAAAAATCAGCTTAATAGACAGCTCATGAAGACTTTATTTAACCCCACATTATGACAGCCTCAGCGCTTTATTAACACTCTGACATGTTAAGATGCCAGGGTCATTTGAGGCTAAAACACACATTTGTTGGGGGGAAAGGCAGAGAAAAAAATGCACATTTTTGTGCCACAGAAGGAAAAACAGAGAAGGCCCAAATAACTTAAACAACACCAATCAGTCCTCCTTTGTGGAGCATGCCAAAATCGACATTTTTAGAGTTGTTTAGAGATGTCAAACAAAGCAGATGAAGCACTAACACAACCAGCCCAGCAGAAGTAGCTTGACAGGCCTTATCCTTCTCTTCAAATGGCTACATTTCAGACAGACGCCTTTCAGATTAAAAAAAAAAGGTGACAGCTTTTAGATTTAAGGCAAGTTATACTTGCATTTTTCCCTTTAAATGAGCTAATGGACATTCCCACATTCTCAGCTACTCTCTACACATTACTACAGATACCTAATTTCCTATATAAACATCTACGATTTCTGAATGAAAAACCTTGCAATAAAGTTGATAAATACAATAGAGTCCAGCACATTTATTGCTTAGGCCATTTTGAAACTTTGACTTTAACATAAACAAACTAAACATATACTTTAATTTGAGCTTTCTTGCCTTTTCTTTTGTTAAGTAGATTTTATTTTTTTTTAAATAAAAGTAGTGACTTTCACAAATAGGCTGTTTCCCTTCATCAGCTGGCTGATGCACTGTCCAAATGTAATACACATCTAATAAAATGGGATATACAGCACAGTACAGAAAATGCTAAAAAGAAAACTACAATGAAAACCCCACAACACATGAACCAGTGTCATAATAAAATAACTTTTTCTTCAGCTTATAATGCCATAAGCGCATAATTGCATAAGTAATGCCATAAGTAGCCACATCTTCTAAAAAGACAACACATTATGTAAATATTTTGTTGTTACTGACAAATAAGAATAAAAACTTCCTCTTGTTGCTATGGATTCAATATTGTATACCCTTGCAATATACAAAAAAATTCTTTACTCTTTTCATAATGTTACACAATTTATTTATTAGATAAATACATCCCATCTATAGAGCTTTTTTTTAAAGGAAGTTTACATTTTTAGTAGAAATATTCTTATGCTCTCAAATCATCATTAATATTCCTTTAAGTTTCCTGTCCATGCTTTTTTTCACTATACAATACCATCCTCTCGTCCATCCTCCTACCGCATAAGCTTCTTTTTGTATGATCCAATGCTTGATTTTCTCAATGGAATGTCTGAGAAAATAAGCTGGAAAGTCTTACTATATTACTTAAATGCTACTCTCTACCACAATGCAACATACCCAAAATTGATATCTTTAAACTGGCAAAGAAAGTCTCTTCTAACAAACAGCTTGATGATCTGAAAACTGAACGTGCTCAAAACTTAAGATGAGATCATGCACAAAAAGCATTCCACATTTTCTCCTAAAGACCTTCAGCTTCCTCTGCAAGAATGAACTTGTTCAGGTTTCTGCTTTCACTTCCATCAAAAATATGCCATCTCTATAATATTTACATTTTCTCCATCAACTGCATAATACCTCCTGAGTCACAAAGCAAAACTTTGCTTCAAACTCCATTCACAGAGAAGTGCAACTGTTTTGAGAAGTGTCAGTATCAGACGTGTTTTCAACAAATAAGGCAATTCACAGTTACCAGGACAACTTGTAGAGAAAACAATGTAAAATTTCCATTTTGAAAAATTAATTTTTATTCCCAAATGTTAGTAAAGTTAGATCAATTAACATGAGACTACCACAATACAATTTGCACTTTTCCACTATGCATTCAAGATAGTGCTTTTTGAATACTCACAAGGAGCCCTAGAGAAAGATATTTAGTATGTGAAGTAAGTTGAGAAGCATATGACACCATTGTCTTCCCTCCAATTTCTAAGGCATGGCAAAACTCCTTATACCAAAGCTGCTCTCACTTTGTGAGATATCTTGAGATATTTGTTTATTGCAAAAACCTAAAGCTAGCAACTGAATCTGCATTGGTGAGTCCAGATCATATGCTGATGTTATCTGGACCAGTTTATACACTGCAAGAACTTTTTGAATTTACTGAAGGCACTCAGGAGACTAAAGAGCACTCTCTCTTACATACCCAAATTGTCCTGAGTTTCAACACTACACTGTTTTTTAATGTTATTTCCAGTATAAAAAAAAAAAAAAGGCAATCGCATTTTGGACAGTTGGTCACACAATTATTTTCTTTAATACGTTCTATTTTTAGAAAGAATTCCAATTCCAAGTAAAGTCTCCAATTAGACTTGAGTAACTAACTGCTCTAGATTCCTTTGAAAGCTCTATATGGATTATATATACTCTGAGCTAAAACCTCTGTTGATATATATCTCAAAATACAGAATGTGCAATGTAACTGAAACACTGTAGAATCTGCCTGAGACTTCCAAGTTTTGAGTTCTTAGCTCAGTTCTGATTGACTATCAAAGCTGAGCAGATCTTATTTTAACGTATAACACCTTTCAGAAAGAGTTTATTTTCTTTCCCATTGCAATTTCTTTAAAAAGCTTTGATAAACAATTTGAAATGTGGGGCAGAGCAGGGGTGTTATTCCCCAGATGTCCTGTGAGGTGAGAGACCAACTATTCTGTGTCAGTTCTCACACATGTGAACATGCTGTTTTTACTTTAGGAATGCAATGAAAACTGATAATCTGATTAATTAAGAGGTATCAACTTCAATAATGAAATACAAACTTTCCTGGAGGAGGAGCAGAAGGAGGGAAGTAAGTAATCTCTGAGTGTTTAAGTGTGATCTCTACAGGTAACTGCCGCATGCAATCGTATATCCACATCTAGGATGTGTAGGCATTTTTAGTGCCTTGTCTTTCTGCAACTGCCAATAAACCCACTGTTGATCTCCTGTACTGCCCTATCACTCATAGAATCACAGAAGGTAGAGGCAGAGGAGACATATTAGGCCGTCTAGTCCATATCTCTGCCAGTGGGTGAGATGTTGTACTTAAATGAATAACGACTGGAAAAGCCTCTCTGGATTTTTCACGCTGTGACATCATTCTCACACCAGTATCATTCTCTCATAGCTGAAGCTTTAAAAGTGATAACCAAGTGTGACACACACTCTAAGAGTAAATAAAGTGAAAACCAAGACATTTATGCCTCATCTACAATGTGAAGCATTCAAATCTCTGGAACAACCAAAACCTTTTCTTAGCCACATACATTTTTTCTTGCTAATCCAGGCATGTGTCCCACAAACAGCGAGTCAGGAGGGTAACAGATCTTGTGAGAAGAGTCACTGTGTCCAGTGAAGGGAATTGTCTTGTTTCTAAGAAAAGTGCCCAATGGACGTTGCTGCTAATTCACTCTATCACAACACTGTCATATATATGTGTGTGTATACACATTTATAAACCAAATAATGCTTGCTTAAATCAGCTAAGCAACACTAGTGTCAAAGAATGAATATAAGCATCAATCTGCAGTACTGCAAATAGTTTTATATTATATAAGAATGTAGTTGAAAATAACAGAAAAAGTGAAGAGAAATCTATTTATTTATTGACCCCTTAACACCCTCTATTGATCTATAACCTCCATTTTGAGTTTTCTAATCTCAGACTATGAAATTTGTGTTAATCCGAGTCACTTTAAAGACAAAATAAGAGTAAGGTGAAATAATAAGCTAATACAAGGCAAGTTACAAAAACCAAAAAGAAGACATTGAACTTTTATTTCCTTTTTTTTCTGATGCACCATCTGCAAAGTAAACCTCTATTTCATTTGAACTAACACTACATGCTTAGGAAAACTGCATGTACAAGGAAGAATTTATAGTTTTAACATTATTTTCTCAGTGGAATCATAATATATCTTCACAGTTTTAAAACCAAATTAATTAGATTAATTGATGTTACTGATTTCATTTTTAAGTTTAGTTCCACCTGTGTCCCCTCCCCTTGCACGCTCCCAGTCTGCTTGTCTGGCAAAGAGAGAAAACCTTGGCGCTGTGCGAGCACTGTTCGGCAACAACCAGAATGTTGGTGTGCTATCAACAGTGCTTCAGCCACAAATCTCGCAAAAAACCTAACTCCATCCCAGACAGACCAAGTACAAGTTTATATACTTAAAGAAATTAGTCAGTGAATTTATATAGCTTAGCTATCTCTTGAAAGAAAGGCATAGAAAACTGCTGGAGGATGGGAGAGAGAAATCAGTCACTTGAAACTGAGCAGACAAATAGTGACAGTACAGACTCTTACAGTGCCCAGATTAAACTTAAATCTGTCAAAGTCCAGCTAAAATTTAAGATCTAAACAAGAAGCTGTATTCATAGCAGCTTATTTATTAGAAAAGACACAGTAAGAATAAAGCACTTCTTCAAGTCCTTCAGCAAAGCTGAACCCTCATTTTTGAATTTATTTTAAATTCAGTTGTGTACACTGAGCAATTTAAACATGCAAAGGAAAACATATTTTACATCATTATTTATCATTCCATAAAACAGAACAGTAGCCTATAAAATTATCTACTTCTCTATGCATCATTTTCATTCCACTTTGAATGTGCAATCCAATTTTTTTATACTTTAGATTGAAAGGTTAAAACTGCTCTCCTTGCATGCATCACAATAAAGAGACAATGGATTCAGGATGCTGGATTCTGCAACTCTCTAAAGTAGAAACTAGAGAGACTGAAAATGGGAATCAGATGAAAAAACTACTCTACCAACAAACATACAGTTACTTCTGTAAAAGTGATCATGCTAAATAAGGACATCTATGTTCAATCTACATTTTCTTGAAAGAACAGAGATGTCTCTGTCGACCAGTTAACAGAAAACAGCAGTCTGAATATATTTTTGTTCATATTTTTTAAAATGAAAGAGAAAATGATGTTTACATACCCATATTTCTCATGCATCATTCATTCAGCCTTCCTTTTTCATTTTTTTAAAAATTTTTTTCTAACTTGTTATTAATATGCATGCAAAAATGATAAGCCATTTGCTTCTAAAGCTATATGCTGAAGGAGGATTGTTTTATACATTATATTACACATGTATTAAAAAACCCTCTTAGTTACAATGTGGCCAAGCACAGCAGCAATTTTATTAGGAATTAGTGCATTTTGCTCCTACAATTTTCTGCTACTGGCTACTTCCAGAAATACATTTTAACCTAGCAACTTCAATTTTCAAGGAATATTCTATGGCCACAGGGCACTAATTGAGGTTCTTGGCCTGGAACTCAAAACTACATTTCAAATTCTCTTCCATATTGGAAAATAAATGGGAGCTCAAGTTCTGAATTGCTATGTCCACCATTTGCTCCAGGTTTAAAAGGGAAGAAGATTCCTCCCTTTCTCTGTATAACAAGCTCAGCCTAGATGTGCTGTTTTTCTCAGCCTATAGTTATTTCCAATGGAAAAAAAAGCCAAAAGCAATCGGCAAAATTTCTGTAAGACTGGATGTAACACTTATCATGCAACCACAATGCTTAAAAACCTAAATCAGGGTTAACTAAACAGGAATATGTTGACTAACACTCATGCAAGGGTCTGACATCACCAATCCCATCTTTCATTACAAGACCTATTCTGCTTTCACTGTGTCCATGTTATGTATTTGGATGCTCCTGAGAGTAAATATGTACAAAAAAGTAGAGTGAAGAAGCATTACACGTCTGTTTCCTCTTCACATTAGCTTTACTGACTAGTGAAGACACTGGGCCAAAAGTGGGTGGTTTTCTCTTTTCTTCTCTCAAAAGAGCATTGTAAAGAAGCTGATATTACTTGCAGGTTTCTTCAGACAGCATATGATAACTTCTTAACCTTAATATTAAGGAAGACACAGAAGCTAGAAGTGCCATGGTGAGATTTGTGTTTAAAGGCCAAGGTTTAGTGGAAAAACTGGTGGAACATGGTGAGAGTAAGGACTCATTATCAGAAAAGTTTAATAAAATAAAAGCCAAAAAGAAAATGCCAAAAGGCTCTGTGATACTCACACAGTTCTTTCAGGTCACTGTTCCTCCAGACTTTTTAGTAGGTAACCATGGAAGTAGTTTGTATTTGGTTTACTGTGCTGTCCATGGGACAGCTGTTGTCCCCTCAATAGCAAATTCATTTTTAATTAATAAAAGAGATCTTTACGAAATTGTTGCAGTAGCAAGTAGCACTCATGACATTCTTCATGAATTGAAAAAAAGACAATTGTGAAATCATAGGTCTATCTACATATCCACCCTAAAGCACAAGGTAGTTAGATATCATTTTGATGTCTTTATGAAACAAAGAAGTTCAAAGGAGTTGTCATCAAACAAACGGTAAGCCCACTCTTGCTTTCTGGCATCCAATTTCATTCGTTTTCAGCCTCAGTCTAAGAAATTCATCAAGAACCAGTGTGAAAAGGTGGGTTTTTTTAAATTACTTTTTAAAAGCATATTCCAGTGGCTGTAAAGTGGGAATGAGACTAACTTTAAACCTGTACCTCACTTTCTTCCAAATTTTAACTAAAATATATATCGGAGATATCAAGGCAGAGGGTGACTTAACAGCAAAACTGAGATAATGCTGACATCACTTCAGCAAACTTTAATTGTGATTCATGACAACTAGATCCATAAAGAAAGAAATGCACTTCTGAAATATAACAATTAATTCTGTGCCAGTCTCACAGAGCAGATAAGGACTGACCCAAGACAGCAGGAAATTTCTCGCTCTTCAGTCACAACATTTTGATTACCAGCCTGGTTCAACACAGCTACAATTTTGGCTTTTTTAGCCTCCTTAAGTTGTTTTCATGGGTTTTGTCTTCATTTGATCACTACTGTTATTTATTCACTGAAATATTTACTTACCTAATTTCACCATGTCAATCTGTAGAAAGCTACGTTTGAAAGAATGTAACCACCTCCTCTAGGTGGCAACTCGTAGTGCTTTAATAATCCTGTGTCTGTGATGAGTACAGCATCACAACGTACCATTTACATTACCTCCAGTATTTGCGGACATCAGTTGAATACACAACAAGAACACTGCATTTCTATTGTATTGTCAGCTTTATCAGTACCACATTTCATTCAATAGCTCACCTAAAACAAATTAAGATCACTAACAACTCCATTTGACACCATTTTAATACATATGGCTATTGGGAGTGGAAAAGTGTGAAAAATGCTGGGGAAACACACCGCCTTTTATAACAACTCTCTAATCAGCAGTTTTTTCACCTATCAACACAGTGAACTTCAGATATATTTCCTGAGTAATTGGCAATCTTGTATCCTCTGAAACCAGGAGACAAAAAAAAACAACTATCAAGACTCTAGTTGATCCAGTATGATGACTAAAACATTTAAGATATTGCTGTAAATGAAATGTGTTGTTCCATTTTGATGCTTATTGAATGTATTAAGTTCTGGGTCAATAATATGTAAATAACTTTCTCCCCCTTTGAGATCCGATTTAGGCACAATATTAAAATGACAGAAAAATAAAGATGTACTCTCTTAGGAACATCTGATCTAGTTTGTCATAATTATAGTTTGGGAATTATTTTCACTTCAAAACAGCTTTATTCTTGCTGAGGAGGGGAGAGCAGTTTAAAAGCATTTCTAATCTTTTAGAAATGCTGGAATGACTTTAATTGCACATATTTCTAGTAAGTTTTTTCTTAGATACATTTAAAGTTGAAATTGAAATTTTACATAATTTTGTGACAGAGGGATATTACATCTTTATCTCTTCTTGATGTTTGTAGGTTGAGATGAACACACCAAGCTAAAGGGCATTGTGAAGATAAGTTTCCATGACATTTACCATAAGTCTTTTTTATTACCATCTGGCTATTTTATATGTAGCATTCAGAGGGAAATAGAAAAAAAAATGATGTAAAGCTGAAATTATTTCCTTGATAACACTTGTTTTAAACACCATGCCACTAAATAGCTAAAAAGTCTCAAAAGTGAATGCATAAAGCATATAAAAGCTACAAGCCTACTTACATAAATTCTTAAGATTAAAGTAATAACTTCTAGAAAAAGGTGGGAGAAAATATACTACAATAAATCTATTTGTAATGGTATTTGGGTTCCAGCAACTGCTTTCATTGTTCTCAAGTGGCTTACATATAAAACAATACATTTGATGTATGATTTCAATTCCTTATGGAAAACTGTTCTATCTACAAGCAGCCTGTCAAACAAAACAACAAAAACAAAAGAGCAGCTCAGCACTAGGAAGAAATAAAATACTTTAAAAGAAAGTAAGGACAGCTCTCTTTTTTTTAAAAAAAAAAAAAAAGTCCATTTCAGACATCTGTGAGGACTGGTTTATCACAGAGAATGGGATGTGGTGTTGCGGAGCAGGGAGGAGGGGCAGGAGCACTGGAAAGTAGAGGTAACACTGGGAAGGTGTACCACACGTCTCTGCACCACCATTCACAGGCCCTGGATAAGAACATGTGCTTTTATAAAAAGTCATAGGCATGGCATTACCTGGCAAGGAATATTAGCTTCCTTAGTAGCTAGACTATTCCTAAAATGAAGGAGTGCTGTAAAGAAGGATGAAAGAGCACAGAAATGAAACAAAGGTGCTATTTTTATAGCTTAGCAGCTATATACCCTAATAATTAGACAAGATTTTCACAAGGCTGGTTGACCTTTTTCGGGTTTTTTTTTGTTTTGTTTTTTTTTTAAATGATTGCTACTGATCTGTCATACATAAGAGAAACAGTGCAGTTCCTATTACCCAAAGACATCATTATTGTTATTCATTCATATTAGAACAACACCTGCACGCTTTTATCCAAGGTAAGATACCACCAGTGCTGGGCCCTTCACAATCACAGAACAGTATGTGGGCCCTACCTTGGAGAGCACACCATCTAACTTGACAAGACAGACAAAAAATAGCAGAAAACACAGATACAAGCATCTTGTTCAAGGTCATATAGCAGGCTGATGGAAAAGGAAGAAACAAGTGTTTTTCCCACTTCAAAATCTCTTGCCCCCACTGACTGAAAATTGCTGTCTCTTTCAACTGCCTTTGTAATATATTTTCTTGTCTCTCAAAGCAATACTGTATGAAATTCTTTTTCATATTGATCAGTGCACGTTAGTTCTGTGATTTTTAGCAGTTTTTCTCTCTCAACAAGACTCTAATGTGCATACACACTGCAGCACAGACAGAAGGGAACTTACCCTGTTC
This sequence comes from Caloenas nicobarica, assembly GCF_036013445.1. Taxonomy (NCBI): domain Eukaryota; kingdom Metazoa; phylum Chordata; class Aves; order Columbiformes; family Columbidae; genus Caloenas; species Caloenas nicobarica. The sequence goes on along the minus strand of NC_088251.1, from coordinate 24,528,151 downwards.
ACATCAAACCAAAACATGTCATATACCTATATTCCTCTTCTATACTGAAGCTAATAAATCCTGCTGAGAAGTTGGATTCACAGGCTGAGGCTCAGCACTGACTACATTTATTAGCTTTTTCTCAGCTTGAAGCACAAGCAAAGCCAGCTTACAACTGTTCAGAACTTGGGCAAAGGTTATGTTTCTGTCTCACCACTTATTAGTCCCATGGGTTTAACAAGTTGAGTAAGCAATTCCTATTTCATTTGTACTAAAATGGCCACAGCAATTTTACAGCGTTACTTGTAATCATCAAAATGACCTGCTTGATCACAACTTTTAATTTGCTTTCATCAGTCCCAGTTTTCATATTCTGTAGTTAAACCTGTTTGGCTGTCACTCGATGCAAGGTTCCAGTGCATCTCTCAGAATACAGCCTCTTTCTCATTTGCTTCTGCATTTATCAATTTTAAATTTTAGGTCTATTTCGGTAACAAAGCAGCACAAACACATATAACCTGTTATCAGGAAAGAGAAGTCTCCTATTTAGTTACAGTACCAATAGTCACATTTTTCTAGTAGTTCTATTGAGACACCTAAATAGCACTTTGAACAATATATGAAGTCATGTGGGAATTAAACAACCAGCAGCTATTGTGCATACTTAATTGTTACTGAAGTCCATGCTTGACTGCAGGTTTGGGATGTCGTAATTAATTTAACTCTTTGCAACTTGGTAATCTGATCTGCTGTTGGATGTGTAACATGATAAAAGGAAAAAAAAGCTGTATTGAAGCAATTTAATGTAAAAAAGCAACAACAACAAAACCAAAAACAAACAAACAAAACCAAACAAACGAAAAAACCCACCACAAACAAAAATATCCCAAAACACCACAGACAAAAGAGATCTATTTGGTAGAAAGCTTTGCTCACACTCTCACTGTGTAAAGTAAAACTACAACTGAGAAAATGATGTCTAAATCCAGAAGCATTCTTTGTTACACCATGTAATTCTTCAAATGCTGAGCTATAGACAAGCAGCTTCTCTAGCAAGCTGGTCTCAAGATGCCTCATAACCCATTCAATCCAGACACACTGAAATACAGTGTCAGCAAAAAAACCACACACATAAATTGAATATTTCTTAGAAATCTGCAAAACATCCTGACATATCTGGGCAACTGTCACTAAAAATAGTAAGATGAGAAAAGAGGACAAGACAAGCACCTGAAAATATGACTTCACAAACTAAACTTACCAGTACACTAGCAGTGGACTTGATATACCACAGGACTGTATAGTGCATGACTTTTATTAAAACTGCCAACATTCTAAAACATTGTATAGTGAAATTTTCAACTCAGATTGCTTTTGTATTCACCTTTTTTAAAATGCTTCACTATTATCATGTGGGTTCAGAACAGCACAGATGCTTACAATCATATACTAGGATGAATATGACTTGTAGGCAACTTCAGTACAACTTTTGAAGCAAACAGAGAGTAATACCCCTAAAAGGCTTATTTTGTTCCCAACATAGTAAACACTGAGGAGGTAGTATACTATCTTATCCAGGTAAATAAATTATCACATGAAATTTCATCAATATATTAAAGTAGAAAATAAAATTTTCTGAATTCACCAGAGATTTTTGCTTTTCAGTTTGAGGCACCTGAAAGACACAAGATCAGGCATTTGGAAATTAGCCCTGTTCACATTCTCTCAGGTTGGCTCTCAAACAAGCCAACCCCACTTCTTCCCCCTAAATTAACCGTTAGTTCTGAAAAGTTAGACTAGAATACAAGGCTTATCTGCAAGTTCTTAGCAATTAATGAAAAAGATTGTGATTGGAAGTGCTTCAAGAGCCTCAAAGAAATACAAATAATATTTTATCCCCCTGAAATATTAAAAAATTATTTTGGGTTCAATTACAGTTTGAGGTCAAGGTTCAAATTTGGTTTCTATGTTATTGTAAGACTCACCTATTGAAGTACGTTCTAAAATGATGCCTGGACACAAAAGTAAAAGTATCTGATTTCCATAATGGTTCTAAATGAAAACTTCTTAAGAAGACCCCACTGTATAAATTATCAATCTCTGTCAGTGGTGGTTAACAGCGTGCTTTGAGAGTGCTGATTAAAACAAAAGGTCAGAGCAAACATCAGTGCGCCAGAGACTCTTGTAGATAGCAGTGTAATTAAAATGTAACTCTAGACTGCTCCATGCTTTCTATATTAGCATCTTTCCAGCAGGGAATGGCCAAATAGCCTGGCAAACTCAAGCAGCCACAGCAGAAAGTGGCAGGAGATGTCTGATGAGGGAGCAAATAGATAGTCATCAATGTTATCAACTCATGCTACATACAGGAACCCAAACAGCCTTCCTTTTTTTTTTTTTTTTTTTCCTTCCCTTTCAGTGTGCATGCTGTCCTGTCTTTTGTTCTGGCAGAGATAAGATGTATAAATTATGAGTGGTTGACAAAGTATACTCCAGTGCCTGAGGCAGCTCATCAATCATTTTCCAACATGTCGACAGGTAATTGATGCGAGCCCTGCAGGCGCATCTCCATCAGGTAAAAGGAGGAATTAAATCTGCTGTCATGGTTTGAGCAGATGATCTGTATTTAACATTCTTTTTAATTTAGAAGTTGTTTATTTTAAAAACTGTATTTGGCTGCTCTAGGTCCCTCCCATTCTCTGTCTTCCCCCTTCTCCCTAAGACCTCATCCAGAAAGTGGTGTGCAACTGTCTGTACTCAATGTGTCACACACACAAAAAAATTCCTTCAGCGGGGTGAGAGGGTGCTCCAGCATCAGACAGCAAGAGACCACCCAAAGACTGAAGACCAGCTGAAGAACTTACTTTCTACTTCACTGAAGCTTAACATCAAAGATACTGCTTGTCAGACAATTATCTGTCAAGTGAGTTAAGTTCTGACCAATCTAGGATACTAAATATACTGACTTTTTCCTTTGGTTATTATCTTTTTTCCATTTCACTACACCTCTCAACCCGTTTATATTTCTTGGCTTTGAACACAGCATTTTAAAATTAAAATGCAGGGGCAGAGGAAGTAGGAAATTGTACAGGGTCTGGCTGGGATGGAGTTTACTTTCTTCATAGCAGTTTACATAGTATTGTGGTTTAGATTTTTTGACAAAAACAGTGCTGACAATGCACAAATGTTCTAGCTATTGCTGAACAGTGTTTGCCCAGCATCAAGTCATTCCCTGTTTCTCACTCTGCCCCCACAGTGAATAGATTGGCTGTACAGGAGACATTGTGAAGAGACACAACCAGGCAGATGAGCCAAACTAACTAAAAAAATATTCCATGCCATATAACATCATGCTCAGCAAATAAACAGCGAGCAGGTGGGTTTAGGTATGTTACCCATCTTTAGCTGGGCATTGGCCTACCCATGCGAGGTGGTCAGTGACTGCATCACTTGGTTTTGGTGTGTGTTTGTTCTTTGTGTGGTGGTTTCGTGATTTTGTTTGGTTTGTTTGTTTTCCTCTTGCAGTTTAGCACACTACATCAGTTATTTGTAATCTATGCTAGGTACTATTTACTCTGGCAATCCATTGGAAGATATAAACCTGTGTCTGACACAGAGAGACAGTGCTGTTGAAGGATGGCATAGCACCAGTTGTTCCATTGGAGGTGGATGTGAAAGTTAGGTGTTAAAGGAAGCATTGTGTTGATAATGCTCTATATGTACATGATCTTCCAGATCTTCCCAGTTTGGGCTGGAAATGGTGCAAATTCAAGCAAATAGCACTTGACAGGTTCATCAACATTGACACAGAAGAGCTTCCTCCGTGAATTACTCAATATTGCCAACTCAAAGGCCCTCTAAATCCTTGGCTTACTAGCACAATGCTTCCAAACACAACACAGATGGGCTGCAAGGGGAGAAAAGCTTTCACTTCATTTGTCATTGAAAACAGAAAGACAAAAGGCCTAGTCCAAAGTCCAATGGTCCCCATTAGTTTCAAAGTCAATCTTAGCGAGGCCCAGAGACAATTGATTATATATTAGCTATCAAAACACAAAGGTCATAGTGACTTTAAGAACGAACCAGAATTTAAAATACCTCTGGCATAGTTCGAGGCTAATCTGAACAGCAAGAAGGAAATGGAAGATGAAGATCTGTGAGTTACTGCCACTTCCATTCTGAAATGCTCCAAGAAAAGCAACTTAGATAATGGAGAAGAAAAAAGTAAAAACCATGAAAAATCAAACTATGAAAGTATGATGCCAACCATGAAAAAAAAAACCAGACCCAAGTTAAGAAATCCTACACAAGAAAAGAGGAGAGGAAAGATCTTGAAAAGACCAGCTGTCTCCCTGATGAATACCGCAGGAAAAACAATTCATTAAGAGACTACACCTACCAATTTCTAAAGGGATTACCTTAAGCAGAACAATTAAACAAAAAACGGGGAGGGGTGGGGAGAGTTAAGGATGGAAATGTACTGGGAACAAAGAAATGCATATGAATCATTCAACACTTTAAAGGAAAAGAAATTGCAAATCTTTGAGATAATTCCAGTAAGAATTCGAATTTTTCAGGCGGCTTGGTCTAAAGGAGTACCATAAATATATACCAAAAGAACACAAGAAATATAATTAAAGCTACTGTTGTAAGTTGCCTATCTAAAAGACCTTAAACAGATTAAAGAAATGTTTGTCTTGAAGTTGTCGTCTTGTTCTTCATTTTATGCTTTTTTTCCGGCAAAGCAATTACAATCCGCAGATAAAACACATCTGGATTTTTAAGCAGAAACATTCTTGTAAGAGTATTATTTACATTTTCAAATGGTAAGAGCTTTCAAGAGCTTTCTCCATATCTGAGGAACTTACACACTTTCCATAAGAGGACTAAGATCACAAAAATCATTGGCAAACATGTCCAAAAGAGAACCCATTTTGCTTCATGCTTATGACAAATTTATTTTTGACAAATATGACAAATTCATTAAATAGTTTCTCTAGACCATAAAATTACTTCAAATAATGTAAGCATTTATGCTTCTGTAATCAACAAAATATTTGCAAAACTTTAAATAGTATTTCACCTCTGTAGCTAATTGTAATGGTCTAGACCTGCTATAGTGAAGCATCTCTTTTCACTGATGAGTCAAGTGTGGTATATCTTGCTTCTATCAAAAGTAATAACTGCGTACTATAATTCAATGAATTTGGTAACAACTCAGCAACAACACGAATCCCTTTATTCTTCAAAGAAAAGGTGTGTTTCCTATATTAAAGAAGTACTGAATATTAAATTTTTGCCTCACCATCACGTATATATGACATACATTGAGAAAAAAATTGAGATAAAATCTGGAAAATAAACTGAGTCATTACTAGAAAAACAATCTAAGAAAAAAATTAATGAATAATTTCACTCAAGGTCAAAATAATCAGACTTTGATCAAAGTACAAAAATATTGTTTCTAAAATATTCCTGATCAAATTCTAGCACATTTCATAGCTAATATGCCTCATTTTATAGTATATCATTGGTTAGTATATATTTCTAATTATTTTTTCAAGTCACAAGAGCATGCTTTTGAACCAAATAATCTTTTTTACAACTCTGTCGACACTGAAACTAATAGATTATAATAACACTCCCAATCTATCTACAAAACTTGCTGAGATGAGTTCACTTCATAAGGGTAATAAACTTTAGTAAAGTTATACACAACGATTTTGCTGTGAGGGGGGGAAAGATAAAATACAAAGGAATTTATTACCCAAAGGCTCTTTTGTATAAAACACTGCACCCACACAATACAAAGAAACAGAAGTTCAACAACATTGTTTTGAGCCACTTCTGCAATGTCACCCACACTATCCATTGCACCCCAAAACACTGAATGTTTTGCTCAGACAACAATATAGAGCTTGACTGCATGGCACACATACACAAACTCGTCAAAGTTAATATCAATATTTGTCGGTAAAACGAAGCCAATCAGTGAGTTATCAAAGATGAAGACTAAGAACTTTTGTTTAGCCTGAAGAGAGCTCTAATTGAAGTTCTTTAGCCCTAAGTGCTTTATGTTGTTTGCCAGACTCAGACTGGCTGCTGACAACTTGAATCTCCTCTTTAGTGCTGAAAAGAGCTTTTTTCTGCATTCATTTTGAGGTAGAGGCTTTAATCTAGCTGCCACTTCCAACACATTTTATCAGCACTGAAAAAGGCTTTTTTTTTTTTCCAACTGGCAACTCTTTTTCTGACAGTGAGGCTTCAAGTTGGCAAATGTCAAAGGTTCCACATACAACTCTACTTTTCTTCATTTCTAACTTGACTGGTATTAGACTGATAAGTTGAGCCCATATCACAGACAAGTTTTTACTAGCAATTTGACCATTTTCTCCAGTCTGCAGATTCCGAGATCAACTATTCTTCACAATTAAGGGTACCCTTGATCTCTAGCTAAAACCATCATAAATAAACATAACATCAAGAATAAATATGTATACACACAGTCATAAATATGAACATGATGAATAACGAAAACTGTTAAAATTATGTTCGCCATCTAAAATACACAGGTAATGGATGATATAAGCATTTGACACTGAATACCAAACATTTTATAAATATATATAAGAAGAGATATACACATAGCACTCTGCTATAAAGCACAGTCAGGGTCCATCTACTGAATGAAATAAAACCATGGCACCCGTAGATTTCTACCCTTTCAGCAAGATTCTGCCTCTTCCAAACCCTGAGCAAAACTTTTCTGCAATAGGCTTGTCAAATGGAATAGATCATGCTCGCACAGTCTAACATTTTAATTTCATTGCACCGTATTTAATTATTCATTTCTGAGAAACTGTCCTTCATATTCTGGTACTCTAAATTCTGTGTGACTGACCTCCTACTGCCTTGAAATTCAAACTCAGTCAATCTGATTAATCCAGGAAAGTTATTCTTGTTCCTTGGAGATGTTAATTACTCAATAGTTCCAGGCAGCACAAGGTCCTTCTCACCAACTACTGTACTCAAGACTATGTAGGCCGTAATTTTTTCATAAGAGTACGAAGCAGTTTCTGATGGCACTTCAAACATATAAAGGGTATAGCATTTCACCTAGAGGCAGTTCCACCTAGAATCTGGTTCCTGAGCTAGTCATGTCCTCCACCTTATTACAAGGCAGCACTGTATTTACTGAACTAGAGAATCAGACTTTCCTCTGATATTAATCATCAGAGTTCATAAACTAAGATTCCGCACCATTAATTTCCAAATTTATTGAGTATTTGATTACTTAGCATGCTTTCTAGACAACTGTTTTGGGCATCATCACCCTTCTTGGCAATTCTAAAACTGCATAAGCTTACTAATTAAATTAAGCTTTGCTGTGTGCTAAGGGAATGTTTTATACTAACCTTATGTTGGTGAAACAAGGTACTCGCTCAAACAAGCTGATGAAAATGTATTGCCTTTGACTTACAGTCTGTGCTCTAAGCATGCAAACATTTCACAGAATAAATTTATCACCATATAATGCAATTGATCAAATCATATAAAACCCCCTAAAAACAGACCATGAAATATGTCAAGTGGAGTACCCAAGAGAAGCACTGTCTTCATTATCATACAACTACTGCAAATCAAAAATTATCACCTAATGATTACCACTAGTTTAGTCATACAAATGACTTAAAATGAATAACATGCTGGTAAAAACGTGCAGGTTGGTATCACCAGTAATTATGCTTTCTTGTATGTTTATGAACTTGTACAGTCTATGAGGAACAAGACTTAAGCGGACTCCAATTACTTTAACAGTGTGCGCCAAACCTGACTTCCAGATTGGTGTGAGGGGCGGAAGCAAGGAAAAGAACAATTCGGATTCTATTACTACTCAAGCTTCCACTTTTATGCTGAAATGTAACACTCTAGTTGGATAGATGCTTATTAAAAACTGTATTAGAGTTCCTAGCATTCATACCTGAAGGTTTAAGATAAAAAGCGACACGAGATGGCCAGAAAAACAGAACTGCAAATGTTTTCCTTTCAGTGGGAAGAAGGGAAAAGCACCATTACACTATGGAAAGAGACACCAGAAGTACAAGAAAAACCTTTAAAAATTGAACATTCTCATACAGGGAAATATGTAATTTGTAACCTCTCATTTAAATCCATTTCTCCTTTGATTTATTAAAAAAATGAAATTATTCTAAAGAAAAATTCAGCACGAATATGGGGAAGAGCATTCACGTTTCCTACTCCTGCAGACATAATGAATTTCCACAAAGACTACCACTTTTCCTGTAAACTTACCTCAAGTCTACTGAATAGTAGAAAGCAAGACAACTTAATGGAGAAAACACGTTTTTCATGTCAACACTCTTCACCATATAATGTGAACTTCAGAGCTGGCTCACAAAATATTTCTTTCTGAATGAGAACCGGAAAGTTTACCACATTGTAGAGCATTACACAGCTATCCTGTGTAAAGTAGAAAAACCCATATTTCTCTACAGATGTTTTGTGCAGAAGACATAGATTGCCACTGCTCCAACAATCCTTAAAGGACATATGGTTTTGCGTAAGCATTTATATAGTCAACCTGATGAGAAAGCCAAAGTGACTCCCATTTTATTTTATAGTATGAACAAAATATTTTATGAATAATCACCTCTTGCTTTTGTGCTGTTCTTGGGCCTACTCAGGTTCTAAGTTTAAAGAAAAATGTTTCACAAATATGATGAAAAGTACTCCCTTACATTATTCTGCAGATGGACAGTGACTAAAGAATATATCCATCTTCTAAGTGATTATTTGTCCATACCAGGGGAAAAAAAAAAAAAAAAAAAGATTCAGAACTGATCAGGAATAAAAAAGATCCTAAAACAACTTATGAACTTCTGTCTGCTTTTAAAGATGTCCTTGCTCAGTGACACGGGTATATTTTAAAAGGTATGTAATACACGACCTATAAGGTGACTTTTTCAAAGCAAGCTACTACAGCTGCATGACCTTAGATCAAAGCTCACAAGCCATTCGAGTTTAATGAATAAAAGTGAAAATCACATTCTTTGTGTGTGGATACACATGGACTCGAGCTATTTTCAACTAAATTTGTAAACTGTCCTCAAGTCAACAAGTTTGGGAACTTTAGCTTAACATTTTTTAAGTGTCTTCCACGAGAAAAAAACCATAGAAGCTAAGGTCAACTGTAAACCATTCGTTTAGCAGTTTGGGTGGCAGGGAAAGGAAAAAATAAAATAACAATAATAAAGGGGAAAAAAACAGCACAGCAGCTTGAATGCATTTCCATATATTACCTAATTTCCAGAAATACAAACTAAGAAAATCAATACTATACATACACTTTTCATTAAAGACTGTTTCCACCTGGCAACTGCTAAGAGCAAATGTCTGTTCTAGTTTGTTTGCTCCCAATCCCAATGAACAGGCAATTAAAGCCTAGGATATGTTTACATAAAAATATGGCTATAACGAAACACCAGAATACTCAGAAATTCAGCACCAAAGCAGACTAAAGCAATTTTTCCTTTCTGCCATACACAGGCCATTGTTGTGCAGCATTAGGCGCAATTCTATGGAAAGAGTTAAACTAAAAAAAACAGTCTTCAAGGGGAAAAAATATAATTTAAAAAAGACAAACCATAATACACTACCGAACCTGCATCACTTACCTTAGACTATTTATTCTCTTACAGTCCTCAATCTGTTTCATTGCGTAGTAAACATGTACATCAGACAAGTAGCCTGAGATCTGAATTAAACAGTGTTTCCTTTACTGACTATCTAAGTACAGCAGTTTTCATGTTCACAACACAGAACTTTTTTATGTCATGCTGCCATTAATTATTGTTAAAAAACATAGTTATTGAGTAAAAGAAACATACAGAAAGTCAGAATCTAATTCCAGTCTTTAAGAGACTTTCTCAGTTAAATAAGCACACTCGAAGGGAAAATGTATTTACTATCACTTGGCAGAGTATCACAGTGCATTAGGCACTTCAAAAGTTAACATAAAATGCTACACCTCACAATCAATATTTACCTTTTGAGACAACTAACTCTTGAGAACAGCCTCTGAAAAATAACTGTCTTATGGGCCCATTTTCTTCCATTACTCCAATAATTAGTACAAAATTCAGAGATGCCTGTCTCCAGTGTCAGCAACAGCAGAAGCAGCAGAAACTAAATCAAAGTTGAAATAAAAATATCCAATGTGCAGTAGATACATAATTGAAGACAGTTAGACAGATGGGCTGGTAACTGTAAACAAATGCCCTTTGATGACAGAAATATATAATATGGACACAGACTTTCAGACTTACATTCACCATATCAATTGCAAAACTCTTAGCTGAAAAGTAAAATTAATAAAAGATAAGTAAATTTCTCTTCTATCAATTAACAGCAGTGGACGTTGCTGATTCTTATCTGACCTGGAAATTTCAGATTTGTGCCATATTTAGTTTTAAAACATTGGCCTCCTTCAAAAAGAGTGCAAAATCACTACATTTATGAAAGAAATGCAGCTTGGGACCAAAACTATATGTATGAATATTTAAATACACATCTGAGCAACAAGCTACTCCAACGGTTTTGCTACATCATGCTTGTGCTGTTTCCATACAATGCAGCAAATAGATATTGTACTCCTCTAAGTAAAACTTGTATAAACTTTCTATGTGAGAACTAAGGTTAAGGAGAGGGACTACACCTTGACAGACACTTCCAGGTTCAATTCTAAGAGCTGAGCATACCTTAGAACTCGTCTGTATTCCTCACAGACATTTAAAAGTTTTAAATCCACTTTGCCAACTTAACAAATTTCTTTGAAGACTCCATAGACTGGTTTACATATAAACAGTTTCAACCTGTACCACATAGATCAAAGTCATAGTTTGAATTCTTTCAAAGGTCTCTGCTAACAAGAAAACTTATGTTTACTTGAAAAGAATAGTTATAGTTATGAGACAACTGTCTGAAACAAATGAGAAAATTCTTAGTAATTAGAAAAAGCTACTAACGTAATAGACCAAAAGTTTCCAGGATGTGACACACAGGCCATATCCGTACCAGCAATTCCTTCGGCGATACAAGCAGATTCGTTACTTGAAGCAGTTATTGCTTGAGGCTTTTCACACTGTCTCCCATTTCTTTCAACCGGATTAAAAAGTCTTACAAACACCCAATATACAGTTCAAGTGTCTTCAGCTGAGAGGACCTGACCCTTGGATTACTTGCAAGTAGATCACAATCAATGAAAAAATATCATGCAGTTTTGTAACAGATAAACCTTTCCTTAACTCAAATGGCACCCTGTTTCTTTATCTGAATAAGTTATGAAAAATACTACTTTTGAAAACAATTAAGCTTCCTAAAAATCCATATTTCACGAACTAAAACTCAAAGGAACGAAGATTATTCCTTGTTTTAAGGAATGACAGTTGTTAGTTCTTTATGCATACACAGTGACAAATTTTTATGTATGGAAAAGAAGTTTCACATTAGCAAAAAAATTTAGGCAAATTTTTTAAAGTACATGGCAAAATTAGTAATAGGTACAATGAGTCCTGGAGAAAAATAGCAACCAAAAATTAGAAGTAATAAAAATTAAACTCCATCAAATGTAAATAGTCTGCTAAATACATGCATTATAAAAACTTGCAACAGATGTAACACTAGCTGCCTTCTGAACACTACTTCATGTTTTGTTCGATAGCTATGACACTTCAAGGGCAGTTTGTACGGTCTATAGAGATTTGGCTCGACAAGAACATTTTCGTTTCAGCCATGATGTACTTGAAGACTGCAGTGTAAACCACTGAAGAAATATTATTGCTGAAAGTGTTAAAATATGAGTGGGACATCATGTTCCCTTTTCAGACTGCCTATAGAGATGTTATAGATAAGATGCCAAGCAAGAAACACAAGTTCTTTCTTCCTATGGCTTCTCCACATTCCTGTACTGTTCCCTATATGACATAGGACATTTAACAACAAGAGATTCCTTTTTTTTTTTTAACTAATGAAGTGGTTAGGATGAAGCAAAACAATGGGATTAAAAACAAAAATATATTGTTATGTAGCATTATTAACAACTGTCTTGACAGCTTACAGGAAGGAACTACACAAACTCGTGCAGAATTTTGATATCAAATATATTCATCATAAATGTATCAAACCTTGATTGAGTCCTTTTGCTTTGTCTAGACAGGGCCACAGCTGTTCAGGTTCATTTATACTTAATCCAGTGTAACAGTTTCCAATCCCAACCACTGTCCTGTGCAGCAAATATTGCAACATCAGATTGTTTCTCTACATAGTTTTGACCTGAGCTGTTGGTTTGAATTCTGAGGCTTGGCCAAACTTTTGACCAAGCCCAAAATGAAATGCAAATTTGAGGTGATGGAAAACTCTGCAAATGGCACATTCCAGAATAAGGTTACACAAGCCTCTACATAATTCAAAACATAATTTTTCACAGAAGTCTATTTAGATCTCCAATTTGTTGCTCCATTTATCCTTATTGAGAAAGAGTATTCAACGGCTCTTTATCTATGATTGACAACATATGTTCAAATTAATGCCAGTTCCAGTGCTGGACTGTCTCATATGTTCACTGAATGGACCAGCCAAGGAGAATAAGAAAACAACAGAACCTAGCTACTGCCAGTTTATACTAGAATGCACTAAGTCACCTTGAGATGCAGTGGTCCATATTTCATCCCTAAACTTAACTGCTCTCCTAATATTAAACAGTAAATTAAGCATAAAAGCAGCTGTACTGATCAGAAGAAAAGAGGTCTATTCAGCCACTCTCTGACAGTGGCCTGGTCAATTCTGGATGCCTTGAAAAGCTAGAAGAGCACAACTATACTGTGATAGCTTTCCTGTTATATTCTCTAAGGCCTAATGAGTCTGTGGTTCAAGGACTTCCTTAATAATTAAAGCCCTTTTCTGTGTATTTGTATATGTGATGTGAAGGCGGGGGGGAGGGCTGGAGCTCTGTAAACTAGCAGCAATTGTATTTTAGAACCCTCTAAATCTTGCAGCATCCATCACATCCTGTGGCAATGGCACCCACAATTAAAAACAGCATATCTGGAAACTGTATGCTGGTGTTCATTTTGCACCTGCCATGTAATCCTTTCACTCAAGATATATGCAAGTCCTTAGATTTGCCTCCGAAGACTTCAGTTCAGCAAACCAGCACTGGCAGGACTCCACCCATGAGACATGTCAAGCTGACTGTTGTTGGGGTGTTTTACAGTCCCTTTGGAATATCACAAGAAGTTGCAGCAAACACATAGCTCAAAAATTATGCACTATGAAATTATGTGAGAGATGTTGGAGACAAAGACTGAATTCAAAGTACAAAAAATAAGCAGGTTAAAAATCTCAATATCAAAAAACCTACTTAGTAGAACAAGAAATTAATGATATGATATAGTGTGTCCTGGTTTTGTTTAAAACAAGACCAGTTCTCTTTTAGTGAATTTTCCTTTTGGCTAAGTTCTTCTAAGTAACTGCACTTTTCTGAATTTGGCTGCATGTTTTTCAGACACTGTTCGCTCTGGAGCTGCAATATGCAGCAGCAATGGTACGCAGAAGAGGTCTAGGTTTAGACTTATTGCTATGGCAGCCAAGGTTACTGATAAATTTTGCACATCCTGTGAGAGGGGTGTATTTGCAAGGAGGGGCAGACAGAACAGGTGACTAAAATTGACCAGCTAAGTATTCCATCCCATACACGTCATACACCCTATAAAAGTGGGAAATCACAAGGGTCTCGCCCTCTTTGACCACGTTTGGCATTGAAGAGGACCCTGCTAGTTCTGCTTGTGATCCTAGGCCTAGTTCCCGGTCCTGCATCCCTGAATCCAGTTCCAGTTTACTGCCTAATCCAGCCCAGGACTTCTGGGTACGTGCTCTGCAGCCACTGGAGCAACACCAGCTCCACTGCCGGCCACCGCTGTGCTACACCAGGAAATTCAAGATTTGTTTTGTATATTTTGTATTATTTTCTCTGTTTATTAGTAGCACTACTGAAGTATTTTTAACTTTCCAATTTGTAAGTCTCTCTCCCTTCTCCTCCTATCACCTTTCCTTAGTGGGGACAGTGGGTTGTTAACAGAGAGCATCTGCCACGGTTTATTGTCGCCCTGCAGTAAACAGTGACAAAGTGACATATTACAAATCGGATTTAACACACACAGGAAACAAAGGTGTAAACCACACTTTGTTGTTTTACATCAGAATACTTTAAAGAAGGCTGTAGGAATACACTAAAGGAGTTTTTCCATCATGCAACACCTTGTGGTACCTCAGAAGTACAGAACAATGACAAGATCACATTGATAGCTCAAGGCTCATTTACTGTATGAAAACTCGTCATAACTTGATTGGTGAAAGGTTTCCAGTGCCTCATGAAACTGTAAGATCGCAGCATGTTACCAGCCATTACAGCAAGTAGTATCTCACCCAGGGCATATCTGTGTGCAGATTAACCAGCACCTACTTAGTTCAACACAACACATATCTTTAAGATGTTTTTAAATGCCATTGCCACGTCAAAGTCACTTTAAACCAGAAAGAGCTCTCTCTAAAAGGAGATCCTGTGTATAGAATCATAGAGTAGTTTGGGTTGCAAGGGACCTTCAAAGATCATCTAGTCCAACCCTCCTGCAATAAGCAGGGACATCTTTAACTAGATCAGCTTGCTCAGAGCCCCGTCCAGCCTGGCCTTGAATGTTTCCAGGGATGGGACATCTACCACCTCCCTGGACAACCTGTGCCAGTGTTTTACTACCCTCACTGTAAAAAATTTCTTTCTCACATCTAGTCTAAATCTCTCCTCTTTTAGTTTAAAATCACTACCCCTTGCCCTATCACAACAGGCCCTGCTTAAAAGTCTGTCCCCTTCTTTCTTATAAGCCCCCTTTCAAGCACTGAAAGGCCACAATAAGGTCTCACTGGAGCCTTCTCTTCTCCAGGCTGAACGACCCAACTCTATCATGCTGTCCTCATAGTAGAGCTGTTCCAGCCCTCTGACAATTTTTGTGGCCTCCTCTGGACCCTCTCCAACAGGTCCATGTCTTTCCTGTACTGCGGACTCCAGAGCTGGACACAGTACTGCAAGTGGGGTCTCACCAGAGCAGACCAGAAAGGCAGAATCCCCACCCTCAACCTGCTGGCCAAACTTTTGATGAAGCCCAAGATATGTTTGGCCTTGTGGTCTGCAAACGCATATTGCCAGCTCATGTCCAGCTTTTCATCCACCAGCTCCCCCAAATACTCCTCTGCATGGCTGCTCTCAACCCCTTCATCCGCCAGCCTGTATTGATACTGGAGGTTGCCTCAACTCAGGTACAGGACCTTGCACTTGACCTCGCTGCACCTCACAAGGTTCACATGGGTCCACTTCTCAAGCTTGTCCAGGTCCCTCTGGATGGCATCCCAGCCCTCAGGTGTGTCAACTGTACCACTCAGCTTGGTGTTGACTGCAAAGTTGCTGAGGGTGCACTCCATCCCACTGTCTACATAACTGATGAAGATATTGAACAGTACTGGCGCCAGTACGAACCCCTGAGGGACAAATGGAAGCATCAAGTTATATGTGTGGCTGAAAGAGAAGGGGGCTAACCCAGCCTACAAAGAAAATTTTTGGTATACATCATAGTAAAATACAGCAACAAGCCCCTAACAAAATAAAGTGAAGTAGGAAGCAGTAGCATTATATAAAACCACTAATGAAAATCCGTAGTTTGACAATGGCTTTCTTCCATCTTGAGATGAACTAGCTTCAAAAGATAGAGCAGAGCTCTACACTTGGACTGCAAAGCTCTGCTCTAAGGAAAGAGATCTATCCAGCTTTTCTCTAACTGTAGTTCTGTTCTAAGTGAATCTTAGACTTAAAAGCAAAATAATGCTCTGCAATCGGTCCTTTTCACGGTTATTATTCAGCCAGCTTTCTTAGAATGAAATATTGCACGATTTCAGATGTAGTACATGCATATACACTGATTATAAAAACCTACATGTACACACACCCCTCAAGCACATCCATAAGTATCTAACTTGTACTGGCTAGACCCAAAAACTAGCAATGTGTTTTTTCCCTACACTTTTCTCTGAGCTTTCCAGGTTCTCTGGCATAAATAAAATTTAATTCTCTATCTTCCAGAAATGTTGAGCTTGCATACAGCAAAACTTGAAGAGATAAGTTTTATGTCTTCTTTATTTAAAAAAAATAAAAAAATAAAAAAAATTCAGTATCTGTTCAGGTTTTCAGGATGTCTTTTGACATACTACACATTTTGAGCACTAGAAAGGCTTTGAAAAGCAGATTCCTTGAGGGACATTTAAGAACTATGGAATCATCTGTAACAAAAGGATTTAAAGATTCCTTAGTGTAAACCAGACCATATTTATAGTGAAGACAGCCTACTATGTCGCTATTAAACTGAAGGCTTCACTCACTTTCAGGATTAATTTGCCACATGGTCTTAAGGTATCATCATTGCGGCTGTCATTTTTTTTATGACTGTGTGATTAGCACCACTTTAAAGTTACAGGCATGAACAACAAAATTCCCCTATTAAAATCACGTTGCTTCACAGTATGTCACAATAAGGTATATATTAATGAATTACCAATAGCTAAATCAACCATCCAAAACCAAAGCCACCAGCTAAAGAACAGCAGATGATGTCCTAATAGGTCTATTAGATCTACCTCCAGTGCTAATGTTAATAGAAGAAGGAATGCAAAGAGTGAAATCTGTGAAAAAGGCCTTCATTTTCATAGGGAGTGAAGCAGGTCTCTCCAATGATGACCCTTACCCTGGGGACCATATGTTGTGCACCATATGAAGTGCTTAGAAGACACATTAGGCGAAGATAAAAGGAAGGAATAATTATCTCAGCAGGTGTGCAAAGGGCAACAGGTCTGGCAAAGCAGCAGCTAAAGAGCAACACTCTAGATTTAGGTAAACTGGAGTAATTGAGCTGTTAAGAGGCCTGGATATGCAAGATCATTTATCCAAAAACTGTCCTTGAATTCAGTAGGCTGAACTCTAGCACGCCTTAGTCACAGCTGTCTTTCAAGTGTGGTGGATGGCTTAACATCCGACAGATATAGCAGAAGATACTGTTTCTGCCGACAACCCTGGACTTGCACTATCCTGAGCCAACTGTGTGCATGAAAATCTTTGCATGTAAAGCTTCATACATCTCTCCCAGAAGCTACGCCAGCTGCCAGGCCCACTTGTATGTCTTTCTGTTTTAACACAACAATTTTGGTTACCAGGTAGCTCTTTGAACGTCCACCTGTTGGAATAAGCAATTCTGTGACTTCAAATCTGAACGTTTTGAGAGTTTGCCAGGCTTGAACCTCTTGCTCCCATGTCACTTCATATTTGTAACGTGTGCCATGTAATCTCAACAAACTGCGCAAGTGTAATTTGCAAGTTTCTTCTCTCCTTCGAAGAAGTATACAAAGGAAATTAATTCATGTTTGAAAAGTTCTGGGATCCTCATATGAAAGTTATTATGCTGTTGCCCCATAATGAATTCTTAAAGTTGAGAGGAGAGGAGAAGGCAGAGGAGAAATACAATATTGGTTAATGTCAGCAACATTTATATCATTATGCATTACAGATACAAACACTCTTAAATGCTTACTGAGGAAAATATTTCTCGGTGCAGGTGTGTGCCTTCAGAGCCTTATTAAAAAGCAAATAAAACTTAAAATGCCCTATTAAAGTAGCTGAAGTCATTTTTCATCTTGAGAAGTTCAAAAAAATTGTTCAAAGCAAGTGAGAACAGATGATTCTAAGCTCCTGAAAAACAAGAACACAATCTGCAGTTTCTAGCTACATTAGAATCAAACATAACGCAACAATACATATTATCATTCTTGATTCCATTACTCACCGAGTTTTTGATAAATTCAAACATGACTTTTCAATAGGTACATCTTGAAGAAAATATTGGGTTTTTTATATGGTAGAAGTAGATATCAGAAGACTTAAGTGACTTTGCTTATTAACAATTTCACCCATTTATAATTATACATCCTAGATTATGGAAACTAAATTTAAAAACAAAAATTGGTTTTTATTTATATATTTAATCACTTTCTGCTTTTAATGAAGTGGAAATATTTCAAACAAGATTGCTTTTCCTTTATTATAGTTCATTTATTAATTCCTTCCTTCCTTTTCCAATTTTAACACCATGATAAGAGTATTTCAAGTCAGACTTTGTAAATGTTTCCTTCAAAAAGCCTGTATTTGGGGCCTACACTGATTAGGCAAAATCCCTTCAACTTCTCTGAACTTTCCTAAACTGTATTTTATCCCAAATAAGCCCTAGGAAAAGGACCTACACACCATATAGAAAGAGGATTCCCAAGCCACTAGCTCTGCCAGCTAGCTGCCTTGTTAAAATTATCACAACTTAGTAATCTTCTGCTTCTTGAGAGTTCAATTATCTTTCTTTGTCATGGTTTGTTTGTTAGGCTTCGAATTTCTGGCTTTTCTTTCTATTCCACCCCAAGAAATAATCAAGTGACTTCAAAAGGCCAAGTTTTCCAGTGCGCTTTCTCCAGAAGATAATATAAATGTCCACTGTGGAAGAAATAGACTTCCCATATTAGGGACGCCATGACATTTTCCAAAACACTGCCACAATAATATTTTACTATGTGCTTACAATGCATCTTGTGCATCTTCATTTAGATTTACATTTTTTGTTTTACATTTCTTGTTGTGCAAGATGCTTATTGTTTTCTTCTAATAACACCAGGCAAACAAACAATGTAATGAAGAAATCTTTCAGCAATGTCTTATTCTGATGCATTTAAGCCACAGCCACTGAATACCTAGAGTAAATTAGGGATCTCTCTTCCATATGCATACACCTAAAGTGCTGCCACTCAAAGAAATATAAAATACTACATTGAAGAAAAGAAACTGTTACAGCCAGCCAAGGATTTTCATGGTACTATTCTTTTCCCAGGATACCACTGCATTTTTAACTAATTCCATATGCTTTAGTGCCAGCAGAACCTAGCACCTCCCCAGCAAAAGTAAGCCATGCTGCCCTGCCACTTAAGCATGAGGAGCACCAGTGCTATCGAGGCTTGTCATCTTGCCTATTAGCTTGATGTCTTTATTCACAGGCCATCT
Organism: Caloenas nicobarica; assembly: GCF_036013445.1. Lineage (NCBI taxonomy): Eukaryota > Metazoa > Chordata > Aves > Columbiformes > Columbidae > Caloenas > Caloenas nicobarica. Next base: position 24,508,962 of record NC_088251.1, on the reverse strand, counting down.
GCACCACTGAGAGATACCGAGGCAGCTAATGTCAATATGAACAAATGCCTCTTCTTTTACAAGAAATGTCAAACACAGGACAGTGCAAGAATGACCCCAGGAATACCAACAGATGTTAGCTACAAGGCTTTAAAAGAAAAAAAAAAAAAAAGAAAAAAAAAATTCAGAAAAAAAAAATCAATCTTTCCTACTGGGACTAATTAAGATGAAATGAAGAGCAAAAGTAAGGAAAAAAAAAAATCATGTCACATTATCAGGAACTTCATACATACTTTCTAAGCTCATTATTGGCATATTGCCCTGTGTTCTTGGAAAAATTGCTAAAAAGTGGTATGCTTGCTGGCAGAATATTAGAAAGATTCTCTTTTGCACAGTCGTGATCTGAATCTCACAATGGACTGTGCCAAGAAAAATTATACACAGTTATTAGCACAGTATTGTTTCAGGTAGAAATGAAGCACAGCAGCATTCACACTATAAATGCATATGGTAAAAAGAACTAATATAAACAAAATCTAGAGATGTTACAGTACTTGGGCATTCAGGAATGCCCAAAGCCAATTTTGGATTTCCCTGTAACAAAAAGAAGCTGATGATCAATATCTGCTCTACCTATGACATAGATCCATCACCAGAGTACAAAATTTTAAATGGACATTTTTGTGCCAAGTTCCCAGGCTGACAATTAGCATTACTCCTAATTTGGCTAAGCATCTAGGGACAAACTCATCTTCATTGCAAGAGAAACTGTCCTCATTGTTACTATATATTGTAAAGACGACAGGTTAGAAGAAATGCATTAAAAGTATCTACATGGGATTAAACTGCATGGAACTTGAAGTAATCTTCCACAGCAGCAGCTCAGCTAGAACTCAAATCTGTGATTACAGGGAACCCAAGCACTTCAATCCTGCTGACGGAGTACTGTGCTGTCCCTGCAAGCTGCAATATAATGAAAATGCCAACTTACTTTCAATTCCTATTCTCTCCTAGGAAAGGAGGATATCATGGTGAAAAACAGTGGAGATCTCCTGCGGCAGTACAGCAGTGGCAAGACAGACCTAGATATATCTCTGAAGATGCTGACCACGCACACGGACTTTGTCCAAAACTGTGGCTCTGTGTGTACTAGAAAGAATTTAGATACAGCTATACCAGAACAGCTCTACAGTCTATGCACAAGTCCTCTCTGTGCAGCTATGCCAGCTCAAAGAATTATCCTGCTTGCGCAGTTTCAGCTAGTCCTCAACGAAACAGGCTTTTTTGAAGGAGTAGGGGTGCACATTAAGTTCATAGTAGGCTTAGCTACACTAGTGAGGAGCGTGATTCTTCTCCCACTCCTGGTATTGCAAGCAAATATCTCAAACAAAAATCAGAAATAGCGCTGCCAAGTTAATTCATTAGGCAATGCAGCAGCAGTTCTCTACAAGGCTCAATAAAGGTCAGGAGAGAAATATCACTGTACAAGTTGTATGCACAACATGGGCAGCCTTTTATCCCCTATAATATATTCAATATTTAAAAATTTTAATACACCTTTTCGTAGAGACATAAATTTGTGGTTTAACTCTATTACAGCTGCATCTTGCATTTTCTCTGGGTGATGATGTCCATTCTATTGCAGGTGCTCTTCCACAGGAATGTTTAATCAGTTTTGGAATCATATGTCTTAATTACAAGTATTTCTCAAGGTCCTGTCATACTATAAGCACACATCCTGCAAGTTAAGGAAACAGAGACATCCTTGTAACTCACTATGGAAACCGACATTAAGCTTTCATTAGTGTTACTGATAACAACAGAAACACCTGAGTATATTATGAAAGGCAACAGACGTGTGCCTGCACCTTCCTACTCCTAAGAATGATTAGGGTAATTCTAAATTCAGCTAGAGTGCCTCAGGCACCAAAATGTACGAGACAAATGACATAAATAGCTAATCAAATCACATTCAAAACCTCAAAGGTTTTCAAAGCTCACTGAAGGGCTTGGGTGAGTTTGGAATATTCCACCACGATACTGATTTTCTGCATCTGGATTAGCAGATTACACCTAAAATTAACATGCCCTTCTTTAACCTCTTTTGGATAGTAAAATTCTATGCATCTTGCTTTCATTTTCCCCCAGGGTTGCAGGGAGGGTTAAAAAGTCAGTCTTGTCTCATATCTGACAAGCAATTCATATCGAGGCTTACTTTCTGATTTACTGATCAACCTACAGGAAAGGATATACAGTGACAAGAGTTCAAAAAACTGATAGCAAAGTTTGAAACAAACAATAGCCAGGCAAACTATTTACAAGCTAAGTTGTCACAATTTATCAAAATCTTTCACTTTTTGTGGGAGCACGGAAAGAGATAGTACTTGAAATTGCTATTAAAATTTTTATGCTACCTGAGATTTGTGTGGTTGTGGATTTGTTTAACAAAAATAGAAAATAAGAAAGACTTGGCCTTCAAAGTCTGGAGTGTTCAAGTGGGGAATTTTGGTTCACTCCCTCTGTAGCTTTTAGAGCTCATTCTTACCTATAGTCTCTCTATTTGCGACTCCGTGACTACGCACATAGAGGAGCTTTGCCATCTCCAGTCACTGATCCACTGAAGTGTGTCTGTTTCCTCTATTAATTCTATATTGGGAAAACCACTCTGAAAAATGACCTTTTGCCTAGCCAATAAAGATTCAGAAAGTGTAAATTATAGCATATGGCAGCCGATTTGCTCAAGGGAGCATGGCATTTACCATACCCAAAGCTGGCTCTGACAGCTTAAACAGTGGCAAAGAACAAAAAGTAAGCGTTGGAACCACAGAAGTGAGAGCCCTTATCCACCTTAAAGTGGTGAAAATACAGACTAAAAAAGTTCAATTACATGCAAAAGCCGAACGTTGGAGCACAATAACTTAATTTGTGCTGGTTTAACCATAATATGTCAGATTTCTGTACTCCACATTTTCATCTGTAAAATAAAAAGAAGCCACTCTTCGCAAAGGTATGTAAAGCTGAGAAAAAAAAATCATTATGTAAAATAAAATTGACCTATTACAGTTCAACTGAGGAAGATACTCTGCATATGCTAAAACAGAAGCTGAAGAAGCAAGATTATAAGTGGCTGAAAATAGTACCAAACACTAATAGCAACAGTACAACAGCAATAAAATTTGCACAGAAGAAACTTCTTCATTTGGGGATGGGGGAGAACCTTATTCTCTGGTTTCATTTTTGGTTTTGTTTTGAATATCAACCATGTGCAAAGGGACTTCCATAAGGACCCCAGTGCTAAAATTCTCTTCTCTGCCTCTACAGTACTACAAAGATATTTTATACCATTCCTATGATAAAATAAAAAAAAGTCTATTTATCTGAAAGATGATACTTTAGCAATCCCCTTGCTAACTCTGTGTTGTGCGATACTACAACGTACAGTATGTCAGGATAGTTAAGTCAGGGATTTGAACCTTTGACCTAAGAGGTGAAAGTGCTCTGGAAGATATAAAATACCTTACTAGATCACCAGTACCTAATAAAAAGGAATGAGGATTTTTATAAACTATTTTAACTTCCAAGATTGTCTTGCCCTAAATGGCTCAGTATTGATGAGAATGAGATAGATTATATATACTAGTACAGGAGAACGCTATACTAAAGCATCAACTCTATCAAGCCTTATCTGTACTGAAGCAAAGAATCTTCCCCTCTTGCCATAAAACACAGTGTGTGGTATTTTATCTAGTCTATACACACACAAGCTAGATCTACAGTCTCCTGTAGCATACCAGATAGCATAAACCAGTGGTGATAATATGATGTGTTGTGCATTTTACCAGCCCAACTTGGCAATGCTATAATTCTTCAATAACTATGGAACATCTGCAGTTTTTTGATACTTACTATGTTTCATTCCCATGATGCTCTCGGTGTCTGTTCAGAGTACAGAAAGGTCAACCAGCCCATCTGGAATCCTCCCCATTCATCCATTCTTGCGTGCTGCCTCTCTTGCAAAAGGAGTTTCTGCAGAATTTGTCACTTCCACCTGTTCTGACAGGTTCTCCCTGCCTGACCTGGAGATAGCCCTTGGGGACATTAATCATATAAGAGTCTGAGCTGTGAAAGAAACAAGGCTTGGCTGGATACTGTTACAGTCTCTGTCACCTACTAATCATGTCCTGTGACACAGAGGGGCTTAATCAGATGGTCAGGTTTCTCATTAATCATTGTGGCCTCACAATGAAACTCTTCTCAGGGAGATTAAAGTTTAGATGATCTTCTCCACCCCTGTTCCTGTCCGACTGTCTAAATCTAGCTAAACTCGCAAGTACTATAATTTAAGCTCCAACTCCTATATCCTAAAATCCAAAGGTTGATTTTTAAGTTGCTCATTGTTTCTGAGCACGCAAACCTTTCAAATGAGAAAAATTACACATATACTTATAGGGACAGATAGAGAAATAAATTTACTGATAAAGTATACTACGAAAATTCTCAGGATGCATATATAAATGAAGACATATAAAGGTAACCGAGCCACTAAAATAACATTAAGGCAGCAGTTATTTGTACTTAATCAACATGAAATTAAAGGAGCTGACTGCAAAAAAAAATTCCATTCTAACAGACATTTGCTACAAGAAACTTTTGTCCTCCTATTATAGTCAATGTTAAATATTCCACTATAGCTGAACGAAATCACTTTGCGAGGTAAAGACTAATCACAGGTAATAATCAAGTAATTCTAGAACAAGAAACAGCTATATCAAAAACAAAACACCACATTAATTTGGTTATGCACTTTAACTCTGATCTTGTTTCTAATTTTCCAAGTTTCAAAAGGCAAACAAGCTCCAACACAGATTCTGCCAAACCTTGGCAAGTTGGTTTTGTGTTTCCTCCCTGTGTTTACTTTCCCTGCACCACACAATTACAGGAAACACGTATAATTTTGCCTTCTAAATCATGAAACACACAGGCTTCATCAACATCTAAATCATCTTTCGTCTTGGCTGGGGCTGGGGGTGGTGTCAGCAAGAGCCGATTGACAATATGGAAAAAAGGAAGCTATAGTCACCATATGATTAACACGGTCTCCTACCTGCCTGAACTTGACCTGACAGCTTATTGCAACAAAGTCGGCAAAGAAACACTCAGTTCAAGAGTTACTTAAAGGCATGTGCTTACCAGGTTCCCCAACAATACACATCATCTGAAAGCTACCACAAAAGACCTACAACGCTGTCTGACTTAACTTCACAATGTCGAGCTGAGGCCTGGGTTTTTTTGTTGTGTTTGTTTCTATTCAGTGATCCTCCATTGCTAGCCTAGAAATGACAGTAGGTGGAAACGCTATCTTTCATTACACAAAGTATAAATAGTGTAATCTATCAGCACTGTCAATCAAGATGATTGATTACAGGCTGTCATAGAGAAGAGTGACATATTAGAAAAGTTTTGTTAACAATGCCTATTGCTAGTCAGCCTGCCACAGAAGCTGGTGATTAATGTGTTGTCAGCCTGTAATCCCACACCCCTGGCTAATGAGGCAGGAATTTATCATCTTTACAGAGTGGCAGATGTCAGAAGGAAAGGAATCCAAGTGCTGGAAACAATATACTTTTTCTTACCACGCCTGACAAGTCTGACAGGCCTAAAAAACCACAAAGAAGCTTTGTGTAAGCACAAACTTAAAACGAGGAACTTTCATTTGGCATCTTTGCTTTAAATGGTACTGCAAATCAGCCTCTATCCCTCAAAAAGGGCACAATAAAAAGCTCTATGAACTCTGAACCCATCCTTGACAACTAGGAAATCTCAGGAAAGGTTTCCATGGCAGGCAAGCAGACAGCTTTCTTTGCAAAAGAAGCAGCAAGTAACTTTTAACTTTACCTGTGAACTTGTGAACTACTGAAGGACAAAAATTCTTCTGATGGGAGTGCAGAATATGCACCCTGCTTCAATGCTTTATCAATGAAGGTCTTAGGAAATAGCTCTCCAGAAAGCCTGCACCAGTTTTGCATTACAGATTCATGTTGAGGTGGAGAAACACAAGCCAGAAGACTCTCAAAATTCTGGAAGCTATTCCTAAAGAAAAATAAAACATGACACAAGCATCTGCACTGAGAGGCAGCTCTAGTACTTTGTACTCAAAATAGTTTTATGTCTGACTGAAATATGCTGAGATTTGATAACTTCCTTCAGAGTGTTTGAGAAATATTTGAAAGATTCTTTTGGAGTACCTGAAGCCACGTAGACATGCTATGCCTTTGATATACCTGTGTTACGGGAAGTTCTCAATAGAACATGGGTGATCTGCCTTAAGTTTGCTTCTCCAAAATTACAATGTTCAAAATCCAGGTTTAAAGCAATGATTCCTCTTTTGCCTTCAAGGCAACTGTTTAAGGATGACTCATTTTTGCCTGCAATAAAGAAAATAAATTATCCTAAATGAGGGGAAGATAGGGGAAAATTATCTGTTTAGTTAAAAAAAAAAAAAAAAAAAAAGTCAGCAGGTCTCAGGCAGCTTACACCACTGGCATTGTCAAAATCAACAGCTTTTCAATTAGATGTATTAAGAGGTTAAATCTTCTGGTTCTGAAATTTCCGATATACTACAAATGGGCTGTATTTTGCAAAAGATTATGTGCAGCTTAGGCTTCTGTCAGTCAGTAAGGAAAGGGTTCAAATCATCTGTCTTAAGTTTTGACTAATGTAATCCTTTTTCAAACACAGATATCTCCACTAATGCAGAAAAATGGAACACACACCCCCCCCCCAAAAAAAAAAAAAAAAAGAAAAAGAGAGACAGCAATGAGGGAATAGAAACACTGCTTTCTGTCAACAGCACCCTTGGGCTAAAAACACAGCAAAACATTGAGAAATTTAATCTCCAAAAGGCAGCATTCTGGAGTTAAGACTTATTTAAGGTTTATGAGAGACTGGAACTTCCCACACTAGTCAGTGAAAGAGAGGTTTACTAGCCTATAATCTGTGCACCCCGGAGGAGACCAAATCAAAACAAATAGCAATGCCATGAAAACCAGACCTTTCATTGCCAACAACGGGATTCAGTGACAACTTATGACCTCTGTGGAAGGCAAAATGTCCCTAACAGCTACCCCAGTGTCAAAAACAGAGCAGCATTTTCTCTTCCTTTTAAACCAAAGCTCTCTCCAGAGAATCTACACACAAGTGGTAGTCGGAACTGCAAAAAAAGTAAAGTTGCATGTGATTTGACCTATAAATGAGGACACGAAAACTGACTTTGAGCCCATACAGTTTTGCATGCTTCAATACATGCTAGTTAGCCATTTCAAGTGCTGATAAACTGGAACGGCCATACACATTTTCTCCCCTTTTAAAGGGAAAGTAAAAGGTAGGTCCCATGTCACAGTTAAGCACAGGTTTGCAGATGAATGACTCATTAACTAACAATGAGACTGTAGTGGCGAGCTTTAACTTTGTTTTGGGGGAGGTTAAGGTCAATGTGAATTTATGTTCCCTTTTCTGCTTTGAAAAATCCTGATAGATTCAATGCAGACATTTCAAACCACATTAGTATAAGAGAGATGTCTCAGACATCTGACTGGTGGAGTCTCCTTCCCTTCTCAAAACAATAACAACAAACTTCATCTGATTCTCACTTCACAGCCCCTTCCCAGCCTCTCTAGGTAATGGCAAAACATCTCTCCTGAATCTGCATAATTCAAAATGTAACTAAGCATTCCAGTTCTAGCTGGAAAGCCTATTTCTTTCAGGGATTAGAGTCATTACTTTGGTATGTACTGACCTTTAATCCCCGCAGCAGCCTCTTGGCAAACTGTGACACTGCACAGACTTCTTTGGAAAGAACCCACTGTTCATTGCCCTGTGTTTTTGGACTCTGCTGTTTTGAACCAGGTTGATATGAAGAATTCTTCCTCGATTCCACAACAATCATAAAATTTCGCTAATTCACCTCAGTTTCTATCTTGAAAAATTTTCATTCAGACGTAGCAATTTAGGATAAGGTCAACTTTAGAAGACATTAACACAACGACTTAAAATATGCTATGATAATGTCCTGGATTAGGGCCATAATACTCAATGCTTCATGGGATTCAGCCAAAAGACTTTATTGTCAGCAATCTTGTTCACAAATTCATATAAGTTTTAAAAAAATTAATATGATTTATGTTTTTTTAAAAAATACAAATTTTTGCCTACATGCAAATTTCAGATTCTCCCACGGCCAACATATTAGATGTTAAATTCATTAGGAAAGGAATTGTCACTTCTGTTCCATATTGATACAGCTCCCAGTGCACACAGAAATCTGGAGAGTGGAAATAATACTGATTCATCAAAAAATAATATTTATTGATGCTACAACTGTAGGTGCCTCTTCACATTGGAGATATGTATTTTTAAAAGTAAAATTACATCCAGTGCTTTTTGTTGCATTTGGAAGACATGGCTATTATTAAACTTGTTTCCGCTCTTTTAGCCAACACCTGCACAAACTGATTCTTTGTTTAAGCCGTTAGTTCTAATAGCACCTATTATAACCCTGACAACCAAGCAATTTCAACCAATGAAAAAGAACCTATCTATGCTCTTGTGTCTTAATACCACCTCTAGAATGTAGACCAATAAAAGAAATGAAAACATGTTATGAGCTTGTTTTATGGAGTTTGGATCTAGTACGTTGTAATTCTCCATAGAGTTACAGTTGAGCTCTTTCTTGCACTGAGTTATACAAACTTTTTGAAAGTGGAAGCATAATGTCTTTTTCTGAAGCTACGTTATTATTTTGGTCAAAGATTGTTTACATTAAACAAATCAAATTTACCAAACTTTGACATGTTTGCACAACTGCATATAATTCATATTGGAAATATGACTTTTAAATGAACTTTTTTTAGTCTAAGTTCTCTGGTTTCTAGACTGCAGTTCTAGATTCTCACACCACACCAAAAAATTGTAACCATCTTAAATTGTATTCTCTAAGAGGTTTTCAATAAAGTAAATAATAACTGTAATCTCAATTTCTTGTTAATAGCTTCAAAGAGGCTACATCTATCAAATATGGATTTGATGTTCTTGCCAGGTGCAGCACGTTGTCAAGAAAATAGCAATCTCCAAATTAAGATTAGGGAGAGCAATTCCTTAATCCTGCTATTTCTCTGTTAAGTTTATTTTAGTAGTTTTGATAAATGGAATTTAAATTAGGATTTCATCATCATAGACTGATTGTAAAATAACCCTTAATAAATCCACACTGTCTCCAATAAGTTGATAAAACTTATTATGGCACATTGCAATTGTATCTGTACTGCCAAATATAGCAGGTGTTCTGTTTGTTTTTGTTGTTGTTTTGTCTGGTTGGTTTGGTTTGGATTTTTTTGTTGTTGTTTTTGTTTGTTTTTTCATTCTAAAAGACCCTTTCTGTCTAGCAAATATGAAGAGAATCTATGCCATACTTTTATGGTGTTTCAACCCATACTTTTATGAGGTTTCAACATATTACCTGCCAAGCATTCCCAGGTTTCACTGATTTTGCTGGCAACCAACAATGCCTAGTGCTTGGACAACTTTAAGAACTTTAAGTACAAGGTATCAAGTAAAATTTAACATTGCTCCTAAAATCTTTGGTTCTCAATGGACTGTACAGTCCATGCTTTTGGGTATGAAGGTGGAAAGAAATGAACCTTTGGAGCATCTGGAAGAACCATGTAAGACAGAAGAACATTTATTTCTTTAAGAACTATCCGCAATTTCTTTAACCACTGCCACTCCTACTAAAATTAGTCCTTTCCCACCTTCACATAGCTTTTCTCAAACTATTTGCCCCGCTTGTGACCTTGGTAGAGGTTAATTAATCACGATTACCCCTCTACTGGTAGGAGAATGTTCCAGTTTACTAGATCTACATCCATACAGATATTGAGACACGTGCCAGCCAAAATTTCTAGTATTAGGTTGGTGCAAAAGGAATTGCGGTTTTTGCATTGATGAAATTTGCCGTTTGATAGTGGAATACATTCTTAAATAAATGTGGTTATGTTATTTATAATTTTCTCTCATTTTAATTTTCTCACTTTTTTTTTTGCTAACTTATTACTTGCTGCTTATTTTATATTTATTTTAGACTATAGAAATGATGTTAGAAAAAAAGTAAATTTGAGTGATTTTCTTATTCAAGTTCAAAATGGGTCGTAAAGCGTGGAGACAACTCACAACATCAACAATGCATTTTGCTCAGGAACTGCTAATGAACATACAGCACAGTGGTGGGTCCAGAAGTTTCGCAAAGGAGATGAGAGCCTTGAAGATGAAGAGCATCGTGGTGGCCATCAGAAGTTTACAATGACCAATTGAGAGCAATCATTGAAGCTGATCCTCTTACAGGTCCGCAAGAAGCTGCCGAAGAACTCAACATCAACCGGTCTACAGTCATTTGGTATTTGAAGCAAATTGGAAAGGTGAAAAAGCTCGATAATGGGTGCCTCATGAGCGGACCGAAAATTAAAAAAATCATCATTTTGAAGTGTCATCTTCTCTTTTACTACACAACAACAAACCGTTTATCGATTGGATTATGACTTATCTGATTATTCCATCTGAGAAGTCTGCTCAGCAAATTGATGAGATGCACTGAAAACTGCAATGCCTGCAGCCGGCATCGGTCACCAGAAAGCGCCCAATTCTTCTCCATGACAACACTCGACTGCACATTGCACAGCCAATGCTTCTGAAGTTCAACAAATTGGGCTACAAAGTTTTGCCTCATCCGCCATATACCCCTGACCTCTTGCCAACCAACTAGCACTTCTTCAAGCATCTGGACAACTTTTTGCAGGGAAAACGCTTCCACAACCAGCAGGATACAGAAAATGCTTTCCAAGAGTCCATCAAATCCCAAAGCATGGATTTTTAAGCTACAGGAATAAACAAACTTATTTCTCGTTGGCAAAAATGTGTTGATTGTAATAGTTCCTATTTTGATTAATAAACATGTGTTTGAGGCTAGTTATAATGACTTAAAATTCATGGTCAAAAATTGCAATTACTTTTGCACCAACCTAATAACTCCTCAGGCAGACAGAAACACAACTCCTGCTGATATAGAACAGGTACTGAAAAAACAGGGCTGGATTTCTAAGCCTATCCAGATACCTCTTAAAATCTGCTTCAACACCCCGGGAAATCCAGGCGTAACCATTGTAATGAAAGGCAATCTCTGATGCATTAACTGCAAGACCAGCATTTCACTGTTGCTCAGCTTTGTATTTCCCTCTTCAGCACACAGTGTGAGCTGAGAGAAAGTATGTTCCATACTGATTTAAAAGTCTAAACTCACCTGTGCTTCCAACAGTATATCAACTGCCCTGTAGATTTTGATGTGCTGAAACTGGATATGAATTTATAAGTCAAAGGTGGTTTTGAGACATAGCCATCTTTTGAGGGAGAACAAATAGAATTAGGAAAGGGGAGTGGGGGGAAACTTCAATAATTTCTTTCCTTTTTAAAATTTCTCCAGGTTTCCCCAAAAGCTTATTCAACTGCAGCTTTATTACAATTTGTACCCTTATCACTTTAATGTTTCTGTTTAATAAAAATGATCCTTTCCCTTATTTGTACCTGATTTTGTAGTTGCATTCCACATCATTGTCCTTCAGTATTAGTGAACAGTAAATTCAGATGTAGCTGATTTGCATTTACAGACAGAACTTCAAATCGCAGAAAACTGGCTATTACTTTTAGTTTAGTAAAATTTATAGTAAAACCATGAAGCCCTAGGATAAGAACGAACAGTTACCTGTTAAGCGAATACTTAACATTAGCCCCTTAAAACAGTGTGTAGGAAAAGTAATCTTATTCCAAGAAACAGTCATATCCTCTCTCTTCTGAAACTATGAATCCTGTTTGAGGTTGCTTAAGTCCAGTTTACAAGCAGCTGACATCATAAATGCAACCTAAGATTCCTAAAAAGTGAATGCCAAATTTAGCCTAAGCGAACACTCTATCAGCATACTATCCTTGGGGTTACACCAACATAAGAAGCTCTAACTCTGCTCACATCTCTCCTCAGAAGTTAATTTTTGTGTGGCTATAGCTTCTTTGGTTCTTACTATCATTTGAGTTGCTGTTCCAGAATAAAGGAAGCCTTGAGGTCCTCTGGATGTGATGTCAATTTAAAATTCCACCAGCCTTTTTAAGCACATGAACATATAACAAAAAATTATAATTTCCTGAAAACAATATGGTTATAAGATAACTGGTTTAAAGTTTCAGAACTTGTCAGTCATACAAGTATCTGACAATGCATAATGATTTCAACAATACAGAAACATTTTATACACACATGTACAATTTTGTGGCAAATTTGCTTTCCAAAAAGCTTTACTCCACTGCCAATTTTGCATGAAACCTTCTAAGAATTTTTAAATTTTCATCAAAACACTTCCAAATTCCACATTATTAATTAGTTCAGAAACAAGTGAACATGGATTCAAGGAAGGCAAGTCAAACACATCTTTTCATCCCAGTTTAGAAAATCTAACAGGTCTGGACATAAAGAACCCTTGGGAAGGAGCCTCCAAGAGAAGGGCCAAGAGGGAAAGTCCTTGAAATACTACAGCCGAAGGGGATAATAAACACAGCACTTATTTTATATGGCTGAAGTCCAACAGAGGAAACATGCAAAATAAATACAGATTATACTAAACACACCTTCCTAAAAAATGAATGGAATGCACCAGAAATATGGCATAAAGCTCACATAAGAAAACCCAAAGATGAATTCATTTAGACAAGTAATTTAACTACTTTTTAGATAATAGCCAAATCTACGCCAAGAGTCTGGAATAAGGAAAAGAAAAAAATGCAAGAGGAACCATTTTTGCTGCTTCAATTTTATAATTTTGGTCTCTATTAAATCCACCTCACATGTCCTAAATATGTTTCTGTAAACATGACCAAGTCAGATGCAACTGTCTACCTATCCTTACTCTGATTTTGATTATATCTCTTTAAGGTATTAATTTTACAGACAGTTCCTTTACAGTGCTATGCATTTCTAATTATTATAATAGCTTTACCTAGCAAGTGGCTATATTCTTTTTGTCTCATTTTAGGTTAAAAAAAGCAGGAGAAGTAATTCCCTATTTTTTTCCTAGGAGAACATGCAAGCTGTTTTACTGTATTGTGTACTTGTCCCCACCCTGAGCACAGATAGTGCCCACAGCTTGCATGCTTCTATATTGTTAAACTCCAGGATGTGTTCCCCCGCCTAAACCCCTTTAAGCTATGTGAATCTGAGGGCTATGGTGCTACACTGAGTTTTGGTATGCAAAATGGCAAGTCATAACTGTGGTGGTTTAAAAAGCTCTAGCTGCTGCTTCTAAGATAAAACCAGAGCTCGATTGCCCACATGTTCGTGCTCTGCTACATCCATGGGAAGCTGGAACAAAAAGGAACAACCTGGAATCAAGATCAATGTGCGCCTCTTCCCAGGAAGAAGGTCACTCTGCTTATGCAAATGGGCTCTGAACTCGCGTAGAAAATAGTGCTGCTACTTCTGTGGAATGACCATTCTGCTCTACCAGTGTCTTTAACCAGCTTAGTTTAGAACAAAGCACAGCAGAGGTGCCATGGGTGCAGAGAGGAAACATTTTCTGTGGGTAGCAAAAATGATTGCTTCTCAGCTATGACTAGCACGTACATCTTCACCCTCTGCTCCAATGGTATTTAAACACAACACGCTCAAGTGCCAGCAGCAGCCTCAGGTGAGTCTCTCTCCTGCCGTCTTACAAAAACTCATGCCTGCGATCAGACAGGCCTAGCAGGGAACAGTAGGGAGCAATGGGGGTATGTAAACAGGCACTGCTGAGAGGCGGCGTTTATAGCAGAATCCCAGTCGGCAGGACCCACCTCCCAGGAACAACTTAGAGGCTAAACTCACATGGTCAAAGCTTAAAAATCAGAGCCCAAACTAAGCCCAAATCAAAACTACAATGTTGGCACAGCCAAAATTGTCCATGTTACAGATATAGCAACTGGAGGTATTATGATTTTACCTTCTGAAGTGAAAGCTGACTCTTAAGATTAATATCTTGAGGACCAGAGGTGGCATGCATCTTCAGAACGTAAATAACAGACCTGAATAGCTATGTAGATTCCAGATGTCTTGTCATGTATTCACAAATGTAGAAATTCTCAGTAGCCATTCCACATTTCCCAGCAATATTGATGCATAAGAGTTGAAGAGTAGCAACATAAAATTAATTCTTAACAGTTTCTGCATCTGTGCATAATATAAACATTATTAAGCTTTTGAGAAGTAACAACTTAGTGCCAAGTGTAGCAGATTTCCCACAGAAGTTGAGGTTTCCACTTGAAAACTAGCTATTCATTACTACTGTTGCCATGCCTTTTTAGCCAGAGGATATTTTTTTGAGCTAGGAATATACATATACATACATATAGTTTTTCTCCTTGAAGTTTTAAATTTCTAACCAGATTCAGAGATTTAAGAAATAAACTATGATAAAAATGGTATCTGTCAAGGTAAATGGTCAAAGGGAGAATTTGCTGTCAAGCATTTCTTTCCTTCCCATGCTGCTCACTTCATAAATCATAGCACTTGTCAGCTGTGTCCTGAGAAAGTTTTGGACTGTTCTGATTTGGGAATCTCTAAAGATGACTGTAGGCATCTCGATAATAACACAACACTGACTCACTGAAATGGGAGGAAAAAGCGTAAAAGAGTACTGTGTTTTGTCACAGGAATGTGGCTGCTGTTTCAAGACAGAAATATTCATTACTGTTTGTAGTTCTCATTTGAACCTATAAGGCATGAACACTCAAAGGTGTTTGTACTTTGTGAAGAACAGACCCAAAGAAACAGACTTACATTTAAAAGTCAAAACAACTACTACTGGGGAAACTATATGATTCAGTGGCACTGACAGCATTCAGGTTTGTTGAACTAATTAGAACAAGATCATTTAATGGTGCATTAGATGTAGACCTTGCTACTATATAGCAAGCTATAATCTACCTTGTCTGAACAAAAGTTTTAAAAACACACGAAGAGACATCCACTAAAATAATTCATTGGATCTACCAAGAAACCAAACTGGGAATGCAACTCCGCTTCCTCTGAATACCACATGGAAGAAGAAGGGAAAAAAAAAAAAAGTAGTAATGGGAGTTGAATTATTCTTAAATTACTGGGTTTTTTTCTGTAGCATATATCAAACTGGGCTTCATTGCTGGAATTATGAAGTTCTGTTTTTCTTTACTGCATTCAGAAGATGGACGTGTCCCCTCTCTGCCTGACAAAGGGAGAAAATATCCTAATCAGACTGTAGATGTTATCTCCTGCTACACACTGCAATTTTGCTTAGCATAAGGTTAATACAAAACATACATCAGCATTCTATTTGTGGTTAAACAGATGCACTTAACAGTTTGACTTTTCATATTCAAAGACTTATCATTTATCCTGTTTCATACTCCTTTTCCTCTACCCTTAACTGTTAGTTTGCTATGTCATTTAGCTGATGAAAGTCTGGGGATGTAAGCAGTGGTTATTTCTTACCTATGGAGTGATTAATTTTACTGTGATGAGGTGGGAAGTCTATACAAATCTAATAAAAAAAAAAATAATGGATTTTCTGTATCCTTCTCGGTAAAAATTACCTTGTACTTTGTATTTTCCTATAAACTCTGAGAAACAGTATAATGTTAATGGTTTTCTGTCTCAATGCTAGCACCTTTTTTATTACATTGCTTTGTTTACATTTTTAAGTAATATGTATCTGTAAATGCATTTTTATTCAAATCAGATTTTACATTATTCTTCAGCTACTTTCTTCACCATATATGTTTTTGTGGCTCAAAACAGTTAATTCTTCCAGCAATCCTAAAATCACAGGAGATGTCTCTACAGTTGTTTCTCTTCGAAGAAATCACTCAGGTTTTGCAATTATTTTTCAGTAATATCTTGGGCAGAGATTCGGGGCAGGGTGGGCGAGGAAGATGTTTCAGCTGAAAATTATTTCTTATCGGTACATTTAAAGCTTCTGAACTAGGGACATAACTGAAATCCTGACAAGCCTAACTACGAGTTTATTAAATTAGGTATGAAACTTTCCATTCCATACTAGGTGGAGGCAGCATATCCCTCCAAAAATAGTGATGTCCAACTCTCTGCCAAGACCTGGCCACTGAGAATAATTACTAGCTTGAATAATAGTAGGCTTTTTTCTGAACCCAATTGCTACTCTGCCGTCTGATCTTAATTGGGAAAGTAAATTTAATTATTTCTCTCCTGAGATGGAATTCAGACTATTCACATATCCGGGAATATGAAAGCAGAATATTAACTCTGGAAGTTGACTCCCATTGAACCTCCACATGTTGCCAGTGACCCGTCACAGCGACCCATCACAGCTTACTAGGACCATCACCAGATAAGACAGACTGCCTATAACAAGCATAGCGTGTTTTACTCAAATGATTTACAGCAAGGTTTATGGGAAATGACTTTCCACTATTATCATCCTAGAACAAGTTTTCTGAACAATAGCTCTTCAAACTCAGGAGTATTATCTCCAGATATCTTACCTACTTCACAAAGAGACTAGGAGGCTTGCACAGCAAACCAAGCATAGAAGTACTTAAAATATTATTCAACAGTCTGTGACACAGTTTTAATATTTTTAATATTGTTAAATTAATGTTTAAAATCTTCCTCATGAAAGGTAAATAAACTGAAGAATTTTATGCCTAAAATTTCAATACAAATAAAAATGTGTCTTGTATAATGCCAAAGTGGTAGTTTCTTTTGACATTTAGCAAACGTCATCCATAACAACTATCAGCTCTGAAAGGATTCAGTCATTGTTTGAAGAACTAGTGCAGCTGTTCTATTATAAAATTTGCTATGAGAGAAAAATCAATGAGAACCTCTTAAAACAAAGCCATCTGACAATTATGTTAGTTCTTGAAATCTTCAGTATTTACAACAAACATGCTTTCGGGGGTTTCTTATCACACTATACATTGAAATAACCACTATTTTCAGTAGAATTTTTTTTGTCCCCATTTTTCTGCCCCTCCCAACACAACTATCTTACAGACCACCAAAAAGTCATTCTTATTCAATGAAATTATTTTGCAACCACTCTAAAAGCAAGTTAGTTATCAAAAGGATAGAGAATCCAAAATCTAACAACAACACAACAATACTTTGAAGTTAATGTGATTAATTATTTCATCACTTTACACAGAAGTAAAAATAATCTGCAATTACTGGCTTATCAAATGCAGATGGATTTCCTGGAAATACAAGGAGTTTTGTGTTTGGTTACTTGAACAAAACTTAATCATAGGTAGAGAAATGAGGGGAATTCTTGGACAAAATGTGAATTTGTGGGAGATAAGATCACTAAAGAAATGTTTAGGAAAAGTGACACACTTGAAGGACTAAAAAGAAACATTAATATAACAATGTCATTTCAAGTGAAAAGTCATGTGTTAGTAATGTAAGTGTACATTAAGGCATCTCTTGGCTTTTAGTGAAGGGCAGGAGTGGCTTTTATTCTTAAAATCGGAAGAGTATAGAGAAACTTTGAATATTAAGAAGAGATTCTGTGGAGTTTTGCAAAATCTTCAGCAGATACACAGGCAGGCAATTATGAGACAATCTTTGAACCAACAGTGTTTGATAATACTCTTTCCTGTCACTTCTTATATTTTGGAGAAGTTTTCTACAAAAGCCAATCATTATTGCTCACTTCAGCTGTTCTGAGAATAAATTCTTGCCTGTATTTACAGGGACATTGTGTAAATATTTTTAAAGAAATTAAAATTTCTTTTTAATGCAGAAAAACCAGTTATGTTCAAGAATCCACACAGGATGATGGGATATTCATCCTTTTACCTCCTCATCTATCATTTGAAATCTATCACCAGATCTCTAGTGGGCAAATCCCCATCACAAGACTCTTCAGAGACCAACATCCATGTTATTGACGGTATTCTTATGTTCATTGCTTGAACATTATCCTTTTAACATTTCTAAAAGAGAAGCAGAGAATTGAGCTGACATGGCAGTTACAACTCTTGAGGTTTTTGTCAATATAGGACACAGTACCCTAGCAGAGCCCATGTGTACAGGGAAGGGGTAGAGTGACATCGGCCATCATATGTATGAACTGAATATCTACCTCCGCTTTGCAATACAACCTGTCCAGTACATCTCTAAAGATATGAATTCATTTAATTGTCTTGAAATTCCGCTAATTTTGACATCTAGAACTAGCAAGTAATACTTGAACTCCAAAATAGAATCTAACCTATATTGGGCAATATAATCAAAACTAACTGATCTCTTTTTACGTGCATTAAAAGGTCATGTTAAAATTACACTTGGGGCATTATAAATGTCTTGCATTGCACACATTTAGGATACATCAAAGTTTTATCACAGTCATTATAAAAATGTCACTTCAAACTATTTTTACACTAACAAGATGGTCTTCAACTGAATAAATTGCAGTTACAGGGTGGTTACCACTGGTACAACTTACATTTAATTCACAGGTTAGTACAGTGATGGATAACACAGAAGGAAAAAAAAATAATGCATGATTCAACTGTACAGTTCGTCACTAACCAGGTCAATTTATGTCATAAGTAAAAGCTGAAATGTCAAATCTACTTGGAAGTTATAAGGTAACAGACATCCCACTTGCTCCTGAAGTGCACAACCAATAACGTACTATTATTTATGCAGATAGGATAATACATTCTATTAGCCCACACTGCAACATATTTTGTCTCAAATTAGCCAGTAAATCACTATTGCAGAAGCTATTAACAATCATAAAGCCTTTTGAGTTTTACAAGGTGTTCATAATGGGCCATTCCATATGATTTATAAGAAAAACATGACTCAGCTCTTCAAATGCAACTAATCTGTGTAAGTAGGGCTTGTTATGTGACCTCTTGTTATCTTTGAGATGATATGTAAAACTTAAAGGGGTTTGGCAATCTTTCTTAATAGCAGTCAGACAAATGCAATGATAAAACAACACTCATGGAGTTTCTATTAAAAATCTGTTCACTTTTGATGAATGAGGCTTACACAGAAATGCTATATTTTAAATGGAACTTAAAGAGGTTTCAATACTAGATAAGATTAAATTCACCCACAAGTACTTTAAAGCAGGCATAAGCAGTTATGACCACCAGCTACCTGGACGTGGGGACACAGTTCCTCTAGAGATAAAATTTGTTAACTAAACTGATATCTATTTAATTACAATCAACTAAAGTCTCTGACTTTCATAAATGTGCGTTAACTTGGTGTATTTCAAGTGTTGAAGTGGTCAGGAAACACAATGTTTCCTTAACTGAATTGTGCTAAGAAGGTTTCAGAGAGGGCTTTCCTTCTGTGCAACTTCTCTGTGACGGAAATATTTGCATTATCTTGAATTTTCTTAACTTCACTTGAGATGATGTACTTTTCTGATCCTACAAGATAAATAAACTGGTTTACACTTCTAGCTTCCTCCCACCAAGTTAACACTTAGTCTTGCCTTTTCTATGTTTTCCTTGGGTTTTTATAACATTTTTCTAACATAGCTGCTCAAAGCAACCTATAGGTATGTTATTTTAAACAAAAAGGGATAATGGGCCTACTGTTCAGATTTTCCCAGTCACCTCCTCTCCACAGCTACAGCCTGTTTTCACTTCTCAAGAACAGCTGCTGTAGTTCTAGTCTAGTCTACCCACTACCTACCAAAGCACAGACCTAAGGCGATCAAAAAACAGCAGATCTCCTCAGAAACTGAATTACTGTATTTTAGAGTCAGTTAAAAAAGAGACAGAACTAAAGAAATAAAAATACCTTTTTTTAATCTGGAAGAACCTGGAGATATGATTGTACTGAACAACCTTTAGAAGTGTTCAGAAAAATGAAATTAAGGTAAATAAAAGTTAAAATCCTACACCTGCTACTTTGAAACTTACTTCCTGTAATGACCTTCGTTAGAGAATCAGATACAAATGAAAAAGAGAAAAAAAACCCAGTTAACAGAAGAAAACTCAAAGGAAATTGAGAGGAGTCAATTATAAAACTTGTAGTTAGTGGTTGCAGAATTCTCTGCAGAACATTCATTTAAAAAGTCAAATGTATGAAACTGAAAGTCTACGACATTTATATTCTTAGGGCTGCAAGAAGCACATAAACAGGGGAAAAGTTATTCTTGGAATTACAAGCTTTTCTAAAACAGCCTACGTTTCTTCTTGGGGGGTGGCAATAGGGAGGCACAGCAGAAGGCAAACTGATCAGAACCACTGTGGCTGCAAAGAAACGTTTCAGTATTACTGCATTTTCTCTCTTTTATAAAAGTACTTTCATCGTGCCCTTCTAACATCATCTTTAAGATTATTCCAAATCCTACCATTTATATGAGAGTCAATCTGCCCTGCTTTGGGAAGCAAGGACAAGTAGAAAAAAATAGAAAGTGAGATCTGAATATCTTTGTTCCAAACACAAGAAAAACACCCATGTGTGTGGTGGGAGTGGCTCTGAACTAAGGGACTGTATTCATCAACTCTCATTTAAGAGACAGTAATTAGAAGGAATGAAGATTCACGTTGCAACAATTGTTTCTCAAAGCCTCTTTCTCAGAGTGACATAGAAGGAATTTGGGACCAACATGTTCTAGATACAGAGCAGGGGAAGAGAACAAAGAGCAAGAACTGTTTTCTGGACTGTATAATCCTCAACTCAAGGGTATACTTAAAATATGGCAATACGATGGTTTCAGGAGCTACAACACTCTCATTTATCTTACTGCCAAGAGAACACTGTAAGATTTCAAAAACATACCAGAGATTCAGCAATAATAAATACATATATAACATCAAAGGAAATGGTTGCTTCAGAGGTCTGTGGTTGAATAGTTACTATAAATTGACATCCACACATGCAATGGCTGCTGTCCCTTCTGTGGCATATGTGACTGAATCGAAGTATACTTACCCTTTATATATGTCTGCAAGAATAACCATGAAGTTACGCTTCCGCTTGGGAGATTTGTCTCCAATTTTACCAGAGTTCTGTAACTATGCAAAAATAAACTTTTTTTTTTTTTTTCTCTTTATCCTAAAAGCTAACAGTATTACAAGAAATTTTCAGCCTGCTAGCATTGTTGGATCAGTAGCGGACCAACGGTTCCCAATATCACTACCCTTGATACTGGTTCACTCCACTTCTACTGTGTGCAAGTTGTCTGTGGCAAATATTCATTAATTTATAGATATCTCCATAAGTCAACTATGAATCACGAGATACTTCTGTATTAATGCCATAAAATCACTAATAGTATGTATTTGAGAAGGAAAAAGAAAAACCCAGCATTAGCTGCCATACAATCTCAGACCAGCATTGCTCCATTAGGTATGGGAGTCAAGAAAGCAGAGCTGGCTGTTGATGACCTCATCAAGGGCCTGCACACACCAGAAGCAGCTTCGACATTAACAAACATGCTAATCTGCCTCAAATCAAATAGGCAATTAGTCTCCTATTTCCATGAATTCTGAGGCAAGAATAATTTGATAGTTAGACATCAATAAACATGTTTCATGGATCTTACCACTATCTGAGATAAAGAAGTGTTCTTTTACTATCTTTTTAATGTTATTAAATAAATTCGTATCTGGCTAAATGGCCTTCATGAGTGCTAATCTTAGCTTAAAGCATTTTAATGGATTGACTCTTTCTCAGTAGCACTGTATAAATATTTATAAAGATTTCACGTGAAGAGCAGACCTTACACAGGGCTTTAAAAGACTTCTCAACATATTCAGAATCTGCAGAAAGAAGGGATTTTGTAAAGACAATGAAGCCCTTAGACCTCAAAAAACCCCTCTCAAATCCTTCAGAGTTGGTAATAGCTCACAAACATATGTCTGAATCTGCACACAAGATTTGCACCAGGGCAATGCTACCAGCCTTCCAACAGTGATATCTTACACTTGGAGGTTTCCTTATAAGATTCGCTTTTTACTTGGCCCATCTGCTGTTCTTGATAGACAGCTTTTTATACCACTAACAAAGGAAAAAGTGATTATGCTGTATTTCTGACATGTTTCTGAGTGGTGAAGAACCAACACTGAAAGTCTACATGGAAGTCAAACACACATTCCATTCTCCCTTAAAAAAAAATAAGTCTTCTCCAATACAAAATACATCAGAGAAGTAAGGATTTCTGTGAACAGTGCAGAAGAGAAAGCATGAAATCCTGTCTCCACTGATAATGCAGATTGTTTCTAGCCACTACACTGCAGATAGGATTTTACTACGGATAAAAAGGGGTGGCCTTTCAGCCTAGGCTCAGAAGTTCAGCCACAGGATAAACAAATGATTCATTTTATTCCCACTACAGCAAGTTTCTACCATTTAAAACTATTTCACCACACCAATATTATAGATGAGAAAATGATACACCAGCAATTTTAGCTCTTCTCCATCTTGAGATCAAATAGCTACCAATTTCAATTTACATGGCATATTAGTATTTCGTTAATCTATTTCTTTAAGATAGCATATGAAAGAATAACATTTTCTGCCACACAGAACAGATACATCATGTATCCAGCTAAACACTAGACCTGATAATGCAATGTTTTCATCATTAGTATCAATACAGGGGCTGGAAGAGACTACCCTCATCCTCCGTTAACTTTAGTACAGGCAAAATCTTCAGTTGAACATTTTCTCCACGTATAAGCCAAAAAAAGAGATAACCGATTTTTCAAATTTGCAATAGCTGGTCTATCTACATACAACATCTCAATATCCCCTGACTGAAAATAAACTTGAAATTAACTTCAATGAACTTTCTTCAGGATCACCAGATAGTCTAGATTACAACGTCATTGCTTCCAAGCTGTAAAACTGCAAAGAATATTAGGCATGTGCCTTGTTCTCCCAGACCACAGCAGCCCTCATGTTAGCTTCACTGTACCAGTATTACACAAGATTTATAGGACTTGAATTAGTGCATTTTAGGTTTAATGAGAGCTCCATAAATTTTCAGTAGTCCTACTATGACACTACCTCAGCCAGTGATCATTGGTTTTCCCTGCATTCTGGGCAGAAGGTAGAGGACCAGGCTGTGAAGGACAAGATAACCATTGGCTCTGTATAAAGTAGTTTTTACAAGCCAAACCATATTCCACTAGGGGTTTATCAAATCAAAAAATAGACTTCCCACTTGCCAAAATATGACCTCGAGAGGACAAACCAAGTAAGTTCTCTACCAACAACATATCTATTCATTTCTGCTTGGGAGGAGGTAGAAGCGGGGCGGGGGGGAAAGAGCACTTCACATAAAGAACATTCCTTCAGAAGTTCTCTCCAGAGAAACTGGTAAACATATGGGGAGAGAAAAAGACCCAAAAGCCATGTTGCTGCTGCCTTGAAATGAAGAAGTTGCCTTAAAAAATAATATCTCTAGTTTCATGTTCAAAAATAAATCAGGAAAATAAAAACCTTTTTATTTTTTCTTTCTTTTGCAACTATCAATGGCCTGGCAGCAATGCTTCCCAGAAAGTTAGGTGTGTCCTTTACTGAAAAACCACACACCATTCTGGCCTGGTACATGAACTCAATTTAAAGATATTTTTCTATTCACAATCTAAATTATTTTCTCGCCTTGTAAGCTTTCTCCACTATCAGAGATAAACAATAAAATCCAAAGCACTGCTATCAGTAAATTACCTGTAGAACTGCTGCTGAAAATCTTGCCAGTGCAATATTTCTTTATATTTAGAAAGTAATTGTTTCGTTGTTTTGAAACTAGAATCACATGTCCAGACATTTTAATGAATTCTGCTTTGGAAAGACTACTTGACATGGCCACAGATCTACATTTGTTTCCACTGCTCACATTGACCCAACAGACTACTCCTTCAGAGTCTACTCAACAGGAGTAAAACCAAATTCAAAGGTTTTCTTCATATGAAAGAAGAATTTTATGCCACACATACAGTGCTTTTGCCTAGTCCTGTTACAGCATTCCATCTTTCAAAATTGCATACATCTTTGACTGATTATTTAGAAGTAAGTAGCACTGTAGAGTCTTATTCAGACCATAAAGATATGAAAAATCATCACATAAGAGGAAGGGAAAAAGCTGGGGGACATTATACAAAAGCAACATAGTTATAAAGCTCAGCAGACCTGAGGCAGTGGATTAATATTGTGGCCTGTTAGACATCTCTGGAACAATACGCAATAAGAAACAAAGCCACAAAACTCCTGCCAAAATGCATGCAAAGTGAGCAAAATCTCCAAGAATAGATCTAGGACCCAGCAACACAAATATTTTATGTTTTATGTTCAACAATCCAATGGACTCGACCTGTAGCTAACTGCAAAACATGTAAGCGACATCCTGTTTCAAACTCAGGAATGTTACTTTTCCACAGAACTATGTAGAGTTTCTTCCACTTCATGCTCGATGGGCTTGACAAGAACAGCTAGAACAGAAACATTCATGGCTTCTACTACACTGTTCTTTTTCCTAGAGAGACTACTTCTCTGGTGTTAGTACCTCCACCTTTCACTTTAAAACAAACATTTAGTTCACATTTTCTGTCGGTAAGTAATAATAACAATACGCTGACTGCTTACTCATATCTAAACATTTTACATTAATTTCTAATCATTAGTGATTAGGTAGTACCCATATACCATAATGACACATGCTTAGGGGAAGATATAATAACAAAAGCAATACAAAGAGCAGAACTATTATTTCCATATAGATGCGAAACTTCACAGTGAGAATCACAAGCCGCAGTCTGGAGGCAAGATAATAGCAGGGGAAAAAACAGCAGAATGCAATAAAAGATGACTGCAGTCGGCACACTTATGCTAGAGTGGATCCACCTCCTTGTTTACAAGAATTATCAGCCACATTCACATAATACCATTGGAGCAGGATCTTGCCACCACAGCATGACTAGAGATAGTTGTATATTATTTCAAGAAAACATTTTTCTTCCTCATTCACATACTTTCTGTATATATTCACACTAATAGTCTTTTTGATAAAACCCTGCAGAAAATAATTATCTTTAATAGCTCTTCTGCAGCTAGAGCTGCACAACTGTGTGGCAAAAATAAATGGGCCTTCTACAACACCACTTAAGTCTCCAAAAGAATTACTAAAAAAAAAAAAAAAAAAGATTACAGGTTCAGTATTGCTTCTGGGGTAAAATGTATATTTGAGATAAATGTATCAAATCCCCTAAAAACTACATCCATTGAAACTTGATATTTAGGCTGATTTGCTTTCCAAATCATAAAGACAGCACAGTTGTGTACAATCTTTAAACAAGTACAACCACAGAGAAATGCTGAGAGATTTAAGAGAAATAAAAGCATGATCAGCTAGCTTGTAATCTTCTTTTCTCTTATTCTCCTCCCTATAGCTGCATTAAATTGCCTGTTGAGAACAATAACATATTTGTGCTTTTATAGGTAGAATAATTTGTATTATGTAAAGATTTGGCTAACAGAGTAAAGATGCATTCACACTGAGCTGGATTACATGCTGTTAATAATTTTCTGGATGCTCTAGGGGACCCATAATTCTGGAGGACTACAGATTAGCATTTGAATATATGCCTTGTAATACATTTCAAAGACGACTTTTAAAATTTAATTTTACCATTTTTCTAGAACCACACTAACTAGAAATCAAATAACTGAAAGCATTTTGGAGGAAAAAGTATACTGCAATCAAGTTTTTATCCCTCCCCCCACCACACTCCTAAGAGTACACAGAAAATCTGTCTCTTTCCAACTCCCACACCATTTCTATAGCTTTCATTAGAATGTCAGATATGTGATCAGGCTTGCACTACTGTTATATGCATGTCGAATAAAATGGGTAACTCAGCAAGCAAACTACAATCTGTTGTTCTGAAGAGAAGCTCAAGCTATCTAGAAAGCTGGTTTTGCTGTGGACTAGCTTCTGTTTCAGAAAGTAATCTTAAAATACCTTATTTTAATAACATTAATAAAATACTTCACATTGCAAAGAAATATACCTCAAAATATGCTAACATTCTTTTGTTATTAAGTATAAACTTCATCATGAGACCAAACTCCCATATTTCTCCTTTCACGAAACACTGAACTCTTTCGGCCACCATTCGTTAAACATTGAAATCCTTTGTAAACTGTGTATATATTTTCATAATTTCTGAATTACTTTGTACTTCAGAACAGTCCTAAAGTATATGACTCTCTAATAAACATTATATTCTCAGACAAAGTCAACTGGGCAGCATACTATAGTGTTCCTTATTTAACAAATTACTTTTCTTAGCATTATGAGGTTCACCCAAGCAAGTACACATTCACTGGACAAAATACACTTTTCATGACCTTTGGTCCTAAGTTCTAATTAGTTGTCTGGTCCCAATTGCTTACAGTGTAAACAAAGGCTGATAAACCCACATTGGCTGCATATATTTATTACATTACAACACAGCTGCCAACTGTCTAACCATTCTAATAAAAAACTATTTTCTAAGGTTTATGTTTTATTGCGTGTATGACTCCCTCATTGGTTAGCATTTTGGAGTTGTGGAAAAGGTTATGAATTTAGAAACTGACTGCATTCATATCATATTTAAAACTTAATGCTATTTTATTAAAGACATATGGGCCTCCAAAGTACACATATTAAATGTCATGTAAGAAAAGTAGCAGTTTAAATCATGGTCAAATTCATTTTTGACGTGACTCCTGAGGCTTCCCAAGATCTGAACTATTTCTTTGTAAATCTGGCAGTTTAACCACACTCATAAATCACTTTCAAAGCATATTATTTCTTAATTTTACTGCATTAGAGAGTATTTGGCCTACACAGTGAACTGTTTGTAACTGTTATGTGAACAGGGTTGTATATTTAGTCTTATAATGTGGGAAGAAAAAAAAAAAGTCTTAATTTCTCAATCCTGAATTTACTTCTTATTTTAACCCAAATGATACATTTCTTAACGAAACTTGCCAGAGGAAGATACATAGGGTAGCTGGCTGTATTGACGTAAGAAAAAACCTCATCTCCTTCTGCTTCAAGCTCATGAATCAGAAACACAAGGGCAATTGTAATTTAATCATTAAGCAAATATCCCACAGGTTATTTTACAAGAAAGAATGCCTAAGGTTTTTAAGTCCCACCAAGGTTGAATAAGAAATGAATCATCAGTGGGACAATGCACATGCATTTATTAGGTGCCTTGCTATAATGACATTTGATACATTAGAACTGAAGTATACCTTAAATACACTTAAAAATGAAATTCTTGTAACTTAAGGACAGATTCTCTGCCCGCTAAAGTCCCAAGAAACCCCAGCTCCAAAAAAGATCATTCACAGAACAAGATTCAAAGCAATGCCATTTTTGAAACATGAATAAAATTTTCTTTATTTCTCAGAGAAGTTTCTAACAGCAGAGTTAGTTACAATTTGTATGTTTTCCTATGAACAATTTATGCTTGGATGCTGTGGATAACAAAGATCAATTAGGACAACAATTTACTACAAAAGCTTTATACACTCACTAATTCCTTCAAACAGAACACCAGTCCTCAGTCACAAATGTTTTTAAGCTTTTTATCCGCACCATGAACCCCTCATTTTCCCCTGAAACAAGGATGCATAACCAAAGTAACCAAATCTTAAACGGTTTATGTTAGCTCCATCATCTATAAGATGGGCAAAATGTTCTTCAATTGAGGTTTTCAAGATATTTAAAACATTGGTCTGTAAAGTGGACAGAAGAAATTTTAGAAAGAAAAAAAGAAAATTCAAAGTTCAGAGAAATCACAACATGTGATTTTAGTTGAAGATTTAAAGTTTTAAAGGGTGCTTGGATAAGGATAAGTTTGGGTATGCCTTTCACCTAGATCAGTAAAGATTCCAAGTGTGGAAACTGACTGTATAAAGACTATTCCACTTCTCCTAAAGTCAACTGCGAATCTGTTGCAATGGCCCTATTAGGCCAAGCTATAATTAGCACTGTGTTCTGCAACCAGGCACAGAATTCAATAAAATTATTCTCCCTGTATTTTAAACATGATGATGTTAGCATCAGTTTCAACTAACATTCAGGAACTGGAACCAGAATTTGTAAGTTCAATATGATTTTAAAGGACGAGACGAAAGTGCGCTGCATCCTTTTTCTTTGACAAAGGGAGCAGTTTCAGAAACTCATTAGGCAAAAAAGTTCAGGATTTCTTACAAAATATCCCTTTGGCCTATACATTTCTGCTAAGGGTGGAGACAAGGAAAGAAATATTAGTTCTTCTCTGAAAACAAATTATTATTTTTCCTGCAATAACTCAGAAACCAGCTACAAATTGGTCATGTTCCTAGGCATTAATGAAGAGCAAATAACTGATATGCTTGAGCTTTTAGGAAGTGATCTCATCACTACCAGCTCTATGTGCCTCTTGGACCACACTGTGGCTGACGCTAGTGCAGGGAAGGATTATTATTATTCTAATGCCCTGATGTTCTCGACCTGTCAATATTTTGCAGCTCACAGTCTTTCCTGTTGTGCTAAAAGAGAGACTGGATTCAGCTGCTTAAGCATTCTTCTACTGCTGTTTTAGCCACCCTACAGTATTCTGGGCCCAGCCTCCCATGGTGGCTCCAGAAAAGCTTACATCTCCCATAGATTCTTACCTGCCACCCCTATAGGCACGTGCTGTATACTTTAGCATATCTGAAATGGCACTGGACTGCTACTTTTAGGTACTTGCATTGTTTCCAAAGTGATTAGAATATTAGCCAATACCAGGTGCATTCATTTTGTCTCCTCTTTTGTTTCTGTCCTTGCATTTCATCTATCTAATTTGACAATGGCAACACTGAAAACAATCTAGCATTCATTCCACAACAAGACGCTATATGATATGCTTGCACCACATTTTATATTATGAAGACATGGTCCTTTATCCTCCAATATAATTTAGGTCTTCACACCTGAACTTGTAACCTGCAGATCACTATAGACTGTTCTTTTTGGCGACAATCGCACTGATGTCAAAAGGAAACACATGGAAAACAAATTCCACTTCTGTAGAATCAGGGACTACAGTGTTATCACAGACATCATTAAAAATGTCATTGTGCAACCAGAACCATTTAGCTAATGGCAAGCAAACCCAAAGGATACTAGAGGAATAACAATTTGCAGAGAATGACATGTGGAAGGCACTCCATTTATTATTTGTTCATTTACTTCTTTGGTCTTGATACAGAAACTTTACTACCACAAAGTTGTCAACTATATCATAACAGAAAGTTTCACGGAAGATTTACATTAATGAGGGAAAGTAGTACTTCAAGGAAGAAAAGAAGAAAAAAGTATACAGCCATTGGAATCACAAAGATCTGGTAAAATGTTCCAAATAAATACTTCCTGTTCAGCTTCCATGCTCCCTAAGAATCAAGGAGAGGGGAAGAAGGCAGAAAGAATTAAACAGGAAATTTACAGCAGAGAAATAGAAAAGTACCATGAAATACAGAAAAATTATCCTGTAAACACTGGGGGAAGCTTTCAGTAATTTAGATCCTAGGATTTACCAACAAGAGAAGAAACTACTGAAAAGCAGAAGAGTACACAAAGATGTAATGACAACTATAATAATCTATATCATGTGATTTGCAATTATTCATTTCATGGATGTTCAACTAAGCAAGTGTTACTATCTAAAACTTTACAAACCTTCTTCAAAATATCAGTTATGTGGCAACGTAAGTTGGCGTGAAAGAACAAGTAATAATTGTGAGAGCATGATATAAAAAATTATTTAAAAGTTTAAAGAATGTTGCTTTGTATGCGAGAATCACCTTTCTAAAATCCATGCAGTATAACCTCTGCCAGGGAGGATGCCAGTGAAACTGGTTAAGGTAATATAAAATACAATGCTGTTTACATCATGATCTTCTTGATAGCATGTTGTCCTTTACTGCAAGATATGATGTTGAGAAGATCACAACAACAAATAATTTTTGTCTTAATTTGCAGTGGCCCTTGTGACCATGTTTATCTCTAACAGCTGGTGACCTTTTGATTAGTCAGCGAAACAGTGAAGCCAGGCCTTAACAGAGCATACATATACACTGCAGAGCTTGCTGGGAAAATTATATGGCATGCAATCCAATCACAGTCAAAACAAACAATAAATATAAACTCAGCCATACCAGTTCTTTCCAACTTTTGAACCATGCGGTTCACTTTTACAAAATTACAAGTGGTACCAAAGGCTCCACTTGTAATTTTGTAAAAGTGAACCACCAAAAAACAAACAAACAAACAAACCCCCCACACACAAACCACAAATATTTTATAATTGGACCTTTGTTTCATGGCTAAGAATATATATTCTAACCATCACACTTAAGACTACTGCTATTTCAACGTGAATGACTTATCGATGTAATTGAGAGTACATGAGACATATATTGCCTAAAAGTCGAGGGAAATAAAAAAAAAAAAAAAAAAAAGGAAGAATGAAAGAGAAGAAAAGGAAATGAAAGAGAAAAAAAGAAAAAAAAAGAGAAAAAAAAGGAAAAAAAAAAGGGAAAAAAAATCACCTACAGGAAAAAAAGAATATACATAAGCTAGCCCAGAGTTGTGCCACTGCCATATTAAATGCAATTTTTTTTACCAAATGCAACATATGAACAACTACCATGCTTAACAGTGGTGTCATCTGATAATGAGGTCCATTGCATCAGTTTTTCTGAAAAGAAAAACTACAGAAGAGTGCAGTGAGCTCTGCTTGTACAGTAGCGGTGTTTCCATTTCCGAAAGAATAACAACAACAACAAAACCTTATAGGATAAAATTCTAGCGATATTGATCCATTGGGAATTTAAACCAATCATGATTTTTGCCCTATTGTCTGATATCACAGTATTACATTCTACTGAATGGCATTTTGTTAAGTAGACTGAATAGGCTGACCACAAGACAAAAGCCAGCCCATATGCTTGCAGCATCTAATAATTGAAGTTTCCACAGTTACGAACTCACAAATAGAAAGGGGTGGGGGGGGAGAAGCAAGCAGCAGTAATAAACA
This sequence comes from Caloenas nicobarica, assembly GCF_036013445.1. NCBI lineage: Eukaryota > Metazoa > Chordata > Aves > Columbiformes > Columbidae > Caloenas > Caloenas nicobarica. The sequence continues at coordinate 24,477,801 of NC_088251.1, read as the reverse complement.
AGTTGTCATGCCAACTTCTTCAGTTAAATTGATGTGTTAATGATATACAGTACCTACTGCCATTCATCGAAGAACCTCCAAGTGCTTACAAATATTAAATAAGTCTTACAAAGGGATCAATTTGCTCACTAGTACTGAAAGACAGACATCGTTCAGGTGCAAAGTAGCAGCTGGTTAACTAGCACACTGCAACACTACATAACAGTTTAGGGCAGAAGGTAGAGAAGAATGTCTTAGTAAATTGAGACTGCAGAGAAATCCATGGAGGCAGAATGTAATTACCTGAATTGGAATCGGGCCAGGGTTTCAGGAGTAACACCCCTTCCTATGTGAAAAGTGCATTGGGATCATTAATGGCTGAATGGACACTAGCTTTATGACAACCATACACTTTTTTTAAAGGAATAATTTTAGGAAAGAGACATCACCTTTTGCGTTCTGAATCTTCAACAGCAATTAGATACTGAAATGTAGTCCACGCAATTCCTTCCCAAATAACTAAATATATTCCACTTTTTCAAGAATTATCACCACAAGAACAAACAATGAACAGTCTTTCCCCCTACACTAACACTCACATGACCCACACGTGTCTATTCTTCCTTTTTGCCAGCTGGAACTACAGAAGGCTAAGTAAAGAGAATACAGTCCTTTGCTATTTCAGTTTGCAGCTTAGTCCCCACTGTTTAAACTTATGGCTTTTCTCTCATTTACTGACCAAGGTTCTTTCTCTCTAAACATGTGACCTGTCATACATGAAGATGCAAAATACAGCAAAAAAGCCCCAATCAACTCCTTTTAAATGTCTTATGTTGCAGATTCAGCTATTGCATGTGAGCTTCTTACCTTCCAAGCTCTGTGTAGCTCAGATTCCCATCTTCAACTCTACTATCGCAACTGTCTTTGCTTCCTCTTTGGATACTGACCCTTCTCTTCCCTCTGTTGGCTGCCTTTTCCCAAGCCTGCCTTTCAGTTTGCTTTAATGCAGCTGCCCTTGTAGGCACTTTGAAGGCAACTCTTGGCTGACTGGCCTTAGCAGACTGCTCCAGATCCTGCTACTAATTCCACCTTTTCCACGAGCAAGAGATTCCTCACGTGACGCACAAATTCACAGCCAGATCAATTTTACTGCTAGGTTTCTTCACTAGGACAACATGCTACGTAGCAAGTGCAACACTGGCCTGCTACTGATCATACACCAAGACAGTGGGATCTATTGCACAATGACTTGAATCAAACAATGAAGGCTATGGCTCCCCTTCAGAGGTACATTTAATTTTATATATAATCAAAGGGAATGTAAAAGAAGGTATCATATATTGCTAATTACTGAATTATTTCATCTAAAGCTCACATATTAGGCAACACCCAAACTAGAGTAGCACTGCTTGTTGACCTGTATCCTTATGTACTGTAACTGTATGTTCGCAGGTGCAGATATTCTCCACAGTATCACAGGCGTCTTCTATAGAACTTCATTAGCCACTTGATGAACCACCAGCTTTCTGCTTATTAGTTGAGTTTCTAACTTTTCAGTCACACTCTTAAGCCCCTTATCACTTGCACAGCTACAACAGTCCAGTTTCCCATTTTTAAAAATCTCATGTCACTAATTTATCCTACAAGTACCATGAGATGTGATAGCAGATTTTCCCTCTCAACATGGAATCAAGACATATCTATATTTTGGATTGATTTTTTTTTGCTATAAAAAATTGACAACTGCTTTAGTAACCTTTTAAAATTCTTCTGAACAAAGTATTCTTGAATTTCTGGATATCACAGCCCAAATTTCATTTCTGGATTCACTGTGATTTGTGGTGAGCTCACACACACATCCACATACCAAATAGGCAGCTCTTATTGCAGTATGACTGTCAAGGGGACATAGAGATATTCTCAGAGACAGAAAGGTAGAAAACACTATTTGATTTTTCGAGGATTCTTCTGGTCTTTTTTTTAGTACTAATTGGGTAACACAAACATACAAGAATCTAAACTTCCAAATTAATTTGGAAAAAATAAGAAAATATGGATCAGTATACCATAAGGAATCGGAAAACAGAAAGAAAAATCAAAGGTCTCCAAAGCCTTGATCACTTGTTAATGTTGAAATTTCACAATGCTTTTCTTATTTCTTATTCTGCCACAGCAATCATCATAGCTATTCCCCTGCAGGCCAAGGAAAGGCTTAGTTCAAGATTTCACGTCCCATTTTTAGAAAATAAGCAAATCCACCAGTTTAGAAAGAAAATATGCAAATGTTATTCATACACAATTATTTCATTAAAAATATATATAGGTATGTTTTCTTACATTTGTTTTGGATCACGGCATTTTTTTGGAGATAATGGGATGTTTTAAATGAAAATTTTTAAATTCTTGAACTTAGCTCTGTCAGCTTAGTTCTAGCAAATACCGCTCTTGTATCTGGACGATCCTACTCAGCAATGTTTTCTTCTAAACCGCCAGAGTGTTCATACATAGAATTATAAATTATGGCATTTTTTTCAATTCTTCTTTATCCCTAATTTTGATGAGTCATTGGAGGATAATGAGTCAATCAGGTTAAGGACTCTTGCTTAAAATACTTAAACTTTCCAAAGAGCAAAACAGATACTTCAGTGTGCCAAATAGTAGCATGACCACTATGATGTCTTTGAAGTCAATATTATTTACTGCATCACAGTCTAGGTTGGAGTCTTAAATTCATGACATTGTTCTGTTTTAGCATGTGAAATCTTGACATCTGGATGATAAGAAACCATATTATGTAGAAGCTCTCCCAAAGAGGTATCTTACTAGCTAGCAGTTCATTGAGACAATTATTCTTTACACTTTAAAGGCCCTTTGCTCTATATCTATTTCTAATGCTGCAAGTTCATAAGCCAAGATCTCTAACCCATGGTGCTGGTAAAAGGAAAAAAAAAAAAAAGTGAGTAATGCAGATGTTGTCCAAAGGTTTATCTGTCACCTTTTATTTACTTCTTAAAATCAGCCCCATTTTCCTAATTTAGAGAGGGGTGAAAAGGTCCATGCGATGCATTAGCAAAAACGCCTTGCCTAAATTCTTGGAAGCAGATAGGATATATCAATTTAAGAAAAATATGATTCTTCTTAAATAGTTAAGGACAACTAAAAAAACCCTAAAATCAATTCTAATGCCTCATCTGATATTAAGATAATTTGAAAAAGCATGTATCAGCATTAGTCAGTTTGATAAGAGCTTTTCCTATGAGCTTAAACACAAGAATACTGACTGTGATCTGAAAGCAACCCTACAGATTTTAGCTCATCTTATTTCTTAAGCTGTACTGCCTAAATATTTACTCTTCCTATCACAATAAAATAGTCTCCCTCTACGCTCCAAGTAACAGTGTGAGCAAGAATCACATAAACTCATTACACGAAACACAGAAATTATATTAGTTGCCTGTTTAAGTGTCTCCATCTTTGTTCTTTAGAGAACAAATGCTATGTCAGGTTTCATAATTATAATGGGATGAAAACAATGCATCTGAGGTGGAAAAACATTCAAAACACCTATACTGCCATCTTTTGTTGTTGTACAATTTCCTTTATACCCAGTGGACAAGATGCTCCTGGCAAAGTTGCAAGAAAGCAGAAAAACTCCACATAGTATTACATCAGTTACTTGGAAGTACACTTATGGATACCCACTGATGATTTTGTCCTATAAGCTGCAAGACTGTTACATGTGACAAAATACACGCTGCTTGCTTTTGCCACTATAAGTAAAACTGATAAAAATGTTAACCTTAAAAATGCAGTTAGCTAAAAAATAGTTGTTGGGCAGAGAGGTTGCAAAATACTGGGAAATAGATGTATTTTATAAAAGCAAGTGCATTGACCCAGTATTAAGCAATTAAATTTATATTTAAAGAGACCTACGACAGTGTGTATCAATTCATAGCAACACACTTCAGACATAATGGTTATATACACATTTTATCATCTAGATTAAATTATCATTAATGTAGACCTTTAAAATATGAAATTATGATGTGGTTTTATACATCATAATTTCATTTGTTTATTTAAATCATATGCAACGTAAAAATATGGAGTCTTAAAATGTGTTATCAAATCACATCCTGTTTTGCATCTCTAAGTTTTAAACAGTTAGAAGTACAATTCATATACCTATAAACCAAAGAAGGGTACAGTTTTAAATAATTATGTCAAGAAATTACAACTGTACTCTTTGTAGAAGCAGGGATGAATAATTACAAAGCTGGGACATAATTAAGCAATCTTGACTGTCATATTCTTCAGCTGTTTTTCTGATGTGAAGTGCTGTCATGCCCAGAAACACACTTCACACTGGACAAGCATCTTCCACTTTGATCTACACTTATGCCAGTGAAATGAGGTCATGGTCTGGTCATTAAACAAAGCTTCCTCATCTGGCTCAATGCCTCTTATCCAGCCAGGCTTGCCCAATCTTTATTAAAATCAGGCATGATACAATGTTCAATATTTTGACAAAAGAAAACACAAACATCACAGAATAATGAAGTTTAGCTCCCTTACATAGTGAGATGGAACATTGCATTGTAACATTAAACTATTTTCTAATAAATGACTGCATCTTTCCATAAGACAATCTTATCACAAACAGATGCATTTTAAACAAAGGATGAAATGAAGCAAAGCACAAGAAACTGCAGTGTTCTGTTAAAAAAAAAAAAAAAAAGGAGAAAGAAAAAAGAAAAAAGAAAGTAAAAGAGTTTATACAAAATAAAATATTTATGGCTTAGTGATGACTGGTGATTGCTAGATACTTTTAAATTTGAGTATACACAAGCTAGTCAGATGGAAATTCCTTGCTTTTATTCTCATTTTGTGTATTTTTTTCTTGGTGGGGAATTTTGCTCTCCCAAGTATTTCATGTCAAGACTAAAATGAAAACAACTCCCCACATCACAGCCTCTTTAGATCATTAGTCTGCTTTTTATGCTGAATAAGCCATACCATCTCCTGCTTATCATAATGGGAAAAAAACCCCCACCTAACTTAGGATTTTTTTTTTTTTTTTTTTTCAGAAAAAGCAAGTCTGATAGGCTCACTGTTGTTACTACATTTGGCAGAACAACATTTCCATGTGGCATCCACCAACATAAATCCTAATCCCTTCGACTCCATTCCTGTCAAGCACAGGCTGACACAGCAGCTACTACCTTGGGGCGAGGGGGTGGAAATTCTTAGGAAGTTCATGGTCAGCAGGGTCTTGTATCACTAGGTCAACGTCTTAAGTTCTTCTTCTGATGACCAATACTGGATGTTCCGCAGCCTTCCTCTTAGTTTGCATCAAGGTCTATCCTCCTCTAACTAGTTTCAGAAAGCTTTGAATATATTACCACTATCTGTCTGTTAAATTTGGCTGAAGTTGGTCAAAAATCTTAACAACTATAGGGGAGAGGAACTGATGAACGGACAGAGAGCACAAGATTCAGGAAACCTGAAGGCTGAAGAATGAAAAAACATTATGTATTCAATGTATAACATATGATAGAATTTGAAAGTACAGTTATTGTGCACACCATTTTTGTGATATATAGAGGAATGTTGCTTGTTATGGTCTTCAAGTATAGCTATAAATAGCTATATACATACATATCTGTATCTTAAAACATATGCAGAGAGGAGTCTATGAGTGTTCTCAGACAAAAACAGTTTGCATGCTTTTGTACTATATGCAAGAATATCCTTGGAAACAAGCACAAATTCAAAACCATTTTAAGAGATATATAATATCTGTTCTGCATCCAATTTAATATTTATTTTAAATTAGCCAATTCTGTAATATGTATATAATATTGTACGATGAGGGTAATTTTGTCACACCTTAAGAAGCATTAATTCATGCCATGAAAAGCATTTACAATTTTACCATCAGCAATTTGTACCAAGCCATTTATAAAGAAAAAGCCTTTAGTACGGCAATAACAACAGTAAATTTGAGCCTTCTGCAAATTTGCTGAAATAAATGTACGTTTTATCCTAAGACTTAGTGGGTAAATAATTCAAAACTATACAAAGGTTCAATTACAGATATAAAAGATAAAGATGTTATCCCTACATTTGTGAAGTAATTTACCCTTAGCTATTGACTTTAAAAGAGGTTTCATCCAGAAAAGGAACTTCAAATTTAATAAACAGACAGGTTTTCTTCTTTTACCCTATTAAGTTGGTTAAAATTCAAAAAGCACACCCTTAAATGAAAAATATAATTGCTAATAAAATTAAAATAACACTTCGCGAGATCCAAAATCTTATTAGATAAGAATTATAAAAGACCACATACGTATGCTATATCTAACACATTTCAGTTGTTGCATTTGGCCAGATTCAGCAAAGATGGTTTGCTGTGAATAAGATACCCACAACAGCTTAGAAATAAATTATTTCACTTATTACATATATGAAGCTGTAATAACTAAAGGCGTGAGTAAACAATATATCAAAGCTACGCTTGTATCAGAACTGTTAACATTTTAGTAGTTATAAACGAATCAGTCTGAATTGATTTGTTATGCACTGAAATTGTACTTGTGATAATGCATTTATCTAGCAACATTGTTATGCTACCAAATAGTGCATTTCCATAACTGCTACGTTATTATTCAGCATTATTGGAAATCCGCAATAAATTATTGATGGTACATTTTAGAGAACAAAACAGCAAACAGAAAGCAAGTAGACTGAAAACTTGAGTGGAGTTCTAAGAAAGATCTGCAGCGCTAACACACTCTGAAGCAGAGATTGCTGTTGTTGTGTGTTGATCAACAATGGAAAAATAAGGTGAAGTGGAGAATTCACATTCACAGTCTGTTTGCATCAGCAGTATGCAATATGCGCAGAGTTGATGCAAGTGGTATCAAATCTCAGATTACTGACGCTGTCTCTCTGATGTTGTCAATGCTTAATAGCAGGACACCACACCAAGGGACATCATACAAAATTAGAATCAGCTGGTCCACTAAAAGCCGATAAACATCATAAGTGTGAGCTCTGCGATAGACATTTTGTTTAACATACAAGGCGGGGGGACAACTTGTCAGAAAAATTGCATTCTTTCACAAAAGCACATCACACAGTTGTTACATATCTTCAGACAGGGTAAAAATATTCTTTTAAGCTCAGTGACACATATTAGTTACTTTGTTATATGAAACAGAGGCTGGAAACCAGAAATTTGATAAGATAACCACAGTCCATTAACCAGACGTAACAGTAAAGTTTGATATTAAACCACAGAAAAATTACTAAGGCCTTTGTCCCTCAACTGACCATGTTTACCAGTCCTTTCATTTGAAAGGGTTTGTTTGACACAGGCAAGGTTTTGGAGTTATTTTAAAACAGTGATAATGAATCACATTGTTGTTACTACTTCCATTTACTCTCCTACCTTAGCATCCTTGGGCTTAACCACTTTCATGAAGGCACCTCTTACCAAGGCTTCCTCTCTCTCCCTCCTGGTTACTTTCCGAGTATCAAGAAATTTCAGGTTTGTCAATTTGTGCAGGACAAAATATCTGACAGATAGCAAAATGCACACAGTTAAAATCAAACAATAAACAAAGACTTACAGACTAAATGACTAAAAAAATAACAGCAATAAACAGCTTTTCACCATTTTCATGAACGGAGCTTATGTAAAAAGTTATAATACTTACTCTACTCTCTCAAATGAAGCTTGTTGTAAGCTCCCCATAAACATTTAATGCTGGGTGGATCAAACAGACAAGAAAATTATCACCACGGGCATGTTTGTTCTGTATAGGTATTAGTGAGGTATGAGGTATACCCAGAAATAGAATAAATTGGAAATTGTTTGGAATTGCTAGTTTGGAAAAAGGACTTTTGAGTGACTCCAAAGATTCCACCTCATATTGCAGAAGAAAACTAGTCTGAGACAAGGGAAACTGCCAGCTATCTTCTCTGAAAGAATTCTCAGAAAACATTCATCTGCCAGCACTTCCTCAGATTTTTGTTTTATTTTCCTAAAGACACAATGATCACCACTATTAGAGACATGCGAACAGCAAATCAGCGAGGACTGTAATTTGTTTTCTACCATACATCCTAAACCACTATCTTTTGTCATGAAAGAAGCATATGTCAATGTTTAAAACAGAAGCATACAGTTTTATGAAAAATATTTAAGAATTCAAAGTTCTTGTTACTGTCCATCAGTACTATACTCTATCCTTTTTACTCGAAGTCCAGCAGTTTTTTAGCCTCAAAAAGTACCATTGGCTCCTTGCTTGCAGGGGCAAAGAACATGGCAGATCAGAAAGAAAGGGACACAATCATGGCAAATCAAAATATCTAACCACCTCAAGTGCGTGTTATTTACATTTAGTCAACCAAATGTGAAGCAGACATTGCAAGTGAGGGAAGTGCCAGACTTTTCCTGGCAGGGGGTAGGAAGGTGATTGATAATGTTCCCCACGCCTAGCTGCTTTGTGTAAAACTCCAGTCAGTCAGAGAGCCTCCTAATCATACCAATCCCTTCTGGCACTGGGAGGAAGAAATCAAAGTATTAGAAAACTCTGCATAATATAACATTTTGAAAAAGAACAACACACACAAAATTTATTTTAAAAGGTAAGAGTTATCTCAGCATTTTGTTCCCAAGACCAGATAAACATGTGAAAAAGTCTGTAAGACTCCCTTTCCACAATCAAGCAAAATTTAATGCTGCAAAAAACCTTTCTGTCAAGTACACCCTCCCTCTGGGGCAAGAGCTTCATAAATTGTTAACAAGTGAATGGAAAATGCTCAGTACTGAAATGCTCAGACAATTCAAATGTGAATCCTCAATCTATGACTTTCAATGATATTAGAAAAAGAGAGAGTCACTTTACATGTTCTGTTCTGTCCTAAAACCATTTATTAAACAACATCTACAGATCTATGAGACTGAAACATCCTCAGATTCCTCCCAGCTTTCCTGGCTGCCCTTCCAGTCCTCCCTGGCATTTTGCTGGCCCTTATCTTTCAGTGGAAGAGAAGCTATCCATCTTGTGTTACTGGCAGAAAAGCTCTGATGACAACAGATTCTTTCAAATAAAGGCATGTACAGAAGGAAACAATATGTCAAGAGTATAGAAGAGTGAAGCTTAAAATGAGTAAAGACACCCACTAAGTGTAGGGTGAGAAAAGATGAATATTCAGGTGAAGAAAACATCGGTATTAGAAAATCAGCAAATGTTTAATGATGGAATGAAATATGCCATTGAAAAGCAGGCTGCAACAAAAATGACAACAGACTAAGACAGCACTGTCATCTCTGCTGACTTTGGATCACAGCCCCAATGTCAGTCTCTCAATCATTTCAAGAGAGCTTAAAATTATAATAGCATTCCTTGATACAAATGTATTTTTGTATTTTTAAGCCACCCTGACTGCACTTCAGAAAACAGAATGAGCATGAGCACTTGCCAATTCGAAAAACAAAACTAAAAAAATCCCTACCCATGTATACTAAGTGGCAAACTACACCACAAGTCAGAGGTTTGGAGTTGTTTTTTGTTTGGTTGATTGGTTGGGTTTTTTTCAACTTGCACTCCTTAAGGAGAGCAAATATTAAAAACTAAGTACCATAAAGCCTATCTCACCAGCAGAATAAAGGTATATCAGTGATTAATTATTTTAAAAGGTGATTCAAAATACAATCTCATTTATTCATATTCCTGTTACTAAACGTGGGATAAACATAATCTATATTATATGAAAATAATATGATACTTTTTTAGTAAATGGCTGAAGAAAAGCATGTGGCTTCCTGGATATATTTTAGCTAGAAATATGAAGATGCATCTTAAATCTAAATGTAACAGAAGTTTGCCATAAAAAAATACAGGGAAGGATTACCAAAGCCCTGGAATGAACACTTTACAATATCAATTCAACCCTTGTAAATTTAATCCAGGGTTATTTGTTGCACAAAATCTCTTTACTGTGATGTATGACTTAGTTACTAAGGTTATCACAGCAGTATCCTAAAGTTGCATAGCACATAAAACATTTCAGTTAACAATGCAGGGAGGTTAACTCCCACAGATAACCTACTATCAGAGGGTTAGACCAGATGACATGCCTCTGTCAGCTTTCAGGAGCTATTGATGGTTCAATCAGTTTGTTTTGAAGGTAAAGTACAACAAAAGGGCACTAAACTTATTCAAACTGTCAACAGGGACTATCTGGGATGTTGCTTGCAGGTAAGTAATTTTGGGTGTTTTAAGACTATTATCAAACACCAACGGCTGCAGAAAGAGACAGCTACTAATAACACAGAATGCAGCCAACATAAAATACTTTATGGCAGGTATTAGAATCCATAAATTGCATGACACATTGCACCTGTTTTAGACCTGTAAAATCACTAGTTAAGAGAAGGCTGTTTAATGAAGAAAGATCTATCTAAAGTTTACATTGTAAGTTTAGAAAGGTTTATTTTACGTTAGAGGTTGGAGGGGCAGGGTCTCCTCCCTCTGCCACCTTTCTTTTTTTAATCATTTTGAAACTTAGCACACCTCCATGCACTCTGAGACTGCTGTTACTGGGTTTTAACATCTTTGCGGTGGTGTGAAAAAAGGTTATTATCTTCAGTGATGAGGATAAAGGTGAGCTCCAGAGAGGATTAAAAAAAAAAAACACACCACAAAAACCAGAGCCACCAGGAAGGTGCTTAGAAATCTATTTATCGCTGCCTGTAAACTGATCTTCTAATTCATGATGGATTAAGGAAATGAACTATGTAAGTAAAGTTGCATCTTCATTTGTCCAGAATCATCCCCCGCCTTGACTCCCAGTGGCAAGAGTCCCATGAAAACAAGCTAATAACAGGTATCTTTCACACACAAACAGGAACACTCAGAGATGAGAAAAGACCAGAGAATATCACATTTCATGTTATTTAAGTCTTAGTTAAGTGAAAATGACAATAAAGATTAACAAGTCTTTTACCAATTTTGTAAGTGTTGCATGTGATTAGTATTATTTTAACAGTTTTTACACAGACCTGTCAAGATATTGGGAAAGAGGGACAGGCTTGAGGGGGCATTTGCAGAGGAATGCAGTGAGTTTGGGATTCAGCTACTATTGACATTGCCAAAAGCTCAAAAGGGCAAAGCCTTCCTTTGAAGAAATGTGTTGGAGTTCAGGAAGGGACAGAACAAAGACAGCTTTGAAATCAGCTATTGCTACTTATTAAACAATACACAGCTAGTTTTTATATAAAGAAATACTGTCTCTGATGCTGACTCTACACCCTTTAACGAACCACAGACTTGTTGTCTCAACTCTGCCTTACAAACACGGACACTGAGACCCATCAGTTACCTTGTAGGTATGTTCAGTGTCTGTTTCTAGTTCTCTACTGTGTAAGAGTCATTGCTTAACACACAGTCCTTGGGTTATTCCCTCATCCCCGAAAAATTAGTGATACACACAATCTCAGGAAAGAGTTTCACAGGTGAAGCAAAAGGGTTCAAAGAGAATGTGTCAGTGTTCCTCAAAGGATCACATGGAAGAAAGGAAGAAACGTATTTTAAACATATGCAGGAAATTTGGCAGTCCTTATCCAAAACACACAGGTGTAAATAACTTTTATGTCAACTCCTTATTCTTGTAAAATATCTACAGCATAATTTCATTTTGATCTATTTTTTCAGTAGCCATTTAGGTTCAGGTATAAAAATTCCCAGGTTTTAACGAGTTTCAGTACACTACTACTTACTACTATCAAAAAGTTCTAGGAAACTTTTATTCTAGAGCTGTGAACACCAGAAAAACAACAAACAAAATCACATAATATCATGGCACCTAAGGGCCTTGATTCATTTATTAACTCCCTTGGAAAAGCAGACAAGTTGTAGAACATGGTTGGCTTCCTGATACTAAAAGATAATGGCATCACCTGTGAGCCACACTATAAGAAAATCTTAAAAGTGGCAATAAATTACTTGGGGAAAGAATGTTTGGTTTGTTTTTGGTTTTTGGGTTTTTTACCCTTCTACTACAAGAAAAGTATAGTAAGTTTGTGTATGTTAGAATTCCAGAGAAAATAAAGACTTCCACTGAATTATTAGTGAAAGACTATGACAAGAACTAGATTATATCTAGTCCTTTCTTTTGTACTTTTATTAACAAAACATGGAATATAAAACTGTACTATATGCATCAATGTCTAAGTTTAAAACACAAAATTAATCTTGCACTGAAAAATGGACAAATATTTGCCCAGAAGAATGTCTAGCTCTATCCATTTCATAACTGCAACATGCTCTTTGTTTCAGAAAGTGTTTACTTTCATTTTTCTGTTTTCTGTGCTATTGTATTTCCTTTCTTTGACAATCATAGAACATAAAAATAATATACCTATTTCAAACTTTGAAGGGTTGACTACACTCTCAGTTGCATTATTGTAAACCAGAAATTATAAATAAACTGAAGTTGGCAATGTTACATCAGCATTCAAATGGGGAGACATGGAAAAAAAAAATCAGAAGGATTGAGCAAAATTGTTTATGACATTGAATTAGATTATCTCCTGTAATTGTTTCTTGTGCACCACCAAAAAGTTTAACACCCTACTCTTACCCGCCAAAGAGCATGGCTGCAGAATTCCCATCTGCAAGAGAATTTCCTCAATACAGAGTAAAGGAAGTCAGGTCGTTAACTTAAACCAACATCTTCCAGAACAGAGGGCAGTTAGCATGAGGTATGTTAGAAGACCGCATCGCCTCTGTGCAACACCTTGGCTCTGCTTGGTGATGACCAAGTAATTCTGAAGGGCGCTCAGAAATCCAAAACGCCTCCTAATATTTTAACATCCTCTGCTCTACTTCAAGGTAGTAAACTTTACAAAGTAGAAAAATATCTCTTTATACATGTAATAATAATTATAGTTATGTCTTGATTTAATGCATTAGTATGGACAAACTGGGGTATTATGGACTTCCATTTATTTGGCTGAACAAAAACATTACAACAGCCCTTACTCATAAATCCTTACAGTGGCTAATCTCAGACAGAAGTTGTGTGGCTAGTTGATGTCTATCAAATACAGGGGTTTTCCTTCCAGATGCTGTAGAAATGACAAGGCCTCATGCAAACAGTGAAGTAGCACAGATTCACAGATTATACAAATTTAAGAGAACACCCTAATCATCTCGTTAAGTACATAAAAAGCATACACATACCACCAAAAAAAAGTACCCAGTATATCAACATTACTTTCATTACTGAGGACTTCTAGTCTCCTATTGCTTCTTGAATATGTATTTATGTACGTATATTACCATCCAAATTCAATAACAAGACTATTTAAAATAAATGAGTAGGATCTGCCTCACCAAAAAAACAACACTAAACCAAAGCAAAACTGCAAAGAAACTGAAAATGCTAGAAGAGGACCCCACATTTCACAGAATCAAACCTGTGGGACGGGAATAGCTGATTTAGCTTGAAAAGTTAATCCATACAAAATACATGCACTTCCTTTCTTGCTGTTATATCTTAAGAGGACTTCATAAGGTTATCACCATTTGCTCCCCCTGCCAAAGATAGCATATCTAGTATATGTACTTTTAAGCTAATTTAAAATAAACTCAGGCATTTGTTTCCACTTGCCCTTGTTTCCATGTCAACAGCACTTAACGAATGCATCATTCCAGGAAATGTCAATAAGGAGCAAAGAAGAATGAGCAAGCACTGAAACCTTCACACATGGCATACATCCTTCACAATCATATCACTTTAATGAAAATAGGTGAGGTCACCTGCAGCACTCGCAAATGCTTTGTAATACATTCTGACCCAGATGATTTTTCACAGTTCAGTAACACCACGTTTGAAGTTTTCACTGCAAACAATACACCCACAGGACTGACCAAGTGTGGGTACAAGAGAAGCAACCAGCAATTACTGTGTTGACTTCTGTTACTTTGATCTCCGGGTCATGACCTTTGCTTTCACACAAGCTTCGAAGTTGAGATTATAGGTTATTTCAGAGGATGCACTGTTTTGCAAGCTATTTTTCTGTGTTTCTTGCTTCCTGTTTGAGCGAAAAGCTTTTAAAACTTTCCTATCAACATTATATTTTAGATATTCTGCTATCTCTTGCCCTTACTCTCAAGATATCCCTTTACAAAATATCGCCTCCCAAATACAGAAGGCTTTAAAAGAAGTTAAAAAGAACTTGTAGCAATTTCTGTTTTCTTTTTATAGAAATAGACTAAAGCCATTTTACAATGACAGAAAAAAACCCATGAGTTTTTAACATGAATCAAACAAGTTTCCTCATAAAAATACTGCAGAAGGGAACTTTCCATTTTCTTTTCCTGTCCAAGCAAAAGTTCCAATAACAAACACAGAAATGTTGTCATCAGTTTGTTCTACACATTTGAAAGGTAAGGAGAAATAACAGGGATGGAAAAAAACCCAGTTTTTCTTTTTTCTGTTTCTAAAAAATTATCCTACTTAAACGTTACTGTGTTTCTTAGAAATAAATAAGGACTTTGAGAAAAAGTCATAACGATGTTCTTGTATAAAGCTTATTTTTAATCAAAAACTAGGGAAAAGCTTTAGTGTTGAAATAAGTAGAAATGATATACCAATGGATTACCTGAGGAATCAGATCGAAACTTCTTGACAAAATGCATAGTTTTATACACTTTTGAAGTATTTTTGAAAAAATATAATTATTTTTTAAAGATGTAATATTACTTCTTATCTCTGTTACTAATATCACAGTAAATAACTGGACCTTGAGTTTTTAAAAATTAGATTTTCCACTTTTTTAAGGTTGAGATATTTGGAGATTTACAGATCTTTTCAGTTTGTTGGAATAAGAAGATTAAGTAAAGCTTTAATTTCTAACACCTTTCTCTTTCTGGTTGAGGAATTAAATAGCCTGAACTCTAATTGAACTCAGTAGGAATGAAATTAAAGCTCAATGAAAAATGAAGCTGTGGTTCCAATGGTCACTGCAAAAATTTACAAAAAGAAGCTCCTATTCAGAACGAAACAAAACCAGTTAACATTTATGGTAAAGCAAAATGTTTACATAATTCGGGTTCACCAAAATGTGATCTTTTGATGCTGTGTGACAAAGTTTCTCAAAAAATAAAAATCTTATGAAAAAAGTTACTTCGAACCCTTAAAAATGCTGAAACTGGCCATTTCAAATGTTTGCTTTTGAGATTTAAAGCAATACTTTTGATAAAATGCAAATACTTTCTTACTCAGGAGAGCTTGCTGCTGTTAAATCTGTGAGATAGTTCTGTATGTTTGGGGGAAGGAAGAAAAAAGTTATGTCCGAGATGCTTCAGAATCTGTATCCAAAAGTCTGAACTAGCTATTCAGAGTAAAATTAGCAGAGCACTTTTAATCAGTTCCACCATGTAGGTAAATATATTCCGCTAAAGTTAGGCAGACAGATAGACAGATGGATGCTTTTGGGTTTTGAGGCTAATGTTGTCAGGCAAACACATTTCATATAATGTAACAAATAACTATGGAAAAGGATCAGGAAGCTTTCATTATAGCAGCAGAACCATAAATCGCTTAACTAATTAGAAGACCATTCTTCTTTCTTAAAAGAGCTTTCATTAACCTAGTTTATATGGAAAAAAATACCCAGGGTTTTTGAAAAATTGTGGGGAAAGAAAATGGCAGCAATGTTGCAGTTTCCAGCAGATGCATAAATACAATCACTTGACACTTTGACACGGTGGTTTGCCACGATATGACCTAAAACTACCTTGACCTCCCTGAAATCAACATTTTTGCATTGAAATGAAACAACAGATATGCTTGTTTTGATGTATGGCTGTGTGACATATTATAAATATTACATCACATAACCACAGAGGATGTCAATCAATAAAGAATTTTTTCACACAGCACTAAATGAACCATGGGTTCTTGCCTCTGAACGGCTCCTTTAACATACTACTTTTGCTTAAATGATTAATAGGAGACATATTGTCAGAAAACATACTTAAAGTGAAAAACAGTAAACTGTAGAAATATCATTCATTTTTTAAGCAATTCTCTAGTGCAAATGTCACATAAATTTACATAGAGACAGCACTATTAGGCTCGTGTAAGCTGAATAGTCAGCATACCTTCCACTTTAGTGTCAAAGCAAAAGGAAAATATTTTATTAAATCTAGGTTGCTCTACTTGCTGAAATCCAAAATGCTACAGCTAAGCTGGATTCAAAAGTTGAATAGTTAGAAGGTGAAAGTATTTAATCTAATGATAAACTACAAATCCTCTCCAAAAATTTGGAACAACAAAAAGTACATGCACACCCAGGACAGCTGTGCTGTTGTTTCAAACAACAGCATTTCTAAGCAATAAACTGCTGCATCAAATTAATTCCACTTCCCAATAAACCTGCTTTTAGTCTCCACCATTTCATATTGTTTTATAATAACTCTTGAAGCAGAATTTGGATTACACAAAGAGAAAAATCAGAGTTCTATTATATAAGTCTGAATCTGCGGCTGACCTGCTAATAGAAAGGAAGCTCAGGCTCTGCAAGGTCGGCAGCACAGTGACCAGTGCTGCTTGGCTCGGACTTGCCTCAGACAGCCTTCTTCAGATTATATGAAAAATGCCAGCACACAAAGACTGACATCTTGTATCAGAGGTGAGCAAGGAAAAAGAAATTGAATACCTTTTTTTTTTCCAATAATCTATGTCTCACTTGCCTAAAGGTTATAGTTATGAAAATTATGTCACTTCAGCAGACATTCTGTAAGTTTTTGATCTATAAGTCAAAATGACTTTTGACTCTGAAGTCATCATCAGTCACAAGTATTTTTATTTAGAAAAAAAACCAATATCCCTTGCAATTTTTAGCAAGATTTCAGTTGGATCAGTTTGACATATAGTATTTTATCAGGCATAATCTAGCTCATTAAAATTAGAGATATTTGGGGGGTTTTTGTTTTAACCTAAACACTAACTCTTCTGAGTATAACAGCACAACATAGAAGGCATCCTTTCCTTTGTGTTCTTTAATAGTGCCTTGATAACTATAGTAGAAGAAATTCATCACCATAATTGAATGTTAGCAGAAGACAATACAACTGGCTGAGTGTAGGTTTGTGGTTTTTTTTTTTTTCAATTGACTATCACTCTTAGTGTATGTAAATGTTTCCTTACCTTGGCCTTAAAGAAGGAAAGGCTGTAAGTAGACACATATGAGCACCCACATTCAGAAAACCCTGTGCACACCTGCTCAACTCAAAGAGGTTCTGCACAGGACTGAAATATTTCTTGAAATAGGGTTCCTGAGAGTGATCTCATTGAAATGGGGTTACTCAAATTCTCAGGTGTTTCATGACAGAATATGCCACAATGTGTTCAGAATAGTGTAGATGTTTGTTTGAGACTCTGAGTTGGTTTTAGTTCAATATTTTTCCAGTAATAAACCAAAACTGACATAACTTATCATACCTCCAAGTGAAAACACTAACCTGTACCTCTGGTAGTCATCTTCATCTTTTTCTTTGCAGACCAGTTCATTTGGGCAGGCCACGTTTCCAAGCAAACTGAGATACTGTAGTGAGGGCACAACTTCAGCCAAATGATCCAAAAGGCTTTCTAATTCCGTTATGTGTCAAAGGTTGGGGGTTAAGGATTCAATGACATTACTGAAAAAAACATTTAGAGTTACAGCACTGTTGATTTAAACATACATTTCATTAACTGACAATCAAATTTAGTATGGCATTCAAGAACATGTCACGTTAATTGTTCCAAGGGCAAATGAGGATAAACTTCAGTCATTTTTTTTGGCATGGAATGAAAGAATTTGGCTGTTTTGTCATTCTTTTATCCTTCTTTCTTTCCTAGGTGGTTCACTAGAAAACATTAAAACTTTGACAAAATGATGGATGCTGTGTGGCAAAATGGCTAGCAATTGCTGGAGCCATGAAACTTTTCCAGCATGGAAACAAACAGTTTCACAGCACATTCATCACTAATATATTCAGTCCACTGGAAAATGAGGGTTTTTTTTAAAAAAAAAAAAAGCCGAACCACAACAACCCAGTTTCACTCCCAGCATATAAATGCTTTGAGTGCCACACCAACACATCAGTAATTACTCAATTAGTATATGTGAATTAATGCTTCACTAAATACAAATTACAGACTTCAGTGTTACAAGTTTTTTATATATGAAGCTTTAAAGTCTAGTAAAGCATACATTTTTTCATGAAAATAGGCTTATATTTTGGTGTTCGTGAGGTTTTTTTAACTTAACTATGTTCCTCAGAACATAAATAATGATGATACACCTTCGATATTGGAAACTATATTAAAACAAACAAGCCAACAAAGGTTAAACTATCTTTTAACCACCAAAGTATTGGAAATCACAGTTTAGGTTTAAGCATGACAACAATATTCAACCACTTGCACTCTGCTGATTGATCAAATAAAGTAGATTATTTTGTTATAGTGTCACAGTCTCTAAGACTCGAACCACACATTCTTTATTACTTCAATTTACGCTCAAAGAAAAAGGTGTGATTCTAAACAAAAAAAAACATGCCATGCAAATGCATGTAAAAAGCTTTCAATGTTTAAAAATGTACTGACTTACACAATAGTAATAATTACTCAAAACCATTAAAGGGCATTTAATTGCTCTGTTTTTATCCACTCCTGCTGTTAGAGACCACAACTATTGTTTTAAATCCTCAGCTCACTGGTGTTGCTAATATTTATACTTGATTTATGTGTTTCTGTTATCTTTGTTATTTTTAGCTGATGGAATTTATTTTATTTCTTCACCTCAATATCTTAAGGGCAACAGAAGCAATACAGAATGGAAAGAGCAGCTTCCTTGTTAAAAATGTGTTCCTCCTTCTGGAAGTCTGAAATTTTATTTTATTTCCAAACATACATAAATATCATGCTGACAATTACTAATTTTAATATATTAAAATCAATGTATCTACATGCATAGTTAATGTTCTGTTCCAGGAGGTCTGAGGAATCATACTCAAATATTTCACATGAGTGAGAAAAATAAGGGTTTGAATTTAGTTCTATGAATTAATTAAAAATGTAAAAATGCTAGCTTCTAATTTGGAAAAATAACATTATGGAATGCTATATACCAGTAAGTAATATGGCAGTAAATAATCAACCAGAGCCTAAGAAAAATGTCTTCTTTATAACACCATATGATATAAATAATCTTTGTTACACAAGATGAATTCTCAATCAAAATTTGGTGCTAAGTCTCATCTTATATCTGGATTTCAAGCTCATACATAAACTTTTTCATGACTGTTTCAGGAAGTATGTGACTCTGGTGAGAAGGTCAGAAACTGTTTTTCCACAGATGTTCTAGAAAAAGGCTTTAAAAAAAATTCCTAAGGCTGTTAGAGAAGTGCTTGAATCTGGCACCCTCCCTCAGCCAGGAGAAACAATTTCTTGCAGGATTGCTTAAGTTGCAAAAAAAAAGTTCTCTAAGAGAAATAGTTTATTATTACAAAAGACAGTTATTTCCATAACAGCAATCACACAGAAGTGTTTAGCTATCGCAAAGCTTAGGTTGTATCTGGCCATTTCCTATTAAAAGAAAATTTAAAAAAAAAAAAAACACCACACACAAACCAACAACAAAATAACAAAAACAAAAAAACCCCACAACAACAAAAAAAACACAAAACACCACAGATACACACACAAACCCACCAAATACATAAACAGTAAACATGCAGAATTTTTGCTTGTTAATTCAGTAGAGCTTTTTCTGATGTAGAAGCTTTCCGCCTCAAGAATTTGCTGAATGTAGAATATGACATGTATTCTAACTCCCATCTGACCATGCAGACAGTGTAAGACTATGCATAAAAGTCCTATGCAAAGTAAAAGGAAAGACACCAAATTCACTAAGAATTTTGGGTAAAAATCAGTAAGTGATAATCTACATCTCAAAAATCTAAATCTCCGAATTTGGAAATTATTGTCTAGATTCTCATGTCTCACATCTAATCCCTGAGCATTGGTTTTAGATGCAGAAACACCCCTCTTAAAATTATCTTGGGTAACAATGACCTCTTACCATGCAGTTCTCTGTAAGACCTCCCAGACCTTTTCTTAGTTATCATTTACTCCAGGGGTGTCAAACTCATTTTCAACGGGGGCCACATCAGCCTCATTATTGCCTTCAAAGGGCCGAATGTAATTTTAGGACTGTAGAAATGTAACTACTCCTAGGTAGGAGTATGAGTTCGACACCCCTGATTTACTCATTTCCCTCTATGAAACAGATATTTAGCATCCTAGCATTATTTCAATTTTAGCTGCAACAGAAAAAATTGCATAGGTCAAACCCCCAAAATCTGATATAATCACCTCAAAAGTAGAAGACTGCTAATTCACAGAAAAGTTCAAGCTTTCAGACTTGGACAGCTCAAAAATAACAGGACACCAGAAACATTTGAGAACAAGCCAGCCTGTGGCTTATGCTAATCAACTTCTTTGCGCCAGAATCAGCAGTTATATCTTTAATAAAAAAATAATTAAAATATCTGTTCTTTAGGACTTGAACTATCTTTTCTTATCCCTCTTAAAAACAAAACAAAATGCAAGGTACAGATTATTTTTCCAAGAAGCCACATCCATCTGCCATCACGGTTATTCTTTACAAAGCATGTAGGAAAAAACAAATGCTATTCTGTTCAGATTCTCATGACTAAGTAATCATAAGTCATGGTGCACTTCTAGTGCACTGTTTCATTAACTAGCATGTCATATACTTATTTTAATCACAACACTGGAACTATACAATGCTACCAAAAGTGTAAAGTCTTTCTAAAGCAATGCTAGGAAAATACAGAGGCAGAAAATCAAAAGCAAGTCTGAAATTTTACAGCCAGCTTCTGTTTTATGGGTATTGTTGCAGCCTAAGGAGCAATCAGAGCCAAAGAGCTGCAAAATCCTGCTGTGCCATTTGTAAGACCAATTTCAGCTCCATTCTCTCCAAAAAGGACAGACAGAATTAAATCCATGGACAATGCTAGTAAAAACAGCCTTGAACTGATCTTTCTGAAGTCAGTGCCAGTGATCACCAGGCGAACATGTAACAGTGATGTGCAAGTTTAAGTGATACTTACACTAGAGTGTTGTTTGAAAACTGTTTTAAAGTGTCACTATTGTGACAAAGTGCCTCAGTGCAGCAATCCATCTCCTAATTCAACAGTATTATCATTACCAACCTATTAATGCCTCGCTTTCTAACAGACGTTGACTAAAATAAAAATTTGTAGCAATAAAATCATTAAACTCTTCAGCTGTTTTGCTCAAAGCTAAAATATTAATTCTCACTAATTATACAACAGTGGTCACCTGCAAAAAACAACCTGGTCTCCATTAATAGTTAACAGAAACGTAATAGACATACTTTAAAACTCCATCGTCATCAAAAGACTATACTGATGTCTTGCACCGTTTCTAGCATTAAACTAGGGAAACATTTAAAATAACGAGGTGTCTCTTATACTCAGATTCACTTTAAGCCTCATTATGCTACATGTACATATGCCACGCCTGTATTTACAGTAGACTATTCACAGCATACATAAGCACAAGCATATACAACCATATCACCATGTTTACTCTTCAGAAAAACAAATGCTACCTAGCAACAGAATTACTTGGAAAATATAGTACTATGGTGGATCCAGTTAAGCTGCAGAGCAATATCATTTTTTGCAAGTTTTAGGCAACCAAAAATATCTTCCAAAAAAGTACGTTCTGGGTTATCTATTTTTACTCACTATCTGTTACCCAATACCATAGATGTTCAGGTTCTCCAGAAGGCAAAAGGAAAAGCCAAAACCCAAAGCAAATGATGCATCTCCCTTCTCTGGCTAAGAATTAACTGTTTATGGAAGCTCATAACATTTTTGTTTGTTTTATAGAAAATCCTATAGCCTGGATTAAAATTCTAGTGCTAGTCAGGAATATGGCCTCTTACAAACCCTTCAACTGTCAGTTCAACTGTGTTCCAGACTACTATCAAGGCAACACTGGTGATCTTCGAAGTTAAATTGTCCCCAGTGAATACTTATTTGAACAAGGCCAAAGTTGTAAACTTTGAGTGGATGGTATAATGCCACTTCGCTTAGTCAATTTTAGGAGAACCTCACAAGCAGGGACAGCCATTTTGATGCCAAGCTGTGTCTTGTGACAGCCACCATAGTAGAAAGACCATTCTGTGATATTTCTGAGAGATTGCGTGGATTCATTACTGGACAATGCCTCACGTGTTCCACTATTCCAGATGCGTGTTCTAAAGAGTCTCTTTAGCAGTGTCCTTTCGCTAGTCCCCCCAGCATATTTACAGGGCACAGACACTGTATGAGTTCTTTATAAGAGTGATATAAGGGTCCAGCTACTTTAAAATACTGAGAACTGATACTGATCATCTCCAAATTCCATACTGTTTCCTCTCTCACCAGTATTCTTGGTATAACCATATTCATGGTTGTTCTTCAGGGACAACTGCTGGTCAAACCTACACAGAAACACAACCTTTGTTAACAGTGTCTAAATGAATTTATTCTATGTAACTGTATACAAATGCTATGCTAATATAACTGTCCAAACAAACTAACCTATACATATTTCCTATCTCACCAGTCAATTATTTTTTGCATATAGTTTGAAGTATGCAAGAGAATCTTGGACTTCTTTCTGTAACCTTTTTCTTTGCCAGCCATTCTTTTTACTAGTCATGCATTCAAATACATTTACTTTAAAAGAAAACTAACTGCTCTTGTTCTCTCAGACCTTTCCAAGTTGTTCCACTATCTTATTTCCAAAGGTTTGTACTTAGTCTTTTCAAATTTTTAGCCATCACACTTCCCCAACAGAGTTGCAGGAGACCTTTTCATGCTAATCACCACCTATGATTACAGCTTTTGGAAGTTCTTGAAAGCAAAGAGACAAAGTAAAGAGAAAATAGCTTTAGATTCAAAATATTTTTGAAATACGTACATATAGGACATCAGAAGTATCCCACAGAATTCAAGACTGCCATGTAGAAAGACCCAAAATTGTCATCCAAAAGTCTTCTGCTAAATAACCATCTGTCATGCAGGTGCTGCAATCAACCTAATATTAAACCAGCTGGATATCACTTCTAGCAGCATCATAAATAAGCAAGGTACATATATTTATTCCCACTTAAAACATTTGCTTCAATTAAACTTATCACAAACACTATGTAGCAACCACAAGCGATTCCACAGGCCTTGAAGCAGAAGTTACCAATTCTCTTCTGAATGCAGTGTGAAAAGATCTTTGCCACCAGAATGCTTTTCTATTAGAATGTGCTAGGTCTTCAAGGTTGGATAAGCAAAGAAATAGCTTGCAATATGCACGTATACATCTTCCCCTTCTCTGTGTGCAATAGGATGTAACACACAGTCATTTGTATGCCATGTTCCGGCCTGAACACTATCTGGTAGGGAGATAGGGCCTTGAAATAAGGCCTTGTTCACTGACTTTAAAACTAATTTGCTCAAGAAAAAAAAGGTGTGGCACAGGTAGTAATTAACTAAGTGCATACATTTCATGGAGAGCTTCATACATACTGAATACTTGGTAAAAAAATCCCACTCTGTCTACTGGAGTAGCATTAGTTTTCTCTGTGTGGCTGGAGTTTCCATTACTTTTAAGGGTATTTCAGAAAGGCCATGGTTCCAAGGCTGCAGATTTGAAGACCAGGTTTCAACGTTATCAGGTATACAAACCTGAGAAAAAGGAGAAATCTTTCTATTCCTGCAATCAAATTACATTTCTGGTTCTCTAGAGAGGTCTATCCTGAAACCATATGCCCTTTTTCTTTCAAAGTTTGTTTTTTCGTTTGGATTTTTTTTTTTTAAACACTGTTCTGCGCAAATGTTGCTCGATGTTTCCAAGGCGACATAGAGACAATCGGAAATAAAGCAGCAGCTCACCATTTTTGAAAAGTTCTAACATGTGGACTTGAACTGGTTCAAGCACTGCTGTAGAACAAGATATGGAATCACCTGGACTGAAGATTACCTCCCTCTTTCATAGATGTAAGCACTCACATTACTTAATTTTTACTTCAGGTACACTTAATTCTAGAAAAAAGGTGGGATGGAAGGTGACGAAGACAAAGAAAAAAGGCTCCATGCTCAGTAATTTCAGAATGTTTTACAGAATTCACCTAGGGTTTTGGCTCATCAGGTGCTGTGATTCTGTAACAAGCCACACTCGGGTTTAACCAAATCTGTAATTGTAGGGCAAGAGCTCAGAACTAGACGCACGAAGAATGCTGTATCAGTTCAGGTTAGATCTTTGTTCAGGGGAGATAGGGATCTGGGCATAATAGGAGACAATTTATGTCTTCAACATATTCACCCAATCTAAGCATCAAGTCCTCAGCATTTACCACAATGAGATTCTGGTCAGATTGGGACTTCTAGGTCTTCGAGCACTTTAAGACAATGTAGGAACAAGCACAAAAGCAAAATGAATTACAATGTACAGGTTTGGGGAAAACAAATCCGTAACTGTTGGGCATTATGATGAGACCTCTGTGAAGACAGATTATACCAGAAGCACATATTGGTATATTCTTCAGTTGAGGTACTCAATCCATGCTGGTTTTGAAGACTCAAGAACATATAAAGTGTAGATCTGAATCACATATAACTCCTCTTGCCATAAGTAATGCATATGTCATTATGGGCATTCTGTCTACCTCTAGTTTTTCCCCTCTGCAGTGTGAAATATTTTGGCTTTCCTCTAATCCATTTAAAACCTAGACCTAGATTCAATGTCTGCATGCTATATCTACATTCAACATCTTTATTCTAAATCAATTTTGGTATCAGTTCTTCAGATATATATACAATGTATATTAAATGGATGACCAGCTCATTGGACTAAGCAAAAAAATAGGGCTTTTACTTCAGAGAATCACAGATCTTGTTCGCTATCAGACTTGCCTATTTTGAAGTGAAGCAGTGAACACCATCTGATTTTCAGCATACAGGTATATATATTTGACACACTGTTGCCCTTTTGAGTAGTTTTAACAAATACTAAAAACATTGAAATGTAAAGGAAATTGAAATGGCTATACTACATAGTCCCACTGTAACAACAGCTGTGATCAACACAGTGATAAGCCATAAATCCTCACACTCCTGTAACACACAAAGAGCGATAATCTATTTAGAAGTTTCCTGACTGATTCTTACTATCTAGTGAACACCCTTAAAAGGAAAAGTAAGGCTTCTCATTATAAGCATAGGTGATTGCAGTCATGAGTCCTCCTCCAAAACCAACTTCCTACCCACCACACATCCATCTTTGAATCATAGAATAATTTTGGTTGGAAGAGACCCTTAAGATCATCAAGTCCAACCATAATCTAACTCTAGTACTAAACCATGTCCCTAAGAACCTCATCTACACTTCTTTTAAACACCTCCAGGAATGGTGACTCCACCGCTGTCCTGGGCAGCCTGTTCTGGTGCTTCACAATTCTTTCCAGGAAGAAATGTTTCCTAATATCCAATATGAGCCTTCCCTTGTGCAACTTGAGGCCATTTCCTCTCAGCCTATTGCTTGCTACTTGGCAGAAGAGATCAACACCCTCCATGCTACAACCTCCTTTCAGGTAGTTGTAGACAGTGATAAGGTCTCCCCTCAGCCTCCTTTTCTCCAGGCTGAACAGTCCCAGCTCCCTCAGCCGCTCCTCATCAGACTTGTGCTCTAGACCCCTCAAACAGTTTTGTTGCCCTTCTCTGAACTCTCTCCAGCACCTCAATATCTTTCCTGTAGTGAGGGGCTCAAAACTGAACACAGCAATCAAGGTGAGGCCTCACCAGTGGCAAGTACAGTAGGACGATCACTTGCCTAGTCCTGCTGACCACACTATTCTTGATGCTCTTAGCCTTCTTGGCCACCTGGGCACACTGCTGGCTCATATTCCCCCAGCTGTCAATCAACACCCCCAGGTCTTTTTCTGTCAGGCAGCTTTCCAGCCACTCTTCCCTGAGAGCCTGTAGCGCTGCCTGGGGTTGTTGTGACCTAAGCGCAGGACCCGGCCAACTTGGTGTCACCTGCAAACTTACTGAGAGTGCACTCAATCCCCTTGTCCAGATCATTGATAAAGAGATTAAACAGAGCTGGCCCAAAACTGAGCCCTGGGGAACACCATTCGTGACTGGCCACCAATTGGATTTGACTCCATTCAACACTACTCTTTGGGCCTCGCCATTCAGGCCGTTCTTTACCCAGCAAAGAGTATGCCCGGCCAAACCATGAGCTACCAGCCTCTCCAGGAGAATGCTGTGGGAAACAGTGTCAAAGGCTTTACTGAAGTCTAAGTACACAATATCCACGGCCTTCCCCTCATCCACTAAGCGGGTCACCTTGTCATAGAAGGACATCAGGTTGGTCAAGCAGGACCTGCCTTTCAGAAACCCATGCTGACTGGGCCTGGCCACTTGGTTATCTTGCCGCATGATGGCACTTAAGATGATAATCTCAGTCTGTACTGCTTTCTGCCATCCATTGTGTCTGATAGAGAAACTAAGACGATATTTCCCAAAGTAAATCAGACATTTGTAAAAACAAACGTGCTGTACAAGTGAAAAGATGTTACATGTTAGACACATGTAATCCAATACTGTACCATGTTGATAACTATCCTTTCATTGTTTCAGCTATATAAACTGCATTTTAAAATATTTTTAACAGATTACACATTACAGAATAGTTGAGGTATCACACTAGGAAACTATTTTTTAAATAGTGATTTTAAATCTGCTTCTTTAACTTCCAGTAGAAAAACTGGCAGTGGCCTAACTGTAACTGAAATACACAACCACTATTTGAAGAAAAAAAATACTAGATGATTCTTCTAAGTATTTACCTGATTTAGAGATAATATTTCACATTTGTACAGTGTGTACAGATCTTATATTAGGAGGGGCCAAATATTACTAACACGTACAATGCCACACAATAAGTGAACCACGTAAAAGGAGTAGAAAGCTCTCATCAGAAAAATCAAAACAGGATCTGAATCAAAACAAAACCAAAATAAAAGGAGAGAAGCAGCAAAGAGTACAGTAATATTAAAAGATTCCCAGGAAAGCTTTCATATGAGTTTTAAAGTTAACACATTATTTTCACAGAGGTCAGTTTGGCTTTTTGTGTTTTCAACTCTCTCTTCATATATGTATCTTTATGTATACATGGAAATATGCCACCAATTAAAGTTTTGTTTCAGATCAGTATTGCTTGTTCATTTGTGTCCGTATTGTAGTGCCACTGTCACATACTAAACAACCTTTCCTGTAATGTATTTCACTATTCTAGTAAAAGCACGTTTTATTTGAACATTTTAAATATAATTCTATAGAGAAATCTTTCATTAAAAGAATTTATTCAAGTTCAAATGAGATCTTTTTTAAATATGGTATCCACATGGAAGAGGGGAATCTGAGAGATCTCCGTGCTTCTGAAGACTGCTGGTATCTTCCCTATAAGAGATCACTACTCTCTAGGGCTCAAAATGTTAATGATGGACAGCAGTTATTTTTTCTTCTCTAGGCAGGTTGTATACATTGAGTGTTTTACAAGCATTTCTACAACTCCTCTGTTAAACCATTTGCAGCACACTACAAAATGCACACATTATGTCTATATTCTATCCTGGGTAGCTCAATACTCAAAACTCTAACTTCATTGTTTTAAGATGGGCTAAAAAAATCCCAGGATAGATCAAATCATTTTTATCATGTTATCATTGACTTTGAGAGCTTACACACTTAACAATAGTATTTTAAGTATATCTGCAAGACCAGCAGAACCTCTTTAAGGAATACTACTGACAGGATTAAATTTTTCCCTCTGATTTTGTTCATGAGGTTCTCATTCAATACAGCTCCCCTCCTTTTAGTAAGTACAAAGCTCCACCTTGACAGCCCTCCAAAGGACAAATATGTGGTTTATGGCCAAATTTACATTTCATGCTTTGTAGGAGATATGCCGCACCACACATACCACCACCTATAGCATCGGCAAAAATGTTCTTGTACATTCTTCATCAAAGCATGCCCAGTTCAGATTTTAACATGGTAGCAAACAATAAAACCAGTTCCTCAAATCCAAGCCACAGAATCCTGGCATTAACCAGAAATCTAGCCGAATACCTAGTACAGTAATGATCGTCACAGCTCAGGACATACTCTTAGCAAATTTCCAGGCCCCCAAGAATAAAAGTTACTCTGCTGATCTCTATTTATTTAGAGAGTCAAAAATAACAGCAGAAATTGTAGAAACTGCAGTTATTTTTATTCTCCTCAGTAGGAGGATTTTGCTTTAGCAGGAGGTAAATTGCTCTCTGTTTACATTGTCTGTAATAAAAGCCTGCAGTTGAGCAGCCTTGTCCTCACACTGCAATTACAAGGAGAGGGCTTTCATGGTCTGTGCTCTAAAGACTCTGCTGGCCTCAGTTGGCCTTTTGGCTACAATTTGATCACCCTTCACTTTTGTAAAACCATGTATTACAAATCTTCAAATCTCCAGAGGGGTCAAAGTATGAGAAAATTATTTAATAATCAAGTCCATGCCCAGCCCTTAAAGATAATTAGTTTTTACAGACCATTACCTATAAAGCTACAGACTAAGGGGTCTGATTCAGCAGAGTATTTAGGCAAATACTGAAATATTTATTCTGAATAAACTTAAGCAGGGACTAACTTCAGGCATATGGAGAAATGCCTGATTGGTTATGAATGGACTTAACCATCTATCTAAATTCTTTAATGTAGTAAGACCTTGACTTGGACAGCATTTTATGTGAATTTATACAGAGCTGGAACACCAAGAATACAGTAACTTGCTTTTACAGATGAAGTTGCACAGTGGCTACCAAATTGTGCATATTACCAACTTCATTAGAATAGAGAAAGGTATTACATTTCCTTTTTTTTTTTTTTTTTTTATCTTATGTTACTTCATTGTTTTAAGAGCTATTTAAAGTATAAAAACTTAACAGTGTTTCACTACGCTCTCTGTTCCACTAGAGGTCAGCCTGCAACAGAACCCCAAGCAAACACAGGAACTGCTGCACACTGGTAGCACTGACATTATTCTCTTTCTCTATTTTATCTATTAGAAAGATTTCTTCAGAGCCATAAGTTAGATCTCTCACTAAAATGGAGCAACAGGAAGATATAATGGTGCATTTCATTTATGAATGACCTATAATAAATTACTATGAAGTATTCCAGGTTCCAAACGAGAGAATGCTTTGTCTGCACATGAACTATATTTCACATACTTTAATTTGGCTGACACGTAAAACTCATTTGACATTTTGCAGGTATTTCTTTGAAAGGATATTTGGTTCTTGTTGAGCGTTAAGGTATGGAGGTGGGGTAACCTGGGTAACCGAAGGTCATTTCCGAGTAGATTGTTGTCCAAGATCAGCTCTTCCAAGTAACTGAATGTTTTCAGTCCTTCCAGTGACCTGCAAACGACAAAGGCAACAGAAAAAAATGATACTCCACTAAATCAGGGAGGCCATTATGAGCTGAAATAAATATTTTAACCTTCCCTTTCAGGAGTGGGAATAGTTTTGGTTTGGGCCTGTCAGAAGAGTGAATGACAAGCATTAGAGGCAAGGGGAGTGCTGGCACTGCAACACATCCTTCACATGCTGGCAGGATGAAGGATGGGGGTCACTTAGTGAGTAGCCAGGATCCAAAACAAAAGGCTTCAGATATGGGGCCTGCAGGATGAATTTGTCAATGTCTCGTGCCTTCAGGCACCCAGCCTTGCCTGACCCTAACCTCCATTCCCAAGATAAATAACTCTGTCACAGTTCACCTTCATCCCCTGGACACAAATTTAAGTTGTCATCCATCATTTCTGCCAAGAAATATCATACTCTGCTAACAATAATAAATACAACTTCAAGTATCATTTCTTAGCAGTTACCTTACAAGCAATAATAGGAAATGGAGAAGGATTTTTTTTTTTCCTTTTTATTAACCGCTAAATTTGCTTCTCTAGTCTCTGCAAAGAAAATAAAATGTTCTCTACAAAATAAAATGCAGAATTACTCCAGATCAAAAAGGCATTTGCTTTCTTTTTGGAACTCACTGTCCCACTGTCAAACCACAGGTCAGACTGCAGAGAGCAGCGTTAAAAAGCTGCATCTCAGAACGTGAAAGTGCAGACGATGGCTTGTAAATAAACAAGATCGTGGAGGTATTCATTTCTCTGATAAGTAAAGTACACCAAAAAAAAAAAATCTAAAAAGAACACTTTAGTAACTTGTTAAAGCGTCTATTCCAGACTTGCTTCTTAATGATTGCACATTCCAACAGGAAAAAAACCCCACACGTTAATCAATTTAGGCACGTGGTATACAGAGCATACGCACAGACACGCATTCACAGCTCATTCACCTACCAGACACCTAAAGATATGCTGAGATTGCATGACTTGACAGCTGATCTACTATGCCTACCAGTGGGAAGATCATTACTGTATCTCCTGGCTGTTTTATAAAATGTGATGAATAAGGGAGATGCAGTCTATACTATTTATTCAGTTTCCAATGACATTTATACTGAGGGGATTTCCTCAACCTCCTCCCAGTTTTTGGCGAAGATCAAAATACAGCCAAGGTCCCTGTTAGAGAGTTCTACATGCATTACTACTGGAGGAAAATACAAATATTATTAGAAAGTATATGGGTTTCAATCTAGACAATTTAACATTCATCTGTCCAACAAAAACAAGATATGGCTTTTGTCAAAAGAACTTACTGACCACTTATAAATCACAGTCAGAGGGTTCAAACAACCAAAATCAAGTTTGTGACCTTTACACTGGGTACTGTACACTAAACTATGACTATTCAAGTAACATTTGCACAACATTGAAACAGTGTATTTCAGTCCAAGGACTCCAAATCTCTCATAGACTGTTAACTTGGCGTTCTGAAATGTAGGTACAACTGTTTCTAATGCCATTTTGATGCTGGGCAGGCAAACCGGAAGAGAATTTGCTATGTCTACAAGCTATGGTGTATCTATATCATTACAATGCACGGAGACTACAATTTCTGAAGCTGAAAGAACAAAAGCCTCTATTATAAACATTATACTGAAACAACCACCAGAGTAACAGTCAGACTTTTTGCACTTGCCTTTAAAAAACTGTTTCAGAAAAACTTGATTCAGCCTACATAAACTGTCCACCATGAAGAGCTGTGCTAGCGTGCTGTACTAAGCCAGCTATTTCAGCAAAGGGTCACCACAGACTTGGCTTTGCCACAGTCAAGATCAGAAGAGAGATCAGCAAACATTTCAGACAGCGCTTTCCCCCAGCTACCTTTAAAAGGCAAAATAACCCAGAGGAAGTAGCAGTGAGTTTATCAAGCTGTTATGAGTTTTCATTTCAGTTTATTTGACAAACCTAGTTTAGCAAATTCCCCTTAAATACTCTTTATTATATAAATAGTGGATTATTTCCAAACCTCACATTTCAGTGTAAGACTCTGACTTGCCAAAGGAGTTCAGAGAAGGCCACCTCCTTGTCAACACCACAGAGCCTTATGGGATGTTAATAGGTCCTTTGTGAAAAAACATTGCTTGGGCTCTGGTCAGTGTCAGCATGAAAATACACATTGTTCCTGAGTTATGTTATGCAAATATAATGCTCTTATCATGAGAATCAGCAAATGGTTGGCAACTGGCAAGGAGAAGAAAGCACACATCCAAAACTGCTGCAGGGGAGGCATAAAACAAAATGACAAGCCATGAAGTGGGACAAAAGGCCTTGAAACACTAGAGGGAGTTGCCTATTGAAACAGACTTTCTTTCACAAGCCTAGGCCGAACACGAGGCTACTAGTCTCATAGATAGGCACAGAAAATTGTGCGCAAATCTCCTTACACCTGTCTGGTTTTGATAATTTTTGCCATGTAATGTTATTAGCCGCTCAGTTAAAAAGGAGCCATGTTACACAGGGGGTTGCTTATTAATTGTTGTTTTCATGTCATCAGAGCAGTGTGCACTTGGTGATTTAATCACCTAAATTCAGAGCTCAGGGAGATGGGAGGGGTCGTCACAGTACAGAGAGAGGGTGTAGCCATTAACATAAATTGACATTCATATGTTATTTTGCTATTCACAGAATTCTTACTTTTCCACCTTAAACAGAAGACAAAAGAAAAACAAAACAAACAAAAAACCAAACCTTGCACCAAAACAAAATTGGTAAGACAGTTGGTAAAGAAACAAAAAAAGAAAAAAATGTGTTTGCTATCATTCAGTGATACTAGCTACTCAATTCAAGGCAACAATCTCTACTGTCATAATATACAAGGAAACATTGCCCAGCAGTTGTATTCCAGAATTTAAAAGCTTTAAGTACAATCCACACAACAGGTTTTATGGTGCAAACATCAGCAAGTCCCAAAACTCCTATGTGCCTCAGTTTCCCACCTGCAGATGGGGATAAGAAAGGACTGCAATTGTGAATTCATATATAAGAAAGCATTTTTAAGAAGATGAGGTAGAAATCAGTACCAAATACTGGCATTTTTATTTTTAATGAGGGTGAGTTAGTTATATTAATGTACTCCAAGTATTTCCTTGAGCCCATTACAAAATAGGAGAGGACTGCATACATATACAGCATAGCAAGAAGCACGTAAACACTCTAAAAGAAACAAGAAAGAGAAATCCCCCAAAAAAAGAGAACTAGTCTAAAATTAAAAAGAAAAAACGTCTCCCCGTATTGGTACATTAAAACAAACATACAGTCTTACCATCAAAATACAACCAACACTGAAGGGCAGTGGCAAGCAGTTGTTTTCCCTAGTTGCAAAGGGCTAATAAACATCACTAAGGTGTATTGCGGGTTGCTTTTCTCTGTTCTAATGACATGAAAGCTGCCCATTATCTCACCCACAGGTTCCATCTCAGTTACCTCATTGCAGGGCTCACACTCCACTCCCAGAGGAGAGCAAGTGCTGCCAAGAGATTTCCATTGCAATTTCCAAAGTCACATCAAACCGACAAAACATCACAACGTATTCAGTCCCGCCTCATTCAAACAGAAAAAGCTTTAAGTTTCCACTGTAATTAACCCTATCCTCGTTAAGATAATTATGATCAAGCTCCCTGTCACAGCTAATATCACAGCATCATTGCCTATGGCTCACGCTTTGCCCTCATTAGCTTACAAAAACACTGTGCTAAACGGGAAACTGACTCCCTCTGCAACACCACTTAAGATGTCCTGTAAGCAGACAGTAAATAAGCCTTTAGAATACAAAGGTCTCAGAGAAGTCCTTTTATCCAAGTCCTTCAGCTAATCAGTATGATTTCTTCCAGCTTTCTTTTCCATAATTCATTCACGGTTTGTAACAAAGTTTTAATCACAAAGGAATGTCATGGCAGAGATTTTTTTTTAATCTCGATGTGTATGCATGGCAATTGTCAACTACACTATTGTGCACGGTCCCTCTGGCCTGACGGGGATTTGGTTACAATGAAAGAGCAGGTCTTCATTTTGGTAATATTTGACAACAAAACCACGAGTTTTTATAAATGAAAAAAAGCAGAAGCCTCTCAAGTAATGGACAAACCTTGGTACTCTGCAGCTGTCCTTGTCCAGAAGAACAAGCTGTTCAGAAGGATATGCTGAAAAATAAGTGTTCCTCGCATTTTACCCACCACTCCATTAATAAGACAGCTGCCTCATATCTAATGACTTTTTCCTCCTGTTTAACAGGAAAAGAGAGAGCAGTTAACAATATGTAAATGAGAGAGTTTGGCTTTAGCCTTGAAATTGATTTGCACTCTGTTGACAAGAGATAGCCATTACCAGAAGTTAAAGACAGAGCTGTTACAAAACAGGAGCTTTTAAAAATACATTTTTTTTCTTGCCCTTTATGTTATAACAGATTACAGGACTGCAGAATCAACACGAGGATCCTTGTACTAGATAATTCCAGTATTTAAAGAATAGAAAAGTAATTTCTATTTCTCCAGCACCTGCCAGCCAAGGAGCACAAAGCATTTAAAAAAACCAAAAAAACACACCATTAATGAATTACCGTTCAAAAACCTGCTAAGCTTAAAATCCCATTTTGTAGTAAAGCAGAGAGAGGTTAAGTGACTAAGGAAAGGTGACCTCCAGCAATTTTCTAAGAGACAAGAAATAAAACCCAGAGCTCCTGACTTCTAGTCCTTTGACTTAACCTCACAAAAACAAAACAAAGAGCAATAAATAAATGCTATATATAAATAAAAACATAAGACAGACACGTGCATAAGTTTAGATTTTGTGTAACTCCCTGGGAATACAAAACATCATTTCAGGTTTACTCGCTTTGATTCCTGTTCAATTTTAAACGCCATTTAATCTGAAATATAGCATGCAAATACGGGCAAAACCCCAAGCCATTTCCAATTCTGTTCTGAAGGTGGAAAGGGTTTAGTGAATCTTCTGTGTAAACTCCCTCGGGCTGAGGCCTCTGTCAGAATTCTACTCTCAAACCTGCTTTGGGTGGTTCTGCTCTAAACATACCTCTCATCTGTGGGTACAAAAAAAATGAGCAACCCATTTTAAAGAAAATAAAGTGGACAGAATTCAGTTCAAATTCCAGGAAAAAAGCAAACAAACAAAACACAATGAAACAAACAAACAAAACACTCTTACTGTTATAATCACAAAAATACTACACACCTAAGGTTTATGTATTTCCTGCACACATAGATAGTAATGGCAGATAAACCTAGAAATAAAGTATCCAAAAATGACCTCTACACTATTCAAGCATAATAGCTTTTCTTTTCTGCAATCCTACCGACTGTTTATACCCATTCTTCTGTGTGACAATACATCCAAAAGCAAAACACAATGGAGTATGTAATGGACAGTTCTGACATGACTTCTGGATCAAAGCAGAACAAAAACAAATGTGCCCCAGTGAAAAGTAAAGAACCTCCAAAATTTCTAGAGTGGGTGAGGTCCCAAGTTAGACCAGACGAGTCATAAAACAGGAATCATGAAATTCTGTTCAACAGAGAACAAGGTTACCAGTGCTTCCAAAACATGAAATACTTTGTTTTGTCTCATATCAGAGGCAATATTAGTATTTTGCAGGCTATCTAGAGGGAACAATTTGCATCACTTCCAGTCAGTTTCCACCTTTCTGTTGCTGAATAGAAAATACCTGGCAGAAGCCTTTTGAATAAAACTTAAGCCTGTTAATATGGTCAGCAAAAGAGAAAACAGAAATAAGTGAATAAGCAGTACCATTAAGTATCTGGGAAGAAAGGATCTCCATAAGAAAGATTAAACCTATGTTATGAACTGGATCTATAATTAGTTTCTGAGTCTTTCCATGTAAAGGTCACACTTAACTTTCAGACATAAAATAAAGAGAATATCCATCCCTCATTTTTCCCCTTTCCTTATACAATGAAAGTATACAAGACTACCTGGGACACCTTATTACCAAGAAAGATAGGGATGAAAACATCTTGCACAACAATCACAAACTAGAGTTATGCAAGCACATTTAAATGGTGGGGATTCATGAAAACCCAGAATCTTCATCTGGTTTTTGTAGTCTTGTCCTGAGTCTTACCCAGCAAATTCCACTGATTAAAAATAAATAAATAAATATTTTCCTGGCCTAACTATACAATGAAGCAACTAGACTGACTGGGATGGGGTTCAATTTCTCTTCTAATGAACCTCTTAAAGTCTAGGATTTTGCTATGTGTATTTAATACAGCTCTACTCAAGAGGATATCCCATTAATACAGTTCAAGCTTTATCCTTCATGTTAGGCTACTTTTTGCTTAAGTTTTGATATTATATCTTTAGGATTGATCATGTCAAGATTTTATAGGACATTACTGTTACAGTTTTGTGTAAATTTAAATAAAATTACAATCAGTGTAATACTATAGCCCGTGGTAAGGTGGTTTTCACATAAGCCATATAAAATATTTTAAAAGAATATAAAATGGCTCAGAAAATGAGCTTTAAGTCATGTAATGATCGAACAAGTACCACATAACAAAATACAGTTTGTAAAACACAGCTAAAAATTACCAAGCAGGGAGCAAGCGACTGTATGCATTCATATTTTATCAAAGGGAATTCAGGAAAAAACACCACTAGAAAGTCCCTGCAGTACAATGATGCATCACTTCAATCATATTCTTAAGTATGGACTTGGGCATCCTTCTGTTAAAGTTTCTTTAAAGTATTCAATGTAGAATAATAAGGTTAGAGGAGTTAAAAGAAAAACTTGGATGTGTCTCTTGCTTCATTTGTCTTTTTCCCCAATCTTAACACAGAATTCAGTCCTACCAAAACAAATTACATTAAAAAAAAAAAAAATGCAAACGCTGCCATTTCCTGACCTTGAAAGAATTAAAATAAGTATTAGTGATTAGAAATAGCAAAAGAACAAGACAGGGTTTACAAACTTACCTGGTTTGGGGTGTTTGGTTTTAATCGTTTGGTTTTGGTTTGGTTTTTGTGGGGTTTTTGTCTTTTTTGTTGTTTTGGTGTTTGGTTGTTGTTGTTGTTGTTTTGGGTGGTCGTTGTTGTTTTTAAACAAAAGCAAAAAACCCTAAAAGCCTATAATGTGTTTATTCTTAGAAGCTCTTCTCAGCTCCATGTGCCAAGTTGAGAACCTCTTTATAAACTTTCTAAAAAACAGTATTATAATGGAAATATGAACAAATTCAAGTGCAAAGGCAGTGCCATAATGAAAGCTTTACTGTATCTTGGATCAATCTGTCACTCTGCAATTTAGATAGTAACCTGACCCCTCCCCTTTTTGCACAGAGAAGGGGGGAGTAACAAGCCTGTAGAGTGAGCAAAGCCCATTTCGACTACTAGAGTTCAGTGAGAAGAGGGAAAACTAATTTTTCTCCCATCTTCCACAACAACCAAGGCTGAGGATTGACAAGCAAATTGACGCACTGCTCAGAGGGCAAAAGATAAATGTTTGATGAATTGGCCATTGCTGGAGGAGTGATGGGCTTCATATGTGCATAATGGACTAGCTGCCGTTCAATTCAGATTGCCTGCCAAGATAAAGAAACCATAATGAATGGACCAAGCACAGACTGCGCCATAAGAAAGTATAATCTGACTAGTTTTAATAAACTTATTAAAAAAGATGAAGCAGAAAGAGGCAAGGGGACTGGCCTTTGTGACCAGCTATAAGAGGTGAGAACGACTAATAGACTGCTCAAGCATGACAGCAGAGAATTGTTAATGGACATAACACTGAATCCCTCGATGTTAAAAAATATCTTTAGAACAACTTAAAAGCACAGGGATCTAAATATGTGCATATCACAGACACTGTAGTACTTGTTACGCAGTCTATAACTGCCATTTATTTATTATTTCCTTCTGCTACCTACCCTGCTTTGCCTCTCTAACTTCCTTTATCCTCTCTGCCTGGTATCTTAGTCTGTACCCAGATCCACACAACACACCCAATAGTTTTACCAGGGATGCCTCAGAATCAAAATAACCCTGTAATCGTAACCAAACAAAATTCAAGCTCAACTTGCAACAGAAGGGTTTTGGCTGCACAACTATATCACTAACTTTCACTCCCAGCGGAGAAGTATCTTTTACCATCAGAAGTGCTCACACTTTGTGTAATTTCATTTGCTTTGCAAGCTATGTTTCCGCCAAATATCAGAAATTTACCAGTACAGTGATAGCAAAAAAAAAAAAAAACACAACGAAGCCTTTCTAGCACAGACAAGACTAAGTTGCCTGCAATAGTCCTTTTGGTCTGGGATTTGCCATGTTGGATACTGTTCCCCATCTGCACCCATAACCTCCAAGTTCTGATCGATCAGCACTATGAAAAGACATTACAACCAAAACAAAGCTCTTCCAGTATTTTACTTTATATGGGTATATAACAGTGTAAAGTCTGGTAATCACAACCATTTTCATGGTGAGTAGCATATACACAGAGGGCCATTTTTGCTTTTCCTTTCTCATTATTTTGTCACATGAATAACAGTGGCTCACTCTCTGAAGCTTATCAGACATTGAGACCTGAATCTGTGACTCAAAATGCTACAGGAGTCGACGAGAGAAAAAAACAGTCCTGACTTTTAAAGCAGCAGGATTAGACCAACAATCTAGTTCTTTGTTAAGAATCACAGGGCAAGAACACACCCTTGTGTGTGCCTATAACACACAGTGCTTGGCCAGGCAGAACTATTTTTCTCTTGAGGTAGGATGGGGCGGGGGAAAAAAAAAAAAAAAAAAGAAAGAAAGAAAAAAAAAGAAAAAAGAAGGGGATTGCAGAAAGATCCTCCTGAGGGCAGCTAGAAAACACATTCTACAGGATAACATCATTGTTATGCATGTTTGTTTTCTTGTTTTTACTTTTTTCCTTTGATGATGAAAAATAAATAAGGAAGCACAGTCTACTTGGGTAGTATTTAGATTCCCACCCCGTTGATGTCGGTTACGTCACCTGTGTCATATTTTAAACAGAAATGATTATATGCAAGAAGGATGTCTACTTTTCAGTATAACTTTTATCCAACTGCAAAAGGAAAGTAACTCATTATCAAGCAGCTCAGTAAGGCTCCCACTACTGAAGAAGATAAAGTTTTACGACAAGAGGGTCTCTCTTCTCTCTCTCTCTCCCTGTGAGTGAGAAAGTGAGTGCAAGAATAAGACAGAAAGGGAAGGCTCAAGAGTGCTGGGTGAATTATAGACTGCCTCTCAAGATTCACAGCTCTTCATGGTAGGAGGTTAATATTCTCACATGTCATTAGGTCTGCTGGCTCTACTGATGGCTCATTGAATCAGGCAGCAAATTATTTCCTCATGCTGCAGAGGACACCACACTTCAAAGGGAAGGAGCCAGGGTCAAGACGGCTCTCCAGTTCGATTAATGAGTTGGGATCAGCAGAGGTTGCCTGTAGGTAAGAATGTGACTGAAGCTTTTGACAAAGCTGACTTTTTGAACAGGACTTGACCCAGGCCCCTTACTCCCCGCCCCACCAAATTTTATTTCCAACATTTGCCTCTGACTGACCTGCTCAGGCCTGTTGGGATAGTTTTGACCTCCTCAGTCTTTGTTACCAGGCACAGAAGCTGTCTGCCTATATTTGATGTGTCCCTCCCTAAAGGCCACATCAGCTTATCCAGGCTCATCAGAATACTTTAAACTGCACAGCAAAATAAGATAGAGTAGATTCATTTCAATTTTTTTTATTTTCTCACGAAATTTCTTGAGAGTGGGGAAAAGGAGGAGAGGACTAAAAGATATTTCAGCTTTCAATAATATTAAGAAAGATTTCTAAATGCTTTTAAATGCAGGTAAGAAGAACACAAAGATTATGAGAAGCATATGACTTACATATTAAAATGACAGAAAAGCAGAAAACATATGTTCATGCTTACATGGATTTTCTGACTAACAATATTCTTAGCAAATAATACATTATACAGAATATTCTTCTAAAAACTTCATCTTTTTATTGCCATGGTAGCAAGACATTAGAGACAATTAAAACTTAATGGCCACTGCATTAATCTCTTTCTAAATGCTCAACGGTATCCTCAGTTTGACGTCTCTAAAATATTTTAATGCATATTTAAATCAATTTAAGAAAGTACTGAAGTGAGACTCATTGCATTCATGTTTTCTGATAAGATCTACTTAAACTGCACACTTTCTCAAACAAATAGGAGTAACTGAATCAAAATATAAGCCACTGTTGGTAAGCTTCAAAAAATCCCATAGCTTCTCGTTATTGAAATAAGAGTTTTGTCAATTACAGCAACAAAATTGTTCACACAAGCTTCTAAATTTGTTATATATATTAAAATTTTGTTCAATAATATTTTACAGTCTTATATTTCTGGAACAAGGATCTAGGTTGCCCTTCAACATTTACTTCAATCACAGCACAACTTTTAATATCCCCTTCCTAAATAATTGCTAATCAGCACCCTTAATGATCAAGCAGTTGTTATACAGTATGTTCACTGTATATTTTAAAGGGAAAAAAAAAAAAAAAAAGGTTAAGGTTAAATATCAGTCCAGAGATGTCCAGGAATGGCAAAAAGGTGACTGTTAAAGCTTTTCAGGTTTAAGCTTTATTTTAGCACAGGTGCCTGAAACAGAAAGCTACATGTCAAGTTTTCAAATTAGGACACTTTTATTTTTAAAAGTCTTGAGCAAGCAACAGTTCTTACAGACCTTAAAATAAAAAGCTGGGACATTAGTGCCTTAAGAAGATTAGATCACTTAGGTGCCTTAATAACAATTTAGGAAACTTAAGTTTTGGTGTATATTTCAATATCTTTTAATGATCTCCAAGTATAAGGCAATTTTTCATCTTTACTCTTCAGCGTTTATTTTTGCACTCAAACCAATATTTGTAACAGATTTCGTTACTGTAACTGGCATTTAAGCCCCAAAAGCTAGTAAACCGAATATTAGATCTATAAAACTTAACATAAAAGCATACAAGATCTACGCATGGCTGAGCCAAATAAGAATAACTAGAATACTTTCAAGCAGACTACCTAACAGCTAAACAGCACACATTCCACATGGATGTGCTTTACTCTAAAATGTAAGTATACACAAGCAAGAGATAACTTTTTCTTTTACTTATGTCTGCGCAACCTCCAGCGAATTGTGCATTTATGCAAGTGGAAGCTCGCAGCACTGGAACAGCTGTAAGAGGGGAAACACTTCACAGGCTTGTTTAAACAAAGTAACTGTGTTACTGGGTCTGTCATCAGTGTTAACATTATATCCTGTTTCATCTCTTTCTGCAAAGCCAGCAGCATACCAGAGATGATTTGTGAAATGTATGTGTCTTGTATAATACTTAGCAGGAAGGTATGAATCCCATAGAGAAGGACAAGTCCAGCTGAAATGAGATGTGACTGGCCAGTTTGTCACTCCCAGGGAGAAAGAGGAAATAGCTGTGTTCAGGGCAAAGGGAGCCACTCAGGCAATACAAAACAGAGAACCACCAACAGTTTCCAGACATGATCAAAGTTCCTGGTTTCTTGCAGGGCTAAATCAGAACTGATGGTAGGAATGAGAAGATGCATTGCTGAGACACCTGGACCCAAAGTGGTACCTGCCGGAATCCATTCCAGGAATCCTAGGAGAAGATGGGTTCAGCAAGTGGAAAGGTGACCTGCTAAGTACAGGCAAAGACTGAGTTTTGTATTTGTCCTTGTTTCCATTCCTAAAACTAAAAGCTTTCACTTAACTCTTGCTAAATAGAACTTTGGTTTGCTTTCAGGAATATTTGGTGTTTGAGGGGAAGGTAGTACCAATTTCCACAGCACAGTGTTTCTAGAGAGGTAAGAAACCTAAATAAAGATAAAAAGAACAAGAAGTCCTGTACCTAACTCAAGATGAATTAGAAGCCCCAGCTGCAACAAGTACTGTTTTATACCAACTTGGATATAGTCCATCCGAGGAACTGTCAGGGCAGTTACAGAGTTTGGGAAGGAACTTGTAAACTCATAAATCACCCCTGCAAAGAGCAGAAAGCAAGGAAACACCCCATGACTTTTGGGAATTGTTACCACACAGTGTACTCAAACATTTTTGCATTGTAACTGCTCAGAACTAATTGTTTGTACAACTTTTTTGTGTTAATGGGATTTATAGTAATCCTGCAAAGATTTATATATCCAAGTTCAAATTCAGAGATAAGCATGTAATTATGTATTTCTGATTTTTGGTAATGCTTTACCATAACCTCTTCATTAAATCTGTTTAGTCAAATTGGAGGGTTTTGCATTTCAATTAAACTATTGCAACATGCATTAAAATTGTTTTACATCAGTGTTTATATAAGTAAACAATAAATGCACGGTCAGAACAAAGAAAGTTATTAGTTTATTTTAATGTTCATTTTGGTTTTTATGTTGGTTATTTTTCCTATTGCTCATATTATGCAAAATAATAAGTAACATTAACACATTATCTCAGCAATGGAAGCATACGGTGTTAGTGAAAAGCATTTGGTCAAAACAAGACTCTAGAATTCAGCCTCTGAAATTAAAAAGATTATCCCACTCTGATAGTGGGTAAGAATCTCGTAGTCCAAGAAGATGGACTAGAGAATTTATGGCAGGCTTTTTTGTGTTGAGTTTTTTCCCCCCCTTCAATCCCTAAAATTAATAAGATTGTCTAAAATCTGATTGGGAAAGTACAGTCCAGCATAAATCCCACCTTCCAAAGATATTTAACTGTGGATTTGATAGGCTAGGGATGAGAAAGAAGAAGATGATAACTACCAAAAGGCAGTTCACATCAATACTCTTAGTTGGTCACTGTGACCGTACATATTCAA
This sequence comes from Caloenas nicobarica, assembly GCF_036013445.1. Lineage (NCBI taxonomy): Eukaryota > Metazoa > Chordata > Aves > Columbiformes > Columbidae > Caloenas > Caloenas nicobarica. Next base: position 24,435,301 of record NC_088251.1, on the reverse strand, counting down.
ACGCTCTTCACACCAGATAGCAATAGAAGTCGTCCTAGGATCACGTTAGAGTAAAGGGACCTTCCAACATCTCCTGGGGCAACAGATAACCCTGTAGCACCTTGGGGACTTCTGAGCAGCTTTACAGGGACAGTCACCCACTGTGGCCCAAGATGGAGCCCCATGACAGGAAAGAGCCACCCTGAAAAAACAAGCTAGTGCTATTCCCCTACACTGCTCTGGAAAGAGGCTCAGGTCTTAGTTGTTTTCCCATACCCAAGAAAGAGATTCAGTACAAGCTTCTCCACAGCAAGCTTAAAGTCAACGGGTATTCCAAAGATTAGGAAAAGGAAAAAAAAGGAAGACAACACTGAACTTTCATAACCGGGTTTTTTCATATTTTTCATATTTTACTGTCATGCTAATACACACAAAGCCTACTGAGGGACCAAAAGACTTCATTGAAAGCACTGAAAAATCAACACTGTTTTTCTATCACACCAGAATAAAATCAAACACCATAAGAACCTGAGGCTGAAGGCTGAATTACAATCACAATAGGCTAGTAGCTGAGGATGTGCTATTATATCCACTGCCAAACAATTATCTAAGTCATATACACATTTAACGTATTTCAAATATAAAAATCCAACATAAAACTCAATAAAGTGTGTAGTTCAACGTTTATTTCAAGCTTTAGCTGCTGAATAAAGGTTGAAGAGAAATTTAAAGGTGTAACCCAGAATATATGCCCGATTATTTGTGTTGTCACTGCCTCCTGATTTTTAGTCCAATTATGCGTACAAATAAAAACGTGAGTGGCTGTGACTTACTATGGCTGCAATCCTCAGAGTGTAATATAACCTTTTGTACAAGTCAAATTAATGAATTAATGAATTGTAAACTCGGTGCTACTTTGAGATGCATCTGCTTCCCTCTCAATACAACTGCTGGGCCTGGCTGGGCGGCAGTGCTGGAGATTACCCGCCAAAAATGTATCCGTTTGAAGTCTACACTGCAGCCGTCACCCTAGCTTCAGCCCAAGCCATACACTCACTCTTTTGTCCATAGAGGAATCTGATGACAATTACATTTCTGAGGGGCACATAATCTGCTCAAACCACAAAAATAAATATGTAATTTACCTCACGCACAATCACGTGAGCCCAGAGAAGGAGAGTATCGCAGCAAGCATGCCTATGAACTATTGCTTGCTGATGCAATTAGGCAGTTTGTAAAAAACAAACACCACACAACCAACCAACACAAACAAACCCAAAAACCACACCACTAAACAAACAAACAAAAAACAGAACACACAACCGAAAGAAAGGAGGCTCACCCATGGCATGACCGGATTTCCAAGCACTGCCACCGTGGCCACCAGACACTTCAGAGACCTCATCAAAGCACCTTTGCCGCCTTATGGCCTCCAAAGAGCAACTTCAGCCACTTAAGAAAAATGGCGAAATAAAGGCTTGGACTTAAAACATTAAAAGAAATAAATTGACAGATTTTTTTTTTCTTCTGGAAATCTTATCTCATCCTTACTGAAGGATAAAATAAACTTAATTTTTGTTAAAATTAAAGCAAAAATTAAATCATCTTATTATGTAATTGGAACTAGGCCTCAGGCGCTAGCAGTAAAGAAGGGATTAAGGCCTCCACCACCTGGGTTGTCATTCTCATGGGCCCCATTACCACCCCCTTATTCGTTTTTATAGCCAACAGATTAAAATGCGAGCGCCGCAATCTTTGATCTTTCACTTGCTGACACAAATCCTTTCAAGCCTCCAACGTTTTCTGCTGAGGTAATTAGTACTAATTAAAAGGTTTCCAACAGCCTTTGCTCTACTTTTTCCCTCCAAAGAAATTGCTTTTACAAGTGCCTTCCATCTTTGAAATGTATGCATCGTTCACTTTCTTCTTTATCTGACTCCCAGAGATCAAGTAGATTAGTGACTCCATTATTCCCCAAGACAAAGCCAAACAACAGGTTTTTACTATCTCCCTGACCTGTTGAGGTGCAGGGTTTATATTCAGAAACAAGTGTCTCTGCTTGTATTAAAAGACAGTCCAATTATGCACTAACAGACACAATGCAGGGTTTCTACATTTAAGAACGGACATCACTTAAAGATGTAGTGTTTTCTCAGAAGAGAGAGAGGCAACCTTCACTAATCAAACTGACAAGTTGTAGGACTAATAATAGGTCTTGCTTTGTTTTCTTTTCTTTTTGTGTGTTTGTGTATCGGGCAAGATACAAACAATTTCTTTTTCTTCCCCCCTTCTCCCACCCTTTCCTCTCCCTTCCCCTTTCTTTCCAAATTTTAATGATTGATTCACATTTGCTACTTAAAAAAAAAAAAAAAAAAAGGAAAAAAGAAGGAAAGCTTAGTTAGGTTTAGGTAGTATTGCCTTGAAAGCTTTTGAAAGCACAGAAAGTTCTGTCTGAAGAAGTTTTCGTTACTATAATTTAAAAATGTGTCCTACTACAGGCAAACTAATGTCTGGAAAAATAATTACAGAGATGAAAATGCTGTCCTATAGTATGCCTAAAGTACTAATGAAAGTCCAAGATTAAAAAAAATTAAAAGCTGCAGCAAAAAGTAACAATACTTTGCATTGAGAAAGGGATGTGTTTTGAATTTACAGGTTTTGAAATGATCTTTCAATCGACATGGGCACTATATGGATCATTTTTCTTTATGAAAACCTGGAAGCTTTATGCCTGCTGTGATAAAAATAAATTACACTTCATGCAGCAAAAGTGCTATTCAAAAAAGAGGACAGTTCTCAACCTCTTAAAGTTCTCACTTCCTATTGAAAATGACAGCAGCTCTCTCTCATGCTGTAGTATCTCTGGCACAATAGATCAGAAATCATACACAGAGCTACACGAGGCTACCTAACTGATCATTACACGCAGAGGGGTCTATTCTCCTCTCACGATGCAAGCACAGGGCTCCTACTGGCACTAATGGGAGCTGCACATGCATATCAAGGACAGAAACAAACCAACAGTGCATCAACTTTTCTAACTTGAACTAAGTTAGAAAAGTTTTTAAATAGGCAGAAAGGAAAGTCAATAAATTGTCTCTTAATCGTGCCTGCTCTTCTACCTTACTTTGACAACCATTCTACTACGGTAGTAATTTCTTTTGGTGTAACTTTCCTCGAGAGGATCTAAAAGCACTGCAATCTCATCAATTCAGCTATATTATGCCCCTGTGAAGTAAGTTTTATCTGACATATCTTGCCCAAGGTCATATGGAAATTATACGGCAGGGCCAGGCATTGCACATTTCGGTATCCTAGTAGTTCCCTGTTTTAACCAGCAGGCCATACTGCTCCTCTATCCATGCACAACAGCCAACAGTCCTAGTAGCAGGAGATTGGATTAGACTTTCAGTCATGGAAATGCTGAAGAAAGTGTTTTTCACGAACACAACTCTTTCAAATAATTTGTTATAGATTCAAAATGCTGAATGAAAAAAGCAAAATCAAAACAACCATCTGTGAATAACTAATGCAATGGTTTTAGTCTCCTCACCTTCTTAGTGCATGGTCACCATTGCCTTAAAATGTCAGGCAAGCCCTGCAAAACCAACATGAGTTAAGAAAATACCATACCTCAGCTCCAAGGACACACAAGCAAAACAGATTATGTGGAACCCTCAGCCAAACCTAGGCAACTGTGTAAGCCATAAAAAAGTATATTTACACCGTCTCTTCCATCAGAGTAGCCTTTAGAAACAGTACAGCTATTTCCACACTCAATATAATGTACCTTGAGTACAGGTTTTCATATTTACCAAATCTTAAATTCTTAGATTCCAATCAAATTCAGAATTACAAATTCTGAAATTTGTAAGAAATTGAAATTTGGACCACAGCACAGAGGAAAATAGAGGTGAATGTATATGTATGTATCTTTCCATACCCAGACCAACATTTTACATCATTACAGGAAGGTGATATAAATCTAAACTGATAGAAGCAACCTGCCATATTCTCACCTATTACTAAAATAGCCTGTGACATTAAGGCAAAATCAACATTAACAACACACTCTTTAGAGAGCCTTTGGGTCCTTTATCTTATGAAATCAGAACTCTACAAGGAAAGAGATTTCATTAAAAATCAAACACACAAACAAAAAACCCAAACCTATTTTCAGGGAAAAGGCAGCTGCAGAGAAGACGACTATATGGAAAGAGAGTACTTGAGACATAAAATCTATAACAAATACCTTTAACAGAGCCACTCTCATGGACAAAACTGAAGTATCACCCCAATGAGCATAATAATTAGACTGGCTTCAAAACTATAAGCTCATAAATTATTGTGTCACTTCTTTCATTTGAGCTTTTCTTGTTTATTCTTGGTTTTGCATGTAGAAACTGCTTTCGTATTCATCAGAGATACCTTCTTCTCAATTAACAGCCAAAACTATCTCATGAACAAAAAATTAGAGATGAAACTTTAGGGAAAAGAAAATCCATAATCATGAAGCTCACAATAAAATGACATGCTGGCAGCACAGTAGGCAATGTTAACATACATATTAGAGCAAAAGAAAGAAAACGAGTGTAGCGTTTAAAGCTTCAGAGACTGTGCAAATGAAGCTCTCTCAATATTTACTAAGGAGGTTAAGAAATAAATTGAAAATATCTGATAGGCTTCACGGTGAGCAAAACTTGCTTGGCTACCTTACAAGCTTTTTAGATGCCTTGGAAACTAAACCAATCCCCAGTTATCAGAAAAGCAGAGAAAAGGGACAAAGGAAGCCCCTGTCTTCCCTAGATGTTCAGTTGTGGCTCTTTCCAGGCTGCAAACAGTTGCTGTGGCATTAGGGTTTCATCATTCATCTATAGGATGCAAGGACCATGAGCAGCTCACCTTTTAACGTATAGGAAGAAGGGAGAAAAAGCCCTCCCACAAAAGGAATATCAGATCAGTTTTTGGTACATATATAAAATCTTTCCTATTTGTTGAGGTGGGTGTGTGTGGGGGGGAATATATTATATATACTATGTCATAAGTCTTTTCTCTTCTTCTCCCCCAGCCCCAAAGGGCAAAAAATACATTAGTAACCTTCAAAACTGCCCTGCCATCTCAGTACAGCATGCATGTGATGAAAAATCAGTAAAGAAACATTTCAATTTGAAGTTTCCAAGAGGTAATTATAAACAAGAGGAAGAGAAAAATATTTTTGAAATTATGAAAAATACCTTGACAGTGACTCCCTTAGACTCACATTTAGCCCTTGAAAAATATTCTGCCAAAGGGTGCATTTTGACAGGGAAAAGATGAAGAGTGGAGAGAAGAGGCAGTAGTTTGTCATAATTGATGACACCGCAATGCAAACTGAAGTCAAGACTGAATATTTACAAAACTCATTCAGGGTGAGATTCTTTCAAAAGCAAAAAAAAAGCCAACAAGCAGACATAGATGGACCCGACCTTTTGAAAGCACAGTGGGACCACAACAGGCAAGATTAATGCAATATGGTCAATACAACCATGTCACACACACAAAATAATTCAATGGTCTCTTTCATAATTCAGTATGGTATGAGTTTCAATATAAAATGAAAAGCCTGGAAGAAATGCCTTAGAACGACACAGCTGAGCTGGGTGCCTTTGGCCGTAATAGGACTTGAATGCTATGAACTTTCACCCCAAATTATTAGTTTAAGCCAAGCTCTGACCACTAATTTGCAATGTTACAGTATCATAATAATTAAGCTGAATCTAGACTGCCACATTCTTATGTTCTTATTCTTTGCTTTCACTATTTGGCCTCACCTTCTCCTTCCTCCCTTCAGCTACACACTGAACCTCCTCCAATCCCATGGTTACACAGCTCAGGGATATGATCCAGTTAAAACTGAGCTGGAAGGGAAGGCAGGAAGCAAGAGAACTGCAGCAAGCTAAACTGCCCCAAGTTGTTACTCAGGATTATTTGATGGACAAAATGAACGTACCTTTTGTAGTCTTGGCCCAGCTGCCAATGAGGAGGTTCATTTCAAGCAAATTTATCTGGCAGTTTGCCATCAGATTCAAAGCAGAAGACAGATTCAAAATCAACTTGGAGACTAAACTTGCCCAATTATTAGCAGTAATGCATCCAAGGTCAGGGCAGAGGTACAGTAATGCAAATCAATTCTGTTCCCTGCTCCACAGAGATCCAGGAGCTCATCTTCAAGAGCTGTCAGTCCAGCACTTTTCACCACTGCTGAATTCACACTTCATTTAAACAACTATGACTAATCCTTCTCCCAAAGAAAAGTGGGATATATCTGTCTCATTATTAGCAATACAACTTGGGCACAGATGTATATGAAGTAACAAGCCATCTCAATATAAATTGATCTAACACTTCTAAAATGGATAGGAATTAGAAAGGCGACAAGAGTAGACAAGGTCTGGACTAGTATTACACAGGTATCAAAAGTTATGCCATAAAGTATATTTATTACATAGAGAGTGTTAAAAATTCACAATTTAGGAATGCAGTTAGTCTCCATATTTACCATGTGTTCCCACAACAGGGTAAACTTGTAGTCCCGCATATTTATACACAATGGACAAAACCTGTTTAAATAAATAAATAAATAATCTGTTTAAGCTGTTCTTCCTACCACTACCAAACCTTTCTCCAAAATCCAACTTCCCATCTCACAAAACTGTAGAATCTTTCTTTTCTGCAAATGTTGTCTAAATCACCTAGAAAAAAACACTCTGCATGTTCCTCTTACTCACTAGTTGCAAAAAGAAAAGTTGGCTACAAATATGTAACAGTAATGTATAGAAGTGAACATGAGATATGTGATTTTTAGTCCTGAGAGCTGTACAGTTTTTTGGCAAGGCAGCTCATGAGAAAACCCAGCCACTCAGCTTTTAACATGCTTTGTATTTCTAAATCGCCCGATAACCCATCCTGCTCCAAAACACTTAAAAGTTTTAAGCAAACAGAGCCCTGGCAAAACATCCATACAGGTTATCAGATTGCTAAGATCCACTATAGTGCACATCCAAAAGTATACAAGAAGCAGGTGTCCCTGTATTATAGCTGCCATTCATTAAAAATAATCCTAAATATATACAAATATTGCTTCTTCACCTGACAGGAAAGGCATAGTGCCCTGCAAAGGGATATTTTTATGATTTCCAGTCACTTCTAAATGAAAAAAGAGAAGAAATTAGCATTATGCTGCAAGGTTATATTCCAAATTTGGCAGGAAGAAGAATGTGAATAAATTAAAACTTTTTTTGACTACTAAAAGCGATGAGAACAGCCTGAATTAAAGTAGCTAGGAAGCAAAAGGAAGGGTAATTTCTTCTAAGCATTTCATTTAACTTTTGTTTGAAGATATCTAAGATATCATGAGACTTTCCCTCCCCCCCAGTTTGAAAATGGAACATATGTAAAAGTAAATCAAGTATGTGTTGCTGTTTTTTCAATGCTATAGATTCTTTTCATCAGTATATTAATGGTCAGCCTGTCTAATAAACTGGGTGGAACTGTGTGAAATTATTTTCCTACCGACATTTTTATCTCAGATTTATTCTTGTTCAAAATATAATTTCATGTATATCCAAAACTGCATGTGTAGTATTAAAAAGGAATAAAAAGGAAGTGAAATGTCAATTATTGATGCATACTCGTGATCTTAAAAATTACAGACGATGTGGGATTTTTTAGAAGATTTCGGTTAATGACAGGCATTTTTAATTTAAAGAGTGAGCACAAACAAAACCTGACTAATATGAAAATAAAGAAATGCCCGATCCAGAAAATAAATTCCACTGCTAGTACTAAGATACGTACAAATTCTATAATAAGAATCTTTCCATACTCTTTTCACTTGAACTCATCACGACAGATGTATAACAAGAAGATACTGCAAAAGCAAGATATTCATACAAAAACATTGCAGTAACTACATTTGAGCTTGAAAAAGCAGCTAGTAAGATTTTTCAGTCCTTGAATAGAATTACACTCAGGATGAAAACAGTATGATTGCATGAGAGCTTTGCTTGGAGGTGCATGCACTACCACAAATCTAGATTCTATAACACTTCAGTTATTTGAATTTTACTGTCAATTACTTTCAATTCTAAAAGGATTTTCTTTAATCCATTATTCTTGATCAAGATAATGATTTTTCAGAGTTCTAACATCTTAGCATTGCCCTATATTGGCAGCCTTAGGTAAGAAAGTGCCGAGTATTTTTCCACATGCAGTTTATTTGTATTCCATAACTAAACCAAAGACATATTCACAGTGTCACACACCTTAGACTCTGCTTACTAGTTGCAGGTAGAGTCTCCACAGTGAATCACCAAGAGGAGCTGGCACCGTCTAGGTAGATCACAGAAGAAATACTCATGGATTACATTTTTGTATTATCCTTGAAAATATTAGAAGAATAGCAGTAAAGTATATTTATTCAGTGTTTTAAGAGAGCTTCAAATGATCTGATGCAACAGACATTTTCTTCCGTAAAACAGAAAAGGACGAGATAATGTGTTTCAAGGTCAATCGAAGCAAGGGTGCATCAGAAAAAAAAAACAACACTACAACAAAGAGCCAACCAACCCAAAGTGTTTAAACCACAGCAGATTTAACAGCTTAACCAATAAAGCTACTCTAGCCTTCAGTCAATGGGAATCAAAACAATGATTTCAAACTATTTAATTCAATCTACAGGCAGGATTACCAGGTGATAAAGCTTTTCCCTTCTTTACTAAAGAAGCGTTTCTCCTATTTTTAAGGATTTCTTTCAGTAAATTATGCACCCTTTTCAGAACTACAGCCACAAGGACACAGATGTTCTTTAAAGGTTGTAGGTTTATGTCCTTGTATTTATTACCACAGGGCTCAAACATTTACATGTATGCTCACCGGACATCTGAAAATGCAAGGAATTTTAATATTATTACATTTACTAAAACTTATTTTCAAATCTCCATTAAGCTCCTCCAAGTATCTAAACAGTATTTTTTTTTCATTCCTCAAATGATACCATTTGCTAACATAAGCAGAACAAAGGTTGATGCCCCAAAATACAATAACTTACTACATTTAGATTCTTTACGATCATTGAAGGCTTTCCTTAATAATCTGAAAAGTACCTATTATGTAGACTTTAAATCTTCACATTCAGTGAAAGTTTCTGTTTCTTCTATATTCTTCTCCACCCTTCTCACCCTCTACAGTTATACACTGACTTGCTGAAGTGTTTGAATTCTTTATAGTAATATTTCAGGTTTTAATAGCAATTAACATATTAAATATCAGTGTACAAGGCCACTGTACAAAGCATTTCCCTAGTAAATTAGTCTGAAAATTGCCCTAATTGTTATGCCAGAAGATGTCCTCTACATTTTGTCTTGGGAGAAAAAGATCTTTCTGTCTAAATGCCATTATGTGTCATCCTAGCTGAGCCTCCTGCCTAGCGGGGACATTGAAGTTGTACAGCAGGAGCCGCTTCTCAGGCTTTAAGAACTACAGTAAATCTTCAAACAATTTATCCAAACAAAGGCCAGTGTGTCGAGAGAAAAATACATGGGAAGCAGATGAATAAGCAACATCAATTATGGGGGGGTTGACCTTTCTGCCCCACACCATGGCACAGATTTCACACCAAATCGCAGCAGATTGAAGTTGACATGCCTGGAGTGAAAACACTGGTCCTCACAATGTTGCCACTCTACATTCACGAAGCTGTAGTAAGGAGAGGAGGGAGAAAATGAAGAGAAGGGGAGGGGTGTGTGAATGAAAAATCACGCATAATGGGCCTGGGTTTATTTTACAGAGAACAAAATGGCTCAATTTGAGCACTTAGACTGTCGAAATTGGCTAGTGTGAGATACAAGAGGCTCATCCAAGGGGACACTTGAATCAGGTGCCTTCAGTGATCCGACCTAGGAGAAAGGATGTGGAGAATAAAGGCAGTTCCTAAGAACTTGTAAATGTTGTTAAAGATCATGCTGGGTTTTTGTTGGTGGTTTTTTGGGGTTTTTTTATAGTATCTATCAACATAGACATTTTTGTACGTAATCACAGCAGCTGAGATTTACCTTCAGTCAAAATGAAAGTGACCAGGCTAAAATTATTTTTCCAGTAGCAAAAAATATTGTCTTATGCAGCATTATTTTGCCACACTGAGAATCCAAATCTTCTTAGAGTTATATCTACATTTTGAAAGATTCGTACCCCGCCCCAGGAACATATTGCCTTTACATCCAAGGAAACGCCAGACTAACTAATGTGTACTTCGAACCACCTCAATTAAAATTCAGGTTTTGGCCTTTAGAGCAGTCTATTTAAAGATTTCTTTTTCTAGATTGGCAATAGACAGATTATTATTAAATATTTATAAGTCTTTGAAAAGGATTGAGTGCTTTTGCTTTGTTTATTGTGTGGAGGTCCCCCTTCTTTCCCCTACTCCCTCTCTGAGGGATCTATGAGTGATCATTTTATTTGAATACTTCATCAGCTTGTTAGTGCAAAGACAGATCAGTCAACCCTGCACAGGCCGTTTTGCATCAATGGAATCTGTTAACACTGCTGCAATAATAGCTTAAGGTTTAATATGCAATCAGATCAACAGCTTTTGTCTCATTCCAGGGGTCACTAATATACAAACTGCTACTATTTCATATTGATAGTAACTAAACACCACCAGTTCTGGTTCAGACTGAAAAGATTAAAAATAGATAAGATTACAATAACATTTACATTGCTCCTAACCTTACTTACTATTATTTTAAAAATTCTAAACTGAATATGAATCTACCCCAAATTTTGCTGCTTAACTGTGAAGTCTAAGTTTGAGGATTAACATTTGTGATGTCAGACCTTGGGAATGTAAACATTTACTTAGTAGTGCTGATAGCACACTGATTTATATTTTTCAGCTTGTGCGCAAGTTTCACTACTGTCAAAAAAGAAAGCTACCACCTTTTTCCCAGGTATCACATCTGTAACACTCTTTCCCAAACTACTCAGGACCTTGGACTTCACTCCATCTGGATGAAAAAGAACTGTGAAGGAAAAGTCACAGCATATGTAAACGTGACACTGTGCTTTCCCAAAAGTCTATGAATAATTTCAGAATCAGCCAATGAAATCTGATAATATGACCACAGGTTTTAGATTCTGTGCTGCTACTAGAAAAAAAACTTTTCCTTTTAAAAGTAACATATCTGCAAACATCTTTCCTAAAAATACCCTCCTATTTTAAATATTTCACATAGTACAACAAGAGGACTAATTGAGAACATGTTAGCACACCTGATAACTTCACACTCAAGAACAATGCTGCTAGAGAGTTAAGAGATGTTTTCCTAAACTTTAATAGACTATTAAGCTGGTAATACGTATTTCATGATTTCTATATACACCGAATTATTTGATTAGACCCCAAGTTAACTATCCCCTAGGACACCTCAAGAACTGTTGTTCAAACTTGTGAGCATAGGAAGAAAGAATACCTTTCTGCTGGGACTCACCGAAGGGGGTCCCCACAATAGGTGTCAGAGGTGAATCTAGAAAGTACCATAACTAGAATTTACGAAAGCGACAGCTACATGATAGACAAGTTTCAAACTCTGAGTGCACAAACAAGGTTCATTTCAGTTTTGTGATCTCTAACACCCTGGTTACCTTTAGACCAACACAGCCCTTGCATCTTTTTTTAGGTTTGTGCTTCTTGGTTTTGGTTGTGGGGTTTTTTTGGAGGGTAAGAATTACTTGAGGGAGGAGTTTTCATTTTGTTTATCTCTGTTACTAAAACTATATTCTGTCTTTACCTTTGAGCACAGTTAGGTAAGAGTCTGATTACTCATTATAGGTCTTGGAAAGGAGGGCTCCAGGTATTTCTGTTATTCTCTCACATAATTCACAACAGGTCTGCATCACTTTTTCTCCTTCCCTATCAATTCCACATATTGTGCCAGCAGGTCTGTTGGTTGGCTGACATATTTAAACCACCTGAGTTCTCCGAAGTCTACCATGGTTACAAGCATCTCAAAACACATTGTAGCTCTCCAGCCCTTGCAAGCATTGTGAATCAAGGAGCTTCAGCCTCAAATTGTAACTTATAGGCTACAGTCGCCAGGTCAGCCTTTCACAATTATAACGTAAATGAGACAAGACTAATCATCAGGAAAGACAAATTAAGGCAGACACCCTCTGCAAGATCAATCCCTGTTAGTCAGCCATCCTGCCGGAGGCATCTTAGACAAGAGCTCTGAGGAATTCTCAAGCTCTGGAAAAAGTGCTGAAGAGTTCTCATTGGCAAAAACAAAACTCAGGAAAAGCAAAGAAGAAAGGATGACCTGAGTGTTTAATCAAATGCTCAGAATTATTAAATTTTTTTATGGAACCTACTGCCTAAACTGCCTCTCATAAAAGCAGAAGATTTTAAGTGTAAAACTACTAGAATTGCTACATCTATCATGCCCCTAAAAACTGGTAAGTAAAACCAGTGTGCCCAGCAGACAGAGCTCAGAGCCAGTTTACAAGGTTCAAGTGAAAACTTTCAATGCATGAAAGCAGCTTCCACAATCATATAACACTGTTTGAATCCTTGGCCTCTGATATTCTCCTGTGTTACTTGTTCGGATTAAAAGCAGAGAGTTAATGGGCTGAGGAGAGACTGTTTTTGTTTCATGCAGAGCTTATGCCCTTAGTTTTCCATATTACACCAGCACCTTGGAAAGGACCGTACTAAGAAAAATCTAAAGGTTCCGCATACCCTATTTGAGTTAATCATCTCTACATCAGTTCTGTGAATAAAATAGTCTCAAGTAGATTATTTTAGATAGACAGCATGCCAGCATATTCACATAGGTATCAATACACCCACAGACAAGATGCATACACAAGTACAGGTTCATGTGTGCATGCGTATATTAATATTTGCCTTACACAGAGAAGAGACATAGGTTTGGCAAACCAGACTCTTTTAGATAGATGTACTATAGTCGATTATTTTAAAAGTTCTTCGTTATTTGACAGAACTAATAGTTATGCAAGGCATAGTAGTAGAAACTGTCTTCATTTCTAAGACTTCGCACATTCCCTAATTAATTCAAGGGGACTTGCAGTTTTATATAACATTCTTCCTTTTATCACTTGCCATCTAGCAGTTTGTATAATGTCAACACTTACATCTTTTTTTTCAACTGAAATAATTTTTAAAACACTTTTTATCCTAAAATGTTCACCTCAATTTTTCAAAAATTATCTTAAAGATAAGAGATTTCTTTCCATTTCAGTCCCACAACAACGAGAATGTCAGCACAGCTTTTTTGACAGACAAATTATTGAATCAAAGAAAGAATATGCCATTAAGCCCACAGGTTAGGAAGTGTCAGGAATGGTTTAAAGAGATATCCCATTTATCTTCAAAACATGCACGGAATGTCACTAATGTGTGTTTATCATGTATAATCAGACAAAGAAAATATCGAAATAAAGTACTCCTGCATACAATAGAAGTCTCCTTCCATCTCTCAAGATATCAGTGCTATTCAAATAGAATAATAATGATGAAACCTCCTTTCTTGAAAATGGAAATCAAGTGAAATGTAGATAGAAATGATTTTTTTGTAGTTGATGTACATTTCTAAAGTGCATTAACAGGAAATCCAGAACTTTTTAGGTCAATTATATTGTCAGTATTGTCAATGCCACTGAAATGAATACCTAAGCAGTGCATATTCTTGCTGGAACAGGGTTAGAGAAGAAATCCTGTATTCAATTACTTGGAGAAGAGGAACTGCAGGCACACACTTAAAGGCTTGCTTTGTTCCAATCTTATTTTTATTTTTAATCAGTCAAAATGCATCCAAGAAACATACAATTATATACGTTTTAAAATTCCCATTATCCAATGTTTTCCTTTTTAATTTTTGTTTTCCTTATGGTACCTGTTTCTTAAAGCCTATTTTTGGTAGCCAAATACTACAGCAAAACACTGAGTTACAGCTTTCATAATAAATTTTCCAAGACATGATGTGGCTGGTTTACAGAGTTAACCTATACACAGGTTTAGTATAAGAATAGTAAGCAAAGGTTTTTTAAACATCTTAAAGGTATTGGAAAACAAGAGAGTGATGACACATTGATGGGATAGGAGGTTTTGCCAGGTGAGCTTAATAAATGCATCAGAGGTACCCTTTGGAACATGCTATTATTCTTCTGAACAAAAATTTTAAACAAAAGTATTCCTGTAGATTTGCAAACTACCATCCTAGCAGTAGACAAAAGATGCGCTTGCATCTTCCCCCATTCTCAATACCGTATTTGTGAACAAATGGGGTTTTTTCTATACAAAACTTTAAAGAGGTCAAATTTTTCAAGGCAAGGTGTTTCATGAGAGTGTCGAAAATAGGAGTAGGTTATGTAAAACACCACAAAGTGAAAAAAATCCACGCGGCATCTTCCAGATACAGAAAAAAGAAATCTTAAGAAATCCAAAAAGCAAAAGACCTCTAAAAAGACTGATGATACCTCTTGCACCACCCTCCCACCTGGACCTTATGGATTTCAATGAACAGCTACGGCCACACTCTGTCCATTTATCTCAGAAGTCAGACACTTCTTAGTGGCTTCACCCATTGACCAGCTGTATCTGCAACGATGTGGCTCCCTCTCAAGCTAGGGTATGGGTGTTTTCTACTGGAGTCCTGTGGTCAACAAAGCCCTGATAAGGAGCACACTCTTTGGCTACAAGGCAGTATTTCTACTCTCCCTTGACAAACACCCCAATATCCAGCTCATCATCTGTCACACGATTACAGATAACATGCATGTTGCAGTCACATAATCCCAAGGTCCAGCATCTTCTCCATCATGTGCAAATATTGCTCAAAGAACAGAAAACTCTGAAGCAGAAAGGATGTTCCCCAGAAGATAAAGAAGAGATGTAGAGGGAGAGAAGGCTTGTCCAAAAGACTAACAATAGAAAGAGTAATCAAAACTTACAAGAATTACAGTAAAAGAACTTTGGCAAGTGAGAGACAGCAAGAAATAAAGACAAAGCAAATGTGGACAAGAAAAGGGAACACAATAAAGCTCTATTGAGCTATGTTTCATACTGACTGTTGGGGTTTACACCTTGAAGAAGGCTCTAGCCACAGATGTATTTTTCTGCCTTGTTGAGAAGTTCACTGCACTTCAGCAAGAATTCAATGAAAAACGTCCAAATGCCTTACAACAAATGTTACATCTTACCAAGGTATTCAGGCACATTTTGGAATAGTATTCAATTCCTATTCTGGTACTACTAGTTAATGATCTTTTTTAAGTTAGCCATTTCAATCTTTTAAGTGTATGCCCTTTCTTTTCTAGCTCACCTCAAAAAGTGAAAGGAAAAAAATAGCAGAAGAAAGGAGTGATCATGTAAAAGTTTAAGTGTGTTTGGGAGGAACTTGGCAGTAATACAGAGGCTGTTTTGTTTCTCAAGAGTGAATTTTAAACAGCTCTTAATATCACCCCTTTTCTTTCAGATATGATGCCAACAATTCTTTTGGTCAAACCAGTCAAACTGATCTTTAAAAGAGCTCAGAAATCTCCCTGTTTTCTAAGTTTTGAAAGAATTAATTCTATTCCTCTCAGAACCATATGAAAAGTAATCTCACTAAAGAAAAAAAAATCTATTTAATGTATTCTTGTGCATTTCTAGGACATATTCATACTCTGCACATGCACACACACTCTAGTATTAATAATACATGGGGGTTATGATTCCTTAAAAGCTGTAATTAATTCTTGATAGCCAGAGAATACTTGGGGAGGGAATGAACGGAAAGCTTGGGTTTGGTTTTTTTTCAATTAAAAAAATGTTTTTCCTGTATTCTAAATCACAGTAGATTTGTATTTTATCTCATTCACTTGTAAGATACAAACCCTATTTATTTTCTAATAATAAAACCTAAGTATTTTTTCAATATAGTAATCATTGTGACCACAAATATACATCGTGTGGCTTGCAAGCCTAAGGTGCTGTTTCTGAGGGTCTGACATGTTTAAGTTTAATCTTTGCAAAAATAACACAATGCTTGGCCTTATGCCTGAATGTCTTCACTGAACTATGAATCTGTACATATAAGTGTCTTAATGGGACAATTCAAACTATTTGCCCTGGGTGGGTTGCTCAAAAAAGATGGAAGTTCAGCATCTCTTATCTAGTTGACTGAGAAGTTCAGTCAGACATGGTAGAAGGCCTTTGGCATGTGTACTGATATGCATAAATGCAGGCCAGAATGCTTTCCTTAGGAATAACTTGGATCAAAAGTTTAAAACATTATCTGCACCAAAATCTACAATATTAACATAATTTCTAACGTAGACCTCTCATTACTTAGTAATCCCTATTTTCTCAACAGAAACTTCCTGTTATAAGAAAATTTTTTTCTTTTGTCACTGAGGAGTCCAAGCTATTAAAACCTCAAGTCAGTATCTGTATCTGAGAGCTTATAAAACTGGAGGATTTTCCTAACATTAAGCGTATGATTTACAAGTCAGTTCCAAAAAGGTTAAAATACATTAAACTCACAAACAAGACTTCGCTCAAACATCTCATTATGAATTTCAAAATTTACATTTGCCTCAAAATCTCAAGATTTAAGTTTGGAATTGAAAGCAGCTCTTCCCCAAAGACCACTGATTCACTCCACATTGTCCTGTGAAGAAACTGCTCAATAACTAAGCAAGTCTGTGGTCCCTTGCAATGTACTAAGAGATGTGATGCTTCCATTATTGTATGATAAACTCCTGCTATAAGAAGTTCTGCTGTAAATACTCACTGCCTCCAATATTCTGAAAAATAGAGATGTAGATGAACATTTTACCTCCTGTAAACTTGCAGGTTAAAAAAAAAAAAATATATATATGGTTTAAAAAAATGAATTCAGTCAAAAAGTAAATAAAAAATAAATCAAAAGAACAGTATAAGACAGCATTCAACTCTTTGCCTCTTGAAAATTTAAATGAATACTCCTTGAGAGCAAACTACAAAATGCTAACCTTGAAGTGTTGAGTGGCAGAAAGAATTATGGGTTATTGTACTGTCAAAATGCCAGACAGCTGTATGTTGAGTTACTGTGTTATTTAGACAATCAGAAACTTGGAAGCTAATGTGACATATTTTTTTCAGTGTGAAAGCTCCTGACATGCGTCATGATAATTTCTAAAGGGACAAAATGTTATATAAAAAACATAGTGCCTTTATGAAACTGCCTAACAGGTACAACACCATTGCAAGTAGAATTCATGTTAAATACTTTATATAAATAGGATTGATTCAGGACATAACTAAAATTGCTATTACATCATTTGGTTGTTAATTTGTTCTACAAATTTTATTATTGTCATATTTGGAGGTACTCTCATGTATAGAGCCAAGAATCACCCAGCTATTTAATTTGTCTTGTTACTTAAACATATTTCTAATTTTACCTCCCAAAAGAGTCCCTATAAGCCCTTCTTTGAATATTTCCTGAAGAGAAAATGGGCTGTGTTACCTACTTTGAGAGTGGCAAATCCCACTTGCTTTGTGAAATGACATGGCTCAGAAGGCTCCAAAAGCTTTCATGATTCATTCCTCCCATTCCAGAAGACCCAATATTTTCTGTACCTAGCTCAGTCTTAAACACAGGAATATTAAAGGCTGATATTCTATTACAAGGTTAGACTGGCCTAATAATAATGGGTTAGAAACTGTACTAGGATCACCACTCTCAGTTCATACAGTTCCCCAAACTCTCTTAAACAACATTAAGGAAATGCTTCAGAATAGACTGGTCAGAAGACTTCATGTTAACTTGAATTTGGTTCACACTCTGAAAGTTTCTTCACCATTTCCAAACAGCCTTGTATCAATAGCTGCTTTTCTTGTCATTCATATAATTCTATATGTTGATACAACACTATCAGATAGTGGGGTTTTTCAATTTCTTGATATCAACGACATTCCATACCAAACTGCATAATCTAGTCACGCTTCAAATGGAAACATTTACCACATGTAAATGTGCCTGTTTAACTGAATTCCCTATTTTTTTACTGCTCTTATCAAGACAGAGCTCTGTATCTATCTTTTCTAGACAACTGAATAGTTTTCATCTGATTTTCTTGTTTATGTCCATTCTAATATAAAGATATAATAATCTCTTCTTGTTCCATTCATGAGTTTTTCCACATCTTATACCATTTATCATCAGTGTTGTGTGAAGTCTTTCCTGTTACACAATATCCCCTTGAAAAGCAAACTATTTACTTTATAATTTTGTTAAATGTAAACTCATTTTTGTAAAAGCACAGGACATAATTGAACACACTGCTGTGTGGAGACTTTCCAAATCTCTGAGAAGACCTGAGGGCCATGATGGGTACTCAGCTGTTCCTCTGTTACAAAAAACAACACTGAAGGGATAATAAGATGACTGAGTCTATATTTATAAGAATATTGAGGAGATAGGAAACGATCTTTTATATCTGGCACAAGGGCAAATAATACATGACTATCATTTTCACTGAGAGTATCCCCAATTAGAGAGAAGGATCACAAGAAATGTTTAGAATGGTAGGTAGCAGCTCACATCAAAACCCAAGGAGATCAATCTGTTTCAACATTAGTACAATAAAATAGTGACTTGAAAACAGTTAGCAAGTGTACACAAAGACTATTAAATTTCAGTAATGGGTTCTACAGTGCAACAGGCAGTGTAACGAGACTGAATGCTTAGAGAAACTTAGAGAAACTATCCAACTCCAGACTGGGAATAAGAAGCATGTTTTTAACAGAACAGAGTTTGGAGCTCTCTTCAGTGCTGGGGTTGTTTTGTTTTAAACCAAGAAAAAACAAGCAAACAAAAAACCCACAACAACGGCATCAAAAACCCCACACTTGCTGTATTTTACATGAGAATTAATTTTCAAATTAGTTTTATAATCTGTTATACTCAAACTGTTATTACAACTACCATGTACATTTATAAATCTGGCTAAGGTGACCAGATTCAATACAGCTTTATAGGTAAGGACACTCCACTATGAAGTTTTAGTTTCATTCCTTCTGCATATTCATATTTTTCACATGAAGCAAAAGTCAGGTCAATCTCCATAATGGAACACTTATTTTTGAATTGACAGACGTGTGAACAGTACCATTTCTTTCAAACTAATGTGCATTACTTTCATCAACAACGAATTCCATGTGCTGTCATATTGCTTACACACCTATCCTCATTATACCTGGAAAAGGGTCATAACTAACCTAAAAAATACCATCAGCAATAAATGTCATTATCTTGTCGCTTACCCTCACTGGTATAGAGCAATAGAACAGTGAGCTATCCTACCTCCAGTCTTTCAGAACAGTGAAAATTAACCATTTATTTCAATCTTTTGCTTTACGGGATTTTGCCCATTTTTGATCATGTGCCTATTGCACAATTAATACTTAGAGAAAGGAGTTAGCGACCTCTTATTAAAGACCTCTGCCAATGTAAAACATTCTCTTGGAAATATAAACAACACAACAGCCAAGTGTGAGAGCAGTCAAGAAGTGAACAAAATAATTATCTAAAGTAGAGGCCTGAAGCATGTGCTTTTGAGATCACTTATTCAGCTGTTAAGCGAATTTTATCAGAATACGCAGTACGTTGCAGCTCATTGTTCTCTTTCTATACACACACACTGCAAGAACATTTATGACAGTAATGCATTAGACATTTGTATTTGAAATGTTTTTGGTCTTTTGTCATCACACTTGAAAAGAAAAAAATCTTAAGCATTTATAGTGCAAGGTTAAATAACTTATTTAGCAGTGATATTCATGTTTCATAGATCTCTCTGGAATTACCAGTATACTGCTTTGCCAGATTTTTTCTCAATGCAATATGATATAATAATGCTCCTATCCTACCTGTACCCCATGATCATCAGACAAAACATTTTTGGTGCTCTTTCGTCTGTTGATATGAGAAAAGAAATATTTGCTTACTGTTCAAGCTCACAGTACATTATGAAAAATGTTTTTGCTTACTTTTTTATTTGAAATTAGAGATGGGAAGAGACCATTTTAATTTCTGTAGATTCCTATTCATCACCTCAGTGGACAGACCCCCAAGTGTCTCTCAGTCTTCAAAACAAAGCAGAGAATAGTAGAAACAGCGAAAGGAATACAATATATTAACACCACCAATATGTTTCTTTTAGTAGCAAGGGAAAAATTGTTTCTATTTTATCTTTAAATGTATTTGCAATGTTAAAAACTGCTTAAGTAAGACAGATCCTGCAGAAATAAAAAGATCAAGACTTAACTTTATATAGATATTTCTTATTTTGTAGCTTAAACCTGACTACCAGCAAAAATAGAACCATCAACAAGGATTTTTTTTTTTAGTGTTAAAGTGAACCAAGGAGCTTTTAAAAATTTGCTTTGCTAGAACTTTGTCCTCTGATATTCAGAATTAACAGGAAATGTGCAAACTTCATGAAGACTACAATGTTATCATTAATAATCTCATTACAAGCAAGGCTTACTCAAAATTTAAAAAACCCCTATAAACAGTAGCAGGAAAAACACTACATATCGACTTAGGTGCCATACAAATACATTAAAATTATACACAACGTAATTATGCCAAAAAACCCAAGCAATTCAGAAACGTATAGAGTCAACACTGGTAAACAGGCTGCCTCTCTACAAGGCTTGAAAAATTAAAGGCTTGACTGATTAAAAATACTTCCTTGCATTGGATTCTAGTTAAGACAAGTGAGATAAAGGATACACATATATTTTTAGTATTTTAAATGGAATATAACACACAGAATTTACAAAATTTCTTTTCTTAGATGTGCTTAATTTTAGGAAAAGACATTAAAGATGATATTTCCCATATCACATCCAACTAAAGCCAAGTAAGCGAGAACACAACACCAATATTCTATTGCTCAGATACCTTCAAAGAGTAAATACTTTATCTGGGGTACCTAGAGAACAAGAAAGTAGCAGAGGGGGAAGCAAGCTATACTCCATCTAGTCCTTGACACATATTTAACCAGACAAAAATCTATCACAGTTGTTTTAACAGGTATTAAACTTTAAACAAAAAACAGTGTTCAGCTCTTCTACACAATTTTTTTAAACTTTGCAGCCAGGTACCCCAACTCCACAATGTCTCTGAGGGACCGTAACAGAAATGGCAACAGAAGTTTGAAAACTGGTGACTGTGTGGAATTTTAAACCTCACTAACCTCTCTGAGCAAAGAGGAAGAGATCTCAAGGTTGAAAGCTTGCCTGGATCTTCTTTAATTCCAAACATATGCTTCTTGTCAATGAGATACGAGGAAGGCAGCTAGACTTTATCAGCATTTATACCTAGTAGTTTTTTACCCTAGGAATTATTGGTCTACCATAAAAATGGTATTGAGAGCTGGGTCTTATCTGAATTAAAGCTAACATTTCTGCTAAAAGACATTTCAATTATGCCAGATCAGTTAAGGATTTTAAATGAGGAATGTCTCCTCTTCTTTCTTTTTTCCAGCTTATTAATTTTTATTTTTATTTGACAGTTAACCTAATGCTAAGATAATACTGTGTAAGTTTAATGCTTAAAATTGATATATAGCCATAGGGCATGCTTTGTGATGGATGGGCTCAGCTTTTATATGAAGAGCTATGGAATTTGATTATTATTGTTCATACTTAGCATTGATGATGAATATTTTCAAGATTAACATTTCATTGAATAAAACACTACTAAAAAGTTATAAAAATGCAGAAATGCCGTTACCTTTAAAGCACTTCTTTTGCATGTTCCACACAGCGCAAAAAGTTCAGCCAATTGAACAAAAGCTGTAATGTTACACAGAATTGCTCCCTTTTTTGCATCATCTCCTGATTTATAAACTCTACAACATCCATCCACACTGCTTCACACAGCTATCTCTGTCCTCTCCCAGTTTAACATTTATTATATACACCACAATTGCTTGCTGCTTGATTTTTTTGTACAGTGATCATCTAAATAGGATGTCTTTCAAATGCACTAATGTTTTTCTCTCTCCCAGTCTCTGCAAATCACTGGAAACATAGTAAGTATCATTATAGGTTTCCCCGGTTTGGTACTCTTCCACTACTGACCACTGTCAGAATATTGGGATATATGGACCTTTGTTTTGAACTGATTATTGTCATTATGTTCTATAATTTAAAAAGAAAAAGATGCTATTAATGAAAGTCAAAGCCCAAGGCTTCATGCGCTTCCCCCTAGAGAGAGCAAAAAGATGAGTTTTCACACAGTGCAAGAGAGTGTAAATTCCTCCTGCACTACACCAGGGTGAGCAAGAACGAAATCAAGCCCTTGGGATCAATACCAAATCACATCAGAGTTGCATTTCCCTGGGTTAGTTTCAGCTTTTGGACGTGAGCCCAATCCTGTGGTAGGAACTCACTGCTGGATGAAGAGCAGTATCAGTTTCTACAGAAAACCAGCATCCGTGACAATGTACCCAATATACGGTTCATTGAGTCAGGTTATTTATTCCTTATCATCTATAAAAATATTGTTAATAATTTCCCTTCGTCCATAAAGTGCTTATTTCTTATTTATAGTTGTAAAAAGCTGGTAAAACCATATTTTACAGACAGTTGTTCTTATAGCAAAAGATATTTAACTTTAAGAATCAGCCTTCCTGTATCTATGCTCATTTCATTATAAAGGGGTTTACCATAAATACTGGAATTTGAATTCCACCCAAGTAATACATTAATAGATACTAAACCATTAATAATTCCTGTACTTTTTCATAAATGGGCAAGCTCCAATAAATAAATGGGAGCTCTTACGTGTCAGAGAAGGGTTAACAAGCACCAAGGAGATTTCAAAGGCGAACTGCGGGCAGGGGCTGCCAGAAGGTAAGATTCATAATGATGCCACGAATTCTGGGGACCCATTTTTTACTGTCCACTATGGCAAGTATCTAAAATTAAATGCTAAGCAGAAATTTTTCCTGAGCTCTGACATACAGTAGTTTAGGTAAACAATCTCTAAAATTAAAAGCAGATTCTTGATAATAAATTCCAACATGTATATCTTGATAAAAGACAACCTTCCCTTATAAATCAAAAGCTGTTCTTTCCTCACAGAAACCTTTCCAAATTAGATCAGATGACTCACCTGAAATATTTCATCCATCTCCTCTCCTCTGTGAACACCAGCAATTAATGTCCAGTTAATACAGTGACACAGGGGAAACTTGAATATTAAATGAGAACTGAAAACAAGTTTGATACTTAAGAAAAGGAAGGCTCACTCAAGAGAGGCTGTCTTGGATCGTCTATGATTTTAATTAAAGCTTACCAGAACAATAAATTTTGTTGTGGTTTTGTTTGTTTGTTTCGTTTGTGTGTTGGTTTGTTTTTAATTAAACAGGTTCGGCGCTACCATTAGATATAAAAACGTGCCCAAAAAGCACTTCCTCACCAGTCACCTAATTCCTCTACCTTCAGAAGAGACCATTTTTCTTTCTTCCTTTTTAAAATAGTTACCAGCTGGGCACATAATTGCCTTTTGCTTCGGTCAACTGATGCAATGCACCTGTAAAGTCTTCTAAATAAGTTACATTCACCACCAAGCTGAAGTAGATATCCAGGACTTTTTTTTTTTTTTTCTTCTTTTTTAAAAGGGGGTGAGGGGGAAAAACACACGCACACAAAACACCCCAAAAAACCCACCACATCATAGCTTCCTGTATTTGTTAGTAA
The DNA here is from genome assembly GCF_036013445.1 of Caloenas nicobarica. Lineage (NCBI taxonomy): Eukaryota > Metazoa > Chordata > Aves > Columbiformes > Columbidae > Caloenas > Caloenas nicobarica. Next base: position 24,411,525 of record NC_088251.1, on the reverse strand, counting down.
TACTTAATTCATTATGTGAGACAGATAAAAGCTCTGACCAAAGGAGATAAAGCACATCCAAAAGCACTAGTATATTTCAGTCCTCAGCTCTTAGAAAGCCCCATGACTATCCTGAAGAATCAGAAGGAGTTTGACTGAAGAGAATAAGATGTGGTCACTTCCCCATTAAGACAACACGCTCACTCTGTCTCCTGGAACAACAGCACAGTGCCTTCATTGCGCTGTCTGCTTCTTCGCGACTCAATAGGGTTGGGTCTGGCCCTGGTGCTGAGTTTAAAATTAAAGTTAATTCAAGGATGCTCTTAACCTGATTCAATCAGAACAGAAATATTGTCAGAATTAAACTTTGATAGGCCTAAGGATTTATCCAGATATTTGGTAATACAACTGCTGTTCAGGAAATTGTTTCTGTACTCTGAAATCTGTGGATGTACTACTGTCTTTTTCATCAGAAGGCAATGTTTTGTTGTGCACCTTATTACCCCAGTCATACAATGTTATTCTCATTTGAGGAAAACTTTCTGAGAAGAAATAACTTCTATTACTAAATCCCTAAATATTTTTTTCTTCTGTGTACATGCATTTCTGCAAATGCTGACTGGCAATCTCAGTTGTGGCAGACAAATAAAATGACGATGCAAATCGCGGCAACCAGCCTACCAGTCTGGCCTCTCAGTAGCAAAAAGATCTGCACGTGAGGAGGTGCAAGGGGGAAACAAGACTGAAAATCTTAGTGACATAGTGACAATACTAATTTGTTACATACTTGTTTAGATAAAGCACAAAACCCAAGGGCATGGTGCTCTGAACCACCTGGTAGGTACAGGGCAGCATATTTTTGTAATAGCAATCGGTGAATCTCTGAGTAACGCTATGGTATCTGAAATCCATGTGCCTTTCTGGCTACACTCTCTTTGGAAAGAATATGACATAAAAATTTTTAAAAAGAGGACTCAAAAGGAAAAAAAGCAAGTAATGAGCAGTATGCAGTCGTCTTGGTTTAAAAACAACAGCTTACAAATAAAGGTGGCCAAAAATTGCACTATTTAGAGTCAATGTGACAAAATAAAATGATAGCTTAAAGAACTTAGACCACCTAACCTTAGCTTAAAAAAAAAAAAAAAGTAGTTAGAGAGCTGGAACTATATTTTATCTGAAAATTATATTCACAAGTAATGGCAAATACAGCTGAACATGAAGAACAATCTTTCCTCCCGCTTCTTAACAGATAATGACTTCAAGGTCATTCCATTAGTGATCACTGCAGCTTTTAAATGAAACACATATAACCCTAATCCAATTAATGAAAGTATCCTACATTTCTTATACATGCTAATACTGAATGAATGTTTAAACCTTGGTCATTCACCAGTGCATGCACTATAAGTCAAAATCAGAGAAGCACAATAATATTACTGACAAGGTACGGGGTTGGTGGTAAGCAGGGGCACACATAAGGTGCTTTAGCATCTTTAACTTCATCTATACTTAGTGGTGTTTATAATATGCAATTATGCATACAGTTGGAGGGGTGTTCTTAGTGATTTTTTTTTTGCCCCCTCCCCATGTTTATCTGACCTGTATTACCTTCAAAGAAATCTGTGGTCTAATTTCACATTTCTAGTTGCCTCACTCTTTCTTTTCTTTTTCCCTGCAAAAATTACTTCATATTTTATGCATTCTTTCATTTGTCTTTCTTTTATTGCCATTTTTTTGTTCTCAGCCTTTTCCAGTCTATGACTACCCCTTCTGTATGAATTGAGAAAGTGTGAAAACAAAATAAAAGTTCTCCAAGGACATCTATGTGAGAAGCCTTAAAAAAAAAAAAATGTTCATTGTTTCTGGACAAGAGACATGGAATGACATAATCTCATCAGCATAAAGCTGTACAGATACAGCTCCATCATTTGACATGTAATTAGATCAGTCTTGTTGAAAGGGCCTCAGTCTGTTAATTCCCCTGGTACGTGTGTACCTTAATAGGGAAAGGACAAATTTATGGCAACTTAAGAAGTTAAATCTCATCAGCTGGGTCACAGTAAGTAATTTTGTGCATTTTCTTTGCCGTTGGAATGGGCTAAGATATGTAACAGCTTAAAACTCTGTAAAAAAAGAGAAACTGAAGGTTTAGCTTGGTTTTGTATCTTTGCAGCTGGGATAGATGCTGAGGAGTGTTTAGGGTCACCATAATTTTTTCAAGCACTGCAGTCTGGAGGAATCTAAGATCACATGCTCCTAACTGGCTATATGCACCAGGACATACCTATCTAAATCTCTTTTGAAATGAAATATTTTAAGGAACTCAAGATGTTTGTGAAGATTGCATCTCTAACCTTACCAAACATATTTTGTTGTCCTACTGACAGAGGGTGTCAATAAAGGTCTTAGTGTCCCTGTCTCCTCACTTTAATATAATTTATTTTAAAACCTAACTTTAAATTCAGCATCTCATTTGAAACTCTACCAGTGAACAGAATCAAAGCAAGCCCAGGCAGCCTGATCCCATTTAAGGTATTTTAACTCAGATATCCTCACTCCTGTCAGCAGCCCTGAAGCCAAATACCTTGTGTCACAGAATACACTTAATTTCCCTAAACACCTGAAGTTACATCTAGTTTACTAAAAATAGTTTTCTCCCCTTGTTTTTAAATAAAATAAAAATGCATGGATAGATAAGGACACACCATTACAGCAGTGAAGATCATGAAATAGTAACAACTGTAAGCACCTGCAACAAGCCACACACACGAGAGAGCAAAGAACCCCTGCAGTATCAGCAACCTCCACAGCTGGTTCTGTTCTACTTCCCCAGCCTCTGCCATTCACTCAGGAAGAAACTGAATATTAATTACAGAGAATATTTCCAGAAGTTTCAGTAATGTTACTATTTTGCACTATAAACACATACTAGAGTGAAAACAGAGGTTAATAAAAGGTGCTTTGTAAAAAGCATCCAAGAGCTCATTTCTCAGATCTCCCGTTTAAACGATGCTTGCTGAATTAACATGAATAGTTTTGTTAAGTGGCAAAACCAAGATTTATGCTTCCCAATGTGCAAAAAACAACAGTGCTCTTCCTGCATGCAAGATGCTTATGCCTTCTTTCTCTTTGTGTCCCTCATGCAGAAACGTGTATGTCAGGACAGTGACAAATGACAGTACTTGTTAAAGCAGCAGGACCATCAGGTTCTCACCACCTCACTGCAAGTGGGATAGGCCTTGTGAAGTACACACTGACAGGATCTACATCTCTCTTTTTTCTTCACTCCATGAGTGAAGCCTCCATTGCCAAGGCAGTTCAGCATAGCATGGCTCTCTTGCTTTTCTAGCTGTTTCACAACCTGTTGGTTTGGATCCAGAAGTCATCAGAATATTTAAATGTTTACCTACATGATTGGATATAATGGTTTCAGAATAACGTAAGTGATGAGTGCAGCTTTACATCAAGCATGAAAATGAGCTAGTCAACCACTGAGAGCCTTTAAAAAAATAATAGCAATACAGGAATGGCGTGGGCACACATTGCCTGACATGGCATGTGCTTAAAGAGGACTGAGCTCTTGACATCAGTTCATCACTAATGAATTTAGGAAACACATAAAACCAAGACGAAACCATTTCCTCTAACATATTTAAGTGTTTTTCTTTTGCTGTTGACCCTTTTGTAGTATATATGGAATCTCCAAACTATCACTTCTAATTCAAAGCACTAAAGAGATCATCACACAAGTGAGACCAAAGATGTAAGATTTAACATAGAAACAGAAGACACATTAAAAACCAAAATAAAACAAGGTATTAATAAGGCTGGTGCATTTCTTAATAGCATTGTTGATTAATGTTAGCATGTAAGCAAACTAGTTAAAGCCTGAAATACTGATCAAAAAATCGAGAGTAAGGAGTTATGAAGAACTTTCTACATCTAATTCATTTGTATAGAAAAATGAACAATACTGCATTGGCATCAGATTCAAGAATTTGCTGAAATTCGTTCTGATAAAGATATAAATTTAAGTGCTCCCAGACTGGACCATAAGAGCATAAAATATCAGCCAGCCCTGTAAAGATATACTTAAAAACCCAGCATTTTCTGAAAATCTGTTTTCCTGACAAATTCTTTAAAAAAAGACTGGTCAATCTAACTCTTCCCATCTATAGATGTATCTCTAGTTTTAAGAATAACAACAATTGAAGGTTTTTCTTTTGTGGCAAGGAGATTTTTTTTTTTCCCCTTTAAGATTCATTACAAATATTTTGCAAATGACACCAATGGGAAAAGTATTATATTACAGATCACAAGATTATTTGGGCAAGTGGAAGGTAAACTTTTTATTTTTAAATTAAGCTATGGTTTCAGTACAGGCACCTCACACATATCTATAAGCATTTTGAAATTTAAGGTGTTTAGGGAAATATTATTTCCTTTAAAACCTGGAGGAAAACATGAACTTTTCAGTTCAAAACCAAGACTGTGATAGTTTTCTAAGGAGGCAGTATTCATGTTGAGACAGCTTAAGTCCTTGAGGGTTGCATTTCCTTTTGGCAAGTTTCCTCTTAACAACCAGAGACGGCCAAAGAGAAACACTGTAAACAGGCTCTTAAGTAGAATTCAGGCTGCCCATGAATTTTTCTAAAGTGAAACCATTAAGGAATTTAAGTCAACAAAGCCATGATAAAGCCATGTGTGTTATAAACTTCTACTTATTACAGTAATTCTCAATTGCTTCAAAGAGATTAGTCACATATATCCAGTTGAACACGTGCACGGCTGGGGGTAGAAGCAGAAGAGAATTCTAAACTGCATCTAATTGTTATTTTAGAAAAGTTTTGGTCGGTGTAAATAGACTTTCAGAGAAACATACAACCTGAACCAAACACCTGAAGTGTTATATAAAGTAAATAGTAAGTATGCGTTTTATGCAATAAGATTAAATTTATTTCTAAAATACACCTATTAATTTTGAGTTAAGAAGTGTTTCTGCACCTTCTGATCATCTTAGAAGTAATACAGACCATGTTAGCTGTTACATTAAACAGATGGCAAATACAAGTACATTTTTATCTTCCTATTAGATTTCTGTTGCAACAATGGTATGCTGTGTCTGTGGAAATCAAAGGAAAATCCTGCCTCCTGTCTTTGATTTTTTATTCATGTATTTATTGCTTTGGAAATGCAGTAGATACCAAACTGCAGGTTGCTACAGTTCTATGCAGCACATGAACAATGCTGCTTCATTTTCTCTTTTCAACAGAAAAAAGTTATTAAATAACATGAAAGCAAATGAACCCACATTAGTGTAAACTGCAGCACAATGTAAAAGACATTTCCCTTTGAATATTAATGAAGCAAGTCTAAAGAAATATAGTCTAAAGAAATTGATTCAGTGGTCATTCCTTTGTAACAAATACAGTTTCAGTTATAGCTCTGAAGTGTCATATCAATCAAAATTCACACAGTCTGCTTTTCAAGAAAAAACTATTGAAAAATCTTAAATGTTTTCTCTTCCTTGTTATGAAATGATTGGAATATGATTGCACATATCATCTCAATAAACACTGTATTCCAGGAACAACTTCCAGTCAGATGCGAAGCTAGCAGACCAACATGTTTTTTTCCAATCATTTTCCAGCTTATACTTTTGGGCAATTAGTAATGCTTGGGATCAATAACTCATGCACATCCATGGGGCACATAGCCCCAAATGGTGTGATACTGCCTGAACGGTGCAGGCAGCATGGGCTGGGCAACTGGGACACTGAGAGCTAGAGGCCAGGCTTCTATTGCTATAGTTAAATCATTAAAAAAATTTTTTTGGCAAAGTATTTTACGGCTCATGCACTTTCCTCGCCTTCCGGCACACAACATATTTGGTGCCTAGGTAAACAAAGTCCTTAGTCTTCACTGAGCCTTCTAGCCACTAACATAATATTAATATTACAAAATTAATGCATACTGTGGGACACACACGTTCAGTTGCTTGCTTTAAGATCATTAAAAATATATTTTAAAAACAAACAAACACACACAACATCACCACACTTCCGTTTCTGTAGTAAGCAGTGACAAAACATGACTGAGCTAGTACCAATAGTACCAATCTCTAAACTTCCAGTCTTGGGCTCTAACACAAATTAAAAAAAATAAAAAAAATAAAAATAAAATTAAAAAAAAAAAATATATTATATATATATGGAGAGAGAGAGAGAGAGAAAGAGAGAGAACAAAACCCCAAACTAAAACCCCCTCACAAAATACCATGCTGGAGGTCCATGGCACTCTGCATAGGCATCCTCTTAGTTACCAAAGAAGAAAAAGTTTCCTTCTCCATGTACAGGAGCCAAACTCAGAAACTGAGCTCCTAATTTTGTCTTGATTATAAGAAGGGATTTACATTACCACTTTGCCTCAATTTTCATGAGGAAAAATGGGAACAGTTTTCCATTTTCTACCATAAACTCACCATGGTTGAGAAGGTTTAATATTTATACCTGTATTGATCGTTTCCGACTGGTTGCTAAGCAACACTCCTCCCTCCCCAGTATCACGTAAGGGAAAAGAGAGAGGGAAGCAGAAAATGAGAAATGTTGGGGAAAACAGATTCATCCAGTCTAAGTGAAATTCAATGGGTCATAGGTGCTATTTGTTAGAAAAGTAAAGGGGCACATAACTCCTGCAGGATGCACTAAGACATCAGTTTATGACATCATGCCAGCCATGTGCCATGTTTCTAGTATGAAAGACAGAACAAATCATCTGATATTCATCTTTGGATCCTAACAGTGGCACCATTCAAGCCTCACTTTAAATTTGCTTGAGAAACTATAAGGCAACTTCTCTAACACTAAGCTTGTAAAATCACAACTTGTTTTTTTTCTTCTTTTTCTTTTTTTTTTTTGTTTTGTTTTGATAGACACTACTTTACCTTACAGCTTGAAAAGAAGTTCAGAAGGATGTGTACTGCGATCACCTGCTCTCCATAACATTTCATTTCTCCTAGTCCATTACAGTCTTAAGGTATTGAGTATAATACTTCTGCACAAATGAGGAACTCTGTGGAAGAGGTAATATTATTGAATGGAATACAGCAGTGGAACAGGCATGAAGAATGACTGGTTGATGTGTTATCTTTACTGTATTTAATTTCAACCCAAAGCTAGCCACATATCATCCGAGCACTTGTGGAGTAAAAAGCAGCACCAATAAAAACTCAAACATACTCATCTACCCAAAGAGTGAGCCTTGGATAACCTGGATAAATGCCATAAGGATTCAGAATACCCACAGATACAAGTTTTTCAAGAGTAGTGAATGTCAAGTCAAGTAATTCAAACTCAATTCATTCCTTCAGCCTCTCCTTTTGCCCCACTTACACTGATAGCATTTAATCATGGGACCACCTGTAATTATATTTCCAAATGCACATCATGCAAGATGCTGAATATATTTGACATTTCTTTTTTATTCATGACTGGCCTCATTTCCTTATGTCCTTATGCAAGCAGGCTGACAAGCCAGCTTTGTGTACGTCTTTTGAACCATAGCTTTGGGACAAATTCACCAACTTCAACCAAGTTTGAAATCAAATTACATTCCCAGAAATACTACATAATGAGAGGCTGAAGGAGAGATAGGGAAACACCACTGAATCTCTTACTAACAGGAAGAAACATAAATTGAGTCACCACATATTACACTGGCAGTAGCTGAACAATCAGCAAGCAGGCAGCGCCTGACTGGAAGAGAATACGACACGACTTGCTCAAGAGAGAACCCCAAAAAGCACATAAGAACCCTGCAAGAAAGGTGAAAGCACCACAAGGGACACAGAGATGGGAGCTGAGCTCTACTGCATGGTCAACTCTAACGCATAAATCCATAGGAAACCAAACTTCCAGACTTTGTTACCTCCATTGCTCATGAAACAACCTGCCACCTCACCTGCAAAATATCCCTGCTATGGACTGGATTACGGTTTTGAAGAAAAAACTCTCCTCGGGGCCTTTTCACAATCAGAGCAGAACACTACGGATAAACCTCATTATATCTGAATGTCTCCAAGACTAAAGAATCTTCACTAATCTGAAGAAATGCTTATTATTAACATCGGCATCATTAATTTTCAAATAATTTTCTGAGAACAACCCATTTTAGAAATAAGTGTTAAAAAAAGAAAATCCAAAATTATTATAATGGAAAAAGAAACCTCTTTTCCTGTGTTTAGACCACCAAATTAATTGGTTTATATCTTTTTTTTTACTTCATATTATTTTTAATGTTCACAGATTCTTTCGGATAAAGTCTGCTAAAAATCTTTCAGTGGCCACTAGAGAGTTAACTAATATTTCCTGGAGTTGGCAAACGTTCAGTCAAAAACCTGGCCAACTGCCTGTTGTTTACTGAAGCTAGGGAAGAAGCATCTGCAACATTAGGAAAAGCATATTGTAAAAGGCAACACATGCAAATTAAACCTCTTGAGCTATGAGTAAATTGCTAGGAAAATTTATAACTCATTTAATAAAACCTGAAATAAATACATTGCCTTGGCTCTCAGGGAAAACAAAATATTTCCCATGATTCTACGTTCAAAAAAAAAAGAACGTCAAACCAGATTTCTACAATTTGAATATAAAATCAAATAGCGATATAAAACAAATCTCCTTTCCCCCTCAACCCTTTTGTTCATGTCTTTAAACAACGTTGTGAGAAATTTTTGTGCCAACGAACTTTCAGTGATTCATGTGTCTTAGATTCACCTTTTGTATTCACTTACTTAATATTCACTTTTTTCAACTGTATATGTGTCATTAATAATGCTAGTATTTCTTGAATTTGACTACTTTTTTATGAAGTAAAATAGCACCTTGCAGTTTCCTAAGAAACAGGGGAGTTGTTTATAAAAAATGACAAGGTCCTTTGAAGAGGGCAGTTTTTTACGTTTCTGCAAATGGTCCCTAGCAAACAAGCTAAGAGATTTAAACCAGTAATATTTTCGTGGAGCCACACATCTTTTAGCCTGGAATACACACAGTTCAGTCCCCAATGTTGTAGCCCAGCCCAACCCAGATGGGATGCACATGTGCTGTTAAAAGTAGAATACACTTTTATACTGTCTTGCAGATAAACCTACTATCTAACCTCACAAATTCCTCAGTTTTCAGCCAGAAGAGGGACTGAAAACAGAGAAAGCTCCAAGACAGACTGTGCCACAAAGAGACAAAGTAACTGCTATAACCTATTCCCATTACAGCAGAAGCAGGGAATCTATGCCCCATGTTGAAGCTGTGCACAATGTTCATTTCAAACAAATGGCAAAGACAAGCTTTTCAAGTTATTTCTGGATAACACTAGAGCATGTTTTAAATTTGTGGCCAGAGACACTTTTAAGACCTATTCCGAATGGAAAAGATGAATCTCTACTCCTTCTTCAAAAAATTTACTGGAATCTGCTGGCTTCTCACCAGTATCTTCACTTCTCATCCCTAAAGGAGTAGGGAAATATCTATGAGCTGTCTGAAAATCCTAGACCGTAACTGTTACCAGCTATCATCTAGAAGGTGCCTCCCTTCACAGCACCAGTCTCCACAGGACCCACATTTAATAATTACCGCACACTGGTGGGTAACATGACAGCTCTCCTGATACATGACCCAGATATAAAAGGGTTTGCCAGTGTAGCTGCTGGAATATCACCTCTAGAATCAACTTCCTTCTGGACACGCAGCTTGTATCAGGGAGAGATCTTTTGTGGGTACAACTTTTATCAGCTCGCTGCTCAGAATAAGTTATATGCCAAGCAAGACTTCTTTTTTTATGGGATAACTGTATGCATGTTAAATAATTTGCCTACATAGTTATGCTACTTGCAATCATTTTTAAAAAATAAAGAATAAACAACTGAACTCTCACACAATTAATGATACATAGCAAAAATAGCCCTTTTGCCTCAAACAGCTGTCCAAAAAAATACAAGACAGACAGTGTATATAAATGCCTGGAAACAAACAAGACTATAGCCATCAGTATAGACACTGTAGCAGTAATGGAGTGCAGGTGATGTTTATTCAGCCTCAAATAATGCTGTTTAACAGGCATGCATACTAATGCTGATTTTCCAAGTTCAATAGGTGATTATTCCATATAAAAGAAAAAAATCCAATGGCCATTGTACAGTATTCAAACTCATAGAGTTTCGCTTCTTTTTTCCTAAAAATAATTTGAAATAAATTTCATGCACAGGGCTGACTGGAAAAAAAAATGCTTCACTTGGTGTTTTCTGTACAGAAATTTTGCTGAGTCTAATAGCCATTTCTCCTACTCCATGTATACGTTTTATTTACTTACAATATAATTGATGTGGTTTACTTCCCAAGAACACATAAAGCTCTTTCAAGGAAATATGACTCTGATTCTTTTTGCTATTGCTCTCTGCTCCTTGCTTGTCACTTAAGTCCTGGAGTTTGATGGAAAATTAGTCACATAAAAGGAAATTTGAAAAACAGTAAAACATTTGCAAAATATCACAAATACTGAATTGAGACTAGATGTGCAACAACTTTTAGTACTTAGGATTAGAATAAAAAGGAATATGTATATAACTACACCTTTCTATATCCTGCAAAAAATAATGTTATATCTACAGGTAAACAGGTGCTTTTCTAAGTTCTTATTGTACTTTCAAAAATAAAAGCATAAAATGTTTGTTTTAGACATAGCGTTCAATGCCCTTTTTACAATTCTCATATATTTTGCCATCAATCATGATCATCAAGATACTGTGACTGCTGTCTGCTGACTGATAACAGAAAGAGAAATTTAGAGGTGTGAGTGAAATGACAGAGTTGTCACGGCTGCCTCAAAAATTACTCTTCTGAAAGGAGGAGAGAGAAAACTTTTAGAAGAAAAAATGCAGACACAGCATTGATGCCCCTGTCAGTATGTGAGGTAGGGGTTACTATAAGCTTAAGGGGAAAGAAAAAGCTGTCCAAAACTTTGCCTTCTACTCTTAACAAAACCTCATAATATTGTTATAAAATTGTCTGGTGTGGGGTTCTTTTTGTTGTTTTTGGTTGGTTGGTTGGGGGGGGTTTTTTGGTGTGTTTTTTTGGTGGTTTGCTTAGTTTGTTCGTTTTGCTTGTTTGTTGTTGTTTTGTTTGTTTTTCTTTCCTCTTGAAACTACTATAATAACCGAGGCTGCACTGATAAATTTGTGACCTGATCCTGGGAAAAAAAATAACAACTCACATTGGCACTATGAATACTGACCAACTCACTGAATCAGGAATTATGTACGTTAACCAGTACATCAGCTCTTCTGGTCAACATTGGAACTGAAACACAGAAAGCAAAAACTTAGCTCAATCTCACATTCTACATTCAAAATGTATTTTATGCGATTAAAAAAACCCTCACAATTCCCCATTTCTTTAAAAATAACTAAAAAAATACAGAAACAAATTAACCTTTAACTGCCATATATTCACGGTCCCGCAACATCAAAGTCACGGTTAAATCCTGAATAAGGCTTATACGTATGACTATGTTCCCTACAGAAACAACAGTTAACAGCCATTATCTTCCGAACTTTTGTCTTTCTGCATAATCATAATTTCTTAAAACTTCAAACCAAACTAACACCAAGGATCTTTAAATCAAAAAAGGTGCAATGCACGTGCATGTTGCGAAACCCTTCTTCTCCACTACACTTTCAAAATTTTAACCAACAAGTCAAGAATATTTGCAAAATGGCTTTATTAATATTGCTCTTGGGCTACCAGCAAGGTAGATTAGATTTGCTCTGGTGTCTTCACTAAATTCCTGTTTCTTGGGCCATTGCTGAAATGCAGTTGCAACTTCTCAGTGTCCACTTCTCACTTCTAGTAGGAAGTGATTATCAAATTTTGAATTTGGCTAAGAATCAGAATTGACGTGACTACTTTTTCACAGAACTGGCATCAGAATTGACACTTACCACTACATTTTCACAAAGTACTACAGAGGACATATATATAGTTACAACCTCAGTATATTATTGTATTGACATGATGGCAATGGTCCCTACCTACATGCTAGGGTGTTGTCCCAATAGCAAATAGGATCGGCATCTATTATTATGTATGTCGGTGCCACTACCTGAAGTGCCTCACTTTTTCCATAGTTCCAAATAATAATCAGGAAGTTCACAAAAATGTCTTAAGGTTACCGCACCGCCTTTTATTTGTCAAGAAACGACTACCACATGTAACTGTTGCTGTTGTTTTTCTTTTTGTTTTTCTTTTTTTTTTTTTTAAGGGGGAGATAATGTTGTCTAATGTTATTCCAAACACAGGAGTCTGGATTGTAATCATAGCCTGTTATATTAAGACAATACCCCTCTTAGTACCTAATTTTCCTCATTTTTAAATGTGCACGGACTTCCTTGCCAAGTGCACTGAGATTTGCTGACAACACAAATGTGCCATACAACAAGCATGTATTCCCTTTTTGCTGGGGTTGGCAATTACACTCATTGCTGATTTGTTTACTCTGGCATTTTAATGCCACACAAAGAACATGGACTTTGGACACTGCCCACTTGTCAAACACATCCTGTATATAATCTCTCTAATTACAGGAAAGGCATTGAGAACCAGCTGCGAAAATGTGTCTGCTATCAAGTTATAAAAGTTGAGCATAGTAAATCGAAGGCAAGTTCCAGTTTAAGTAGTTTCCATAGGGTCTGGGATAGACATAAATGCCAGACTAGAAAACCACTTCACCACATGTGAAATGCTCCTTTTGTTAGAACCACAAACTTCTACTAGATTGCTGATTGATGTAACCCTCGGATTAGAAATACACAGCATGAAATTCCATTTCCAGCAAGGAAAGGGAAGTTCTTGATGAGACTGGTGAAAGAGTGATAAAAGCTTCACTCAAAGCCTCCATTTTAATATCAGATTGTGGGAAACTTCCATTTAAACAGCCCAACAAAGTCCATTAGCCATCAATCTACAAGCACTAAATAAACCCTTAACACCTCTAAGAGACTACAGCGTAATCATCTAACCAATGCTGTCAGAATCACCCTGACACAGATGCTGATGCAGATCAGAGGAAATCTGAAGATCAGAGAAATTTCCTCTCAAATGGCTTAAAGCAGCTCTGCAATGAAACCGCACCCTGCTCCACTTCCACCCTTGCCTTCACACATAGCTGCCACTGGTGTATACAGGAAGAAAAAAATCCTACCTCGCTAACCAGAGAAAAAGGCCAAAAATAGGGGGAGGTGAAGTAAATGTTTTTGTCTGGCTTTCAATGACTAGGAAAAAGCTTTTCTAGTATCCATGTGTCATCACCAGGTTTTCACAACTAGGACATCTTTCTAGATGAGATATTGCAGCAGAACACCATTAGAGTACAGTTAAAATTAAGAACTCCTTCCAGCATGAAGGTAAACTGTTTTCTGCTCCCTGATGTGGGCAAAAAACATATTTGAATAAAAATTAATGTTAGTACTCCTAAGGGAAGAAATAACTTTCAGATCTGAATCATTATTTTCTATCAGAAGTTTTTGGTGGTTGGTCTTGTGAGAGAGAGGAAAAGAAGAATGGTTTGGGGTTTTTTTAGGTGGGGAGACATGGAGAACTAAATTTAACTTTTTTTCAAGATGAGTGATTTTCAGTCTTCACTGTCGAAGATGTTCCCAGTTCATGAGGAACAATGTTCATTTTGGACATGGTAAAAACTGATACCTACAAAACTGAAAATATCTTGACAAAAGTGCAGGATATAATAATTCATTTTAAAGTAGTAATTCTAGTACACACAAACATGGAACTACCTTTGGGATCTTCAAAGCCACCTCAGTTGCAGCTCAGTTGTCTGCTCCTTCCTTTTGACAAAGCCTTTCCCTCTGGCTGGGATGGATAACAAAGCTTATCTCAGCTTCCCCCACTCGCTATTTTACATCTTAGAAGAAACGCATTTGTTATGGAGTTAATATTGACATTCTGGAGCGTGTGCTTCAGTTGTTAAGACAGATCCCAAATATCCTATTCTGTTAGCCCGTCTACAGTGTTTGGGGACAGAACGAAATCCACTGATTGTTGTATATCCATCCGAGCCATTCTAAGTGACATTATCATCTGAACTTAGGCAGGGGAGATTTATTTGGAAGAGTAATTGTCTCCCCAAAGAGACATATAGGTAGCAAATAGATTTCCAGCTTTAATGCGGATGTCATACAGGTTAAAATATCAGATTAGATACAACCACTGTTTTCGCTGGGTTCAAAACTAGTCAAGAGCTCATTCACATCTTCATTCTCAAAGACAACTAAATAATTACCACACTGTTTATTGCACGGTATTCTCAGACAAGAAACTAAAAATGGAGGTCTAATTCATGTAGACTTTAAAGAGCTTGATCTCACTTAAACCAAGCATCTATTCTCTCTGGTTTCAGTCTGCATTAATTGCAAAGGCGTCAATGGTTGTTCAGCAAGAAACGGACTAACATGGCCTACTCGATCCACAGCGAACTGAAACACCTTTCATAAGATGGGCTCAGTCGCACCAGCTGTGGAAAAAACTCAGTCACTTTCTCCCCACTTCTTCTTTTACAAATATAAAACAAGGTTTCAACTATCATGTGCTACATCTGTAGCATCTTCTATCGTAACTGGGAACAAAATTTCAATATACTTTCCTAACATAGCATTATTCGGACTAATATGTAACACAGGGTTTTACTACTTCTTTGCTCTGTATACTTCCCTCTCCTTGGGGAAGCCTTCAGAGCAGATTCTCTTCTACATACACTCTGTATACTAATAAACAATCAAAAATAATGCCCATTTTCTTTTGTATTTGCAGATGTCTTTTGCTGTTAGATATATTGGAAACCTGATGCAGAGGAATGAGCTGAAAACCAGGCTGCTACCCCTTAATCATTATTATGAATATTTAATAAATTAACCAGATCCCATACTCTGTGCCTTTTTATCCATCAAATCCATCTTTATTAGTACCTTTCACATTTTTGGAGAACTAAATTTCAAAGTTCAGAGGTTGTCTTGTCTTGTTTTGGTACTGAACATGAAGCAACTTCTTATTCCTTTTGGCAAAGTGGAGTCTTCCTCTACTGGAAGTAAATGGAATCTATCAGGAATCAAATGTCGTAATTCAGAGACGGGGTCAGAATATCAAAACGTCCATCTTGTGCTGTGCACCACAGCCTGGCTATCAGCTGTGAAAAATTATAATAGGTCAGAGTAGTCTGAGAAAGTCTTTCCAAACATAGCAATTGTCACATCAAAAATTAAAACATCTGAAAAAGTATTGGTAATCACAGATTTGCTTCTTTGTTTTCATATAGCAACCACTTTCATATTTATGCTTATTTTGGTCATATATATAACATATAAACATATATGTATATACAATGAAATATGTAATTTTAAATTTTAACTGAAAACTACTAATTATATGCACAATTAAGGTGCACGTTTCTCTGAGTATGCCATGACACGTCTCTAAATCAGCTTGTTCTGTGATAGGCTGATTAGAGGGTCTGAATTGCCAAGTTATATTGTATTGTACCCTTACAAGCTTAGGGTGTTAAAGGCTAGCCCTTCCACAGTCTAAAGACTCACAGGTAATTCTCATAGTGATAATTAAAAATATGTGGTTTTCCATTCTTCCTCAAATACAGCAGTTAGTGTCATTACAACCACATGGTATACACCTCCCCTCTAACAAGACAGAGATGACAGACAGTCAAACACACTTCCTGGTTCTCTTTGACTGTGTTCACGAAAAAAATCTCCCTTGCCAGCACGTGCAGCAGCACTGATAGCAGTGGCTGCATTATTCAACACAGGGATTCATTCCACCACTGTTGTTTCTAACTACAACAGTCCTCAGTTTTCAGACTCACAACTTGTGATTCCTAGGATCAAAGGAGCTCCAAGTGGTTGGTACTTTTAAATATCAGTTCTTACAATCTTGCAGATGAGGTCTGAAAAACACTGGCAACCATGAAAGCATCTTGTATCTTGAATTTCTGCTAGCACGGACTCCATATTCACTCCTTAGCTTCAGAAATTGCTGTGTAACGGCAGCAAAATTAATAAACAGGTGTAAAATATACAAGAAAGAAATTGTAGCAGTGGATTTAAGCTAAAAGCAGTAGTGACATTTATCTAAACAACACAATGGTAGAAAGTTGTTTATTTGGTACTAACTTCTGTGGTGAATTCTGAATATCTGTTTTAAAGTCAGCAGGCAAACAAGGCATGTGGACATCTTTGTAATCCAACTATCAGAAGAAAAATTGCATGCTCCTCTATTGGCTTTACTGCTCTTCATCAGGTGACTGCTCTGTGCCAATAAAGTTTTATCACAACTACTCTTTGATGGTTTGTTCCAATCGCAATGATTTCCTGCAGTATTTTTGTCTTTAAAAATGTTAGGGAAACTGCCTTGTGGAAAGAAATTAATAGCAAACTGATTTGCAGTAGCCATTAAGAATATCAGATAACTGGAAGGAAACCCTTGAGCTATTTCCACAGGAAACCATTTCATTGATATAATAAATAGTTGACTAACTACAGCAAGGAATGCAGCTAGGACCATTAAGGATTTTGTAGGGCTAATTCTTCAAAGAGTTAGCATCACCATCAAATCTGCTACCATTATTTTTTCTTTTTTTAGAGCAAACCAAAACTAAAATCCAACAACCATTCCATAATCCACCTGTTCTGAATAAAATAAATAAAAGATATCTGTTCTCATCATCTAGTCACAGAGGCATCAAGCAACACAAACCTTCTATGGCAGATGTCACTAGGATGCCCTTAACATGTACTTTGCTTTTCATAGAAGCTGCATCTCATTTATAGGATTGGCAGAAGGATAACTCACAATTGATGTTTGTTTTCATGTGTCTGTGTATTTACAGAAAAACACAGCTGATTCATCAATGAAAACAGAAGGTACATAACTACTATTTTGTTCTTTCTAGACAATTGATAGAGGGACGCCCCATTTTCAAAGTTTAGGCTAAAATCTTGGTAAGATTTGCAACCATACCATTTTCTTTGCAAGCTTTCCTCTTATATGTAAAAGCTTACCCGCATTTTTAAATGGGTTAAAAAAACCCAAAAAACACACACAAAAGCAGCACAATGTCTTGTAGGCACGTTTCCATTGACGGGCTTGTAGGAAATTACTAATTGTCCTTTGCCCTGAATTACAGGAATAGGTAGGGAGGGAACAGGCCATGTTTAACCCTCAGGGTATTCTGACCATCCCTCTTCATGTAATATGAGAAAGCTGCTCTCCAGCTGTTCTGCTCCATCATACTATTAGTACACGTTACTGGCTTGCATTCAGCTGTGTTCATAAAGAAAAGGATTAGAGTGGGTGAACAGTGAAAGACACCTTTATGCATTATTGTGTGCGAGTCACATGTGTATGTCACAGCCATTCTCCTTCATAAGCACAATACTGAAGCTGGCAGCACACCCAATTTTCTACTGGACAGTTTATTTTTAATGAAATATATATTCCTCTCAATTAAAGCAATCTCCATACTGTGCAGGGTATTTATAACACTCCACTGGACTACGTTAATGTGCTTTCTCTGGTCTTTAAACCATTAGGGGAAAGGGTTAATTTCCCCATGTCCCTGCTAAACAATCCTCTTTTCCTTCTTGTCTCTCTCATTCCTCCTCCCCTCCTTTCTGCAGCTCTGTGTCCTGACCTTGCTGGTTCTATGCCCCATCCATCTTGGGCTGCTTAGCCATTTCGCTGGCTTCATACTGTGCAGATTAACACAATTCATCACCACAATCATCCTCGATTCATCACCCTTTCCAATGAATGTTTTGACATCCAGTTAATTTTCTGCTGATGATTTATCAAATTATAATTACCATGCTCTGAAGGACTCATTTATTATGTTGATACATGATAATGATGCCAAAGTGGATTGAATTTTAAGTAAGTTCTTTGCGATTATAACATATGCGTTATTGTGAGTAATGTTATACAATTTAGTTTTTTACAGCCTGGAAACTCCTGGGACTCTCTTAATGTTATAATAATCAATGCAAAAAAAGTCAGATTGTTAATTCAATTTTTTTTGTACAAATTGTTTGGCTAGGGAGCAAGGAGCATGAAAAAGTTCAATTAAATTCAAAGCTACAGTTTAAGATGCTCTGTAATTAAAGAATACAGTAATTTAATTGGGGGTTCAACAATGGAACAAGCGAATTAGACATACCTGCAAAAGGCTGCAGCTGAAACTCGTAGGTGGAGATTTAAGAAGAGTGTGAGGGAAAGAATAGGCAACTAGAATATTTACTCAGCTCTCCTAAGTCTGTACAGTTATCTCTTTTAGTTAAACCAACCAAGACATAAATATAACCTTTTCTTGAGGCCCATTTTGGGTCAGTTGACTGGTTTTCATAGTATGAAAATTAAAACTTCAGAAAAAGATTTCTTACATAAATAATAAATGAAAAATTTAAAATGTTCACTAAACCATACCATGTTATTCAAAATAATTTGTATGGAAACCTGTTTGTACACTTGTAATTGATGTGACCACTAAGACAAACTAATAACCTCCAGCTCTTATCCTCTATATAACAAACAGAAATACATTTCCTAAGAAAGAAAAGTTCAATAAAATGAATATATGAATGATGGCACAGCCAGAAGGAAATTAGTTTGCATACCAAATTGAGTTCATTAGCTTGATGAAAGCAGCTTGATTTTTATTAAATATTTCGAATTAATAGTATGGCCAAAGAAACACAATTCCATATAAAGGAACTATTCAGATCCTTATTTACTACACTTTGTCTTTGTAATAAGACAAGCCTATCTTTGAGTAATTTGGCAGGTATAAAATGAAGCATTTTGTTGTAGCTACTCAGAATGTAGGAATTGGTTTTTCAATTCATATTAGGTAGATAAACAAGAATCTAGACATTATTAATTTTTGTCCCTATTAAATAAGCAGACTTAGGGTAGAGCTGAAGTTATTACTTCATTGGTGTTTTTTCTACCATTTATGTCTGCTCTTCCAAGTCCCAGCCACATTACCAATCAGAGAGAGAGACATTAGAATTCAATTCAACAATGCAGAATTGCAGAAAAATAAAAATGCAACGCTAATTATCTCCAGCACTGTCGTAAAACTAACATCAATAAAATGGGGCAAATATCAGTGCTAATCATTACGCAGACCTACATTACTGGGAAATTACATACAATATACCAAAGACTTAAATGATGAAAGCAAACCAGTAGCTATTAAATTCATTAGCATATTTGCTGTGCAAACAAATTTAATTAAAAAGGATACAGTCACAACAGTTGGATTTAATTTGAATTTAGTTGCTGAATGTTCAAAGTGTGTGCCTGTTCACGCAGAATTAGAGCCCTGCTCATGCAAAATATTTCGGAGGTAATAAAGCCACAAAAATTACCAAGCTGCCTCTCTAAATCTTCTTCTAAAAGACTGGTAAACAAGAATTGCTTCATGGTGGAGAAGAAAAACAAGACGTGCATCAGAGGTCTACTCACAGAAATGGTAAACTCCACTTATTAAGATCTTAATTTCTCTCTAAGGTTAGATGTGAGCTTGTGTCTGCTCAAATCAGCAACTGCTATGGCAAGAATGTAGCCAGATGCTTATCAAGAGACTCCTATATCCTCCACGATGACAGTGAGATTATGAAGCAAATGCACCTTTTCATATCCTTCCAGCTGCTCAAGAGAAGCAGAGGGAAAACCGGCATACTGGACATTATCTTCTGTCTTCCCTGCCCTTCCAACACACACATGCACAGCAGCTCTTGTGCATGCAGACCCTAAGCATCTGGTACCAAAAAGATGCTTTGAGCTCTTTCCCTCACAGGATGAGATGTAGAATATCTAAGTAATTTCCCCGGGCTTCCTATATGCTTAATGGTAATACACTCCACCATGGATGCAGGGGGGAGAATCAAGAGACCTAAGTCAGCCTTCTGCTCTGAACTCAAGGAGCCTGTTGGTGCCCCCTGACCATTAAGGGAACCCAGAGAAATCGACTGACAGAGATACCAGGGGTGGACCAAACACTCACCTCTCCAATTGTTCAGCTGTGACTATGATAGGAGAAGATCTATGCACACTCTCACCACATCACCTCCACAGGAGGATGGTATTCTTGGATGTCCCCAGGTAATTAAGCAATACTACTAATTTTTACCATTATGGTATGCGATGTTAGTATTGCTACTTAACTAATACTACCTTAAGTAACCACCACTATCCCTTCAAAGAACAGTGACTAGGCATGAAAGACATGTCAAAAAGTGAAAAGAAAAACAATAGACTGGGAGAACATTAAGACAGAAGATTTGAGTATGGCAATTGTAGGTAATTAGAAAAAAAAATTGATTGTTGCGCAAACATAAAAAGTCATTTTTATACCATCTTTGAAGAAAAAGGAAACCATTTGCAGAGAAGAAATCTGACAAGTAAACATTGGATGAAGACAATTCAGGAGAAAATGGATTTTAACTTCTGTCTCTCATCCACCGAAACCCAGCCTACTATCATGGAGTATGATTGGGACTCCAAGACTACTGTTTATAATCACGACTAGGCATTTCAACACAGTTACACGGACAGAATATACACATTCATCCAAAAGAGTACACATTTAAGGGTAGTAATTTCTATCATGTAACTTTAAAATGAATTTTATCAATTATTTTGCTCTTAATTAGCACATTTAAATATTAAACTGAAACTAACATACCCCTCTGCCTTGAATTAACACAGTCTTTCAAAAGGTTTGTTATAATGTATTGAATGATATTATGGATTCCTCACTGAGCATGCGGATATGCCTATGCTTTACATTCCTTCACTGCAGGCATCACAGTGGCTTCATGGGAACCATTACAACATATGCTGCCAAATTCACATTAGCATTAAGTGACATATAATTGTTTGAGTTTCAATATGACAAAAAAATTGAACTCAAAAATATTTTCAGCCATAAGTTTCTTAAAAAGCTTCATGTTAGAAAGAGGTTACATCAGCTACACTTGCAAACAAATGCTAAACCATTTGGAGTCCTTTTATATCATTACTCCAAGACTATGTGATCCATCCTGTATGAAACCAGAGGAGGAGAATAAATCCTGGTCTCAATGGGGAGAGAGAGAGAGAGAGAGAGAGAGAGAGAGAAAAGAAGAAAAAAAGAAAAAAAAAAAAAGACATTTCAATGGAAATGCAGGGGAAATTAGTTTTAATATTTGAAATGCAAGACCTTGACTTTACACTCACAGGATTCATTCAGGTTCTTCACCCAGTGTTTCTATTGACATACCATTTCTAGCTTAATCAATAGAAAAATAGGAATTCAGATTACTTTTGAAGGCTTTGACAACACTTAAACATCTAGTTCCTCATTTCGGTTTCTGAGCATGCTTCTTGAAGCTATAATGAACTATTTCTTTCCAGAATGAAGTTCTCCACAACAGGCAAGAGAAATCTTTGGCTCATCCGTATCTGTTGTGATAAAACTTTCCAAAGGCAGAGGCATGTTCTACCCACAAGCAAGAACTCTTGCTGTCCTCAAGCTAAATGTTCACATTAAGGAACACAATTATTTTGTCAAGTTTCCCCTGGATGAGACAAGAAAAAAAAAAAAGAAACTGGGAAAAATAGAAAGCAAAAAATATCTTAAACTACAAATCCAGAAAAAGAACAATCAGCAAGATTTTTATGCAGGAAATAATTTCAAAATAGGTCTCCTATTCTAAAATGACATTGCACAGGTAATAATAGAACAATTTTTCTCTTATTCACTTTATACAACTTTGACACCATTTTCTCTTGCCCTGTGTGCAAACCTATAAGCCTCCCAAGCTCTGTATGTTGGTCACTCTCCCTTCACCGGTGCCCCTTCTCCCTGACTGTAATGGACAGTTCCTTCCTGGATATCCCAAAAGACAAAGATGTGCCTGGTAAGTGCGAGAGGTTAAACATGAGCACAGCTATTTATTACGTATACTGCAACCAGATGGAAGTAACTCATCCATCAAGGAACTCGTCATCCTCATCACATTAGCTTCTTATAAAAAGCCTCCTGTTCCTTCTCTGATCCACACAGTTCAGCTTCCTGTGCGCTTTTAGAAAATGAACCTTTTCTAACCCCATCGCTGCTTTCTCCTTGAATCACTGCTACCTATCACTCCATGGTTGTTTTTAAACTTTACTTTTATCAATACTCATCCTGTAGCTCTGGGAGATATTAAAAGTGTACCAGGGCAAGGAAGGGCGTTTCTGACACTTGCTCCCTCATTCATCAACCCCTCATAGGCCCGTTGGTGACAATGAAAAGATTTCACAATACCATGCGGCAGAAACTCATTCTCCCACTCATCCATCATGCTCAACCTAGCAGCAGTTCTACTGACCTAATCTGTACTGCCTCAATGCTCACTGGAGATTTCTTAAAGGCACCCTTCATTGTTGTTAGCCACAAAGAATCGGCCTGCGCTATTAGATAAGGAGACTAAATGGTGCAAGAATTAATGCAATACTGTTTCATCACCAAGTCTCAGGTTC
This sequence comes from Caloenas nicobarica, assembly GCF_036013445.1. NCBI lineage: Eukaryota > Metazoa > Chordata > Aves > Columbiformes > Columbidae > Caloenas > Caloenas nicobarica. The sequence goes on along the minus strand of NC_088251.1, from coordinate 24,388,909 downwards.
AAAGACTGCAGAGTTAGAGTCAGTGTGAGGTACATGCGTTTATTTAAATTTTGTTGAAGATCATACCAAAAGGAGATGAAAGAAGTTTTCATCTCACTTCTGGGTGTAGATAGACATTGAAGGACCAAGTGTGAGTTGCTATTGCCAGTTCATCACTTTTTGACAGTTACAGACTAATAGATGCCAGATATTCCACAATAAACCAAAAACCACACTTAAAATCGGTTCTTCAGAAAACAACAGTCACAAGTAAGGAGGCTATAGTTAAATACTTTGATGGAACATACTTTTTTTCTAAAGGGAATAACCAGCACCTGTGTAAGCAGTTGATATAAAAATATAGGACACAATGAAAAATGCAGTACAGATTTTTTTAAGAAGGGATGCAAGAGAGACAGCTAGATGTATGGTGTTATCACATTGACATAGGCATAAAAGAATGACAACACAAATAGTAACTGATGAACATAAATAAGTAAACAGCAATCAATGATGTGTGAAACAGTGACTCGGTAAGAGTTCAAAATTTATTGTGTCATTTCACTCAACTGAGTTAACTATTAGTTTTTGATGATGCAATGGATCAGTCATTCACAAATAAGCAAATCTAACAGCACAAGGTCTTCTGCAGATTAGAATGCTATTTGTCTGCGACATTGTTAGTATGAGGTTTACAAATAACTATACAAAACTTTTAATTTATTATTTAACCACAGATATAAACACATAGACGAATACTGATTTGGTACTCTGCCAGCTTCTTTCAGCTCTTTACCTGTTGTGTAGACTGTCTAGGTGTCTCAAAGACAAAAAGCTGTTTATAGGCATCAGCCTGTGGTTTGCATTACAATCCAAGACCAAGGCCACAGTCGTTCTAAGAAGCCAACCACCGATTGCAAGAATAAGCCCCTGACCTACATAAATATCAGCACAGTATGCAGAACTCTCAACAAATAGAAGTTTTAGCTGTATTTTATGCACAGGAAATGGGGGCACAAGAAATTAAGAGACTTGTTGGAGATCACATGAAAGCCTACCACAGTGGTAGAAATTGACCCCTGGGAAAATTTTAGGCCAGTTTTCTTATGCAAAAGTCTATCTTCCTATCTTCATCTTTACATACTAAGCAGAAAATATCAGGTCTGGATAAAAGGTCACACTTGGATGCTTATAAAATGCTTACAATGTGCTTAATAAATCATATAGAGGACAAAGACTTGCTGCTTTTCTTTGCTTGTCCTCTAAATGCAACTAAGAACATAGAAGATCAGAATATATATATATTTTTTTTAACAGAATACACTATTCTGAGCAAAGTAAGCTTCCTTGATTGCTAGAAGAACAAGGAATCATGCTAAGATCTGCATTTTTAGTAGACTGAAAGGTATGCTGGTTAGGTTACCATACAATATTTACCTGCCTATTTAAAATTGGTGTATACCCAAGAGTGAGTGGCAATTCAACTCAAGACTGTAAAGTCACAGCAAAAGAAACAAACCAACAGAGAAGCAGAATGAGAGTAAACTACAGAAGCCAAATGGGTATAGTTTCATCTCCAATATTCTTAGAGTTCAAGCACTACTGAGATGACTTACTCTCCACATCCCTTAAATAGAATCAGACCTTGCAAAGCACTCAGCACCTGTGACATGCAAGATCGCTTATCAAAAAATATTCCACATTTTACAGGTCTAAAATGCTCAACAGGGCAACATGCAGGAAGGGAAATCCTCAAAAGAATATCTTTAGTGTAATTATAGTACTAGACACTTGTGTTGCACTACACAATTAGCTTTTGGAAGCTTATTGGAAATTCCGAGACTACAGGGAAACATCCATTTCTTCTGCAAGACCTCTGATACCATTAATAGCCACGACACTTGCCATGCTGTACACATTTCCTTTTAGCCAATGACTCTACTGTAACGTCCAGTCACCACCTTAGGTTATTTTCTAATAGCAAGCCACTGCAGCACGTTCTGGATGTTAAGTACATTTTGGTACTTATCAAAACCCTCTCATCCTATTATGAGAAGGTTATATGCCATTTTTCTTTGAAGCACTGCAAATTCAGAATCTGCCTAGCCTAAAACATTTACAGAAATAAGGACTGCTACATATTTTTCTGGCAACTGTAAAGAAATAACATATTTAGAGAGACAGAGAATTCCTTTCATGAATAACAGATTTATGTTGAAAGCACTTCCCAGGAGAATGTTAGTCAGCATACTCTGCTATATAATATCCTTAGCTGTATTAGCTTTTCCATAAGTAATTTGGTATGCCTACCCAACTGGAGAGAATAAAAAAGGGGGGGGGGGGGAAAAAAAACACCACAAAAAAACCCCCACAATGCCATTAAATAGCAAGGTTTTGTACCAACATCCACCCAAGAGATAAATAAGAAAGCAGTGACTTAAGAAGTATTTGAGGTAACCAAGCTCCCCATAGAATATGACCCTGAAAAAATATTACTTGTAGATGGTGTATGTTAATCACTGATCCCTGGAAATCTCATCTGAAACATGTCTAATCAGTAATAACCAAACTGTCATATTTTGAGATGACTACATTTCCCAGAATAGCTAAGACTGTTCCAAGGATCAAGATTCATTGTCCCTGTCCTGAACAATTAAGGTCAGGATTCTCCAACATTCAGGTTAGAGCTGCTTCTCTCTTCTATGTCAGGACTCTGGCACAAAGCTTCTCTGCATCATGCAAGCAGAATGCGCAATTCTGAAGTCACCCGACCCCCTGCTTAATACTTGGAGCTCAGTAGGAGACCAATCCATGGACAATTTTCCTGTCCTGACTTGATGAGCTTAAAATTTTATTAGAAGAAAGTAATATTACAGCTCGAATTAACTGATAGATCAGAGAAAGCTACTACGACAAAGACAAACACACCGACCTATAATTTGGACATCACAAATCATAATTAAAATCTAAGACCTCTAATATAACGAACACATGGCTAATTTAACATGCTTATAAAACATGCAAGCTTTTTCTTAAACGATCTTTGATAAATTAAGGTATATCGACAATTCTATTTACAATACTGTAGGTTTTTTTAAATGTATACACTGGGGGCAGGAGGGGCATAGACTGTCACAGTGATGCTGGTATGGTTTTCTACACTGGGGGAAGGCAGGAGGAGACTTTTTATAACCTCAAAAGGCAAAGCCATATTTTAGAAAATGTTACTTAACACACTAAGGTGATAAGGTTGAAATTCTCTGACCTAAGACAAGCTATTATTGCTAACTATTCCCTAAACCCCACTGCTGTTCTTTGGGCTTTTTTATTTATTTATTTATCAGTCTTCCACTTTGCTAAATCCAGCTGCAGATCATCTGATCTCTGCTTTCCTCCCAATAGCTCTTCATGTTGAAGAATGATTGCTTAGAGAAATGGGTTTCAGTTTAAGTGTCTATTTTACTAAAAATGAGTTGCAGCTGTAAATACTACAGGTACTTCTTAAAAAGTCGTATTTTCACTAACTAGCTTACCAATCTAATACAAAAGGGGGAAGTTTTATATTCAAAGAAAATAAGCTGTAATACTTAATTGTGTGTATTTATATATTTATGCAGTGCATTACATCCCAAAGTACTTACAACAACTATAAATCTGCGAAGTATCACAGATACGCAAAACTCCACACACTAGGACTACTTGATTTTCTGCCAGGTCCAAAATCCATTTAGATAGAAATGAATAGGCACAGGCCTGGCAGAGAAAAAGGGGGTAGGGGGTAGCGGGGGGGCGGGGACAGAGAAGATGGTATAAGAGAAAGTTACGAATATTTTTACTTCAAGAAAATGGAAATGTTTTTTCTAATATTTAACAACAAAACCCATCATTTTGAAAGCTAAGAGTATTCCTTTAGCAGAGTTTTAGTGTTGGAAATATCACAGATTATAATGCTGGTGAATTAAGGAACTCACTGTCCAATTCCTCCAGCTGGCTTGGCAAAATCAACAGGAAACAAGAACACTTGACATCTTCCAGAGAATTGCCAGCCCCAAGAAGAGGAAAGCTGGAGGAAGAACTGCAGAAATGTCCTGGGTCAGTGGGAACACATCCCTCTGAACTGCATTATAAATTGGTCGGATTTGTGAGGCCAACTGGAATTGTGAAACTAACTGCCTGAGGCAGCCTAGAAAATCTCACCTACAGTTCAAATTACCATTACATTAACAAGGAAAAACAAGACACTGCAGAGAAGTTAGTACCGTTTTATTTGAACTGTAGCATACCTTAAGCCATACCAGTATCCAAGATTAAGTGTATAGATTCAAATTGTGCGTAAGGAGATTTTTGCATAGTTTCACATTGACAAAATGCAACATTTATCCTAAGAGAGAGATAAGGTCCATAAAACACTAATAGCATTGTCTTTTACAGTATAGCCTACATGTAACACCTGAGATCAAAGTACCCATACACTAAAACAAACAAAACCACTGAAAAGAAGAATTCTTGCTGCAGAAGTAACGCCAAATTTCAACCCAGATTGCTACGAAGCATTTAAGGGTGCTGTTGGAAAATAAGTAATATCATGTCCAGGTACTCTACTGAATGTGTTTGCCAGCCAAGTATTTGCTGGGTATGCTTTTTTAATCTGACCTTAAAAAAATCTGGACAAAGCCATTTCAGAATTTTTCTTCAACACTTATCTCAAAAATGGCCCATTTGATTCGTGAACATCTCTAATGTATATCATCAGTGACTGAAGGAGTTTTTTTATATGATTTTTGACAATTTAACAAGTCCTCCTGACAAATTAAATGGTTGTGTTGACAACTTAACTGTACTGCCAATCAATATTTTCAATTACTTTCATTGTCATTCAGAAAAAATACAACACGAGGTCATACAGTGGTAAAACCAAGTAAAGAAAATAAAATGATGCAGAGTTGTGGGGGTGGGGGCAGTGGTAGGGGATTCAAACTTTGAGGCACAACATGCAATTTAAACATTTTTTGTTTTTCAAGGAAAAGGTTAGGTGTTTCAGAATAACTTCTCTAATTTTAGATCTTGGTGACATCTCACTGAGAATACACCACAGTTTCCTTTCTTCCCATAAGCTATTTAAAAAGTCATTAAACTCGAGCTGCTGCCACATGGCACTTTCAGTGAAATCATCCTCTTTATTCCATCACTTCATATCATAACCTTCATGTTCTTAACTACTAAACCAGCCCTATACCACGTAGATAAATGCAATTCAAGAAAGTTACAGGTCAATAACAGAATTTTGAAGTCCGAATTTTAGGTCAGAGTCCTGATCGACACAGCTCTTTGGTGGGGAAAGAGCTGTACTTTCAAACATTTGTATCACATTGAGGAAACACTTCATGCATGTTGGAATACAATAACAAACTCCTTATCGTAGCTGTGTTGGGAAATTCATGCCTAGTGGCAACCAGTTTACACAAAACCCGTACTAATGCAGGGCTCGTATAAAAATATAAATTAATTAAATGACCAAGAAATTCAAATTACTTCATGAATTTCCCTCCTCCTTAATACAACGGGAAAGCAAACTATATGGTTAATATTTCTCAAAAAAAAAAAAAAAAAACCACAACAAAAACGGGGTGGGGAGGTGGGGCCTCTGCACTTCCCCTCCACCCAGATGCTCTTATTTTCACAAGTGATCCTGGCAGAGGGAATCACACGGCCTGACTTCCAAGACTTTTGAAAAGCAGTGCTTCCCTTGAGGGCAGACGAAAACTCCTAACAAGGACCCATGCTAGAGGACTCGCACTCCAGACATCACCTAGGCCTTCACAAGAGCCGCGGCTGGTGACTCTATGCCTTGAGGAATGATCGGGAAGTTTCTTCCCAAACCTTTCTCCTCACAGGATACAAATATAGGATTATAGACATGAAAGCTAAGTACCAGCAGTTGCCATAATCTGGACATTTTCTGGCTCAACAGTTCAAGGTATGCAGAAGGAAATTTGTTCACATACGTAAGGGGAACCCAAGCTTTCAGTGAGCTGTGCACCCAAGGCTGCTGCAAGTTCGAACAGAGGAGAGGAGACAGCCAGAGGAACAGACACAGACAGGAGAGCAGCCCAAAGTGAGTAGAAGATCTGGGATTTAAAAGTACGTGCAGGTAAAGCAACTTGCGGAGGCAAAACAAAACAAAACAAAAGCACATGAGGACACGTTGCAAACTGAAGAGAAGCAATGAAGGTAGCAGGTAGATAAATGTTTGGAGGCTGGGTTATAAAAAAAAAGTGAACAGGAGAAAGGTATGAAGGTGAGTCTTGTTTTCAGTAACACTGAGCATAAACTTTTTAAAGCCGAACATCCCAAAATCAATAGGCATTTTGAAAGTAAAGTACTGCATATATTACATATACTGTGTGAGACCAAGTAATCCTCTCTGCATGAGCCTAATGTTATCCTATTTTTGTCAGAATTCCTCTATTGGAAAAAGAGCTTCAGTACAGATATTTACTAATATCAGTCTAACTCCTCCTTGTTTGAACCATTCTAGAAGTCCAGGACTATTAAAAAACATTACCAATAAGACAAGTAAGGTGATATTGCTGGTCAGTCCATTTATAGATTTTATTCTCCTGCTATTAAAAACTAATTTATTTTTCACTGTCATATGGGGGATGAAGAACGAGAGAAGCTTTTCAGGCAATTCTGAATCTCACGGTCCAGACGTGAGAAATAAGCATGGGGAGACAAGAAAAGATACTTTTATCCCCACAAGAAATCTCGAAAAAGGCATATTGATATAGTGATTAAATATTGCAAACAATTATAGTTTTCTTGGCAAAAATCCAGTGAAGTCTTTGTCCACAAAAAGCTGAAAATTAAGAAAGAGGTCACAAAATATTGCCAGTGACCTTAATTTATGGTAACTCCTTTAAGTTCAGTTCTAGCATTTTAAATGAATTTTAAAATCTCTTCTGCATTAACGCAATATCTTCTGCTTTATGTTAAGTTTTTTTTCTATTCCATTCTAATTCTGAGACCTGTTTTAGTATTTTCACCATCTATCTTTAACAAGTTATATGCACAGGAGATGCTTTCAGTTAGCAAAGGCAAACAATCACTGACCCCTCCCCTTCTTTTGACAGCTGTTAAAAAAAATCATAAGTGCTGTGATTAAAAAAAAAGAAATGACGTTACATCATCAGTTCTTTGCCAATGTAAGATGTGCTGTCTCTGTTTCGGTCAATAAGCTTCCAAAGCTACCAATACACAGATATACTTTGGTGCAATAAAAACCAGAATTTGTCTTATAAAGAAGCAGACTACAGAAGTTTATGTGAAAAGACTGACTTCTTGAGGCAGATTCCACTGCTTGTGTTGCTGCAAAACCAATGGATTCTGCACAGTTCTGTTAACCATCAGCAATTATCTTCCTGTCAAAGCTAAAGGTAACAAATTTCCCCATATCCAGCAAGGCTATATCATCAACCGGACACCAGCATCATTTGACGGAAACTAAATCACGACACCAGCCAAGTGCTCTGACAGACAAATGTGCTGCCTCCAAAAATCTAGGCCTATCACTCAGAGGAGGAAAAAGGTTCTCTCAGCTGGTGTTTCTGAAAAGAGATTAAATGTTGCAGATTCTGTAAGTACAGTACCAAGTAAATCCTAAATAAGAGAATTATTAATGGACTTTACTCCTGGTCTTTTTAATCTTTTGCCAACATACACTCATCTATTTTACCTTGGTCTGTCTTGTTTCCTGATGGACATAAAAGGCAGGAACCGTGCATTATCCTAGTCTTAATCAGAGACAGCAGCACAAGAACAATGTACCTATCATATGGATAACATTTTAGTACTAGCTGTTCTTTTATAATGAAGACCATGTAATAAAAGATACCTCTAATACGTCCTGTCCTTATGCTTAACAATAACATTCATTTCATGATATGCTACATAATGGGGATATCAGTTCCTAACCTGCTCAGTAACAAAGTACTGCATTATCACAATGCAATTGCAGTTTGGCTGGAATTTCCTGATAATCTGTGTCTGGAACTCGCATTTTTTTTCCCCCAAGGGACATACAGTACAGTAGATCAGCCTGTAAGTGCAAAACTACAATTTGAGTATGGCTATCTTTAACCCATGTAATACCCGAGGTATAAAAAATGTGATGCCCTGTAAAGTGCTGCTATATATTGTTAAATACAAATCAAAGAACTTTCATTGACAAGTCAGTGAGATATTTTTCTTACAAGATCCGGTGTCACATTAAATGAAATCACAGACACAATTTATCTGGTGGAAGTTCTAGTGGAAAACCTATGAGGGGGACTTGATGTCTGAGGGGATTGATAGTGCTGGAAAATGCCTTTCACCCCCAGGTCACTGGTTCAAATGTGGGCCAAGCTAGTTGTGACCTAAAGCTGTTACTATCTGACAGCTATTCGATGACCTATGTGAAATAAGCAGATTCAAACCAGTACCTATCAGGGAGATGTCCACTCCACATGGAACATACAGCTGTAGCAGACATCAATTATCATCCTTCTTGGAAGCATCTGAGGAGCTTTCAGCAGCTTGAGGAACTATATGGACAAGGTTCCTAGAGGTGCTGACTCCAAGTAGGAGCTGCTATACATACACAGCCTGCTATGAGAAAGATCCCACACTTCATGAGGCTGGAATGTTTACCCCTGTAAGACTGCTTTCCAGTAAAGCAAAAGTTTCCCTGAGACAACTAAAACTACAAACAAAACCCCACAGAACATACTGTGAAATCTGCTAATTAAACTTTAAACTCCAGATTGTATTTACCACAAGTGTTCGCAATTCACATATAGAAAAGAATACATTAAAACAGAAAGTTTAGTTTAAAAGAGTACTTTCAGTTTCCCACCTCTTTTTAATTATTATTTTAAATTTTTAAGTATTCTGCCAAGTTGGCAGATTTTATATAAAACAGAAGAACGAAGAGAACAAGGCCAAGAGCTGGAGTTAAGTGAGAAAAAGTGCAATAAAAAGAGACGCAAAAGAGTATTTCAACTGTTCCATGCTGATATCTTCTATGTTGAATATAAGACAAATTTGGAGATTTCTTCCCCTCTTTGGAAGACAGGAGTTCAATGGGAGTGCTGCAGAGAGCTTAAACATAGTATAATACAAACATTTCCATACTGAAACCAAAGTCCTGGATAGTATAAGCCTGCTGAAAGACATCCACTACTTTTTTCCTTTACTTTTTGATCTCATGTAAAGAGGAAAAGGTACTCTTTACTCTAAAATGAAGAGTACACCAAATATGGATATAGCGGCACAAAAGCTTCCAAAACTCCAAGAGACTCCTTTTCCATAAGTTAGAGATCATGGCATAAGGAACGTACCAAATACTTTCTGAAGCCCGGGATCCAAAAAGGATCCTCTTAATTAAGCTTTACTATAGGCTTCAGATTAATTAGAACATGAAGCGAATGTGAGATCAGGTACCAGCCATTTACTCGAAGTTCTTAATGATTTAAACTGCTCAGTATAAGCAAGCTGTGATACTTGCACGAAGCCACACTGCTGCACAATTTTAGAAACCGAAAAGCTAGAAGCTATTCATCTGGAGAAATTAGGTACTTAACAGCTAGCTAATTCATTATTAAAGTATTCAAACCAAAGAAGAAGCTAACCTGGATAAGCGATGAAAATTCTTAGCTTGAATCTATTTTTAACCTCTGTGTGATACCTAAGCTACCCAATGTCGTGGTTTAACCCGAGCTAGAAATACAACCCTGACAGCCCCTCACTCACCCGTCTGCCCACCCCTCAAATAGGGGAGAGAATCGAAAGGGAAGGGAGAAACCTGGATTGAGATAAACACAGTTTAATAAAATAACAAAATATTAATATACTACTAGTAAATATATATATAAACAGAAATCGAATATAAAGTAAAAAATACTCAATGCAATTCCTCACGAACTCCGTTCACACTGAGCAGCCAAGTCCCAGGAAGCAGCACCTGGTCCTAAACACCTGTTACTGGACGGAGAAAAAGGGAAAAAAAGGCAGAAAGGCCCAGAGGCCTCTGCAAAACAGCAAAAGGCCAAACTAATGAAAGTCTTGAACAGAACTCCCCCGGCTCTGACAAAAAGAGCAAAGAAAGCAAAGAAGAACATGAGAGTCCAGAAGATCCCCATTCTCCTTAAATTTGAAGCATGATGCTAATGGGATAGAATACTCTTATTGATCAGTCTGGATGTCAGTCAAGCTCAGCCCCATCTATGCCCCCATTCCTCGATGCCTCACCTCTGTAGGCAGAGTGCTCAGAATGTCCTTGGCTCTCAGACCAGAGCAATTAAAAACATTAACTCTGTCCTGGGGTGTTATCTACTTGTTCTCAAACTAAATCCAAATAATGACCATGTTAGCTACGAAAAAGAAAGATTTCTAACTGCATAAAGAAAATTAACTCATGTTCAGTCAAACCAGAACACCTAAATAAACAGGCTACTCATCCATTTTGCATCAAAACAATGCTTGTGAAACACTACCTTTTAATTAGTATGCTTTATAATATGGAACAAAAAGTATTTAAATGAAACACCTAATTAAAGCACATGTCATGCTGAATCATCTTCATTTATATCACAATACACTGATGCCATGTCACTTGCTACAGGCTTTGAGCACTGCCGAGGGAGGGCATATTTACCAACCAGCAGGAAATCTTATTCAAGAGTGCTTCTAACCCGAGCTGCCCACATTTGTCTAAACTAATCCTATTCACATACTTGACACTGTGTTTGTTCTGAAAGGACCCATACATATACGCAGTCCAAGGCTGCAGCCAGTACCTTCCCCTCTTCTATGTACCATTAGTGGAGGCAGAGGCAAGAGGAAAAGGGAAAAAAAAATGAAACTACCAGATTTTTCAGCATGTCACAGCATAATAACTGAAATATGCTTTCTTCCTTTACAAATTAATATTTCTGTTACAAACCATTGAAGAAAGTTTATAATGCCAATAACACCTGAAAAATCAGTCACTACTGTAGTTAATGACTGGTTTGGTAGATTGTTAACTGCCCCTAACTTCCCATGAGTGGTTAACTAACAAACCAGTCATTACCTACTTCATGGGGATTAGAGGTTAAACATAAACTTGATTACAAGCTATAAATGTGAGTAATTTGAAATGTTATTGGTTATTACAAAAATATATGGTAATAATTTCCTCTTTAATGAAAGAGAGCATGTTTTTAGTGGTCCCTAGTTTCTTGTTGAGGCTTAAAAAAAGAGATCAGTTTATGATTAACAGCTACACTCTTATGATGGGCATCATGGGCTAGGTGGCAAAAAATGAATACTCACTACTTATCTGTGTCAGAAAAATACAAAAATATCATTCTATCTATACAATAAACGTAGAGTTTCTAAGCTGTGTTCTTAATTTGCAGTTGAAAATGCTTGTGGCCAATAGATACAGATTTTGCATGCACACACAAAGGGGGAAAAGGGTTAATCCTTTGCTTGCATTGTTCCTTACACATAAACAAAAGAAGTGCATGCAAAAAATACACTGTTGTGTTACTGGATAACATAAACATTGTTTTCAAAAGCAAAATAAAAAATTTAACAGAGAACATTAACTATTTCACACAATTTTACTAAATAGCCTCGTCCATATCAGACTCTACAGTCATCTGTGGATAGAGTACAGGTATCAAGTCATACAGTGAATGGATCTCTGGCCTTGTCCTGAAATAGGTAGCAGAGTGCAAGGACACAAATGAAAAGGGCAGCTAAACACACTTATGAGCCTGCCAGAGAGAGACTCACAGCTTTTATTCCAGCAGGACAACTATCTAGATAATTGGAAGCATGCACGTTTGCTTCTTTCCTCTGCCTTCCCTTAGAAAGTTTGGTCTTTCAAGTGACAGGATGGAAAACTTAAGTCACGGCTTACCTACATTGAGGGGAAAAAGCATTTGTTTTCCAATACTGCATAGGGCATAAGATGAATATTGGAATCTGCACAAAGGGAGAAGTTTGGTGGCTGGTTTATGTTTCTTTGCATTACTCAGACTTCTGGACTTCTAGGAAGAGTGAGGCTATTCAGTAGCTGAAGTCAGAACAGGGTACACGTTTAAAGCTTCCCAGAGCACTGTAAGGCACCAAGGAAACGACATATGAATTCATTAGTTTATATATATTCAATTAAATTGTAAGAAAAGAATACTGGAAAATGAGCAGAACCAGTCACCAAGATTAATCAAAATATCCACCCATTTCTGTCCCAGAATTGAAGTCTGTCCAAATGATTAACAAGGTAATTGAAAGAGGTAAATCCTAGCATTAAAGCTTGCTGAGTTTGGGACTTAGACCACAGAACGAGGTCCAGAAACAGCAGAAAGAAGAAATGAATTCTAGGTATCTAAAGACCTGTGTGTAAACACCAAGAATATACCAGTTACTCATTGTGCCCCATAGTGGCAGTGCAAACTGAAGACATGATATTGTACAGTGTCGAGCTCAGAGTCATCTGGATTTCCAGAAATTATCAGAATGTCTTAAATCATTTGCAAGTGCTAGAAAGAACTAAATCAAAGGAGGGGCAGGAAAATAGTATTCTATCCTGACCCTAGTAAGCTCAACATGGGAACTAAGCAGCTATGTTTTATGCTAATTAAAGAGTTTGAACAGCCTCTTGCACTAAATCTCGTGTACATTTTTTGTGGTACTCAGACAATGGAGTGGAGTGGAACAATGGTCAGGGTAAGTAAACATAGAAAGTTGTAAATGAAAAGAAAGGCTCACAAACCTCAGCTTAATGGGAGATGATAAAACACATCCCGTCACGAAAATCTAAAAGCAGGTTGAGAAAAGAAGTTACATAACACTGAACAACTGTTTGTCGTCACAATTATTTCCTGTTCTCCTTTAGAATTAAATGCAAAATTGAAGTTACTGAGGGAACTGCTGCTGGCATGTTGGGCTTGGAGGATCACAGGTTTTGTATGTCTAAACACAAGCAATTACAAGTATATTATGGGGGGTAAGGGAATCAAAGCTACACAGTTTATTCAACAACTAACATTCACAAAGAAAAAGCCTTGTTTCTTAAATCAAAAAGGTTGACTACTGCAAAAAAAGCAACTTCCCTTAGCCTGCAGCTTTGATGTTATAAGCCCACTGTCAGGCAGCTTCTAACCTGAGGGTCAATCACCTGTAGTTCACTTTGACATATAGCAACCCAAAAACTGGGAAAAAAAAAAAAGGGGGGGTGGTGTGGAAGGGCATTTTCTTTTGGGAAAACTGTATTACTCAAGAATGACAAACAAATGCAGTTGAAGTAGAAGAAAGACAACCCAATTCTCTTCCAAATTTTGTTGATACACTTACTTCTGTGGTTTCTTTCCTCATTCAGGGTCTCTTGTTACATTGGGAAATTATCACATACTGAAAATTGACCATTACTATAGCCACCTTCTTTTCTCAAGGCCCCAGTTTGTTTAGTATTGTATAAATATATTTTATATCATAAACAGTGCAGAATTCCTTCCAACAGACGTTTAAGCCCCAGGAAAAAACATGGTTTCAATAATGTTCTGTGTAGTCCTATTGAAAACAGATTGGTGCTTTCTGCACCCACAATTAAAATGTTTTCAATACAGACAGGGTTCAGTTCTATGTGAACCATACCAATGTACACTAAATAGTATTAAGTATTAGATATACAGGCCACCAGCTTCACAGCTCCAATTCAGCAATAATGGTCAGCACTTTTATGTTATGATTATTGTACAGTAAAGACATGAATTTCTCATTATGCTGTTGGTGCAGATATGATAGTGCTTAGACAGATTCTTAAACCTATCAGCCAACTACTTTACATCACTGGAAGTGCTGCTGGGTTGGGATCGGCTGAATAAGAATTGTGCAACTCAACAGTAGGTGCTGGTTCTGATCTTCTGCAGGAAAATGTTTCAAAATGCAAAGGCTTCAACAACATCTTCTAAACCTGCATGGAAACTTCAGGAAGGCTTATCTGCAAAAATTTATAGGACATTTCAAAACCAGAGAGCACGTACTAGGAAGCCTCGCATTCAGTCTACTCAGTCCAAGTTGGGTCCCCCCAGTACTCACACACTCCTGTAGCACAGATGGACACACACATAGTCTATCTAGCTCCCCTTTAGTGGTTGCCAACCTTGAGCAATGACAGTATGCTACCTACAAAGAAAGAAAAACCAACGTCTAAATTGTGAGCCCTTCCTTGATGTTCCTTCATGTCCTTTCAGCTAGCACAGCACAGGGGACTGGGCACAAGGGGTTGCCTTGTCATTCTTTGAACTGATTCAGTTGAGAATCTGTCAGCCTGGCAATACAGCAAACACAACATGATAAGAACTCAAAAGAAAGTGCCAGAAAAATAGAAGTAGTAATGTGGGAGAGGGCACAGGTAATATTGGTAGGAACAGAGAAAAAGTCCATTCCTCTAAATAAAAGGTACAGGCCTTTACTGAAGAGAACTCCTGCCAGAAGGTCTGTCACATGGCAAGGTATTCCCCAAAAGACAGTTTGGGGTAGTAGCTAACCTACAGGTCAATGCCTACCCATCAAGCAAAAAACCAGCAGCAATTATATATGTCAATGCCCTTCTTGTCTACCTTACTAGTCCTCCCTATTCACACAGCGTAGCAGAGATTCTCAAGAAATTTTCTATAAAGCTCCAACTTGCCCTAAAGCCATCAGTAACCACAGGTACCATAGAAAACACAAGCGTGCTCCAGCGGATTGAGCAGAGGACTAGAAGATGGCAGAAGGATCCTGTGTCTGCTCTGACTTGTGACTCCCCCTTTCTCTGTCCCCAGCAGCACACGCCTGCAGCTCACCAGGACAGGGACTTGTCATGATGCTCCATCACTGGTTTGAACCCCCATATTGCTATTGGCACTGTCCCCCTCACATCCCACCAGAAGTCTTTCCTTCATACAGCATTTTAGCAGCCTCACTCTATATGGACAGACAACCTCAAATGAGATAAGACAGAAAGCAAGTGTGGAATCACAGGCATTTAACTACATAAGAATTTAAAGTCAAACATCAATTTTTTAGCATACTGTAATTTTGTAAATTACTTAATAATGATTGAGAGTTTTCTTTAGAAATCTGAATTTAGAGTCAAAAGTAAACCAAAGTCTAAGAGTTTCTATTAAAATAAGCCTTTAATACTGTCCCAATGTATATTTTCTAGTAGTTAATGTAAATTAGAAACAAGAAAACACAAGTTAAACAAATCTTTGGTAAATGTTGCCAAGAATATTTTCAAGTGTTGTGAGATCTATGCTTTTTTTTTTTCCCCTCCCTTGGAGCGGGGTGGGGGGGAAGGGGATATATGGGAGGGAAAGGATTTAGTGCATACAATGTACTTGAAATATACCTAGAGCATTTTAAAAGCTGAAAATAAAGGCTTTTGAGAGATACATTTTGGGGGCAGAAAGGAGAATTGATACGGAAAGCTAACCTGGCATGATTTTCAGGGATATATCTAAAAAGCCTAATCATTGATAATTCACAATTTGTGAGCCTGGTGGGATTTCATGCAGAGCACTAGCCTCACTAAGGTAATTGGTGCTATTGAAACAACACTGGCTCAGCAGCATTCTGCTTTCTTCCTCGCCTCTGGGCACAGGAAGGATCAATATTTGTTAGGATTGCTTCTTGTTCCAACAATGTAAGATTTACAATACTTGCTAGGATTCTCACTTTGTCTTCACACAACTCATCAGTGGAACCCAATTACTAACCTCAGACAAACAACATTAACATGAGCCTCTATGCTTCTTTATTGCCCTTCATCCAAGTCTCATTTCAGGGTCTTCAGGCAGTGCCACTATAACAGATACTACACTTTAAAGTGTGCTCCAAGGAATAAATTTTCAGTCTTTCATTACTCGTACCTTGATTTACTTCATATCATCTTGCCGCTATAGACAAAGATAACACACTGTAAATTACAGCCATCCTGTCTTGTAGTTTCAAAGGTAGGGGGAAGGCAGGGAGTGATGCTTTTGCGCTACAATTAGCACTGGGCACCAGAGCTTCATTGCTATCACCACTAGTGACTGAAACTTGCTTTATCAAAGATGCAAAGCCATTATTTCATAAAAACTCATTTCCTAAATTGCTGTATATTTATTTTGCACTCTGATAAACAAGAAGCTCTACAGTAAGAGAAAAATACATATTTTTATATTGTTTATTGCATTAACTTAGGGTAGGTAATCTCATTTAACTTTACTCAGGGGGCTATTTCTGCAAATTTTTCAGTCCTGATGTCTTAACACAGTTGCCTCTGATAGTGTGCTGTTCATTATGTTCTACTTTAAGCACAAGACACAGAAGTAAAACTCCAATCTGGATATTTCTGTTTCGAATGTTTTACCTATTAGTCCATAGCTGGCAATAGAAGGCTTGGAAAACAGTCATTGGAAAAATTCCTTCAAGTTAGCTGTTGCAGTACCCCCTTATTTGTCCTACAATTTCCTCCATCCTCCATCCTATTCCAGTGGCTGATAACTAAGAACATTAGTTTTATGCGACTTGTCAAGCTCAAATGAAAAGAGAGCTAACTTTAATGACACTGCAATTAATCGCCCCAATAGACAGACAGCTAAAAGACAAGATATTGACTTCATTAAGGATAATGTATTATGTCATTAAGTTGGTAGGGTCACCTTGTGTATCATATATGCTTGCTAATATATTGGCATTTTCCTCAAATAAGATAAATTCAGATATGAGTGATAAAGCTGATTAGAAAATGTTTAATCCAAAGAGGCTAGTTTCCCTATATTCTACTTTGCAGCCCCAGGCATAAGTGGACTAGTAAAAACCCATTATATATCCAGGTTTACCGCAAATAGCAGGTCCTAGCAATTTATAAACTTCCTGGTTTTTTGTTTGGGTTGGTTGGTTGGTTTGGTTTTGAGGGTGGGGGTGTTTGTTTGTGTGGTGTTTTTTGGTTTTGTTTTGTTGTTGTTTTGGTTTGGTTTTTTAATTTTTGTTTGTTTGTTCGGGTTTGTGTTTTGTTTTGGGGGGTTTCTGTGGTTTGGTGGGGTTTTTTTTTGGGGGGGGGTGGGGCGTGGATTGGAGAGGGGTTGGTAGTGGGTTGGGGTTTTTTTTTTTTGGTGTCTCCCCCTCAAGCTAAAGTATTATTTACCCAACTGTGTTTCAGATTTGTTTTTAAATATATAACATCTTCACTACGTGTAAGGTTAAAATTACCACTGCATGCTAAATTAATACTTGTGTGTGAGGGCTTAACCCTTTCCAAATCAGGAGTTTGAAATTAGTTTAATTTGAAAGAAGTACTACAATAATGAGCTGTTATAAAGCTGATCATTCCGTCTAATTAAGAAACTTCTCCTTTTTGGCCCATCTGAAGGCAGTTTTATCAGGTGGAGTTTGGGGTTTTTTTTAATCAATATAATGGAATATTTGCCAAGTAAGATACATCTGAAAGCAATTTGTGTTACTTAATACCATGCAAATAAAACAGGTTTTGATATTCACTGCCTTCCTACTCATTTCCATAAGATATGCTGGGTAGGCATGTTTCTCTCATCAACATTATTTTCTCAGGTTTCCAAGTAAACAGAGAGCTGCTCATTTCATTGCACTAGTGACTGTCTGCATATTGTAATTTTGTAAAATACTTAACGTAAAGTAAATCTAATGCACTAAAAGATAACTGTTTTATACACATGGTCTGCCCATTCCACTAACTGCTTCAATAAGCTGAAAACCAAAAATAAACAGGGCACTGTCTGTTTTAAAAGCTCTTCACTACAAGACTATGCTACTGTGTTTAGATTTACATTTATTAAATAGTTCTCAGATGCCAGACTTATTTACTCAGTTCTGACCAAACAGTCCATCTAAATCTTTTATAATCTTTCTTACTATCTTACTTCAATTATTTTTTAAATTAAGTTATATATTATGCATAAGACAAGGGTGAAAAAAAAATCTACAAATGTGCTTTATTCACTGAGCAACAAAGTGATACTTTAAAATGAACACGATTGTTTGCCTGTTGCTATTCATTTATTTCAGCAGTTTCTCAAGAAAAAACATGATACTCTGGAGGATAACAGTCTGTTAATGGTCAGTTTGCCTCAACACTACTGTAGGCAACATGCATGACCTCCTTGAAAAGAACAAACTCTAATTAGCATCGCCTACAATTCCTCTTTCCAAACCATACCTTTTAACCTGTACCCCATCTTTTCCAATATTTCCATTAAGGTTGTCAAAAGCAGAAGTTTGGGAACCTTTCCTTATGACCTTGGCATTTCTTCTCAGGCTTAACGTATTGGCATTTTTTCCTCTGACTGCATCGCTTCTCATTTGTCATGATTATTGTTGAATTTTTCAACTGTCATTCCCGAACGTAAATCAATGGTTGTCGACTTCCCCTTTGTCATATCTGCACTGCCAACAGCCTTTCCCTTCTAAATGAGGCTTCCTCCCTTTCCATCCATTAAAAAAGGCCTGTCTTTTGGAGAAGTCAATCCTTTGTTAGGTCACTCCATTTATCATTCTTCCAATCAGTACCTGACACACTTATTCAGCCAGGTCTTCAACCACACAATCATTGTTCATTTTAGGAGGGGAGGAAGGAGAGAGAAAAGGGGGTACTTTATTTATGCATGGTGGGTTTTGTCATCTATCTTGGCCAGTTTTATATTTTTCAATGCCCTTGTATCTTTAGGGTCCTTACTTGCTTGAAGGAAACACCATATTCAGAAGAAAAAAAACACCCCACACCCACAGAGGAAAGGGAATAGACAATCCCTGGAAAACACTTTGCTGTGTTAAGAATTAAGAGAAACTGCATACGGGAGAAGAAGCTAACATAACAAATTCAGTTCTATTACAGATGGACTCTAAAAAACCAACCAAACAAAACCAAGAAAAACATAACACACTCCAAGTGGAACAGAAATAGTAATGGACCAAATGACCTTTTTGACAAGGTTTAAGTCATACAAAGTTGTATTACAATAAAACCAGTTTCTAAGCAGAATATGGGTTCATAGTGACTTACAGAAGCCTTCAGGACATGACTTGTTCAATAAAGAAAAGGAAGTTAATATCTGTTATTTATGCGGCTACAGGCACGTTTGGTTGAACAAATTTACAGAGCTTCAATCCACTCTACTAATATTTCAAACAGGCCTGCCAACTATGTTATTAAGGTGCTTTTGTCATTGCTGGATATTAGGTAAAAATGCCTGAAGTTTGTTAGAGCTACCCACAAAAACAACTAGTAGCAACTAGCTTTTCCACAACAGTAGCTTCTTATTGTTTCCTGTCTCTGGTTAGAGATAAGTCAATATCTAACACCTCGCCATCAGGCATGCCCGCCCGCTCCCTGATTTTTTAGGGGCATGACGAGAGAAAAAAGCTCTACACCAGATTTCTAAGAGATACCCTTCACTGCAGTGAACTACACCAGAAGTCTTGATCTCAAACTGCTTCAGTTATAAAAACAATGCCCCATATCACATGCAGGTCTAGCCCTTTCCTATGAAATAACACAAGCGGGACAACAGTGCATTCATTGCACATCATGCAAGTGTGATTTCTCCCAGAAAGTAAAATGGAAAGATACAAGCTCTTCATACTGTTGCTTCTCAAGGTGACAGAATGCTTTGTACTAGCTTACATCCTAAATTGGGCTAAAACCCTAAGCAGGAACAATTAGCAATAGGAACACTTACAGGCTGGAGAAACCTAAACTGCAAGTACAACTGACACAGGTTCAAGCACTGTGCCGACAACCTTTCATTAACATTCCGTATATCTGCTAACCTGATCCTTTACCCCAGCTAGAAATACAGTTTAGTTCTATCTTATCCCCTCCTTTATTTCTAACATGCGAAAAAAATTCAGTCAAACTAAGCAGCAGCTCTTTTCTTCTAAGATCTTACTAAGCAGAGGTCTGCTGAAAACCTTCAGAATCCTGCTGCCTTCTAGATCACCATGAGTGGGGCTTTTCTTTATAGTGTCTGGCTACCTACCCAAGCCATAAAAGACACACAAATCAAGGTAACACATCTTTTGCTGCAATATCACATGCTACTGTTTTTTGCATGTTTTCTCTACAAAGACTGACCAATCCCACAAAACTAGGACACACACACATCTATAGATGGATGTATATATATAGCTGGACAGGGTATATTTGGTGCAGCAAAATAAAGTAAAATGTAAAAACTTTGCAAGTGAGAGAAGAGAGATGTGGTCTTTGAGACCTCTGACTTAAATTTCTTGCTGTGTCACAGTTTTTAATTTGACCTGGAGTCATTCAAACAGGAAGCCTGATCTTCTACTTTCTATTTGTAAATAATTACAGACCTCATAGGTATTACAGAAATAAATTTTCCAAAAATTTTTTTGATGAAAATGACATGAGGATGTTGGGTGGGCAGATGAGCTGTACAGCAAAATGAAATGGCAGGTCAGGGCATTTTCAACGCCAGACAACTGATTCCCTGCATGCTAGGAGTTTCTTGTTCCAAGCTTCAAGTTTTACTCAGTCAATGGAATTTCTATGGAAGAAGTAATTTTGCCTAGAAATAAGCAATATTCTCACAACATAACAACATATGGATAACAAAAAATATGCAAAATTTCTATCAAAATTACATACATTGTGGTTTCTCATAGTCCAGTTTAACCATCGATTTCTGCATTCAAGACTTTTAGGTGAACACACAGGAGTGGCTGAACACCTTAGAATACACTGGTTAATAATACATAAACTCTGTTTAACCAGTGTTATAAGACTGATCCCTTTTGGGTTTGGGGTACAACATTACAAAAGATAATCCAGTATGTGCTCCCCTTTCTCTAAGGCTCAGCACATTTTCATGTGTGACCTTGCTGCAGAGAGGAAAAAGTGATTTCAACAGTTCCTGCTGTACTTTAAACTTTGCAGTACTGCATTATCATACAATTTCGGAAGCCAATATCCAAGTTACGAAAATACAGCCATCTAAATACCAGCATTTATATTTCTCATTAAATCCATTTTACTAAACAGGTGACTACTAGCACTACATATAGTGCTCCAAGCTTGAGACGTCAACTAATTTGATTTATTCTTTTCTTTATTGCCCTTATATCTTGCTTAATAAGACATTTTATTCAGATACTCCTGAGGTAACAAAGGCAAAAGCTTTGCTGCTGTATGTCATAGAAGCTTTATTTATTTATTTAAGCTGTATAAGGTAAGGGGTCATTTCCTTGTGAAAAGAATAAAATACAGCTGATACCGTTTTAAATCACATCATGTAATCCCGTTCTTGTCCAGGCAATAGATGTACAGATACCAGCAGCAATCTTCCTGAAGTGTAAAAACCAGTGACCCTTCTGGAACCACAAAGTGACACAAAGAGGTGTTATTTGCAAACCAAAAGAGCTATTAATACACAAAACACTATATTGCAAGTAACAGTACAGATTTTTGAATGTATAAGGAGTAAGGAAAAACAAGCAGAGGTTGCAGTTCTAGTTCTAATGTCGCCGTTTTGTGCCTAGCAAACACAGCACACTGCTTTGCATCCATTCATTTCTAGGTAGGACTTCTACTGGCTAAAGGAGGAGAGAAAGAAAGTATCTTATTTGGCAGGCAAATGGTGCTATTCAAACTGTGACGGAATGTTCTTTTATTTTTTTACTTTTTTTTTTTTTTTTTTTCATTTTGTCCAAGTAGAGAGCATTATGATTCATGCATTTGCTTAGACTATATATATTGTAATGTATTCATGTGTACTGGCAACAGACACTGTAAGAAAATTGCCTGGATAAAGAAACACAATCTGTAAGATCATCTCCCATTTAGAAGCTCACAAACTATCGAGGCATAAAAGGCACGGATTACTGTAATTTCCTCATTTATTTAATTTTGGAACTTATATTAGGCCCTAATGTGAGAAGGAAGAAGTGAAGAGTCTTACTTGATTTTTTTTTTCATTATGTAATTTGAAATCGCACTGATAAAAAACAAAACTGCCCTCTAGGTTCAGTAAAGAGAATCTTCAAGAGCTGGGGCCATCATACAACCCCAAAGCATACACATTCAATGTTTAATACACTTCTAAAAGACAGTAAAGAACACGTTGATTTTCAGAAGCAAACGATGCTGTCTTTCAATACACTTAAAAAAAATGTTTAAAATGCCTAGCAACACTCTAGATTTTTCCTTCCTGCTAATATATTCTCGAGTTTCTGCTGTCGTTTCAACAAAGGACTAGTAACATAATGCCTATAACATTTTAACTGAGAGCCTTCTACTTCAGGATGTAAGACATTTTTGGACACATCATGTTCAGACCAACAGAAAGAGTACGTATGCTATGACAGCAACTGATTATATAATTTTTTAGACTCTGTATTATGATCATGACATAACTTTTATATTAATCAGATAATATGTATTTCTAGATGCAGAATTAACTCTCCTATTCAAAACACTGCAACAGAAATAAAACAGGAAAGCATGTATGGACTGAAGCATTAACAAGTCCTTATTTGAATTAGTTTGTCGTAAGTCAAAATCAATCAAAAACTGTGACCTTTATTTCCTTAAGTATTGCACTTCAAGTACAGCCTTAGTAGCATTCAGAACAGTTCTGTGAAGCTACACCCAGAAACTTAGTTGCATCTAATAACTTCTAGCACAATTATAAACTAAGTCAAATCCTGAAAAGTGTTGAAATTTACCTAACAATATTTCCCTGCAGTCTTCATTTAGTTCAGTATTTTGCAAGATCTAGTTGCATTCCGTAACTTCTTTAACACACAGCATGCATTTTCTGAATGTCTGTGCACAAGCTGTATCTTGCTTTTTATTTCCATTTTTCTATGGGACGTTATTTCTTCCGGAAAGTTAAGGCAACGCACTGAAAAAGTATAGCGTGGACTGTGTCTTTAATGCCTTTCTTATATAGCAGCTGTGTAGCATAGCATCTTCTAACGTGTTATCCTATACCAAATATATATCATATGTATAAAGACTTCTTAATGTTTATATTTACTTTTCTTCCATTTCTCCTTTAAATATATTTGTAACAGATGATTACAGGGAACTATATTTGAAAAACATAGATTTTAAAAACCTGTATTGACAGTTAGTGTTTTTTTTTTTTCTCTACAATCTTAAATTGAGAAATACGTTTTCCAGCATTCATGGAAAACCTTTAAAATTGATATGTCCTGAAATGTGTGGCACTTCCCTAGTATCAGGTATAAATCATAACGATGTAGAGCTGAATTAATCCCAACATTTAAAAAATTTTAGGGAAAAATTGTTTGGTCAGGTTGATAATCAGATTTTTAAGCTAATACCTTATGAATGGCTAAAAAGAGATCTCTGAGACAATTATTTTGGTTCAAACACCAAGTTCTTCCAATGTTTACAGGGACAAAACTGCTTCTATAACAAAACCATTTCTGTGCCTCATAGCAGTGATGGGCCAGTACAGTTACACAAGATGGAAGTGAAGGGAAGGTCACAGGGCTATGTGGTACATTTAAAAATGCCAGAAATAGATGCTGATCATCTTGTATTTCTTTTTCAAAAAAGCCTCTAATCAGTTCTAAATTTCTTAGACAGTTTGCTTTCTTGCTGCACCTAGAAATGTGTCATTTGTCTATTTAAAAACATAACAGCTCACCACCCCTCCTCACTGGCTTTCGTTGGCCTCTCTTTTTTCCCATTTAATGTCTCTAACTTTATGCCATGTTCTTTTCCTCTTTCAGCACGGCTGAGCAAGGCTGACAGGCGGATTCCTTTGCTTTTCAGGGTATTAAAGCCACTTTCCCGCTCTGACAGCCTGTTCTACTCTGCCACCTTATAGCTCTGGCTTCACACTTCTCTGGGCAGCCACTGCTTCTTGACAGACCACTGTCACTTCCCATCATCCTCTCTGTATATCCTGTTCTCTCCCCCTCAGCACGCATCCCGACTTTCCAACCAATGCAATTATTTTTTTTGACAAGCCATCCATCAGCTTTAACTTTAAAAGCACTTTCCGCTGATATCCATTGTTAAATCCCTTGCTTTTTATGGAGCTTGCATGAGAGAATATGATATCAGACATTCAAACTACCAAACCATGTAAATTTACTTTGTTCTCAGCTATGTTTCCAATTTCACGTCCAATTTTTCGGTACATTATGCGTAGTTGTTGTGCTTAATATGATGTTGTCAAATCCCATTAAAGTTCACTGCATTGCACGGCTTTAAAAACAGGTTACAATTTGCATTCTATAAAGAAAGGAAGGAGTGCAGTCTGAAGTCAAGCTGAATCTTATTAAAATTATCTGTTCAATTGTTACATTTGTAGATGGAGTAATTTTGAGGCATTAGCTGAGACACATATGAAAATGTCAGTGTGCCAACTAATGACAATGAAAGCAAAAGGAATATATCTGTGAAACTCAATAAAGCTCCTTTGCTGGTGACATAAATTTGATGATAATCCGAGGAAATGAATAAGGGACCATCCAGTTTGAATAGGAATTACCTTTTCTATTAAATCACTTTGCTGTATTTCCACTTGGCCTACATCTTGGTCCTAAGCCGCAATGACTCTCCCTTGGTGGACTAAAAAAATCCCCACAGAAATAACATTCTCTTGAGGAATATCTTTCACATAAACCTCATAACCAATTTCAGACAGACACACTTAAAAACCTAAGCAAGAATGTGCCTCTCTCCTCACCTCCTTTTGGTATATAAGGGCAGATAGAACGATTTGCTAATGTACAATCTAGAGACTTGTCCGGTGATAAACATCACTGTGCAGTGTTTTATACACAAAGGCTCGCATTCTTACATACGGGAAGACAGATATATATGAAGAGGCACGGGTATAAATGAAAAGTTCATCAAGCTGCCAAAAGGCTTGGAAGATAAGGATTCACATCAAAGACTAATTTTTTAATGGCATATTTTGGTATACTAGCTCACAGCCTTTAAATCCTACCCTTGGCAATTGGTAACTTGGCTCTTCCTTGTAGCAAGAGGACAGGCGACAGTCAGTGACAAGTAATGCTTCTGCAGCTGTCGTTCAGTTACCACCGTGCAGTTTTTACAATTCAATACAACTAAAACTGCTATAAGTACGCAAACATAGTACATAACTCAAGTTGCATCAGTGAAGTTACTCTTTTGACCATAACAAGGAAGAGAATTAAAGTCTGTTTGGCACATCTAAGTTCCCACCCTCAGGTCAAAATCTTCCTGGACTCAGTCTGCCATTTCTTAAAAAGCATATTAAGAGGTAGAGTTCAGACTTTTGGAACTTATTTTAAGTGAACAACACTAAATAAATCCAGCAACAGCTGTTCAGTCAACAGCCTCAACACAAATGCCTCACAATAAAACAATATCTGATAATCCCCAGCAGAAGTAGTGAAGGAAAGAGAGCTGCTCACCTAGAAACGCTAATCTGATTACAGATTTTCATGATTTATCTTCTTCACATCTATTTAATATTACTATATTCTGAATGGTTTTCCCATACTGCAATGGCTTGGCATGAAAGCAGGTAACAGTTACTCTTTACACTCATTCTCCTAATCATTTTTCTCCAAACTGCAATTTTTCCCATTTTGAACCATATACACCAAATTTCCAGGTTCTCTATCATGAATATTAGAGGTCTCCAAAACCTCTGTAACTCTTTCCCTTATCTTAACCAATTGCAACCAGACATTACATTACCTGCAAGCTGATTGTATTATCTCAGTCCCACCCACTATGTATTAATACGTTACTGATTTTGGCTCTGGTTTACAGGGGAAACATGGCCACTGGAAAGCATATAGGGTATGAGTTATACACCTAGTTCTATCCCACATCACTGAGTTACTCTGCCTAAATCCCTCCATCCTTCTTCCCTTCCAATGAAAACAGAGTGAATTTTCTGCAATTATTTAAGAACTTTGAGATAAACAGACGTATTATTTAATCTTACATTTTTACTTAAAAATGACTAACCCAATAAGAAAAATAGGGAATGCATGGACATAAATTAATAAAAATCAGCAAAAGTGTAAGTGATCCTAAAGTATATCAATAGTTACGCTCACTCCATGTTACTACAGTGTTCTTATTTTCACGTCACATTGAAGAAATTGAAAAATGTCATTCTGACCTGAACAGCAACCCATTAAAGATACTACACCTTTTTGAAACCTCTTTAGTGAACTACTGATGTTATAATTTCTAATTTGCAACTCAGCACAAAAAGGTTTTTCTACTTGTTTTCTCTACTAGTCTCCATCGAGACCCAGGCCTTTACCACCTTTCTTCAAACAGTGCACTAAACCCATCTATCACAGTGTTCCACTACCACTACTTCTTTCATTCTTATATTTCTTCTGTCTTTTCCTGTTTTCTGCAACTGCTCACTGTATATTTTTATATTCTCAAATTTTCATATCTTTGATTTTACTTCAGTATGTTTGCCATCTACTCAAACATGAAACACTACCCTCCACTGCATTTTCTTAGCAATTTCATCTCTATATAAAGGGTGCAAGAAGCTGTTGCACTGCACTGTGAAAGGTTGTCTTCCAACTTAAAAGCTAGACTACTTGTGGAGCAATTTTA
Source organism: Caloenas nicobarica (assembly GCF_036013445.1). NCBI lineage: Eukaryota > Metazoa > Chordata > Aves > Columbiformes > Columbidae > Caloenas > Caloenas nicobarica. Next base: position 24,362,250 of record NC_088251.1, on the reverse strand, counting down.
AGAGATAAATATAAACCAGGATGAAGTGGACATAAATGAAACAATGTTTGAAATGCAAAAATAACACCTATTTCATAGTCATCAGAACAGCCATCAATATTCATCATCTACAGATTGAATCCACATAGACCTAGAAGACCTTAAAGAGAGGAGATTTGTTTGATAATCTAAAGAATTCTTCTTCTGTGGAAAACAAAAATAAGTCAATAAGAGGAAGTCTCAACTGAGAGTGAAACAGGAAATAGCTCCACAAGAAAGTAAAAACTAACAGAACAAGTTAAATTTTGGTTACAGTTAGTATTTGAAATTATCTGAATTTTAACTCCTATTTGAAGCTAGTAACTGAGAAAAACATCAACAAAAATAAAGAGCTTTTAAAGACCACCAACATTTAAGGAATCGAGTTTAAGTGAAAGCAAAGTAAGCTTTATTCTTGCAACTTCCTTGTCTCCTTTTGAGTTAGTTTGATTCAATTACGTACAATTGTTTTTTTCAAACTTTCACTGTGACAGTACTTCAGTCAGATCTTACATAGGACAATGCATCTTACAACCACTAACAAAATCAAACAGAAATCTTCCCTTTCAAGCTGCAGGGTAAGATACAAGTACTGGTACTAAAACCTTTGTGCATCAATCAGTCCCACTGGGAAGTTTATTAAAGTTGGGTCCAGAGAACCTCGCTATTTCTTCCTGAACCCAGTTTGTGCCCAGCTTTCCTGAAGGAAATCACACTGCCCAGGACACTATTAATAGTTTGGTAAGAAAATCTCTAAATAAAAATTATCCACGTGAATCCGTAAAGTCAATTTTCATGATAAAGGAAGAACAGAGTTTGAGAGCTTGCACGTTCCCTCTGTAGTTAAGGACAGCTTTACAGTCACAGTTTTGGTGCATTACATCCATTTTCTACCAGAAAATGAGTAATGACCTCAAGCACTGGAAAAATAGTACAATTTACTAATAAAGGAGAATGAAAAGAGTCACTTATCTCCCCCTTCTATCCATCTTGCTACTCTATGTTCTAGCAAACTCGTCTCAAAGATGCCATCATTAAAAAAAAAAAAAAAATCTGCTTGTGCTCTTCATATCTCATATTACTTTACATGAAGACACTAATAGGCTAGAGAGAGAGAGAGAGACCAGTTGCCATAGGGTCATTAGTTAGCAGCTATGTAGCAACACAGATCTCAGTGGAATCTCCTTGAAATCTATCTCACACACACTCCCAAGGTAAAGGAGTCTGTTTAGGTACTAAACACACTTGTTAGCAATGTTTAGAATGTTTTGCTATTTTCTCTGATAACCATATAAAAGTATTATGGTTTTCCAATAATTGCAAGAGAACTAATATTGCTGTCGCTCAGTTCTACTGAAGGGTGAGGGATTTTTTTGTTGGTTTGGGGTTTGTTTGGGGAACTGGATGTTTGGTATTTTACAGTTCACTTGGCTATGCTCATTGGTCCAAAGGGAAAGCAAACTTTTCAATACACCATATAGTAATCCCAGAGGATATTAAAGCCAAACTAAAGCAAAAAACCAAGGAACCATCTGCAGGTTCTTCTATCACAATCCAAAAAAAAAAAAACCCAAACCCAACCCACACATTCTACGCATCACTCTCCTTTTAATTTTAAATTATTCTTACATAATTTCCACCTTATAATACAAACATTATCATTAATATGATGGAAGAATTATTGGGTTGACTTAGAGGAAGATGTCTCAGTTCTTTCATGGAACTGCATTAAATCTCTGAGAGCTTAATAAACATTCAGTTGTAAAAGTCATCTCCTCTCCCTTCTTTACCAATCTCACCATCCCAACATTTATAATTGAAACTCTGAGGCTTTACATACACTGAAAGAGACAGAAATGTATTCCTCAAACCAGACAAAGCCTATCCAATTCTCCCCTGAAGGTGAGATATACTTTATGAATACACTACGGCTACTGTAACCTAATTTTTAATAGTACTATAGATTCTTGTGCATCTTACAAGGAGAAAGCAGATTTCTGAAAAGTGAAGCAGGCTGCGAATGCATATGGAAACATTAGCAAAAAAAAATATGAGTTCCTATTATGAAATTAACATCCATTTACACTTCACGTATAGTGATTTTAGCCCATTTTCAAATTAAAGGTAATGAACAGAAGCCATTCCTCGGAGTGCTAGAAAGAGCTGTGTTCATAAGACTGCACCATTTTCATCAGCAGTGATGCTCTAAAGGCAGAGTAAACAAGTCGGAATTCCAAAGACTGATGTCCTCTTAGCTCCTGCCACTTATTTTAGAGATTAAATTCACACATGTACCAGAAAGAAGGTGACATAGAAAAATTTACTTTCAACATGCTGATGAAAAACGATGATACCTTCCCACCACCAGAAACTTCCCAAATTTCAGAAAGGCCAATAACTACAGGTTACAGCAGTGCTCTAAACAATAAATACTTCCACCCTTGAAAAAAAACAAACCAAAGAAACCACACAACCAAAAAAATCACTGATTTTGCAAAAGCCATTCTCTACTTCAAACATACTATGTTTTCAAGACCACAGACCTAATGATCAAGCGTAAGCAGGAGCTCCAGTTACCCCAACATTCTCTTTGAAACTTGCCATATTTTTCTAACTGTGTCTCTACAAAAATAAAATCAGCTACAGTGAATGACAACATGTTCATTTCCTCTGACTTGTTACCTTTTCCAATTTCCAGGTAAAACATCTGCTGGGGAAGGCATGGAAATTAGAATGTGTTCATATGGTAATAAAATACTGGAGGTTATTACTACATTTTTACTAAAATTATTCAATAATAAAAGCAAAAAACCAAGATGTTGGTATTCTGCTAATAGTCTTCCATTGTCTGATTTGCTTTGCTAATAAAATGTTAAAACACACTAGTGCAGTTTTGAAATGCAAATAATAGCATCTCAAATATTGAGATACCTCAAAGAATGCTATTATAGCATTAGGAAAGCTCCACCGATCTCTTGTGTGAACACAGATTAAAGGAAGATTCTGTAGAAACGTGGGTAACCCGATCGAGTAGATACAGTTTCTGATGGCAAGTAAACAGAAGCGGCACTATCTGTTGTGAACAAGCACTTAACAGAAAATGTTAGTTTGGGTTTGCATTATTTCTTTTAATCTCACTCCTTTTATATATACATATATGTATATATTTACAAAAAGGTACACCTAGAGTTTACTAAGCATGTTGATACTTAGTGTCAACTAGACAGTAAATTAAGCCTTAAATTTAAGGGTCTTTGGTTTTTTCAACAACTTTACTTACTATAGAAACTGTATGTTGGTTTTTTTTTTTAAAACCAATCACGCATTGGCACAAACACACAAATAGAATTCATCAAGGATTAAATAATAATTTAGGATTCAGTTTCTCATCATCAAAAGGGTTAAAATGTCTTTCTCCCCACTCCCAACAGCGAATGCATTTTTCCCTTCCTCATTTATCCTATTTTCTAGCTGTTAAAAAGAAATGCAGAGACTTCTTCAGAGCCAGCAGTTTTGCTTAACTCACTTAAGCATAAAGATTCAAGGCTCTGGGCCTCTGCACTCAACACCATCAATTCTAGTCTCACCTGAAATTTAAAATACTGAAGTGATTGTGTTGAATTTCTAGGAGTCAATCTTTCTGGTTGAACGGTTGTCGTCTTGATGGAGAAGGGCAGTTGTCCCTGAGGAGAAGGGTAATAGTAGGATCTTGTCTTATCCTTTAAGTCAGACTAATCACATACTGCTGAGTCAGCCATATATAAAAGCAGACAGTGATCATAACATTGTTGCTGAAGTCTGCCTTTCCCAGGAGCACCTCCAGATGCAAAATAACAGCTAAAGTCACTAAAGTGATGTTCTCGGTTGAATATATTAGGAGATCAATCCAATGTTTTTATTGTAGCAGAACATCACAGTTTAAGATGAAAGAGCTAGAGAGGCTACCACACTACAAGAAAACAAGTATCAAAATGAAAAAAAAATAGAAAACTAATGCAAGTGTACTTAAAAGGAACTGCAAGTTCCTTAAAAGGAACTACCTCAAGTTACAGAGATGTTGTGAATGTTAATAAAGACATTATTTTACTCGAAGGTCACTGTTTTTAAGAGCAATCAGTAGAGAAAGCACAATCCTGTGCGGAGTAATGGATTTCCCACATTTAATGTATGCAAGCATATGTTACGTATATGAGAAATATATCAGCTTATGCTTTTTAAATACACGGTTCACTTGATTGATCATTATTTCAATACTACGGGATGTGAACTTTGTAGTAAGCAAATATACCCATTTGGAGACCAAACTTCTGAAATACATTGCACCAGGGCACGCTGGCTGTTGCTAGGTTTATGCAACTTGCACAGCAACTGCAGCCATAATATAAAGAGCTTCTCAAAGAGGTAACTTTACATAAGGTCAACAAGTCCCCTGACAAAAATTTTCTGTAATGCTCAGTCTCAGACATGCAGCCAAACCTTTGTTCACTTCATAACCCTTAGGCAAAAAAAAGCTAATGAGAATCACAGACAACATACTAAATGATCGTATTTTCAGTACAGCTGGGATTCCATTCTATAAATAATTTTTAAACTATTACCCAACAATACATTGCGATAAAAAGCTGACAAGTTCTTGCTCAACAGGCAGTTACTGGCATGGTTTTGCTACTAGGGTTGAAAGATTTTCTTAAATGCCTACAGTGATTTTTCAGGTGCTTCTGTAAGCATGTTGCTGTCACTTACAATCAGTGGGATACTTCCTTTTTTTGAATGTTAAAATTAATAAAATCGAGAGAATCAAAATAGCAACGAATACCATAATCAAACTCATCCATGCTTTCTAAAAGTATTATTCTACAGTAGAAGTGGGCTTATTTCCCTTAAACACAATACGCAAAAAAATAGTTTTCCGATCCGCTGCAAAAAAAAGAAATTAAAAAAAAAAAAAAGAATTGCTAACTGGTATTTTTATATATATATATATACATACATATATATATATTTATATTTTTTCTATTTCCTCATATTGGCCTCATGTAAAATTAACTTTACTGTTTAAAAAAAGGCAGAGATTAATTTTTTTTCTACAAAACAAACTTAGTCCATATCCTTACAGACTGTTTTGATTTAAAACAAAAGGAGCAGCATTCAAAACTTGCTCCAGAACACTTTCTAAAATATTGTGCATTACTCAATTAGGAAATTCTATCTTGTCTAATCAAAAGGGTATCAGAGAGACATTTAAGTGTAATTCTACTCAAAATAACGAGCTAAAAATGGCAGGTTCGGTCAATAGCTCTGTCCTTGCTTAGGATTCTGTCTTGTTGATTCTTCGTGGGTGTTTTTAATGTGAGAAATACTAAATTAAAGGATGGACATACAAAGCATAAAACAAACATAACCTCTCTACTCCTTCCTCATCAAGGATATGAGATTTAGAGAATCTGTGTGCAACACTTCATAACAAACAGAGCCCTAACAGCTTTTTTCACAGTGAAACAAGGAAGGACAAATATTTATAAATTGTATCACATTCTTACTGTTATATAAAATTTTATTTAAAATATTCACTTGTATAATTGAACAGGAGGAAACACACTAAGTGCACACGTAAAAACCAACAACCCTTAAACTGCTGCATGCATTTAAATTTGTCCTAGCAGTCTGAGCCATAGATGCCTAGTCCATGGTTACTTTTATCCAACTGAAGCCTTGAAATTATATTTAATACCATCAAAAGAACTTGAGATAACTACAGAAAACAGGGTACTTTCATTTTCAAAGCAGATGTTTGATATCTAAAAAGTAAAACAAAAACCAAGAAGCTGGGAACTTTGCGGGGTTGGGGAAAGAACATTAAGCAGTTTCCATCATCTCTGAAAAATTGTTGTCCCCTTTAAAGGTTCTGAAAGTAATTAAATATCCTGATTTGCAAATTCGTTCTATCACATCTGCTTCTCATATTAAGTTCTTCTTCCAAGCCTAAAGTAGCTACTAGCATTCTGCCTACAGAGACACACCACCTGGCTCTATAACCTAAGAGGCTATACCTCCAAGAGAATCAACAATGATGAACTGTCTTGTCAAAAAGTCTTTACTAGTACTACACCACTGTACAAGAAAGCTAATGGACAAATGTAAGAGAAACTTTTACGCTAACCAAGCTGAGCTGTTGTAAGAAAAATAACCACAGATGAGTGAAACTCTTCCGGCTGATAAATAACAGTGATTTACCCACCAATGAAACACAAAGCCACGGAGTATTAACGTTTTGGTCCAAGCTAAGCCAATCAACAGGTAAACTTCCACTTGATTTAATATTGTAAACTCCTCTTTAAGAGGAGTTTTAAACTGCATTAATAATTAGCACTTGCCAAAAAAAAGTTTGGAGTGTATAGGTGGGTGGGAAGAGAATCTATTAATTTTCACTGTTGTCCATTCCTTGAAAGTAATACTGATTTATCATTATTAGACAGCATGATAATATGCAGAAAAAAAGGAGAGCATATCACAAGAGGAAGTTTTGAAAAAGACAGAAAAAAGGCAGTTCTTCCCAGTTCATCACTGATTCTAAGCCTCAACATTCATTCTCTTGGGTGACAAAAAGTCTAACACGTACACCAGTCCAGCACCTCTTCTCTCCCTGAAGCCCACCAGTTTACCCCATTTCAGCAGATAAAACTGACTTACGAACTCCAGAAGCAAGAATTCCTCCTCAGATCCAAGAAACAAGATCTGAACAGGTCCAAGACACTGCTGACTGTTAATGAAAAGGTCAGAGGCTAGGCAGCACTCTGAGATAAAGATACACATATACTCCTGTAGCAAACAGTAAGAGAAACGATAACTCCTTTTGAGTGCCGTAGCCCTCAGTACATTTGTTGCATTTTCTTTTTAGTAGAAACAAAAGGATTACATTTCATGTCATCAATCCTTCAAAGCTATACTTGTCTTTTCATTAAATAGTAAATGCGTTTACCTCAAATATTTTCAGATAAAAATCTCTAGTGATCCTGAAACGTTAAACTGCTCAATCCCCCACAGCCTTAACAATTCTGCAAAATGACTCAATGCACAGGCCAGAGGCCCCCGGAGCAGGGCCGATTCCTCCCTAAAGGGTGTCTCCCCTTCCCAGCTGGGACGCAGCTCTCTCTGGGAACTGCTTCATGACATCTATCTATAAAATTATTCAGGTCAGTTCCACTTAGAAAAGAGTGTTAATTTAGCACCTGAAGAGCACCGAGCTAACACCCCAGAAGGCTACACACATAGCTTTTTATACACTAACGTCTCACAATTTTTATGGTGTTAAGTAACTTGCCTTCCAAGTTCCAGAGATGTGAAAGCGTCTCAGCACTTCATACGCTGGTTACATCACATGCATCTGAAACAGCTTTTTTTTTTTTTTTCCCTCCCCCTTTATTAAACTATATTTGTTTTCGTTGTGTGGGAGCGGCCAGTTCTAGCTGTAGTTATAGTCTAACGTTACTGTAAAGCAATATCATGCTGCTGTGCAATAGCTCTAATGTCAACCATAACCTTCATAAATGGGTTTGTAACGAGAAACCCTTGTTTGTCATTCAGTAGGTATGATTGATGCTGTATAAGTGAAGTGAAGCCACAGTGACCATCTCAATAACATGAACAGCTGCCAAATATTCATTTAGCAGAATGAGTTTTAAAAACTTTGAGCAGATTGCTTTCACAAGGCTGCTTTCAACAAAAGGAAACATAATTAACGAGCTAATATCAGCATGTGTCTGGCTAAGCTAATGAATATCAAATTACACAGAAACCTGTATAAATCATCATTATCCTGAATTTTAATTGAACTTGCAATTAAACATGACAAATTTTATATACACTAAACCTTTAATTTATACTTTCAAATAAGAAATAATTTATCATTTTTAGTATTTCATAGTTAATTTCCCAATATGTACACTTCTAATTAACAAGGACAGACAGGCATTTTAAAAAAACCTGCTGAATAGCTCCATTGGTTACACCAACTTTCAACAGATTAAAATCAAGGACCCAAAAACTTACAGCATTGCAGGAATCCACTGCAACACATATTCAATTTCAAACTAATCCTTTGAATACTATAGGCAGCTGGAAGAGAACTGGGCCACAGCACTGTCTGCATGGTAATTTGAAATCAGGGTAAGGTTTCTGCAAAAGCAGCAATCGGTTTTGAACGAATTTATAGTTTTAACTTTGTAATGCTCCATTTATACAGTTTGTTAATCTTATTGTCATTGTGGACTAGAGCTGTCAACATACAAAATACTGCTTCTTGATGAAAGAATATTTAATGCATTATCTAGTTTAATCTTAATCTCATTTATGATCATTTGCTTTTGCTTATCTCCTGTACATACTGAGAGCCTCAAGAAAGGGATTCCCTCCCCACCTCTTAATACTCATATGCCCGTTACATTTTTTTCTTTGTTTCATCGTAATCTTAATTCAGTTTCTATCCAGTTTGAAATAGAAAAATTTGACTCACCAAAAACAAATGGGTCTTACAGCTGTGAGTCTGAAGTTTAGAGACAGCAGCAGCTGCATTGCTGTAAGCAGTCACAAAGTTTTGCTAGCACAGCTAACTCATCTGGAAGAGTGGAAGGGAAAAATACCATGTCAGCCATACCAGCAGAACCTGTGGTATAGACATGGTCAGGACAGTGTCTTTGTTCAAGTAGGTTCAGCAACACTAGATGAAAACACCCCTCCTGTTCACATCCCTTGCTCTCTCCTAGGAAACTCTGCCAGCAGAATTACTCCAGCACAACTGGTAAGAAACTGCCCCAGCACAGCCAAGCCTCCAGCTAGAAAAGGCTATGCACAACTAGATGGCACTCACATTGAAAATGTGGTCAAACTCCAACTGCAATCTATATCTACTTGGCCACAGTGAACACTTGAACACTTTCAGATAAGTCTCATTGAAAGCTCAAGATAGGCAATACAACAGATGAGAGAAAGTATTCTGCACTCAAGGTTTTCAAAACTTGCTTTCATTCAGTTTGCTAACATTTTTCATCCTTCAAAAGCAGATGGATCTCAACAACTTACATTGTTGAGTCCCAGTGTTTGTTTCTATTAGCTTGCTGACCCAAGCAATGAAACAACTGGGGAGAAAAGGAGAAAACTAAAAGAAATCAAAAGGTTTTTCCACTGGGAAACAGCTTTAGGAATTCAGATGAAGCATTTTATTAATTCCCATAGCAAATGAGATCAACAGCTTTCATATTCACAGCACTCAGCACTTAAGAGTGACATTTCTGATTTAATGACCAGCAATATCAGGGCTATAACAGATAATTCCCATTACTATTGTTAATTATGATAAACACATTCGGGGGCTTCTTGCAATCATTGCTTTTCTTCAAGCCACCTATATATCCATAATTTTTTAAAAATTTTTCTCCACTGTTCTTCCAGCTCTCCTTGGCACTGTAGTACCTGGCTATGCTCATGAACACACTTAAGAATGAACATAGCTGCCACAGTCTTGCTGATTAAATGAGACCTGGAGATCCTAGAAGTAGCTCAAGTTTTTCCAGACCACTTGAAAGAAAACCCCTCTCTCATGCAATTCAGTAGGATTTCATTCCTCTTTATCCATTTCCCCAGAAAGCTTTGAGAAATGCAAAGCAGATAACAGAAGAAATAACAGGGAGTCAGGGACCTCCCAGAATTAGTTCTCTAACTAGTTGGTACAGCTCCACAAATTACTTAATCCCTAACAGAAATCAGAGACAACGGGCAATTAATCAGTAGAGCAGGATCTGTCTGTGGTTAGAGCTTCCTAAACACCGAGATATCATTGCAGCTCTCCCACTGCCTAACTGTATGATCTTCAATAACTACTCTGCCTGTCTCCCCATTTATTCTCTTGCAAAGAAATAATACTGATGCTTAACTCTCCCAACATTTTTTTTTTCCTCCACTAATAAATTCTTCTGCAAACCATTTGCATGTTTTTGTTCCCATACTTCTCCATTCAATCCACATGCAGAGCGCTCACCTTTCTGACATCACTCCTTCCACAAACACAGATCCTAGTCAGCAAAAATAACATTGCCTACCCATCACCAAGAACAAATAAATGAAATAAACTCAGACATAATTCTCCTCTGGGTCTTCCTAGTGCATTTTGCATTGTCTGTCTACTTAGATTACAAGCCCCTCAGAGCAAGGACATGTTGTCTTGTTTGACTCGTACAGCTCTAAGCACGCTGTTTGCACATAAATAATATTAACAGCAATGATAATACTAGTTTGACCAGTCTCAATATACATGAAAATGAGGCAGTAAGTGATTCTATTTTTTTTCTTTTCCCTTTTACATAAGGAAATGTCATATTTCTTCTCATTTTTCAGAGACTTACAAACCTGATGGAACTGCATCTACCAAGGCTCTGAATGTTTAATGCTTTTGCTGAAAAGCACTATGTGTTCATGCAGGAGAAGCAGCAGTTCAAATATTTTCACACATTATCAGATAGCTGAGTGAAACAGGCTCCACCAGAATTTACAACTGAAGGCTACCAGAATTTACAACTTGTGAAATTGTGGCTGTCTCTGTTTTCTCATTATAGTGTGCTTGCCAGAGATAGAGAAAGCGCTGCTTTATTCCTTTTTTTTTTCTTTTTTTTTTTTTTTTTCCCATCTACCGTCTCACTACTTCCTAGTTAAACCTTGTCTCAAGTTATCAACACTCTCTGGAGAGATAAGCTTCTTCTCACTTACAACCTGTCACTAATAATCGAACTTTCAAGACTCCATCTCGAAAAGAGACTACTGGAGGCACACAGGTCACAGGAATTAACTGCCACCAGTCCTTGCAGAAAACTAAGCTCATCAATCTATAGCTTCTCGTCATAATTAGAATAACGGCTTTGAAAATTTGGGCTGATGTTGACTCGGTCTTATGCCACAAAGACCACTGATTAAAATCTTGGTGTGAAAGTTAATGATAAGTGCTGGTGGCGTTGTCGTGGCGACAGGGACAAACAATTCCCTTGCCATGACATTTTCAATGTCCTGCAGAAGAAAAACTGTCCTCTTTAGTGTGGCACTGTATGAAGCTTATTTATGGCTACAGGGCTTGCTGGATTGATGACTGTCGTAACACACTGTCAAATCCTTTACTGACACATTCATTTTTTGAGCCCCTGGTGTGGCAGAAATAAAACACAACAAAAATGTGAAAGTATTATTTATCAGTTTCTGTTTGAGTAAATAGTGGAAGAAATAAATTAGGTATATTTTTGTAACCAGATGTGCCCACATCTCCCTACGTTTATAAAATACATTAGAATCAAAAAATATTTAAAGCATTTGAAGATTCCCTTACAGTTTTTGATGGCAGTTTTTGGGGGGATTTTTAACAGACAACACCCAAAACAACTAGTGCAGTCAACAAAGCTTTTCAGAATACAGCTTTGCTAACACTGTGTTTATAGCAAAATATAGTGTATTGCACACCTGGCGTTAAAATTTAAGAGCTCACATCAGAACTGGTGCCATGTTTGTTTCAATACTGAATTGAAAGATAGGCTGAGGTTTCAGTGACCCTACTGACAGTAGCATACTCCAACATTAAAGTCTTCAGGTATTTCTTTTATTACTTTTTGAAATGAGAAGGTGCTACTTCTCTCTCCTCCTCCAGAAAATATTTGCTCCCCTCACTTTACACACAGTAAATGTTATTAAGACTCTTGTAAACTCCCTAGAGCTTTTAACATCTAGACTGATCAACCATTACAAGAATACCACTCTGGACTGCAACAAGCGAATTCAGGGTCAGATCATCACCACAGATAGATCCAAATGTGTATCTGAAACCTCTGCATTGCACATCCTCAAAAGCTTTTGTATACAGATTTTATATACTGATCACTTTTTCAAGAATCATGCTTAATTTAGTTTCCAGGTTCAAAACTATTAAAAGAGGATTCCTCTGCTTCTAAACTCAAAAGCACCTCTTTCTGGACAGGGCAGGAAGTATGAGGTGGGAGGGGAGAATGGTGGGGAGAAGTTCAAGATAATTTACACCCTCCCAGTATTACAAAAAGAAAAATAAATAAACCCACTGTCCTTTCCTCTCCCTTTTGCCAATAGACTCCTCCTGCCTCAATTTTTAAAATATTTACCACACATCTTCTAATTAAATAATCCTGGAGGAGAGAGGTGACAAAACAGCACACTGCCCTTTCACCATACTTAAATATGAAGGGAGTGAGCAAAAGGTTCTTTTCTGTATTAAATAATTGCAATTCCATCGATGTTATTCAGAGGCATAGTACACGATGCAGAGAAACTTCAACATGTTAAAGGGAATCCCTGCCATCTACTTTTTGCAAAGGGCTGCCCAAACTCAGGTATCTCACCAAAGGCCAGGTAAAGAAAGCATAAGTAGGTTGCCTGAGATGCCAACTGCACAGAACTGACTAAATACACCCAGAGCTCATTGTCTTGGTAGACACATGAGTTAACAGGGCATATATTGACCATCATCAAAGACTGGGATTGCTCATAATTCGAGGGCCTTTCCAGTCTCATTTCCACTTGTGAAAATTACTTAATCAGGAGTACTCTCTTTAATTGACTTGAATGTCTTTCTAAGACTTGGAAATTCTCTTAGCATGTTTACATGGAAGTGTCTTCAAATCTGGGCCCAGTTAAATCATTGCTTCTCTCAAAACTGGGTGTTGTATCAGTTTTAATCATTGTTATCTGTCTACAGTACTTTGAATCTTCTCTATTTTTATATTATTTTGGATTACAACTTCAGATTTCGTGCTTTAAAAGAGCTTACATCTCTAATCTAGTATCTGTTTGCCACTAACATGCTGCCAGTCCCACCAGTAATTAAAGTGTGTTAATTAAAATGTGCAAGTTTGTCAAGATATCTATGGATCTTTAAACAAATCTTATCATTTACTTCAAAAAACATTGCAAAATAATTTTAGTCAAGTAAATTACAACTCGATCCTTCAAAACTATCAGAAAAAAAAATGGGGTCCTATTTTAATAAAATTAATCCTTCCGATTTCTGAGGAAACTTTGGAAAGTTTCAGCTAATACTGAACGATATTAATACACAACATGGCTCAGAATTATTAGAATTTCTCTATTGCAGCATTCAACCTTTCAAGTCAATATACGGCAAACCAAACCTGTGCCTCAACAATTTAAAGCCCCAAATATTGACATCATCCATACTTATTTTTTTCAGGTAAACATCAGGCTAATTACAATTCGCTATATTATCACACGGCAGAGCAGTAAAAAACTTGCCCTCGCTAAATGACTCCAGCCATCTTCTGTGCACAGTTTTGCCTCTAAGTAAACTAAACACATTTTTTTCTTCGTTTGTAGCACTGTTTATATGGTGAGATCTGGGCATTATTTTGCCTCTTCTATAAAATAAAAGCTAGTTAAAGCACCTAAAGAAATGAGCTATCCCACTAGTGAGAGCCCAGTTCTTGGACAAAGGATGCATCAGTCAATGGTCTTTTCACAGATCAAGCTCCATCAGCTTAGCTCCCCTCCATTACAAAAGTTTTGAGCATTGAGCGTATTTACTACAGGTGCAATTTACTCCATTTTTCACATATGTCTTGATAATCACATTTTTTTTCAGTGGTGGGTTGTTGACACAGCAGCAAAGAAATTACAGGAATAGTTTGGAAAAGTGAAATTTCCATTCTATTTTAGCTTCTTATTGAAAAGAAGTTGTCTGTGACAGAACAATACTGGTCAAGAGGTAGACATTTTCTGAACTGTTTTGAAGACAAAATATCACAGTACAAGTTGAAAATGTTGGGTGCAAGCCTCAGTCATATCAAAAATGGGTCTCTTTCCGTGGTTTTTTTTGGCGTTTTTTTTTCCATGCCCCTTTTTTTTTTTTTTTTTTTTTTTTACAGCTTTAACTAGTGCCAGACCACAATGACAGTGAAATTTTGAAATGTCTGCTTGATGACTTACAACAGGACAACATTCCCTAGCACCGACTCAACTAGAAATAGGAATTACCATAAGTCCCAAATTATTGTTCACAGACAATAACCAAAAGTCTGGTGTCCCAGCAACTCATTCATGTTAGCAAGAATTTAAAACAATTAAAACTCAAACACATTAAACATCTACACTTTCTACCCTGTCTTCAAAATATGCAGGTTTTGATCTGCTCTATTTTGTATTACAAAAAAAAGTTGTAAACTGGGCATTCATTGGTTCAGATTTGGGTTTCATTGTGCTTAGTGAGTGGGCTGCCAATTACATCCCTGCAAGCTACCTGTGCTGGCTCCCTGCGGTTATAACTTATAAATGGTGTAACTATAAAATAAAATTAATATAACATAAGTTGCGATCAACTATTCCTTTGTCAGCTCTGTAAACAATACAGAGATTTCAGGTCAATGTATCTAAGTAAATGCTGCAGAATTTCATGTAAAGATTTGTGACAAGATGTCAGCCTTTAATTTTCTTTGCTTTGTCAGTTTGCAACTCCAAACTTATTATGTGAAAGTGTTTTTTAAGAAGGGGAAAGCATAGTGTGCTAAAATGTTTATAAAATATAATTTATGCCCTTCTTATGCCTGATGAAAAAGCTGAGTGCACCACATGGAAACTCTGGGTGACTAAACAGATTGTCAAATAAAAAAAAAAAAACCTCTAGCAGTCAGTTTTAATTTTTTCATGGCCATCAGCTTTTCTTGTCCTATTAGTAACCATAATAGCAACACAGTGTTGAGCAAAATACCAGAAGCTTTCATTAGAACCATTAACATAATTTGATAACTGATGGTATTTGATTTCTGACTTTTGAACTTTGACTTAAAGCTTGGTGTAAGATGTAATCTCACTGATTGGGTGTTTTTTAAAATATGAACACTTCATGTTACATTGCTTTGTTAACTGTAATTAATGTTCACATTTGTCACAAATTATATTATTTAAGAAAGAAACAACAATGATGAAAGATGTGACAATGTTCAACTCACGTCATGTTCCCCCAAATAATCAAGTCCTAATTTAAGGATTGGTCAAAATAAACCAAAGTCATGCATGCAGGAATGGATATATACAAATACAAGTTTTTCAATAAAGTATTAATGGGTTTTTTTGCTTTACTTAAAAAAAACCCTAAAAGATTGGAACTAAATCCATTTATGTCAGGCACTTCAGAGCTATGTTCAAGATTTTCTACTCAAAATACACAATTCAATTACACAGTGTTTTCCTAATCTTTAAATACAGAGGCAAAGAAACAAGGAGAGTTTTTCCAGTTCCTGTCTCTACTAGTGTGACTAGGCATTTTCAGAGACTGATAGAAGCTTCCTCTCTGTCTGCAGTTTGCACAATCGTAAACTTGCATTTGGCCACATCAGTGTTGGAGCTGGAGCTAATAAGCCTTGGCTCCTCCTGGGAGGGCTCCTCAGTCTGGTGCCTGCACAGGTAAGATGCTTCCAGTAAATCTTTAAGACTAGGCAGCTTTATCTCATAACCAGGGTGAAGAAGCTCATGCTTATCTGCAAAACACTATGTGGATGTGTCCAGGTCAATTACTGCCAGTCATGTGCCTCTTTAGTACGGTAAGCAAAGGAATGCAATGTAAGTAAAACCAGGATGGCTCAGCTTTTGAAAAAAATATTCATAGTATTAACAAATGAGTAAGGTTTTGGAAAGAAAAAAAAAAAAAACACAAACAACACTTTCTAGTTAAATTGGTCAGGTTAAGGAGCTGAAAGTGACTTTAAGGTACCAAATGTCCTATGTGCATACAGTGCAATTGGCCTGCAACTATAATCATATATAATACATCATTTATGTCATATGAATGACCCGCTCTCTAGGCACTGTGTACAATCACACAGATGTTTTTAATGTACATTTACGGGATCTTTATTAGTAATATAAATCCCACATATCTACAGTTGCATTAAAACAAATGCAAGGGAAGACACACTGTCATATTACAAAGATGCCAGTTTGGTTCACTGGGGACTCTAAAATCAAAGGCTCAAATTCAGAATCCTTAGCAGAACATCAGAAATATTCAAAATTTACAAAACTTTATAGCATACTAATCTGAAATGCCACGGAGGAAGGTAAAGGGTGAAAAAAGGGACTGAAGCCTAGTCACAAAAACATCAGAGCTATTAGTGCCATGCACCATGGAGTGGGCAGTGACACAGAAACACATGCCTGTTCTTAATCTTCATGATTGCTGTCATATTGTCTCTTCTGCAGTTGATGTAAGAGTATAAAATGTGATCTTGCATGTCACTATTAAAAATAATTAATTTGCCATGTATAGAATACATTCACTGCAAAAATAAAATATACTTTAAATCCCTCTTCATAAGGTAAGACGCATTCTGCTTAAAAGTTCTTCCAACTTCCTGGCAGAATCAACCTCTCTGCATCTCAACACAATATTAATCATGATAGGAATTTCTTTACATTTACTGTAATACTGTTCAGCTTGCTACAGGATGAATACATTTTAATTTTTCTACAGCAAAGTTTTAATTCCTAGCATTTATGACGTATCAACCTGTCATAGAACACAAACTTTGCAACTAACACTGCTTTTTCTCTATTTTTTTTTCTTACAAAAACAATTGAGGGAGAGAGGAAAGAAGCATTAAAACTGTGTTTATACCATAGAGGACTGCAGAAGGAAACACATAATGCAATGCAAATCCATTGAGAGATTTATCAGAAAGCACAGTCCATGCCATAATGTCCTTTTTTGTGCCTCAGCACACCAAGAAACTTATAGAAACATTTTCTAAAGAATTAGACAGGACACCAACAAACAGTAAGAAGTAGGGCTGGGTATTAAGAAACCTGACAGTTTAGTACACTACTAGATCATACACTATATACACTGATACTCTGTGGTGTCGAGTCTCTGCTCAGCACAGCGGTGAGGAGAGCAAGATCATCTCTTAGTGGTAGTTTACTAGGTTAAGATTCATAAACCGTCTATACTGTAAAAGACATAATTAACTGTAATTAGCTTCCATGCTTTGCCTCATAACCAAAACAGCACTATACAGCTAGGGCAACTGGAATATCTGCTCATCGATCAACTGACAGTTTTCTTGAATCATCACTGTATATTTCAACCAGGGGTATAATTTCTAGCACAAGATTAAGATAGGAACAATATCTGGGTTTGGACTGAGTTACCAGATCTCCATCAAAAACCTATCAGAAAAGCCTCAAGGAAGCATGGGATGCTCTTCATTACAGGAAATCAGGATCCTCAAAAAATGTTGCACTACTAAAATGATGTATGTGGTATTACAAACAAAATCCACCTGAAGTTGTCACAAAAATTTGAATGGTACTTCTTACCTATACATTCATGCACTCAAAGATACACAGTGTGCCTCCCAAGTATTTATGAACATAATCAGAAAAGTATCCCAGATGCACATGATTTTTAAGTACTGCAAAACTAGTATTACATAGACATGAGTTCAGTTATTCATAAAGCCCCTGATGTCCCCATACAGGCAATGTACACAACATCATCCAAAGAGACACAAGGACACAGTATAACTTGCCACCTCGATAAAGTATCTAGAAGACATGGAAGCAAAAAAACCCACTGAGTTAAAAAGCTTACACATAGTTTATTCCAATACATGAGGCCTGAAGATGTGCAGGAAAAATTTTTAAAAAAATAAAACAAAACAAACAAACAACCACACACCACACAACTCTAACGTTTGAATACTAAGCTGTGAATGAACCAGAGGATATATTGTGTCCCTTAGTGACAGAAGACACTATCACTATTCTACCATGCCAAATAAAAAGAGGCTATTAAAAGTACTGCATAAAATAACATTTAGCAAGGAAATCAGGATAATTACTTCACAAAAAGGACATTCAGTCAAGTTCTAAACCATTGCTCCAAATTGAGAATTACTTATGGCTAAGTTAAATCAAGTAAAACTTCCTAAGCACTCCCTTTAAAGAACACCTGAAAATAACAGGAGGAGCTACCTAATTCATCATGCTTTGTTCTGTTAAAAACACTGAATTTCAGAAGGTTTGACATTGTCTTCCTGTCTGCAAATGCAGTCTATTTATTGCAGGAATATACATAAATATAGTTTGGTTCTATACAAGCTCTGAAATGAGCATTCAGGTTAGCATGAGTAAATCAGATCAGAAACCAGTACAACCAATGGTCAGGGCACTTTATAAACACAATAAAGCAAGGGCCATTGAAGATCTTTGAGTCATACAGTTTACAGTATGGAAAACGTAACAATGAGATGTGTCCAGCTATCGTATACTTTAAGTAGAGGAATGACTGTCGCTTGACACGCTAAAAAAGGCTAAAACAAAAAAAAGTTCACAGAAGACAGTACAGCACTGAAAAGGAAGAACAAATGCAGAAATGTGCTGTCCTATTTATTTCTTTGCTAGGTTATAAAGCTGGATAGCATATCTTTAAATGCTGCTTATTAGAAGCATGCTGACATCATTCTCCATCACTTCACAGCCCCAGCACTGATAAAGCGTTTCTTCATCCGAGTGGCAGGAATTAGTTTGCAGAAGTAAGAAGCAACTCTGACAGCTGTTCTTTTCTGACCCTTTAAGTAGCAGCACAACATAATATGAAGCTTTTAGATCACTACAGTTTTCTTCATGCTATGATATTAAGTGTTACATTCAGCTGAGATGATGGCATCCATATTAGCCAGGTGGCATAAGAGAAATAAAAGTAAATTGTAATAAAAGATTGTTACAGGATCAATGTCTCATATCTTAAAATTGAGCATTTTGGCTCTGCTTCAGCATTCATCAGCCAAAACCTATTATCCTATGACAATATTCCATTTCACTGATATCTGTTCATTATAAAATATATATATTTACAGTATTCGGAAGGTGATTTTTAATGCTGTGAATGCCCTTTAAAAGGAGTCTATTTTAACATTACAGATTCCAAATTACTAGTCAAGATATTCAATTCTCTGTTTAAATCTTTAAATATACTTAGGAATTCCTTATTTCAATAGACTAATGCCTATTCCTTTACTGCTTAAATATATATTACAATGTAAAATGAGAAAGGTCTTCATTAACTCATTGCACTGGGGAACTCGCCTTTTTATGATATTAGTTTCAGTCATTTATCACAATGCTTTACCAGTAACCAAGAAAAGTGACAATAATATTTATGTGCGTCACTATATTTGAACTTTTCAGGTTTTGAAGAAGTCTAATGGAGTTGGGTAACCCAACATACTGAATTTGAAAATCCTAATTCTGACACTAAACTAACAAACACATTACATTCTACCCATGTCCATGACATATTCCAAGTCTCAACCTCAGTTCATTACCTCATAAATATGCTTTTACCAAAAAAAATTATTATCAATAGAAATCTTGTGTTGTTGAGAGATCTTTTTATCCTGAAGAACTCAACAGGAAAAAATATAGCTTTTTTCTTTTTTTTTCCTCTTTTTTAAAATATTGATTAAGGCAAATTTAAGAAGTGATAAAAACAGTGAAGTCTAAAAAATGTACAGAGAAAATACCTAGCAGCATCTGAGACTGAGCACAATATTATCAGTGTCAGCATACTGATGACCCAGATGGTATTTGTATGTTTGAAGTATGACATCTTTACTCCTCTGTCATCCAACACAAGTAATTAACAATAATCAAGTGGGTGTTAATTGGATATAATGGAACAATCTCCAGTCAGCCTGAGCCTACTATTTGCCTCTTACTAGTAATTATGAACACTAAGTACTCACGCTAATCTCCTTCTTCTCACTGAAGTCAAACAGAGGTGCAGTATTTACTCAGCTGATAGCTTGTTTTGTCTGCAATTTAGTCGGTTTTAAACCAAGAAACTCATAATTTGCAGAGCCGTCACCAGCTGCCAGGATCACACAAAAGAATGCCAGGCCCTAGATGACAGCAATTCAGTATATATCATCCAGGGAAGAAAGCACAATTATTAATTAAACTGACCTGTTATGACCACAGTAGCCACAACACCTGGACACGTAAATACTGGAAACTACCCATTTGTATAATGTCTGATAAATTCACATTTCAGATCCGTATTTCTCATCCAGAAAATATTATGTTTAAACTGAAAACTTCCAAAGCTGCTATTCTTTTTTTCCATGAAAGACTGTAACAACCCTTTTGCTGATAGGGAAGTGGTGAACAATCTTGGCCACATCACTGTAGAATGTACTTGGCTGTTTGATTACTATTACTGTAGCAAATTGAAAGTATCTTATCAAGAGTGACCATTAGAAACGTATTACCAGCCATTAAGCAGATGGTTAAATGTTTTAAAATAGCTTTTACATAGTAATAGAATCCAGAGTAGTCAGTCTTATTTATGGTTCTATTAAGGGTAGGAAGACAAAAAAAAATAAAAACAATGAAGAATTTTTGTTTGGTGTGGTGAGAGGGGGCATTTTTCAGTGCTTTTGCAAGACCATTACATAACCAATCTATGAATCAGAGAATACATTACAACACTTAAAGCACATTTAAATGCTATTAAGTTTACTTCTCTTATAAAAAATGATATTTCCTTCATTGTAAGAAATGGATTGATTCAACATATCAAAACATGCAAAAAGGTAGCACACCAGATCAGGCAAACATCTGGGAACAGCTTTTAAGAATTATTCCCAGGAAATTGTTTGCATCACTTAGTCCATCCCAAACTATGCTTGATTTAAGACGGATTGGTTTGTGCTGAGATAGATTTTGTTTTTCTCCTTAAATTACATGTAGATGTCATCACTATGTCAATAACTAAGACGTGCATTGATTTACAGAAATGATATACTATTTGGAATATAATTACTGATTGATGCAGAAGGCCAGAAATACAGACCATTAGGTACCATTATATTACTGATTCTATGTTTAAATTTGGGAAAAATCACTCTGTGCATTATGACAATCTTGCCATTTTCTTGTGGCAATTCACATCTGCATCTGGGGCTTCAGCTTCCAAAGTTTAGATAGGAAATGGAATTATATGGGGCTTTTAAATCAAATACCACAAAGCAAATCACAATAAACATATATTACTTTAATATGTATAATATTAAAACATTCTAGTGGCACCTGATAATTCTTTACTGAAAAGAAGAAAGTATTCTACTCATGAAAGTGACAGT
Organism: Caloenas nicobarica; assembly: GCF_036013445.1. Lineage (NCBI taxonomy): Eukaryota > Metazoa > Chordata > Aves > Columbiformes > Columbidae > Caloenas > Caloenas nicobarica. The sequence goes on along the minus strand of NC_088251.1, from coordinate 24,341,020 downwards.
AAGTTCAGCTATATCGACAACAATTTTCATAATATCTACCCTTTCCTCATTATGGAGTTAAATGATTGTTACATATTTAAATCATTATTTCCCTGATGTTTTCTTCTAATTTCTTTAAAAACTTACCCCCAAAAAACACTTTAGATAATTCTTTTCACACTTCTCCCAAACAATATGTGTATTTTTGAGTTCAAAATTTTTTTAAGTCATCTCCAAATTTATTTTAGGATTATACCTCCATAGACTTCTAGTCAACCTTCTGTCATGACCCACAGAGAATGATCTAGTGGAGTCCATCCAGTGAATTTATACTGCTCAAACACACTTCTATGGACTGGGCATGCTGTTTAGAGAAACAGCATTTTCACCCCCATTAAGCAGAAGTAAAAAGTGCTACCAGAACAAAGGATTAATTCATAAAGGCCAGATTACTACTCCAGCCACTCTTTATCCCAGAGTCTTTAGAAAGAAGAATTAAGGAGAGTTGCCATGGTTGCACCAGACTGGAAGTGACCAGCATGACTCAAAAATACACAACATCTCTTTCTGGACAGAGCACTGGCTACTATAGCATCTCTTAAGGCTATGGTGAACCTTCCCTTTCTCCTTTAGTAATACTGTCACTGTCCTAAGGGACAGGAAGGAGGAGAGAGACGGTGGGGATTTAAATACCCAACTCACTGCACCACAACAACAATGGAAGGACAGGAATGAGAAAAACAGAAAAACATTCACCTGAGGGGACAGGAAGTGCAAAAACTTGAAATACTATTTCTATAATACACTACAATCTTTTACATGACAAGCACATTCCTTGATTGTTGGGTTAGTTTCTAAGGAAAGAACACGGGTGAAGAGATTTCGATTGACAGTTTCATTTAGGATATACCCATCTGCAGCACCTTATTTTTGATTAGTTGTAATGTGGACTAGCTTTACAACCATGCACTTTTCACTTTGCCAGATGTTTTGGATCCCACTCTGAAGTGCCTCATTCATCTTATACACAGTAGAGGGTATTCCCATTTGGCACCTACATTAGCATTTGGTACTGCACAGGAGGCACTTAAAAAGTATATATTTCAGTCACAGTACTGTTTCCATTACTGAATGGCTACTCTGACAGCCTTTTTTTTTTGTAACAGAACTGTCAATGTATATTCACTACATTTGCAAGCTTCAGCAATGAAGTATCTGAAGTAAACTCTGCTTTAGCTACGTCTTTCTCTCTAAAAAATAAGTCCCCTTGGCAGGGCACATACACACAAAATTATACTATTTAAAAAAAAAAAGGAAAATTAGATGCTTTTCTAAAGAGCATTTTGGATAAAGTCAGAGGGGACAGAAAATATTTCCCAACTGAAAAGCCAAGCTGACTTTAGAACTTAAGGCAGAAGTAACTCTCCAATTGCACCATCAGCAGAGAACAATTCTTAGCTCATCAATCCACTGAACCAAAATGCTTGTTAAAGTCACAATGCAGCAATATCTGTCAGAAGATATCTATTAAATACCTTGGTGCCATCTATGTCAGCCATGGTTTAACTTCTGATATAACTCCTTTAAAAAATTCAATACTTGGAGAAAAAAGCTGAGCAACAGTATACACAATACATAACACACATTACCATAAACTATACAAATGTCTTTTCCATCTCATCTGAAAACCTTGTAAAATACATTAAGCAATTTTTTAGCTACCAAAATCGTATTTAGCATAACAGTAGCTTTGCTTGTGAAAAACAAGTATTTCTAGTGGAAGTATAAATTGTCAATAATTGCCTAAGTACAGTGTTTAAAGGGAACTGCAAGAGTTCAAAAGGTACTTAAAATTAACCAAATTAGTAACATGTGGAAAATCAGCTGCCATGCTCTGCTTTCAAACCTATTGAGTATGGTGCCAGAAGGCAGGCTGGAGGTCTTCTGAAATTCTGAGGTCCTTGCCGCAAACAGGCACATGCACAAAAACTCCCCACAACTAAAGCTAAAGGACATGGATCTAAGGAGATGACACAATAGCAGAAAGTGTTCTCCCAACTGAGCTGCAGTCAGATGTGTGCAGAAGACCACCACCTCCCTGGGTGCCCAGATGCTTCTCAGCCCCATCCAGTCTCTTACCCATAGGAGCTGAGAGTCAGAGACACCATAATGAAACAGGAATACAACAGGAAATCAGACTTCAGCTGCATTTCCACTCAAGGTTTAAATTTGTTCTTTATTCTTTTTCCTCCTCCCATCTTTCTTCCATCCCTAGAAATGAGGGAACACAACTGTGGTGCGACTGGTCTATAGGAACTACAGGCTGCAGCCAGAGACGTACAGTACCAATGTAACTATGGCCTAATCTGCGTTCCTTGTTTTGCCCTAATTTGCAGCTCTAGCAAAGGATGGAAGAAAATTTGTGTACCTGTTGGGAGCAAAACTGTCAGGCTCCACACTGTCAGGTGTATTCAAAATGGTTTCAGGACAACGAATTACCTGGTAAAGATAATTCCTGCTTTGGTTTCATTAGATTTGCATCATAACACATTTCTTATTTTGCAATAACTTCAAGGTAAATAGGAAACAGGGAACAATACAACACATAGGTTGAAAATACGGGTTAATTTTTTTACGACATATTTTCAGGAAAATAAAATTTAAATACATTATTTTCGTAACATTTAATTCCTTTTCAAACAAAACAAAACGTCACATCGGAAGAAACACTATGCTTTAGTAACATGCAAAAAACACTTGTCCAATCTTGAAACAAAGCAGCTTTTGGTCCAGAACATAAAACACTTGAGATTACCAAGAACACCTGTGTGTCTCTCAATGTACAGTAGCGTGCTGCTTAGACACAAGCTTAAAGGAACACAGATTAAATATGGAAATTATCCATATACATGAATGACTATCCCTCCACCTTGTAAAAACCAAAACCCTGATGTTATTGCTATCCCACTTTAAAGAAATCTGTCAGGACTCTCACTGGCACCGTGAAAAGCAACATGAATGGCAGAAATTTTGATTGATGTCACTGCCTGCCTGTCAAATGAAACAAGCAGGGCCAACCTAATCATGTTAGATTAGCGGATACAGACATGACATAATATTTTTGTGTTATAGATATGCACGTAGAGTATGCATGCACAGAATCGCAGGCATATAAACATCTTTCAAATAATACTATGTATCAGGCAAAGTGTATAGCTATCAAACTCTTAAACAATGCCTGTGGGTTTGGAGTTGGGTTTTTTCCTTTAACTCCTGTAATCACATGCAAGTAAACTTGATGGATTTTCATGACTTTGCAGTAGACCTTGCACATATCTTCTGAAGGCTTGATACATTAGATTTATTTTTTCATTGGTATACTGAACTACATAATGTATACTATGAATCAAGAGTGAAATTGATGCGAGCACCTTAACAGACTAATATGCAGATTTAAATATACAATCAGACAATCTTCCAATAATAAGCTCAAATTTTAAAAAGTGAGAATACCTGAAGACAACAGACCATCTGTAAGAAGATCACAGAAAAAAGAAATTTTATCAGGCAAAGTGTGCAAACCAAGAAAATGTCTATTTTAGACATGAAACTGGAATCTGACTACTGCTGTCTGATCATTCATCACTGAAATACTTGCTAAGTTGATACCCTGTTGACTGATAAGTGGAAGAATCAATAAGAAGCATCCCACACCACCAAAACTTATGCAGATAGTACAGGTCTCAGATTATCTGACAATAGAGTATCCTAAGAATAGCTAAGAATCAAGATACTTAAACATCACATGAAAAAAGTATAACTAAAAAAAGAAAAATTTAAAAAAAATCAAAAAATCAAGCACAAAATAAATCCCCTCTCACCCCTGCCCACACAAAATTGAGCTAACCTGGGCATTAAAAAAGAAAAAAAAAAAAAAAGGTTAATAGCAGCCAAAGCTACATTTCAGCTGGCAAGAGGTAAGTCTTTGAGATGCCATGCCTAGGACTCTATATGACAGAATGTTTTTTGTATATTCTAGACCCTGTGTTCAAAATCAATTAAATACGGTACACTCTGGTCATTGTGTGGCCACAGAGTTCACAACAAACACACAGAAAGTATTTCAACTGTGTGGAAAAAAAAAAAAAGTACTTTATTCGATATACTTCAAGTTAAAAACTAAGATTTTTACTTTTTAAAAAATTATTACTTTTTTTTTTTTAATCCGGGGCCCTAATCAATGCTAAATCTAAATTTCCATTTGGTATTTACTGTACAAAATGTACTCCAGAGATCTGACAGAAAAATATCATCTTTGGGATTTAGATAATGTTAATAAGAGAAATTGCATTTCCTATTTTCATCAAATATATTTTCCTTTCTTTGTCTTTGGATGCAAAATAGAAATGGGCTTAATGCTGGATGTTCTTAATTTTGACCCTGGTACTGAAAGCTACTCAACTATTTTTGTCTTCCACTGAGGCAGTCAGACGTACAAATATCTTGGAACAGGAGTAAGCCTTATTTTTTTTTCATTTTTTTACCTAAACTTCATCAAACTTACAACACAGGAAGGACAACACAAGCTGGAAGTGAGAGTTTAATTCCTTAACATAGATTGCATTCCCATCTCCACTGGCATTTAATCGTGAGCCTCAAAACCTTAAAAAGAGAGAGTATCAGAGAATATCCTGAATAAATTGGCACAACATGTATTATACAATGACTGCCCACTCGCTGGACAGTAAATGTAAAAGAATTTGTTCTTGCTTTGAAATGCAATCTAATTAACTATATCCATACACAATCCCTACGTGGAAGGAGTTACTTGCATATAATCCAGGCGAACCTTGGAAAGGACTGCAAGACAATGCAGAAGGCATCCATTGAAATAAATTTGCTTACATATACATAAGGAATACTCGCATATTATACTTACAAATACAGCCCATACAACACAAACCTGGCTAAAGGATAGGCCTTCTCAAGCCTGATCTGCTCAATGACTTAACCTAAAGCCACCAGCTCCCAATCTGCCCATTTCATGAAGGAACTGTGCAGGTTCTGCATGATTCCTGTTTTTTCAATCTGGGATGCGAATTTTGCTAGCTTTGAAAATGTTTTAGGGCTTACCCAGAAATTTGTAAAATGTCAGCTTGAAAATTTTAATTGACTTATTAGCAATATCTCTTCTTTGAACGACCTTTTAGTCCTCCTTATAACATATCACCTACTTTTACTACCCTTCTGGCTGACAGCTTTTAATATATTCCTTCCTAGTGGATGATATCATCTGTCCTTGGATGGAATTAACTAAAGCACTACACATTTAAAAGCTGACATTAATCCATATCCACAGATTTTTAACAGCTGCTGGGATAAATATTGTGTTTCCATGCATTAGGTTTTATATAACAATGACTAGTAGAAATAAATTGAGATTAAATATACACTAGCAACATCAAAAACAAGGAGGAAAAACACTTGGCTGATAAATGCAATGTTTTAGTGGCTGCATATATCAATGACTAAAAATACTTACTATAATTAGCAAGAATAATTCAGTTATAGCACAAACATAAGGTATATTATGTTACTATGGCATTGTTATATCTCTTGATAATCACGTTTATAAAAAACTTCAGTGAAGAGAGGGCTGGTTCAAGACTCAGAAAATACTTTATATCTGTTTCATGAAATATAGCAACTCTTATGGCTTCACATTTCTTTTGAAATTATGCATTTAGGTTTGCACCCATAAACAGATTAATAAACAAGGGCCCTAGACAGAGCAAGGATGAACACTAGAAGTGGTGCACAGGGAGGTAGCACTACATCTCATTGTAAGTAGTAACTGAACAGAACTCCCTGTGAACCACTGTGAAAACTCACCATTTGTCAAAGTGAAAAACGTACAATTCAATAGAAGACCTCTCTCCCCTTTCCATTTGTCTATCAGAAGAAAATATACATCAGTAAACTAATGAGAAACATTTGCAATGAACTTGAACATGTCTGTAAGAGAATTCTTGACAGTGAACAATTACTTTCACCAGAGCTTGTTCAGTAGCCTCCAGAATTGTTAATTCCTAGTCTGGAGTCAACAATGAGCTACGGTCTCTTAGCCCTGTGCAAATATTTCTGAAAATAACAATACTAATCTTCCTTAATACATGAACGAAGCACTTTACAGAAGTCGGATGGACCAGTGCAAGGGCTGAGTTCTGGTTCTAAACTAGATATTCCAGTCTGACATTCTTTTTTTAATAATATTACTCTACCTGAAATTAACCATGGTTGGGAGTCAGAATCAAAATCTTGATTAACATGGCATGGAGTGCTTACCCAAGGTTAAGGGTGTACTATCCTCTCAGACAGAGGTATTCCTGTTGACAAAGACACGGGTTCAGAAAACGTCTGAAAGAAGGTAACGTGGCTTTGTGTTTGACAAGTTTTCCTGAGCTTGATACAAAGTTGCAGTAAAGAGTAAATATTTGTCTATTTTTCTCTGTAGTTATCATTTGATAGTTAATGCATGCTTTTCTGTGTGCTAACACCTTTGAAACCCAGGTTGGGAACTTAAGGCCAGACTTAGCATACCAGAGTATGGTGCACACCACCAGGAACAGTTACTGTGAGCTGTATTCTGCTTTAACTTAACTCAATGGGCAGTTTTAAAGAATTTGGAGTTCTAATTACAAAGGCGCAATAGGAGGATTAAAACCTGACCCTATAGCTGTAAACTAACACTTCCTTTTGCTGACATATAAGGCAGAATTCAACTATCATCCCTTTCAAACCTGCAGTACTAATAGAAAATACAAATAAAAAGAAACATTCTTTTTTGTCACTAAAGGTCAGCAGAGGACACTTTGAGTACAGCAGAAAACCAATGTATATAAAGCCATCTATGATTTTATAAACATTTCACAGGCTAAAATTTAACTTCTAAACAAAGAGTGCATCTAGACTATTTGTTGGGGATAGGGGAGAAAGACTTCAAGGAATTTATAAGTAATCCATAGCATCTATAAGAGAACAAAAGTTTGGGAGTGTTCATCCGTGTAGTGTGCAATACTTACACAGTTTTCTTATGCAGAAGGTTTGGGGGTTTTCTCTGGTATGGTTTTCCATTCTATTTTCATTCCATGCATACATGAGTTTCCTAGATATTATTTTTTAAGAGGTTGTGGGGGTTTGGTTTTGTTGTTTTGTTTTGGTTGGTTGAGTTTTTTTGGCTGGTCTGGTTTTTTTGTGTGTGTTTGGCTTCTTGGTTTTTGTTTGGTTGGGGAGGGTGGTGGTGTCTTTCTTTGTTTTGTTGTTGGTTTTGGGTTTTTAAGGGGTTTTGTTTATTTGTTTTAAACTAAAGAGCACCAGAACCGTAATCCTCCACCCTTCAGCAAGAGCACCTTTTTGCTCTTCATACCGCTTGCTTCAGATGTAATATTCTTTTATTCTGTCAGTTCCACATTAATTATCAGAATCTCATAACTCTGAGAAATTCAGAAAGAATATAAATTTCTTAAAACTCAGCTCACACAGAAATTTTTAGTAAAGTTGCTGAAAGGTTCTTACTACACTTTTCATCCATAATTGCTTACTACAAGACCATAAAGTAATAAGTAGTAATATAAAATTAAACGGATTGATACATCAATTAATTTACAGCTCCTAATTTACATTTCAGTGAACTTGACTGAAAATACTGTAAATTTTGTAACAACTGAGTGAACTACTCTTGCTACGCTGAGTATTTTGAAAGCAATTTTACACATCTGCAGTATTTAATACTGTTAAGACATGCTAGGTCCACATTTCGGATATAAAAAAAAATGCAAACCATCATTTAATTCTGATGTTTTGGTTTATATCTCCCTCATGCAACATTAGAGTACCCAAGAGAGAAAGTTCTAGGACGGTCAGTCATACTGTCATTTTATATGGAAACAAATATTGAAGAGGCACACGATTACACCATTTAGAGTCTGATTCAAAAACAGGTCAAGCTTGAATCAAGTGCTGCTGATGAGATCCACTCACCTCTAATCTCTTTGCACATTCAGCATATTATATGGGAATGAGACTAACTCATACCCACATCAACTTAGAACAGCATTTTGGATACTCTATCAAGTCACAAGAAGCTTTAACTTCAGTAATTGGACTGACAGCTACCAATCCTACGTCAAACTACTTAAGCCTCACACAAAAGCCTCAAGCAGCCTTCAGCTCTCCTACTTAAGAGAGGCAGAAGGAAGAAAGGAAATCACTGTCTTTGGTGGCTTCTCATCAAGAAACAGGGACTCAAAAGACAGAACTTACACTCTCTAGAAGCATGGGAGAAAAGTAACATTTTCTAGGTTTTCTTGCAATCACAGAATGTTAGGGATTGGAAGGGACCTCAAAAGATCATCTAGTCCAATCCCCCTGCCAGGGCAGGAACACCTAGGTGAGGTTACACAGGAAGGCATCCAGGCGGGTTTTGAATGCCTCCAGAGAAGAAGACTCCACAACCTCCCTGGGCAGCCTGTTCCAGTGTTCCGTCACCCTCACTGAGAAGAAGTTTCTTCTCAAATTTAAGTGGAACCTCTTGTGTTCCAGCTTGAACCCATTACCCCTTGAATCAGATATTTAAGGCTGGTTTACCATATATTCATGATTCAAAATAGCAGAATTACCAAAGCCATTTTTTTAAAGATTGAAAATAGTTTGCTTCGTAACTGAGAACTTCGAAGACAGTTTCCACCAAAGAGCTTATTAGTGAGGTTTTCCTAGAAAATCCTGAATCTAAACAGTTCCTCCTATTTAGATTAAAATTTCCTGCAAGACATGCAGAGACAATAATGTAACAAGAAAATCCTGAGGACACAGACACTTTTTATTAATATACTACCTTCGCAAATGTAATCTGTGCATTCAAGATACTTAAAGAAACCTTTATCATGTATTTGTATTTTCACCTCAGATACACTTATCTATTACACTGGGAAAAAAAAGCTTAAATCTCAGAGACATTCCTGCCATAGCACACTATCCTGCACAGGATTTATTAGCTCTGTAGAAAGATTTCAGGACTTGATTCTCAACTGGAAAAACACAGCTCTCAAATGATCCACTTTTTTTTTTTTTTTTTTTTTAGCAAGCAATGTATGTTCGGGCTGGACATTTCGGAGGCTTCTTTTTGGAGATAAGAGTCTTTAGCAAGCCAGTACCACACACTGTAAGTATTTCCACATATACTGAAGCTGATGCAAAGCAGGAAATTCCGAGAAGGGCTCAGAAAACGATATTCAGAAGGACAGCTTGCCTTAGTCCTGCTCATAGCAGCATATCTGTATGATTTAGACAAAAGAACCTTCAGAGGCCTCAAGTGCTATAATAGAAAAGCCACCCAGAAAAAGCTACTCCCACACTGAAAAAGTACTGTAGATATGGTTACATCTCTGCTCCTGTAACTGTACCCTCATGGGTGAATGGATAGATGCTACCTATTATATTGATGCAAATAGGCCATTTAGCAGTTGAAAAATGTTACAAAGCACTTAATTCTACCTCTTGCGGTGGTACTACTAGTGGTAAGAAATCAGGACTTGGACCACAATTGGTGCTCTGGTGGAGGTCAGGGCAAGGCTGGGGAGTGGAAGGCATTTGGAGAAGGGCAGGGAGAGCAAGAAAGACCGTATTAGCAACTTAGTCCCAGTTAACAATAAAACAGACCTATTAGTTACATTTAACATATTTGAGTTTTAAAATAAAAAGAAGAAGAAGGAGCAAGAGAGTTTTTATTCACAGATGTTAAGACGACATAAACTAGAATTAGAGATTAAAAAAACCATAGACGAATAAATTATTCCCACAGAACTATTTGCTTTTCTCTTCAGGGAAAAAACAGGCTATAGATTAGAAAACTTAAGATATCTTCTAATTGACTGAGACTTGTTCATTTTGTTAGCTTCTGACTCAAAATCTCCACTTGCAGTAAAAATCCCACTGTTACACATCCCTGGTTTATTGTGCACACGTACATTTGTATGTACAGAGTATCTCCTCCCTCCTTTTTAGCTGAGAGCTGGGGAAGTTGCATGTTTGGGTAGAATAGAACAGTGAAGGAGTTTATCTAATACCAGGTTGTGAACGCCCTGAATTAATAGAGCAGAAAATCACAATGTATGATATTGTTCTTAAATTACTTTCCCCTTTTAAAGTAGAAATATATATATATAAATATATAACACAGAAAGAGGAACATATTTATCTGGTTTTAAGACAAAGCTTTGGGCTAAATTTAATAAGTTATTGTTACAATAGATTTTTTTTTCTGTTTCACTGGAAGACTTTAAATGTTATGCTATTGCTAAACCTTGGATTTTGTTGTCTGGAAGGGATAACTGCTTTCGTATAACAAAGACTTGAAAGATATATCCCTTTAATTTTTTTTTTTTTTCTTACTTCACGTTCACATGTGTTGAAACTCATTGCTTCTGGAAATGAAGATGCTCTGGTGTCAGCTGTAAAATCTGTATCTCACTTCCTCAGACAAGTGGATATTTATTGACAGGGTGTGAGAGAGAAAGAGGAGAGACTGCCTGTCCTGGAGCCAGTAACCTTGGTGAAGATGCAATGTCACAAACACCAAGCCATCACTCTCATAGATGTACAGCATATTATTTAAAGGGAAACAAATATCGGCCACTGAATGTCATTGCAAGGACACATCTTCTGCCTCTTAACTAAACTTATCAGTGTTGTGGTTTAATATGGTACTTTTTTCATCCTCCTCTCAAATTCATCTTACAGAGCAGCTCTTGACACTACTAGAGAGCAGTCAAGACTAAGATTTAGTGACGTTTGCTTCAAACAGATCTAGATTTATTGACATTTTTTGCCTGCTTCTTCTCTCTCAGTAACTGCACATAGAATTAATTTTAACCATTTCTTAAACTCTGAAAAACTGCATCTTTAAAGTAAAAAAGTTCGGACATCCAAATGGGTGCTACTAGCATATTTCCACTTTTAATTAGAGGACAAGAACGTTAATAACAAGACATTAAACACGTGTGCAAGGTTTTGCTGGAAGTTGGATCAAAAAGGCAAACACCAATCAGTTTTCAAAATGAACTATTTTTCAGTAGGGAGGTGAGGATTTATACCTCGACAGGATACGCAAACATGTGATTAACAACTGTACATGAAAATACAGCAGGAGGAAAAATGCCTCATCTTTTAATAACTACTTCAGTAGTGAAATATTGCTCAACTAGTTTAGTCTTTATTTATTACTATGACCTGTACCTTACGTTAATTTCTAACCCCCCAAATTAATATGCTCTTTATGCTTCTGCTTTTCTACAAAAATTGTATCTTAGTGGCTGAATAAAAGAAATCTGTTTCTACAAGGATACCTAATTATCTTGCTGTTAATCCTTATAAATTACATTAACTGATTGATTAATGGTTTTCAAATCTATAAGAACTCAGAACTCAACCACACAATAATATAAATGTTTTAGCTCATATACCACAGCCATCTCTTAGTAACACAGAAAAAACACTTATATCTATATTTTAAAAGCATGAACAGATGACCATACTCTCTCGACTCTCCTAACGTTATGCAAAGGTATGAATTTGCAGTGTTCTGTAAAATATTAACTACTGAATGAAAAAGAACTGTTGTATGTAAATTTAGAAGTCCAAAAACACCCAAGAGGCATAACTGTAATTATTGCTGAGGGAAGCTGTTTAAGACTAAAAATACATTTCCATTAACAATCAAAATTAGTTTTCATTGCCTTTTTCTTTAATTTTCAGTATATAACCTTTGATGATAGCATATGATAATGATTCATTAGGAAAAAAAAATACTTCAGAAGTATGCATATTTTAAAAAGAATCAGAAATCATACCAATAAAAATCAAATGCCAGAAGATGCAGAGGACACTTTGGGGATGAATAATATTCCACGATAAAAGACTTTGCATCAGAGTACACCCTGTACTTGTGCATACAGTTCTACAGAAGGATAATATTAAGATATGTTAATCAAAATAATTTATGTTTAGCTTTACAAGATATAAATCCCCCCAATTTGTGCTACCTACTCAGTATTTTCCAATGGGTATTTGGTGGCAGAAGCACCACTGTGTACAGAAGAGCTGTAAAACGTGTCTGCAGACTACACAGCAGATACACATTAGCTCCAAAGTTGGGGGACAAAATGCAGGTTTTTACAGAATTTCTACATGCCAGGAAAACACACTTTAGTTTATGGGAAAAGGCTACAGTGTATCCTTATAACAATATAAATCTCCAGAAGCCTTGTGATGATATCTAATTTACGTGGCTGTCACTGGAAAATGTGGTATAGTGAATTATACACAATACTAAGCTTAATTATGAACAGTAACCTCGAAATCTTGATTAGAAATCATTTGTTCGCTACACTTGGAGTCTGTAAAAACAATGATGAATTTATATAGCACACTGCAATTCCAAATAAATTATTCCTAGAAAATCAAAAGGAAAGTATAGATTATATAAGAAATTATTTCTTGGGATCACTGCCAAACTTTAGCTACGCTATCAAACACAGAGGAAAAGTACTACAATAGAAAGTCCGCTTTACATAAAAATAGCTACTTAACATTCACATAAATTCTTTCCATCTTCAGAAGTAGGCATTTATAAACTATGGGCCAGATCCCAACATGCTGTACAGAATTGCATTTACTTCATTAGCCAGCCTATGAGCGAAGTTCTCAGATACCTTACTGTTCCCACCACCACTACTGTACTACTTCTCCCTTCTCAAGCTACTTGCATGTAGGTTTTCAGAAGGATGTTACCACTGTGGTGGGATCCCTTTCCCAGAACACTTCAGAAACTCTCAGAAGGGCAGGTAAATGTTCAGTACACTTCCAGCTTGGGTTCTATTAAAGCTTCTCATGAAGGGTACCCCAGTTGAAGGCATGTTTGTCAAATCTCAGGGCTTCCGTTTCCCTTGCTGTAAAAAGGACCACAGGACTACTACATTGTGTCATAAAACTAAATCAAGGAAGGTCTGAAGTGGTCATATGATCATTAAATGAAGAAAAGCCTATGACAAATAATAATTTCTAATGCTAGCATAGCCTCAAGTGTACAGCAAGTGTAAATAAAATATGAAATCACTTGAACCTTTTTATATAAGGGAAAATTTCAACATCAATATTGTGAAGCGTTCACCATTTTCCCCTAGAGAAGTTGAGTCACTACTAACTTCCTAGGCAAAGTCCTCCTTCTGATGAAAAGACCTCCAAAACCATACTAGTTTATTTCAGAGAAAGACCTTAACTTATATGTAGAAAGAAATTAAATAAATCATGATTACAACAGTAAACATGTAAATTCTGATCAATAAGTACTTGTCTCCCCCTCCCCCCAATGCTAACAGCTGCAATAAAGCTTTAAATGTAAAGCTGAGCACAACCAGCCATAAAAGTATGTAAAATAAATGAGGATAACATAATGAGGGAATCCAACATTCATCTCATAAATATAACATAACGACCACAACTAAAATGTCAGAGAATCTAATAAATCAATATGGTAGGACACAGCTATCTTTACGCTAAGCATACATAAAAATATATTTACATGAAGGATTTTTTTTTTAACCAAGGATCAAACCAGAAAAATTTAACTTAACTCCTTATTCACTTCATCATTCAAAGCTTCATGTTATTTTTATTTTGGTTTTCTACCCAACTGTAGAGAGCATATTACAGTTTTTTACCCATCAAAAAAACAAATCAAACGACATTATTATTTAGCATATAAAGTAAAATGAAAGTATGTGTTCAGCACTTTGAATGGACAATTCAGAGAAACTGTTTGAAATAATATCTCCAAAAGGAGGTGGAGAATCTTGTATAAATTCAAAATTTTTTGAAAAGGCAGATGTTTTGAAAAGTAGTTCACGACAGTGCGTATTTTCTTCGTAACACCTAATAACTGATATCCAGTATTTAACTCCAGGTTACAGAGGCAGATTTCTTGTGCTACAATACTGAATCTATTTTAGCTGCTATTTTGAAAACATCAAGTGGTATGTATGCACAACAGCTACAGTAACTAACAGAACATTGTGCAGACTCAACAAATGCCAGTTTTATTTCAAGCTCTGTCCCTGATCCAATTTGGAACAAGTTTTGAGATCCTTAAAGCATGTTAGCACTTTAAGGACTAATAAAGCACACAAGCCACAACCAGCCCACAAAAGTACAAGACATTACAGCACATACTAATCTAAACCTGTTCTAAGTGTCAGAACTGGACTTTTGCTCAGTCTTTTGCATTTCCTCACCATGTAGTTTCACCAACACTCTCAGCGCCACAGTGGAAACAAGTCTTCGTAGTGATGTTAACAGGCATGAGATGGCATTAGAATAGCTGATACAAGAAGAATATGGGTCAACATTCTTCTCTTGGTTTGCCTATACCCCTTATGATTATCCACAGGGAACCAAAAGCCTTTCCACTTGGCTTGGGGACCAGTCTTAAAATGGTCACTTCTATTGATCATCAAGGTTACGTACTATTTATAGAGACATAACATTGTTTTTACTAGAATGGCTCTGCAATCAAATACACACCATGATATTGTAGCCACTGGCTGTTTGTTTTAATTCTCTAATCCACAAGTGTTCAAACACATCTCTCTGAAATAAATTATATCCTAGGCAACAAACAAGTTTCTCTACACTTCTTAAAACCGGGCATCTCAAAAAGCTGAGTAGATAAGACCACACTTCCATATTATGGACACTTAAAAAAGTCACTAAGTACATATTTAATCTAGAAATTAATTATTACAACCAGAATTAAACATTAAGTCAAACAACTGACCATCCTTTGCATTACACCCTGAGGGCTCTTCTGCTATAGCATAAGTTCTTTTGCAAGTACTCTGCGGTTCAGTGGTTAATTACTAATGCAGTGTACCGAGCATTAGCACTGTTAGCCATTTGTGTCTCAGACTGATTAGTAATACTGTCATCAGATACTTCCATACTGTCCAAACTTGGATATTGTCTTTTCAATACAACTATTAAAAACTTTCCAGTAGATTTTGCTTTACTTATTTGTCAGTGTCATGTTGGGAAGCCTTACAGCGAAACCTTACTCCCGCAGTCAGGAAATTACTTTATTGCTTACTTAAGCTTACTCCTATAGTTGGGAAAAAAATAAGTATTTCCCTCTCTCAGACAACATTTACCATTATTGAACTGAGGAGTTGTGTAGGTCTTGCCATCTTCTGAGACTTCTCTTTACATTGCCTTTCTCTTACAGAGATCACAGTGGAACTACTCAAACCGTCTATCAAATTGGCTTTGGAACAAAAACCACTACACAGGTTAAGAAACTGTTCCTGAAATTAGTAAGAGAATCAAATTCTTCATCTTGTATCAATGCACGAGACAGCGATTTACTTCTGAAGATCATGTTTTTCCTAACAAGAAATGACAGAAGTCAGACTTTTCAATAGCACCATCCATCAAATAACACATAAGACATATAGGACTTGTTAAGTGGATCAATACAATTAAAACAAAGTATCTTCTAAAGTAGCATGGAGTCTAAATGCTTTTTTCAGTAGAGACACAACTTTGCTTCTTTTGGTTGCTAACTTATACACAGGTCTGTAAAATATGAACACAAGTTCATCTAAAGTAAATCTAACTAAAGGGAAACCTCCTTCATAGCAGGCCACTGCACTCAAAAATAACGATGCAGACAATCAAAAATAAGATACACTGACACCAGACCACTTCAGGAAAGATGTGAAAGAGGTATCTACAACGATGCCTCAGGACCGACATTTTCAACCAGTTACTGGACTGCTCCCCACACTCACCCTTTCCTAATTAGTACTGACATACAAATCAAATACCTTTGTTCAAGCAAATCTAATGCAACTTCAGTTTATTTTTAAAATAAGTAACTCAATTACCACAGTAATTGCTCATGTACTGTTGCTTACATTTTTCTCTAAGAACTTTTTTATGCTCTAACAGCCTTTTGTCAACACTAGACTATAAATAATCATAATAGAAAGATATTGGACAATAAAACTGAAAGCTCGAATCTCATAGATAGCCTTGTCCACTAGCAGAGTTTGCAGACAAATTCATAAATTACCTGAATTTCAACTGATCCAAATTCTAAAAGCATTCTCTTTCATTTAGCAATGTGTAATGCACTTAAGCAAATATTGCATACAATAACCACTTGAAAACATTACTTTGCGTCAGTAGATAAAAGAGTTTTTCCTATACCTGCTAATAACTTCATTCCTTCATATTTCACCCAATTTATTTTGTTTTCACTGAGAACAGTGAAAACAGGTTTCTAATTTCCATGAGAGGAAGGCAGAAGTCCTTTAAAAAACCTGGTGGCTTCATGCAGATTGTTCTCCTTCACTCAAAGAGAAGGATTTATTCTCTTTAGAGCCTCCACAGCTCACATGGCTCAAAACTTTTGGGAAGAGTAATATTATTTTCTTTGTACCAGAGGTTTAACAGTACTGCTGGTTGCAACAACTGTGGCTGCATGCTTTAATCTCTTGCAAGTTTGGAGGTTGGAGATGCTGTAAAGCATATAGTTTAGAACAGAGTAGAAATGCAGAGCTCTACAGTTGAGCCATGGTATTGAAGGTATGTCTCAAGAAGTGTACAAGTTACAAGGCATCAGAAATTAAAGCACTACCACATGACAAACAAACCTTGAAATGTATTTAGATCTTAAATTGAATACACATTTGCAAATTCCTAAGACCGTCCTGTCTATTAGACCACCCTGTCTGGTCTACAGGAACTCTCATCTCATTTGGTCGAAGTTTCAGAATTCAACAAATTCCTGTAATGAGGAATATTTTAGCATTTTAAGTTGTAATGATTAACAAGAAGTGTTTCTTAATAATGCCTATGAAATATATATATACACACATATATATACACACACACAAATATAACATCAGGAAGTCTAATTTCCAGGAGTAAGGAGATCGGCATTTTCAGAAGTGCAAATTCCACTTTTGTTGCCTTGCATTTTGGTGCTCTTTCAATACATACAAACAGCTAAAAAACATACAAGAATCTATCAGGTTACCAGATCAGTTTATAAGCAGAAGATCCACCACACTGAGTTGCAAACAAAAATTACCATTGAAACAGACGTCGTTTTTTAAAACGGAAAAGCACCACAGGGTACCCTATAGGTACATATACATAAATAAATTCAGAAGAGAGATGCATAGAACACTGCAGTTTAAATGATTTTCGTATTGCAGGAGTGCCAAAGCATTTGCAGGAAACTGGTAAAACATTTCAACTCTGTTTCCCATCCAGTTTTTCCACAGATAATATGTATAAGTAAGCAGAGAGTTGTATAGGCATAAGTAACTGCAGGATATGTTTTATGACACCTTACCAGAAAAATAACATAGACACACATCTTTTGTGCAAAGAGGCAAATTCCCACAGAATACATTTTTATATATCTTGCTTGCCCCATAATTGGTTCTCTAGTACACAGATCATGTACGGACATAAAATCAGATAAGTGTACATGAGGTAAGAGCCTCGTACCAAATCTAACCTTTATCTGCACTATACTTCTGTATATATCATTTATATATATTTTCTTAAATACATACACATTCTTCTCCTTTTTTTCCTCTATCATATATAGTTTTATCCTTTTTTTTTTTTTTCCTTCCCAACCTTTTGCTTTCAGTCTCTCTCATCTACCTATTATAATGTGTTTTCCTTATCACCTCACATCTATAACCAGTTTAGACCAAAGACGACGTGAAAAGCTGGAACTATAAACTGGCATCCTAGACAGTAATGTCATAGTCCTACATTTTCCAAGGAAAGTTCTGTGACCATTCACCTTCTCTGATTTCAAGCAGGTCTACTTCTATTTCATTAAATGACTAGCAGTATGACTTAAGACCTATTTGGGGCATAATCAGATGATACACACAAGGAAGTTCCAGCACAACAAAGAAAAATTAAGATACTGTGCAAGGAATGCTCAATTACTTCAGTGAATGCATGGTCTTCCTATATACACACACACATAAATGTATAGACAGACAGATATAAACTACTACAGAACTATGTATACATCTTTTGCAAGAAACATCTACCTACCATTCCAAATTCTTGTAGTATGTTGTTTAGCTAAATGCACAATGCAATTTTGAACTAAACCAGCCTGTGTGCCCTTTTTTTTCTTGCTCCAGACTGGTCTATTAACAAGTTTCTTATTGCCATGTAATTATATCTACCTAATAAATGAGAATCACCTCAAGCCCAAATTGACTGGAGGAACCCTGCCTAACAAGAACAGTAGGCTCAGCTTCAGACTGACCAATGCGGAAGGCACAGCTGTTACTCTGACCAAATAATTTTCTTAGAGCAATATCTGCTGCTTTCATTAAACTACACTTTTGGGTGCACTTTCTGCTTTTCAGCAGTCATACTACAAAAGATGGGTTACTTACAAAACAATTAGGTGCGTATACAAAACAATTTGCAAGCAGTCTTACTCTTTCAGCTTCCTAAGTGAAGTGCCTTTCAAGGCTGATTTATAACACTGTCGTCTTCAGAAGGCAAAATAATTAATAGGAGCATGGACTTCTAATTTCAGTGACTTCCAGAGAAAGTGGATTTCATTTGATTTATGATGGCCGGTGACTTTGCATTTTATCAGTTCATTCACTCATTATTTATGCTGATGACCAATTTCAATGGGTCGCTATCATCTAACTCGCTACTAATCAAAGAGAATTAGGGTTCACTGCATTATTTAGAAGCCACTAATTTATCTTCAGAACAAGTATCAAGAATAGTTTGGGGCCTTCTATACTAAAAAGAAGCACAGCTGGCAAAGTCACAGCGTTTGCTCAGTATTACAAATGAATGTCAATGGTGCTAGTTACAAAAACTACTACTTTGTACAGAAGTTTTACAATGAGGCTGAACGTACAGATAGAAAATAAATATGAAACACTGAAACAATAAAATGAAACACTTTCCATCTGACCTCCTGTGTCAAAACATTTTAAATATGTGTGTTCCATTCCCTCTGCAAGCAATTCAAAGATGCTTTATTTTAAAAAATTATCTCTCTCTTTCTCTCTGCTAACTAAATGGAAATCTTTGCACCAAAAGAATCCTAGCTGGCATATTTCTTGTTTCTAAAACCATTTGAATGTATTCTAGACACAAGAAAATAGATCAGACTGCAATGTAAACATACAAAAATGGAGTTTTATCATCAAGTAATAATACCAAATCATATTCAATCATTTGGGAAAAAAAAAATCCTCCCATAAGAAAAAAAAAATCCTAGTTGCCCATTTCACTCTTGGTCAACAGAGCACAAAAAACTTATTCCATATTTTTACACCTTTGCACTTTGACATGCATTTATCCTCTGATTTCCTGGAGGCTTGCCATACAGTCCAGCTCATGTGGGCCACTTTGAACTGGACTTTGAGCTATCAGTGCATGTCCTTTCTAAAACTCAGGTGAAGCACATCAGAACGACAGCACCACATAGCAAGTAATAGTTTTGGACCTTCTAACAGGGCAAAAGTCTCTGTTTTAGCTAAGTTTTAAATGATAACCATATGTGGGAGAGAAAAAGTAAAACATTAAATCTAGAGAGATACGCAGTTGTGGCAGTCTTCCTGAAAAATATCACCCATTCCTCCTTAAACAAACCTGATGTTTAAATGTGCAAAATCAAAGATATCCAAGGCTTCTTCATACTCCCCCAATATCCTCAGGGCAAGAAGAAAAACTGTCACCTTTCGAGCCAGAGGAAGAGTGGACCAACGTCAGTGTTTTTCACTGCTATTACTCTCTCCTCACACGCAGGTATGGTGTCAAAAGATGGCAAACGATGAGCCTTCAGAAGAAATTCATACTTTTTCCCCTCTGCATATCAAGGGATGTGAAACAGCACTGAGGCCAGTGAGTTACCTCAGTGCTTCCTCTCCCGGCCTCTCCCCTGACCCCAGCCACCCTCCCAAGGGCAGGAGGCTCAACGAGAGACAGCAGCACTAACTAATAACCCACTGTTGTGTATTGATAAGGATCATGGCCAAAACCATCGTGGCAAAACTAGTTCCCTCCAGCCCCGGGATTCAGGAGATGACACATTCAGTAGAGGATGAACTGCGACTTACACATCAACGACAAGCTAATGAGCCACAGCCCAGGCTGGCTGGCCGATACCGGAGCTGGGGGATGTGCTGGAGGGCACACAGCTCCATCTTCTGATATGCCCAGCTTGGCACACAAAGGGGAAAAGCTGAGACCCTTCCACGTGGCCCGGGACTCATTGATCTTTCACAATCACCCCTTCCCCCCAGACTTTCCTTTACTCGGAGAGCTACAAAAAAAGCTCACCTAAGACAGCACTGCTGGGGACCCCACCACCCTGAGGACCCTCCGCCCAGCAGCCTCACCGCGGGAACCGGACCAGACACCCGGGGACACCGCGCTCCTGAACTACAAACGCCAGCATCCTCACCGTGGGACACCGGAGGCCACACATCATCATACAAGTCTTGTCATCCACGCTGCGGAGTCATAAGAGTGGTTGGATCCCTCACCCTTTTCTTTCTTCCTTTCTCTCTGCTCTCTCCTTCTCTCCCTTTTTCTATATCCCTATTTCTTTGTCTCTCCTTCTGTGAGTAGTGATATATTACTCTCTTTCCCTACCTCTTATACCTTAGTTTTCCTTCTCTCTCTACCACTCTCTTCCTCTCTTTTCCTTTCGAACATATAAGAGTAACATCATCTTAAGCTCTGCTGTTGGATTCTTGTTAAGTTTTGTATTAGAGCTACTAATGGTTGCCAATACATTGCTTGTAGGACTTTTGCTGTTAATGTGTTAATAAGTTCTGTGATATCATAAAATACTTTTGCCGAGCCACTATTCACTGTAACTAGTATTCCAACACGTACTTTTAGTAAAACTCGTAATTGAATTGGACTCCTGGAATGATTGTCATTCACTTCACATAACCACGCAGAATTAACCCAGAGTTAACTCACACCTGGTCTCATCTGTTGAGTCGGGGCGCGTGTTGCATTCAGAGTTAACTCATCCCTCATCCCATCTGTCGGGACGGGACACCCACTCCCGGCCTCACCTGACCCCAGCTGCCCCCAGAAACTGCCCACACAGGCTGGGCTCAGTGGTGGCAGCTGAAACAAACCCACCATCCAGACTGTCCCTCCAGGCACAGCTCCATACTGCTCATGTGCCTTCCCGAGCTATGCCCAGGTTTAACAGGGGCTTTGTAGGAGTCTTCCGTATCTTCTGAAAGAAAGTGGTGTTTGGTGGGAAAAACTAAACACTATCACCCTCCATCCAAAAAAATACATACAGTGTCAATGTGATATTTCAAAATATGTCTTTTACATGTACTTTAAACACTCTCCCCTCCTTAAAGACTGCCATTTACAGAGGATGTTTAACAGTCATTTCTCTAAACTTTTAAAATTATTTTTAAAAATCATTGTTAAATGAAGTTTGTTTGCTTGTTTGTTTTCAAGCACGTACATATGCCATACTACATGCAAAGGGCGATTCCCATATACATTTGCCCATAGCCTGAGGTCAACCCACTGGGACATGAAAATGAGAAAAGTAAAAGCTAAATAACCGTAGTACCACATGACACCAAGGCAAGAATCTAGAAGGAAAAAAATTAGGAAAGTCATTATATAAGGCTACCAGTTTTATTGGATGAAATTGGTATTTTTGTTGCCAAACAGTAATTACAAACTGATTGAAATGACTAAGTAGCCATTCAGATTAGTGTTCATCAGAGTTTTGTTCACATAAACACAACATGCTCATCATACTAATGATCTGAAATAAAACCCATGACTTGGCATAGTTTTCTGCACCATAACACAATTTACATTTCATTGCTAGTAAAATCAAGCTGAAACAGCGCAAAACAGTTCATCCTTACACTGCTTGAATTTTCTTTGCTGATAATAAGCATTAAAAGGATTTTTCTCTAATAAGCATTTATACCTAACTTAACAAATTCATTCCTTTCTGCTTCTCTTACTAAAAATTGTCTATAGTCCAAAACCTATTCAAATTTCTGCATTCACATCAGTAAGGATAGAATCTCTTTTCTTCTACTAACAAATGCTTTTTTACCAAAAAAAAAAAAAGTGTACATCAATGAAATCTGCAAACAGGCTTTTTTTTTAAAATGGAAGTTAGAAAATGGAAGTCTTCAGTCTGATAACAGCACACCAAATTTTTAAAAGATAGCATTATGAAATGCATTCTTGTGTACACAGTTCTTTCAGGAGACAAAGAGAATTTTTTTGTTAACTTTTTGTTTGTTTTCAAATTTTCAGCTTATGGATAAAATTCACAAATGTCCTACGACACACAAAACTGCTCGCACACTTCAGAAACCCAGCACTAGGCCAACATTCAGACTGGGTAAAAAAAAACCCTTAATCTATAGTAATTAGTTAATACAGTAGATACTAGTACTAATGTGAAAATGGCAGGACAATAAAAGTATCTTAGCAGCATTTGTATTATGTGCTTATTACATAAAAGAAGTTTAATTAATCTGCCAGAAATATTGAGTAAGTGAAGTCTCTTGAATCTCTCATTTGGACAGACAATATACAAAGATAATTTATAATTTCTGAAAATCACGAGTGAAACTCTCAAGCAGACCTACTTAATACGTCACGTGACCCTAAAAAACTCCCCCCCACCACCAGTTTTCCAAGAAACTAAATTCCTTAATGCACAGAGAATAACATCACAAGACAAAGGTGTGAGAAATGGCCTAGGTACTGCATAAAATAAAGAGATAATATTTTCTGTGCTGAACAAAACTATCATATCTACATGAGTACATCCATTAAGGCCAAGTACTGAACTATATATCAGCAAAAGCAGAAATATTTAGGGAAAATGCTCCAAAGATTAGCTTACTTCAACTGTGGCAGCAAAATCCATGAGCATTTGCAAAGCCCTTAGTCCAGGGGAAAAGATCTGTATCGCCCTGGAATCGCCATACATACTTTCCGCCTGTGTCTCCGAGACCATGTGTTAATGAAGAAAAAGATTCACCATAAACCATAACTGGATTAATCTCAAGAACAGCAACAAGTTTTATACTAGCCAACACATTTTCTAGGTATTCTGGAAAGGGATATTCTTCAAGACTGAAATCCATCTCTTACCTTTGCACACTAGCATAATCTCCAGATTCTGTAGAGGTCTCCCTCACATGTGCAATATCTGAAATTATTGTTTACAATCAATCATAAAAGTCCCCAGAAAGCGGCTAGAACAGTCTTTAAGCAGGGGGTGCAGTGGGGAGGAATGTCTCCACAAAAGAAACAAAAAAGATGCTTCATAAAGTAAGTTTCCCTTTTTCACCCGATCTGGCACATTCTTAGAATGAATAAAAAAACCTGCTGTCTGATTTAGATATATATTTTTTTAGTAATTATACAATTATCAATGCTATGAATTAGCATTGAAACTTCCCTTTATATATTTTTCTCTCTAAATTGTTAGAGACATTTTTACATACCCAACAACTGAACAAATAGATTTTTAGATTCCGATATGACCTCTTCAAGCAAGCAGCTGTAAAACTTCCATTGTTCATAAAATCCTGCATATGTACATCCCCAAGTCCCCCTTTCCATTCAATATATATGAAAATGCAATTTACTGTACGTCAAATGAAAAATGCAGTTTTCAAATGCATGACAACAGGTGCTAGTTAAATGATCAGACACTATTTGTTACCTAGTCTCTTACTCTCATTTGCAGCATGATAAATTGCATTTTAGCAGAGTACTGCGATCTAAGGGGTCTTGACACGTTTTTATTGATTTGCATAGGTTATATGCATGTATTCCTGTTTGTAGGCAAAGAGTGCCACGAGTAAATTCAAGTCACCGTGCTTCTGTTTCAAGAAAATTGCAGTCATCACAGGGGAGCCAAGATGGAGTGAGGCTGGGTAAAAGAGACACATGCAGCCCACTGGAATCTTAGAACCTCTATTAAGATTTATAGGCTGCGGGATTCTTTTGGGCTTCAACATTATTCTTAGTAAACCCTTTCTGTCTTCAGTTGTTTATAAAAACTGGCAGCTTTAGCAAAGACAGAAGCTCATGTTGTAGGTAGCACAATTTAACATAATAGTGATAGCCTGTCCTCCAAATATCCTGATACGGATTTTGAAAGAGAAACAGTGCATATCCTCGATTCCCTTTACCATAATTTGAAAGGTTTTCTTATTACTGAACAGCAGTCTTGCCTGCATTTACACAACACATTGTGGCCCCCGTTAGTTAATATATGTGTCCTCTCTTGCCTCCTCTAAAGTCAGCCAATATAATTATTCCCCTCTTAACAGCTAGAAAAGAATCCTACATAGAAAGTTTAGATACCTTGCCTACAGGGTAAAAATAACAGGTCGAGAATTAGGAATTGAAACTTCCATGCTAGTGTTTTCTTCAGGCTGGGAAAGATACGATCCACCATACCACAATTTGCATATAATTCCCCCAGTTCAGTATCAGCACATGCAGACATGCCAGCATTCACCCCATTAACTAATGAGAAAGCTGCTGGAACATACACAATACCCCCATACAGGAAGATTATCTCTATGCATGCACACACATCGTCTTATATCACAAATGTGGGAGCTGGCATGCAACATTCAGACTGGTGTCAACCTATACAGGCTGCCGATCCAATCATTTCCTTGTAAATTTGCACATTACTGATAAAGGCTCAGGTTACTGGAGGAACTGTTAATCTATCAGGAAAAGGATTTAGACTTGACAGGTATACTTACACTTCAGAGTATTGAAGGAGCTCTTATTTGTATGTTATTTCAGTACTTTAAATTTATTGAAAAGCTGTTTCAGTTTGGTAGTTTGGAATTAACTTTGATGGGATTCAAGAATTGTGTCCTTCTCTCTGTCTTTATCACAAACCCTAAAGCAAATGCAAATTAATCTAATTGTAAATTTAAGCTCAAAAAAAACCCAAATACGCAACAAATATTTGGAAAAACATTAGGGAATAAAATTAAAGCAATACGGAATGCAATATCTCAGAAAACATCCTAATTTGACATAGACGCTTCCATTCATGTGCTACTAAAAATTCTAACTAAAACTGCTGCATGTGAGCCCCAACTAACATCTGAAATAACTGCCCACATTATCAATTTCACTTCCCTACAAGTTTCTCAGTTTATGAATACTCTATTGTATGCTTTTCAACAAAGAATGAACTACAGACTCTTTAAAGAGACTATAAAATTGAATGGATCAGCACATCGAGATGCATCCTCAAAACAATTTTGCCTACTGTCCACCCAGCATATATGTTTCCATGTAGTTTTTAGTAGATGAATGTGACGTACTGACTAAGGCAGAAAGGCACAATATGGTAAGAGCTTCATCTGATTTACACTGGAACTGGGAACTCATTATTTAATATAAAGTATGTTTTTTTAAGATTAAGTCTTCTTCAAAAAGCCACAATGAATAAAGCAACATTGCTAAATATTCTTTTAAATTATACACAGAAACCTGTCCTCTTTGGAACATCCGTAACAGCAAAAAAGGCTATTCCACAAATTTTAACTTCAATATAATATGATTTTGCAATAATATTTAGATAGTTCTGCCTAAGAATTGTACAGTGTAACTTGAGGAAGACTCCTTTATTCTTATATAATTTTTGACACGGGGGAATTTCTGATCTGGTCCAGCATTTAGCCCAAACTTAGTAAAAATGAAACAACTGAAGTGTCCTACAGTCGATGAAAGCATAGGAACAAATGGCAAGGACTATGTAAGGTGGCACTGCTCATCAGAGTACTACTTATTAATTTACAGTCTCATTCAGAACACCAAAATATTTCATGTGGAACAAAAAGCTTTAAAATGCAGCTGTGAAACAGGAGAAAAACAATGAGCAAAGGAAGATGGGAGAGAAGATGTAAATTATGCGACACCACAATGATAGGCCACTGTCAAATCTTGTATGCACTATGCATCAGAAGAATTTCAAAAGCATTTCAATTTAGCAACCTGAGCCACTGCAATTCAGTTCCTTTACGTCATGTGGTTTGAGAGAGCAAGAATATCTACACCATGCTGAATGAATCCCTGCCTCCTGACTTCCAACCTTGAAACCCTTTCTTTATGTAAATCTCATAAAGTGGTACACAGAATAAAAAATAATCTCACATATTACCAGTCTATCTGTGAAAAAAATTACTACTTTCAGTGTATCCGTATTGCCTCTACTTAGCCTGTTGGGCTCATTTTCTAGCCCAGAGTTCAGATTGATGTGCAGCCTACAACAACAGGCCTATGTTCTCAACACGCCAAAGGTTTTGACTATTAAAGCAAACTTTTAGAAATAGGTCATAATTCAAAACCCATGACATTTTGCTCAGGTCATTGACACAGGCTGGTATTCAAGAAGAATATCCACCAGTCCCCAAGCTTACAAGCATTCCTTCTATCCAGATATAAAAGATCAGTCTGTATGTCCATCCCAGCCAGGAGACTAAAAATACGCCAGCAGAAGTGGCCGCGAGCACAGCGCACTACCCCAGTGAAAGCCTCTTTTTAAGAAAGCAGTTAAGCACAACAACTAGTAGAGCCCAGCAATCTTACTAGGCAATAATAGTTACTTGCAATCAAAGCACAGAAAGGTATACTATTAATAAGGACATGAGCTGATCTGTCTTTAATGATAAAAATCTTCAGGCTAAAAAGAATCTATGACAGTTTTTTTCATAACTAAGCAATGAACAAGAAAAAAAAATAATCAAACCTTGTGTACATTCCAAAAGACAAATAAAGTTTGCAAGATAAAAATGTGGGTTAAAAAAAAAAAAATAAATATGAAAGTGGTTTTAGAAGTTTTCTATTGCAAAATTCAAAACTCTGCAGAACCAAAAAGGGCTGTTGGGACTTCTTGCTAAAGATCTTGCCTCTTGTACAAATCACCTATTTGTATTAACCTCAAAAAAGATATGAAAGATTGCTCAGTTTCTCCCTAATGAAAGTAATTTAACATGGTTGCCATAACATTCCATAATATTTCTATGCAACATCTTCACTAACACTTCAAAAGCCATCAAAAATTTAACAAAGAAAATTATAATTCATATTACAAAACATGGAGATTAACAAATTAGAGTAAGTGGCACTATCAAGTTATTGTTTTTATCCCTCTCTCATTCTACCCTGTGGAGAGATAACTAGGATTGCTTGACTTACTATTAATTTGCTGGTGCAAAATATATTAAAGAGAATCACTTCCATTCTGGGACATGTCTAAACAGGACAAGTACGGCTTTACACAGAGAAACATACGACTGACCACTGTATTACCTCTCATGGTTATGCTACTACAAAATCATGTTTTTCCTATATTTGTGCTCTCTCCTCCCCTTGTTTCAAGGTCATCCTCCTGCAACTTTCACTTAAGCTGTAGTCCTGTAAACAATTTTCTGTACTTGCATAAATTCAGACATGTAAATAGTCTGAACACTTACTGTGCAAGGCTAAGCACACATAGGAAAATTCCCAGGAGCCCCATAGGAACCTCAAGAGTAGAGGGGATGCGCAGGTCATGCAAATACATGGGAAAACCTTTAAGCACCATTCTGTTTATCAGAGCACATCTATTGCTGTGAAAGGCTGCACTCTTTTACATAAATGACTAATATTTAACATGAACTAGTAAATTTTAAAAAACTTTAATAATTTAAGAATAGCCATTCTATAGATGTAGATGACCACCACGAAAGCAACTCTCCATCAT
This sequence comes from Caloenas nicobarica, assembly GCF_036013445.1. Classification (NCBI taxonomy): domain Eukaryota; kingdom Metazoa; phylum Chordata; class Aves; order Columbiformes; family Columbidae; genus Caloenas; species Caloenas nicobarica. The sequence continues at coordinate 24,313,107 of NC_088251.1, read as the reverse complement.
AAAAAGATGACGGTTAGGTACTTGTAAAAGTAGACTTAAAAGATACCTTAATGCAACAGTTCATCATTGCAGAACAAGTATGAAAAAGATCAGAACTTTAAAAGAGTGTGGTAAAGATAAAATGTACCCCTCCAAACCTTTTGGACATCAGGAATTTAACTCTGATGCAGAGATGTGTACATTGCAACTAAAACCCAAGACTGAAAATTTAAGAAATTTCTGGAAAGATGACAATATATAAAGGAATTTTCTCACATAAATGGAGAAGCAACAGATCAGCATTAGCACTTAAGCCATCCAAAAGGTTAACTCCACAGATCAAATGGTTTTTCAGGGCATCCTCTGCCCATTTAGATGTTTATTTGGGAAGCTCGTCACATAACAGCACTTAAAGAGGAAAGAAAGCAGCCATATCAAACCACACGCACGAGCTCACGAGGCTGACGTGCCATCATCATGCGCAAACAGGAAATCTATCTGCATTTTAGTAGCCCTCTATCTAAATCCCACTCCCTGTGGAAAAAGTGTGCTCAGCAATATTATAGCACACACACACACACTTTGTTTGTGCTTATTAAATGAAAAGAAAGGATCACCTTCAACCATATTAATGATGGACTGGTGGATGAAGGATGTCTGCGAAAATTCACAACATCTGTTTGCTCCACTCTCTTCTCAGCGTGCTGCACCTATTCCTCATGCTTAATGATGCTCATCCACTCTGCAAGTTTTACGAACAAATGTGTGTTTAGCCACATTCATCATTCTGAATGAGCGTTCTTGATGAAGCATCCACTGGCCTGTTTCGCTCTTTCTGCTACACTTTAACAAATGACAACTGCTCTACGTATTTTTCATTTGTTAAAAATAAAAAGCTAAGTGAACAATAGGCCCAGCAAATTTTTCTTTTACTCCTCTGGTAACTTTACTAGAAAATGGAATACTAGATGCATTTAAACTGTATACAAGTTCACATGCACAAATCTAAATGGTGCATACAGATGTATAGAATTTCCAAAGCACTACCCAGCAGAATACAATGTGTTTCGACAGCATATCAGAAAAACATTCTGTCCTATACCAACAGGAGTAGTTCAGTCTTCTAACAAAAGTGATGTATTATGTCTCTCTATGATCAGGTAGGGGGCCGATTCTGTGAGGTACACAATGCCTTGACATGAGACACTTGGCATCTTTTGGTACAAGGCCAGCAATACATCACTGCTTTCCTCCTTTAAAGCACACCGATATTTAAAGGAAAAGACATGTTTCCCAGAAAATGTGCGTGCTGTAAATGCCATCTTTGGAATAAATTCAACTGTGAATAACCATGTATGTCAAATCCATTCGATTTTTATCAATTAGAAAAATGGACTACAAATTATTAGCAAGTAATCAGAGCTAAAGAATCAAATCTAATACAAAGAAAGTGCTCAGAAAATTTTAAATGTGGAACATCTTCAGAAGGTATCTTTTAGAATTTAGAGCAACTCACAATTTTCATTTGCATTAGTACACAGAAAAATTAAAATGTTCATCCTAATACTAATTCTCCTAAACATCTCTTTATGAGATTACTGATGCAGTATACAATGGAATGTTCTCAGGCTCATCTTCTGGAATTATTTTCTATGTTTCCAAAAACTATATAGATTAAATGAGGGTTTTTTGTGAAGGCATTCTGCCACTGCTTAATATTATTTCTGTGCTTTACTGCTTGAGCCTTTGCAAGCCCCTTCTAGTCTGTACTGGTTGTTTGAGTTGATCTGTATTAGCTATATCCAGGCGGCCAGTGGGTGCATTGGATGAAGCATGCTATATTCTAAAATATGAATGACCTTTGTTATGAAGAATGTTTATTGCGAGACAGGCATCTAAAATACAGGACAGTATTGTGGTTCTTGTTTTCGTGTTACCCTTTTAATAACTAGGTTAGGGAAAAAAAGTGGATCCTGTAAAAGGATCTTGCAACATTTGCCATAGGTTGCCCTCCTTCTGAGAAGCTCTACAACAGTCTTCCTTGAATAACATGCTTTGTGAACTATCACAATGAAATAATTATGGACCAAAAGAAGTGAGGAAGTTTTGACTTCTAGTCCATAAGAAAAACTCTCTATTTATATAAAACAAATCCTAAAATCATTACGTCCAGGCCAAAAAAAAAAGGCATGACAATGTAACTTCAATAAGAAGTTACAATTCAGTGAGTAGTAGGATCCAGAATCAAACATGTAGAACTCAGATATTGAATCTATTTAAAAAACTGTACTGCATATGAATCTTAAAGCCAACCATCACACATAATAACCAAAATGATTTCTTACTAAACCAGATAAAAATTCTCCATTAATACTTCTCTCTTTAAATAAATTAATACTGGCATATACGCATAAGGTCACTGAGAACAGCATTCCTCCTAACAAAAATAGTCCTAAACTTATATGCTAAATTGTATCAATTCCTTGAACTTAGAGACTGGCTAACGCTCAACTAGACAATAATTGAAGTGGACTAATTATCAGAATTCAGACTTCTGTTTCAACCTGATAGTGATAGTGTAGCATTACTGTGACATGCGACTCTACAAAAGTAAATCCTACACTAATGGCATGGTTGGTCAGAGGAATGCTACTTCATCCTGTTCCTGAGCCTTTACACATAACTTAGAAGGTATCAAAACATTAAATAAATAAAAACTAATTAAAACCTTTTAAAGTTATATCCTGTTTTTCCAATACTTTAAAATAAAAACTAGTATTGGCTCCCTCCAACCTCTGAAGCCATTAAGTCAGAGATATTAACTGGCAAACTTACCAACAAACACTGCTTTGTGGTAAGTTATGCTCCATAACAAAAACGCAAGAAGTTATGGAATAGATGAAAATGTACTCAAATTCAATAAAAGTTATCCTAAATCGGTGTGTAGCGGTGTACCACCTTTCACAAATTAGTGCAACGCAAAATGAAGATCATGAATTTCAGGAATCAATTTTTGGCCAAAGTTTAGTTCTTAAGTTCTTTAGTTCTTAAGAACTTCCTGGGATGTCTCAAAAAGAATAAAAAGAAGAGCAGAGGAGAGAACTATATAGCAAGCTAAATAAAAATACACAAAAATGGAGTCACCAAACTTTAATAGAAATTGCAGGAAATGTCTATTCAGGCTCCTCTGAGGTATAAGTACTCAGGAAGTCCATTATTATGCTTAACAGAAAATTGTCCATGGCAAATTTATAAGCTATATAGAAAATATTCGTCTTCAGATATCTACAATGAACACTGTAAAAGAACTGACAGCAGCTGTGTATTTTTGTTATAAAAAGGAATTTGTAATTATAATAAAATATACAAATTACTAGTTCCTTTAAAAAAAAAAGAATGCCTCTGATCATCACATTTCAGAAATTAGGTCCCACAGAGGACTTTTTAATATAAAAAATTAATTTACATTTTTTGCGTCAAATGCTTTTTTTCTCTACTGTAAAACAGATCTGTATCTGAAAATAGAAGAAAGGATTTATGCAAAAATAACCTCAAGGGGATCATTACAGAAACACAAAAGTAATTTTCTACTAGAATTGTAAGTGTATTTGCAATAGATGTTTAAAAATATGGCTATAAAAATATATAAAACATACAAATGAATGGGATTTAATACAATTGAAATTATTTAAATGGTATCCTTACTTAAGTGACAGACTGATTAAGCCACAAAGCATAGTTTCCTGGGAAGGGGGGAAGCTTTTGCTAATTTAAAATTAGAGTGATATTAAAATTAATGCACATATTTCATACTGCGTACATACACAGCCATCACATTGATTCTCATGACTTATATACGCGTAGAGTATGGATAGTTTATTAGACTTTCTGAAATAAATCTGTAGACTTAATTAATTACTCGACAGAAAAAATAAGGGGGGGAACAATGCTGAAAGCAACAATTCCATACTTCTATAAACAAGAGAAACTAAAAAACCAGGACGATACAGTGCCCAGTGCTCCTACCCATGCAGAATAGCAGCAAGCACTGTGAGCACTCATTCCCACCAGAATTAAAGAGTAGCCGTCTACTTTGCCAGCCGTCCCTACAAGTCCACAAATGTCAGTGCGCCCTTCTATGACTGGCAAGGGAGGCTACAGGACTTGCAAGGCAGGGACAGCCTAAGACACATGTTAACTCAAACTGTACAATAGGTCTCAAGAAACACATCACAGTACTTTTGAGAAAATCGGAGCACAAATAACCCATAGATTACTGCAAATTACTCTGACAAAAATAAGTCCAAGCATATCTGACAGTAAAATTACACTCTCCTCAACAACAGTATCCCTTAGGTAATCCCCCTTCTATCCCCATCCCGAATGTTAAATTGTCTCTTAACTTTATAACAAATCAAGTCTAAAAGCTGCACGCTGGCAGTAAAGCGCTTCTTTTCATCTTACATAAATTTTATTTCTTCTCAATAGCATCAGGTGTGGTATATTTTATGAAAATTATGAAAAGCATCACAAAGAAACAAAATGTAAACGATACAATTCAAAGCATCCAAAGGGCACTGTTTCTGCTATCTACAAGAACATCACACAATTTCTCCCTCTATTGCAGACTGAGTTTATGGTTTTCCACGGAACAATGCCTGGGAGCTATGCGGGTTGCACTTTGGGTTTTTTCCCCAAGGAAACAAAAGGGTTAATCTATTCTAGACCAGGGCTGTCAAACTCATTTTCACCAGGGGCCACATGAGCCTTGCGGTTGCCTTCAAAAGGGCCAAATGTAATTTTCAGACTCTATAAATGTAGGAGTAGGCAAGGTTCATATGGCCCCCCGGTGAAAATGAGTTTGACATTCCTGCTCTAGACCCTTGCAAATATGATGCTTTCAGCTGAAAACAATGCTAAGTTGCTTATAAAATATTAAAGATCAGCACCTAGGACAAGATTTAAGTTCTTCGACAAAGGTCTTGTCTTAAGCCTTGCCTTAATTTTCCTATGGACTGATTCAGAGGTTCTATATAAGTATTGTCTCTCTTTTTCTGTTTTTTTTCTCCTCCTATGTGTGATTTTATCCAGCAATTAAGGCAGCTCATTTTTTTAATTTATCCGCAGAATCAATCTGACACATAGTAATCTTACACACAGAAATGTGAATGGGGACAAAATGTGGTAAGGCAAAAGGTGGAAGAACTGCTGACAAAGGATATTTGTGACTTCTTTAACATATGCTTCTAAAAGCAGTTTATATATCCAAATAACTTAATTCATGAGGATTTCCATTTTCCACTGGGGACAATTCCATATCCTGAAACAGAGCCTCTAAGCTTTTCTCCTCCTTATAGCCAGGTATAATTTTAATCCAAACGCTGCTCTTAATATTTTTGCTTTATCCTTTTAAAAAGTTTTTCCCTTGTGTTTGTAACTGCACTTCCCTTCTTTCTCCATGTACCCTCAAACACTCTTGAGCTCTCTTTCCAGAAATACATGTCATGAACCAAGCAATAGTGTGAATAGGTATGGCCTGGTACCACAGGAGAAGAAGCAAAAACAAACAAACAAACCAACCACACACAAAAAAAAAAAAACCACCCACCACCAAACAAAACAAAAAAAGAAAAACACACCAAAAAAACCCCACAAAAACAAAAAAACCACCACCACTACGATTTGCCTGTATACGATTCCCAAAATTTCACCGTTCAGGATAGGTTTCATCCAATTGGATGCCCCTTATACATCATTAGGTACACTTCTCTCCATCACTGCTTTCTAGCTTCTTATCTCTATACGGAGACTGACTGCACATGGGAGACTTTAGGAGCTCTCTCTCTCTGATGTGACAGTTGAAATTTCACCAAGTGAAAATCTATTTTTCCCAGGTTCATTTTAGTCTCCACCAATCTCTTCGTGTCATTCTGCTACCTCCACAAGTGACTAGGATTTCTCCAAATTTTGTATCTTATAAACAGTTAATGTGATGCTTTTTTCTACACCAAGGTAGTTTTGTCAAAGGCCACCAGGCATACTGAAGAATCTGGACCAATCCCATTTATTTACAACTGTGAAAAAGTAATAAATAATATCAAGAAAACCTTTGGTATTGCAATTTGGTAGTGGGATAGTAAAACACTCATAACAGGAGAATATATAGCAACTTAGTTTTGTCTGGTTCAGAATACACAAAAGTGAACCCATAAAACACTTCAGAAACTCTGAGATGCTGAGATGAAGTATTTTGTCCTAATGACAACAGGCAAACCTGGCTTTATAAGAAGGGTTTTCCATTCAGTACTCAGAGTCTTCCTCCTTAAGCTCATCAGTTCCCCACTGACTTGAAATGTTTAAACTACAAATGAATGCCGTTAAGAAATCACTTGTTATTTAGCAAGTGCCAAATCGAGACTGTCCTGTGCAACTTTAATGCCGACTCCTAGTATATATTCAATATACTGCAATAACACAATCATGTTTGCTGCTGACATGACTCAATTCTCTAAATAATACTCTGCCAAATAAGAAGATGGGATGAGAAGACAGTCATGGAGATGAAGGACAGGGGTACTAGGGGAGAATGGGGAACAGCTGAGCCAAAGAGGACACAACAAAGAGCCAGGATGGGGTAAAGATCCTGGGGACAAATGACCCTGGGACCTGAAAGGCCCAACACAAGTGCAAGAAAAGCTGGATATGTAAGGGAAACGACGAAAGAGATTTCTCATCTGACAACCAAAATGCCTGGGCAAAGATGAAAGCCAGAGGAGTCCGAGAATATGACAGAAGATTTGGATACCTATTCTTCCTAAAGGTTTTGATCTTGACTCCTCCATAAAATCTAGGAAGATATAAAGGGAACATGATCACATTTGCAGATGGGCTGCCTGTCAGATTTCCTAATCACATCTGGAAAAAAAAAAAAAACCTAAACAGAGGTCTGAGTGTCATGTGATAAACTCGATCTGGCCCAGGAAATAAAATGTAGTTAAAATGGAGGCCAAAACTGATCAGCAGTATGACGTCACCTTGCTCAGTACTGTTGCCCATGAACCACCTGATGCCTGCCACCAACAGTGAAAAATCGCATACCACAAGGGGTCTACCTGCTCCATCCAGTTTAACAACTAAATAAAAGGTAGATAACAGCAAGTTCCTAAGGCCAAGATAAAACCAAGGGTACTAGGTCTTATTTGGGTTAGATGCAGATACAGATGCTCTTAATTCTCCTCATTTGTTCGTTGATATATAGCCATAAAACAACATTCATAAAAATGATCCCAGTATCAAACTCTACATTTAGGTGTTATTTTTTCCATAATTCTATACTTGACTTGCCTAATCACCACATTTGGCAGGACTGCCCTAACAGCCTCAGGCACTTGACAAGAGAAGACCAAAAAGATGCAGAATAATGCCAGCTTTAATCACTATCTGTTCATATAAATATAACTCCAAATATATATATATAAATGGCATAAATATTTTCATTGATTGCCATGCCATTTTCATGGATGAGAAATTTAGTACCTTGTGTTCTTTGGAAACAAACAAACAAAATTTCCAACGTGATTAACTCGAGTTAACCTTGAAAAGTATATGTAGATCTAAACCTTACAACACTTTCAGGTTATGCAGCATTTTACAAATAATTTGAGAAGGCCCACAATAACCCCTCAAAAATTACACTATTCTTTCCTTCAGCAGAAACTCAAAAGAAATGGGACAATCTAAATACTTACTACATTGTGATGCCTTTAAAAAACAAAAATTCTTCAGTGTTGTGCCTGCTAGTAGCATTCAGAGAAACTTTGTTTTCATCTAGTTTTATTGTATAACCCTATTTTAAAAAATGTCACCACATGAATCTAGACTGACACATATAAATATTTCACATTGACTAATAAAAGGTTGACATATAAAGAATAAATATTGTGTGTGCTAGAACCAGCCTCTACTTTAGACACACCTGAGTTCACATCTTTTAAATAGGACATGTCAGCACCGTGTATCCTGATGAAATCAGACAGACCACACACCTGTCATTGACTTAACTGGGCAAGAGACATGACTGGTGCTCAGAACTTCAGCCAGAAATGCAATTATCTGGCAGTAAGAAAATTACACTCAAAGAATGAATTTTAGCAGAGACATTTTGCCACTGTTTGTCTCTTATAAAAGAGGCCATTTTATCAGTTTGAAATGATAAAGCAGGTTTAAATATATTGGAGAAAACAACTTTAATACCAAAAAGTAATTTCTTCTAGTATAACTTTATATTTTCAAATATTTTTTTATTTTATTTATCCAGCACGGATAGCAAATGATTTTCATTACTGCAATAAATGAAGGATGGCATCACAAATTAACAAGAACTTACAATTTTTAGTGTTACTACTGCACTGTGTGAAGCTTTACTGTAGGATCATTTCACATATTTACATCTGGAATATTGTGTCCAGTTCTGGGCCCCTCAGTTCCAGAAGGACAGGGAACTGCTGGAGAGAGTCCAGCGCAGGGCAACAAAAATGATTAAGGGAGTGGAGCATCTCCCTTATGAGGAAAGGCTGAGGGAGCTGGGGCTCTTTAGCTTGGAGGAGACTGAAGGGTGACCTCATTAATGTTTATAAATATATAAAGGGTGAGTGTCACGAGGATGGAGCCAGGCTCTTCTCGGTGACAACCAATGATAGGACAAGGGGTAATGGGTTCAAACTGGAACACAAGAGGTTCCACTTAAATTTGAGAAGAAACTTCTTCTCAGTGAGGGTGACGGAACACTGGAACAGGCTGCCCAGGGGGGTTGTGGAGTCTCCTCCTCTGCAGACATTCAAAACCTGCCTGGACACCTTCCTGTGTAACCTCACCTAGGTGTTCCTGCTCTGGTGGGGGGATTGGACTAGATGATCTTTTGAGGTCCCTTCCAATCCCTAACATACATTCTGTGATTCTGTGATCATTTCTAGGGTAAGACACCAAAATCCTGACAATGCTACATCCATCTTCTGAGTATATATGACCCATGTACAACACATTCTCTTGCAATGGATTCAGCACAAAAGGCTATTTCATAGAATTTTCTTCATAATAAAACCCCATCCAATCATCATTTTTTCACTTTAGAGAGTGTTTACTTTTTTATTTTCACAAATTGTAATTCATCCATTTCATATTACAAGTAGAGCATTTTATGTCCAGCTGCTCTAGGTATCTTCCTCTTTCATTAGGAAATCTTGCTAGGATAGAATTGGAGGACTTTTGGCTTTTAGTGAGCACCTGACCAGAACTGTGGGCAGGTTTCAGTAAGTCTGTGAATCCCAGAGGTGCCTCCACAGAAATACACAACTGGTGCTCTGCACACTCAGTATGTTAACTGCTTTCTAATGCACTATGCATAGAGCAGATACACATTTATTCCTGAGAAATTCCAGACAAAAAGCAGAAACGCTTAATAAATATACGGCTTGGTGTACTCCTGGCTGCTCAGATGTGACACAAGCCTGATCTGTACCTGTAATTGCTCAAGAATGTTATTTTGTAATAACAAGATTGCTTCCTGGTTAATTTAACTTAATACACTTTGGAAAAAACAGATTAAGCTAAACTGGAAAAGACATTCATTATGGATTAAGAACACTCATAGCGAAACTAATGAAGAATACAACTATATAAAAAAATGCAACTATTTAAAAATTGCATTCTACTATTTCTTAGATAAATTTGGCTGTAGCAGAGGACAAGAGTAAACAAATACTTTAAGTGGAAGGGGTTCCCATCTCAGTCTGTAACAGACTCAAATTCTAATTAAACGTCTCATAGTAATTCATTTCAAATCAACCCAACTATTTATTCTAGTCAAACTTCTCAGATGAGAAAGATTAACTCATCTCATTTGCTCCCAGCATCACATGTAGCTTTCAATTTCATACATCATAATGAGTTAAGAAAGTTAAATTACAAAAAAAAAAAAAAAAAAGTTGGGAGAGCACATGTTATCATCTGCTCCAAAGAGATGTTATACAGTTGTATTAATATTTGCAAAGCACTTTGGATTCCCAGATAAAAGCAGATATACGTGCAGGAAATATTACTGCTAATGAATGCTACAAACACACAGTTGTTTCTCGAGGCCATGCTCTGGCTGTAACAACAATTGCTTGTGCTTGGCTCTCGTTCAGTCAGTCCCAAAACTTAAGGAACTCTTTGGGGCTCCTTGAACTAAAATAAGATATTAAAGGATATAGAAACAAAACAGAACATGGGGGCAGGGTGGAAATCAACAGAAAAGATTGGAGAAGGGGAACTTCCAGCTCTTGGAACTTCCAGCGAGAGAGAAGAGGGGGGGAAAAAAAGAAAAAAAAAAAAAAGAGAGTGCTGCTATGAGAAGGAGAACATGAAGCACAAACAACTTCTGGTATGAGGGAAAACAAAGGTCCAGAGGACTCTGGAGTGCTAAGGGAGGGGAAATAAAAAAAAAAAAAAAAAAAAAGAAGAAAAAAGATTAAATGCAGAAAGATGATCTGGCCCAGAGAAAGATGGTTCAGCAGGTTTGAAAAATGAGCAAACTGTAAGGTGTGGACAGAAATATGCATAGAGCTGCCTGCATAATGAGCTTGGCCTACTGTGAAACCACCACAGCCCTAAGCACATGCAACATATACACACAACAGACAACTCAGACAACTCATCCCTACAGTAATGCCTCGGTGTTTTGGTGGGGTTTTTTTGTTTGGTTTTGGTTTGGGTTTCTTTTGGTTTTGGTTTTTGTGTGTGTTTGTTAGTTTATTTTTTTTAACTTGTGAAAAATGTATTATGTATCCTTTTGCAACATAAACACAAGAACACAAAAAAAAAAGTTAGCAACCTGTTTCAGTAGTGAGAAAGAGAGCAGAAGAGAAAGACTAGCAAGAGATCTTCTGCTAGTTTTGAGTTCTAAGTTGCAAATTATCATTGTCAAAGTAGAAAAAAAAAATCTCCCCACACTCTTCTAGATTCTTCCTATATGAGAAAATACAACAATAGCTGGACAGATGACATGCACTTCAGTGTCCTGAAGATTTCCAGCCATTTTTCTTTAATTGTAGAAGAGTACATTAGTATTTCTTTGTATTTGCTTTTCAACTTCTGGGTATGATTTGTGCTACATTAGAACATCAAGGCTTCAGAGGCAACATTGGGTTCTCAAAGTACTAGGAACAGAGCATACAAACAGTGAGGGGAAAAAGGGAGCAAATTTGTAACGCAAACATCTGAAATCCCAACTGATAGCCCTGATTCTACAAGCACACCCATGGGTTCAGACTCCTTCCTTCTTTCACAGAGAAACAACAGCAGGATCAAAGTCAAAGACTACTACAGACAGCAGCTCTTTCTTTGTATTCAGATTCAAAACAGAACAGCCAACATAAGAGAAGACAACAAGAAAACATCCCAACTAAATAAGGCAGGGCTGAGTTACTCCCTTAAACTGCTGTGGGTTTAGGCATATAACTTGCCAAAAAACATTTTGAAAACACAAACACATGTTTCTCTTAATTTCCAAATAGTGGTCAAGACAAAGTAAGTCTAAACAGTTTAAGTATTCACAGCATCAGTAAGTATTAGGATGGAATTCCCTCAACCTCAGCTTGCTAAAGCATATACAAGGGGGAGTGTTGTGTCACACAAGTCTAAGGCTAGCTTGTTCTGAACGGCTAAACCACCATTTCTGTAACAATTCCACTCTGTTCTGACTTTATCTCATGATCTTCAGCTTGACAGACTGCATCTTACTTGCATTACAAACTTTCTTAGCAAACAGGAGTCTGTGCTCCCCCACTGCCAAACTGCCTTTCCCGGGGCAAAGTTTACACACATCGGCTGCTCCTCAGTGGAGTCTCTTCAGCTGCAGCTCAGCATCCGAACAGGACTTGCAGGAGAGCTCCCTATGCTTCAAGACAAACCAGGCAGCCTAGGCCACTATATTACAAACAGAAGGCCTAGGGAATTGCTAGGGTATATAGCCACCGTCTTCCCCAGCGCAGCCAAAACCAGCTCTCAAAACACACAAAAAGGACAGTATGAAGCCAATGATCTCTTAAAAAAGACTGTTCTATTATGTATTTCTGCTATTAAAGAAACCAAACAGAAAAACAAGGCACCATTAAGGGAAAGGCATTTTTTAACTTGACAGTGCCATATGGTTTTATGTCAGACTTGCAGTCCAAGTTGTGTTTATACTACTCATTTGTTTTGGCTAAATACCTTATATCGGAAAAGTATGTTGAAGATGAAAAGGCATTCCTTACTTCTCCCACTGTAGAATGTAATTTGTAAGATACATTCATAAATTTAGAATGTTTTTTTAAGATCTAATCTGGAAGTAAAAGCTAGCTTTGTGTACATTAACCATCTAATACTATCTGCTCAAAGGTGACTTGTCAGAGACCAGCAAATAAAGCTAAAGGTAAAAAATTGTTCCCTTCAGGATGCATCCTGTTGTTAAAATGTCATTGTTTGCATAATAAAGTACTTCATGTCTTTAACCTTTGGTGTAAATATTGTAAATGATATTTCTTTTTCTGATAATTAAACTTAGTGTGCAAAAGAGTGACAACTAGTTATAAAATCTCATTTACACTTACCATCCGTACTGCTTTTAGAATGAATGATAATGCTTTTACCTATCTTCAGCTGAGAAGTATCGTTTATAATAGAAAACAGTTTTATACCTGGACACTTTAATGAATCACTGAAATTACTATATGCTAGACTACTCACAGAAATAATCCCCATGAAGTCCAAGAGACCTGCTTAACAAGTACACAGCAATGTGAGTATGGGCTGCATAATTAGGTCCTCTGTGATCCTTCCTAATATTACCTAGAGGCTGAAGCATAGCATTTCCCCATCAGGATTCTCTGCAGTTAGTACTTCTGGCATTAAATAAGTTAGGTCCAGATTTGTTTGCAGGAGCTGTCTATGGCAAGCTTGTTCATGACCTGTAGCCAGTCAGCTTACAATCAGCTACAGATTTGTCATTCTGCAACTCTAATTTATTCTCTGGCACATCCTTAACTTTTTGCCTTTGTCCATCTGCCACCACTTTGGTAGGACTCTGACTCTTTACCCTCAGACATATGCCTAGCTGGTGCAATCACTATTTAGCAGGGCAAGTACTGAATATTTATTTTCTGACTACTATTCCATGATGTTTTGTACTTTAAATGAGTTTTGCTACATACATGTCATACAACATACAATATGCCCATTACATGATCTGCAATACTCTTCACATACAACTCTTAGATAATTATGAAAGGTCTGCTGTAACTGGAATGAGAAAAAAATAATCGCTGCCTTAAGACAAGCACATGAATTACACTGCCATACAATGAATTTTCTCAGAACTCTATTAGAAAGTGCCATGACATAATTTCATTTTGTAACGTCCCATTTTTAAGCATCATCTCATACAAGCCTTAAAATGTGCTAATTGGAAATCCTCGCTATTTACAGAACACTGCTTTCAAAATGACAACTGTTCCTCTTTTATCAGCGTACTCAATAGGAGGAGAAAAATCATTTCCAAAATTCAAAGCATTTTGATCTGGTTCTGTCAAAACGCTATGTGTTCTCGGTTGGTAATCTCGCTTTAGTCAAAATATGACTATTTTTGTTCAGGGTGGTGGCTTTCTGAATATGATCATATCCAAAAGTTGACAAAATAGAAATACTAAGAAAAAACAAACAAACAAACAATTATTGCCACTTAGCCATACCACCTTCCAGGAACCTTAGGATGAATCTGGGGGCAAACATTTCAATTTAAATTTAGACCATTTTAAAAAATGCCTAGTCCCAAAGAGACAGAGCATGGCTTATTTCACTAAATATGTATCCATTAAGCACTAGGATTTTTTAGGTAGAAGAAAGGGCTATCAGTAATTAGCAATATGCTATTAATTTGTGGGTAATAAAGAGCTGCTGTTTATCAGGTTCTCTCTTAAAAAAAAATACTAGTACCTCTCAGACATTTTTCACAATATATATCTATGTCATATAAATAGTATTTTGGATACATTTCCCTATCACAAGTCACAAAATAACCAAAGTTGTAAGGGACCTCTGGAGGTCACCTAGTACAAATCTCACACAAAGTGGGGCTCAAAAACAATGTTATATCAGGTTTCTGACACCTACCACCACTGTCTACAATGTTACCTAAAACAGATAAGTTAATTTGCAGAATTATTCAGCCATTACTAGATGTTCTGTTGGTGGCTTCTACTTCCATTTCTGCTTGGTAAAACATCAGTGCCTAACAGTATGGACAAGCAGGCTGGCAGCTCCTCCTCATTTCCAGCTGTTATTACAGACATCTAGACTCCTTTTTGCAGCAAAAGCACTAGACATCTGTAGAAGCAGTAGGCAGCAAAATGATAGAGCCAGGACTGTGCAATTTGCCAGATGCATATGGACAACAAGTTGTTTGCAGAATGAAGTGTAAGAATCAGCAGTACAAGAATCATGCTCACTGTAACGAAGGAAAATATTAGAAGAAAGACTTAAAGCTAAAGTAGCTAACAGTTTTGCTCATAACAAACCAGCAGATTGCTGACACGACGGGGTCTCTTAAGTATGCTGAATTGCCTCAAATGGAGCAGAAGTCTGGCTAGTGGGTTGCTACGTTCAGGACTCCATGTAAAAGGTGGAACTCTGTATACCTAAATGTGCCAGGATGTTTGCCCTGATGACAAGCCAAACCCGCCACTGAGTCACTGCTGCTAGGCTAGACCAGACATTATGTGAAGAAAATCTATAAAACCCTGGCCAACCCACTGGCCTTCCCCACTCTCAGTAGCATCTAGCCTTTAACAAATGTGCAGTGAAACCACATGAGGCAGCAGATAGCCCAGCTGTAAACATCATAGTTAACAAGTATGAATCTATACAAGAATATGAAAGCTGTAACTCTGACTTTACTGACCTTAGGTACTGCTGAGGAAATCAAACTTTTGCAGTCACTTTGAGGTGCTGCCAATTGCCACTACGAACATCAAATTTATTTCTCTCACTTTTGCAAAAGCAGTAACTCCCAACAATACAGAGATTAAAGTTTGGGTTTGTGTGTGCTTAAACCCTTCAATTCCCTACCCGTCACCATGTATTCCAAAGTAGGTGACAAGAGGAGAAAGAATTATTCTTCCTTTCCAGATGTGCACAAATGGCACCTGCCATCACAAATTTAAATAAAAAGGTACATATTTTCACTACCCGAAATAAGAGAAGGCTCTCAAAGGGACGAAGTAAATCTATTAAGAAAAATCATCTAGTCTTAAATAAACTCTTGCAACACAATGTGGTCCCAGAGGTCTTTCAGAAGGGATATCTTAGATGTCACAGTTTAAAAGAAGAACAGCTCTCCAAGAGTCCCTAGCATCTACAGGACAAGCATCAGCAATCCCTTGCTACTACTATGCAAGGAATGATGAAACTGAATGACCCATGTGCCATTGCATAATTTAAATCAACTGGATAAATGATGAAAGGATGGACTTGGGATCAGCATTTATGATATCATTTCTCACTTTCCCGCTCCTCAGTTGCTCGGTGTCTTGCCACAGGTTAGTCTCTGTAGCACCAATTCAAGTTTTCTTGTAAAATCATGATCTAAAACTGGATCAGTAAAATGATCCGGGTTAAAAAAAAGACATATGTCTATATATTGAGAGTAGTTTTAGAATACAGATCATAAACAACATAGCTGCAGTAAGAACAGGAGATGGGATCAGACACCTTAATGTAGCTTCATCCCTGGTAAATGATGACTTTGGTATATAAGCATTAAGTTAAGCATGTCAGAAGTGAAACCCCTATTTCTTAGTTTTAATGAGTTGGACTAAGCCAATATACATTACCAAAACCACAAAAGGTCTTCCTCACAAACAGATGTTAACACTGCAAAATCTTGGTATTTATGCTGAACAGCATACCTACGGGAAAGTGGCTCTGCAGAGAAGAACCTGGAGGTCCTGATGGACACCCAGTTGAACATGAGCCAGCAATGTGCCCTTGCAGCAGAGGCCCATAGAAACCTGGGCTGCATTAGGAGTGTTGCCAGCAGGTCAAGTGAGGTGATCCTTCCCCTCTGCTCACTAGTGGTGAGGCCACATCTGGAATGTTGTGTCCAGTTCTGAGAGAGACGTGGGCATACTGGCACGAGTCCAGCAAAGTGTCACAAAGATGATTAAGGAACAGAAGCATCTTACATATGCGAAGAGACAAAGCTGGGACTGTTCAACCTGGAGAAGGGAAGGCTCAGGGCTGAGTTGTGATTATAATGCGAATAACATCAACCAATGATATCTTACCTTTTGTGGTTTTGGTAATGTAGATTGGCTCAGTCCAACATTTAGTGTCCACTGATTTCAGGTGAAACCACTTGTGAAATTAGATACTAGCAAATATGAAGGTATTACAATCCAATCCTAATAATAATGCGTTTTGGAAAATTTAAAGAGGGAAAGATCTCTCTGAAAAACCTAGATTAATTGATTCTGAAAAAAGAATTAACAAAATCCTACTAACTGACTGGCACACTTGGACAAGTAAGTTCTTATATTTAATACACTGGAGAATTTTATCTTTATCTTTTTATCTTCCAATATGATTCCCTTGTGCCAAAAATACAACCGTGAAATTGCTAAAGTTTCTTAAATGGGATTTTTTAAAATATAGAAAAAGTAGGCTTTCCCTCTCCATAAAAGAACATGTCTTCATCAAATGAATAATTTAAACCCCTCAAGTTATCATATATTCCATTAATCTTTCTGTTCAATACACATATTAACAATAAGACATTGTTGTGAAATCTTCAGTTGAGGTCTAATTCAAACAAACAAACATGGTTTTATAGTTATTTTTAAGAAATGTTGCCTAGATTAAACAGATCAGTCGTTAAAATTAAACAGCAGGTTGTAAAAACTGCATTTACCATATTGTGAGCCTGTCACATCACAAATACAGGTATATTAGACTTTTCATGTATAGCAGATCAAAGTGCATTACATTAGTTCAAAGACACTGCATTATTCCTCTTCCCATCTACAGTATACTATTTGAATTCTTGTCATTATATCAATTTAATCCACTGCCATTTTTTAGGCTACTGTTCGTCTAACCAAATGAAGAGCAGAATAGTTGGCATTTAATGTGACTGCATCGCTTTTTCCAACCCGCCTACTTTAAAGAAAAAGTTTGTTGAGTGCACACAATTCACTTTACAGATCATTTGAAATGCATAAACAATTCCAAATGCAGAAATAACAAAAACAATAATTTGTCATTTTGAAATGCTGAAACGCTTGGAGGAAGATTTGAATATAGTACACTCTTTTGTTTGTAAGCATGGTGATTTGCCAAGTTACACCTCACACTGCACTAACCCTGGGGCATTCCAGTCACAAACACACTTTGATCTGCTGTGCTTTTGGATTCTCTCTCGGAGGGCTCTACCTTTCTTGACAATCCCAGAGGGAAAACGCAGCCTTGCATTCTTTCCCATCTACCACACCAAAACGAACACTCCATATGCTTGCTGCTAGTTCAGCCTTGCACTGTTTTTCCACAAGCTTGTTTGTATAATAATGACAGCTACAGGATTCTTCAACTGAAGTTGTGAATTGGATTTTTTTAAAAAAAGAAAGAAGAAAAATAAAGAAACCACCTATAGAGATTACATGACAAATGAGAAATATAGGGAAAAAAAATCTTACTTCTGCATGGTCTTCATACATACAGTGAGAAGTAGAATGCAGCTACAATTTTGCACTGGTGTATCTGGACTTCCCTATTTTAAAGGGGACTAAATATAGTTAATATTTACTTTGTGATACTAACAGTCAAGAGCCAAATGTCAATAGGTAAGAAAGTCAAAAGTCAGTGGACAGTAAACTGTAGAATCATATCTCTTTTTCAACTCATTTGTACTCAGATCTGCTGAGAAAGAATAAATATTGCAAAGGAGTCAACAGTGATATGAATCTATTACAGAATATATCTGTATGTGTTAACAAAAATGATAGTTGTAGCAGTGTAAGGCTTTTTGGTGTAAATATCTACTTTAACCTGGTTAAAAATACGTTGGCAACATACGGAATCAAGAAGTAGTTTGATCTGGTGCTATGTAATTTAGCATGATTTCACATGCTTGTGAAAAAAAAAAAGAAAAGCAAGCAGCATCAGCCCTTAGGTCTTTCATCCATACTGCTCTTCAGAGTTTATAATTGGATGTTCTTATCTCCATGTTCTTAATAACTTTAGACAGAGCATTTCCAGAGCGTTCTGTTGGCATATTTCACTCAAGTCTTCTACTATGATAATGAAAGTAAAATTTGAGGGGACTGAACAGCATACATTAAACCAAGGCTATTTTGAGCTTTTTTATTTCTTTTTTTCTCCCCCTACTGTTTACTCACCTATTCCTTGGTGATAGGGAGTAACTGCACTACTGTGAAGGAGGTGAAAGACAGCATTGGAGCTTGTATCTGGGTAGTTTCATAGATGTCTTGTGATTTCTTGGTCTAGTCACATACCAGCCTTCAAATTCCTTCTTCCAGAGTGCAAACTAGCAGAACAGACAACAGTGAGAAAGGAAGAAGTGCCAAGTATGCTGTATTTCATATTCACAGGGAAAGCTTTGAATGAGATGCATCATGGTCCCATAACTACACAAGAAACTGCTTAGTAAAGACTTAAAAAAAAAAAAAACCCCACACCCCACAAATAACACTTTTTAACGGAGTTGACAATTTGACTGTTGACAGATCAAATGCTAACAGTTCCACTTTCCAAAATCCAAGAGCAGTCACTTTGCTTCCTTGCCTCAGTGTGCAAACCACATAATTAGATTCTATATTTAAAAGGGATCATGTAAAATGTACTAATACTCCCATCTATAATAGCATTGGCAGCGTAACTTTACTAACATAGATATAAATTAATATGCTTAGTTTTTAATACTATCTAATGGAGGAGATGAAAAGCAGAAAAAAAACCTCTCCAATATACCAGGAAGAAAAATCGAACACTTGAAAATTGAAAAACGCAAGATGCCAAAAGAGATTCTTCAATGTCTCAGCCATTTACTGTAGAGATCTTTTCTCATTTGCTGATGACTTGGGCAGACCTGGTTTTGTCACCAGTCACTCTGTACTTTGTTTAATTATGCAGTACACCAACAGAAATTTTCTTTCTGATTGCATAAATCACAGTGCTTTGACACCAACCTCAATAGGGGCTGCTAGAACAATACAGTGAGAACTATTGACTCCATCTCTCCAGTCCACAAGGTGTATCATTTAGCCAAGAGTGATAATTAGACACAGAATATACTGAAAACTGTCAATAGGCATGTCAATAGGAGGACTCTTAGCATCTAGCATCCAGTGAATCAATGGTGTTTTTCAGCTATAAAAATCAAGAAAATGATAGCTTTCAAATGAATGGTGGAAAGGAAACATGAGGCTCCTTAGGGAGGAATAAAACAGCTCAATTTTCCCTCACTGAGTGGCTCTCCAACTGCCTCACTCAATGGAAAAGGTCACAGAACATTACAGCAAAATATCTCTGAAACAAGATGTACAACAACGCTGAGACATGACATGAAGTACAAGCACACTATAAAGGCCCGTATATCTCTGACCTGACAGAATTAAAGCATGGGTCAGCAGATGCCAGACAAGACAGGAATTGAAAGACAATGATTGATCTGAGTAGAAGAAAATATGACTGCCTGCCCAAATCAAATATGTATGTATGCATGAACATCATTTTATGTACAGTATGCTCCCTCCCCTCATAACAGTTTTTAGAGTCATGGTCTTGCTTTTTTTTTTTCTTTTAATGTATATAATTTCCAGCTGAAGTCCAAGGAAGATGTAAAACTGTTATTGACAGATTCCTACCAAAAATTGTACCAGAATTAAATTGATTTTGGAATAACACTTGCATGTATCTTTTTAAGCAAAAACAGACAATATAAAGTCACAGTTAGGTGCGGTTCTGAATATTGGAGTGGTGGTGATAGGAAGCCATTTCCATTTACTCTGAACTCTTTCAACTGAATGTTTTAATTGGCACGGAGAGACAAAGGATTGCAATGGCGAATAATTCAGAGCCTGCTCTGAGAACTGTTACATCTCTTACAAAGGCTGGTTTACATCAGCAGCTGTGAAGTAATCGTAGCCTCTGTACCATGGCTAGTTGAAATCGTTAGAAGTGAAACTATAAACAAGAAAGAACTACAGAGCTGACAGGAAGGTGAAGGGGAATCAGAACAAAACCAACTCGGTGAAGAGTTTCAAAGTTGCCACAAATTGTTGTATTTTCCTTTGGACTCTAAAAGAAATTTGTCTTTTAAAAGGTTGCTGCTTAGTAGTTGCAAAGCTAAGACTTTATATGATACCTATCTTTGGATATCCAAATGCATTGTTTAATCCAGGAAATCTTGCTATGAAAGTACAAATGTCCTCTGAGAAGCAACTGCTAAGTGACCCCATGGCAATCCACGCTTCTCAGCCCTTCCGTAACTACTAGATCAGTGTCTTCGGGAATTGACAGCCATGCAAAGTGATCCCTAGAACTGAAAGTCAAGCTCAATTCGTATCTGTTCCCACATCCATGGAAGTATAAAACCACTCATAATGCAGCTTAGACTCTAGGTTATGCTCTTGTGTTTCTGAGCTCCACATAAATAAAAGAAGTTGGAGGCAACCGCATCATCTCCCCATTGAAGCCACAAGAGGGGCACGTTCCTGATGCAAAGAGAAAGTGGATTTGTTGATTAAGAAGCTGCCATCTTTACACTCACTTTTCCATAAGTGCTCTTTAATTACCAGTGTGTTTCTTTCAGTATCTTAACCAGAAGTATACAAAATTTGAAACCACAGGTAACATAAATCTTAACTCTTGTTGACAGAACTAACAGAGTAGGTCTTCCTTCTCTCTTTCTTTATTTGGAAGTTCTAGCACTGAATAAAAGATTAGCTTTTTTTTTTTTAATGTGAGAAATTTGAGTTCAACGTCAGATGAAGCATTTAATCCTGGAGGTGCTAGCAGGGGAGAGAATGCCACCAATGGCAGCAATAGCACTTCACAGCAAGAAAAAGTTAGAATTGCTCTTTTACCTGACGCAATATTCAAGAGATCCTGTCATAGACAAAATGTGACCACGACTCATCTGATGAAAATACAACTTTAAATATAAAGTCTTTGAATAGCTTATATTACTTCATTCTAGCAAGCCTTCCTTGTAACATTAGACTAGCCAACATAACTACCCTAGGAATCAAAACAGGGTAACAGAGCATTGACACTTCAAATAGAAGGTAATCTCAGGGGAATATCTATTGTTAAGTATAAAAGGACAAGATTTCTCCTTAATGTTGATAATTTATAAACTCTCCTCTCAGACACTTTCACAAACCTTGACCAAGATTTAAAAGTAATTTTCTTAACACACAGCTATACACCTCACAGAGATGCAGCTTCTTTTTTAACATTCTCACAGTGTTCTTTAAAAACACTAACAAACTAGAAGGACAAACAAGCTGGAAATCCTAGATATTCTAATAGTATGAGTAATCTTGTTTAAATCCTTGGGTGAGAAGTGTTCCAAGGGGCAGAAAATTCAAACTCAAAACAAGCTAACAAAAAAACCCAAAACAAAACAAACACACACATCAAACCACACAACCAAAAAAAAAAAAAAAATCAAAACTGTATCATGTAGAAAGAACCATCTGTGTTTTTTAAATGCTCTTCCAGCCCCGTACATGTCATGTAATCCATTTTCATGGATTTTCAAACCACAGCTTTTTTTCTCTCTAAATTCTTACAAGTCTCCAAATAGCGGCTTTATAATTATCACCACAGACACTGTTTTTAACAAAACACATTTAATTGACAAGGCTGTGGAAAAGCAGTAACCAATGCTTAACACACTAGAAAATGAGCAAGGGTGTAGATCGAAGGATTTGAAAGAGCACCTGCTGCAGAAGCTAGATCATCAGCAAGGCACTAAAAGCTACCAGGATTTAGGGAATAGTTACAGGGATGTAATATTGCTGTTGCTAAACATTCTTATGAATTCCTCCTTCTCTTCCCCAACCTTTTATTTCCAGTCTCACACCTCACGTATTTACCTTCTCCTATAACTTTTTTCAGAACTTGTCATAAAGTCAGTTACTGAAGTGACCCAAGTTTTACAAGCCTTTTGTTGTTAAGCAATAGCGTTACCTTCAATGGAGAAAATTCAGCATTTTGCAGTGGTGGGCACATGGCTCAGATGCCAATACAGCCTCTTCCTTCCTGCCCTCAAAAATAAAACTGAATCAGATAAATCCAACTTTGAAGCTTGGGATCTGTTACCCAGAAGTAACATCTTTCCCCCAAATAGCCCTCACAGAGAAAATTCATCCATTGCCGAGATTAACAGGAGTCCTGCACCAAGTCTTGGTAAAACAAGCCTGCGAAACCATAGCGTTCTTTATTACTGTTCCTGTTATTTTTTGTTTCTTGTACCTTGTTATGACGGTAGAAAGCAAAATTAAAGACATCGTATAAGTAAGTATGTAACTCAGCATTTTAACCACCCTCAACTCAAAATAATGTCCTTCAGTTTTATCTTTTTTCTCAGAGGCTCATGATTGTGTCTAAAATCTTATGCCATATCTACACAAAATGGGGAAAACTGTCTCCTCTGCTTCTCTGTGAGAGATCTGCTGAAAGACACTTTATCAATGCAAAGGCATGTTTCATGACAGTTACCAAATAAAGCAACAGCAGTTTCAAAAATCAAAGAATGTTCCTTTGGGACAGCATTATTTGCATGTTCATAATGAATACTTAACTACACATCTGTGCAACCCTTTAGGTTTTTTGGTAGGAAGTGATCTTTTAAAAGGACTTTGCCAACTTCCAGCAAACACTCACTCAACCTTTGTTGGGCTTAATGAAAGCAATCTTATCAGTTAGCTTTCAATCTCATTTTAAATAGTTTATAAAAAGCCATGTGATGAATTACTGATTGAAGTGACCAGACTGTTAGGCCAGGAATGGCATACGTGTGCAAAATCACATTCTAAACAAGCAAGTAATGGGAATGTAAAGATTCCAAGAAAGAATTGTGCTGTTCTACGCAAAATTACTATCAGTGTTTAAAGTTACTAGCTGTTTTTCTTGCTAATGTGTAAGACACAATGCTGTGAAGACACAGGTAAGTTTGCAAATGCAAACTACCAGGTTTGCATAGTTACTATTCATTATCTTTTGCATATGACACACCAAGCCAATTTGATTAATTTATTTAGGATAAAATATTATTAATTATATTTTATAATTAACAATTTTTATTCCAGCTAAGATAACTAGTTATGTGCTTTTATGAAAATATAAAATTAGTTTGCCATATGTGCTAAGAAGGCCCAAAATAAATACAATTAAATTAACAACTACATGGAAAATCAGCTTCAACAGTGATTTTGCAACTACATGTTCAGTTACTTACCATTCAGTGACAATTAATTGAAACTGCATTTTAAGTACATCAGGTAAAAAAACAAACAAACACAACCCACGAACAAACAAAAAAAACAACCAAACAAAAAAAAACCACAAAACAAAACAAACAAACATACAAACACAAAGCCACACCAACACCCTACATAAACGAAGCAACATCACAGACAGAATGGATTCTCTCCAGTCAAGGTCACTCCAGGAAATCCCATAATCACTTCTACCTTTCCACAGAAAGTCTGAAAATCAAGAGTATGATGCCTCTATGGTTAACCAAAGCCTGTGTCTACTACAAAGGAAAGATCCCAAAATTAATACAAACTGAAAAAATTCCAGGTGCATAAGAACGATTTGGCAAGTCTCAAAGAATATGCTTAATGTAAATTTGTAACTCTAATTAATCCTGTGCATATACATTAGAATGCATGCACACTTGGTTTCATTACTACTGCACATTGTTTGGACTATTCAGATATTTGAGAACACATTGCCAGGAATGAGGCAATTGGACATATCTACACTCCACTCCTACCTAGCCAGACGTATATCCAGTTATCCTAGCTAGGAATTACCTTTGAGAAATGTAAATGTTACACTTCGAATAGGTCAACGTTGTCGTTTTAAACAATTTATTTGATATATCAGGTAGACAGGCAGTGCATGAAGACATATAAAGTACATTTTCAAACACTTTGATACCTAATCAATAAAATTAGGTTTTCAAATGGAGAGTGGGGAGGGAGGGGAAGGAGAGAACCTTTTTTTTGTTGTGTTGATTGCATTTCTCAGTCCTGCTGGCTCAGGTCCTACACTATGCTGTTGGGAGGAGTGGGGTGGCAGTAGCAATTCACATTATTTAAATAAGGCATTTTACAAATAAAGGTTAAAAAGTTGAAAACTGATCAATGAGCCTCACAGAGTCAGATTTTTTGAAGCATGTCTTTTGAAGTATGTGTGTGTATATATGTTTCATTGAATAGGTCTTTGCACACAGGAGTGTCATGCAGCTGATCATGATGGGCCTTTGGGGACACAGTGGAGGTGGGGAGGTGTGTATGTGGGTGTTACTTCACAGGTTTTTTAACATCTACTCCAAAAATAAAAACTAATCTGAAGACAGGGGAAAAAAGCAACTAAGTGATGTTTTCAATGATGTCTGGAGTAGGCAGCTTTTCCTAGCCTCAAAAATAACAATTTCTCTTTGTGACCCAAATTGGTATTTATGAAGAGATTTCCAAAGCACAAAAAATAGCCAAGTGTGATTTGCATCTCTGAAAGTATCCCTCACTCTACAGCTTTAATTCAAATGAATAGTAGGGACAGGCATGAACTTCTGCTGCTGTCAATAGAACAGCATGTGCTGGGCAACATCACAAAAGTCTAGTGAGGTATGTCCCAGACACTTTTGAAAACAAAGCAAAAAACACATTATGCAAAAAGCAATGAAATTAAAGCAGACAAACTGGTAGAGACTGCACTTTACTGTGACAATAAAACCTCCAGTACATGAGGTTTTCCAATACTTGGGGAAATTACCTCTATTGTTATTTTTAAGCAGATAACATTATTAAAATCTCAAGCTTAGACTTCTAAGCTACAGTCCCAATTTTTCTCTTTCAAATCAAAAGCTACTGCAAATTTAACTAAATGATACAGCTTCCTCTTAATTCCTTTAGTAACAGTATTTCTCTTGCAGCTCATAAAATGTGTTACATGTTCAACTTTTGAATTTAATTTGCATGGTAATTGCAATAACAATAATACTTCATCATTACGATAATACAGGCTAAGATCCTATGTAATTTTCAGTTTTTAATGGAAACTCCGAGACTAAGGACACAGCTAAAATATTATATATTAATTTCAATATAGCTAATACCCCCCAAAATCCCACCAATTTACTTTTCACTGACAATGTTAAAAGAAAATGATTTATGCAGATCAATCACCTAGCTCATCAAGTCATTCACTGACAGCCAGCCTTCATCATTGCTATTTAAAAGGCACTGCTGACAGAAAAGACCGACTCTTTGATTAAGGGCTCTGTCTGGCTAACCTTTTATTTGAAGAATGATTGCTGCTGAGTGACAAACACTTTCCCATTCATTTCAAGGAAAAGATATTGACATTCAAATTCTTGATGTCTACACTGAGCAGATGCCACTGTTGGCAAGTGGCTTGATAGCAACAGCAGGTACACTGCTGCTCTGGGGGGTGAAAAACAGCACCACTGGCTCAAGTTAAAGGCTCTCAACAAGTGAGAGCTACAGATCTCTCAGCCAAATCCTCTCTCTTCAACAGTTATCATCAAAGAACATCTGTTTGTTGTTTCTGCCTAGTCCTCTTCTTGAAAGTGTCCTAGCCTCACCTTGACCCCACTTTCAATTGTATTGGATGTTATTACTAAAAATAAAGAGAACTCAGCAGTGAAGTGACCCTTTGCTGGAGAAGGGCGTCCTCCCTCACACCACAGCCCCAAACACGAGTTGGGGAAATCCTAAGGCGAGGGCTGCTGCTTTCCTACTAATGTGATTTCTGTTGACAGTAATGTAAAATGGAAGTTGCATTTGCAGTATCACATACAAAAATCAAAGCCAATATGTTTGTTACTTAAACTGATCATGCTGTCACTTTCTACTTTATTACTTTATAAAAAATAAAAAAGTAGGGAGAGAGGGAAAGAGGAGATGAAAGCTGGCCAAAAGAAGCCGCCAGATAATATGCAGAAAGCAGTGAACGCTCAGCTCATGTTCCAATGAGAATCTACATTTATAAGTGTTATAAAAACCCAATTGCTTATTTTTCCAGATCAAAATGTTTAAAAATATTAAGAAATCGAGATAGGTACACCATTGTTACAGCTGTCAATACTAATTGCTTTCAGTAATAAATCTATCGCACACTGAAACAATTATTTCACAGATCTCAGACTCAGCACACAGACATGTATCACTTAAATGACTTTTGATGCTATTTATGAGAGTTTCCCAACTTCTCTATTGCAAGCAGTAACACACACGGTGATGTTACAATCAAACATAGCCAATAAAGTAATATGAACAATTCTCCCTACCAGCACAGCACTCCTCCCCCAAATTATTTGCCTGGGGTTGGGCATTTGGGATTAATATTCTGCTGTATAATATGTATCTTAATATTTTCTTGATACTAAGCCTCAATTTACTCTTCTGAGTAATGTCTATTGTATTAGGCAGCCATATTAAGCAGTCAAAAAAAAAGATTGTTCACAACAAAGGCATCTCTTTTGGAGTTTCCAAATCAAGTAGCAAACTTCTGTCACATAACTTCACAAAAACATGCCATTCAATTAGTAAGGCAGGAGAGGGATAAAGAGCCAACATTACTGTTGGTGAAAAGAAAAGATTAGAGCAAGTCTCCTTCTTTTTCTTATTGTTCAAATATGATCTGCTCCCCAGCTTCTTCCAGTTTCTGAAATCCAGAGGGGAAGATAAGTAACAAAAGAAACAGAAGTCATGCCTACCAGGAGGGAAAACCAGGCAACCTTGCAAATCCAGAGGTTGAACAGCACTACAGAGGAAAAAGAACAGTCTCATTTTGCCTCTCTGTACAACAGAAATGAAAGAGACAAGAGCAAGAAAAGAAACACCATCCACTTCTGAAGATATTTGGCAAAGATGGAGATGGGTATTTATTTACAGCATATCTGTAGTATCATCAAGATTATAATTATCATCTAATATTTCATTTTTAGTCACCTACTGATTCAGTAAGTTTCATGTTGTTAGAAAGGTTCCTACTATTAAGAACAAAAAGTGCACACTTTCTGATTTCCAAAAGGAATGTTAGCTGCTTTGTGATTTTTGAATATTTTGTTCTTACTATTAGAAACAATCTAACATTAACAACTAACAATCTATGGGGGGGGGGCGGGGAAATCTAGCATTAACAACTGTGGCTGTTTCGCTGAAGATGTGATTCATTCAGGCTTCCCACGCCACACTAGGAGAAACTACGATATAACAGCAGCTTTACTGTGTCAGAGAAAAAGTCTCTCTAGTCCAGCACCTTTAGTCCAACAGTAGCTAAAAGGGTACGTCTGGGAAAGAATACTGGAATAGAGCAACCAAATACAATGATCCCCACCTTTTCCTGAAAAGCTTTGCCCGGTCTTATCTTCAAATCAGGCAAAATTCTAGCACCCACAACACTTCACGACTTCCTTTTGCTTGAACTTGGCTTATAGTCCACTCTCTCTACTTCTCATCCTTATAGATGAGGGGACTGAACAGTTTGTCACGACCTCCTCCGTTCTGGCTGTGATTTCATAGACTTCTGTTTCACAGTCAGTGGGAGTCTTCTGTATTGCTTTGTTTATTTCTGTTAAAAATCACGATAAAGCTTAATAATACTGAGGACATCCTCCTGAAAAGTCTTTCACATGACATATCATTTCCACTACCCAAATATTGAATTTATGACAGTAAAAGGAGAGCATCAACTGCATTTCTGAATTTGTCAGACCCATCTCACATTATTCATAAAATTACCATGACAAAGTTGCTCTCAAAAGCATTAAAATGACCATATTAAGATAAATGTGAAATATACCCTGTCTCTAAACAGCAAGACATACATAAGAATGAGCCCTCATAACTGGCAAAAAAAAAAAGGTACTAAAACACTAGTAAGAAAACAGAAACGGTCTTATCGACAAGTGTCACTGCAGTAGAAACATTTGGTGACTACAGATCAGAGTGATATCATTTTTGCAGCTGGGTTACACTATTTCCATTAGTGATAATCTAGCAAAGTGTTTTCATTTTAATAATGATCTTCAGCTGATCCAGTCTTTCTGAAAAAGGTATGTTCAAGGTATGGATAGTTGAGATGGTGACAGTATTTATTGGTTGGAATGCCTGGAGAATCCAAGTGAACAAAAAATATGCAACAAGAATATGATTGAGCAGGACCTCAGTTATTTCTCCTGTGACAGTTTGTTACTTGCCTTTCAGAGAATACACTGAGGATCAGCTATGATCGCTCTCTTAATTATGACTTCGTAAGTAAAAGCTAGGAAGAAACCAACCGTCTACCACCTCCTCCCCCTTGCTGGGAAAGCCCTCCAGTGGCAAACACAATTTCAGCCACATGAAAAGCTAAATCACTTCAGAGTCAATCGCCCATGCCGGGGGGGGGAAGAAAAAAAAAAGCAAAAAAGCAGCAGCACCTTGTACTCATGTATCTAAAAAAACGCAAGCCTGTAAATCCATGTTTACTATTATTTAATAAACTACTTGATCATGCTCTTTCTCTGGCACTTTTCCATTTTAAATAAAGATCACCCTGTGAGGGAATTCTAAGGCTGTCACTGTAATCAAAAGAAAAAAGTGCTTTCAGGTCTTCATTGGCTTCCCTGCAATGTTCTAGTATTATGGTTTTTTTCTTTAAGCATATTTGAATGAACTGTTTGAATATGTTCACTCTTTCATCTGTACAGCTTTGAAAACTTCACACTTTGTATCTGATCTACAACAAAGCAATAAGGACTGCAGAGGTTGACAGGACGGACATAATTAAAGACTGACATCAATAAACTGCCATGTTGAAAAATACTGACTTATAACGCACTCCAAGATCAACCATTTACATTTAAAACTATTTCACTGAGAGGTCCAGAAAGAACCAGATTGGATTGTTTTAATAAGAGATCCACAGAAAGAGAAACAAACTTCTATATAACTCAGTAAGTAACATTAAATGATTCCTGCTCTTTACCAGAAGATTTAGGTTTACATATTGGATACACATGTAAAAAAGTAAGATCATCTCCAAACAAAAATCAAGAGAAGAAAAAAAAAAAAAAAATCTACATTTACATAATTGGTAAAGTGTCATCAGATGGATTGTTGACACTTATGTAATACATACGACACATGGACTTATATACTGTACATCATGTGACTAACCTAGACAATCTAGTTTATATCTGACGATTAAGACTATTACTTGGGCAATACTGTTATCGAAACTTTAATTGAGGAAAACTCAAGATTGTTCCAAAATTCTAGCAGCACTAAATAATCTTTCTGACTCATACAATTTACAATAGTGTCTTCCCCAAAAAGGTAAACAATGCATCATTTTGTAACAGAGAAAAACAACCCTGAAAAGACAGAGGAAAATAAAAATCTAAACTAAATCTTAATTTTGTGTTCTGCTAAGCATATGCTTTTGTACAGTGATGTAAGTAACCAACATGCACAAAGACATACTCTTCAAAACCACAGAAAAAATAATTCAAAAATTAATACTCAAAACAAAACAATGTGTTTCTCTTGTACCTTTCAAATGGAGATTCTCTGTCCTGAAGAGTATCACAGACTCAAAGTAAACTTCGGAAGTCCAAAACTTAAGTCATTCAAAATTACTGCACACAAGCAATTGGAGATAAACGTTTACACTGAAGTGAAAGCCACAGTAATATATCTTTAATGCTACTTTTAAACAGGCAAGTTATGATGGCTCTATTCTTTTTCTGACTGCACATGTTAACATCCGTTTCTCGAGAAAAAACAACAGAAGTGGCTTCACTTTGGAAATCACTATCTCGTGCATGCCCACTAGCTCACTCATGTCGGGTGTTCAAGCAGATACAAAATATTTTGTGACCACATTGTGTTCATTTTTATGCCATTGCTTAATTAGGCGAGATACTGCTAAGTTTCTTAAACCTGCTCATCCTTTGTTTTGATCTCCGACATTCAAAAGCCATAGTTGATTTCAGGATCACATCACAAATATAGGTTGTGCTGCACCTGAACACTTTTGTTCTTAAAGTGGGACTTTAGAACCTTTGTAGTTCAAACATCTTCAAAGTGCCTCAACTTGCCTGAAATCCAACTGTACCATTAAATACTGAGAAGGATTTAGACTATTTCGCTCATGCAGCATAGTTCTTTATAGAAATCAATAAGATATTTAGGACACTGAACATTAGTCATGCTTCCATGAGACACAGAAAACATCTACATGGAAACGTTGCAATTGATAAGAGTTTTCTTCAGGTCCAAAGAGAATATAATTCAGAATACTCCCCACTGCAGCCAGAATGAGGGCTGCTTGCTCCAGCTCCCTTATTTGTTTCCACGCATTCCTGACAGTCCCACTAATTTCCTGCCTTGGTGCCAGTGTAGGCACAGCAGGGGCCACACCAAACTGACTCAGAAGAAAACCAAGGAGAGAGAACAGGAATAAACAGCCAGGAGGAAGCCAGGTGACCCTTTTGGGTGACAACAAAACACTGATGCCAAATTAACACATCAGCAGAAATGCCTTGAAAGACTGTTTGTCGTTTTCTTTGTCACTGCTTTCAAATAGAAAGAATCAAAAAAAGAAGGGTAGATATTTATATAGCACTGCTGTTCATTACCCCTTTATTATTCATTCTACAACATATTCTATTTTTCATCTTTTTAAATGTGTCCTGTGTATCGCAATTTGAAACATACAATAGTCTCATATTCAATCCTGACCTGACAGCTGTTTTGAAAGCTAAATAACAGGTAAATAATCAAAAGGTAACATAAATAAATGTAAATAACCTGGGGGGTTTTGAATGGAAATGCAGTATAATAGTGAAATGGCAGAACATCTACAGTGTAGATGCCATTTTTGTGTCAGAGAATTTGGAGGTGGGTGACTGTGGAATTAAATAGAAGACTCCTCTGAGCACCTGAATGAGGACAAATCACTCTCAGACAAAGTCTTCCCTACAGTGCAGCCTACAGACATAGCATAGAATCGTAGGATGGTTTGGGTTGGAAGGGGTCTTCAAAGGTCATCTAGTCCAATCCCCTTGCCATGAGCAGGGACATCTTCAACCAAATCAGGTTGCTCAGATCCCTGTCCAGCCCGGCCCGGAATGTTTCCAGGTATAAAGGTGCACTACAGTGGCTTAGACTAGTCTACTACGAGGAAAAGTATCAACATCTGACTCTCTTCACATTGGCTAGGGAAAGAAAAAAAAAAAAGACAAAAAAAAGACCTAGCTTAGTCAGTTATCTTCTGTGGTGCTCACCCTGCAACAGATGACGTCTGCTGGCAAAACTCCAATATCATTACCATACCACTTCCACTCTCTTTTAAGGATTAACTCAGACTTCTTAAAAAAAAAAAGGTTTTGGCTATGTAGACTCTTTTGGGTTTGTTTTGTAGCTCTGTTTGGTTGGGCTTTTTTTTTTCACCTGCATTTTGGTTACCTTATTTATACCAAGTCAAATAAATTTTAACATTTACTCTAGTTATGGTCTTATGAATAACCAAAAGTATTTATTTGTAAGCAGCATTCTAAGATAGGTTTCTTGTCAAAAATCCCCATCTATCTGAACAAGCAAAATATTGCCATTGAAAGTAGAGGAACTTGCCAGTTTCACATGCATTCGCAGCCTTTTTCAAGATGTACCATACCTAGCAACATAGTAAGTGATATTGATTGAAACACACTAAATTAACAAGGAAATGAACTAGCAATAAGAAGCAATTCATACAGGAATTCTCAGTATGATTATGAAACTTTAATTATCCTAAACTTCAGAGAAAATATTTTGACACAGAAAGCTTGTAAGTCTATTAAAAAAAATAGCATTAACCTCTTTCCTACTTCTAATAGTGCTAGGCCAGAATAGGAACATATATAAGCATATATAAGTACAGAGAACAGAGATTTTTTTAACAAAACAATTACAGCTATCACAGCAGTTTGTGGATAAATTATTAGGTTTATTACTCCTAAAATAGTCCAAATAGAAGTGTTCCAGCTGTTACATCTGATCACCAGCACACTGCCAATTTTGTCTGCCAGATAGTCCTTTTATGCATTAGGGAACTTGCTGCAATTAAGGGATTTTCTCACTTCTTTATAATTCTGTGATTTATAATGTTGTCTTAAAAATTCAATTGCATGAACCATATTCAGTTCCTTTTATTCAGAATTTGCTGCATACAGAACCAAATGAAACCATCAAATCAATTTCCAGCTAGGAACCCAGGTTAACATCTTTCTAATTGCGCCTGTTGCATTACTATGTTGCTGCTTTTATGTCTGAGTGCAAATACCTACAGTAAACCTTACAGCATATCTGTGGGAAGTATTTCTAATGGAATGCTTTATACTACAGTAATCCCTCACTACCTTCAGAAACATATTTAAAATTGCAGGCTATTCTACCAAAAAATGTTAGGTTTTTTTCCCCTCAAAGCCATTTGATTTCTAAACCAAAATACCTAATGCCGTAAAACAGTAGATATTGAGCAGTGGAAAAGCACTAATCCTCTAGTATTCTAAAACTTCTCATCAGTGAGATAAACCCACTCAATTGCAAAACTGTATCATCATTACATTTACTCAACTCCTTTCATTCTATAGTATCTCCAAATATATTACTTATTTCAAAAGTAACAGAAAAATTTCATCTACTACTAGTAGGTGCAACAACACTAAGGCTGATGTGGAATGAAATGGGACACTAAGGAAACTAAAACTGACTGTACAGAAGGTGCTTAAGTAGGCATGATTTATGTATTTGCTCATGGTATTTAATCAAAACACGTATGTCTTTTTTGGAAAACTTTTTGAAGAGTGACGTATACTCAAATGATTACTCAGAATACCCGTTAGAGGCAGCACATGAAAATCAGCAGTTCTCCAATGCCCTCCCAAAACAATTCCTTAGAGAAGAGCTCACCTACCCTGTCACCAAGGTGACCTCCTTCAGAAAAACTGGCTTTCCCTAAAGGTTTCCCTTCACACAGCTAATCAAGCCCAACCTTGCTTAGCTTGTAGTACATGACAAGATATCGCTACCACACAACATGGTCTAGTGGGTCAGTTTAGAGCCCAATCTACAGCCACAGTGAGCTACATTCCCAGGTAGATGGTCATAGAACACTTTTCAAACAAGTGATTTGGCACGCAGAGCCACAAATGCCATTCTGTAGAACTATCCTACTGACTATAATACATGACTTATACAAAAGAGCACATGTTCCTCATAATTTTACAGTTCTGGACATCTAGATTTTTCTTAAGTGATCACAAAATTTTGGAAATGCTTCACACATTTACCCACACATGCATTTGGGCAGAACTAGCTTGTGCTCTTCACACATTCACCCATCTCCTAATTCCCTGACACAAAAATGGCATCTACACTGCAGCCCTTCTGCAGCTCTTCAACCTCACAAGTCAAGAGGGATGAACTGACCAACCAGTTGCCCCAGTATGCAGAGAACCACTGCTACGCTACATTAGACAATTCATACATAAGGTGTACACACAGACATAGACAACAATCTCCTTCCTTCAGTCTATCAAAATAAAAGATTCTTTGCTTTAGCGACTAGTGATGTAAGATGGAGTAATCAAAAATTATCCTACTAAACTATGATCCTTTTTCAACCTCCCTTCACTAAGCAAAACTGAACTTACATTGATTTAATAATTATTTTCTCATCTCCTCCACTGCACCTTCAAGAAGAAAACATACACCTGTCTCAGCTTCTAGCAAACAAGTTATTCCATGTAAAAGAGCTGTGCTGAGATCCACATGATCTGCTCAGAAGCCTCAGCTTTAAAATCAAAAACAAAAATTTGAAATATTATTGAACTTTTATTGATCTATGAGTAAGGAATTAAAGCAGGTTATATTTCAAGTAAGTCCACACTCTCAAACAGGCATAGAACAGAGGAGGAGTTGAGCAAACTAACCAGAGGATAACTCCACAAACCCTCACAACACTTGGTTCTCACCAGCAAGAAGCCCTCAGAAAAACTAGCATGATGTGTTCTTAAAACCAGCTGGTTTGCCATCACAATAAACCAGACTGTTTCCAACTCAAAAGAGCGAAAACACGTAACTGAAATAATAGGTACATCATTAAGGGTCAGCAACTTTCTACAGCTTTGGTCTCCAAAGAGTTTTGCTGTCACTAAAGAAAATAAAAGTTAACTGTAATTGGTAGTGGTGGGCAACTGCAGAAACAAACCAATGCTGAATAATGTGCTAAAGTTCTTAAACACGGTTTGATAAAGCGTATTTCAGAGACCATAAAGACAACACCATAGTCTCTTAACTTTCAGTATCATTGACAAATTTGGAACCTGAAGATTACATATTATTTATACTCAAGTCTCTGAAGATATCATTGACTATTAAGAATCAGAGCTCCCGATTCCACAGATTTCAAGGCACACACAGCTGAAGCGCTTTACAGAAGGGTCACAGAAATAGTAGTCAATTGAAGAGCAACAAGGAGAATCTCCAATACATAATCACCAGTCAAGTACTGTTAACTGTCATTTGCTATACTTCTGTACTGCAAGTTTGCGCACATGAAAATCCTTGCTCTGAGCTGTTCAGCAACAGTTGCTCTAATTAAATTTCCATTGTTTTACACATATCTGAAACGGACTCTCCCAACACATGAAGTTGCTATAGATATTCCATTTTTTACTTTTGATACAACAAGAGGAGGGAAGAAAGAGAGGAGGGAAAAAAAACCACCAAAAAACCTCAAACCATATTGAAGGGTTGGGGATTTTTCTTTCCTTTAAAAGAAAGAGAAAAATACACGTATTTTATTTACAGAAGGAAAGACAGGCCATGTCTCATACGCATGCTTCGTTTTGTGGCTATCCTAAATTGTACATTGAATAAACACCTAATCTATGACATTTATTCCTTCCCTGTTGAGATAACTATAATGAACAATTAGAGGGTCACTATTCTGACATTGCAAAACATTTGACAGCCTCACCTGCAGCCAAACTGCATTTTAAGAGTCCATCAGGAAATTTTCAGAAATGTCTTTTCTTTCTTTCTAACATGCAAAAATCAAGTAAAGCCAAAAAAGTTAACAATGAAAAGATACACTGAAACTTAAAAATTTGTCTTTAAAAAAATACCAAGAAGATGGGGGGAGCTGGATAAAGCCTAGACCCACCTCCTGTCCCACAACACCACGAAAAAGCACGGTGGAAATATTTCCCCACCTCAACCCTCCAAAGGATGTGACAGGATTTAAAAAAAAAAAAAAAAAAACAAACCACAAACAAAAACCAAACAAATTAAAGGTATATTTTCACTTTGGGAAAAAAAGGAGAGAGAAAACAAACAAAAACCACACACACTACAAAACACACTACAAAACACCACACCACGCACACCCCACAAACCACAGAAGAGCTTTACGTCAAGGACTGTCACATGAAACTATGCGATCAGACCAGGACAAAGAAAGCTGACACAAGAAGCTGAAAGAAAACCATAACCGAATTCCAGTTTGCCAGAAGTCGCTGTTCGGAGCCCAAAGAGACTGAAACAATAAGCCTGCGTTTACTATACAATCTGTCTAGAAAACGCACCTCCAACATCACTAATTAGGGAGAAATAATGTTTTAGAGTACTCTTCAAAATTTGTTTACCTCTGAGGAGCTAAACTATTGACACAGAGCATCAACAGCAGCTGCAGTTTTGGAAAGGCTGCTTAAAATGTGGGAGAGCAGAAAGGGTTGGCACTGGTTCCAGAGGCCAGCTGCTGGACCAGAGAAGGTGCTGCAAAAGGTTGTCCGTCCCCATGGCACTGTAAGGCTCCAAAATCTGCACAGCATCCACCAACCGCGTGCAGGCAGGGAGACAGCAAAGCCAGTGTGCACCTCGAGGAGCAGCCAGTGCAGGGGAAGGACGGAGAGGGTGCAAGTTGTACCAGAGAGAAGAGCGTCCACAGGCAGCCCCTCAACTGCGTTAAACGGGTAAATATCTGAAATTACGTGAATCGCTTGAAACTGAAATGTGAGCTACATCAATATGAACAGAACACTAATAGTTACCCAGACATGACAAATTCATCAATCAGAAATAGAAAAAACAATACAGGAGCATAGAAAAGTCATTAGGCAAAAGTGAAACATTCCGAAAATACAGCTTAATTGAAAGCTGAATGCGAATGAATACCTGCATTTTAAAATCTGCATATGCAAGTTGTTAGCTTGTCAGTTTAATCCCACTCCCACTTCACTCTTCTGCAAAAAACAGTCCAGTTGATTGATTAGGACCCATATAATGTACAGGATTCATACTCAGGAAGAAGTTTGCTATCAGTTTTACCAAGATTATATTTTTAGCTATCAAGTCCTGGCGACAAAGTCACACGGTTCTGACAGTCAAGTATTAAATAGCACAACGGCATCCTTTGTTTTAAATAATAAAAATAAAGTTTCCCAGCCATACTGTTTTCCCCATCTTTTAAAAAATATATTAATTAATAACAAAATACCACGCATCAATAGCCATCCCTATATAAAGGCATGAGATTATTTTGTTTTCTCAGTATCAAAAACATTTTGCTATTAGATATAACTATTTTGGACATACTTTTGTACATTGGGAAAGTCCCATAAAGTATTTCTAGTGAGATTCAGTTAAATAGTTTACCTGAAATTCTGAAGCTAAAGCAAAAGTATCAGCCTACTGCAGATGGTTGGCTAATCGTTAATTTGGTTGACATTAGTAACACTAACAAGTAAAACCATTTAAACACACATGTAGCATTAACTTACAAATTACTTTCCTCAGAAACGAAAAAATAAAACTACTACAGCATAAAGAAAAAAGCTGACTATGCAATCAAAAGCCCAAAGGACCCAATTTCTTCATAAAGTACCTGATGGACATCGTGACAGTCTGATTACCTTCTACCACCAATTTTTGGAACATGTGAAAAATACTGTATGCTTCTTGCTGGTATGTGGTCCAAGATGACTCATAAATCTTCCTTTATCTCCTTCGTGGTGTTAGCAGAAAAGGATGAGTTGCTTTTTTCCATCTCATTCACATGTCTTTCTGTCTGTTACCCGTGCCCTTGAGCAAAGATTACTGATGCCCTGCCTTTGATATATGACACATCACATACAGCAGCTTTTCATCAAGTGAATTAACCTGAAAAAAATGCAAACCTACCTGCCAGTTGCTTCCCAACTTTCCACTATTGCTTTGTGTACCTCCTTCCTAATGTGCCACACACAAGGCATGCAGGAACAAGGTTACCAGACACAGAAAATTGAACTGTTTTTCAGTGGCCACTGATGTAATTTATTGATATATACTACTTAATATTTACCTTCATAACTGATTCCAATTCTAAATATCCTGTTAGTCATATTTGTAGCCTGAAAAATATATCTATTTACAATCAGAGGAGGAACTATCTGCTCAGATCACCCCAAATTATTGCTCTAAGTCATGTATAATAACTGCAATTGATGTAATACATTACCGACATGGCTCCACAAACAATTCTACGATGCTAATCAATACAGAATGATCAGTCTGTATGCTGTATATTCTGGTTTTTCTTACAATTTAAAACAAATTATTATATTCTAAAAGCAATAATCTCTGAAAATTTTAACCCTCTTCACAATGGCTGACCTGTTCACAAGAGCGATTTTTCATATATGAAACTAAAACTGTATTGCACTTTTGTTTTCCTTAGTTGGGTTCTCTTAAGAAAAAGGCCAATAAATGCCCCCACCAGAAGTTCTCTTTCCTGCATATATTTTCAATCTAACATTTTAAAGATGCCAATTAGATTACTACTATGCTGCTAATTAGCAAGATTCACACACTAACCTCCATGAGACTTTTTTACTGCTTGGGAATCTTTTCCACTGGCGATTATTTACCTGCTTACATTTATAACTGATTACTGACAGGATGTCAAAGAAATAGAAGTACAGGAGTTCCTAGATACTTCAGCATTTTTCAAGACAGGAAAGTAAACTCCCAACATAACTCTGTTTCACAAAACATCACTCTTTAATATACACATGCTGTACCTTTCATAATAGAATAAAAAGAATTTTATTCTTCTTTTATCAAAATAGTACTGTATCATCTAATGAAGGCAGTGACTGAAAAATATAAACACTGACATATATTTTCCAATGAACTGGCTTAAGAGCAACGCGTAAAAATAGGATTAATGGTACAAAGCATGTACTATATAAAAATAGCCTGTAGAAAAAAGCATTATGCAATTACAACTCTAGCACTGAAGGCTCCAGTATTATAGGGTAATATTTCCTTAATGTTAGACTTCATTAACCCTAAGATAATCTCTCATAAATTTTGCTGATTTTTAAGGAGAAAAAATAAATTATGTTTATTAAAGTACTGAATATGTTTATGAAAACAAGACATACCCTAGTGCTATAAACTTCTTGTCTTTATCTGAATAATCAGGAAGCTCATAAATAAAATATCATATAACAAAGTGAGTGTTAAAATTCATTACCGTAATAGCTATGCTCATGATCTATTTCATTAACACTCCTCCTTTCTTTGAATAAATGGCTTCTTTGGTCTACTAGAGCAAGGCCATTTACAAGACAAAATACTAAGCTGCTTTTTCTCATTTTCCCTTATCTGTTCTATTCCCAACTTTCTAAATTAATTCTTCCTTTAAATCTTATTGTTCCTTCCAATGTAACTCACAGCACATTAGAGAAACTTGAAAGAAATATAAGCAAAGAAATGGGTCTATGGAGTATAAGTTAATTAGGAATCTTGTGACTCGTGATGAGACTTGATGGCATATAGCTTTGAAATGAATTTAAGAAGCTTAAGTTCATTTTAAAATAAAAGAGAAATATATCAGAAGTTCAAAAGTCATACCTCAAATTAAGTCATGCTAATGTTTCAGCCCCAACACTAGCTAAAGATAACAACATATGATGGCATACTGATTTTATCTCAGAAGTTTCTTTTCATCAATATGTATAAAAAAAAGCCAGTACCTGTTAGTGAGGAAATAATACAGCCACTTACATTTGAACATTAGCCACTGCAAAAGTCACCATCTACAATCAAGTATGTAACTATGGTATTCAGTTTAACACACTACTCATTAACAACCCTGTGCTGAACCTACTTTTCAGTCCTCGAAGCAACAGACCATCTTTATATCCATCAACCTCGACTTCATTTTTTTTTATCCGTTTCTCCTCATTTCATAATATATAGAACAAGATCTGGACAAACTGTCTACCCTAACTATTGGGGCTGCAACAACAGAGCCTTGGGAAAGAAGCAAGAGAATAGTTATTATATAAACTATGGTGCTGGGAGATTTCCTTCTCTGTATGGAGAATGCAAGTGCTAGACTAGAGATTAGAATTATGTAAACAGAGTTTAAATATCAGCAGTGGTTTAAATGATTAAATAGAGACATTTTGAGAACACCCATTTTCTGAAGAGTCAAAAACCAAAATACCCCTGGAAAGCTTTAAGAGTTTCCAGTTAGCGCAGAGAAGCACGCTCAATTCTGGAAACTCCTGAAACCCTGGAATACAGACCACGATGCAAAAAACTATCAATATCACTCATTTTATTCATGTACAAAGATAAAATACTGGTTATAGTAGATAAAACATTAATAAATTATTAGAAGCTGTTAAAAGTTATTATGGATAAGCAGTATGCGCATTATTGATCATGTAATCTACCAGACTGCATAACCAGTTGGTATAATGGATTGTTATCCATTCAATTACTAATACTATGAACCATGCACGTAGCCTAATGTGGATGGTAACTCATTTTCTTTGCTTTCAATACTGACATAAAACAGCTAAAAAGCAACAAAGTTTTCAGGAAACACCAATATTTTTCATTATTGAGGTCACTTCCCCCTCTGCCACCCCCCCGCTGGTTTGGTTTGCTCTTTTGGAGGGATTTTTGGCAACTACATCTCCAGGAAGCAAAATTCTACCTGTGAAACAGCTCAGAGCAAAGTACCCAAGACATCACCTGCATGCAAACCCAGCACAAATAGTGCTGGTCTGCATGCTTTGAAATGGGAAGAGGGTAATGACAGAGCTGAGATCGCACCAAGGAGTATGGCATTCAATTTTTACTGAGAACTATCCAGAAACAGCCAGCACCACGCTTGCAGAACCACTTGCAACACGAGGACCAATGACTTCAAGAATGCATCTTTGCGTCTAACACATTCACCACTAGTGCAGGGGGCTTACACTCAAGTTGGTCAAAACAGTTCCAGAGGGAAAGAAAATTAAAAAACAGCCGAGTTGTCAGTGTCAAATCACAGCTGATGAATGAGCTAACCTACAAGACTTTGCTATATGGGAAGCATATCTCATTGGACACACAAAGCAAAAAGAAAAGAAAAAAAATATCGAAGGGAAAGTTTGCATTAAAAGTATGACTTTAAAAAGACCAGGGATTGCCCATGACATGTAATAAGTCATCTGTCTCTCTTAATAAAGAGAAGTCATTATTTACTAGTGAACTAATATCAGTAACTGTGACAAGCAAAACCAACAAAGCCCATAAAAAACATTAAAAAGCTGTTCTGTGCAGTTAAGCTGAAAGAGAACATGTTCAATGTTTCAGATGAAAAAGCATTTAGCTTTACAACGTGTTCTAATGCAACCTCTATTACATGTTGGGAAATGAAGTAAATATCAAGAACCTCTTTATCCCCAACTTTTACAGGAACAGAAAATATGCTCTTTCTTAAAGCATGAATTTAAGCCATAGGAACATGCTTAATGCTTTGGATTCATACTTATGTGTGTTGTAATTAATGTGGCCTTTCAAACACATGTACTAATGTTCCAATACTACATCATCTTTGAATACTGTAGCTTAAATAAAAGTCTCATCTCCTTTTCTAAATACAAAGTACATTCCCAAATTCAGGTTTTCTGTAGTCCATGTCTGCTGTTCTTTTAAGTATTTCAATTTTCATGCAGGTGATGCAGTCAGGTGCCATGGAACTAGGAATTAGGATATCATTAAACTGCATTCCTATATCATTTTTCCACATCAGTAACGCATAGGTTTTATCATTACTAGGACAATCCTTACAAAAATAAACTATCAAACACAGACCGTTTCTCTAGGTAACACTACTAAAACTACACTTGCAACGTCTCAAAGAACACAGGATTTATTTACTAACATTTTAGGATATTAGTCTCACTCAGACTGGAAAAATAAAGAAAAAAAAGGTTCAATTCAATATAATTAGGGTAGTTAAAGTGTTATTTGTGTTTCATGTTTTCTTGGCTTTTGAAAAATAAACTGCTATCTGTCTTAGGTAGTAGTTATTACCATGTCCTGTAATTCCTCAACCATAGTAGGATATAGAATATTTCTCAAATGCTGAAATGTATTTAACATGAATAAACACTGGGATTAGAGGGTTTTTTCCCTTGAAAAACCAAGTAGAATAAAAACCAAAATAGTTATATAAAAATGTTTTTTCAACTCTTAAATCAATGACTAGGGGAGACCCTACAACTGCTTATATTAACTTGTAGTTAAAGTAAGAAAAAAATTCTCACCGATCTTATTTTTAGCTAATTTTACTTGGCATGTGTTTGAGCCTGTTCCTATTATTCATTTGTTTTCCATACAAGGTTTTCAGCAAATTTTAACATGCTTTTTCCAGTAAAATGCCTGCTTTAGATGTTTAAGAATATTACAATACTATGATTTTCAGAATCAGAAAGGTCAGGTTGCCTCCTATAAGCAGAGGAAAGCTTAAAATAAGCTTCTAACAGCAAAGCTTATCTGATAAGGGTATAAACTGATACAAAAAGCAGAAATTTAATCAAACCACTGAAGCATAGCTCTAAATTTATATACCAAATCTTCAAAATTCTTAACTCTGAAAGAAGAAGTAAATGGGTGTATTATCTGGTGAAAAATTCTGCTGAAGAGTTACAGAATGTATTAGTTGATTTCTAACAGGGAAAATTTTTCTAAGGTCACCACCTAATTGAAGGGGTGATTTCCAAAAAA
Organism: Caloenas nicobarica; assembly: GCF_036013445.1. Lineage (NCBI taxonomy): Eukaryota > Metazoa > Chordata > Aves > Columbiformes > Columbidae > Caloenas > Caloenas nicobarica. Next base: position 24,270,694 of record NC_088251.1, on the reverse strand, counting down.
GTTATCAAACAACAAATATATCTTTGCTATCAATTCTGAAGGTTGTAATGCTTTGGGAAAAAGAGAGGAGCTTCTTTTAAGTATTCAAAATTCACTCAAGTAATACCATAACTAAATCTATTTCACAAAACCAGGAAACTCACTTTAATTAACTATAATTTTAATCTTAATAGTGATTTTAGCCTCTTAATTGAATTATTTTTTTCCAAAGTCATTTTACTGCTAATAAATGAAAGGCATGAAAAACTAAATTGCATAATAAAGCATGAAAGGCATACAGTTATGAGATATCATGCCCCTGAGAGAAGCAAGTAGTGGTTTGTTCAATGAAAATCTCAAGAGCAACAGGCAAAAAAAAAAAAAAAAAAAAAAAAAAAAAAAAAAGATATAATATTCTTCAAACAATTAACAACCACATTTCAGGAGTGAATTTTTAAAATACTGCTCTTCCTCAAGAAATGTGAAAAGCCGTAAATCAGTAGCACAAGCAAGCACAACCATCTTTTCCTTAGTGATTTCTAAAATACTTAAAATAATTATTGGAAATATATCTTCACTGTCATTTAGGCCCTTCAACAATTGACAATTATGTAACTAGAAAACCACTTGATTTTGGCAGCTAGTAATGCCTCAAGTGATTTTACTGTCAATGTAGTTTAACAACTCACTAAATATCATCAAAAGTATTTTCTACCTTTTATTAAGGAAAAAACTTTTCAGGAATTTCATGGAAAAAAAATAAACGAACCATTTTTCATTCGTGTTTAACTGCAAATAAAACTATTTCCTTATAAACCTAAATTCCATCTCCTGGCATGAATATATACTTATTTTAGGCAAGTATGTTAAAGTGAGTACAGCAAGCATGAGCTGGTAAGAGAAAATTTGTTTGGCACATGCATTAGATCTGACTTGAACTCCTAAGCTGAAACAAACCAGAATGTGGTGAAGATGTCTATCCCCCACAAGCACAAGGCACACCTGTGGTTTCCTTTCAAGCAACATTGAGGGCACACATATGCTGTGCAATGGGACAAGCAGCACAAGGTTCACAGGACTAACACAGAGCACTAATTTGTCTCATCTCAAAATGCTAGAAAAAATAAAATGATAAAAAACATTCAGAAGCAACTGAAGAAACTTGATTATTCTATACAACTCTGCGGCTAGATAAACTCAGCCCGGCATTTTAAAACAACTGCGTGTTATCAAGGGGTTCTCCAGGTTTTCCTTAGCATGGGTTACATTGTGGTCTTCTCCCATACAATGTTTTAATGGTTACTAAAGATGAACTGCTTTAGGAAGAGCATTATTTCTGCATAGCTTGAGTTTTCAAGTAAAATGGGAAATGGTGCACCAGAGCAAGTGTGGAGAAAAAACACAGAGAAGAGAAACAGATCTGTCAGGCCTATGCAAATAGTCCCAGTTCTCCATGTATCAGCCAACCACTCTTTTGGACTACCCAAATAAGCTGAAGGCAGAGCAGTTATTCACCAAATTCCACAATACTGGAACTTCCAGTGAAAATGGTAGGAGATAAACTAAAGAGTTTAAAATTAGTACGGTACCCTTTAAAAATTGACTAGTTAACTTCTGGAGCTTTCTGCTTCGGGAGGTCATGAATGCAGATGGCACCAGCAAATACAAACCAGAATTCTACAGATTCATGGACAACAGATCAATAAATGTATATGCAGAGGGATGTACAGCCTAACACCCTTAATACAAAGGATGGGGAGCTAGACAAAGAGTGGACAAACTTGCCTGTTCTTCCTAAAGATCAACTTGTTGCCACTGTCAGAGATAGAACTATTACCCAGATGGACTTGGCCTCAGCCACAGCATGATGTTTCTAAGGAACTAATAGTACATGCATGCAAATAGCTGAAAAAGAAAATGTTTCAGGTAAGTGTGGATTTATACTCAGGCATAAGTAAATCAACATTCAAATATTACATCTAAAAACTTCCTCAAATTATATGTGCTTAGACAAGACGTTCCACCTTCACAGCTGCTACTTAAATTGGTTCACTAGAGCAAAATGTTACTACAGTAATAAACCAATGCCAAATTAGGTTTAGGACTAATTAAAAATTGACTCAGAACTAAATGGTTATAATAGAAATGCTAAAAGACTGACATTGCTCAAATCTATTTATTTTTTTTACCACAACCACTGCTATGATACATCTCCTTTAAAAAGCATGGAGAAAATGTCTAGTTTGTCCTTCCCCTTCGATGAAGAAAGTGAAAACCAACACCCATAATGCCCCATTCTGCTGAAGGAACAGAAAGCATCAGAAATCATCCCCCTATCACACCAAGACTGCTTTGTTACCCAAGCAAACTCTGGTTTCTTTGCAGTACTTAGCTACTGCACCAGAGTATTTTGAGTAGAATAACAAATGCTAAGGAAGGTTCTTCAGGTGCCAGGATGCTTTCCTGAAATTCTAACCAGTTCCAATGAAAGTGTATGTTCCACTTATTTATATTTGCCTAGAGGGTGAAATGGGCATAGTTATTCTCCACTTTTCAGCCCAAGCACTACTGTAAGACTCCTACACACTGTTTAACAGTGCCCATATTTTACCCTGAGTGTGTCAGTGTTTCTGTGACAAGTTGGGGTTTGTTTCTAGCTCTTTCTCTGCGTGCACATACATCATACGTGCATGTGCAGATGACACAATTTAAAGAGTACCTGAACCTTTCTGGATGGGATGAACAGATTTAACAGCAGCAAACACATTACTGCGAGTAAGATTCTTCATTTTTATACACCACTGTGTATTTTTTATTATTCATGTCTAAGATCCTGTTAAATATTTAAACAACAATACAATATCAGTAAGTAAACTCTTTAAATCAAGCATCGTCTATGCTGTATAGTGGAAACAGATGTGTTCTTATTAAGGCTATATTGTAACTCAACAATAATTTGTCATATTTGACATATTGTTAAATTATGTGCACCTGCCAGAACTGTAGTAACAATTACAAACGATATATATACCACTTTCACTTTAAATACCTAAACAACTTATGTAGATGTGAATACGATGTATGGAAGAATTGTAATTTCCTAAATGTCATCACCAAACAACACCTAATGTCTCACAATTTCTTTTTATGTATATTTTATTATAGCGCCCAACTGTTTCAACACTCTAGTGGCTGGACTTTAATGTGGCTCAAGCAGCCCCAAGTAACATCACCAAATGTTTAACATCTGTGAAAGTTGGACCAACAAATGCTCATATTTTCAGGAGGTCATGTTGGCCAGTTTTCATTAACAATTACTTTAAACTTCAGTTTTCTTTATAGCTTTTTAATTTAGGAAGGACATGTAAAGTTCACCTTCCTTAAACTGCTAAATTTATTCCAAACTCATACAATATTAATGTTTAGAATACTTATAAGCTTTTAAAAGTTTCTTTTCTGTCCCCCAATACTTGGATCTTGTTTAGTTCACCTATTACTTTAACACCGGAAAACAAAACTTCTAATTAGGTCTTAAGAGCTCAGCATATTTCCAGAACAGAGTCAGAATCTCCCAGCTCTTATTTACTTTTACCTTATTTTCCTACTCCTCCCTGCCCTGCCCCTATTTACAATATTCATATAAGATTTATGATTAATTTGCAAAACTCTTTGATGGCCTGGATATTTTTTATTGCTGATAATTCTATAATCACGAACTATTGTATCTTGAAAAATCTATTCACAGCTTTGAATTTTTCTACCACATTCATACCCATAGCAAAAGTCAAGGCCTGAATTTTGCTGTAGACTTCTAAAATAAAGAGCTCCAACTATGGGGCTGGACACCTCAGTGGAAGCTCGTAGGGCAGAACCCCACAAGACTCAGGGATACAGGAATTCCAAGGAGTGGATTTTAGTGCAGGTTCAGCACTGTAGGGTGTACAACTACCCCATCCTAAAATGTGCATAACAAATTCTTAAATGCGCATAGCTCATGGAAAAAACAAGAAAGCAAGCATCTTTAAATAACTGCATAAATACAGAAGACAGTGATTGAAAGAACAAGATACACAATCTATTTTGAAGATCAAAAACCCCCAGTAATTTGAAAAGAGAACAGATGAGAGAAGACACCACTGATAATCTCAGCATTGCACACACGCTAATTATCCCTACAAAAATCCAAATCTTCCCTCTCCACGTCAGCTTCACATGATTTACAGCTTCACATTTCTTGCTGTAGTTTGACTGTTTTGGAAGGAGGTATAGGAAATAACCTGTACGAGACACACTCTTTTTAGAATTATTGGCAAATATGAGATGGCAATATTGCCACCTCATATTCCTTTCTCCACCAGGAATACTTGGGTTTCACTGTATTATAAGTCTAGATATTTCAGTATGTGCCATTTTAATAGTTTGTTGCTATACAATCCTGTTTCAGAGAACCAGAGAGGAAGCTTTGATGGGGAAAGGTGGGAACTAATCTCTCTTTCCTACGCTGTACAGAGATCCCACTCGATAGACTTTCCAACGCTCCAACCATACTCTCTGCTCAAGTAATGGATTTGACCTGCTGTACTTTGAGAAGAACTCAGAGCCAGCTGCTCCCAACCCACCGAGTGATGCCAGGCAGACTCAGCCTCTTTCTTCTAGTCAAGAATTACAACAAACAGGCTGTTATGAGACTCATCTTTGCTGTAGGACCTTGGACCTTGCACATCCAGATGGGGACCAACATTTAACACACAGTTTGTTAGTGGCTGCCTTAGTATTTCTCCTTTTTATTATTTATAGAGAGCGCTGGTACGGATACATTGGAAAGGAAGGTGAATTTAAAGCTCATTCTAAAGAGCATGAAGATATTTCATTTTATTTTGGAAATGTTTGCATTATGTATGCTTTTTCATGGAGGGCTTTATAGACTCTCTTAAATGATTTACCGTTAAGATACATACTGATTACAATCTTCAGTTATTTAAAAGGAGACCTGTTTACCCCACAGCACTTAATACATTGTGACATGTTTCAACTTAACGGTGACACTGGTAAACAAAAGTTACTGATCTACCTAGTGAGTTATAAAACTTGTAACACGCTGTAAACAGTTCTGTCATTTTATTTAGCATACTGCATTGCACGAGCTGCTTTATTTACCTAGCGGTAAATCTTTATGGATCAAAAATGCTACAGAAGGCACAACAAATAAATTACAAATGGACACTAACATCTGACTAGTTAATCAAACAAATAGGACATGTAACAAAGAGAAAAGCTATAAATATTGACAACAAGCTGCTTCAGTCACAAAAACATTCAATACTTCAGTTCTCAAGTGTGAGTTTTATATCAGTCCCCTGGAAACAGTTTGTATCCTCCAATAAATTTTTACAGTTGATTCACCTGCCTGATACCCTTCAGCCATTTCCTTCAGAAGCTGTCAAACCCGCCAACAATAATATATGGCCCGACCAACAAGAACAGCTGTAGCCATTCTCTCTGCTGGTTCCCGCACCCTGTTCTGCATAAAATAATACATCAAGATTAATTGATTTCCTGTCAGTCTCACAGAACAGAAAATTAATTTTCATGTAGCTATTTTCCCCAGCATATGAATTTTGAACATGGCAAGTAATTTCGGGTTTTAATTATTCATAAGCAGAAGAAAAAAAAAAAGAAAAAAAAAAAAGTCACAACACATGATAAAGCAAGCCCCTGAAAGCCCCAAGGCCATGGCCTGGACCTTGATTTGTGCTGAGACAACAATAGCATTCACTAATGCCTATATAAATAATATATGTATTAACATACATCTTAGTAAAACACCGATTTCTCTCACTCTGACCCAAGACTACTATGTCATACAGCAGCAGTTTGTCACAGTCCATGCAGTGGGCTGCATGTGACACACTACAAGAACAACATATAACGTGTCAGCCAGACTGGACTGACCACGATTGCCTCCAGAGCATGAATACACCTATGATATAACAGGAGGGTAATGGTCAGTGTTTGAGAAGAGTAAAACTTACTTATCAGCAGGGTGTCATACCTCAGCAAACCTTCTCTTTGCAGGTGACTTTGACTTGTGCGAAGAAAATCACTAATGGAAAATTAAACAGAATAATCTGTCTTGCTCAAGTTAAATCTTTTCCAGATGATTGCTGAAGCCTTAAAGAAAAGCATAGGCCACTCAAAAGACAGTAAGATGTCATAAAGAAGGCAGATTTAAGAAAATCTCATTTGCTAAGGTTCAAATTTCTGTAAACAGACATTCTCATAAGTTGCAGAATAGAATTTATGACCTTAAACTGGGGCAAAATTGTCCAGGTAAATAACCGTTAAGTCAAACCATTCCTTGTAATAACTTGTGATGAAGTACAAACCACTCATTATTTATTTAGTGCAACACATGATCAATGATGTTTGGATTGAATTTTTTATTTTAAAAAACCCCACAACTTGCACTACACAATGCTCGTACAAGGCTTGGGTGTGAAGGCAAATTACAGGATCAAAATGTACTCAAATTCAAAAGGAACATGCAAATGCTGAAGGCATGTCACCGAAAATATTTAGCAACAAATTTGTTTTTGAATGTTCTTTCCATTCTCAAAAAGTTTTGGGAAGCTTCATTTTAGTAGTTAAACCTCAACTAAAAAACCCCAAAATGTTTGACAAGGTGTGCCACAAAGTTAGTCCTCAGGAAATTCTCTTACGACTATCAGCAGCACTAGATAAATTTGCAAGGACGGAAGTCTAGGGAAGATCAGTGAGACAACGAAAGAAGGAAGCACTGTGACCATTTTTGGTTATATATTACAATGAAATGTTAAACAAGAAACAGAAAATAGTATAACAAGTGCCAAAATATGTAAAAATGCTCAAGGTAACTCGAGTCTCCGTACTGGAGACTGAACTGCTTGTAGCATGGCTGGGCATCGATGCATGCCGGTAGCACTCTATGTGAGATGATCCCAGTATTTCCATGATAAAACCATTTCCACAGCTTTAGCAAAGGCTCCTGATTTTCCTGTTCAGAGAAGGCTGAAAAAAGATTCGACATATCTAGAATAAACCTTTAAAAGCAAGTTTTGAACAAGAACCCTGTGTTCTGTTTTCATTTATACAAAAGAGGTTTTCAAAACAGGAACCCAAGCTCGGTATCCTCTCCCTTTATGTGCCATAAAACTTTGGTTTGGATAGAAAAGATTACTTGATTTTTTTTTTTTTAAGCACCGATGCAGGTTAAAGGCCCTTACCTTCTATATATTTAGCTTTGTGAATATATTGGTATCTAATAACAACGAAATCATCAGCAAACAAGATCAACATGGGTATGCCATGTTTTTTCCCTGTCAGTTGCACGTGTTAACATCCTGAAACATCTATTCCAACAAAACACCCACCAAAAGTAAAAATTACATTTACCTCCAAAATGTAAAGAAAGCTTATCTTGCAAAGCGCTAAATTATTCAGAACTATAGCTCATCTTTATTGTCCATGTTCGACAATAATAAGTCTAATTCAGAATCAAAAAAATGGTAACTAACTTTGGGGGTGAGGCTGGGAAGAAATAGCTTTTGACTGATTTGGGCTTTGTTATTTCCTTTTCATATTACAAAATAGCTAAAAGAAGCAGTGCAGTACACTTAGTAATACCAGCCATTCAACAACTGTCTTAATGTTTTTTCATGTCAAATTTATCTGCAGTTGTCCTTCTAATATTTGCTTGGTTTATCTACCCTTTCATTAAGAAAATAACCTTATTGAGAACATAACGAGCTCATTACATTCACCGTAAAAATACATGTTTGCAATCCTGTAAATGAAGTGTATAATCCAGGGGAAGAAAAAAAAAAAAAAACAACCACACAACACACACACACCACACACACACACAAAAACAACCTACACCAAACAAAACACAACCAAAAAACCCCACAACTTTACAGTTGATACTGCTGCTACAGATACTGTTCCTGGCATAGCTTAAAGGTCTTTGTTTCTGTAAATTCAATTGAGTGTTTCTATTTCTAAGTCTAGCAAGAGGTTCTAATTATTGTAAGAAGCCTAATTAGCATTTAGTATTACATTACAACAACTGCAGCAAAATTGTACCCGTTCTCCAATAAACAGTATTCACAGTGTGCAATCAAGCTGCTGTACGATGCAATGAGAATTAATAGCACTGCACGACAATGGTAAATCCTACAACTCCCGCTGTGTGTGTTTAATAATTTTTCACTCCTTCCAGATTGTTCCCATCAAGTACAATTCCCAAGATCCTAATCACCTTTCTTCCTCATCAATACTACACAGAGATCTGAGCACTGAAAATTATCTGCAATTTCAAAAAGTGCTTTGTTGCATTATTAGGCCACTGACCTAAGAGGTAATGGGTAAATAGTTTCTGAAAAATGTCCAAAGCACAACATAAATTAAAGCTTATAGTCTTGCCTGCTGTTCTTACCCGAGCTATAACTGCAAAATCTAACTGTTTTTACACAAAAACCTTAACTACAGTTTTATTTTTTTTACATAAAAATTAGTACAAACGTGACAATGTTTATATTTAAATAACTTCTTTCACTGTGTTTTACACAAATAATGCAAGTTGGAGAGCCATATGCACCTCTTAAATGTATTCCATATATATATATGCACACACAAAGCAATCAGAGAACACCCACCATAGTTTCATCTGTGTTCGTACATGCAGAATATGTAACGTGCTTCTGGAAAGAGATGCAAGCATACAACCATACACACAGAAATGGAATCAGCATTTTATCTTTCTTTTTTTAGCCAAAGCAAGAAATATAAATCCTGGTCAGAATGCTATCTTGTGATGGTTAGATAAATTCAAAGTTCATCACATTTCCTCAGAGCTTACACATTTCATACTCACATTTCTCTAACAATTAAGATTCATTTAGTAGGGAAATAGCGGCATTGAAGGGGTGACTTATTTCTGTAGGGAAAAATGCCTGATGCCCCACCAATACATTAGCAAGGTACATCCTCCATATGCCCAGATAAATGGACTCACTGCCTATAGAAGACTGTGACTGTGTCAGTGGCGCACATGAGCCAGAAACCTGAATCATGGGTCCGTATGCTGGTTAGTGCGCACCAACAGACATTTAAATATTATGAAAAGAGTTGTAAGTTTGGCAAAGCACTCCCTCTGGCTTTGTCACAGTAATTTGTTTCAGTTAATGGAGTTTCAGCCTTTTCCCATAATCACTATCCCTTATTATGGAAATCTTATCTGTATAATAAACTCATCTTCTCACAGGGGACTTCTCCCTTCCTTTCACAGTTTGTCAATGCCAGTACCATTTAAGTTTTGCCTGGTAGTCAGAAAGTAATTTTATTTTACCTAGTTATCAGGAGATATAAAACATTGTGGTATTAATTACCAATTACCACTACCTCCAACAAAATGAGGCATTATTATTTATCTTCAAAAAAAGGGGATTTGTTCATTAATTCCTGTAACAAAAAATAAGGATCTGTGCAAATTCTTCTGTGGTAATTTGCATCTGTTTCCGATGAGCTGATGACGCACTTGAGGATCACACTTGAAAAAAACACCACATTATTACATATCTGGACACAGTGACAAGCATGTGGCAGGGAGGGGAAGGGAGAACTTGAGAGAAAAAGCCAGAAATTGGGCATGAGAAAAAAGGGGAGAACAAGTTACAGGAGAGCTCTACTGTGGTCTGAGATATTGGCAGCCTTTAGGGAAAAAAAAGCAGTATTTCTCACACAAAGCCTGAGTTACGCTGGTTGAATGGCAGATGCATCCAAGAGCAACAAGGAATTCTAATTTTTTTGGTTAGGCAGAACCAGTTATGAAATGTAACGAGGGGCCAGCACCAAGCACTTTTGCCACCACTAGGAAGTGTTAATAAATACAGAATCAGTGAACTGCGAAGGCAGCTGCTCCTTCTCAATAGACCTACTTCAGAAACGTGGACTTTTCAGTACAGTCTATAGAGAGCAGTTTTCCTGAACACCTGTGAAACAGCCTACTTTTCTAAAATTAATTACATGTATCCACTGAATAGAACTTCTTGTTTCCATGCGTTAAGTTGACGGCTCCAAAGCAGCTTGATCGTATAAGAGGTAGCAAAAAAGAAAAGGTCCCAAATATGAATTCTACAGATGACACATGATCGCCTTCACTTTGGCTATCACAGAAGATGTCACACTGTTAGTGCAACTACTGCAATTAAAATGGCATGATGTGTTTATCCAATATAACACAACTGTTGCCTTTACTACACGATTAATGATCATTTGCTCTCCTACACTTTCTCTCTGTTTTTCGCTCTTCAGGAAGTACATAAACCAAACAAATTTACACCTCACAAAACCAAAAACCACATAACTAATTTTATTATTAGCTGTGGATATGAAAGCTGCAGCAGCCAGATGAGAACATTGGTGCAATTTTTATTCTGCACCGACACTTGTCTCCATGGAACCCGTAATATGCTGCTGTATTGGTGACTTTGAATGCGCTTCTTGGCCGTCACTTTGACTGTTGATGAGCTCTCCAGGCAGCTTTGTCCATTACATCTTATGGGTTTCTTTTCCCTGAATGTTCAAACCTGCCTGTCATTCAGTGTTAACTCTTTTCTGTATATTTTCTTCTTTCTTTTTTGGCCTTTAAGTTGGTGCATCGTCCCCAGTACTGAAGTTTTGATATACAAGCAGGGATGCTCAATTCATTTCATTTAAAAATATGAACCAAATAGGCTTAATCCAGAATCTCTGGCTCTGAACTGGGTTAGCATATGTTGTATTTGATTTGTATTTCTATCAGTATCAACCCAAGCATCCTTATACACACCAGCTATGAACATGATTTATAGCAAGTCATTCGAGGCAAAGCCTATAGCTTCCCTTCACAATTTGACGTTATCAGATTACTTCAGAAGCTGGCAGCAGCTTCCCTAAGTAACAAGCTGTCACTGTAAATAAATCACTCCCTCAGAAATAACAGTTAAAAATATAGATTAGCATGAACAGAGGTCAGTATTTAAGGCTTGGTTTTTGTTTCCCCCCTCAGCCAAGTCACACATCAACTTTTTATCCAACCAAAAGAAAAACCAAAAATAAGCACAAAACTTATCATATGCATCCAAGACAGAAATGAAAAACAAGCAAACAAAAAAAGGCAGGCACCATGCCTTTGGGTAGCCCGGCTTACCAGTTTAAACACACGAGGATAGTCTTTATTTAGAAAATGCCATCATAAAAAAGCAGTAGCCAATAACTTGAACAAGTACAGTCATTAGGGCTTACCTTACCATTTTTCCAGTATTCTAAATGTAATCACTACACGACACTTAATACAAGTTCTTCGTTTACCTGCTTTGTTTTTCTTTCTTAAGAATCAATGATCAAAATTTAAAGAAATTCAAATTACTGCCTTAATATTATATGTTCTTGATTTACTGCAGTCTCATAATGACATGGTTCAACCCCAGCCAGCAACTAGGACCACACAGCTGCTCACTCAAACCTCACTCCCAAGTGCAGAGCAGCAGTACTTGCCACCAGTCACCTCCAGTTTGTACATGAGCATGACAGCATATGGCAAGAAATAGCCCTTTGACCAGCTTGGGTCAGCTCTTCTGGCTTTGCTCCCTCCCAGCTTCTTGTGCATTGGAAGCCAAAGAAGTCCTTTACTACATCCGTGTATTATCATTCTTCTCATACTAAATCCAAAACAACAGAAAGAAAATTAACTCTATCCCAGACAACAACAGAATACATAATAAACTGAATTTTAACAAATCTAAAATTTAACTCATTTACTACCCAATCCCTTGAATTGAACAAGTCAAGTGGAGGAAGCCGCCAGCTTAGCACCTGAAAGTAGAACTTCTTAAAAAGCCAAAATGCCTTTTGATAGACTATTACAACAATGACAGAAATACTTTCTTTTATTTGACATGACCTATGAAGTTATATTGGGTTCTTTCTGATCAATGAGCAGCTCAAACTTTAGAATGAATTAATGGTAACTGTAAAAGGAGGCTGATTTCTCTCATTTCACCAACAAATGAAATCTGAAATGGTAAGACCCAATACTTCTCCAGTTTGAAGGAACAGTGACTAAAAACTATCGAATGCAGTTCACCACTACATTAACATTACTTTTCTGACTCTGTTTTTTCACAAAAATACATGCTGACATAATTTGATAAACTTATCTTTGTTACATATCCAACATTTTAAAGTAGATTTATTTAACAAATGAGCACACAAATCAAAATGTAGCTTTCACAGACTTCCCACTCAAATCCAACTAGTTTTAACTATATCAAGAAGCTCATGCAGAAAATAAGAAATTAGTCATTTTGCATGTTTCCACACTAAAGAAAAAAAGAAAAAAAAGGTTGAAGCTATCTAGTTGCTTGAATAAACATGACTATAACACATCCTCCTTTTTAGCACAGAAAAAAATAGCGACAGTACTATAAAGACAGGACTTAGCTCCTAACTAGGATGGTTTAATCACTGCTTATGAGAACCTAGTTCTTAACTTGGTGAAAAACAAATAATTCTAATGGAGAATATTAAGTTCAGAACTGTAATTCAAGGTACTTGTTGATTAAATTATCTTAAAACATTTGAGGCCTTACCAAGAGTTGCACTTAGTGGTCTTAACCACAATTTTATTCAATAAAGGTCATGTTCAGTTAAACTTACAGTTGTGGGCACCTTCCACTATTGGCAATCCTATGACTGTCAAGATGTCCTCTATCTTTAATGTCATTCATTTCACATCAGACCAACCCATTTATTTCGCTTTTTGCAGTTTGACACTTGAAAAGTTATACACTCACATTTCATCATTACAGAGGACTCTAAGCATTCATCTCTGGAGAGAAAATAAGAATCTAAAATTCTAGAAAACAAATTTTTTCATTAAAATTCAATGTATTTGATAATGTGACACTATCGGCTAGAAAATGTTACCATTCTGGGGAAAAAAAAAAAAAAAAAAAAAAAATCGCAATTATACTGCTTTACGCTACCCATCCAAGTATCTTTTTTCAAAGTCAATATAGTACAAACATGAAAGAAACTAACTGTGAAAAATATATCTCCTACAGTTTACCACTCTTTGATATGTAAATAGATCACTGCAATCCTTTTTTCTATTTTTTCCTCTACTGTTATGCTGAAAAAGGGTTTCTTGCTATAAAAGAATATACTACATTTATTAGCACACATATATGTACAGATGTATGCACAAAATACTGTGTGTGAACATAGCTGGAGAGAGGAAAAAATGAAATATTAATATATCATGCCTTCAAATGTAATTGAAACACAAAACCTTTGAAATACATCCAGTTTACTTTGTGTGTGTGCTGCATTTATATATGGGTAATGCATAAGCATACATGCAAATCTCTGAAAGGTAGAGAACAGTTGAGGGGGAAAAAGCTATAATTAATGACCAACATTAACTGAAGGTTTCTAGCTATTAGCATTAGAATCCCACACAGGTCCAGTACACAGGACTAAATGTGGATGGATGTTCTAGACTTCAGCTGGGGGCTCTATTCTTAACTAAACAAAGCATCTGTGTTTTTTTCCAGCTGTCGTAAGAGGAACATCAGAATATACGATAGTTATGTGAATACTAGCAATGATTCCTGCACTACAACCCAAATACCCAAACCAAATTAAGCAAATTGATTCATTATGCATTCTAGTCTGTGACTTTTACTATGAACTTTAAAAGTAAAAGTTGTCAATTAGCACACAAGGGAATACATGTACCTCTGCAAAGACAAGTAATAGGAGAAAAAACACGAGTAAAGCAGGAAAACAATTAGTCTTCAAATACTTTGCTACAAAATTTAAAAAAAAAAAAATCCACAGTTATTCTACACTTCACGATCAAGGAAAAAAAATATTTGTGTCAGTACAGGCGAGAATGGATCTCTCACAAGGGTCTAGTGAATAGCTCTGCAAAGCATGTAGCAGCCAGAATGCAAATGCTCTGTTCTCCTAATACACAGTCAGTAAATTTGCTTATTTAGTCAACAACTTCACTGCAAGCGCTACGGTGCGTTTGGCAAACGATGATTAAATTATTTGATTTTGTACTTGTAATCTAGTTCTGCAATCTTGTGGCCATCATCCTCCTCCCCTTTTTTAAACTTGGTATCCTCACCACACGCCACCTCCCCTCTCAGCAAGGGCCTCAGTCATGAGAAATGACTCTGTTACCTTGTGCCCACAAGAAATCGTGGGGCCTGGTGTTAGAGCTATCCAGGCATAACAAGTTCTTTCCCAGCATGCTCACTGATTACCTACCTTCCATAACCATAAAGTCAACAATAATCTACCTACATGCCCTTTCTGCAGGTGGTTGACCTATAAATGTTAAGTAAGTCAGTGGCAGTTCAGCCTAAATTACTTGGAAAGCAGTATGCGTAAACATTAATGCTGCAGCATGTCCTTAACTATACAACTGGGACTCTATAGTCTGCAAAATAATATTACATGATATTTTTTTCCTCAGTAAAGCCTTTTCCCATTATAAAACTATCCAATGTCCCTCTTATCTGATGTTCCATTCTTTGCTTCAAAAGTCTTTCCGATAAAAATTTAAAGCAACTTCCTCTAGTTTGGGGCCAATTCCTCCTCTTTTGGCAGAGTCCCTCTTCTAGACATCTAGAGACCCAGCATACTGACACAATTGTACACTGAACACACAAATACTCTGCACACTGAAACTAAAAAGGAATATTTACCACAAAGTGGCAGGTGAGTATTTTTCTCTGGGTAAAAAAAACACTTTCACTTCATTCACATTGTTTTGTTTTAACCACCAGGGATCCTTACCAAAAAAAAAAAAAAAATTAAAAAATCAACTGGAAGATTACTGTTATTTTTATTTGCTTTTCTGCACACCAAAACACTTGCTGTGTGTTGGTTAACTCTCTACTGTATCATGGACAAAAAAACATTCACTCTGTAACAAAGACCTTGGAGTCTTTCATTGCAGGGCAGATACTGCGTCAAAGAGAGCCTGTCCTGAACAGAAGGGCAGGAAGTTTCTCGCTGTAGGCACACAAGTTCTGAGTACCATGGTCTGCTCCAGTATAGCCTCACCTCATGCATCTATGCATTTCTTCTGAGCAAGAGAAGGAACTCAGTGGAAGATCAGGCTAGTGATGCAGGCGACTTCATTTCACACTGTCATGGACTCCTAAGCAAGGAAAAATAACCAATGTCACCTGCTCTGGCAGGTGAGTTTTCAGTGACGGGAGGCTTACGTGTCTTTTCTTCTTAAGGAGAACAAAATTGACTCAACAAGCCTCCATTAGCAAATTTTGCCCAACACAGTATTTAATCAAGATTGTTTTCTTCTTTCTTGCAGCTGTTGGATTGCAGTCAGGATCTTGCAGTATCAAAGACTAAAGTTGCCTAAAATGCATACTTATTTTTAAAATATTTTAATCAGTCTTTAGGAAAATGGCCAGATCTTTATATGGGCTGGTCTTCCTACCAAGTCCCACTTTTCTACGAAAAATTTTCTCATAGTACATATTTTGTAAATTCACCTGACGTCTTCCACTGCCTGAACCCCAAGGGAACCACCACTATCAAATAAAACGTTATAATATGTACCATAAAAGCAGTGTAGGAGTAACAGTGGCTGCTACATTCAAGTGGCAGTACTGAAGAGCACAGAGCCTGTGATTTCATGCAGTGCCCTGTGACTGGAATGATAACAATCCACATTGCCTGTGCAGTCACTCAAACCCTTCCCTTTGGGTATTGCAAAACTGAATGCTCTTCGCTATTAACTACAAGCAAGAGGAAAAGAGCATGTCACCTTCCTGGAAACTCCAAAACGCACATTTGTCTGACACTGTTTCAAAATCAAAATCAAAGCCTCATCAATTCTTTCAGTAGCTTTCCAGGATTAATTCCATCACAGAAAACGCTAAGGAGATAAGCATCAAGCAGAGTTAGTATGCAACATAAGACATGATTTTGTCAGCAGCGAGTTCAATAGCTAAACTCTTCTAGTAGCTTAATTACAAGCAGTCCCAAAACTCAGTCTGCAGTTACAAATACTGTCAAATTAGTTTCCAGAACTACCTCCAGGTGGTGGAGGTAGGTGTATTATTGTGTTTTTCTTTAAGGATCACAAAAAGTAAAAATAATTCTGTGGACTTCTGTAAATATTTCTCCAGAGCAGCTCACACAGACAGTTGGTATTTTATAGTAAGGCTAACTTCAGAGATACAAAGTACCAACCCAACTCTTCTACCTCTTCTCAGTTTAAACACCAGTAAGGTACTCTTCTGCAATAACAACTTTTTTTCTTTTCTTTCTTCCTCATTTTACAACTGGAAAAAAAAAAAAAAAAAATCCCAGCTATTTTCACCTGTAAAATTAGTGAAATATTTGGAATGGCTCAAGGACATTACAATAACCAGTCTTAAGAGGGCAAATAGGAAATACCAAGAGAGTAACTCAGCGTACAGTTTAACCAAAAGCAGATTCATATCAGCTTCTTGACATAGGTTTTCAAGATAGCTCTGCTACACTGATTCATTAAATTATAATTTAGAGAGATGGACAAAAATGACTGCATTGTACCAGTGCTGGTCTCTGAGTTACAAAATGACCATTTTGCTCAGCAGCAAAGCAGCCAAATAAGAGTCAGCGTTCCACCACCTCAGAGTGCAGGTTCATCAGGTCCATCAGCATCACCTGCATAGCCCATGTTTGGGGGATCCTTCCTACTGCAAGACATAGGTGACAAACTCTAAGCATTCTAAAACACTATTCCATATAAATTTTGATGCATAGGCATTTTCCAGCACTGCAATGGTATCAAATTCAGGTATGGATGAGGATCACAAGGTACTGGACCTTAAACTGATCTTCATTCTGACTTAACTGTGTGTTACACTGCCACATGAGTATTGATTCCACTCTTTGCTAGTACAGTAGTGATCAAATTGAAATTAGCTTAAATGAGAAGTTAGGAAAGGCTGTGACTCAAAAAAAAAAAAAAAAAAAATCCATTCGCAGACAAACAAAAAGCACCCTTCCATGGCTGCTCAGAAGTTCAGGATAGTAAAAGATGGGTAATGCGCACATACGGCAGTCAAGGCCATGCTGTTTTCTAACAGGCATGACTCCCACATGATCAAGAGAGAAAAATCACACACAGGCTCGAAGTGTCTCTAAGATATAGTATTTCCAAGTTGTTCACTACTCCTTACGTTTTACAGCAAAAATACACCATGCTTTTTTACCTTCATTTGGATTCCCATGTTATTCTTTCAACAGAAGCTAGGACATTTCTCTTCAAGTGTAAAAGAAATGTATATATTTCTGAAAAAATAACGTTCAAAAAATTAATCTATCTTTTAATGTCCCTTGTAGGTTTAAAAACCAACACCAAACAGCAATGCATATACTATTATCACCCAGTACACATTTATTGTATGCCACAGCTCAAAAACTGTTAAGAACATGGAAAAGTTACTTTTTTTCCTCTACACAAATTTGTTAATGGGTAACATAATGGTAAGCCATGTTTGCTGGCATTCTGTGAAATATCTACAAATTGCCTCTGCAAAGCATTATAGGTTGTCAGACTAATGTAGTTGAAGATAATTTGGCCTTTCAGTGAATTGAACCTCACAGCACGATTATACTCCAGCACCAAGTAGAGTGTCACAATTATTCTTTCATGCTGAATTACCATATAATGTCATAAGCCTACCTGTCATAAGTCCTGCAGCCGAGCTTGAATTTTTTCTAAATCTATGGTTCATGGCAAAAAAATGAATTTTTTGCTTCTAATGGAAATCTGATTGTTTTTATCAACAATAAATTTCATAGCAAATCAAAGGATATGCTTGGACAAACAATCCGATACTCAAGGTTAAAAAACACACAAATAATAAATTGCTGGTGTGTCATGTTCAATTTTTACTACTGCATTACACTGCAATAACCATAACAGGATCTAAATTGTTGTCAGAACATTAAACAAACCTCCATACTTCACAAAGGCATCCTGCCTGAGTAATTCACACAACGGAAACAACTATCACATTTTCCGCCGTCCCACCACCGTTGGTGCAGTTTATGCATTTGGACAATTTTTTGAATAAATTACTTCCATCCTGGCTGCTGTTGCCACTTCTGCTAAGAGTCATATCAGTTTTAATTGTCTTTTTGTCTACACTGATCCACTGTTTTTCTGGCTCCTTCCTGCCCTTACATCCTGAGCACCAAAATAAACTATGACCATATCAAATTGCTTATGCTAAGCAAGTCAGTGCTCTAAAAAGAAATAAATAAACCCATGAGCTCACTTGTCATTTCCACTGTTATTAGCCCTTTTCCTTGCGCTCTCCTAAACAAAGTTGGGGGGAGGAGACTGGGTGTTTTTAAGGTAACAAACTAGCTCTGATGCAGTCTAAAGAACACATTATGTAAATCCAACATGTAGGGTTGGTTGGATCGATATTACCGTGCAAAATGCTAACTTTTAAAACCTTTACCTCAGACAAAATATCATTGCTGACAAAAGAGCACTAGAATAAAAATTACAAATATAGTACAAACAAAAATATTCATAAGAACATAATGAGGTTGACAAGTTAGGCTCCTTTCAATACTCAAAATAAATGCTGCTTTAGCCATTCTTATCCTAACATGAAGTTACGGTGTTAACTGCATACAGACGTCCAAGGGAGTAACTTCATACTGTGTAAAATGAGATGTCAGGATCTGAATAGATCAAAAT
Organism: Caloenas nicobarica; assembly: GCF_036013445.1. Taxonomy (NCBI): domain Eukaryota; kingdom Metazoa; phylum Chordata; class Aves; order Columbiformes; family Columbidae; genus Caloenas; species Caloenas nicobarica. The sequence continues at coordinate 24,251,886 of NC_088251.1, read as the reverse complement.
TGGAAAAAAATATTTAGCTTCTAAAGAGTTTATTTATAAATACTGGTTTTACCTGCAACTGAAAACAGTTCACCACCTGATGGACAGTCACTAATGTTATACTACGTAAACTTGGCATACTTGTGATAATTGATATATTCGTAGTTAAACGATTGTACATTAAGTTCTGCTTTCATTAGATAAAAACAAGAAAATAAAACAGTATTAATATTTGGAATAGAAAGGGCATATATAATTCCTTATCTCAACACAGAGAGAGAGCAGAAGTAGAGAGATGGGTGCACGCACTTTCCTCCCTCCACACAGAAACGTTCACACTTGGACGGTTGTCTATTCACTGGTTCCTATCCCACCAAAAGACAGCCCAGTGAACCACTGAAGAACAAGAGACAGTCATCGGCACAAATAAGCTGTGTCTATACAATATAGAGTTAATGACTTAACATCACATTTTACATTGCCTTTAACAGCAAACTAAATTGATATAAACTAACCTAAGTCAGATCAGTTTGATCCAAGCCTGTTTTCTAAATAAGAGCCCTGTGTGATTGCCTGCAGCTCCACACAGCCGCTCGGACCAGTGGCTGTGCGCTGGTGTCCTCCAGCCACAGAGGACTCGTGTTGCTGGGCAGAGTGGAAAAGACCTTCTTCCTTTCAGATGACAATTTGAAAATACAAGCATTTCTTAGCTCTTATTCTCCCATTTTAAAAATAGAAATAACAAAGCTAACCCTTGTCTCCCTCACCTTCTGGAGTGAAAATGTAACGTAACATATGCCCAAAATGTCAATACCAGAGTTATTTTTCCTTGTTAACTAAACCTTTAACAGTTGGTACTATTTATTTATAACCTTCAAAGCAATAATAAACACAGAACTATGATTTACTTCGAGTCTTTCTATTATTAAAACACTTCGTCTTATTGTTTTATTGATTTACAATCTGTCCTACTTACTTTTTTAGCATCTGAAAACAATCAAGGCACAAAGCTGCAAAATGTTTAGACATTAATTGTTAAGAGACAGCATTTTATTCCAGGCTAGGGGTTTGAGTCCTCGACTGCTAAGCATTCTGGTACGGAAATGATTTATGGCCTTGTAGCAATAACGATGCGGCAGAGCCATTAACATATTGGCAGACCCTAGGATGGATTATCGACATTGATTATTTCATGGACCACTGATACCCATTTGTTAAGAGAAGCTCGAAGATGGCCTCTCCCTGACTGAAATCTTTTACGAGCAGACAGCATTTTAAGTATTAGGAACCTGGGATTTGGGCCATTTTTTTTTTTTCTTCGCCACCTCTCTACCCCTCCCCACAATCTACCTCTGTCTCCTCTTAGACTCTAACAAAAAGTGTCAAAAAATTAAAGTTCATTCTTCACTATGATCTTAATTTCTCAACTCATCATAACCACGTCTTCTTTAAAAATTAATGATTGCCAGCATTTAGCCACCGGTTGTTGCTATGAAGATCTATGCAAAAAGCAAGGATCCCTATAGAGTGTGTGATATATGGAATTCTCTTTATTACTACAATAAAACTTACTGACATTTCAATACTTCTGCAAATAGCATTATAGTATCAATCTTCTGAATTAGGTTGAAAATTAAGTTGTAAATTAAAAGAAAGTGTACTTTGGAATACAACATGATATGTCACCTAGAAAAAGACCTTTGTGCATAACAGAGCTGAGCAGAAAAACTGAAAGATAAGCCCAGGTGCCTCTAAAGTGCCTATTTCATCATAAAGGATCTAGGTTATATTTTACAAGAAGAATACAGTCTGAAAGCCCTGATATTTCACCTCAGGAGAACAGATTCTGAATCTCCTTAAAAAAAAAAAAAAAAAGAAAAAGATGAATTTGACAGCACCCACTCATTAGCAGAGATGCCAAAAAGCCTTTATAAAGGACAGGTGGGACTTTAGGTGGGAGGGAGGGTGGGAGGAGAGGAAAAAAGAGGAAAAGATGAGAAAGGAAGGAAGGAAAAAGGCTTTAGTTGAATATGGGGTCTTAGTGTAAATACCCTTCCCTTCTTCAAGTACACTTCCACTTACTTGAGTTACCAGAAAATAACAAATTATATCCACTATTACACTTGAGTTGTGCCAGAAGAGTAAAAAGTGTTATATTTCAATCAAAGTATAATTTATAAATACTTTCACTTATGGACCTAGTTGAGACTGTTAATAATGCAGGTTAATGGCTGAAAAATGAATTTCTGTGCCACCCAAGACAGGTCTTTCAATATTTTCTAAAACAGGAGCTGCTAATGAGGTGATACATCAGGCTGAAATTCAAGCCAATATAAAAAATGTATTCATGCTCACTGTGCATAAACACAACCTAAAAAAAAGTTGGTTTTCAATGCAAAAAATTGCATACATTAATACTTGAACAAGGAAGATGTTATACAGAAGAATAGCTACCAGAACAGAAAACTTAGGCCTCCAAATCAATCCTATGTATTCAACAACCTTCACAGTAAACACTTCCATTACCAACTTCTCCATCTTTAGGAGATTAAAGAGACATGGTGTTTCCTGGATATAACCGCATGTCCCTTGGAGCAATCAAGCAAATGAGATTGCAGGATTTCTTTTTAAAAAAGCATACCATTGTGGTATAAAGATATTAGAAGCTAAAATATTCCTGTTCATGAAATGGGTTCGTTAGTCACTAAGCGTTATAAAATCAAGTCAGTTATCATTTACAGTTTATAATGCTTGCCATAATATGGCCATTACCATTATGGATTGTCACAGCTCTTTTGTACAAAGGGCGTGACACCCAAGAGGGAAAACAGATTTGATTTTTTGTATGGATCATCAGCTTCCAAAACTACCCAAAACATACAGAAGGAAAGGTGCTCTTAGCCTTACCACACTTGAAAGAGTTGGAAACACACCTTACATTGCCAGAAGTACTTTTGATTGTTCAATGTGTAACAAGTTCCCTAAAGGGGATAATATACACCTGAATGACATTAGTACCTTTACTCGTGTGATTTTATCAATTGGGTTGAGGAGAAACACTTGTGCAATCTGGTAAATGTGCCAGTGTTTGTAAACTACACAGAAATCAGGACAGAGACTGATTCAGAGGATGTACCATTTCTAAATTGGAGTTAATTTATAAATGGGAGGAAAATTCTAAATTTCAGGAATAAAATTCATGTAGACAATGAACTGCCTGGAAAGAAAAAAAAATGCCACAAACGCACAACATTCAGAGGAATAAGCACTTTTGTTTTCAAATGCTTGTGAATAAAGGCCTCCTTTATTTGCCTGTCTTGCCCTGCTATCACATTCTGCAGATGAATGCAACTGAGAATCCTGAGATCCCTCAAGAGTCCCAAACTCAAGCTGGCGGAGTCAGGCAGAAGAAAGCACCTTCGAGCAAGCTTTTGCTCAGAAGGTCTCCAATACCTGCCCTAGGACTGACAAAGAAAAGCCACAGTGGTCCCCTCACCTGGAACAGTCATAAGCATCATCTACAGGTGCGTGCTCAAGAGATACTCATTAGGGCAGAGCTGGAGCCAGTAGTCCTTGGACGAAAAGGCACAAGCATCAGTTAAGCCAGGGGTGTCAAACTCAGTTTCCCTGGGGGGCACATCAGCCTCATGGTTGTCTTCAAAGGGCCAAATGTAATTTTAGGACTGTAGAAATGTAACTACTACTGAGTTAAGCAGTCAATCTGATCTTTTCATGTTAATACAAGAAGGCGCAAAAGCACCCTAAAGTCCACTGCCACAAATCTGCAAAGAGGCATTAATTTTCTGAGCTTCATACAAAACCAAAATATATTTTTGTATATGTAGATGAATTCTCATCATATCACATGGCTTTACAGAAGGGATAATTCCTAAGTATCTCACCATATTGTTTGGTCACGGTATCAGTTTGAAACTGCTGCAATAATCAATGCAATAACAGAGACTATGCAGTATTCATCAACACAAACTATTTAGCCATTTTTGAAAGTTCACAATCTCCTTATGCACAAGATGACTCCCAAATTTAAAGTTGTCTCTGTTCTAGTTTGGAAAACTAAACATGACCATTCACACAGCTGGATTTTAAACACAGCCCCAGGAAGAGACACAAAATAGAACAAGCTAAGAAAATCAAATGCACCTCTAATAAGTCAAAGATTTGCACAGCCTATATGCATACTTCAAATGAGATTTGTTTTATTGTAATGGAATTCTGTTTTTACAGTATTTGACATGGGAAAATAAGATCTCAAAGATGAGTCACTGAATCTGCAGTTATAATTGCAGATTCGCCAGAACCATGTTGAAATCGGTGACACATTTATGTCTCTAAACGTGATACAATGACTACTACTACTGTTTAGCAATAGATCTATACAAATTTAAACGGACCGTGATTTTCTACTCTCAGACACACTGCACTTACCATCGTTCTCATCACCTAAAACCATTAAACCACAACTAGTATTAAAACAGAGCCTCTGTTCTGTTAGTTAACTTCTAAATGACTAATATACACATAAAAGAAACACCTTTGAGAGAGAAACAGGAGAGAAAGAAAGAACAGTGACTCAGAGTCATGTTTGTGAGATTTTCACAGCTAATCACACACAAGACTGATTCACTGCTCACCTTGCTCTGTTCACTCATTTTTCATATCATACTTTTCACTGCCCCATCAGCCTGCTCCACCAAGGTCAAATGAAGGAAATGATAGCACACATACCACACTAAGATTTATTATAAACAGATTTGCTTTCTTCTTACGTGGAGGAAATATGTTACTGACATTACTGTTTATAAAAATTAAAGTAAGCAGTAGAGGCTATCAGATTGGATAACTAATAAATGTAAAAATTTCAATAAAAAGGGAATCATTTGCCTCTACTTATTTGCAGTGCCTGAAGATTTTTTTTTTTTTTAATCACCAAGATGATAAAAAGTTCCAGTGTATAATACAAAAATTATCACTGCTACTGAAGTCAAGCACCAGCATGCCTTCCCTCCCAGCCCCATACTTTAATTTAAATATCAAACCTGGGGCATAAATTCCACTTCAGCCAGATTAACAAAGCAAAGTCTCTATGACTTAATACATGTAACAATTATGAATGAATGCACACCCAAAAGACCAGGCCCAAAAGTAACCCACTAACTACAAGGGACAAATTGCAGCATGTCAACTAACAAAGCCAAGTGATTTAGCCATCAGTAAATTCCTCTTCGGAAAGTAGAGTGGTATTTCACTATTTTAAACCAGGGACTAACACGGTGAATAATTAATGAGTTACCTACAAAATAGCGATGGTTTTGTCAAAAAGGCAATCAAACATCTTTCACTCTCCATTGAGGAGCCTATTTCGAAGAAACACAAAACTCCCGTGTACTTTAGTGCCTGGCATCAAAAGAGAAGATTCCACAAGACAGTATGGAAGAGAATAAATAAAACTGTCTTTTCACATTGCCTATGAATGACTGCAGTGCATCACTACACTAGTTTTCCAAGAGTATAACAATTTTACTAAAAAAATTTCATTAAAATGTACTTAACAGCTTTCTGTAATGTAAACAAAGCCTTTCAGTACACTTATTCTGAGAATGTCAAATGATCTATTTATATAAAATAACCGGACATTTTTCTTGGTGTCTCCTCAGCTAAGCACAACAGACCAGTTTGTGCCACTAGTTTAGCTTTAACGGTTCATGCTGACACCTAAGTGGGATGACTACGAAAAAGATGATGGAAGAGTGTGGTGAATGCAGGGCCACCACACTCGATTTAGTACTTCCAACTAGTAGCACTGACAAAAATTATGGCCCTGTATTTACAGAAAAACAATGGTATAGAAAAATCAAGCAAAATACCAAAGGTGTCAAAAATTTGCTGTAAACATCAGATATGTTATATGCATCCACATTCAACATAGAAATTACTGACTCTTCGATCTACATTAAAGAAACATCATGGAAAAAAAAAATCCGTATCAATTAAATAACCCAAGTAGACCGTCAAAAATACAGTTACACTGAGGACAGGCATCAAATCACACTGACCCATGTAAATGGCTGGCATTGGTTTTTATTTACATACTCATCAGAAACGTTATTGAGCAAATGAATTAACATTCTCCTATATCATAGCAAAGGGGCCGCTCCCGACAAGGCGTAAGAGCCTTATATCAGGGCTGCATAGAGCTGTATGTAATATTTGACCTGATACATTCCCAAAAAAACTTGCCCAGAACAGTAAGAACCCTACTGTTTTACTTTATAGTAAATAAATAAATAAATCGCACATCTAAACAGGCAGGACACATGACATGGAATTAAAGGATCTTAATTTTCCTTTCTATTCCCAATTCAAGAACCTAAAGAAAATCGTAGATTACAAGAGGGAAAATTGCAGAGCAGTGTTTTGGGTTTTTCCGTCCTAGAACTCCACTTCATATCGGAAAGAGGATTTAACCTTGTTCTAAGGGTAACTTTCCACAGCATTTCTTCTTTGCAAGAACAGAGGATGCAGCAAATCATCTCCTCATGTTAGCCAAATTATTTTTAAAAACAAAGTAAATGCAAAAGATGCAATCTAAATCAAAATATCTTGTGCCCTAAGAAACCACTTACTATTTGCACTGAAAACACCACCTGTATTTGTCATCTCTGACAATAATACTTTTCCTAACCAAGAAGCTCTAAAAGACAAAGATTATCTAGTTGCTTCGTCTCTTTCCAGACAGAAAGTTGTAGGTATACACTGCATAAGGGACATGCAACATCTCCTCCTTCCATCACTGTGACGAGAATTACTCTACCTGATTTAAAGAGTCCTCAAAGAAGAAGCACAAGGTAAAGTAACAGATGACAGAAATAGCTCACACCAACAATTCCCATGCCTTCCAAAGATGCTTGCAGTGCATGCAGTGTCTGCATCCTGAAACCACTGTACATGACCACTGGCTTCAAAAGCACATTAGCAAATGTATAATACAACATGAGCAACACTAGCTTTTCCCACATAACTTCCATGCATCTTTCCGAGTCCAAAATAATTCCCTGGAGACATCTGGAGACTCAATTAAGTTAAACATGGTTATGTGTTTCATGGATACTCTGGAAAGCTCATCAGTAAAAACAATATATGATAATTATCTTAATAGCAGTTTATACATGGACATGCATAAGACTAAATTGCCTTTGTTAAAATTCAATTAAACACATTCTATTACTAGGTGAATAGCTGTTTCCAACATTCTACTGAAGCCAACAACTGAGGAACATTTTCTCTTTACTCTCATCAACAGTGCTCTTCTCCAGCTGAAAGCACATCAGGGTGCTACGTGGAAAGGTCTTGTTAGCACAGCGCATTCAGTTTCTTCATCATCTGCTAAGGGGAAGGAAGAGGTAATAGCTTGGGTCAAAACCCCTTCTTCCAAGTGTCTCTGTGAATCTAAAGGAATCCCACTGGAGCCAACACAACTACCCAAAGTTGCCAGCAGAAAATATTTTGCCCACTATGTCATAGCTAAACCTTCGTTTTTATTTGCTGCTTTTTTAAAAATGATATTTAAATTTCTGAAACTAAAGCAGGTGATAAAATTAAGACCTACTGATTTACTCCAGTATGGTAATTCAGATCTTTCTGTTTCTATATAAGCAGTGAAATAACAAAAACTATCTTGTGATCCTCTCATGTAAATAAATTTGGTAGTAGCAGACCTACAGGTCTGTTTCTCTTAAAAAACAGACAATAACATTGTGGTACTGAGAAGCTACATGAGTGGGAAAGTAACTGATTTTTCTTCTTTAAAAAGAAAATGCACGTAATGGGTTTATTATTACCATGCATCTGAATGCAGTATCCAAAGGTGTGCCTCCTAGCAGGAGCACAGTTTGTAAGGGAAATAAATATTTTTATTTACAATAGCAAAAGCGACAATAACTGATTAAAGTAAATTTAGTGGAAACATTAAAACAACGGCTGTGGAAAGAAAATTTATTTTGCTCTAACATACTGTGTGAACTTATTGAAAATAATCAAGTGCTCAGTTTGAATTAACTGAGTGTGAGTGAATCTCAAGAAAAGTAGACAGAGATGGCAATAAAAAGCACTAACAGGAATTTGTTAGCTCCTTCTGCTGCTCGGTTTCTTCATATATTTTAAGAAAATCTGCAAAGATGCAAAGAATCCTCCTGTGTTCGGTTAGCAGTGAGTAAATTGCTGTGGGCTCCGAGTGCTAGAATACTTTAGCAGGCAATTCCTCTCTGTCTGTCTTTCTGTTTGTCTGTGTTAAATTCCCCCTCTGCCCTCATCCATTCTCACATCCAGTTCCCAGCTTTGTCCATCCATCAATCCACAGACTTTGTCAGTGCTGACTTCATCCTGGCTCTCACAATCACAGCCAAGCCAGGCTGCTGCCACCAGGGAGCTTTTCGCCTCCCATCTGCGTCTCCCTGAGCTGCTGACTGAGGCCCTGACGCTTGTCGTTTTCTATTGCACAGGCAAGCAAAACCACTAATACTGAACCTGATTTCTATCGGGCAGCTTTTCACCTTTCCTATCGGGAGGAATAGAGAAAGAGAGAGACAGGCAGAGGAGGGGGACAGAGAGAGATGTTTGCTGAATTTTCTAAAACAATTCGTACTCTAGTCAGGTTGAGGCTCAATTCATCTTCAGCTCTACAAAACATCAATAGAAATCACAAGGAGAAAATGTATCACTAATTAAGGGTTGATAAGCTCTACGTCAAGAGCAGTTTAGGGAAAAAACAAACCTCGCCAGCTTATACAGATTCTCCGCCAGCTGAAATCCATACAAGCAGTTCCACAGCAACTTTAAGTTAAAATCTCATGGGGGTTTTTGCATAAAACATGCTGGTTTATAAGCAACACTCCGGGAAAACAACACACCAAAACCAAATGTGGCTTTATTCTAAAGGTAATTTACAAAAGATTTGAATTTCAACTGGAAAAAACATAAAAGATGACTAAGGAAACAAATTGTTACCTAGCAATGAAATTATATTAAATTATTCTTCGGTGTTTCGCCTGCTTCCTTTTCTCAGTTCAGAAGTGCAATATTCTAAGCACACAATAACTCCTATTAGTAGTTTTATTTTAATTAGTGTCGAGATACTTGCTAAAACATAGTGCTGCTGCTTAAAAAAATACGTATAATCATCTCAGCAGTAGCTACAAATGACAAAGTTCTTCAAATATTCCATTTGTGCACTGCAAAGTAGAAGCACAGTGGAAGGGTATATGTTATCACTAAATCAGCAGTTAGGCAAGTGAAAGGATTTTATGAAATTGAAATTAACTCATTTTAATCATTATCATATACTTTAACTGTAAAAACAAGCTGGAACAAGAATGTTTCTGACAGGTCACTTTAGAAACAGAAATATGAAGCTGGCATGAAATCACTCACTAAGGAAATAAAACCTTCCCACAAACAACTTCCATGTCCTTGTATACATCTTTTTGCCTAATTGTGTTTCAGTTTACAAACTGATCATTCTCAGCAACTCTGTGAATGCATTATTTAGTTCACTGCTAATGAAATATTTTGGTAAATTTGAATGAAAGATCCTCTTAACATAAACATATGATCGCTACATGAGCTGTACAAGAAACTCCACATATTCTGGAAGCTGCTGGGCTAGAAGAGGGTCTGTTTTCAGTTCTGCTTGTACTACTAACTATCCCCTTACTGCTAAGTTCAGAGAATGCTGCTGATTTCCCCACTTCTCAAAGACTTAGAATGAAGCGGGGGGGAGGGGAAAAAAAAAAAAATCTAACAATCAGGCCCAGGCTTTTCCTCTCATCAAACCCCTTCCCTCAGGCATCAAAATGTTCTTTCCCCAAAGACATACTGACACACCCAAGAATCACACTCTATCTACATATATACCACATTTGTTTAACTATTTTATCAAATACATAATTTACTTTTAGTTTATTAGTTATTTTTAGATAAAACTTGAACATTAAGCCAATAAAGGAAAATACACAAAAGAAGGAAAAAAAGAGAGACTTGCAGGTGTTCTTAACTAATGAAAACAACCACCTTCTCCTGCCATGCTTGTATTTGTTACCAGCATCTTTGTGCCCTACAACTTGTATTTCATTTCACTTATTATGAGTGACAGAACCCTAGAGGAACACCCCACTTTTATTTCTTGAGCCATTGGTCTCAGATATGTTTCAGGCATGAAACAGTGGAACTGAAAAGCAGCAGAAGAAAGTCTTCTTTGCTGTACTACTACACACATCAGACATCTCTAATTAGACAGCAACAAAATTTTATTAATAGGCTGGACATTATGGAATGAGCTTGTTATAAATGGGCCCTGTCAAAGCCTTATTCAGCTACCAAATGAGTATTCTCAGTTCACTGCTCGCATCTGAAGCATCACTGCTGGTGCCGGATAATAAATGATTGCTATTAACCGTATTGTTAGTAATGATGGCTGAAAACAAACAAAAACCCATAAATAACAGTCTACAGAAAAATTAACCCATAAACTTGATAGATATCCAGCTGAGAAATAATAAATGACACTTTGGATCCTGCTGGGAGAAACTAGTGGTTTTTGTTTTCTCCTCTGTCATTAACACATTTTCTGTGCTAAAAATTAGATTCTGATATATAATTATCAACGCTTCCAGATATTAATTCTGCTATTGCTCCCTCTGTTTCTCTGCTGGTTGGATGTAATGTTATTCACAGATTACTCTGAGAAAACACATCAAACACTTAACAGAGCAGGTCAAAGTGACAAGCAGCTTTTGCTGACAACACTAACCTGCACAGCCTTTTTTACCAGGGACACAAAACAAATTTCTCAGATTAATTAACTCTGGTTTCTTTGCAGCTAGAACAAATCTTTGCTATGTAATGCGAGCTAAGCATATTCTCAGCTGTCCTAATGTAGGCTGTATTGAGGAGGAAAAACTGACAATTATTATCCCGCATTTATACAGTGAAATCCACATCTGTTAACATCCTAGAGAAATATGCCTATTTTCACAGCCAATTAAAACAAGTTTCTTTTTAACAAATATATTACCAACAGCACAGCCATGCTTTCTCTCTCCCGGGGGGCGGGGGCAGAAAAAAAAGAAAAAAAAAAAAAATATATATATATATATAAAAACACCAGAATGTTTTCACTGAAGACAAAAAAGCAGCCCTACTTTATTCAACATAAGAAAATTTAAGAGCAATTATTCACCTTCCTCTTGAACAGAAAAACTTTGCAAGCTTTGCACACAAACACAGCAATGAGCGGGTCTTGATTAAATGTTAAGACATCTCAACTAGAAAAAACCACAGGGTAATATCACAAAATAATTATGCATTACTACCTCATAAATGTTTGCATACAAGTAACTTGAAGGAATATTACTGAGCATGGTAAATCATTTGTAGCATCTCAAGCTTCAGTCAGAAGCAGATCCCTATTCCATTGCATACTGTACAGAGCAGGTTAGATGACACTTTCTTTCCCTCCCCCCATCCTCCCCAAAGACCTCACAGTCTAATTTTGTGCCCACAGAATGGACTTAAAGGCTGTTTGCATGACCAAAGTTATGTATGCATGTCACATTGGCAGGAACACGTAACATTTTCTGGTTCATGCTTTGCATATTTTGCAATAATTTTTTAAATACCACTCATAAGCCTTTTTTGTAACACATTTTTAACTATTTTGACACACATTCATATTTGATTTGCCGTTATTTATAGTGAACATTTTAAGTTCACTCGTTTCAGCAACGACTTTCAGTGCCTCAAAGCTCAATGAATAATATGCTCCAGAGTATTGGAGAAAAAAACCCTTAGGTAAACAAAATTAGAGGATATAAACAGATGTAGACCACAGCTGTAAAGTATGAAGAATGCATAGGATGAAGCAGACAATTTTCTGGACAGTATTTCCTCCCCTTCCCCTACCTATAATAAAGAATAGGAGAAGAATCAGAGCAATGTTTCTGCCAACAAGTTAGAAATTCCCTTAATTGCAATTTTTCAAGGCAAATGGTTTGCTCGCTATTCACATGTTCTTTTCCAATTAAACAGGTCTCCACTACGTTCATAACAACATCTAAGGAAAAATGTTTTGGAAAAGTATTTAAATAAATTAAAAATGAAGGAGGGAGTGTTTCCTGGTCTGCATGCCTAGCTTTTAATTTCCACATTGTGTCCCCTCGGCCATGTTTTGCTGACGACAGAGTCTGAGTGCAAATCCCATACCTGCTATACACTACATTTTCTCAGTATCTGGCACTGCGATATTAAATAACTATAAAACTAGAAAGCCAAAATAACTAAATCACCTGGCAGCCAATTTCTGAGAGTTAAACCACAAACCCGGAAAATGGTGGAGTGTGTTGAAATAATGTAAAGGAAACCCATAAATTCAAACTTTATGTTCTGTAAAGAACAAATATGAAAAAGGCATCAAAATAATGAAAGATTGTTTATGTATTCTGGCATGAAATGGGAATGTGTTATGAGAGAGAGTGCAATGGCAGAGACAGATCGACAGAGCTGACAGTGTGGTATTCATCCTGCATGGTACAGCAGACGTCCTGCTAGTGGCAGTCGACAGCGCAATAAATCAAGGGCTCTCGATGCTGTACCTACAGCTTATTACATCCAAGATGACAAATAAATAATAATCCCTGTCACAGCGGCCCTTTGCTCAAGGATTGAGCCTGAAACCTTTTGCTCATCACTCCTGGTCTTAAGTGAAAATACTAGAACAAGGGAATTGGAGGCCACGGTTTACTGAGCTCATGAAACACAAAGCAAGCTGGCCACAGGAACTAGAACCAAGCAGGAAAGGTCAAGTAGCAAGAAAGGATAAGTATTTAAATAATCCCAGCAAAAAGATGGCAACGTTTCACAGCTGTGAAACTGCACGAGACCTGTAAAAACCCCAAGCCTCTGAAGTCTCATGTTAAGGCCCCAAACAGTTGAGGCTGGTAACATTAACCTCCAGAGTTCTCCTTCTCCAATTACTTTCTTTGCTTCCTCCATTATCACCAAGTAGGATAGCTGTATCCTCGAAGTGGGATGTCAGGTAGGGAAATCACTACACCCTCCTCCCCATACATCCTCCAAAGCCAAACACCAACCCCTGAAAAAAGAAAACTGCATCTCATTTTTTCTCTTTTAATATATTTCCTGTATCTATCTTCTCAAAATGCTTTTAACATTTAGGACATCTTTGAGTTCTTCATACAAAAGATACTACAAAAAGTAAAAAGAGTCACTACCAGAACTAATATTGCAGAGAGGTCTCATCTCAGCTGGCACACCAATTATAAAAACACATGCATACAAGGCATCCTGAGTCCATTACCAAATGTGACACAAGTTTTCTTCAAATTAAACATGGATTTTTCTTTACAGGATGGCTGAATGTTAAAGTTAGAATTAAGCTATTTCTTTTTTGAGTACTCACGGCAACAGAGTATACTGTGTTTACATCCACTTCATCTCCATAATCTATTACCAGTTCTCAGGCTCATTTTCTCCACCTGTATACACTTTTGTTTCTTAACTTAAATCTCTTGCTCTCTTCTTCTCCATCTTTAAAGAATGAATATACATTTCATTACATCCCCCAACAAAGCTGGTCAATACAGCAAGTAGTACACTACAAGGTATATTAGAGCAGTACAAGTTGGACAATACATCATCAAAAACTACGAACTTACACTATCAAATGTTGACTGAGGCATCCTCCTTGAAATTGCATCAGTTGTGTTATATCTTTTCTCTGATCATCATCAACTTTTTCAAATGCTTTCCTCTTCAATGAGGTAGCCAAGGATAATAGACAGTAGAGGTTGTCCATGTCTAATTTGTGCAGTGCCCGTCCACTGCTTGTCTTCATTGGAACGCCAATCTTAGCCATTTTATGCCCTCTTTTCTTTTTAATTTTACCAATTATGGTGGTTTGTTGGTTTTCTGTGGTATTTTGTTGTTGTTGTTGGTTTGGCTTGGGGTGGTTTTTCTCTTTGTTTTTGGGGGTTTTGTGGGGTTTTTTTGTGGGTTTTTTGGTGGGTTTTGTGGGGTTTTTTTGGGTTTTTTGTGTGTGTGTTTTGGTTTGGTTTTTTTTCTGGCTCTTTCAAAACATTTCATATGCAAAATTAAGTCTAATGCATCTAAAATATATTTATTAAAAAGCTATGCCAAGCCAACCCTCATTGCATCTATATTCTCCCGAGGAACAGGCAGAACAAGAAATATATGTGCAGAATTCAGGCCCTATACTGTAGTTATATCAACTACACATCAAGTAAAGGGACCTTTTAACCAAGGCAAGAGAATATGATACAAATATTTTTAATGATAAATGGGAAAAACAGATATATTAATACAAAAACACAACACAACGTTCATCTCTGTGGACCCACGAATGAACCAGTTCTACAAAACTAGCCAAGTTTGCAGCCATCACGTGGTGAGCTCCCACCATTGCTTGCCAAAGGTGGAAAGTATCACCACTCAGCTATTTTCTGGCTTGATGAGCACTCACCTTCACAGCCCAGTGAGGGATATGGTACCCTAGTTTCAATGCATACATTTACCAACTTGTCTTTCATTCACAAGCCCTGTTCTCGCAGTTGTATATCATGAACTTTAACGTGATAAAGAGTCTTTCATATCAAGGGTATGTCTCTATTTTGCAGCAAACTAGCTGAAAATTACGGTGCTTTTTTCCTCCTCGTCCTCACTACTACACGCTCTCAAATTTCCACCTTTTATAATCTCATTCATCTCTTAGACCATCTCTCACACAGAACTTCGGGGACAAAATCGCTCATTTTCTTTAGCCTTCACAATTCCAAACTCAATGAAATACCTATTTGGCTTAGTCTCTCTGTTACCTAAACATACCGAGGTTAAGAAAGCATGGTCATGATCAAGGTACATAAACCAGATCGGAACATCACCGTATTTCAAAATTACATCTATACGTTTATGCAACTTCAACAGCTTCTAAATTAAAGAGGACAAACAAAAGGTTGTTAACTGAGAAAGAGCAGCACAGCTTGTAACTCAAAAAGCACATAAAATCCCAAACATTCACAGTTTGCATAGCTTTTCTAGAGTTTAAATGCATACTTGAGAGATAAGGCTTCTTATTAGAGGAAATGTCTTTTACCAGACCAATAGATACCATCCAGAAGAGAGAGTTAAGTTTTGGGGCTTACAAGCCGTTCTTTGACCAAATATTTTCTCCAAGCAATACATTTCAGTGAGAAAGGGTCTGGATTTAAAATTGTACTCAACATTCACAGAATCACAAAATGTTAGGGATTGGAAGGGACCTCAAAAGATCATCTAGTCCAATCCCCTCACCAGAGCAGGAACACCTAGATGATATTACACAGGAATTGTCCTCTTAAGCCTTTCAGATCCTTGATATTTTTAAGAGGGCTTTTCCCTTTCGTTTTTTTAAAACAAACCACAATGCACAAAATCACAACCTGTAGAAAGATAAAGCAGATAATTTTGGCTAAGGCACAGCTCCTATTCACAGACCTGCAGACAAAGCCTTAATCTCCAAAATGCATTAAACCTCATTAACACCTGCAAAATGGGAAGTTGCCTTCATTGTAACCAACCTGCAGCTGTGATATGAAATTACAAAAAAAACCTCAAAAGCACAGATCCAGTCACCTGGGTCAGGATTTTACAACACAGCTGAAGGCAACTGAACTAAAACCATGCTGGGCTTAATACTGCAAGCCAAGCAGCATTACTGCAATTGCAGTTTTAAATACTGTTCAGGACTAGATCAAGAGTTCCCAACATCCCCCAAAGGTGGAAGCCCCTTCCAGCTTGCCAATTCTAAAACTGTGATGTTACCAACTGGAAAATGTTTGAACCATACTTTCATTTGAAAGTATTCTAGATATCAATAATTAAATATTATAACAAGATTTTGATAAATCCCAATTTATAACCTATACACAAACTGCATACATATGTACAAACAAAAACACTTGATTAGAAGGATTTGTATTTCCACAGCAGTGCACTGAGGCAGAGACAATACTTCTTCCTGGTGCTAAAGAGTAATGATTGTCATCATACAAAGCACAAGACAATTATTGTGGAAGCTGGAGAGCCCCAGAATCATTTTAAGAAAATAATAAAACACTATACACATTTCATGCACACAGGTACACATAAATGACAAATTAGTTTAGGACAGACTTTATACTTAATTACTTCCATGAGTACATTGGGATATTTTGTCATAAACTCACTGAGTCTGCTATATTTGTACTGAAACAGTATTCTAAAGAGTGAACCCCACCGCTAATGTTTTTATTTGAATAAATTATTACCCAACACAGCAACCATCAACATTTTACAGAACAAGAACATGGATTTCTGTAATTTCCCTGGCCCTAATGCCAGTCACTATTGGGAGCATTCAGTTATAAATTGTCTTTCAATAAAAGTAAAAGCTCCCAAAACAACAAAATGAAAAGACACAGCAGCTTAAATCAAGGAAGTCAATTTCTACATGCCGATCCTAAATATTTCATAGCCCTATTTTATTCTGACATTTGTAGATGACTAAAGTGTTACAAAGGAAATAAAATGCTGATTAAAGAGTTCACTGTCATAAAGGTTACTGAATTGTAAATGGCCCTTTCCATCTTCCTGTTAATAGGTACCCAGCTGTAAACATCATGAAGGATGTGACGGGAGGCCTGTGCTGCTCCTTTAGGAGTCGTATATACATTAATCACTGAATCACCAAGCCATGCTTAATTGCAAGTTGTATATCACACAAATCCATGGTAAGTAGAAGGAAACTCATTATTGCTGCTTCATAACTACTGGGTACTTCTCATTTTAACCTTCTCACACCTGAGACGCTCTTGTTTTACAATATGAATGCGGAAAAGGCATTAAGTCACTAATTATAGTAACACTGTATGTTATCCTGCAGTTTCAACATTTTTCAAAATAAAACTAAGTAATTAAAAAAAACTCTCTCGTTAAAACTAGTTAAGTGAATTTTAGAGTATTTTTTCATACAGTGTAACACATGGAATTCCATTATTCCTTGACAGTTTAAAGAACTGGTTAAATGACAAAGAAAAAAACCAACACACTGCATTTTGTTTTGACAAAATTATTGATTTAAATCTCATCCAATAGCACAATACTATTTAAAGGTCACCTAAAGAAAAATGAGTTTACATACCAACAGAGCAAGCTTATCTGTCATGAAAGTGTAATGATGTGCTTAAACTCTCACTAGTGTGCATATATTTTCCAAAAAGATAAGAGATTTTGTGCAGGTGAAGTCTGACAAAAAAGAAAAGTGAAAAAATTTGAGGTACTTACAGTAATTGCTAAACCAGTAATATTAATTTCACTATTTCAAAAGCCCGCCCAGGTGTTTTTATAAACTGTTGAGCACGACAGCACTGGAAATTCTTCTATGCCATTCATCAGATGCTTTATCAAAACACTTGCAAAGTATACTACACAGCTTATGTATCTAGACACTAAAAAGTGAGATATCTTAATAGATACAAAACATCTTTCAGTTCGTAGATCTTCATGTTACAAGTGCATTAATACAAACTAGTTGGAAATTTTGCATCACAGTGAAACACCCTAAGTCCTCATATACTACTGAACTTAAAACATACTTATTAATGGAAAACATTCAAAACAGCTCAATTCTGAAGACAAACGTTATACAGCCAGTATCTATTTTTCATGTCATGTGACTCTTTCTTGTTCCCCAAGTTTTCAATTCCAATAGCAAATAGAATCAATGCTTTCTCACATCTAAGATGCATTAAGATGGTCTTTAAATCAGCTTTGCCCTAAGACATCCATTATCTGCTATCCCACCCTTCCTGTCACTCTTCTCCATCCTGTAAGAGGACTAACAGACTCTTCCATTACATCTTCAATACACTCCCATGATCCCTTTTCAAATAGATTTGAAGGACCTGCAAATTAACAAATTACACCCTTTCTCTTTCCTTTAAAAAGAATATGTACAAAGAACTGTGGTTATGGCTTTTGAATCAACCCTGATCATCTGTACCAGTTGGTACTGATAGGCTACACGCTCCTTGTGGATTTAGATGTCAAGATTACATTGCACCAAACTCACATGAACTCTACAAGTACTACCTTTAAAATACCTGAGCATTTTGCTTCATTACCCAAAACAAAAGCAACCTTCGACCAATTCTATATTCACCGATAGTGGTTTCTCAGCTCTCCTATGGTCTTGTCAGTTGTTGATATGTATAAAATAAAAAGTAATGTCATAAAACCAGAAAGAGACCAAACACCTTTGATTAAAAATGCAATAAATGCTTTTAATAATGCCAATAGAAATTGTATTAATATTTTGGGAAGTCACACTTTTTGTTAGATTATGAGTGTCTAGATTAGGATAGCTCTCTCCAAAAACCTGCCTAACTACACGTTTTCTAGGCTGTTTCAGGCAGTAGGAACCCTGTAGTAATCATTACTTTCAGAAATCCACAGTCTCACATGGTGCTATATCCAGTCCACACATCCTTTAGCAAGGAGGATGACTTAATCCAATAAATGGATTTTGGGGGGCAGGAAGGAAAAGAGGTTGTAGAATATGTTCTCTTCCACTTGCAAAATAAGAAAATAAGCAGAAAAGCATCTTGATCAGAATTCAAAGCAATTATTTATCTTTTGGAGATCAACAGTAACTTAATTAGAAAAGGGGGGAACAGTGAAAAGATGGTATATTGACTTCATTGCAGAGATCTAAAAAGAGTATTATACTAGCAAGGGGTTTTCTTTGTCCTTAGTTTGCGTACCGTCTGGTGTGAATAAAAATGGTTTCTTCTATTCCTTTTTAAAATCACAGAAATTCCTTAATTATATGAAAGGATATTTTTTCCAGATGTTTCAGCCTAAGTCACACCTGCTCTGGGGAGCAAGGCCTCACCTACACCACAAGTACTCAAAATACTCTCTCTCTCCACAATGCTCAATACAGGAACGGTTGAAATGAACTTTCCTCTGCCCCCCAAAATTTCTATTTTTAATTTTTTTTTCATATTTCTTTTACACAATATATGTGCTTAATACATACATAAGCAGAGACACACACAGACTGAAGAACACACACAATACATCTAAGACTTGCCACTCTGGAACTGTGCAAAAAAGTTCAGACATAAAACCAGAAACCATGACAGTAAATGATACTCCACTGACTGATAGCTAACCCAAAGTCAGCACCTCTGAACTATATCCCCGCTCCATCTTTTATTTCTAGTTTCAGCTTTTCAGTACTTCAGTTTGTTCAGTATACAGAAAAAACCTGCAATAATAATTTCCACTAACTGGTAGGTTCAGTCTGAAAGCTTAATCCATCATTCTAAAAAAGCACTTGGAAAATTTCAGATAAGAAGTGCTTCATTAAATCTGAAGAACAATTGTTCTACGCAAGTCTCTTTCATTTTGCCCCATCTTTATGAACTCTATAACCTTCATCCAAAATTACATGAATTTTATGTATACAATCCTCTGTACTGAGCCTACCATCGGGACATTCCAAGCCAGGAAAAAAAAAAAAAAAACCTGTGGCCAGTGATCTACTGGAAGTTTCAGACAAGATACTGCAGTTTAAAAAAATTTACCAAAAAAAAAACCACCTGACATGGTGTGAACAGAGAGATATCTAAAAATAATTTCAAAAAAGTTTTTGGTGTGGGGGTTTTTTGTTGGCTTGTGGTATTGGGGTGGGGTTTTTTGGGTTTGTGGGGGATTTTTGAGAATTTTACAATAGAAAAATTATTCTAATGAAACACGTTATGTTCTGTGCACTATGTAGTTGAACATTTATGTACCAGATGACAAACAAAGTACATCAGGCTGACTTCCTTTCAGAACATGCACAGGCATATCTTTTGCTGTAAATTAAAGGCCAAGGCTAGTGTCCCTTGTTTAATTAGCTGTACATGTGTGAAAATAGCAAGTACACAAAAACTGCGATTCTAATTGCTGTTATTCTGAGATGTCCAAAAACTCTTCATCTCTTGTATTTGCTGTCACATTACCTAGAAATTTGTAATAAGTTTTTTAATTAAAAAAAAAGGTGATACAATAGATGTAACATCTCCTTATTTTATGGAAATTATATATTTAGAAATAAAAAGAGATTGTTTATACAGTAGTGCAATTGGATAGAAAATGACTGTAATTTTACATTCAATGCTACATTTAATTTGCTATTTTATCCTGCAAGTGACTACAAACTTGGTTGAAATATGGTGAGAAGGTGAGTTTCAGAACTCAGTAAAATTTCTTGAAGGCTATAACAACGCTTGAAAATGAAATAAAATAATTATCAAACATAAGACATTATTCAACACTGAAAACATCTGAAAGTCTGTACCAAACTAACTTTGAAAGGTTTTGAAAGTATTACGTACAAAAAATTAGGTTTTCCCACACTTCTATTTTTCAGGGTTTTCTCCATGCTAATCCGAGGCCAAAAGGGATGGAAGGGAGACTATGGCCCCTGTAGACTGCAGTCCAAAGCAGACCTACTCCTTCTTTGGGGTCTTCTTCCATGGTATATTTGTATTACTGCGTTGCAAGTCTTTTTCCTGCAGCTATGCCAGGGTCTGAACTGTTCGCTCACCAACAAACATGGGTGTCACATAGATTTATCCCTAGGAAGAATCCATAGCGGTATGGTTCTTGTTAAGGACGTTATGTAGTTTTACCATAAAAACTGAATCACTGAATGTGTTCAGACACATTGCAGAATGGAGCCTGCTATTCTCAAGCACAGTGGCTTGATGCAGATAAAAAACAAAACAGTCCTTTGTTTGAGGTTGTTACAGATCAGAGAAAGATGACAGTTGAAGTACAGAAGGCAAGTGTGAACTATATGCTTCTACGAGTACCAATCAAATACACAATATTGAACATAACAAAGCCTTATATCTCCTATTCAAAGATCCCATGGTTCTTTAAGGAAAGGTTCAACGGGTAGGGAAGTCAAAGGATCAGCATAAATTAGGCAGAATGCAGTAAGATGGGTTTTAACTTTTATGGTTAATATTCATTAACAAAGACATGAATGGCAACTCCACTGAGCATTTGAGCAAGTGGACACCAGACAAAATTTTAACCAAAAACTCTTGGAAAGCTGAAATCCCATTGCATAAAAATACTACTGCTTTTAGACCATCTAATCACAATGATTAAAAAAAAAATACATCGGAGTTAAAAGGAGAAGCACCTGTACACTACGAAGCCTCCCTTACTAGAGCACCAGCACTGCACTCCTGGAGACAGTTTACAGGGTAACAAGCAATAGGTAACTCAGATTTAATAGATTTTTCTACCAAGTTTTTGAAAATATCGTGGACCCAACACTCATTTTGATTGTCATGGCAACACTGGGTGATATTGTCATCTTATAGCAAGCACATCTTGCATCGATAAATAGTGGTTACTGTCAGACAACCCATACGCTAACACTTGTTGTTCATCACAGTTTTATTTTCATATGCAAAGATCAACAAAGTTAGTGTCTATATTTGGTGGTAGTTTGATAACACTGACGGAAAAATGTGCAATTCAATTAGCAGTTAGACAAGTATCTGTCATAGATAATAACTTCTTATGTCAGGGAATCTACATACTGATCAATGTGAAGCCATGTGCAATTGCTTATACCAATCATAAATCACTTTCTATTGATTTGCATTCCAAATCCTTGACATAATTAGAAGCTATAGAAAGGGTCACAAGATAATGCTGTGCATGTCCACAAGCCCTTTATTTTCAGGGCCTGTGTTGCATTCCATTCAGGTTTTGCTGGGGAGGAGGGACACATTTTATATTTATTTTCATTTTTTTTATGTTTAGAAAATTAAGCATGCAACTGCCACCTGATAAATCCTCATGCTAGAGGTTAAAATGGGAATTTCCCATGCCTGAATTTGATTCTTGTGTGCAAATGCAGACTTGACTAAATGCTGCTTATAATCTGATTTATGCACCAATTTATTTTATACATTAGGCATACTGTATGCAGTCTGACTGACGGAGAAAAATTTCATGCAAAAAAGGACTTACTTGCATACAACTGCTTTTCAGTTATTCTTACCTCTTGTGGTTAGCATCACAGAGTAGGTAGGACAAATGACTTGATACAGTGCACACATTTTGCCCACTATACAAACATTTTGATTGGTACCTATTTCACTTGACTTTCAGGAGAATCTTGAATGGCTTAACAGCTTCATCTTTAAAAAGATCAGATCTTGTGTTTCTGTAAAGCCCTCTATGGTGACAACCCCCTACCACTCCCACACACAATTTTTCATGTGTACACATATAAGACACAGGGTTTATTCTGCAGCATATCTCAAATAAATTAACAAAATGTAGTAAGGGAGGATATTGTTGCTAATTTTTTTATTATCTTTGTACATGTGTGATTCTTGTGTTATTATAAATCAAACTGAAGATATGCTTTTGCACAGCTTTTATTTAGGAAAAATCAGCAAGAAATGCATCTTTCTGTATTTCTTCATTTATTAGAAGTCTCCTTTCATCCAAGAAATATGAGACCAGAAATAAATTGTACCATCCTGCTTTTTTTTTATTCAAATCCTTGCCAGTGCTAGGCAGTATGCTAATGAAAACAGGTTGATAAATGACTCCCTGATATTTTCCAGACATTTTTCTCTCAGAAGTGCTCTAAACTGATGTAGCTCAAAGAGAATAAGGCGCATTAAGTCATTATATCAATTTTTGTTACCCAGATACTTCAGTCCCAGTTAAGAGCTGACAGCCAATATAAAACAAGGCAAGGGCATCATACGACTCCATCGATCAAACCTTGTCGTAGATAGATTGCCTATTACACAAATAGAACCAGCAGATTCAGTTTGTAGTTTTATGCTCTCCAATTAAAGGATAACAGGGTACTTTCCCATAAATCTGCTAATTGCAACTGAATTAATTTAACAAATTTTGCCAAGCACAGAAAAAAGTGATTGGTTAAGCTAATATAAACTAGCACAGGGTGTCACAAAGCAAGTTCCATAACGGGCTTTTCCTATACCTTGACTGGGCAAGGTGTCACAAGCATTTAACTCCACTGGGGTACTCTGGCAACAGACAGCTGACAACCATAAAACATTGCACAAATAGGAGATAATTTATTTGCTGTACTTCCCCCCGCCCCCGAAGCATGGAATAACGCCTTCTTTGCACCTAATTAATGTTCCTCTCTAAGCGGGCTGCATTTCTGAATCAGTATTATACAAGAAAAAGCACTAGATCACAAAAAGTACTCCCACATGGGCACTCAGCAAACAATGGCAGCGATCTGCAAAAAACAGAAAACCACCTATAGCATTGCTGTGAGAAGCAGCCGAGGCATTTATTAAAGAGCACAATAGTGCAGCATACCATGCTTTGGATATTATTCTAATGAGTTTATATATTCATATGGAAATAGCTAGACCAACAGAATAGTAGATAATTCAGATCTATAAAGAAACAGCAATGCAAGAGATCTCCAACTGTAACTTATGAAAGGAAATTATTCTTGCAATCACCCTTACAATGATACATTATTGTGATAAAAACCTGTCTTCATAATAAAAAAACTAAAATAACTACTTCCTAATTAGTTTAAAGAAATTTATATCCAAGCCCATGAGATATTTTAGGAGCAACACTTCCTACCGGCACAGAAAAATTACTTATTGTGGATGGCAAGTTTTGCACGTAAGTAGCATAGGGTTGCGTATGCCGATATAAAGTGCAAAACTACAATCATAATTAATATGAAGACATAATGGAGATAATCCTTTTGACGCACAGGAATTTAAGATGGAGGGTACTATTAACATTAGGAAGAGTCAAGCATATGAAATGCAAGTTGGACACAACAACAGTCAGCTTTCTAAGTGATTGGCAACTGTAATCTCGATGCACAGTCTAAAAGGAGTATTTAATTCAGCTTAGTTTAGTTTGACTTTTTTTTTTCCTTGCACAAGTCCACTTCCCATAGTGCCCAAACATTCACAGTTTCAACAAAATTATGCAAACAGCAAAATAAACAAACTAGTATCATTAAAAACAGTGTTTGAAGACAAAAGATGCTTGCAGAGATGCAGCAGCACTTTCCCTAAGAACAGTTTGGAAAACCTAATTTGCTTACACTCTGGTAGACATGCTAGAAAAATTCCCAATTTTACCTATTGTCATGTGTTGTCTTGCTTAACACACAGTTGTTTTTACCTGGAAAGTAAATACAGAAAAGCCCTCCCAGCTTCAAACAGAGGAAGAATTATAGCTCCTCAAAAAAAGTAAGGTGTCCCAGCACTGGAGAAAAGAACAAAAAAATTATTCTCTCATGCAGGGCCAGCAAATCAACTGACCAAAATAAAACAACAATGGAAATAGTTTTCTCAAGTTCACAGCAAATTTCATGCACATTACTCTCCTCTGAAAGGAGAACAAAGCCACTTGGGAAACAAAATACCCCAAAACCATAATCCACCCACTTGTTCAAAATTATCATAACCAGCAAATAACCAGCAAATACTTTATGCAATCATTTTTAGCATGGAAAATTTCTGAAAATGACTTGTTCTATCGCACTGTCAGTGGCAGTTATGTTGCTTATTTATATTTCACATGAAATCAAATATTTCTTTTGTTTTATATCTTTAGAAGCCTTTGGTATGAGACTCTATGTCTTCCTCTTGAATTTAATACAGAATACGGTAACATAATGTAACACAGTTATCCAAACAGATACTTTGTTTACTTCCAGGATTATTTTACAATGTTCATTTTTCCATATAACTATGACGAAGAAGCATTGATGTACATGACATTGTTTTCT
Source organism: Caloenas nicobarica (assembly GCF_036013445.1). Lineage (NCBI taxonomy): Eukaryota > Metazoa > Chordata > Aves > Columbiformes > Columbidae > Caloenas > Caloenas nicobarica. The sequence goes on along the minus strand of NC_088251.1, from coordinate 24,226,946 downwards.
TTACACTGATGGCCTGAATGTCACATATTAAACTGAGGGAAAATTTCATTACAAAGCAGAAAGCTACCTGGCTAAAGCTACAGGTATTACTGGTCTCTGTGCTTATTTAGTCCTTGATTTCTATTGATAAATTCCATCTAATCTAAAATTTTACTTGTTCACATCACCAACACATTCAGAAAAACAGCCACAAAATTCAAAATAGAAATAATACATAAAATCATGACCAAAAAAAGTGTTACATCATGTTAAAAAAAAAAAAAAAAAAGTCATAGTACAGAAAATACAGAAACAAAGATCTGGAAAGGATCTCAAGCAATCACTTACTTCATCCTGCAAAAAATTAAATGCATCACTATGACTGTTTCTGTCTTCACAGCACACTCCAAACATACCATGTCATCAACTGCACATCTGTGCTCAGGAGACATGATGCTCTGGATCAAACTTTTGACCAGTGACCAAACGCAGAGGAGTCTAGGCTACACACAACTATAGTACGATAATACAAAATGTGCTGTGATTAACCTAACATATATTTCCAGGTAAATTATATTGAGCTAGGAGAATTAACAGAACTCAGATGACACACGGTCCATGTAGAGAAACGGCAGAATATGCCACTTTCTTTAGACAAACAGGGTCTCAGTCTGAGTCAGTAAACGTTCATGAGTAAAATGCCACAGTAGGCTTAAGTTACCAAAATATCTGTGATCACTAACTTGCTTTCCAAAGTTGTTTTCCAGAGGTCTAAAAAAGCCCTACATAAAAGTTTCTATCATGTGTCACAACCCAGTTCTCAAAACTCACTTACAGTATATTTAAATTCTACATCAAGGGCAAACCTTCAAGGCCAGAATATTCTCTAATCACAGAAAGACCTGTGCCCTAAGGACTACCTGTAAAGTTACAATGCCATCATCCATGTCAAAAAAAAAAAAAAAAAAAAAAAATCAGACTACGGACATGGCTACTTCTGTAGAGAAGACTGAAATCGCTAGAACAGACGAGTAAGAAGGAAGTAGATTGTCCAAGTGGACAAGGTTATTCCTTCAGAACAGCACTGGTTTTGCTTGCAACTGTGCACTGTGGAAGTCGGAGATACATGAAGCTGCACAGGCATCTATTTGCCAAGCTCTGAAAACTTATTTTTGCATCTATTCTGTAAGGACTGAACAATAGTAAGTTAGACAGAAGCGTGAATACTAAGGTACTACATGCCAATTTCCTTGTTTCATTGTTTTCCACCTCAGTCTTCCTCCTTTACACCAGAGTGGAATCCAGAATGTGTCTCTGACATGATGTCCCACAAGGGACATTCAGGACACTAGCAGCATAGACTCTGCATTCAATCCTACTCTTGCAATCCACCTTCTCTATTTTAGAAGTGCTTTGTCATAATTTGTGAATACCGTTACTAGACTCTTCAGAGTGAGTCGCTGTTTGACTATACTGGGTTCGTTTAATTGCAGGCTGTTGAGAATAAAATACCAACAAAATACAGAAGAGATGAAGATAAGCTGCCACTTGGCAAGAATTCTTGACACAATATAAGAACAAAAAGACCTGAGACACGGTATTAAAAGAACTCTGACAAGTGTACAAAGGCAAAAAAGGGGAAGAACAGTTGTTCTATAGAAAGAGTTGAGATGTCCAGAATTCTTCAGCCTAGTTTGACAGTGAGCTACTATGTCACAGTGGCTGTTGCACAGAAATATTCCTGCAGAGCAAAGTCAGTTGAAGAGGTTTTCACCTCTAGCTTTACATTTCAGGAAGGAGGAATAAAAGCTGTCAAGCCACAACACCAAAGGAACAGCTACCTCTATTACTATTATAAAATTAGGTTGAATTTAACCAGGTTAAATTGAGGCAACAAGAGTGTAAAAAAACTAAGGAGTTAATCTGCAAAATGAAACAGACATAAAATTGAATAACAAAAAGCTAGCTGAGAAAACTCCTACCTACAACAGTTGTCAAGACCTACTACAAATAATTCTGGAGCATGCCAAGATACCAAAACCTCAAACCAATTAGTGGGAGATACAACCACTCCATGTCTTGTAAAATGGCAAGATATCTACCATTAGCGCACTGAATACAAGCGAGAAGAGTAGATCTGCAATAGGGAGGATCCATTAAGAACCTCTTCACTTCTTTTGATTTCTGCTAAAAATAACAGCAACTCATAGCATCACAGCCCTGTTTTTCCACTTGTGCAAAAATTTTTCATAAATATTCCTATTTATACAGACATTGCAAAAAACACAGGAAAATCCCATTCAAAGAATTCTAGTCCCAGCTCCTGACCTCACCCAGTTACATTCATATCCTCAATACCAAAGGCGGCTTTGCCGGCACACCAAAAACAGAGCAAATGCTTGGAATGTAAACCTGGGATTTGCCTTAACACCCTGAGTTGTCAGGACAAAAGAAGTCACATGCATCATGGAGGGCTAAGGGTTTCTCCCTTTATCCAAACCAACTAGCAAACATGAAAGGTTTTACATCTTCTAACAAGAAAAATATAGGCTCTAGAAATACCTTCATGTAGATTTGTCTTTAGCCTCTAGCAAAAGTGTCTACGGATTTCTTTATATTTATTGGTATCATTATATGTACAGGAACGATCACAGAAGTAGGGCAGGGCTGAACTAGTTTTAGGTCTGGCTAGATAAGTATGCATTATTTTGAACTCTAGGAGATTAAAAAATGAAATTTAAGTGAGTAGTCTAACTAGCAGGAAAAAAAGAAGAAAAAACTAATACAAAATCTAAGGCATAAAAACTGTTACTTTTTAAACCACAATGAAATACTAAACATGACTGGGAGATATTAAGAAGTGTAAAAATCTCATTATTTATGTTTTAGATCTACTTCAGAGATAAAGTACCAATGGCAGTCACCCATGTCAGTGAGGTTTCGGACCATTTACTTATTACAGAACAAAATCTCATTAACATAAAAAACCATGCATATATATATATATATATATATATGCATTTACTCTCTGCACAAACAGTATTTCCACATAAAAAGACATCTTTTAGCATCTTTGCTTGCTAAGCAACTTGCTAAGCTTTAAAAACAAAACAGCATCTTCAGGGCAAGACCAGGTAAACAGGTAAATTTTGGTAAACAAGACTAAGTAGTTTCTTGATTTCACTGGGTTGTGTCGATCACAGCATGGAAGCCTGGCAGAAAAAGTGACACAGTTTATTTTAATTCTTTTTCCTTTTCCCAAGTAGTTTGATTCCTTAAAATGTAAATTTTTGAACAATAGAGCCAAGCAAAATTAATGTTGCCCCCTTGATTCAGATAAGTTTCGAATTGGTAAAAACAAAGAGGAAAATAACTTTTTTAGGTTTCTGTAACAGTTCTTAAGAAAAATGCATTATTCTCTGACTGCTGAGGCGCGATTTGGCAAAACAAGCCAGGGATAAGTCAGCACTTCAGAATACTGGGAAAACCCATGACTGTCTAAATTTCTCCATGTACAGTGAAAACAGTGTTCCTTCACTCAAATTTTAACTGTCATTCAGATCATGCAGCACTCTGGGAAATGTACATTTTTAGCATATACAGTGTCCCCTAAAACCTTATCTTGAGCTTGATTGGGATCTGCAAGTATAATCCTAACGAGAACAACGATCCTGGAAATAAATGTTTTCCCTGTAAAGACAGCAAGAATTAAATATTTTTTTTGCCCATTTCCTCAACATACCTTATAACTTTACTTCAAAACTAACACTCCAAATAACAAGAGGCCAGCTCGGTCATTTGGCATTTATTTTAAATGTTTCTCTGAGGCAACATCTCTTTTTAATTGATGTACTCTTCAAAGTTAAAACAAATATTTCATAATGCCTAATAAAAATTCAGAGCAGCCTCTAACGATCATATTTCAAGCATTTACAAACCTGTTCTGCATTTTGATCAAGGAGTAAGTGCAGAGAGCTAAAACTTTTGCTCCAACCCTTACTTTTTTCCCCCCTAATGTAAACTTTGAGGATGTGCCTTTATTTTCAGAGTTTGATTCCCACTTCAAAAAGGAAGCCCTAACAAATCCCTTCACGCACCCGACACAAGGTTCTCCTGTTCCAAGGTCTACTTTACGTCTTTGTCCCTGTCACGCAGTCCCAGATAGGGAATCTAGATCACAAAACCTCCTCTTTGATACAGCAATAACTAATAAACACAATTTTTGAGAATCATTCTATTGTTTAAACAATTTTTCCACTCCACAAAGGCTGATCTACTCTTCAAAACCAAATACATTTTCTTATAGAAATGAGTGAATGGAATAAGTACATACAGCAGTCTTCTGGGTGCTAAGTTTTTTGAAGTGGTTCATTTGGCCTCAGTCTGGATTTCCAAAAAGGCAAATCATACCTTAGTCGGCCTTGCATGGTGGGCTTTCAAAAGCCCAAGAGAAGCCTTTGGTCCCACGGGGCTACGCAGACAACGTTTTGTGTTGCTACAAGTGTGTTGCACAAGCTATCCACATCTGCATGTCTACAAAGAGATAAATATGCTGTTCACTGTGCTTATGGTTGCTCCCTTCTACTCTCTAAAACAACAGCCTAAGATGAAGGCATTATAGTAACCACATTTTTAGTTTTTCACTCCTCTCCCTGAAGTACAACAGTTTGATTGGTAAAAGTAAAGTATTTTGTTACAACTTTTCTATTCAGAAAAAATAAAGTGTTTTAAATTTCGAAATTCATTCCATTTCAGCTTAGAAGAGTCACATTCATTTTTGTTTTGTTTTCCAGGGGAGAAAATGTAAAGTAACAGTTTCTGATGCCCCAGTACTTCAAATTAGAAGTGACAGAAGACCAATAGGTAGCTTATACAGCAAGAGGAGAGCCATCTCTTCTCAATCCATCACCAAACACCTCAGAAGAAGGTGATAAGGTTCCTAAGAACGGATGCTGGTAACCCTTGGAATGAAAGAAGGTGGAGACTGACAGTATCCACCCAACTGATAAATGGTGACAGAAATCTCCAGTAAAGCAGCATAAAAGCACAAAGGAAGCACAACCTGCACAAGGAAACCTATTGATTGATAGATCCCAGATGTGCTTTATGGTAAAAGCTGTAGCCCTGTAAGGTATGTCCCTGTGGTCTTGCCTCCTTCTTTCTGTCACACCTGGAATAAAACTCTATAATGAATCAATTGCCTACTGGCTAAGAATGAGATTTATTCCAGTCTTCCATTTTAACATGATTTGATAAACAGAGGTGTTCTGGAGGGAGGTACTCCCACCATCTTACATACACATGCCTCTGCTATCAAGCTGCTCACCCCAGAACTGAATCATGCAAAATTGCCCCTCCTTTTTAGGGTCCTTAATCCCTTCTATATAATGTGTTATGCAGGCAGACTAATCCACTACATTTTTTAATCTTATGATCTTTCCCGTGACCCGCTCAGGACAACATACACAAAGACTGACAAGAGACTGCGTACTATTTCTGACAGAAAGCAAAGTTCAACATTTATTCATCATTGACTGTACGGTATTACAAAGATTACTGTAACACACAATGTTCTTGTAAGGTTATGAACTGGTTTGCATCCTTCCACTGCTAGAATTTAATACTGTACTAAGTGTGATATATCTCATCCATTATTAATCCTGTCCAGTTCTGCAGCAAGTTTCTATAAAACCAATGTTGAAATACTACACTCTTAAGGCTCCTGCCAAACCTGAAAGATGTAATATTAACACGGTTATGCTCCAGATATGTGCATTTAACCCATGCTAAACAATCTGCATGTTCTGCTTGCATGTTCCTGGGGAACATTTATCTTAACACTAAAGACTAGGAAACAGTGTTTTAGTATAGTTTATGACAGCATTACAAATACTGCTCAACACAAAGTAAAGTCACAGATAAAATCTCAATAGGCCTATTATAGTTTTTAGAGAGCGCTAAATAAGATATATAATGTTTCTGGACTACAGAAAGCTCTCATTCAAGAACAAGAAAGGAAACACCGATCAAATCCTAGTATTTACCAACAGCTAGGATCACTGGCTGTAGCTACTGATATTCAGGATTACATGAAACACCTACCTTCAATGCTGTGAAGTAAAGCAGATGAAACTTTACAACTACATACATCCATCCCCTGAAAATTCTTATGCATTATATTTTTTTATAAAGCAAACATTGTTTTCAGACAGAATGTGAAAGCTCTATTCCAGCTTCTGTAATTTTCTGCATTGCTTCCGCTTTAGAGACTTTCTCAAGAAACTCTCTACCAATAAATATTACTCTCTGCCACATAATCTGCTATGTCTGTAGTACTGAAATAAAATATCTTTAAACAGAACATCAGACAATGTTCTACCTAAGATATGATTCTCTCTAACACTGCTGTAAACTTTCTTCTCTGAGAGGTCAGTAGGTGTTTCAGCATCAGCTTCAGCTAGAACACATGTAACTCTGTGCCTGATTCAGGCCAGAATCCAAAGTAATCGCAAAAAATTTTTCACTCAACACTGTTGGTTTTGCCGTCCTCAGCATGCAGTGGTGCATACACACACACACACAGAGCCCCCGCTTTGGTGGCCCTGTAGGAGAAATTGTATTGCTTAACTTAAACTTCAGCCCACCTAGGCATAAAGAATTTTCAGAGAAGGCTGCACCTTTGAAAAAATATGAAAAACATGACTTAAAAGAAAACTGAAAAAAAGATCAAGACAAAGATACTACTTTCCAGGTTTTCAAAATTTTCTGAGGTTAGTAAGAAGCGGTATTTAAAGCATATTACACGGTTAAATCAGTTATTCTCTTAAAATTCTCATGTTTTGTTCCACTTCTCCAACTTTCAGTTGAGTAACATCTAGCTGACCTTATGGTTCCAAATACTAATTGCCCAAATGCTACGGGGATTCCCAGGACTAAGACAGAAGTAACAGAATAGAGCAGGTTAACATGTTGAACACGTATAACTCATCTCTGATGCATTTAAAATAATTTGAGAGTCTGGTTATCATTAGCAATATATTGAACATACTAAAATGTGAAAATATCATACTACAGAATTTTCCATTTCTGACAGCAATTTAAACAGACAATTGTAAGAAACGCTCAATTCTGTAATTAAGCTACGTGAATAAAAGGCAACAAGTTCTTTCTCTTTTTCATTTTTTTCCTTCTTTCTCTCCCCCTCCTGCCAAGTACATTTTTTGCAGACACTTAGTGTAATACTCTAAAGATCCACTGCAATTTTTTTTTAATTGTGCTTTGTATTTATGCATAGCACAAAAAAGTACAGTGACATTATTGAATAAGTTACTTGACAGCAAAAAGGGTTGGTTTTTTTCCATTCAGTAGTTCCATTTGTTCTCTTCCATCCTTACTTTGACCTGAATTTTGAAAAAGAAATGCACATTCTGAAATACATCTATATTGCAGTCAGTCAATGGATGAACCGTACTTAAGTAACCCTACAGCAGGTGGGTGCAGCGCTGCTGTAACGATGCTGCTCCATGCAGTAGCTTCCACTGTGACCTACAGACACCTACAGTGTCTGCTGGCAGCCTTAAATACTCAGCTGGGAAGTGGATATCTATTAAAGAAGGATTAATGTGTAGATCTTCAACCCCACAACTAACTGAAATAAGAAGTGAAAATGAAGGGAAAACTAGACTATCCAACATGATAGAAGTAATAAAAGGGGAACGTATTTCTCATCTGTTAACCTTGAATATCTGCTAGCTCAAGATTTTCACATTCTTCATGTATCTCTTCGCTGTTCATTCCTTAATAACCACTCAAAAATCAGCTGCACATTAAAGAAATGCAATATAAATGTGACTGGACTCAGTACATCTGAGATATCCTCCAATATAGCATAAAGCTAATTTAGCTGTCACTTACTGTAAGTAAAATGACAAATATCTGTAATATCTGTCAAGATATGAAAGCTTTAAAAAGAGTTATGCAGCTGTCAACATTTTGATGACTTTAACAAGAGAAAAATAAACGAAGAAGAGAAAATAGACAGCATGTCTGTTGTGTATCTAGTTGCCAAAATCTTCTATTACTTATATTAATAAAAATAAAATTACTTCATAAAAATAAGATAAACAACAAAGACTTCTGAAATGAACTGATACAGGTAAACATATTAGTACTGGTGAAACAGAGCTGTGGAAAGCACTACTGAAAAAAGGGAATATAGTCATCTTCAGTAACTCAATTATTTTACTGTAGTATCCAGCATTTATGTAATTTAGAATTCCTATTTAAGCACCAACAACTTAGGAAACCTTAGAAAGCACAACGAAAGTATGACTGGTTAAATATTTGGCTTCCTATTTCTAAATAAGGTTATTGTTTACATATTTTAGTGATTCAGCAAGATCTTAAATAATTTTATCTCCTGAAGGAGGAGCTTGTTTTGCTTCCAAGGTTGCGTACTTTTTGCAAAAAAGGTACCTTAAGGATTGCCTGTAAAGACATTGTGACTGAGGCAATTTTATCCCCTTGCTTGCACATGTATTGTGCCTCTATTTTTATTTAGCTGTCAGTTTACAGGTGCTGACAAAAGTGTATGCCTTCCTCCTCTCTCCCCACAAGAAAAACAGAGCATTGTTTAGAGTTTTAGCTTAACTTATCCCATTTTATACCTGGCTTTAGAAGTCTGGCATAAAACATCTTGCCCTAAAGGAAAACCTGAAATACAGGTATCCTACCTGGGATCTTGACCTGGGACACAGGACCTTAAGTTCTATGAATATAGGAACAATGAAAATATGCCTGCCACCAAATATCTTACCATAGCAAAAAGCAAAATAGCAGTAAAATTCCTTTTCTTTGCATTGAAAAGAATAATAGAAGTTTTGAAAGATGTGATTATAGCAAATACGAATAGTAGAAGAAAAGTTTTCTTCATTTTTGTATACTGAACTCCAGCTATACAACCAACAGTTAAATCTGTTTTGGGGAATAGGAATGAAAATCCAGTCTTTCAGTAATAATTTTAACAACACGCTCAGCCAAAATTGAATATCTTAAGGCTGCTAAAATCAGAAATCTGTATGTTTGAAAACAGTATTTTGACTTTGCCCCTGATTTCAGCCCCATAGTACCAAGCAACCAAGCAGAGTTTTGTAAAGCAAGAATTCATGGGTGATGAAAAAGAAGCAGCTAACCTGCTTATTGTTTAAAAAAAAAATAAAAATAAAAAAAATCATAAGAATAAAGGAGGTAATATAAAGGATCATAGAAAGAAGCAAAAAGAATACGCTATATCTTGCGATTAATACCACCATTTTTGTAAAACAGACTTCCTGCAATTGCAGAACTTGGTAGTTAATGTTTGTTAACAGAATGCACAAACTTTTCTAAATAGTAATTTCAGTGGCTGCAGAATAAGACTGAGTTTATACAAAAGTCTTACTACTACACCACCAAAACCATATGTTTTTTAAGTATTATAGATACCTGGACGCAAACATCTATACTTAGTCTCTCAGGGTAACGCAAACTGATTTAGCTTAAGCTGATTTTCTAAGCAACTCCTAATAGACCAAAATAATCTTCCCCTCCACCAAGACTATCTATTTGTTGTTTTTAAAAAGCTATTTAAGGAGCTTTCTAACTACCGAAACAAAACCCATCAAGCACTTTTCCTTAAAAAAAAAAAAGAGTGCTATACTTAACGCTTTGTGCTTTTACAAAGAGTGTGCAAGTGTGTAAAAATTGTCAGTGACATCTTAGATACCTGAAGTTTCGATTAACACCTTTTGAAGAGTCTTCCTATTTGTAAGAAAGAAATACAAGCATATGATATGTTGGACTTTTAAGCATGCATCTGCTTTACTTGATTCTTTCTCAGCTTTCAGTTTGAGATTTCCCAGATTTCCTTACACCACCATCCAATTGTGAAAAATTTATTAGCCAACTACAAACAGGAGACAAATTTCCAGGCATGACCCAACCACATCTCACACTGAGCATAATCAGGTTTGCTTGAGACTTCAGTGAGGGACCTAAGCAATAAGCAAATAAAGGAACCAAGAAACCACATAGATTGCTCTAGACTGTCATTAGTACAAAAAAGTTGAATCGGTATCTCAATATGGCCTGAAAACGAACATTGGAGTGGCTCTAAGACACAACAGTCATCTGCGATCCTTAAAGATTTTATGGAGGTCTAAGTTAAAAAAAAAAATACTGACACGACAACAGAAGTATTTACTTGCCATGGTGATGAGGTATACATCCTATGCAGATAAGATTCTACCCTACTATTAATAATGCATCTACATTTTATCCATAACTTGTGACAACCAACACATATGAGAAAGTTTTAAGATGGAAAGATGTCCTATGTCATTAGTTTACATGGTTTTGGCCAGAGAGAGATTCCCATGAGACACAGTTTTTCAGCTACTCTGCTTGACAATGTTTATCCATTCTGAAGACGAATGATCATATCACATCACCTGGCTCAAAAACAAAGAAACAAAGCAAAACTGACATGAGCTGTAAAAGTGACAGGGTAAACTCTACTTTAGCTACTTAAAATAGTAACTTAATGATTTACAAACACATCTGTTTATCTCAACAATGATGTTTCCTGTTTCACTTGCATGGATGTGTAAATACAAACAGCAAACAGGTAAGTACTATTAAACTAAGTATAAAGCTACTAAAAAAAGACGATTTGGGCTTAGATCTTTCGGTGAGATTCTCTTGTGAGAAGCATAAGTTACTTTCCTTCTATTATCAGCAATTTATATTATGTATATATATTTTTAGATTTAAAAGTGATACAGATTTTAAATCTCATAAATAGCTGAATTATTGTATACAACTTAACACTATTCTGAGTATAGACTAATTGGCCTCTCTTAACCCATCATATATGTGATGAGAAACTGCAATTCACTTAGATGACATTGGTGGAACACTATCAGAATCTGTAACAAAACAAACCAAACAAAAAAAAAAAATCAGCATTAGATGTAAATTTATCTTTCTTATTTATATCTGTCCAAGCTCAGCAAAATGAAACATGTCTTAGATATCAGAAAATGAAGCCTTCAAACATTGCTACTCCACATTATCACACACATCTGATTTTTAAAAACAGGAACAGCTGCATTTACTGATAAGAAAGCAGGAAGATGTTGTATGTTTTTGCACAAATGTTTGTAAAATCCTTCTTTGTTAAGCATATGTCTAAGAAATAAGCCACCTTTAATCTTCTCTAATGCTTAAGTCAAATGAAATAAATGACATGGCACAGTATCTTTAAAACATATACAAACAAAAGAAAGCAGCATTCATGTTTTCATACAGAAAGGAAGTTATTTCAACTTCATAACTTCGGTTATCACAAATACTAAGAACTGATTAAAGATCAATGAGACCAAATGTCAAGCAAATATTTATTAAATACTACTATAAAAGCATATTTATATCCCCAGCCTGCACTTCAAAGGAGAAGTATGGGAGAGTCCTTGTATATGAAAGGTATTCTAAACAACTGAAGTATGGATAAACAAAATATTAATAGCAACCTTCTCATTACAGTAAATACATCTATGATCATTTCAAGGCTTCAGTGTCCTTCATTATATAATTCAGTCAAGCAACCACGAGGTTTGGGAAGTTCATTTAAAAATAATAAAGCAAAGAAACTACAAAATGAAACTCCATTTTTTTTATTTTACTCCACATATATACTTTAAACACGCATGTTCCATGTAAAGTGACATGCATATATCCTCACTACACATATCTATGGGAAGAGTCCAGAGATAATATATACAACTGAGCCTTAATAAACTTGCGATCTATTCCTTGTGAGGGCCTGAATCAGCAGGTCTTAAATGAGGATCTGGGTAGATTTCTATAAAGGCAAGTACTGAACTATTACAAGCACTGCATCATAAACTGCTAAACTACAACTGAATAATCCCAGACTACCAGACTCAATGTAATCAGAATTTCAATCTTTCATGCCATGAAAAGATCTTTACAGGTTGCTTAAACATTTAGGTAAAATCAGTTAGTCCCAGAGAAGTTGGATACCCACCCAGGGCAAAAATTACTTGTATTCACGTAACTGGTTCAGACAGGATGGGCCAATCTTCTCAAACCTGGAAGTCACATATTGCAGTGGTTTTGAGTAAGCAAAACCCACAAGAAGAGTGACACCTGCGTCCCACAGATGAGAGGTAGAAGAATTCAGGAGATGCAGGACCCCTGGGGTGCCAGCACGGAGCAAAGCTGAGAAGGAAGCAGGGCTGTCGCCTCAGCAGTACCAGAGCCTTATAAAGAGGAAGAGTCAGGTTATTCCTTACTCGGTACTTAGAGCCTGGGAAGTGGACCACTTACACTAAAAAAATACCTGAACCTCAACCAGAAACCATTGTGTGGTGTTTAGTATCGTTGATTATTATGCACCACATCAAAGTAGAGTACTGCTACCTAAGGAGCAAAGACCTACGCTGGCACAAATAGGAAGCATTACAAAATAACCACAAAGCACTCCAATTAAGATGAATTACCGCACCCATTAAATAACAGCCAGTACTTAGATTCCCTGAAGTCATCTCAGTTACAAGGATTTTTTAGTTAACAGTGTCTTGAGTAATATATTGCATAGAAGTGAAAAGCAGAAAACATATGGAAAGCTACGCAAAATATTAGCAATAAAAGAAGAATTTCAGATTTATTTTCCAGACATGTATGTAACTTCACATTTTCATTCAGAAAAATGACAATTTCTAACAATGTCTTATGTTAAAAACCTTGAGATGCTCAAAGTTATTTTTCAGAACAGATCAATTCCTGTTACAGAGCTGATGCTTCAAAATTCTGCATGTTAAAATGCAAACTCATCATTTTACAAGCAACTCATTAAAAATGAAATTGTTTTATCGTTATATGAAGTCATATAAAATCGACATGGATTTTATTTCTCACTAAGTAGTACTCAAGTTTGTTGCTGTTCTATTTCTTTCCTTGGATAAGAAGAGATGTCCCCTTCAAGCGAGAGTCGAACACACAGCATCAGTTAAATGCAGGTGGGTTGTTCCTACTGAAGTGGGAGAAAGATCCCAGTTGGGTGAACAGTAAATGAAATCACTCAACAACCTGGAAAACATTGCTTTCTGTTCTCAGAACAGGCCTATCAGTAGTGGGGCAGCCCACTATGTACCATATGTCTGTCACATACTTTTGAAGTGTCAACTACACAAAACAGAATATGAACTGGTCTTTCTGCTTAGACTCAAAACATGGTCAGCCTAGAGTAATGGCTTAAGATCAAGAAAACTTCCCACTGTTCATTAAACAGTTAGGCTAAGACTCAACTCATGCAACCGAAATCATAAAAGAGCCTTTAATTACTACAATTCCATATACATACGTAATAGAGGAGAGGGCCTCGAAGTGAAAAGGCTTTGTAACCTATCATTTTTGTGCTCTTGATAAAGTCTACGGCTGTCATAGACTTTCAGTAGCAAAATGAAATCCTACATCTTTTAGAACATTAAGTCGACATTTAGTACTGCCAATGTCTGTTTTAAAATAACCTAATATTTTACACCATTAAGAAAATAAAATTACCATTACCACAACAGCTAACAAAAGAAATTTTCAAGAAGAAAACTAGAGAGTTAGTTCTTTTGGAAGTTTCTGTTCTTTAATGATTCTTATTCCCAAAGGCAAACCTATGAAAGTACAGCTAAATACTCAGCACAACAAAGAGAAGCCCAGCTATAGAAGCACTGCTGTAAAGAAATATAAAAACCTCCAATGAAATAATCAGCTAGAATTTGCACGACAGTTTTGTCTAGTCTTATTTTGTACTTGCTTTCTTCCCACTCCGTGCCACAGGCCACAGTCTGGTCTTGGTTTGCAGTTTGGACAACAGGAGGCAAGAATAGATATACTCAAATAGAAGAGGCTAAAATAGTACTACTTTCTCCTAATCTGCCTTAATATATCTTTAACTGAAAAGTTCATATAGGCACAATTTAGAGCCAGCAATAGGCAAGTTCATCTCAGATGAAGGATTTCCTGAAAAACTATATGGAGCTAAGACGCAAGCCAAAGCATACAGCTATTTTTTGGTGCTTTAATTTTATAACAGTGGCTTTTATTCAGCAAAGAATTAAAAAAAAAAAAAAGTAATTCATGCTGTCTGCATGTTAAAACTGCTCACAGATTTTGCAGAGTCAACAATGGATCAATAGTGAATGATTATATTAATTACCTTCTAGATTAAGATGTATGGCCTTTTCGACTGTGTTGTTAGATGGAATAAAACTAAGAACTGATGCCACAGTATAGAGCAAGTCTGTTAGGCTTTTTCCATTAAGCTTATTTGACAAGTTACTATGCTGTTGCAAATGGGAAGAGTTAAATGAGAACCACCTATCCCAAGATGGGTGATGGCCTTTTGCAGACCAGACTGGAACAAACTTGATAATTTCATGCACTAAGATCTCTCAATTTAGCAAGGATTTAAACTAGAATTGTTTTCTATGACTCTTTCAATCTAAAATAATACAGCTCAATATTAACATGCTAAATAGTCTCATTCCTTCCTGCTCCTCCCTCCCTATCTCTATTCTTCTGTTTAATACAAATACCCTTTGGGTTTAGAAACAGTCCATCCTATTTGTTTTGCTTAAGACCAAAAAGAGATCAAAAACTATGGCAGAATTTCTTCCAAAGCTTCAGAAAGTTTTACTGGAGCACTTGCACAGTCATTTCGCATGACAATGTTCTTCAGTACAACAAATGTAAGAGTCCATTTGGTGTTAATCACAAGATTAAATGCATATTTTATCATTGAAACATATTTAAACAAATATATTACGTATTTCAGTAAACACGTCCAACTATATCATCAGAGTACCCTACTTCGAGGCAGGAGGAAAAGACTGGAGGAAGGCAGATTTCTCCACTGCAGTGACTTGGCTTCACTATATGGACCGCAGCAAAAGTAACTTCGCTAACTTCCAGTAAAAGTTGTTTGTATAGTTGGTTGTATAGTAACTATTGAAGTAATCATTAGCGATCATTTCTTCTCTGAAAAGTTTATTGCAAATAAATTGGGGCGGGGGAAGTAAGTTTAAGAAAACTGAAAGAACAGAATTCTAATGTTAAAACAAGTTTAAACAAATAAATAACTCTAAGATCCAGAACAATCTTCACCTGATAGACAGAAAAACACAGGCTGCAGTTTTGGTACAAAAACCACTTCAAATTTTTAAAAATGAACACTAAAGCTAAATTATCCAGCATAATAATGCAACCTTTTTCCTTCTCTTGAACCATTATCACAATTTTTCCACTGCAAGATATCAGAAGGTTAGACAATAGCACTATTTTATCAAGAAGATAATATTTTCCAAATTCTAGAAGCAGGTAATCTTACTTAATGAAACAGTGTTTGATGTTAAGTGATCCTAAATGCAAAAGGTGATAGTATTTTATTTTTAAAATGTTGTGTTGCTTAACGCTGCTATCAAGTTAGTTCTAACAAGACTTTTTCATCTGCAATATTTAAATTAGCTACCATAATATAAAGGAGAGAGAAATCAAGAACCATGCTAAGATTGCTAACAATAGTAGTACTTAGCTGCTATAGTCTCTAGTTTCAAGCTGTCATTAAAAAAAATTATCAATATTTAAATTGATTTTTGAATGAAAAAAGAATAAAGTTATTCTGTTATCCCTCAATAATCTTTGAAGGTTAAAGCCAAGTTTTAAAGACATCTGTGTATTGGACTGTCTTCAGACTGCAATTTGACTGAGGAAGGCTTCCAAATGACAAAACTGACACTGCACTAATACTATCATCTCCAAGGGTTTAACTCAGGCACCAAAGTGATGTCAAGGACAGATCAACATTTGAGATAATCCACAAAATGATTCAGAGTATATAAACAGGTATAACTGGTTGAATTACAATTCAGTCCAACATTGTGTAAAGGATGGCATTAATTTGACCACTTCTATTAATTCAACTTTGCAGTGTTAGTAATTCATTCAAAAACATACTGAAAAATGTTTTCCAATGATATCATCCCATAAAGGAAGGAACCAGTATGATGCTTAGAGACAGCGCCCAGAACACAACTGCAACTGAAGCAATTAGAAACTCAGGTGATTCTAATCTAGACCACAGGATATTATCGGGAACCATCAGGGGAAAAAAAAAAAGGCATTGCTAAATTTAGAACTTGGGTAAGACTTGATTGGGGTGGAGGGGGCTGGTTTTGTTTCTTTGCTTGTGGGGGAAACAATTACCGTATTCAAAGAAATATATAGACATGGTAGGCAAAAAATATAATATATATATTAAGAACAAGTTAATACCTGCAGTAGTGAAAAGACAAAAAAGAGAAATATCAGAGGATCTCATTGGGCTACCTGTTACAATATCCTTTTTGTCACACTCACAATCACTTAAAAGATTCATGCATATTTAGTCAGCTGTAATGGGCTTCTTCCCACTCCCAAAGTACTTACTGAGCTTATTGGTGAAAAGTAACAGAGGAATGCAAGACAACATTAGAAAATATGCTTTTTATGAACAGAGAATTTCAATTATAGATAATTAGGAATCCATTTCCAGATCAATCTGTATTTGAATATACAATATCAAATGTTAGCTGGACTACAACTGGTTTAGGCTCATTAATGTTTTTAATCCACTTTCTATCTTTTACTAATAATTTATCCTGCTAGCATTCAAGCCTTTAAACAGTAAAGATGTTTTCCACACAGAACATGATCATACAAAACAACATTTATTGTGTTCCATTCTAATACACTATCCCTTCATCCATCCTGTACTACAGATGCGTTACATAGATGGACACCCAGATGAAACTTAGACTGAGTGTTTCTGAGTGACATGAGGGGGGAAAAAAGAAAAAGGATTCAGCTATCCAAAGACCAGTTCTACCACAAAGCCCCAAAACTCTGGGGAGAGGAGAAAAAAACCCCACAACCCCACCACCAAAATGAGCAATATCTCTCTGTATTTCTACCCCACCACCTGACCAAGAAATCCTCCAGAACTGAGGCTGCAGCTTGTGGGCATGCTGTATCCAGTAATAACACCATTTTAAGATGTTGCTGTCTTTCCACCTCCCTCCCAACGTTTTTTTTCAGGCCTGCTTGCACAGCACATTGCCTGTCAGATATGCTAGGATAGCTGAGGAGGTGACACAGAAGTGGAAACAAGTAGTCAGTGATGACAGAAGAAATATTTTCAATGAATACTGCTGCCAAGAAAATGATATATAAAACATCACCTCCCAAGTTTTTATCTGTGAGTTTTACAGAATCCAGAACTTAAGCATCTGTCTCTGAGGCAACGGGACATGCAGTCAACCCAGTCTCACAGATGAAGATCCATCTTTATACCAAATTCAAAATTTAAGCAGAAACAGATAGGTTTTTTAACTGCTAAATCTAAAGGAAATATTTAAACATTAATAAGAAAACAGGGCTGTTCATCCTTCCTCCACCTAAGCAGAGACCATTTCACAATGGTAAAGCTAACCTTTTACATACAGCTGAGGGTCACTTTTTTTTTTCCCCCATAATATGTATATGTAAATGACTGCATTTGGCAAAAGGGAAAAAAACCCCAACACACCACTTCCCAGGTGAAGGATGTCCTTGTGTCCACTTGCAGAAGATGACAAATACTTGCTGCCATGTCACTAGTTATACAGTCACCACAAATGCACAGTTCCAAGAACATCGAATTGAGCACACAGGCCATTTTTCAGCAGCCTGTATTCCAAGAAATAGTACATTTCTGGATTTTTTTTTTTTTTTTTTTACCCCGAAGTGTTCCACGACTAATTAAAATTATATCACATTGGTTTCACATAGAAATTCTCCCCTTTCAGATCTGCTGTGGACTCATGATGTAACATCAATGAACAGACCAATGAAGATCTTCACAGAAGACAAAATTCATTTGAGATAGTAATGTATTTATTTTAACATCAAGAAGGCAGAATATGCAATAAGAACATTTTCCATTGGAATCCAACACCAGAATTAAGTAGAAGGAACCACACGAAAGGAAGCTCAAATATATAATAATTAACACGACGTAAAAGCAACGATTAAAATAAATTGAAGAGGAAAGGGGACAATAAAGCACTACTGTCTTCGATACGATGACTAGAAACAAAATGTTTCCATTAGAAACATGTGATGAAAGCTTCCTTATTGTTCAGGAAACAACCTCACTTCTGATTATGGAGATAAATTCATAATATTAAACTAAAAAATAATCTGGAGGAGGAGAAGCAATAAAGTGCAGGAAGACCCAATAACAAAGGCAACAGCTACACAGCAGAAGAAGAAGATAGAATGAAGATGTAAAAGAAAAGGTACAGCAGGTCAGCACATTTTAACAGGCATTGACGGGAACGACTGTTTCCACATTCTCTTCATTTCCTACAAATCAGAGGAATTTCTTCTGCATAACATCATCCTTTCAGTTTACATGAAATTAAAAGCTGTCAACAGGCAGATGAACCAAGTAAAATTTCTGAAAGGTAGCTTCTACCAGATAATAAAAGCTACTTCTGATGAAAAGTAACTTTACCGCCTCACCGTCAATCCCCCTCTACCTTTTCACTCTGGCTATTCATTATGCAGGCTAACTACTCTAACAATTTAGCTTCTCAACATAATGCCTTTTCTATGCATCAAGGTACAAGAAATAATTCAAGATGCTCACCTCCAGCACAGAATCTCCTCTGATTCAGTCCTCTGACTTAAAATTTAAATGCTCAAAGCAGAAAAAGAGACGTGAAATAAGCACAAAGTAGCAGCCAGTTGAACGCAGCCACACAGGAAGGCAACAGCAGTGATTTACCTAGGAAGGCCACGTGCTTTGCGTGTTAGACCAGGAGGTGCTGGTTCATTATGATCCCAGTAAGAAATGCACTCAAACTCTGTAAAATATCTCTCAATATGCTATTTATGGGAGCTAACACTACAAAGAAAAAATAGGATCATATAGATAATCTTACACTCTTAAATACTGGGAACATCAAGTTGTGCAGTATAGCAGGGGTCTCCAACCAGGATGCAGCCCAACATGCAGATCCACTCCTACTGTCAAATAAAAAGGATGTTCACATAAGAGCTTGTTGCTGCAGCTGTAGATAAAGGCAAGGCCACACGGGTTGCAGAATTGCCAGTGCTGAGAGGGAGCTGCCCACAGGCTCCTCCGTCAGTCAGTGGGTGAGCATCTCCTGCAGCCAGGGCACACGTGCAGTACTCAGCTTCACTGTCATGTGGATTGCTAACTCCTCAACCTACAACACTCTTCTGGTTAAGGTAACAACAGTTGGTCAGTTGGGTTACATTGCTGGTGGGCCACCTTTCATCTTCAGGCTATCTGCTAGCAAGGAAGAGTCATCGGCACGGTCTCCTTGTGACTGTGCTATCAGGATGAAGTTACGACCGAGACTCACATCTGCACTTAAAGTACCACACCGTTCAGATGCACCAGAAGTCTACAATCTTGCCACATAAGTTAACAATCTCCTCTGTCTTTATTTCAACACTGAATAAAAATCACCCCCAACCCAAAAAAAAAAAAAAAAATCCAGTGATGTGTGTTTATTCTGGTCCTATCTGACACATGAGTAAAAAAAACCTCTCCTATTCACCGTGCTGTTTGGGCATATTTTATCAATGCTGAATCTCATCAGCAAAATTGTTCCATTTTATAGGAGCCTACAATCTGTCCTTGGAAAAAGTCTTTAGCTGCCTATAAAGGGAGAGTCACCTACAGTTTAAGGCCAACAGAAGTTCCCCTACTCAAAATTTAAGTGTTTCCATTGTGGTTTTCAACATAGTTTCCTCAGAAGAAACTTTTGCCTATTTGTTTGTGTTCAAACTGTTTTACAACCTTCAAGGAACCTTCATCAAAAGTGCAAGCACACCAAGACACCCAAACTGTTCAAAAAAGCTAAATAAAATTTTCAGCCCAAATAAAAGAAAAAGCCTAATAGAAATGGCCAAATTATACACTAGACTGGATGAAACTGTTCACCTCATACAGCATTATACTCAGTTCATGAGCAAGCAGTTTTTAACATAAGAAGAGACAGCTATGCATTCTTTCTGCATTTGGAATGGCAAAGCTTTTATGCGAATTAAATATTAATAGTTTTCATGATGTAAATTTTGTGATAAAGGTTTTTCATCTCTTTCTGTTCCTGTTGTGTTTTGTTGGGAAATATTTTCTTTTTCCATGGTGGCAATAAAAATAAACAAACTGTTTATTATGATAGCATAATAACATGGCTTTTAAGAGAGCCTTAACTGCGGTTAAAGCTTCTATAAGTGAAATCACATCTCCAGTAAGCACAACTGAAATTAGACAGCATAAATTCTAAATACAGTGTTTAAGGTAAAAACAACAAAAATCCAAGAGCAGCAGAGAGAAAATGCAAGTCATACTTGAGTAGGCTAGATAATTCTCTCTTTTTAGAATACTGATAAAATTTTCATCACACTAAAGAGTTTCAGGGCAGACAAAATTACTTTTGCATACCACAATTTGTCTAGTACACTAGAAACCAGAATGGCATTTCTGAAATTCCACTCTTTCCGTCTTCTCACACACATGCTTTTTTCAAACTATTTTTTTTCTCTCCCTGCCCCACCTTTTTTTTTTTTTTAATGAGGAAGACAGGGAGAAAGAGCGATCCATTTGTTACTCCAGTTATTTTTGAAATATTCACCCTCTTGCAACTCAGTTATTTAACCTAGAAGAATTCAGAGCCTAGAAATTTTTCTGGCCATTCTATACCTTCTCTAAATTTTAATTATTGCAGAAGCCACCATATAACATAGACAAGAGAACGAGATCTTTTTCAGTCACATGCTGTCTCTGAAGGTCCTTTATTTATGAAGACTTTTTAAAATTATCTCCAGTATCATAAAGGAAGCAAATGTTAACTCAATAGACAGAATCAAAAAGGGGGAATGGAAGTGGGTTACAGGCATGTAAGTATGCACACACACTAAGCAGTCATTAATTAAGATATGCCTGACCGATACCAATGCAGTCACTCTTGCCTACACGGTTTCTCAGGACTAGCATGTGCTTTTGGAAACTGGGTAGCCTTCTCCATGGCTCTGCCCCGTTGGTGTTGATTATGTATGATTAATGGTTTAAAGGAATAAAAAGAGAAAGGTCAACTTCTGAGTGCAAAACAGAGCAGCTACACGGGGAGTAATTAAGATACTTGTGTAAGCATGATTAATAAGCACAAACTGGCACACTGTGCTGTAAACAAGATGCAACCAGATGGTTGGGATGAAAAGGATTTTTCCTAAAAAGCAATTTTTCAATGCCTTGAAAGTTGGCTTATTTTCCCCCTTCTAAGCCTTACACAACTCATTATCTACACATCCTAAAAGGAAGAAAGAAATAGTAACCCCTTCAGCATTCCCCCCTTCCCGGCTTTTTTCATACAGATAACTACAGTTTGCATGTAAATGGATTCAACTCATCTTTGTTTAACGTTGCCTTTTATGTCGAGTTTCATGAATTGCTAAGCCTGACAAGGTTCACTGGGAGTCTTTTAACTCCCACCCACAAGTTCTCCCCGGCTGTCATGTGACTGGCAGTATAGAGGGATCAGCAATGGCATTTATGGGGAAAGCGGGAAGACAGGTGTCAGAACGGTCCAGCAGGCAAACCGAACGAACACTAATCAGCTCTGGTGTTCTTTTACAATCCATATCTAATTCACAAGTTTCATTCTTTCTGAAAAACAATTACTAGGTTTTGAAGTTCATTGTGCATTTACTCAACTGTCTCTTCACATTAATGTAAGTGGGAACAAGAAAAAAAGAGTCAGCAGGGAAGGGACATCAAAAGATCTTAGAACGGATGAAGGCTTTATTTTAAAGTAATATAATTACAGATAAGCATAATGTTTTACAATAAATTTAAATGTAGAGTTACATCCTTATGCACTAGGAAAATATTGGTTGGTTGTCTCTTGAGCTGAAGCTCTGGTACATACAAATGACTTTGCTGAGAGAAGAAAAATAAACAAAAAAAAAATCTCATTGCAACATCAAAGGAAAGGATATTAAGGCAACAGTGGGAACAACAGAATCAGTACTGCATATGAAGTATCTACAATCATAGGGCTCGTATCTGAGAAAAAAAAGTCATTAAAAATTACAAGAGGAATATTTTGCACATTTCAAGTTTCTCTCAGGTCGACATATTTATTCTCCAAAGGTAAATTTTGCCTCATTCACATTTAATTAGAAAAAAAAACAAAAACCTCACACAAAAACCTCACACCTACAACTCTACATTCCCTACTGACAAATCCTCTTAAAGTTTGAGTATATAATCTGGTAAAGCCTCAGCTAATCTTCATTGGTTGTACCGTTACTGACTTCAATATTGGGAAATTTGCTTTTGTGTAATATAATGTTAGGAGATATCTTAGACTCCAACATTTTCTGATAAAGTACAGATTTCTTAGGCACTTCATTTTCACCCTCACAAGAAGCTATAGGCGCACAGCTTCTGTTTTGCAAATAATCCTTTTCCTCCATGTAAATGAACATCCTTTCAAGGACTTCCATACAGAGAATAAGTATTTGCTAAGTGAAATGAAAAAGGCCCTATGTCAGGACCTCACTGTCCAACCATTTGGTTGTCCAGCAGCAGTGTTCAATGTTTCTGCAACTTAAATCTAGAAGTCTTTTCTCTATGAGGAAGTCACCTATTCAAATGCAAGTTTCTATTAGAAACTCTATACAATACTCAAGCATTAAGTGATTTAGAACTTTTCTTAATATCTGGGTTGTGATTCTAGCAAAAGGATGGGCACCCCTTGAGGGACACAAGAGTATCTGAACTTCCTATCAATTAAACACAGACAGATGAAAAGCATTGTTTAGTTCCATATGAGTACATTTTGGGACCTGAAAAAGCAGCATGATATGTAAACTGTTTTCCCTTTTTCACTGAGAACAATCTTTCAATTTCTAGTAAGACAAGCCTGTGTCAGTCTTGATTTCTACCACCAGCCATTAAATAACTCTTCCTGGACAGGAAGTTATAATGAAATTCTATAACAAAGTCAACCTACAGATTGCCAGTATACTTCAGCTTTGAAGTTGTTAAAAGGAGAATTTTAATAAGTTACAAATGACCACTGATAGGCTAGCACTGCCAGGGACACCTCTCTAGTCCTAGATATCCATAGCTTAGAAACAGGCTTAATTTAAAACCATCTCATTGCACTGTCAAGAGTCTGGCAGTAGAATGATTAAAGTAACTCATCTCCAGATACCCTGGTCTTACACAGTTTACAAATTCACTTTGCAAAAGCAATAAAAACTATTATTGATTGCATCTGGAACTATTGTTAGGATAAGTCTCAGGAGTACAAACAACTCTGTTGAAAAAATAAGCTCATGTGAAATGTGTTTCCATTAATATTTGTATTATTAGTTTATATGGGATGAGTAAGTCTATGGCTCCATCCCACAATCATTCTCATATTATGTTTCTGGATTTTTTCTGTTAATAGTGACAACAAAAAACTAAATAAACAGACAAATCAGCATAGATGTTACTCACCTGTGCCTAAGGAAAGCTGGATAAATAATTTTGTGACAGTTATATTCTACATATTGAGAGACTTGGCTGCTGGCGACTTTCTTCTCCACAGGCTCTCTTTGATTACAGATCTCTTAGAACAAGTATATGTATTCAATACTGCTTGGTAATTTTCAGTTTGAGGTTGTTGGGTTTTGGTTTTGTGTTTTAAACCACACAGCATACTGAACAATTTATATACTACACAGAAGGCTTGGAGTCATAAAAACTGAAAGCCAAAATGAAACAGATAGCCAGACTCTACTGTTTAATGTCATACAGCTTAATCAGCTAAAATGTTCCAAAGTTTCACTGAAATACATAACTGTATCAAAATTAGAAAACCACATTCTTTAAAAATATAAAGAAACACAAATATATTTTAATTAACACTTAGAATTCACACACACACTCATATCTGAATATAAGTAAATCAACACTAACTCTAAACTTCAGCCTAGGGAAGTTTAGAAGGTTCATCTTTCAAGGGAACTTTGAGAAAGCTTTAAACTGTGCCAGATTGACTAATCCAAACATACAGTGAGCAAAACAATACTACATGCACATGAGTTAAGAAGTTGCCTCTGCAACGACACACTGAAGCACACGCTGCAAGTCTCCTCCGTAGTACCCCAGATTCAAGGCAGCTCTTATGCTTGTTTTATGTTTGTTGATTTTTCTTAACACAAAATGTATTCCCATTACCTTAAGTGACTGGGCTTCATATTAACAATGCTATTAAAAAGTCAGGTTCCTATCACTATTTTAAGTATCTTCTGCACAACTTCATTGGAGTGTGCTCTTGCACCAGCTGTGAAACTCCACAAGAGAAGGACAACTTTATATTTCTATTTACTTTTGGTGTTTGGCAAGACATTCCCAATAACATCTGTGATTTCTCAACAGCCTAAAAGGAGAAAATTATCCAGTTAAACATAGAAACAATCACAAACCAAAAGCCAATATGACTGCACTGGGGAAACTGGCACCACACAGCGTTTTTGCGAATATCCTATTTCAGACTAGAATGCATGCTATGGACAAACACACCATAATTTTCCCAGACTGAAAAACAAATATCAGGTTGCCGTAGCCTGCTTTATCTTTCTAAACCAGTCCTACCCTGGCAGCATCTCTAGTTTGAGTTAATTGTGAGTGACTTTAGACATCAGGACAATGCTGTTCCACACATCAACAAAACTGAGAACTGACAGGTAGCCTACAAACAATGACAATCACCAAGCAGCAACTAGGTTAGCTCTTTTTTTTTCCCCAGAGGCCCTCAAGGCACAGAAACTAGTGCACAGGCTACTATGAGATATGCAGATAGAGTCCATACAGTCAGACTACCCTGGTTTCCACACAAGACTCTACTGGTATGCAAAGATGTCTCTGTGTGATATCAATAACATTGATAACCAACATTTTTGCCAGTAACAACCTTTAATCATCTGTGTCTCAGTGTTTTGAAGTGATATATTTCAAAAATGTCAAAACTCTCAGTGAAATGTGGTACTAAAATGAATAGTCTGTTTGCTTTCCTTATTGATATACCAGGTTTCAGACTGTCAAAGTGCTTTTAGTTGTAAAAGAAAAAGTACAAAGTTGTTTTGACAACTACAAAAAGATTTATCAGTTACATGTACCTGCTGAAGTACCTAGATTCTCAAAGTGAAAATGTGTGTATGCAAGGTTCTTAATACAAGAAGTTGTCAAGTGAATATTAATATCTTAATATTCAAACAACTTTAAATTATTATATCATATAGCATATTTTCATGAGCTATGGTGTGTTACTTAATAATTCTACATTAATTTTCTATGTCTGCTTTGCTTTTAGATGGTATAAAACTTTAATCTCTTTTTTTTTTGTGCTTCTAAAACTTTAGTTCACATGTTGTCGAAGTGGATGTATTCCTCTTTAAAACCATTTGTTTGTAATATACCTAATATAAGTATACGGCAAAATGAACATACACACAGAATAATTCACATTTGTATTCTCTCTCATGTAACTCACTTGAGCTAACATTAGTCAGAATAAGCACAGCAAAAACAAACTTCTGAAGGGATTAAATTTCAACTTCACACCATGGGATTATCATTATTATTAGGAAAAAAGGGCTGTATTGCATCTCATCTAAATCCTCTGCAGGCCAGAAGAGAGGGATATTCTCACCTGCTAAACTTTTGAGATGGCAAGCAAGAAAGAAACAAGACCCTTTCACATACTACTGTGCAAATGTACTATTAAAATAAATACCTTCAATAAATAATGGATACAGCTTTCCAGCCTTTCTTAAACCTAAAGTGAAGACTAAAAATAAAAAATAAAATACAAATAAACCAGTCAGTCTTATTGGGCTATTCCTTAAAAGTTCTGAGTGGCTGCAAGCTGTTTTACATTTGCTTTAAGAAGCTCTGATAGAAATAGGCTTCTATAATAAGTATTCAGCATTCATAATAAAAATAGCAGAGGTAGACAGTAGTAAACAAATTAAATTTGCAGTTGAAATTTCACATTCCTAAAACACAGCATGGAATCAGTAATGGTACTTAGTGAAAGATAGATTCAATTTAACAATTATAAGTTCTCTCAGCTAAATATTTATGACTGTATTAGAGTCCATTTCACAAGTTACAATGGATGTAATTCTGTTAAAACTTTTAATATTTAAGTACACTACCTTATTTGATTATTGCATTACAATATTCATCATTTAGGGCCTGACAGAAGTTCCTTGACCATAGATAAGAATTATCAAGCACTGCTCCACATGAATTCTGTAACATCTCTCTGCTTTTCAGAAGTAGCACCCCTAGAAGACACCGAACATTTTTAGCCCACTCCCCGCCGCCCCAGTATTTGCTACAAAGATAATTGAACTTTCCTCAAAGTTTTACTCTCCATAACAAATCAATATAACTGACAACTAATACTCCCTGAGTTACATTATACAGTGAGGACATTTAATAAGGCACAGAAAAACTGTTACAGGTTTTCTCTCTTCACTGTCCCATGTAAAGCTTGAAAGCAAGTCTGTAATCCAATGAATTCTAAACTCATGTCAGCTCAATAGGAAGATCATTGTTTTATCTTCCCCTGGATTAGTAACTAAAATTCAACTGTTTTCTAATACCCAAAACCAGACTGTGTCTTGTTTCAGCCTTAATACCATTAATTCTACAATCAATTAATAATATCAACCCTAATACAACAATATGAAGAATTCTGCTCTCATTTTGTCCAAATTTATTGTATAATGAAACACAAGGATTAGTATGAATTTAGGAAGATATCCCAGTGCTCTATGAAGCTTAAGTTACTTTTTTATTCAAAACTTACATGGACCTTTTCTCTCCACTCTCAATCTCCACAGAAAAGAAAATTCTTCTTGAATATGTCCCACAAACAAACTGAAGGTGACCCTTCCAGAACATGGAAGCATTACATGAAAAAGGTGGAGAAATCTATACTGGAAAGGCAAAGCATAGGCAATGACACTGAATCCCATGTAGCCTCTCTGATGAAGGCTAAACAAACTTTAAGAAAACTTCATGCAAAACAACTCCATTCTCCAGAAAGAATCCAGAAAAGAAAACACAAACCTTGAATTTCTATTTCTCAGAATACACCACTCATAGAAAATAAGGCTGATGCAACACATCTGTTTTCCAGGTACAATGAAATATCAGTGGCCAAAACAAATCACAGTTAAGTAACCCTTAAAGCAAGAAAGCAAACGTTACCTCCTGTGGTAGCACACAGTCGCAAGCCCCTGCTTAAAAACCCCTTTCATTTTAGAGACTGAAGAGGCATCACTTCTTTCCAACAGCAGAGCATCCTCAGGTGTTTCAGTTCCAAAACATTTTTACTGAATTCTTCAAGTTCAACAGCCTTGTTTGGAAACACCAAACTCCAGAACAAGTAAACTCTCTTCATCCCACCAAGTCCTCTCAACTGGAAGTCAGAGAACTTATAAGTAAGCTCCAGGTGGAAGCTATATAAGTCTTAGAAGCTGAAACACCTGGAACAGAAAAATAGTTTACCCTTTCTGAGTGATTTCAGCTGTGGCAGAGGGTGGGGTCCTTATTTACTGCTGAACAGCAAGACTTAACAATAACCTGTTCCAATCATTTGCTTTCTCTCAAGATTGTAGCATATACTAAAAACCAGAAGGCAACCAGCTCAAAGAGATGTCCCTTCTCTCTCGCATCCATTTTTGCTTTTCTCCTGTAGAGCAGCTTTTAGAAATGCTGACTAAAATGCAACTCTGAAACAAGAGGAAATTTATGTGAGACTAACCCATCCTCACAAAATAAAAGGTATATGGAAACTCTGCCAAAAGCGCTTATGTTTCACTGCCTTTTCCAACAGAGACAATCACATCAAAACCACTGTCTTTAGGGACAGGAAAGAAAAAAAAAAAGACCAAGTGGACTTTCCAATTACTTGAATAGAAAAACATAACTGAGAGTTTTCAATTTTAAGAATAGGGTCCTGAGCAGCAGTTTAAAAGTTGTTCCCCACAAAAGTTTTTCCAGCCAGTATGTGGGCTGCTGGTTAGAGCGTGGCTGAATAGTAGCATGTACATAGGATACGGACAATTAAAACTTGCCCTTCCCCTAAGAGCACTGAGCCACAGCATCTTAGAGAAAGTGCACAGGTTGCTACTCAAATGAATACAATCAGCAATAAACATGACTGAAGCAAAGAGTCAGTGCTGACAGCCTCCCAAAGCAGACAACCAACTTCACTGCCAACAGCACTGCTCCTGAGACACAGTCATCTATAATGGGAACACTGACCAGAAGCTTTTTCTTTTACTGTACTTTTACTGATGAGCAGCACACTTTGAAACAGCTGTTACACAAGTACTTCTCGCCACTCCAATTCTGCCTTTTTTTTTTTTTAAATATATATTATGGGGTTTACTCATTTTTTGCTTTATCACCGGTTCGTTACATAGCCATACTCAGTACTATGCTCATTCAAAGAAACAGCCTTTTCCAAATAATGTAAACTAACCTGTTTTTATTTTGGTTCTAGGATTTCTCTGTTTTACTATTGACAAATACGAGGTACTAGGAAGACGAAAGTCTCCTATAGTGCCTATGATAAACCACCCGTGTCTGTTAAAAATTCAACAGTTGCCTTATACTTACCTAATCAACAGGTGTGCATGTCTGCCTATACACGACAACTGCAGGAAGGCATCTGACTCATCAAATAACATCAAAATTGCGTAGCAGACTTTAGCACAAGTTACCAAAATTACTAACAGCACACACACTCCACTTCCTCCTCCCCCCCAAAAAAAAAAAAGGAAAATATTGTTAACTTTTTTAGCTTGAAATCCAAAACATGGACAAAGATTTCAGTGGATAAAGGAAGTGTACCATATAAACTAAAATTCACCTGTCCATACCAGTTAACAGGCAACAGCGACCACAGGCAAAGAGCAGCTTCTCTCATGTCAGAGTCTCATTGTAGCACCTCCTCAAAACTCCTCTCCCAGTTTATGTATCTAAAACTAAGACAACCACACCTGAACAACTGAAGGATGACTGGACACCACTCGCTTTTGAAGGCAGGACTAACCTTGGTACTTATTACCATTTTAAACTAAATTAATTGTAGGTCATTTTAATAATTATTTCATTACAGCACAGGGATGGTAAATACAGCTAGCCTTCTGGCTTAGCACAGTATAGAAGTAGATCAGAGGCGCAGTTAGAAAGAAAGAGTGATCATTTTCCAGCCAGCACATTCTTTAAAAAATACCAGGTAGAAACAGCTGGGATTGTCTTGAGGGAATGGAGGTGGATCAAGAGTGTCTCTGAGGTGACCATTTCAGTAGAGTTTAGGCTGGTAAGCTGCAAGAGCCATCCCAGCTCTCAGTTGCAGCCTCTCCTCCAGCCTGATGAAGGCTTGTTTGTCATTTCATCTAATAGTTACCACTTGCTACTCTTAAAGCAGATATTCAGGGATCTAGAATACTGAATACAAGAGGACTGGAAGTATGACCATCTCTCTAAACACCCGAGGAAAACAATTTTTTTTTGCAGCAGCAGCAGTTCCCCTTGAGGCCACATCTCCTGACAGGTCTGCTCCAACCCCATGACTCTACAAACACCTGGACTAATCACTTGGGCTTTCCTACACCCTTTCCTTGCACCCTGTGCCTGCCTGGTGGCCGCAGAACAGCAGGTCTTCCTTTCAGCCCGAACTCCCTCTTTCCGACACCACTCGACTTCACGCTGATTCTCTCTTCAGCATGGCATGGGGTCACACTGCTGCCCCTCTGCAGCTGAGAAGCTGGCAGGGCCCTTCCCTCTGGCCAAAGCTGGATTTCTCAGGGAGGTATCCACCTCATCACCTCCACCAGCTCCATCCCCCAGGTGGGACCTAACTCACCAGTATCACAGTTAGTTAGGAAGATCACACAACACATGCGCTGGCACTCAGCCTCCATAGGTAACAACCTAAAAATACAAGCTTTAGTTCCTCATAAGGAAAAAAGAAAAGCC
The DNA here is from genome assembly GCF_036013445.1 of Caloenas nicobarica. NCBI lineage: Eukaryota > Metazoa > Chordata > Aves > Columbiformes > Columbidae > Caloenas > Caloenas nicobarica. The sequence goes on along the minus strand of NC_088251.1, from coordinate 24,196,741 downwards.
TCGGAGAAGTACACCATAATTATCTTAAAATAATTAGTACAATAGATGTCTATATTCACAAAGCAAAGCTATTGTCAGAAGCAGAAATCTGTGCATAGCAGTAACGTGCTGTTCCTTGAGGATGTATGACTCCTGCAAATACTGATGTAAATTATTTATACATTTGTTTGGACACAGCCTAGATTCACCTTGTGAACCATATGCCACCTCATGTTGCCTTCTGCAACTCAGAACAACCTCCCATTCAAAATCTAAATCCTTCTTATACCATGAGAAACAAACAAAAAACGAGGTTTCTTTATACCTAATACAGTTCAGAATAACGACAAAATAAATGCTTCTATCTTTACAACTTTTAGATCAGCCGTAGATTCTTTTCTTTCAACATGTCTGCTTAGGGAATTAGCTATTATTAATGCTATCGCAAAGCCAAGTCAACTCAGATTTACCAGAAGACTACCAGACAGATTTCTCAAAAGTGATCGAAAGATGCAAAATTAAATTCTTTCTAGCTTACAAAAAAGTCCAAGGTGATAGCTCCTTCTAAAATGTTGGCATTTTTATACCTCTTATGAATCTTTGTTTTGATTACTGTTTAATATTGCTGTGGTCTTCTCATAGAGAAGACCATGAGAATGGCATACAACATCAGAACAGGATTTAAGATTATTGTAACCTAGAAAACTCAGATTTTACTTTAAAATAAGAATATATAGAAAACTTGGCCCCTTAGAGATTTTTTTAAAAGCTACAAAAATGGCTGGAAAGTAAAAACTTCTTTACTATGTAAACATCAAAATTGTAAATAGCTGTTCAGATTAAATTACTATATTAAATCGCATCTGTACAGAGATGTATATTAAGGCCCTCTGATCTCATGTTTCAGTGAACGTAGCTTATAAAATATATTCAACATACTACACTTAAGGAGCCAAATCCCTCCAACTGCCCTTAAGTTTGCTACATAATATTAATACATAGAAGTTTAAGTGTTCTGTTGAAAGAAAGCAAATATAATTCCTGTTTTATCACAGCAGAAATGTTGTGCTGGTACAGTAGTGCCGTGATTTTATTATGCCCTTATGAAAGCTGAGTTGAAGAGAGTGGAATAAAGCTAGACCCAAACATTAGATTATACCATTTCTCAGTATTCATGTTGCAGCTAGCTTCCCCTCACCCACTCTCACTCAAGTTTTCAGTCTCGTAGCAGAAACATTTCTCCACAACCATCCAGTCAACTGGCTTTGCTGTTACCACAAAGAAATGAGAAGGCTTTATTTCTCACAGCATTTTTGCTGTGTGAACAGTGCTCCAAAGAAAAAGGTAAAATGAGAACTCCTTCAAATTCAAGCCTAAGAGCTAATGCACTGTAAGAGTAATTTTGTTAGGATCAAACATATACGAAATCCACTACTTTTGCATATTGAAAATGCAAACACTGCACATTTAGAGACCACCACCCCCCCCAAAAAAAAAAGTACTTTTTGTTTGATATAAAAATAAGTTAAATTACTAATATAATTTCTGGGACTTAATTTTAAAAAAGCCCTATCTAAGAGGCTAGCAGAGTAGGCAAAATGATAACTTCAATAATAAAAAGCAAATATTTTTTAGGTAATCTCACCAAGAAAATAATTTTTAACGTACCAGGAGAAGGGCAAACTCAAAAAGCATGATGGGGTACAAAGGCTGAAGTAAAGTTTATAACCAAGAGGTGGCCTCAAGCCACCTTGGCCAGCCCACAGTGCCAAAATAAAATTGCAATGATGCCACGCACCAGACAGAAATGAGCAGTGCAGCTAGGCAGAAATGAAGGGGGAAAATTAGATTAAGTAGAGAGCCAAAGGAACAGTAATGTCATATGAAGATTCACTTTGAAGTATTATCAAGACTGACTATATCAGCAAATAGTGAGGTCCAAATGGAGCAGGCCTCCAGAATAAAACATCTGATGGCAAGGACCCAATGTCCAACACTAGATGTATTTTTGAGGATTTTAATATGGATTTGATGTAACCCGTTTCCATAGACAGAATGCTCAGCAGCAACTAGAGCACATCAGACGCACCTCTGAAGAACATTCTCCAGTTCAACTTCATTAGAAAATAATCCAGACTCTGCAAAGCAAAACACAAGTCAATAAATGCAGAAGAGCAGAAGAGGTGCTTCAAAAGCAAAAGCCTTATCCAGACTAAAATGGCAACATAGGCACATCCTTAAAGTCAGGGAGACAAAAGCAACACTATCCCTCTGGACTAGACAAACTTAAGGACCTAAATCAAGGTTTTGGCAATGGAAGCAAGGTACAAACAACAGTTTGTTGAGAGCTAGAAGTGAAATTGTGAATGCTAAAATGAAGAACTTCTTAAGGCTGCTTCTCCTATTTATAACCTGGTGTGAAAGAGAAGGCTTAGGTAATAGTTTAACAAATAAAGCCATTCAAGAAGTAATATGATGGTAAAACAAGACTTCATCACCTGGAGAAGTGCAGTATAGTTTGGAATTTCTCTGTTACAAAGAAATTCGGAAATTGGCACTTTTTTTTAAAAAAAAAACAAGACGTTTTAGTCACTGATTTGCATGTTCTGAATGGAACAATGAAGTTCAGTATGATAGAACATATACACAATAAATTGCATTAAGCTACTCATCAGCAGCTGATTAAGTTATACCTGACACACATTGAATCTATGTTTTGTGGAATCCAACATTTATTTATTTATTTCTTCCTTTCACTAACAGTGAAAACCAAGGACTGGTGGGGTTTCATCCATAACGAACTATTAAAAAAAAGGCTTAGACTTAATTATCAAATAAAGAGGATGTTTATCCTTGCCTATTTTGGTTACATGATTTTATCCAGTGAGTTAGTGTTCCCAAGTCTAAGACTACAAACTAGTAGTTACGACAGAAAACTAGAAAGCTAGGGGAGCGAGGGAAACGTGACCAGATTAATGAACAGACCATGTTCTCGAGGGCTGTCACAAGGAACTGGTAATATGATTATTGGAGCCCATGCAAGACCAAGACTAAGCTGAATCCACTCAAACATCTAGCAAAGTGGCTACGCAAGCATTTTACAGGCTTCGTTCAGTGCTGATATGGCTGTAGCCTGTCATATGAAATCTAAACTCTTCTCCATCTTCTACCCATTGGTGTGTCCTGAGCAGCTGGAATTCGACTGATGACAGTGCATTCTCTTAGCCAACTTTTTCAAAATCACTTCCCTCATCTTAATGAAGAATATGATAATTTGCTCATACTTCCATGGAGAAAAGTTAATATTTAAATTTAAGGCAGTATAAACAAGCAAGAAAAACAAGTAGAATGGCACTGACCATTCAGTTCCATGCCTGCCCAAATGTATCCCCACAATCCTCTGCATTAGAACAAAGACTGAAGTGATCCACAATGTGCTGCCTAGTATTCTTATTAATGAAAACCTTCATAAGCAGTTAGAGTCTCACTGTCCATACAGAATTTTTCTGATGCCTGTTTTACTTTTTTTTTTCCCCTCTTCCTTTTTAAATGGCCTACTTACTTTGTATCTCCTTATACTTATTAGGATAATATTCTACATTTATCCCCTGCTCTTTCACCGAGTCAACTACACAGGCAATCTGGCAGCTGAATTATGTATGGCACTGCTGTCAGTCTCAGAGATACAAATGTCTTTCTCCAACAGCCAACAACCTCAAGCCATTTAGCACCAAGCTTATGCTACAAAAAGCAGAAGTAGCACCATACCTCTACCTCCAAAACACCCCTAGTAGCAATGACTATCTTCCTTCTTTTTTCTTGCAAGCTTTCAGATGTCTAAATTTTACTTTAAAAGCAGAGGGAGGTCCGCCTAAAAATCAGCACGCTTGCATCCTCCATCATACCACATCCTTCCTTTCATACTGCTTTGCAAAAAGCTGCTGGCTTAATGTAATTAAATTTAATCTTAAGACGAAAGTCTTTGTAATACAAAGCATCTCATTATCAAAAGCTACAGCTATTTCCAGGAAATGTATATGAATGCGACCACTGCCACCCTAGGCAGCCGGACTGTGCAGTTCATGCATAGGTGGAGTAAAAAGAAAGGGCAGGGGATGGGTCGGATGCAGAGGAAGAGCTGGTCACTTCATTTATTTACCTGATCTGCTTGGCTATTGCTGGCCAAGTTTGCTCTTGGAACAATGAGAAAGGCCAATTAATTTATCAATCTGCATTCCTCTCTGCCATAACATATTTTCCCCTTGCCAACAAAAAACGTGTCCATTATCAGCCGGGTCCCTGTCCTCCCAGGCAGCTCGTGCAGCTGTATAATTACACTTCTTCCCTTGACAACTTGCATGATTGTTTTCCTAACAGTATATTACTTCGTTAGTACTTTCCAATATACGTTATTTTTAAACTGTCACTTTTGCCCAACTCATCCAAATTCGCACTCGTCTGTTTATCATAACAATCATTAATAACTGTCACTCCACGCCATCAATTTAACGAACTCACTCCCTCATTAGCATGTTCTAGCATTTGTTCCGTAGAAAGGCTGATTATTTTCTACAACAGGCCAAGCCAATTACTTTAGTGAAATGGAATCACATTAATCAAAACTTAACAAGGTGGCAAATTTAAAGATATCAGATTGCAAAAGACAGCATAACTAATATGTCAATGTCAGAGGTACTACGTAGGTATGCAGCAGCTGTACTAAATATATCTCTTCACCAAGGCCACATGAATTTTGACATTTCATATGATCTGACAACTACCAAAGTGATACTAGAAGGCTGGAGGCTGGGCTGAGCTGCTCCTGATGACTTCTGTAGATTCTGGCAAGGGCAGCAAAAAAAGGCAAAGAGGAAGGAGAAAAAGGAAATGGTGACCACGTCTGTCCACAATGCCTGGTAGATGGCACTTTATCATGTCCCTCTATGCCAAGACATCTTCTTTTACACTTTAAATGATGATGCTCATCAATTATACCCTGACAACTGCATCAGAACCAGCTGTAAACATGCAACATCCAGCAGGGTAAAAATATGCTGACACTACAAATACATACTAGGTTTTACTTTTTGGTCTACATTGCAGAGAGGGTGGAACATTCTTCCAGCAGCATCTTTCTCCTGTCAAAGAAAAAGCTCAAACTTTATTTTTTCTCTGTTACTTCTTAAGAAGCTCTTAAGTCAAAGAGCCTGCATCCCAAATCCATCCATCCACAATCCATCAGTTCCAGCATTTCTAAATATACTGGGGTATATGCAGCAGCAGAAGGTAAGCACTCACCTTTAGTCCTTACCAGTTTGGACAGGAAATTACAGCTTTATTAAACACATCTGAATGCTCTTTGGTTTTCCATACAGATAGTAGCAAATGCTCATAGCTGATTTTAAAAATATGTATTTATTTTAAAAGTGGGGCAAAATATCCCAAGGCTTACAACTTCTGTTGTATAATATTATTAGGCCTGGTTATATCATACAGTTCAAGAAATTGCACAGTGATTCATTTTTTACAACTTAAATAGCTATTTGCTTCAGTTGCCAGGTTGAGCATGATAAATGTATATGATAGAAAAGAACAAAGAGAAGGGCCAGTTCTTATAAATCTACAACATTAGTCAATGTATTAACCCATTCCTTTCTAACTGTTAGCATTTTAGTGTTTATCGTAAACAAGGCTGCTCACTTCAAACTGTGTTGTATTAAACATTTGGATTTGGACAACCATATGAGCATGCAAAGGACTGTTCATTTTTGCTAAGCTCTAAACTGCTAGAACTTTTAAAAGGCAATGTCGAGCCATCACCCAGTTTAAAAATCAGAGAAAATAATAAAAATGGACCTCAAAAGATCAAAGATCACCTCATCCATCCCATACTTGTAGATATAATCAAGTTTATGCAGTCTGAATTCAAAATTAAAAAAAAAAAAAACCCAAACACACACACAAAAAAGAAACCACACCAAAAAAACCCAAAAAACAAAAAAACACCACCCAACCAACAAAACACAAAAAACCACAACCCTTCTGGAAAGTTGGAATCATTTGCCCATTCCCATGTTCGACTGCATTTATTGTAAGAAAATTTCTCCTTATATTCAGGCTATATTCCTCCTGCGCCAATGTGAACATTCTTCCTTATTCTTCCTTTGGTGAAACTGCAGAACAGTTAGTTATTAAGAAAAGGCAGTGGTCATTTTTCACATATTTGTAGGCTTATATGCTTCTTCTTTCCAATATGTAAAACTATCCAAACTTTAATTTTTTCATTTTCACTTATAATAGTCAAAAACGCCATTTTGATTTCTAAAATATTTTAATGCATATACTAAAGTAAATAGGATTTTGCCAAAACGTTAAATTAAGTCACTAACATACTTAACCTGCTTAGAAATACTTGTTGCATATAATATCAACTGGTATTTATTTGTTCATTATTTTTAAATTCAAATGACGCATTAACCTACATTACACCTTTACCTGAGAGGTGTTATAACCTAAAATTTAACTGTAGGATTATTTTATCAAGAAACACCAATTGTTAAGATTAATACAAGTATTTCTAAAAATAAAACAGGAACAGGATTTATTACATTTGAGAGCACAAGTGTGAGAGACAAGCACAGATGGCTTCAGGGGCACTTTGCTGATACAACTAAAACTCTTTCTCTGCAAACGATGAAACATTCTTCTCTTTTAATTGGTATTTTTATGATTATAGGAAGGTGAATAAGCTCAATAAAAAACAGAAACTAAAACGCTATCTCGTTACACACTTGAGAAGACATCAACAGATTTACTACAGCTCTCATTCTGGGTTTTCCTAATCCAAGACAACATATACCTACAGCATCATTCATCTCTAAGGACTTCAGCAGGTCCCAATTAAAATACTTTATCCACCATCAAAGTGCAACCAAGTATTGTACCTAACACTGTAAGGCACCAATACCTAATAGTTTAAGATAGGAACAGTCATGATGTGTTTTACAGCTAGTCAAACTCTAAAGAAAATTTGGATTTGATAAAATGCAGTTACTCTGTCTGAAGCATCCATGACTGTGGAATAGAGGGACCTGACATGTTGAGTAGAGGAAGGATTTTCAAAAGCCTGCATGAAAACGTGTTCTTTATCAGTGCGCTGCAGTAGTGCTAACGATTCCCAGCCTCTGAACAAAGCGTGGTGCAGCAGAAAGTGCAACAAATGAAATAATCAGCCTGCAACAGCACTGAAACCTCTGGGCCAGACTTTTCAAACATTCGGGTGCCTAATTCCCGTGGACATTGACTAAGAATTCATTTCATTATGAGTCAGGACAGATAATCTGCCCCTTTGTACTTAGGCACCAAAACTAGAAGACTTTCCTATAGCTTCACTATACTCAGGCAGAAGAGAAACCTGTATCGTTGGAACAACGTGTGAAGGGATTTAATTAAAGGACTTTATTAACAACGACTAAAGTTTTACACCACTCGAGTAACTACTTCAATTTCAGTTGTTTCTATAGACAACATACAGCATGCAGACATCGAATAGACAACACGAGGTTGAGCGAACCACTCGTTGCCAAACAGCAGCTGAAGCAGCGGCAGACCAAGGCCAGGCTTGGCCAGCACTGCTCCTGCCCATCGCTGACGCTCCGCTCCTCTGTGGGCTGAGGCTGTAACACGGAGGTTTTCTATTTCCACATCTAGCCAACCACCAATCTGCTTAAAGAAATCATCTATTTTCCTCGCAGCAATAACTATCACTGTGATAAAAACAAAAAGTGTGTCACTTCCTTTTCTACACCATTCAATAGAGGACTTTCTTAAACTATTACTTTAAGGTTTAAAATGCATGTTAAAATGACAGTCTACATTAAAATAATGGATAAATGTTTCAAATTATTATCACTAACTACTGCCATTGAACTATATTTTATTAATTTAGTTATTGCTTAGAAGATACCCTCTAAAGCAATACATTTGTATATTTTTCCTCTTGGCTATCTTATTCTTTCATATCAATTAATTTCCAAAGATGACAACTTGAGCTAGTCTTTGTAATGGTTCTCACTTTGAATGAATAAATTATGCATAACAATATAGCTGTCCCTGTTCACAACCATTCAAGACAGAATATATTCTCATCTGATGTATAATAATTTGGAATTGACCTGCTAAGTATAAGAGTAAATAACAAAGTTCTCTAGCACAGATTATGCTAAAAGCTCCATTGTCACCCATTCCTGTCTGTCAGTTCATCAGAAGTGTGGCATTAACAGACACTTGTCTTATTTAAACATTACATTATGAACACCGGCATCTTTGAATCCCTTCCAGGGAAGAGACGGTATACGTATTAAATGAGCATCATGAGTATGAACATTACAGCAATTGAAATAAAATCAAACTTCTGTATTCTGAATGATCCAGTTCTTTTAAGATACATGTAAAAATTTAGCTGTCTTTTCACCGTGTGCTGCATACTGTGTCTAAGATTAATCCCACAGGATTTTTTTTTTTTATTTCCTATTCTGCCTATCTTTCATCTTCACCCCAGACTAAGCAGATGGATGTGAATTCAAAGTTTTCTGATCTTTAGCACAAGTTATGGAGGGTTATCTTTGGCTGTATATCTTTCTGCTGGCAGCACTCCCTTGGTGATGAAGGATTAACCACCACAGCTGTCTCTTCCCAGAATGATGCAGTGCAGCGCTCCTCAACACGACAGCATCACTTAATCTTAATGTCCGCTCTTCCAGCGCAGCCGCACAGGACAAAGCCAATCAACATCAGATGCCACCAAGATGGACCTACTGCTTGGCCCTGGAGTCTTTCACCCTCGCACACCTATTAATCAACATCATCCAGCCCAATCCCAGCATTCACTTCTTTCAAACCACAGTTAAACTAAGCCAGGTTTTATATTAATGGACAGAGAGATACAGAAACCTAGCCAGAGATAAAGTATGCATATGCAGACCTATAGAGCAAATTCTAATCAAGTTTTACACATCCATACAAAACAAATGTGTTTATTGTGTTTTAAAGCATAACTACCTGAATTTCTATTTTTTACATATTGAAACTCACTAATAAGAAAAGCTACCTCTTATCTTTCATGCCTCCGAAGTCTTAAGAGGGCATAACAACAACATCTTGAGCTGGATGTTTTTATTAGGAATTGTACTATCCCACAAATGCAGAATGCACATAGCTAGAAGTTCCTTAGTCTCAAACAAACACTTCTGCAGAATCTTGCCAAGATTTATTCTCTCTACTTTAACCTATTGTTTACAGACTGTTCAGTATTTTCCCCTTTTCTATCTACTCCCCCCAGTTCCAGAGCAATTACAACATAGTTGCTTCCTGCATGCCCTCCCCCTTTTTAAAGCTAGCAAATTCTCAACAGCAAATGCAATAAAACAGTAAATTATAGCTAGAGTTTACTAAACAAATGCAACCTAGTTAAATTTAGAAAAATCTTCACTTTTGCTTACATTTGCAATTTTACTGCTGAACTACTGGTATTTCTTACTTATGCAACATTAAAATGTATAAGAAATCCTCTTGTGTGCTATATGCAGCAACTACTCTTGATTTATAATACCCAATTTAGAAAAAAAACCCACAACTAAACCTGATTTAAATCACAGATTACTCTGTAAAACACAAGCAAGGAACTATTCCAAATCCTAAATGTAATTTAAACATATTTATATTTTACAGTGATGTATTTTCCCCTATTCCTTGTCTTACTACTGTAAACTTTCTGTAATTATATAAGCAATTTCCCTGAGGTCACAACATTGATCACGGTTATATATTGCTCAAGTATTACAAAACATAACTCGCAATAAAATATTGCTGGACATCACTACATAATTTCACATAAAGAACTGCAAAACTGAAGTTCAAAAGTGCCAAATTTGGCAATCTGGTGTTTTCAATAGATTATTCATTTCCTCTTTACTCCAGCATTAACTGATTATTGTTGAAATATCACCAAAAACATTAAGTTCCCACATCAAGAAATGTATAAGAGAAAAGAATAAGGGAGGAGAGCATATGAAACAGTTTAAATGGGAAGCCAAAACCTGTGATCCCTTTAGATTATTCCTTCCTTCATTCCAACATTATTTTATCAGTCACCCCAGAAAGTGTCATAGCAGTATGATGCACTGGAAGGGCTCACAGCAGAAAAACCCCACAGGAGTGCAGCTCAGTATTTAGTGTTTCTGGTTGAGCGAGAGTTCTCACACACTTAATGAGAGGAGAGTTCACAGCTCTCAATGCTCTATGCAAATAGATGTTATTTAGGAGCAGTTAGTGTTGGCATGTTGCACAGCTGAGCTGACGCACCAGCCGCTGAACACTAGTTAACAAATGCAAGGCTCTCCTTCGGGAAGTTGCTTATAAAAAAGGAAAATGAAGAACTGAAGATAAGGAGAAGGAGATTTTAGTTCACTGTGCAAAAGCAGTGGTAATAAAAAGCTGAAGAGCAACCATTCTATACATATATTATATAAACACAGCAAACTGCAACTGTGAGCATTTGCTTTGGTACTGATCTCAAGTAGGGTTGGGCAGGTTTGGTTCATTACCTTTACGGAGAGTTCTCAGAGAGCATTCAGAGTCATCTAAAGGGATTCAGAGCACACACTTTCTAAAATAACCTTGTATTTTCAAATTTATAAAATACAATCATCTCACAGACCTGCCAACAGTAACTGTCACCTTGCTGCAATCAAAGCAACCTAACTTGTACACAGATGCACAAAACCAAGGCTTAGTCTATACAACAAGCCACTATGGAGACTGACTGAATTCCCCAATGGGCAGGGTGATCCTGCAGGCCCTGCTAAAGCTCAGCATGAGCTTTCATCACTTTCTGGAGATCGTGCCACTTGACCGAAAAAAAGTGACTGCCATGCAGTCTTGTACAATGTTACGTCTTTCAGTTCTGGGAAGCAAATGAGTTAGGCAGATTCCTCATCCCCAAAAGAATCAGAGAAAACTGTGATCCTAAAAGAGGAACAAACATGCACAAGTGTCAAGCTGAGCAGCTTGGAACTCCCTCAGTTACCTAACACGAACGTATGAATGCCAAATTGCAAACACTGCTGCTAGCAAGAGAGTCAGATCCAGCCTTCAAATAACCGAGGAGAAATCCTCACAAATCTCTTTTCGAAAAAGTTATTTGTTCCCAAAAAAGTGGAATGCTAACATAGCGTATTGCGGAACACAACTTCCATGTTATATGAAGAACCAAAAGACTGTCTTTAAGTCAGGGCTACCTACACCTGTGAGCTTCATTAGCTAGCAAGGCTGTCCATGTGTCAGAAACGTTCATGCACGATAAGTACCAGCTCATTTCTTCAAGCATTATAGTTACTGATTTCAGGTACTATGTTGACCTTGTCTGATATCCTCTAGGACCTCAGTAGACAGCACACCATCTTTAGAATACAACAGTAATATTCCATTCACTGACACACCATGAACAAGCACTGCTCAGAAACCATGAATATCTGTCTTCCAAATCGCAGGTGGCCTTCCGCTACACAGTTTATGAACGCAACAGGAGAACCTGCCAGTGAAACACTGAAAATTTAATCAGCATTGGAGAATTTTCAAGTGCAGCTTTCTTGTGAAGAATTTAAGCATACATGATCTTTTTCTCCAGACTATTCCTGAACGATGCCGTTGACTCAACACAAAGCTACTGCACAGAAAACTGACAGATCTCCCCTACAACCCTGTCTCAAAACCAACAGTCCCAAACTAAGCTTTTGCAGACTTTATTTCTCTCTAAATATGCAAGCCCCGGTTTCAGAAACACTCTAAGCTTTTCTTCCTCTCATTGTAAATCACATTCCTAATTTTTTACATGTCTATTATTGCCAGCAAAGACAACAATATAGGAATAGCAGCAACAATGCAGTAACTTTTTTTCATTGTCTCTCAACACAAAAGTGAAAACATTTTAAATACTGAATAGAAGTGCCTGCAGCCATCCAGCTTTGCAGCTCTAGATCTCTTTTTAGGTCAAGTATATTATATTTTTCAAGCCAGCCAACTGTCATGAGCATAGCATAACGTTTTTGAGATATTCTTCCATCATAAATTTAATATCTTAATTGCAAGTTCAGAAGTCAAATGGTTATTTACACACATACACCATACATCTAAAGAAAAACAGGCCTTTTGAGAACTGAAACCAAAAGAACAGAAAGAGAAGGACCTTAGAAAAACAGCGTACTACACCATCATAAAAATAATAATTTAAAAAAAACAAATACCAGATAGGCCAAAATTATACAAAGCTTTGACAAAACTATCCAGGGAAAAAAAAATGAACAAGCTTTTTTATTATTAGTTTTTGAGGAAAATTTGAAATTATTCAACTTGCATCATTTGTCTGTTAATTTCATCCACAAACAGCAACTGATTAGGCCCTCAGCCCTTGAAAACAAGAATTTTCGGAGCATTTTTAGGAGGCCACAACAAAATCAAGATCACACTTTTTGTCATGGTTTTCATGCTTAAGAGGCCAAAACTGCCACTTGTGAAATCTTCCCTGGCACAACAGTCTCTTTTACGGATGGTAGCAAGGGTTCATTGTCTGCAGGAGTCAAATTCAGGGAATATCTAAGACAATTTACGGATCAACTTGCTCCCATAAGTTGAGAAAGACCCCATAAAAGCTTCTGTTTCAGCAACCACTGAACAATTACTGCACAGAATTTTCAAAGGTTCCCAAGTCACCTTGAAAAAAAAAAATTAAAATTTTAAGACACAGATACTTAGATATTTTACTATTTCCTTTTTAAGAAGGCTGTGTTAAAAAAGATGTTGTTGCTATCAAACAGCAAACTTCCCAGAACAAAAGCTCAGCATCTTTATATGACAAAGGGGGTTAACTTATCAAATCCCATTAAACTATCATCAAGGGCCTTTGTATTCAGCTTATGCCCTTGCATTTGTCAAGGGATGACAACAGACGGCTTACAAACTCTCTTCTCATTACTAATTCATTTTTTCACACACCTGTTAATTATTAGCAGCACATAATTATTAACAAAAACCATGCATCAAAGAGGTTATTTGGATATATTGTCACCTACGTCTGATTTATGCCAGTGGAGAAAACCATAAATATATTTCAATGTGCACATAAAATCGGGGGGCTGGGGGAGCAGACAACAACTTGGGGGGGGGGAGTTGGGTGGGCGGGTATGTTTTATGCAGCTTTTGTTTTTTTTTTTTTTGAAGTGCAAGTTAAAATCATTTACCAGGAAAAGCATTGTCTAGCTGTGCCCCCTTACACAGTCTGGATCAACGTTGTGATAGTGTGGTTGTTAAAATTAAGTGGAAAAGGGGAGGGGGGGGGGGGGGGGAATTCTTGATGCTTGTAGCTATAAATTGCCTAATAATAAACCACCCACACAACATTAAAAAAAAAAAAAAAACACACAGAAAGAGTTTTAACTCCAAAGTTCTGGATAAACTCCAGCATGGATAGTTAAACCTCTTCTGTTACCTTTACGAACTTTTAATTGTCAATAATGTTCTATATGTGTCATTATAACAGGCTGCTATGCTGTTCTATTGGTCTCTGCTTAATATTGCATCAAACAAACATAGCAAAGACAAATTCCATAAAATTAGTTAATAATTTTTAAGGAGCATGTGGAGATGCAGTTTTACTGCTTAATAACACTATCATTTATAAAAGCACTACAGAAAAACCAAATTTTGAATGTAACTGATGGCTATTCATCTCAAAATACATAATCTTGTCAGGAATTTAAGAAAATACCTAAGAAGGCAACCCACTGGCAAAGGAAACATAACGTAACATTTTGCCTCTATTCTTTGACTGCCACATTGTCTCTCACCCAGCTTCAAAGGCTAACAAACTTTTGAGCAAGGCTTTCAGAAAACAAATTAAATTAAAATTTTCAACCCCATGAAAACCAGGTGGCCAAAGCATTTAGTGGAACTGGATCAAACTCCTGTTCTTTGGGGACTGAGTAACTTTAAATCAGTAGTGGATCAGGGATGAACGGATGTTATCTGAGAAAGCTGGACTTTAAATAATTGCCTTCCCGGAGCACCAAAGGACAGACCAGAGCTTCTTAAGAGGAAGAGCGAGACATTCTCATTGCCCATCAACACTGACACAGGGGTAGGTTTGGATCTCAGTATGTGAAACAGTGTAAGAGACTGGTGGACCTTTTCTGCATTTGTCAGTAGGTACTCAGAGCACCCACCACTCAAATCATGCTTTCCTGCCCATCCTTTTAAAGAGAGATTTAGTATTTTCATTTGAGTCATCAACATGCTTTACAGTGCTGGTTCAACATCAGATCTGCAGTCCAATTAAGAGCTTTTTTATACTGTTGTGTAAAATCAGATCAACACTTTTCTTAAACGTAGCTCAATTGGTAAGCAAGAATTGCCAGAAAGCAATGCACTTCCAGGAGTGTTTTCCCAGAAATACAAAGAAATTCACTGGTTAAATTCAAAATTTTAGTATAAAAATCCCCTGGTTTTTTATATGCATCTTTTGATAGCCATGCACTATATCACTGTAAGGGGGTGGGGGCGGGCAGGGGGAGGAAGTAGTTGTGTTGTCACAGTTGTGCAAACAAAAATAGTTTCCAGAAACCTGATGTCATCCAGCTTTGGTTTTCCCTGCAGTACTTTTGACTTCTACTCAACAGAATTTCCAAGCTCAGGTTTGGTGCTATCTAACCATTTTCATGCACTGATCACATCAGAGCAAGTTTGCCATTGTCCACACAACACTGCATGAAGGTAATTTAGCAAAGTGTCGTGCTTAGACAACTAGAAGTATGCCATGATTTTGTCACTCCCTACTCTTCAGTCCTTAGGGTTACTTGTATCAATCAGCTGTAGCTCTCTACAGGAAAAGACCATTAACCCCTGATTTTTCAAAGGCATTGTAAGAAATCAAACATTTCAGATACATAAGAATTAATTTTTTGTGATTAAAATTACAATCAGACTTAAATCTGGCAGGAAAGTCTTTAATAGGGTACTGCTAACTTTAAGTTTTATTGGCAGCTGAATTGCTCCTCTTGTTTTTAGCTCAAATCCTTTCAGATTTGACAGGTTTTGTACAAGCTAACACCAATAGAAAAACTCAAGAGCCTGAAGATTCAGTTGAAGGGCAAGTAATACATATTAAGAGAGAAGATACATTTTTTTTGAAGTTGATTCAAGGCATACGTTACGGTTCAATGAAAAACCAAATCAAATGCCTCCAAAGTCAGCTTCCTATTTCCTCATCTAAAAAAGAAAGCACAGAACATTAACTGCCCCAATATTCAGCACCACACTGTTTCATTGAACTGCATTACGAGTGGCTAGAAAGGAAAGTACTCAGCTTTTGGCAGAAGACAATGTTCCTTGTTGAAAAAGGAACCAAAATCCAATCTTGCGTAGCATGAATAAAGGACTCTTTTGCCAGTCTCCAAAAGGGAAGAAGGAAAGACCTTAAACCAATTTTGTTCATGCTAAATAGTGATAGCAAAAAAATGAATAGGGGATAATCTAATTTCATTTTGAAACAAGGAATCAAAGTAATCCACATCATAATAAAATGAGAAAGAATACATAGCAAAATAAAAACAACAAAAAGCAAACCTCTACAGAGCAAGTATCTCTCTTGCACAAAACACCTCTAAGTATATTTAGGGCTTTTCAAAGATATTCCTGTTGAAATGTTGAAGAAAACTGAAGTGTACATCATTCTTTCAATTACCTCCTATAGGTGGTGTGTTCACTCATTAAAATCGAACTTGCAAGGATAAAAAAAAAAAAAGTTTAAGAAATTAAAACCTCTTCTTTGTTCAAAAGCCTTGCCAGTTTCAGTTCTTAAGTGATTTATTTAAATAAAATGTTAAGTAGTAGGTGTTAATAAAATTACACATGTGATAAAATGACTATTCTTTTAAAATCTGATCTGTAATAAATTTTATAAATTCTGATTGCTAGTTATTCAAGCCGTCAAAGCTTTGCCAACAATAGCCAGCAGAGGTCTATTACTGAAGTAGTATTAATATAGACATCATCACCAATTCAAAGCAGATAATAAAGGACTGACACATTTATTATCATTATTAATTAACAGTTTTCTGAGATGGAATTAAATCAATATGCTGCTCTGATATCATTTTAACTAGTTATGCAAATCAAACATTTAGAGCCCATGAAAGGATATAAATGCCATTCAAAATTCACTTCACACTTATTACTGTAATATCAGAACTTTCAGGCTTTGCTAGTAAAAAAAGGACTTAATGCTCATTTAATTACACTCAGACATAAAGCTTATGGAATGAAAGTTGAAATAGCTGATTAGTTAGGAAGTCACAGTAAGGCTATAACACTAGGGATAGACAATGAGATAATAATGTGAAAATGCAGAGCTTTTGCTCAGAGTTGTTCTGGCAGATCCTATTAAAAAGAACAATGACATGTGTAGGAGAAAATGTTTTAAAATTACAAAGTTGAAGAATCTTTCCTAAAGCTAGGAGAAAAAAGAAGCCATTAGTTGTCACTTATATAAATAGGAAAATGCTATGTTAAATCATGTAACATTTTTTCTAATTATGCGATTACAATATTTAATCTTTTAGATGTGAAATTTTAACTATTTCTCTGCATAAACAACAACATTAAAGAATCAGAATAAGATTTTGATACACTTCCTGGCAGACAATTAGCAACAACCAGCCTGGCAAAGGGATCCTGACTGATGCCATTGGAGATGACAGCCTGACAGATCAAAGAGCCTACAGTAAGGTCAGTGTTAGACCGAGCTGGCTAGCAACGGCAAGCCCTTGGCTAACCACACTGGCCAAGCTAGATCAGGTTCTAGCCAAGCCCTCCAGCATCATGGAAAAAGAGCATCTCTGAGAAGCTCTCATCACAAGGCAAACCAAAGGTGGCTGATCAAGAAGAAAGGAAAAAGATCCTGGAGTCTTTTGATCTTGTGCATCTTTGATCTTCGGTCTTGTGTATCACGCAACAAGAGTGTTGTGCAAGTATCCACTGTGCCACTGTTTTACCAGTGTGAAGTATCGTCCTTCACTTTAGCCACAGGAGAGTTTAACAGGGTTCTCAGCAGCTGGGGATCTGGCAAGTTCTATGCAGTCTGCAGTGTAGAAGACACTGAGAAACTTTGCGTTTTGTCTCTTCACTGTGAATAATCATCAAACCACAACATTTCTCAGAACAGAACCTTTACCTAGATTTTTCCCACAGATGTTAAGCCTCTCACAGCTTTGCTAGCTGCACACCTGCCTGACTTTCACAACACTACGTTAGGCTTGAAGCTTAATATCAACCTTAGTACGACTGCAGTAGAGGAGGGGAAGCGACAGACTTCTCACTAAAAGCAGTGTCTAATTTTATCATGTCCACAAAACAAAAGCTTTGGCAACTGGGAAGATTTCTCCATTCAGTATGCTGTGTACTCCAGGGACAATGCTCAGCCTAAGTCTTAAAATGAACCATCACAGAACAGATTTATTTGCTGGGGAAAAAAAAGGATCTTTTGCTCACTCTGGCAAAGTAGGACTAAGAGGATGAGGTAACATTTTTAGGTGGCTAAAAGGCTGGATCAGAAAGGCAACAGGATATTTCTACAGAGTAACTCAGATCTCATTGTTCAAAACTATTTATTAATTAAAAAATAATCCATACAAGCAGAAAGGTTGGAATTTTATGAAAATGGTAAAAAAGCAACCTGCAAGATTCCTACCACTACGTTAATTAACTCAATATCTAAGTAACTGAAAATACTAAGCTTGCTAATTCATCTGACATGAATAAAAGTGAGGGCCACAATGTTCTGTCAAAGGTAAAGGTACAGTTGAAGTCTCACCTCCACATTTTTTCCTGATTCATTTTATGACTAGGAAGAAGACTTCCTAGTAGCTAGAAGAAAATTTAGACCTATGAACTGAAGACAGGTGAGTTAGTGCTCTTCAGACAGGAGCCCATTCTGCCTGACATGTCACAGAATTTTGTAATTGGCCAGATCACTAGCTGTCAAATCTACTTGGAAAAAAAGTTCTCTCTTATTGTACTGTCTGTACTACAAAAACAGAACGTGCCACCCCATGATGAATCACTTTTGCACCCTGCCTCAAAACATGTACTTTAGGCGCTAAATAAATACCCAGACCACGTGTCCGGAGTGCACTCACATGCCTAAATAACTGCTCACCAACCTTTTTTCACTGTTCAACAAAACTGCAGCAGGATAAGTCTGTCAAACACCAGTCAAACTGCTTGATATCCTGGATCAGTTATCAGGTGAAGAACGCGCTACAGACAGGAGGAGGAGGAAGTGACCTACCAGTCTCCCTTTGAGCACACAAAACAGTCTAGACAACACAAATTTTTATAGTTTGTAATTGGAGTGTTTTACTTGCTGATGATCTGAGTTTTCCAAATGATTTGGTAATAGATGGGACTTTCTTACCAAGGCATTTCCTAAAGGCACTCTTACACCTGCTAGAGCCCCCAGAAAGACTGGTATAAATATAAATATTTATCTCCGGAACAGAATGGGAAAAACAACTTCTTTCAAAATCAACACCTTGTCACCACTTTGAAAGTAGAGCTATAATTATCTCAAAAAGTTAAAATTATTAACAGCTGCTCGATTTCAAGGTAGTGAAAAGGGAATGCTTTGCACCATACAAAGAACTGGAACAGCTCCATAAAGTCTTACCTACCTTTAAAAACGCCATCAATCCTATATACAGAGACAGTCAAGGGATAGCACCTTTGTGACAAACGTCTATGTCCATTGTCCTCAGCTCTCTAGTGCCACATAGCAGCTCAAGAGGAAGGAACAGTTTGTCACCAGAAAGGTTGATGCCGTGCACCCGTGTTAGGTTGAGACCTAAGGATCTGAAAGAGTTGTTTTTCAGGAACTGGGTGGGGGGATGCTGCTAAACAGAAGAGCTATCAACTAAAGCCCTTCTCTGAAAGTGGGGAACAAAGCAAATTGGCTATTTTGACTGCAGACCCACTCACCAAGGAAATTCCAAATTACTCGCGTAAAGAAGCACTGACACAACCATAGCTAGAGAGCAGGAAATAAGGATGAAAAAGGAGGAGGAAAAGGATTTCTAAGCTCAAAAGAACATGCTGAAATTTTCAGACTGGCCTGCAATAAGAGTAAAAATGTGCTGCTCCAGCCTTTTTGCTGACCATAACATGGTATAGCTTCCATCAAGATGCAGTGCAGCAGAAGGAAGGAAGGGGTTTCGCTTAAGCAATTACGTGAAACTCCGGGTTGGTGGAGGGAAAAATATCTTGGCAAGTGTGGGGAATATCTTCCTCAAAACTCTGTCTTTTATTTCAAAGTGATATTTTCTTTAACAGTCCAAGGGACAGAAGAGCAAAGGAAAACACAGCAGCAATGGGCATTTGCAGTGACATGGGTTGCCAATACCCAACGTAGGAATCTCACTGCAACTGTTTACTTTTCCCAACTTCATGTCAGAAAAGGGGGAAAATGTTTTTCTTTGGGCTCACTTCCTTCCAGACAACGGTTTCACAGAAAACTGGCATAGGAAATGTGGTATTCTCCACATAAGCTGAAAACTTAATGTTGTTCATTCTGAAGGCTTTCATCTTGCAAGCTCCTGTTGTTAAAACAAAACCAGTAGGTAGTAGTTTGGTGGGAAAAACAGGAGTTGAATTTTGCATGGAAAAGTGGCAGAGGGAGCACACACAGTGCAGCAATCATGCATAGAAAAAAAACACTACAGGTTTGCGGTTTTTTTATTCATAATATCTCACTCAGATCACAATCAAATAGGATATTAGCTGTATAAATACAAGCAAATACAGGCATCAGTGGCACTGAAAAAGTAATAATCTTTCATTTTAAAAAATTACCATGCTTCTCCCTCCTCCTCCCGCCCCCGCCAAAGGGCAAAAACAAAAAGCCTCAAAGGACCGCAGAGCTGCATCTCTCAACTCGTCAGAATCCCCTTCAACCAGCTAGCACTTCTGCTGTACATCTAACACAAGTGAAAGAGTGTTGTAGTACAAAAGCCTCTCTAACCTAGAAGGTCGAGCTGAAACCCTGCTTCGATCAAAAGGGACAGTGAAATGCCAGATTTCTTCCTATCACTCAGGTTTCATTGTAAGACTACTACTGCATATCTGGTGATTCTTGGAAAAAAGGGCCCCAGACTGAAACATAGTACACTTTGGCCAACACTAAAGTATTGGTGGAGCTGGTAAATGTGGCAATTACTTTTCACTACCTGTGGCCTAGGTTGCTTGCAAGCCAAGTCATTTTCTTATACCAGAAAGACATTGACTGAGTGGGAACAAAAAATATATCCTCTCCTTTGAAATGAAGCCTACAAACCTTCTCTTCCCTCCAACCCAAACACTTCAGGCAGAACTGAAAGGTAGGGAAAAGAGATGCACAAAGTCAAAAATTCAGCAAGCTACTAACCAAAAATAACCTAGGAATAACAGTATGGAAAAGGTATTTTTTTTAGATCACTTTTCTCTCACAGTAGTCATAAAATTCCAGATATCTCAACCCCCTAAGAAAGTACCACAATTTTCATCCATATTGTTTCCTCCAGTTTAAAAACTGTGATGCTTGCAAGCTACTCAGAATTACATAAAAGGTATCCACCTTAGTTATATGAGTTTAAACTGAAATAAAACACTTTCAAATAGTTCAGATGCCAAATTAGCAGATCCTGTGATAATCAATCTGTAAGACAGAGAACAGAATTCCTGGAAGGAGGACAGCTCAGAGAGATCTGTCCATCAGCCAGTCAATCTGTCAAAGAGTTTAAAGTATTACTTTTGAACTCTTAAAATTTGTCCAAGGAATTTTAAATACCAATATTGAATTTCATCAGTATTTATGAGTATTTTTTAAAACTTCAGGAAATATCAATTGCTTAGCATGCTTGCTATCATTGTTAAAATCTCATCAAATCAAAGCCTCTAGAAGGAATCATAGAAGACTCACCCATACTCTCTTGAAAACTGAAAAATGTTCACAATTGACTTTCCAAACTCAGTCTTCTCTAGTGATAGAGCTCTGCTCCTCCTGCTCAGACAAAGCAGCAAGCTTTCAGTAAGCTTAAATAAGGAACCAGTAATGAGAATAGGATTAATCAAGTAAAGAAACCGAGAAATTATTAATTTGTAAGCCAATGAAGAAAAAGCCAGGAGACAATAGAAACTAAACTGACATGGACATGGGAACCAGGTTGACTTCAAGAAGAACCCAGGAAGTAGGAATGGTGAGGAATGGTCAGATGCAAGAAGGTAGAGAGGTGAAGTGTGAAGGTAGGAAGAAAAGCTTTCTGCTTCACTGTGTCTGCTACATTAAACTCCATTCCAGATTCTGACAGAAGGATTCCCAAGTTTTTATCTGCTGTTAACAAATATCTGTGAACTGACTGGTAGTACATGTCCCCTTTTGATCTTTTTCCTGCATCTACCCAACATGAAGGATGACAAGTCATGCATGCCATTATTACAGTCCCTCTAGTGATATATCCATTACACAGACTCCAACCCTGATAAAGAAGCATGCAGTGATGCAATCTTTCATTATTTCCAGTTCTCTTAGGAAAAAAAAAAAAAAAAAAGGAGAGTAGTACTTAGATACCCATCTATGTTTGCAACTGTGGCTGAAAAATCAAGATGACAGAGTTTTGGCTAAGCCACAGGGAAGATTTCCAATAAGGTAAAAAACCTGAAAAATAAGGGGTTTTTAAAAAAATATATATAGGTTGCATTTACAGGGATGCAAGTTTAATATTTCTTTACTTGTAACTGCTCAGTTTACCAAACTCTCGGGTGTCTGCAACTTCAGGATGCAGTCATGTCCAGGCTGCTTTCAGAGAGATGCTGCAACACCACTCAATGCTACATATTACCTGACCACTCAGGATGCAAATCTGGAAACCTCAGTATGGCTGAAAGCTACCTCAATGATAACAAAGCATTATTATCACTTAGCATTGGGCACTCTGCATAGCAGCTCTGCCCTAGCTATAATTCGGAAAAATCCTTTCTCTAGGCATTAATGCATTTCTCTGTTCTTCCTCAAATAAAACATAACCCAAAACAACAGTAATATTTAACGTCTGTTTCATTTTGAGTATTTTGATATGACAATGTTACCTAAAATAATTCTTTTTATAGTACTGCAGTTCAGAGAAATAATGTTAGCAGATGTACTCAACAATAACTATGAAACAGTAAATTTACCTGGATTCGTGTTCCTTACATTATCATACAACTTAAATGCTAAGGTAGTAAAGCCTCGAGGTCAATATAAATGCCAGACGCATTGTCATCCTTGTGTCACAGACAGTGAACTGAAGCACAAGCAGGTTAAGTAACATGCCCAAGGTCAAAAAAAAAAGGAATAAACATGAAGACACAGCATCAGCCTCCAATTTTTTGTGCTGTCATCAGAAGAGACCATTTTTACACAGAAGAATCAGATTTTTTAATGTAATTCTAGGGAGTAGGTAGTCTTCTGATTCCTTACATAAATTTTAATGGTACAGGCACTTTCTGGAGTCTGTGACTCCAGCTAGATTACTATTAGTCCTGCTTTAGTAAGGAAGCAGCAATATGATTCTTCCCTGACAAGAAATACCAGCATAATTTATTGCATTATTACTCCTCTGAACTGAAAGCAATTAATTACCTCCAGCAGGATGCACAAGTGAAAATTCATCAGAGAAATGTGATGAAAAATGTACCCACTGCTTTAAAATAATAGGTGCTTAATGGGGTTTTTTTTGCTAGCTAATCTAGAGCATCTTATAACCAACTAAGTACTGGTTATCAGTTGCAAAACCAGTTTTTTCTCCCTTATTCTATCATCCATGATCTTAAGGAGAGGAACACTGCCATATTCATAAAAACAAGAAAAAAAAAAATCATAATTTTTTTTCCCATTGTAAAATTGGTGGCATGTTTGTATGCAGAATATATGATAAAGTATGCACAGATTTGTATTGGTAGCACTTGTTTTTGTTATATATCTTCAAACATAAACTAACAATTTTGCTGGAAAAGTTGGCATTGCTGTTCTGCACTTGAACAACAGACAATGTTCCTATGTGTTCTATGGGAAGGAAATGTAAAGTGTGGTTGAAAGAAAAAGAGAAAATCTCACAAACACAAATCAGACTGTACTTCAGAAGGCTCGTATACTTAAGTACGTATATATGCACTGCAAAGCTTCCTTCAGGCTCAAAGTAAAACGAAAATAGCAAACACAAGTGTGGTTTATGTTTATACATTGGGGGTGTGTGTTAAAGATAGACACAGAGCTAAATTCATTACATTTATTTCAGCTTTTCAGAATTATTCACATCTGTATGATTCAGTAATTGTTTTTTCTATGAAGTTATTGGAGTAATTTTCCTCTGTATATTCCCGATCAATTCCTCCTCTCAAGGGCACAGTTGAAAAGTGATATTTGAAAACGGTCCCTGATAGATTGCATGGTTAGTCAGCAGCAGAGACAAACAACCTAATCCAGCGCAAATTAGTTCGGCTGCCAGCAATAGTTTTATACAAAGATGTAAATTATGTTGTCAAAATCGGTCGCTTTCTAGCTTGCTGCTCAGCTAACAAGAAACCACTTTGGCTGATAAAGATGAACACTAAGCTTTTCTCGCTTACAAATTTGCAAATCTGCCACTTCAGCATTCTGCTAGCCACAAACAAAACAGGCCCATGTAATTGCTTCCTTTTTTCTGCACTGGTATTTCTCTCAGTTCTATTTCTCTGCAGAAAAAATACAAATACAAATCATAAATAGAATGTGAAAAGTGTAATGGCTTTAAAAATTTTCTTTACAAAATGGCAACCAGGACAGCCACAATCACCTAGTTTTAACACTTCCAGCAAAATCGTAACACATGATACTCCAATACAAACATCACCCAGTCATACCAATAGTTTAGGAGATTTACTGTATAAATGTTGCATTCGCAGAACTTCTGAACACAGCATAAATGTCTTGATAAAGGGAAAACACATGCATTTATTTTAATGTAAGCTAAAGTGTCTTTGGAACTGCTCTGGCTGACAATGGTCCATCTGTATCTATTACTTTGCATGTTGTTAAGAGTAGAAAATATATATGCTATTATTACACCAATCAGCCCCCTTCAGATGTAAACTAGATAGATTTAACATTTGTATGAAAATAATAATGCATTATAACTGTAATTATATCCAGTGTAAGTCAAATAAATAAATTATAAATTACAATTACCCTTTAAAGTTGCTAGTCACACTCTTTGCTTTAAAATTAATTGCAGGTGCTCCTGAATATTTTAGTACAGCCCCAAAGTTGTATATTTCAAAGAACAGTACAGATGATTCCTGTTTATTTATTAAATTAAAGCTTTGTTGGTAAAATTACAGCTTAATTAATATTATGGGTACTGTATAACGAAATAGTTTACCTTGTGCATAATTTATTTCCACATGCATATCTCAGTACAGACCCATTACAGCTCTAAGGCAGCTAAAATAAAATATTCCTCCTTTGCTGGCATTTTTCTAAATAGCAGTTCACTAAATCAATATTATTCACTTGGTATTTTTAAAAGCAGTGTATCTTAATAATTACACGGCATTAGAGTAGGCAATAATTTCACTTGCTAAGCATATTAAATTTAGCAAACCATCAGTCAAGTAGTTTGCTCTTCTTCAGAATTTGTAAGCAGAGAGTGAGTTTGGAACCATGTTACTTTGGTATAAACGTCACATATAGTTTAAGACTCTGTATGTGACTCCCCAGGCAAGCACAGTGCCATATATCTTTATTAGTTTCATTGGTCATTGTGGTGACCAGTTGTTTATTCTCATTATGCAAGACAAGGTGAACTGTTTGGCACAGACCACAATCACAGCTAAAAACATATGACTTTGCAGAAAATAAAAATTGTAGAAAAGGCTGCACAAGGTGCTATATATACATACTACCAGAATAACAATATTTATTTATTTTAAGGCTGTTTCAGGCTTCCAGTTTCTTAGATATGCCAAGGCAAATCTTTTTTTGGCTTGATTTTTTCTCTTGATTTAATGTAAGAATAATGATTTCACTACTGTTCGTCACTAAAGTTTCCTGGAAAAAAAAAAAAAAAATTAAGGCAAGGGAATGATAATCCACAAGCTAGATATGTGTTATTTTTGTAAAAAGTACCACACATAAACCACTATCATTTTTTTTTTCCTCACAGAACATAATTCTTTACTCAGTGACTGGAACATAATCAAATTGGTGATATATTAAAAGAAATTCATTAAAACAAGTTACAGATTCAGCCATTTTTTCTTGCTTTATTTTGATTACTGTATCTTGTATCACCATGCATATGCATCTTTTTCATCACACAGACACAAAATAATTTGTCTCTAAGGGGAGAAAAGAACTTGATTGCAATCTCACAATAATCCAAAATACAATGTAAATTGTTCTTCCTTAAATAAAACAGCTTACCTGTGCCCAGGTGTTAAGAACATGCAGGGCCAAGATCAGAATAAGGAATTAAGCTTGTATAAATACAATTTTCCCTCTGAAAACCCCTGATAAACCAGCCCTTGATATTTAAAAGAGTGTATCTTCCAAGCCAGCTGACTGATGTTCACTGATAGTCACAAGGATAGAAGCAAATCTGGTAACAGTCATGTTTTGGGGATTTTTCCTTCCTGATGTTGAAAACAAGAAGATTAACCACAGGAAAGACTAAGAGTATAGAGTTCATACTGTTGTGTCTGGGGTAATCTCCTCGTGATATGAGAAGCAAGAGACAAGAGTCTGGAGATGACAATAGGAGGAAAAAACAGAGGGGGGAAATAAGCCAGGTTTGGAGGAAAAAGTAACAGAATAAGATGGAGACGAAGATTTAAACGTGCATGACAGCACTCAAGAGTGAAGTTTGGGGGCAAAACCTGTGCAATTCAGGGGATATGGCAACTCTAAAGACACTTGCAATACAGTCAGTGGATTTACATTTAAGACGTGTGTAAGTAAAGCGTTTCCCCAAGAGTTACCATCCCACAGAACCGGTAAGTCACATACTAAAGAACTGAAGCCTCAGCTTGCCACTCTATACTGGCTCAGCACCTGACAAAACCGAGGAAAAAATCTTAATGTGCCAAAGAAACACACTTAGCATGCTGAAAAGTGAGCAACTGCTTGCTCATTCTTCATCACATTTTCAGGAAGGAAGCACGAACCCTTATGTCAAGAGTGCAAATATTGATACATCAGGTCAATTCACTCAACAAACCCTCTTTCAGGTACTGATGTGTAGGTGAAACATACACCTTAGTGTTAAAGTCTAAATACAGTTCCTAATCCTTTTGTCAAAATCCTATACTGATACTGACCACAGTCTCAAACAAAACATGTATTTGTCTACTAGAAAAATAAAAATTTTAAAAAAAAAAAAAAAGTAAGAAACCAGAGAGCCCATCTCACCATGTTTTTTATGCCAGTTTGTTGGCTCCAGTCAAGCCAGACAGTGATCATACCCATGGCCTAGTACTTTCAATGGAAACTTCAACTTAGCAAAATTTCCATTAATAAGATCTAAGATAAAACGGTGTTCCAGTTTCTCTAGAAAAGTAATTAGCATAAATTTATTATTAATTCAAGGTCTTGGTAACCACTGGCCCAAGCCATCAGCAATCAGATGTCTTAAAGCTTAGTGGAAAAAGTTGGGGTTTTTTTCCTGCAGAGGAATTTTAATCATCCCATGTTAGCATAACTAAGGAAACCACAGAAACCAAGTTTTTAAAACGAATCTCCCTAGAGGCTGTTTTCCTAATGCACGATATTAACAGCTTTACAAGTCTCAACCATACATGAAAAAAATACTCAGGAGCCCACCTGCCCGTCAGTGTTCAAGAAGAGACTGGACAACACCCTCAGACACATGGTGTGAACTGTGGGCTTGTCATATGCAGGGACAGGAGTTGGACTTGATCCTTGTGGGTCCCTTCCAACTCGGGACGTTCTATGATTCTACGCTCACATGCAACTTGAGCAACCTAAGTTATTAGGGCTTAATACAGAAATATATTTCCACAGAGACGTTTGCAAAATAGGAGGGAGAAAAAAAAAAAAAAAATCACTTATGTATAGCAGAAGTTCCAGAAGAAACTGTAGCCCAATATGCTATGGAACAGGTCTGTCAGAAGCATGCCTGCTCAAAAAATCTAAGGCTCTTGATTATAATAAAGACAATTCTGAGAAAAGAAAAAATATTTTGCACTGAAGATGGATTAAGATAGCAAGAACTGTGTTTTCTTTCACAGAGCACTACTGGTTTCATCTTCACCTGCTGGTTAGAAATGTTTAAAGTTCCAAATGCTGAAGTTCTCTAAAACCGTGATGAAAAAAAAAAAAAAAAAAATTTCTTACTCATTTTCTGAAGTTCTCTCAACTTCACAGGTACTTGGAAGCATTTGGACTTCGAAAGTCATGAGGACCAACATGCCATTTGATTCAAAGAGACAAATACTGATAATACTGGATATTCTAAGCAACTAGTGCCTTCTTTACCAACCACCACTGACTGTTTGTGATATGCTTACCTCTCAAGGTATTACTTCTTTACTATACAGGAGAAAACATAAATAGAAAGGGCACTTATTTGCTTTAGGATCAAAAGCTTTAATGCTTTGTTCCCTTTAATCTGCAGAAATGTAATTAGATCATACACCTATGTTCATATAATAATATTCTAAAAGTCAAAATTTCATCGTTTCCAAATATGCTATTTTTCAATGCAGCAAAATGTAATCAAAATTTGTACCTTTGAAGAATAAGTTTTCCTTTGCTACTACAAGTAACCTGAGTTTCCAAAGTATAAACACTTGCTGAAACTGGGCTGCCAACCTATGAATGTTTAAATGCTATTATCGGTAGTGCTGTTTGCATATTTTACACAGCATGTATTTGTGAAGCTTTTTTAGAACAACAAACTCAATTATAATGTTTTGAGAGAAAACTTTTGACAGCTGCTTAACTGACTATATTTTAATCTCCCTAGCCAGCCTGAAAGTTTGAATTTTTTTTCCCCACTTACTTTTCATTAGGAGGGCACTTTTAAGGGAAGATTTTAATTTCAACCTCTGACTACCCAAGAAGCAGTCAAAGACACAGCAGCTGCAGAACCATAACAGCTTTAGACAACAACTGCCTTTTTAACTGGGGGACAATGAACACCAAGATTTTAAAATGCCTCTTTTAAAATGTATCATAGAGAGGTCTTCACGTCTTGCTGATGCCCCTGATTTTAAGGCATAAGTCCAGCCATCTACAGCATTAAAAAAAAACACCTTAAGAAAGGCAGAGTGAATACCAAAGCTGCTAGTCAGTGAATATGTATTACAATTGTCTGACCTGTGTTTATGTCACCAGATAAGTGCTTACACACAGGTAACAAACAGCCAACTGAGATCTGTTCCCTTCAAGGAAGGGGAGGAGAAAAAAATAAAGAAAAAAAATAAAGAAGGGGCAGCAGGGGAAGGATTCCGACAGACAAGAGAAAGGAGTACACTGGAAGGTCCCGTCCATACCCCTCCACAACACCCACCTCTTTCCATGGGCTGTGGTATGAAAAAACAATGGCTTTTCTGAGGCGCTGTGCAGACAAGGCAGCTCTGAAAAAACTAATAGCCATGATTAATGACAATGGGCTAGAGGAGAGTTGGGACACAGCCGCCACATATATCATCCTTTCCCATCAGTCTCTGCTCCTCCCTGCCCCTCTTCCTCCTACCAGCAAGGCATTATAAAAATGTCTTATCTGCTTTTGACTTTTTTCTGAAATCACAGTACTGGTGAAAAGAAGGGGGGAAAGAGAGAGAGAGAGAGAGAGAGACAAAGAGGCAATAGGGTGAACAAGAAAATGGCATGTAAAATAACTATAAGATATTCCAGGGGAAAATGCACGAGCTGTAATCATTCAAGATTTCAGCAACTTGACTCTTCACATGCTGAAGCCACATTTTCAAGGTCTTATCTGCCATATGGTTCCCTGTTTGGATGATTTATTAGGTGTAGAAAGCACACTGATAAATTTTACTGCATTTCCCTGAATAGGCAACCTATGGTGTCAATAACAAAGCTCAGGCCGCTTTAATGAAAACTGTAAGCACCAAAGGGTAACCATTTATTTATGAGTCACTACAGTATTACTAGGACAAAATTTATCTTCCCTTCTCACGCACACTACAGAAACCAAATCTGGTCAAAGAAACAGCGATCACATCCATATGTCAGTGACTTACTAACATGTCTCCTGCACACTCAGGGCTTGTATCCAAATAAACAGTTTTCATTTAATTACTATTTTGTCTAATGTAAAAGATGCTCTCGGGTTTTAAAACTTTCAAAAAAATACATTGGTGACAACTTGCAGTTATACAACCATTTTACAGTGTTAATTTTCTATGTCTGAGACAAAAAATAAAACCTATCAAAATTAAGAACCATCACTTCAGTGGTTTAAGCTTTAGCTGTATAGGAGTGGATCATCAAAAACACTTTGGATAATCTTGGAAAAAAGGAAGCTGAAAACAAATGACAGCTTATAGATGCAAAAAGCAGTGTTTACTGTTCCATCAAAGATTTCAGAGGATTAATAAACTGACACTTTGGCCTTAATTCAAAATTTCTTGTAATTTCTTATGTGTACCCTTAAAATTTCTTACATGTATCTTCTTTTTCTTTTTTTTTAATGCTTTACTTTAAAAAACGATATGGCAATTGTTTTTCTGTTTCACACATTCAATGTTACTTGTCTTGTACCTACAATCCCAAGGCACTTAAGATACCAAGACAAAAACTTAAAAATGCAGAAGATACCTGGAGCTTCTTACTGCTTATAACCACTACTTGAAAGACACACTGAAATTCTTTGTTATTCATCCTCTATGAAAATTATCAATGATTCAGAACTAAGCAAGTCACACACCCCCAAGCATCATTTAGTATGAATATCAAGATTAACACGAACACAGGTGGTGAGATTTTGGCTCCAATCTCTGTGTCCCATTTTTTCAGAAGATGTGCAAAAACATATATTAGTAATTAGTAATTGAATCAATTTAGATTTTGTTAGCACATCACTCAAACAATTCTTTAAGTCTGAACCAAAAAGTGCCGCAATTTCAAAAGGCCAGTAGTTTCCACTTAATGCTTGAACAAGCCTATGTTCACCTAGATACTTCACTGGTAGCTTCCAGACAGCAAACTATTGAAAACCTTGCCCTCAAGATCCACCTTTAACTCAGATACATAACATGTTATTGGTACACACATGTCCTTTTTATTACAACTATAAACCTATAGTGTCAATGAATCGTTCTTGGCAGAAGTCCAACTGCAAACACAAGATTTGAGTCCTTGGGGGCATGGAGCATGATGCATCTAAGGAGCTGGACAGTTAAAAGTCTGGCTTTCTATGTGGGTTTTTAACCTTTGACTAGTGTTGCTCGAATACGGCTTTCCATGTAAGTAAATGAATACCAGGGTGCAGAGTGGCGACCCCTCCCGCCTGGGTCAGCCTCTTTTACAAAGCCTCACCCCGAAGTGAAAGGATACCGTGTCATGGCCAATGTGCAAAACACCAAGAATGACAGATTCTTTAACTAGTAACCCACATATTCTGAATTAACAAGCACCTTCTTTCTTGCTACTGAAAAATTTCCTCAGAAAATAATGCCCAAATTACCACATATGCATTTTTTTCCTCAATTTAACACCTGAGCAGAAGCCAAACTGTGCACTCTGAAATCCCTGATGGAAACCATAACATACATCATCTTACTGCAGATATGGCATTTTTGTTCCTTCCTTCTCCTTCACAGAAGACTGTTATGAAGAAGAAATTATTTTAGACTTCATTTTTAAGTAGGGAAGTGGATAAAGAAGGATCTGACACACCTCAGTATTAAAATAATCCATCCTAAATAGCCTTCTCACAGATTCTTCTTTATTTTTTTTCCCCCAAAACTCAAGATTCAGTGTTACTGTTCTAATTAGTAGAAAACTGCTGCTAAACATATACCAATGTAAAGTTTCAGAGGCTCAAAGCGAAGACTCGTGTCTTTTGTAGCCACTATCCAGCTCTACAGCACAGCTCCGAACTCAAGAGCTTTCACACACGCAATAAACCCATCAGTCACTTTCCTCCATATGCTGCCCATTTGAAAGAGCCTAACTGTAGTCTCCGTGTGCCTGTCGTCTCAGGACAGCTCCCTAAAACTGACCCTGTCCCTTATCCTCACCCCGCACACAGCTTCTACCAGTCACAGACACTGACCTAGGGAGCAGATTTATCTGCAAATGAAATAACCTTCTGTCATAGCCTTTTCATCAGGCAGTTTTATGGAGTAAGAAATGGACTCCAACTTTTTAGCCAACAATCATTTTTATTTGGCTGTCCTCTGCTGAAATTCTAGGTTTTTCCTGAAGGTATTAAGAGGAAAAATGCATGCCGGACTATTAGATGTAAATTGGTGCCAGGATTGTAACCCGTCAGCTGAAACTGTCCGTGCATTATAATCTATTAGTCTTCTGTTTCTAGGATCACCCCACAGTTTGCTCTCTTTACTCCCTCCAAAAATAAACCCTACACTGAGCTGCACAGTAATGATCTCCAGGACAGTGATAGTTTTATAGTTAAGGGTGAAAAATGTCTCTAATGCTGTGTTCACACTGAACACTCTTGGGGAGCAGAAACTGTATTTTTACTGTGTCTGTGTACCAGAAAGTGGACTTCAACACTAGTCAGAAATTCCTCAATACCACTACATTACTAATAGTACATCTCTATTTCTTCACAACACCTACAGTCAAGAGTGGAAGGGAGAGAGGGCAGTCCCTCTGAAATGGAAGCCACTCACGTGCCTGCACTTCAGTTTTCAATTTAATTTATTTTTCCCTACAATGCCTGTCTGGTTTAGAAATAGGCTCAGTTCCCATAAACAAACCGGTAGCTGAACAGCACCTTTACAAAGAAACACATGTAGTTATGAACGTTCTCAAAATACTCTGCCAACAGATACACCAACATCCACATTTTCAGAGCAACTTAACTCATTGCAACAACAGTGTAACCCATCATGTTTAAGTCCTATGAACTTATCTATGAACTTGTTTTATAAAATTAGGTGGAAGAGAGCACAATGCCAAGGCTGCAAGTGGTCCCTTCACCCGCTGTTAGAGCACAGTTCACTTCAGCTCCACTTAGGATCAGAATGATGCTGAAACTGAATTACAGCTTTCTCCCCACACACACACTTAAGATATTCCCCACAGACTGTTTGGGTGTCAAATCTGCATAATCACTGTATATTATTTTTCAATAACCATAAAGCAGGCAAATCACCATGCTGCCTGACATCCATTAGCCAATAAGTGCACAAAGTTCTTCACATTTTTCATTCAGCGGTTATTTCTCCATAGCTGAACTATAAATACAAAATACAGTTTTCCTAACTGTTTATAGTTACTTAGAGCATGTAATACTATTTCTCCCCTTCATTCTCAGCATAACATACTTGATTATAGATAAACCCCAAAATACTACCGTCATGAAAAGAAATCTACACAGTTTACACAAAGACTATGATTTTGGCTCTGCTGTTTGGGGCAAGTCCACTGCTCAATACACACAATCTATAATGGAGATTCTCCCTAGAGAAGAAGAAACTGCAGGGGAGCAAATGGATTAAGATTTTCAAGAAGAGATGGAGCGGAATGGAAAAAGTCACTTTTATTACACAGAAGTAACGGGCATCGTATTCCATAACCAGTACGTGGTATTTATTGTATCATTTAAATGTGGAAAAGAACAAAAGGAGCTTGAAGACTGAGGAAAGTGGAAAGAGACTGACTTCATTTAAATTTTGAGCCTTTGACAGTTTACGTTTTGTTCCTGTTTACTTTAAGTACCATTCTTTTCATCACTAGCCATTTCAATTTAGTTTCTCTTATCTTCATATTTGGGATCTGAAATTATCAAGCATAAGTCCAAATGCATTTCTGACACAAACATCTGGCCTGAGTTTACACAAATCAAAACAGTTGCTACATTAATAGTACTATATTCAAGTAATCTTACAATCACATTTAAAATCAATGGCAATGCACACCAAAACACACATTTAGTACTTCTTTAATGGTTATCTAAATTTTAATTAAGAATAGAAAAATAATATTTGTTTTAAATATACCTTTTTGAAGAATTTTTAAGAATTCTAAAGAATTCAGTTCCAGTTGAGCACATCAGGAATTGTATAAACTTTAATTACATAAACTTGCTATTAAGCACTACAGCATATGGTGCTCTTTTGTACAAAGCTAGATGGCTATATAGTTGAAATCTAACTACCCATCATAAACACCTCCAGTATGTTTGAAATAACCTATCGGACAAAGTTGTTCACACACTGACATCCTGAGCCGATTTATGAAAGATTAAAGGCTGTAGTGGATAAGTATTTAAGAGGTACATGTTTTATGGGATGAATAACTTTCCTCATTCTCAATATTTCTTATGTTTTTTACAACAAATTGCCTGGCTCTCAAGAACAGTCTCATAAAAAGAGTGAAAAACACTTCTATCTCAAGTCTTCCAAAGACTTAAAAAAAAAAAAGTTGGAAACACTTTTTAAACTGTAAATTTAAACACTTCTAGAGTTTAAAGAGTAGTATTAATCTGAATTTATTTCACACATCCATTTATGCTAAATGGTCAACAACAGCATAGAAACAAACAGATACTTACTTGACAGAGACGTTTTCCTTTGATTTCAAACCTTTAGGTGAACAGAGGATTCTCCAGTAAATATATTTTCCAGATGGGCTGGTTCTGTGTAAGACTAAAACCTTGGATTTTATACGGGCTAAACTATAATAACCTCTAGGAACTGAAATATAGTTGCTTTTGTCATTATCAATTACCTTCTAAGTCTAGGAGAATTTCATTTACAAAAAGAAAAGGCAGCTAGCTAGCCAGAACAAAGGTTGTCCATACTTAATCTTAAAAACTAGTGGCAACTTTCATCACCAAGCCTCATTCCATCATCACAGTGGCCCACAGGCCAGAGAGGGGCCTTGAGAGAGCCTTGTGCTGTCGGGCTGCAGCAACGCGCTTCCCAGCTCCGCTCAGACCTCTCGCAAGATTGCATTTTGGGACTGGCAGCGTGGGAGAAGAAAGAAAGGCAAGGGGAAACCAGTTGTTTTTCCTTCCATTCCACAGCCGGCTGCAATCCTTACAACAAGATTTTTTGCCCTGTATACAGTAAAAAATATCACTTCTCTGAGCCTCCATGGCTGCATCACTGGACCACAGAAAACAGTACAGAGTCACTGCCAGTACTACACGACTTGGAAGGAGCTCTGTTTCTTGAAAAATAGAGTGTGAGGCAGAAGAGCCACAGGTCTGTTTTGGATAGGTTGCCTCAAACAGGGGCCAGGAAAAAATACCGGCAGATAAACCAGTATGTAGACACTCAAGTCTCAAAAAGTTTTCTTCCTCTCAAATAAGGTAGAATATATACCACGTTGTGCTGCACCAGATCCCATAAAAAACATTGTCTAATATCCACCTACTGGAAGTAGAAACCAGGTTTAACACAAAATATCCAAAAACTTACGTGTATTAAGCAGCCATTTAAGAGCAACAAGCAGAGAAGACAGTACTGACAGGGGTGGGGGCTGCAATGTGGCAGTATTTCAGAAGATTAATTAAAGATTCATGGGCTGGAATAATAAAGAAGTGAGAGAGAAGAACTCCACTCGAAGAACTGGATGTAACACCTCAGAAATAAGCTTATACATGAAATATTCTTGAAATCTCTGTTTGAAATTGAGACCAAACATCAGGAATGACCTGATTGAAAATGATATGGATTTCAAATGTGGACTTCTGAATTCCAGGTATCAGAAAACACAACCACTAAAGCCTGAATAGGTAAATCTTTCTACTCACAGGATTCTAATTTTTTTCTTGTAGATACTTGCTAATTGATTCTCTCTGACTTCTTGCAAACATGGGTATTGTCCTTGGTTACTTCTTCCTCAGCTTTCCAGCTACTTAGATAGGAACTACACCTTCTGCACTCCTGTCTTTCATGTGAGTTTGTTGGTTCTGGTCTTTTCTCTCTCCTCTTTTATTTGACTTCTCACAAAGGATGAAACAGGAGGAAAAACAGCCTCTTGCAATTGTGCAACGGGGCGGGGGGGGCGGAACAAACAAACAAACTAAAACTTCAAAATCCAAAGGCATCGTTCTGGATTTCCACACTGTCCTGTAGGCAGCATCCTAACATACTGTTCTGTCACAGAAGAGCAACATAGATCTTCAGATCCCTAAAGCACTGTGCAAGACAAAACATTCCTCAGCTAGTAAGACAGAAGTTCAGACATCTTGAACGTAACGGTTACGTTGTAAAGCAGAAATCATCAATGTCATCATCTTATTTTTGTTGTAATTCTTTACCTAAATACATGATAGAGAAACAGATTTGCATACAAAGTCATAAAAACCTCTGACTCCAGGAATGTGAAACTTTCTTGGATTGGGAGAGTGGATGCATGCCAATGGACTTATTTATGGCAGTTTCAATAAAACTGAACAACACAGATGCGTATCTTACTTCGTCTGTCTGTTAAAGACAAGTTAGCAAGTTTGAAGAAAGGTCTTTGCTATAAGCTCCTCTACCAGTGCTTTTTATGATCCAGTTTTCCTGTTTGTTGTGTCATTTGCTGACCATTTCCTGCCCTTCACAGACCAAACTACCCAGCATATCATAAGCACTAAATGTCAGGGCTATACAACAGACTTAATTGCATGTCATTGACACCACACCTCACTTTGTATACTGGTAATTCAGAGCAATACCGTGCCTAATGTCAACAGAAAAAAAAAAAAAGCAGCAACTGCTCTGTGAGGGAAAGATGGCGAGAACTGGGAAGAGAAAAGCAAACATTTTTAACAGAAAAGGAGCAGCTTCTATTCTACCTCTAATGAAGTTCTAAGAAAATATAGAATTAGACCCCAAATTACCAGACAACTGAACCTCAAAAGACATCTCATCAGCTACCAGCTACAAATATTTCCCTTCAATGTTATAACAAAATGCCTCACATACTTCCAAAAATACAAACAAATCCATGTTTCAGTTAAAGGATGAACATTCTGCAAATTTTTTTGGTGTGTTTCACCTGGTATTGCAGTCTTTTTTATTTATATAAATTTATAAAAGCCTGCTTTTTGGACACCAATAGGTTAAAAAACTCAGATATCAGGTCAATACACTAGTGGACTGACATTTGACAAGAGACATGTTTGCAATAATACAATCAACAGAAACATGGAAACCCCATGCATTCCAAAATAAACTTCCAAAGTCAAATATTTGCAGGTTTCCTTCACACTTATCATTTCCTTTTTATAGAGTATTTATATAAAGGCACTTCATGTCTACCCACTTCCTTCATTTAAAAAAACCTGAAAAAATAGTAATTCTATTTAAAAATGTGCATTTTGTGTTGTATTAATCTAATACAGACTTTTTTGTATTAATATAGACCTTTTTTCATGTTCTATAAAGCAATTTGCATCCATTGTTCAACTACTTTCCTTTTAGCCGCAAATACAACAGAAATAATTTTAAGAGTTGTTCTTACACTATCAGAAAATACATTACTTGCCTACACCTTAACTAAATACCATTAATTGAGGGGGAGGCAGAACCCTCTATATAGAGTCTGATCTCAGAATGCCCTGACAGTATTATCAGATTTCTGAAAGTATCAAAAACAATTCCAAGTCACCTGAAAATAGCTGTAAAGATTCAAAACTGTAGTAGTATCTTCATTACATTTACCCTCATTTGACAAGGCTTGTAATCAAAGCACACTGGCACATATAATACTTCCTTACCGGTTATTCCTAAAACACTCTAAACCGGTGATTTACTGAAAAACGCCTTTTTATTTAAAAGATGAACTACATTTCCCTTTAATAATATCACTGTGATACACAATAATATCACTAGTGATACAGTCTCAGAACCAGTGAAAAAAATTATTTAATGTTCACTGTTACATACTGTACTAAAACAAAATGTCAAAGTCTTATTCAGAAACTGCACACATTAATTCTTTTAAATAGTCATTAAAAAAAAAAAACACACCAATGTCTGCAGAAATATGAATCTGCATTTTCGAGGATGTTTGGAAACGTTAGTTATAATTAGCAAAACAAGTATTGTCCCCATGACGGCCTTTCTTTACAAACCTTTGAATGTTTGACAAGAAAAGGTCATGTTTTGTAAAATCCTGGAAAGGTCATTCAATAACAAATCACATGAATGAAATCACAAGAGTTCAAGGAGGTTAACAGAAACACCACAGGCATTAAAGCATGTTTTCAAGGTAAACAAGGTAAAAGAAAGACACTCTGCCTCAGCTCTGGAAAAAGGAAAAAGCAAGGAGACTCTAATTTGCTACACACTGTAATTTTAAGACATTTTCTCTGCACTTGGTGGTTTAACACCACGTATTATTTCTCATGTTCAACGCATTTAGGGAAGGATTAACAGATAACAGAGAAAAAACATTTAAACATCTTTTCAAATAGTTTGCGTTGACCTTAGTAGATTTTTCTCCCTTAATCTTGTGACTAGACAGTTAAAAAACCCCAAAACTTAACCTCCATCTCGACTAAATCTCAATCTTAGATCTCAAAACTTCACTGCTTGAAATTCTGCCAGCCTTTCAGCTAAACACTTTGACCTGCTTGTGACCTCCTATTTCCAGGTCTATTTTCTTCTTTACCAAAAGAACACAACATTTTTCACAGGCAGGAATAACAAAGAGTTGTTTATATAGGGTAATTTAACTACAGGATCAGTGCAAGGAGCAGTGTGATGTATTTGATCCACAGACCAAGGAAAAAAGCATCGCTCACCAGTGTTAGAGAAAAGCCTATTGAATAGTTTTCCTGGGGCAAGCCAGCAAATTGGGGTTCTTTTCATGTATAGGCATAGAAAAAACGAATTCAGGAATGATCCTGGGTCTCTGTCTCCACAGGGTGTTAAAGCCCTGCCCTGCTGCAATTCTGAAGTTTTAAAGTTCCATTATCCCGGGGGAGAAAGGCAGTGCTTATTTACATAAATTCAACATTATTCAATAGAATTTGCTACACAGGGGGAAATCTCTTCCAATACAAAGAATTTAGAATTACCAACTATGCTTAGTTTATCATCATTACACTTGTGTTTTCATTTATGACAGGCTATTTGCAAACTGTAATTTATTATGAACCTCTTTATGAGATTAATTTAACAGGATCAGACCTGTGGACCACCTAAAGTTTACACGTTGACTGGCAGCAGCAAGTCGCACAGGAGGGGAAAAAGTACACTGTGGCAGCACAGTGAACTGTCTCCCAGGAAGATACTATTCCAACCCCTAATACAGATTCAGAATTTAAACTCTGCTTTATGAGTCCAAGAAAGCCTGAAAGCATTAAAATTTCATACCAATATCATTAGATACTCCTCTGCGATGTGTAAATGTCTCTCCCTTTCAGGGTCTACAAAATACCAATAGGTTTTCCATTGTAAATGGAGATTACGACAATACAGACAAAGAAATGAGTTTAAATAATCTTTTTATCTACCAAATAAGCTGGCGAATCCAAGCAGCTTGGCTCTGCCATCATTCAAGCTGCGCATTGTATTTCATACTAGGAGAAGGCCACGGTTACATTAGGTTCTTCTTCCTTTGAATGAACAACAGACAACATTAGCTACTCCCAGCATAAATTTAAAAAGTTTGACTTTTTACTGACCTGTGGACAAAGCAAAGCTGGCTGACCTCTGTGCACCACCCAAGCAAGGCATCAAGCGTTACAGAAAGAACGTAGCTAATAACAGAAACGCTTACTTGCCAAAGCCTCTGCTCAGCCAATGGCACGCTAGACTGGGTTAGGGCAAGTGATCCAGCAGAAAACTAAAAACTAATAATGAACAAATAAATAAGTAAACAGGATCATGTTTTGGTTACATCATTCCCTCAACTGACTCATCATGCCAGAGCACTAACACTTTTGCAAGAGAGCAAATAGAACAGCAAGGTCAGTGCAGCCCACGTGCACTTCAGACCGCGGTGCTTTAGTCCTGTCCTTCTGAGCAGGTATGTTCCTCTCCAAGAGTAGACTCCTCTCTAATATCCTGCACCAAAGCTTCTCCAGGAAAGGGGGCAGCATGGATACTACAGGAAGCACAGAAACCTCAGCTGTTTGATGGTCAAGGAGCTGGTATCATGTTTGGACATCTCTGAGCCTAAGAGTATGAACAGCCATCAGCAGACATAGCATTACCGATATAGAAATAAAACCTTGACAATTATTTCCAGGTGATGTTAAAGCAGTCATGGCTGTATTTGTTCTTTTTACAGGAAGCACACGTGCCTTCAGAGGAATTAAGCAGCAAAGTGTTAAAAAGGTATTAAAAATAATCATGGGTATTCCAAAGACTCTACTAATTAGCACAAATTTTGTGCTGCATAAGATTTCGCATCCACAAGTACAGGGGCAGAGTATGTAAATAAATATAGCAGGAAGAAATATAACATTGTTTCTTAGAGGACCATCAAAATTACATCTAGCTTATACCTAGTTCTCGGTCTATGTTCACACAATGTAGTTTTTCATCTATTCACATGCTGTCTTTCATTCTTCACTACAGGACAACTTAAAACGTTTGATTTATGCATTAACAAATTTTCCTGTTTTCGCACGTGACTGTTTCACACCACAGGCCTTATGCCATTCTTTAGAAACCTTTTAGGAGCTGTACGGGAAGCATTCTCTAACATATGGTCCAGAGCTAAGATGTTACAGTGTTGTCAATATTTCAGCTTTCAGGGTCCATGTATTACCTCTTCCTACAGGCTGCCTTTTTATTTTTAAGAGCTCAAAAAGAACTAAGCTGGGAATGTTGCTTGTCCATTAGTGCTATTGTTTCTTTAAAAAGCTATACCAGTTTGTACTATGACTGATCAAAATGACTATCAGAAACAAGACACCTCATTTTGTCTTTCTTGCCAACTATTTTAGCTTATTTGCCATGAGCACAGGGTATAATTAATATCACACAGGAGCCAGCATTGTCATTTTTCAAATCATTTCCCTGGAAATGTTCTACACCTCTTAATGGCCCTGCTAATGCTGTAGCTGTCATGTTTTGGACAGCTGCGCTTTTACAAGACAAACTCAGCTGTGCCATGCGCCTCTCTGTAGACTTTTTAGCTCAACGGCTCAGAGGCCATGAATGCCAGCTGGTAACAGCTATATGGAAATCTTTGATTAATTTTTTTACCTCTAGACGCTGACTGTTGCTCAAATGTCACCTTCCCAGTTTCCATCCCTAGCCAGTATTTTTTCTTCCTCCCAGTACTGCTTGATGGATGAAGAATCAACTGAATGGGCCAAAAATCTTATGACTAATTAAAGCCAATACAGCCTGTCCAGATGTGGAGAGAACACAAAGTCTGGAGAGGGGCCAGGTCACGCACATGAAATGCTCGGTCGTTCAAGAGACGGAGCTCTTAGTGATATTTACCTGGCTAGAGTTAACATGTATGGACATTGCCACTGAAGAGTAAGGTGACATGACAGGAGTTAACGCTATGTAAGATTTTACCGTCACAACTCACAGTCAAAGCAAGCGTGCAGTGTTGATCAAATGAAAACACTTCACATGTAGGAGCTGCATGGATATTATTAAATGATTAAGAAACTCACTCAGATTTTACGCTGGTTTGCTCTAGAAATGATTTGAAGCTGATAATATTAACAAGTCAGTACTGCTCAGCAGTCATCTGGTGGGGTAGAGTGGCTTGAATTTAATAACTGATCCTGCCTATGAGCAATATTAAGCGTCTTCTTACTGAGTCCAAGAACCACAGAATGTGATCACTAAACCAGCCTAATATATTGTAATTTCTAATACACGCAAGTACATCAAACGTCCATTTCTGATGCTCAAACACCTTTGCTACTCTCCCATTTTAACTTCGCATCCATTAATATTCTTCAGTCCTGAGAACAAAGACTACAAAACTTCTTTTCATGTCATGTCTGCAAAATACTACACAAAGTTGCGTTCCTCAGTTCAGCAGCAGCAGTTCTCCCAGTTGAAACCAGCCAGGCCAGGAAAGTGACATGAACAGGATGCTGCTAAACATGCACAACTCAAAAACACACACTATATTCTCTTCTGCATGATTTGCTGCCATTTAAAAGACAATAAACAGCAACTTTAGATTGCTAACAACATGTCATTTAAGGTTTACTGTTGCTCAACATCAAGAAAAATCAATGCCAGCTCTACAGGGGCAGAAAACCCAGAGAAGTGAGCTCCATTTCAGGTCTGTTTGAACTCATTTCCTTTCTCCATGGTTGCCCCCTTGTACACCCCCTCAGGCATCCCCTCACAGCAGGCATGACAGCTTGACACATTGACAGCTTGCACTGAATGACAACTGATTTGTACAAATTTCAAGCCTTATAAATCTACCTGTCACAACAACAACATAAAAGAGCTTGGACCCAGCAGGTAACTCTGAAAAAGCTTCCCCTGACAGCATTTTCTGAAAAGCAATGGCTTGCCTCCTGCCAAAAATTCCAACTATCATCCTTGTATAACTTTGAATAAAAATTCAGGGCCCATTTTCTTGCCAACAGGCTACCAATCGTCTTATTTAAAGATTAAAAAGAGCGAACAAGAAAAAAGCGCACCATCCACAGAATTTCATTTTATACTGATATGAAAGTAGTACCACCTGCTATGGCAGGATTACCAGACCATTTTTCTCTACAGTGCCCAGACAGAGTAAATGAGCAAGGCTTTTTACGGTATTTAAACAATATCCCAGATTGCAATGCTGTTATGCATCCATTATATTGGAGCTGTTAGTCAATGCCACTCTTGCCGACAGAAGTTCAAGAGTTTTTTTGTTTTACTTTGGGAGGCTGTTTTGTTTTATTTTTTCTTGCTGAGTTGTTAAAAAAGCAAAATTGCAATTTCAGAAACCAGTAAGGCTTTTCAAGCTACATTTTGCTGTCCAGCTCTGGTGGAAATCCACATAGACATTAGCTAAAATGCTAAGTGTTCAGTGTTTCCGTAAGCAATATTATGCAAGAGGAAAGCACAGTATTTAATGTTAACCCTTACAAAGGAATATAAAGGGAATACAGTAATTCTGAAAAGGTCTTTCTGAGGGGAGTTTATACCAAAAGAGTTTTGAAACACTGCAAGAAGACTCCACAAAGATAATGAAACTGATATGAAGTTTAAAATTCCAAGTACCTTCCCAAGTACCACAGGAGATGCTATAAGAAGTAACAAATCGTCTGTCTTTAAACCTGAAAAAAACATATTAATTAAATTATACCTATGATTAGGAACAGAGGTTATTTGTTGTGTTTTACTTAAAAATTAAAGTGTTCAGCAGCCAGCGATACTAGTTTATATAGATTCAAAAATGAGTGCTTTCTATTAAGCTGCTAGGTAACAAGAGCAATTAATAATACATGTATAATTTGTATAACCTATAAATTTGGCCAATGAGACCTCAAAGAAATGGCTTTCTTTCCTTCTAGCTCAAGTATTACAGGAAATTTTAGTTGTCCGAGTCACTTTGCACACATATAGCGTGCTGATGATCAGTGCCAATTATAACAGCACAAGTTGAGTGCTATTTCGCATTTGTAACTATTGTGCTCTCTCTACATTTACTGCATAATCTAAGACGCTGAAAATTTGAGTTTTTCCATACTTTGCTGACAAGTTCCTGGTTTCCCTTCTGTGATGATTTAGTGCGGAAAGTAGGAATGCTTTTACGCAAAATGTTTTAAGAAACAAACAAACACAAACTACCACACACACAACACCAGCAGCACAGCTGCACATCCCTACGCTCTCTCACCACTCATGTGGACCTTCGAGAGTTGCCCTGTGTTTGCTTAAAAGGAAGGGGCAGGAAAGGAAAGTGAACAGCATTTTACAAATGAAAATAAATACACAACGCATGTGAGAAATTCCTAGCATGTAGAAAGTGTTTGAATTAAAAATTAATATTCAACAACTTTTTTTCTAACAAGCAACTTTACAAGAACACTAGCAACCTAGCTTCACTGATGTTTCCAGGGAAGTTGCAACTCACGTTTCTGTTCCTACAGACTGCCCTGATTGTGCAAAATGATAAAGTTTAAGCTGGCTGTTGAAGACTTCCCATTGAGACACAGGAACGAACACCTACATAAAACAGAATTATCACAAATCATGGGATCTTCAAAACAGGTACCTTCAAGCAGGTAACTAGGGTTAACCACACTGCTTCTTGAAAACATCAGCCAAGATAAACTACTTACGGCATAGAATATATGTCTCAAAACTACTTGCACTGGCCCGCTCCCTAAAATACCCAGCCTTATGAAGGGGGAAAAGACAAGTTACTTCCATAGCTCCCATAATGACCATCACCCCTGGACAAAAGGACTAACGTAGATAGATAACCAACAGCTAACTAGATGTTATGGGCAGTACATTAGTATTCTCATTCAACCATCTTGGCTGGATGTCTTGGAAACAAAGGATGCACATTCTCCTCTTCCAGTAATGGGAATTTTTTTTGTTTTTGTTTCTTCAAGTCTTCCTTTACTCCCAACAGTTTTAAGCACAGAACATCATCACTTTTATAGCAGAATATGAAATAATACAAGTAGTAAGTGGGTTTAGAAAACTTCTCAAAATGACAGCCACAGGAAGAGGGGCTCTAGAGC
Source organism: Caloenas nicobarica (assembly GCF_036013445.1). Lineage (NCBI taxonomy): Eukaryota > Metazoa > Chordata > Aves > Columbiformes > Columbidae > Caloenas > Caloenas nicobarica. The sequence goes on along the minus strand of NC_088251.1, from coordinate 24,152,801 downwards.
AGCTGGAGACCTGCACCAACACCTGAGCCACCACTGAGGAGGGACAAAACAAAGAACTTGTCTGCAGGAGACAAAAGGCCCATTTCTGACGTTGGAACAGCAAAGGCTTGAATTTCAGCATTGCTGGAGTTGCCTCCTTCCCCAGATAGAGTAACTATAGCTAGCGCATTGTTTTTTTCCCATGCCACTTCCACAGCATATACACGCCTTGCTTAACATACAGGGCCCTCAGGAAAATACATATTATTTCTCAGAAAATGAGTTGATGTAGAGAGGAGGAGAAAGACAGAAGTGCGCACACTGCCCTCAACTTTTTGATCCTTTCTATGCATAGAAACACAACAAAACTGATGGAAAAGGGCTGCTAAATAGTAGAAATACAACCTGTGAGGGGCAAGTTCTAGCATTTCTAGGATTTGGGGTTTTGGACCCATGGAAGTCAGTATATTTTTGCCACTTAGAACCCTCTGTGTTATTTGTAACTGTCAGTGGAAGGGAAATCTGTAATTGTTAAGAGGGAAAGAGCCTGTGCAAATTCTTCCCAGTGCAAAGTGAACAGTCAATCACTTTTATAAGGACAGGAACAACTGAAACTATCCATTCGTATACTTTCCTTTAGTCAACAATATTACCTTTAGTAATCTGGGGAATGTGCATCCATAAATTACCGAAAGTGTTATTGCATTGCTGAATAAACAGCAACATTTCCATCAGCAGCAGTGGCAGCCCCACAAAGGTATAACAAACAGACTCAATCATTTTCTTGTCAAGCTTTGCAATGACTGCAGAGTTTACTGCTGGAGATAATGTTGCTTTCCTCAGCATTGTGTGCCAAACTGCAAACTGCTTATTAAAACAAAACCTCTTTTTCTGAGCAGCATGAGTTGGATAATCACTTATTGCACTCAAGAAAAAACAGGTTTGATGCCCAGAGGTGGTTAGCAATCAAGCATATGCATTAAAATTTGGTTTGTAAAACCTGGTTAAAAAAATAAATGATCTAAAAAGGCATTATGAGAACCAGTGCCCCAGGTCGATCATTTTCCCTATTAATATATTGCTACTGATAAAATATTTCAAACTACTCTAATACATGTCTAAGAGAGAAATTAGCCAACAAAACAACAACAACAACGAGACAGGAGTGCAATATAAATCAACCCTTCCAAATCAGATATCTTCTCTTTTAAAAAATGCTTTTTAAGAGGAACAACTGGATTGCATCTTTGCATTCCAGGTACAGGTGGCAACTCGCTTTTCAAAGAAAAAAAAAAGTAAACTTAAAAACTAGTCAACTGTGTCAGAGATACTGCTGAAGCACAAATCTATTATTACCATCCAAAGAAACAGCTTGGCATAACTAAGCCGACCAATACTCCTGAAAAACCCAGTTCAATTTTCTTCGCTTAAAATAGATTGACAGCCATTTTACTTGGTTGAATCACAGGAAAGTCTGAGGCACAAATGAGCAAACTAGGCCATGTCAAGAAAACACTGATGTAAAGCAAGCCATTATTCTTGACTTCAGAATGGCTCCCTTTTTTCCTCTTTTCATTTTGTCAATGATTAGAGATATATTAATATAAAGGTAAGCAGACAGCCTTCTCTCTGCTATGCTCCACTGCTGATTTCCTTCTAACACTGAGCTATCAGCTGCTCAAGAAAACAGCAACATCCAAATAATGGAGATTTCAAGACTATTATAAGCTTGAGCAGGGTACTGTGAGACTCACAAAGCCACAAGCACACAAAAAAAAGCAACTTAAGATGATGACAGTGGCATTTGCCACTGATCTTTAGCAAGCATATAAACACAGTAAAAGCCCATGTTGTATCAAAAAAAGAAGCAAGCGATGGTAGCGAAGTTCTGGGACCCAGCACTTGAAGCACTTCTGATATCCTCAGGGTGGGAAGTTCCAAACTTCGAAAATCTTCTTTGATTCCACAAAAGTTCAAGCAGTTTTTTTTAAGAGAACTTACATGACCTGAGAACCTAAACCCTAATGCAAAGTCAGATTTATTTTCTGTGGAGAAGAGCCATCCTGACTGTAATTAGACATAAAAAGTAAGCATTTGTATCAGTTATATCTTAAAATTGTTTTGATCTGAAGGAGGGTTAAATCATGCCGATCTGCACATCTGTGCTTCCGTTCACATTCATACAACCTGAGTAATTGCATCGTGTAAGCCCTTAGGAAAAAGCCTCTGAGCCAATTTAGAGTATGATGATAAATACTAAGATGTTGTAACTTGGTCAAATGCAAAATCATGGCAACATTCTTATCAGATTTCCTTGTAAAATGGGATTAATGTCAATGAATCAGTCAATTAGATGCATTCATAAAATACCTCTGTAGCTATTAATATTGGAAAACTATTGAAAATAACAATTCATTCCCTTCTTTCATCTACTTCTAAACTACCATATCTGCCAGAACAACAGTGAAAAAAAAATGCCAAACTCTCCTACCGTGTTCATGTTTATTGCTTTCCCTTCTTACTCCTGATTTTTTGTGCTCCTTAGGCCTGGGTCTTCTCTCTTCTACTCTTCAACCACAATCACTCTGACAGAGCTGTTTGCTTTAACAGGTGTATTCCTCTTCCAGGTTCTACCCAGAAGGTAATGCACTCTCAGACCCAACATAAACTCTTCAATATGATTTTGTCCGTTCCTTTTCACATCTCCTTACTCTTATTATTGTACTTCTTGCCACTCTCTAGTCCTCTAAAGTATTCACATACTGAAATTGTCTATAGCTTTCTCCATATTTCCCATTCCCAACTCCTCCCCATAGCACTTCAACATCTCCTTCCACTCATACTCATTTCCCACTCTCGTACCCCAAAAGTAGTTGTCTTTACACACCAATACCAAAACAAGCATCACAACAGTGAGAAGATGCTAACTGAGAAACAGTAACTCAAAATAATCAATCCTAGCATAAAGTTCCATAGAAAAATAAGCTTTTCATATTGATACAACTACTGATGAACATACTTTTTCAACGTGAGCAGGCGGTCTATGTATAAAATGAACTGCTGTACTGCTATATCCCTGAATTGCTAACATACACAAATAAATGCAATAATACATGCACTCTTATTATCTTTAACTAACACCATTATATTCAGTGATTACATATGCAAAAGGAGATGATTCAGTTAATCTGCAAGTTACCCTTCAGAGCACTAGGTGTATGAGCTGCTACCCAAAGGTTCCAGAGCATCCCTTAATTTCCATCATTATCTACTGACATGCCCAAATGATTCTTTGGCTACTTGTTAATAAAAGAATCAGAAGGTGCTAATCTCATTATCGCCTTGTCAGCAGTTCCTGTCAGAGCATTGTTGCCCATTAATCGCCTGCTGCTGCAGTCAATCAGGATCCTGCCACACACTCCCCAACATGTTTATTCTTTCACCTGTTAAGATAGTAGCTAACCAAAGTGTCACAGTGCGCTACATTGACTAGCACCACATTATAGAAACAATTATTTACCTTCCTCTGTAGCATCACAGCTATGGTTGCATAGTTCAAAACAGTTCAGTTAGGCTGAGGCTCCATCTTCCTAATTTATTACTTGGTTTGCTTCACAGTCATGCTAACACAGCCAGGGAAATAATTGCCACCATATGAAAAGCCCCAAGAGAATTCCTATGCCCAGGCAAAAACCTGCCACTCACTGTTCAAATTGAAGAGTGCATATTTATTCCTACTACTTCAAACAGTAGGCATAATTTATTCAATGATACACATTCCAAACCTAACTCAGAGTTTATGTATCCCAAAACACTTTTCTCACTATGTGCTGACAGAAAATTCAGAGACAGATAGCTGTGATCATCCAAAATTTCTCTCCGATTGGTGTATTAAAAACATTCTAATTATTTGTCGAACCTTCAGATTAGGCCAATATAAGAAATTCATATTAATGAGACTTGTATTTCCAGTTAATGAAAAATAGGAGAAACAAAGATAAACTCTAAATAGTATAATGCAACAAAATTTTAAAATGCAGGCAAAATAAGTGGGAGGAAGAATCAAAATAGCATGCCAAAGGATAGAACAACAACCTGTCAAAAATATCCCTGTCTCACTAGGATTACTTATATACTACCATTTTAAAAAACAGGTGCCTAAAATTCAGGCATACAACATCCATTTAATAGATCTAGCATGGCTCAGCACACCATGTTCCAATCAGGACAAAAAGCTCTTGAGCATCCCCTTCTGCAGCCACCCCGTAGCAGCTTTTCACTTCAACTATAAAGAATAATTTTGTAAAATCCAACAGACTTTATCCAAAGAGAATTGCCCAAAGACCTTGTGGCTACATCCACTGTCCGTAAGTCTTGGAAAGAGAAAAATTAACCAAGACTGAAATTCCCTCTCTACCCTGGGAAAATCATTTTTTGGGGAAAAAGGGGGGGGGAAAGCAGTCCCAATCAAAGATTCAAAGAAAACAAGTCAGTGTTTTGTTCTATTCACAACGGATACCAAGCCCCTCTTCTTTTCAAAAACCCTATACTGCTCTTTACATAAATCACAGAATCGTAGAATCATTTTGGTTGGAAGAGACCCTCAGGATCATCAAGTCCAACCATAACCTAACTCTAGCACTAAACTATGTCCCTAAGAACCTCGTCTAAATGCCTTCTAAACCCCTCCAAGGATGTTGACTCCACCACTTCCTTGGGCAGCCTGTTCCAATGCCTGACAACCCTTTCTGTGAAGAATTTTTTCCTAATATCCAATCTAAACCTCCCCTGGTGCAACTTGAGGCCACTTCCTCTTGTCCTGTCACTTGCTACTTGGGAGAAAAGACCAACGCCCTCCATATGTAGCTACAAAAAGCCACAAACCAGACGTGGTTTGAGCAAGGTATCCTATTTCCTGAGATTCAAAGCCAGGTCTAGAAGCTACGCCCAACATGGTAACATGAATACATCTGTTTATACTGACCACATAACTCCATCTCTGACATCCCACCTTTCGGAATTTTTCCATGCACTGTGCAATAGACACTACAAAAAGATAGTTCTTTGCGTCCCATCTTTTGAGAGATCTCTAACACCCTTTAAAGCTGCTACCCTAGGAACCATGAAATCACCTCGACTAATAGAAGCATACGACACAAGGAACCTATAGGTAGAGGATAAAGACTGAGAAGCCATTCACAGTATTGGCTCTGAAGTTATCTAAAAAATCAATACCAATGTAAAGCATTCTCTGCAATATGATCATGGGAAAGGCTCTCAAGTAAATGGGTATCCTAAATAGTTTAGAAGTATATTCACAACTTATTCCCAACCGGAAAAGCGCACAAAGAGCATGGCCATGTACACGCAGAACCAAACCCTCTCTGTGCCACAAAATGCCAGTTGTCCTTCAATCAACAAAACCCTTCAGTATCAGAATCTCCGACAGAGACAACTTTCTCCTTCTGTTAGTTTGGACAATTTTCATTAGATAATATATATAATCTCTGCTTAGATGCCAAAAAGCTAAACATTTAGTTAGGGTTTGTTTTGGGTTTTGCTGTTTGTTTGTGGGTTTGGTGGTTTGGGGATTTTTTTTGTTTTGGTTTTGTGGCATATTTTTTGTTGTTTTTTGTTTTGTTTTAGTTGGGGTGTGGGTTTTTTCCCAAAAATGATCTTTAGTCCATTATTTACAGTAACTAAATAATGTGGAAGCTCACTGGTATATACCTTTTTTTAGCAAATATCAATGGATTAATTTGGCACCATCCTAAGGCATCCACCAAATCCAAATGAAAAACATGGAACCAAGTGACAAATTGGATAAGTGGAAATAGAAGAAATGTTATTTAGAAAGAGGAATCACATCTGTGTCTAAATCCAGGCATCCCATGTTTGCCATAATACCACTACATAGTTGAGTAGCACAAGATTGGGAAAGTGAAATTGTTTTGGCTGAGCTGACAGTAATAAGGTTGATATGAATCATAGAATTATTTAGCATGAACTATATTATAATATTCAGTTTAATCATGTTAAGTGTAGGGGGAAGGAGAAGTAGGCTAGAAGGAATATACAAGCAATTTACTTGCAGGCACTTTTAACGACTTTATTTAAGCTTGTTTTATCTGCATAAAGAATATCCCAATATGCTTGTTAAGTGAAATGAAAATGGAAAGCGTTTCAAGTAGCATAAAGGTATTAAAGAATGCCTTAAAGTGTATGAAAATTTTACATCAGCTCTTATTACAGTTGATTGCTGAACTGACAAGGGGGAAAAATGTATCTCAGGTTTCCCTCCACTTGTACATTAATAAGCACTTTTTAAGCACCATTCTGCAAAGAAACTGAAACACTTAAATTCTGAAAGAACAGCTCTGACTTTACCTCTACTAATAATGAATAATATCAATATATACTTTTATTTTAAAGAAAGATCTCTCCTGCTCTTTTATTATTCCAATCTATTTTGCAAAAGTAGATTAATGTACACTCACTGATTTTATGCTAGGCAGTCAAGGATACTGATTGTTACTTTAAGTCTCATGTAATTAAATGAAGCTTCTTCAAAGTGCAAAAATTAGGCCTTATTGGTGGCAATTCATTAGAGTCAGGATCAGCTTTAATAGCGACCTAGACCTCTCCCAATTTGGATGATAGTTTCCTATTTCAGCCACTTGCAGTGAAAAAATAGTATTTTGGCTTAGAAACTTAGCCATACACATGTGACCAGATTTTTCAGACACCACATTTTTCATATGAAAGATTTCTGTCTTCAGCAGTTTTTGACCTTATGAAACTAGCAACGTGGATGTATTGTTCAAGAGTAAATGACTGAAGGGATCGAAAACATCCAGACCCATACCAAAACCACTTGTAGGAAATTACATGTACAGCATTTATAGCATCTGAAACGTACCCTTTAACCAATGTGTTCAAAGAGCATGCAAGTCCTTATGACTAGGCAGAGTTTATATACATGCTTAAATTTTCAGAGTACACAAAAAATACCGTATAAAAAAAATATCTAGTCTCAAAAGGAGTTCTTCAGCCTACAACACATCTCCAAGCTCCTCTTTTGGCCTGTTTGATTAGGATTTAGCCTACACTGACAGATTATCTTTGGAAAGGCCCCTGGCTGTGCCAAAAAGAACAACTTAAGCAAAGGATTAACCAATACACTCTCACTAATGCAGTCAAACTGTCACCAGGATCAAAGACTTCCACAAGAGACAGAAAGCAATTTAGGCAAGTGTCCCTCCATGAATTAATGCAAAATATACTATAACGATCCCATGGTGCCTGAATGAAAGAATAGAAAGAATATACTGCTCTGCTTTCACTTCTCAGGGGAAAAAAAAAAAATCTTTGTATTTAAATCAGACTGTTTATTCTCTAAGCAAATACTTCTCAGCACTTCCACTGAGACAAAAGACATTGTAAGAGAATCCAGATACGGTATTCTTACAGGGGAAAGCATTAAAACGAAAAAAAATCAACTAAAAAAATAAAACTGAACAGGTCTTCAGAACTCATTGTTAATTTTACTGAGTCACTTGATCCTAAAAAATACAGTGTAGGACAAAGTAGTTGTAGTCCCAGTTATTCCAATGACAATCATGATTCAGGAGACAAGTGGTCCCGGAAATCCTACCTAAATTCTGTTCAAAGCATGCCATTTTTACTAAGTGCTGTGTGATGAACATTATGTAAAAATTATACTGAAAAATTATTTATGCCAAAAATTGCAGAAGCATCCCTAATTCAAGAAAAAAGAAAGCAATACACTTTAAAACAGCATGTCAGAGTCAATACCATTCAAAAACATCTTGGGAAACAAATAATTATACAGACACAAGGCAACTAATGTTACTAGTGTTCCTCACTAAAGAGTTCATTGATTAATATATCAACATACTGATAATTTAGATCAATATACTGAATGCAAATATATCTCCTAACAAAGTGAGCCATATTAAAAACAAACTGTGATGTTCTGTGTGTACCACTGAGAGGAGTGTAAATACTAAGATTTAGTGCCAAATTCTAAAAGTTACAGAATCCAAACTGAAGAAAGACTAGGTGTATTTTTTGGAAGCCACCTCGCAGTTGCACTGCTACTTTTTTTCCACATGAGAATATTTTCTCTCCCAAAGATGTAGAAAAAAAACCAGCTCAATAGTTTCCAGCATGGGAAGTGCACTAGATAAAGCCATAACTGGCAGTTTTTAGAACTGGTTATAAGTTTACAACTAGGTTTGCCTAATTGCCTGTGTCTTATATGCCCATAGTAAATTCTTTTCATTTTGATTTCTCCTTGGTTCTTGGTAGTACCTGCAATACAACCTGGTCTTCTATGCCTAATCTAGATATATGTTGTTTACGTAATGGTATTTTATGAAATAATTGATAAAATTATATTAAATAATTGACATGAAATAATTGATAAAACAGCAGAGTCTCTACAAAATGGGTAATGAGTACAACTCAATAACAGCACACCGATATATAAATAACCTGCTTTAAAATGAACAAAACTGTGCAATTTTAACCCATAAATAAAGTAGGAAGGAAGTTAAGCCACTTTGAAGAAATGCTACAGATTTTATATGGGAAAAAAAAAGATAAGTAATGCCTGTAAGCATTGCCAACATTCCAAAAAATAATGGACATATTACATCCAAAAAGCTCATGTTTTTAATACAGTGAAAATAAAGTAGACGTCAATGCCTTACTAAACATAGCCTCTCTGCCTGGATGACGCTATTGTAAAAAGGTGGCAAGAACTTGCACCAACAGCTGTCCTAGCTGCTCCACTCCAGCCTCTCGTTGCCAGAGTTATTCTGTACCAGCATTGACCTAAAGTCATACTGAATGTGCTCCTACACATTCTAGGATGAAGTATTTAGCTTAGAATATGAGAAATCAACACCCCCCCAAATTCCCAACAATCATTTTTGTGCTTGCCTACTACAATTTTCCAGTACGCTGGTTTAGAAAAAGCAAATTGAACAGCCAAGACTAAATGAGGCACAAGTTATAACGCTGTGGTGCAAAGCCCACCCCATCTGTTGGTGCTAGGAAGTGAGGAGATTGCAACAGTATTTGGACTCATCTTGCCCTGAGTCTTCAACATTTAAACAATATGCTAACATCCAAAAAAATAAAATTTCAGCTTCATATTCTACTTATAGAAACTTTCCAACTTACACAAAACAAAAGGGAACAATACCTCTTATTCTAATGTCTTCTTCAGCACCAGATTCATTTTCCTTTTGTGCAAGAGGTTATTATAAACAGACTATTTAATTGTGAATTAAAGCAAAGAGGGAAAATGCATAACAACACAGTAAATAGACCAGTGGTATGTTTGTATGAGGACGGAAATACTAAAGAAAGTGTAGAAAGAGGGTATTGTCAGCACTGTCCTTTAATAAGGTTAGGAAGATGTATTTACAACACATCCATTCCCTTGTCTTCCAAGTAATACCTCATTCTGCTCTCCGAAAGAAAGTGCCCATATGTGAAACCTCTACCTTTCCACTGTCATTTACAGAGAAAAATTGTGACTCGTCTTTCAAACTTCCCATGTAAAATATATCTAAATGATACAATGAAATCAAATTGCATTTGCAAAAACTTGTCTTTCATAAGTACTGAAAATATCATCATTTTTTGTTAGTGCTGAATTAGCAGTTGTTATAGTCATGTTTGGGGTTTTTCAATATCTTAAAACAGGAAACAAGACTTTAATTAGGATTTGTAAACAGCAACTGCAAGAATAATGGAAACAGAAAAAATGCCAGGGAATTTGACTCAGGATTCATTACTAGCATCACATGGTTAATGCAATGCACGAACAACCCACTGGTTTTAATACTTGTCCACACTGCTAAAACCTAAGTCCTGATTCTTATAACAAGCTCTGTATGAATCAACACCTTATAACAACTCCACTACTGGTTTGAGATTACAAAAAATCTGCTATTAGAATTTATGTCCTATGCACTATGTCTACAATCTCAAACAAGCATATGACTTCAAAGTGTGGGTTATTCCCATCTAAGGAACAAAAGCACTTTCTTCAAATACGTCAGGAAATCACAGACCATAGAAACTAAAAAAATGCATATTCATTTATTCATCTTAATTTAGCACTCCCGTTTTCCTTGAGCATCTGATTTCTGCTGTTTGGTAACAGACACACAAGGAGACAGTTTAATTTATCATGATCTTCAGGTTTTCCCCAAACTAGTATTATTTAATCTTTAGTTGTTCAGATTGAACAGGACAGCAGATAAAGGCAGTTCTGAGCATATAGTTTACATTAATATAAAGTTATATCCAAAACAAAGAAAGCCAGGATAACTCTAAGTCAATCACCATAAGTAAATTGGCATCTTAAATTTGTTTTAAACAATGAAAGGACTGCAAGTTTTGTATTTCTGTTTTGGTTAAACTGTTATTCTTGCCTCATTCTTTTTTGTCCTGTAAACCTATCACTAGCTAGTCTGCAAAATTATGAAACTCAATCCTGATCCAAGAAGAATTTTGAAAAGTTCACAATATGGCAACACACGCATGAAAAACCTCAACAAATAACTTCATTAATTAATGCTAAGAGCTCCTGTCAGCCACTCTCTAGAGAAGCGTTTGTCCTCAGAATGCTTTAAGGAAAACATACAGTATTTCATCACTGTGTTTAGACTTCTTATAAGATACAGTATGATTAATGGAGAAAAAATAAATATTAAAAGTCTTACCATGTGCCAAATTAAGAAGACCACTTGATAAAATAGGCACTTCTTCTTGTGAGTAATTTGAAAGAATAACTGTTTTTCATTACAGCCACAGCTCCCAGCAGGTCATACATAAACCAAGCCAGCTGCAGTTCAAACAAAGGTCTGTCCAAAGGATGGGCTCAAGGTGCGGATAAATTATTATTGCAAAACCAGTGCCGAGCTTTACTATCCCCTCTGCTTTTCTCATTTTAATGAATTGGGCTTGACCCCAAAACTTAGTTATTTTTAATACTCTAGCTTCATTTTTGTTCTGTATTTTTCCATCTTATTACAAATAAAGATTAATTTATTACAATCAAAGCAAGTCAAAGCTCTAGAAATATCCTCTTAAAGTGTTCACACAATCCCTGAAGTTTATAGAAGCTTATGAGTAAGCTACATGACCCATTAGATATACAGTGAACAATTCATCTTACTTTAAAGCTACATACTTGAAGAAGAAAGTTATTTCTTGTGTATCTACAGCAGTATGTTCACAGATTGAAGTTTTCCATTAATCATTTTCAAGTTATTCTCTACAGTTACAAAAAAAAAAGTGAGGTTAACTCAACTCAAAGGAGACAAAGGAGCTAAAGGGAAAAAAACAAACAAACAAACAAACAAAAGAACAAGTGTACGGCCCACCATTCCTTATGTAAAAAAATGTAAAGTTAGCTCTTTACGTCTTGTAAAAAGACAACAGGATTGGATCTCTGGTGTCACCATGAATCTGTGCAAGAATTTCTTCACTAGTTCCAATGGTATTTATGGGCAGATCACCTGAATTTGTCTGCAGTCTCTCACAGATTTTGGAGTCAATGAGCAACAACCACCCACATGACTTCACCGTCTGATTTTCCTATCTTTGCTAAAGAATGTAAGTCTACCTTTAGAGTTCTTTATTCCAAAGTACCATAGAGTAACTAACTAGATGCCATACAGTCACCATAAGTATTCTACCATGTGCATACAGTTTATTTTCACAGCTAAGAACCCTACATTCTTACCAGTTTTTCTTTGCAGTTGAAAGTTATAAAACCATCCACCCTTAACACTTATGGAAATGTACCTTAATCTTCTTAGAGGTTTGCATGTATTAATGAAAGTGCCAGTCATTACAGCAGTAGACATTCAGTTTTTATAAACTTAATATTGTGGTTACAATTTCCCGTGGCCTTAGCTTACTGTAGTTCTTTTGATGTTAGTGCCTGGTGAGAAACCTTGTTTAGACAGCTATAGGGTGGAGCTGCCAGGCTTTCAACTACGCCAGAGAACACAGACCACCATAGAGTAGCACACAGGGGTCCTTATACCAGAATTAGTAAAATTCTGTCACTAAAAGCAGTGTAAATCCAGAACGGCTATATATCATCCAGGACATTACAGTTTCCCATCATAGTTTACAGACAAAATGACATCCCAGGAAAAAAAAAGGAAAAGTTTCAAAATATAACAGAAGCCAAACACAGTGGGAGACTTTAAAAGACTCAAATAAAATAGGTCTCATTTCAACCTATGCAGAATAAATAATAGTTCTAAGTCCCCCTCTGGGGACTTGGATTCATCTGAGATATAAATCTGAGTACAAGTCAGCACTCAGTTTACAAAAATCAGAGAGAGATGAAAGCAATTAAACATAAAATGTGGCATTTTGGGTCTCTCTTAAGAGTAAGGAGGAGGAAAAAACCCCACACGTTATTTTCAAAACATTTTAAATCCTATAGAAATAGTGAAACATTACATTGTGGTATTCCAAAGTAATATCTCTTGTTTATAACCATATCAATTTAGTCCCCTGGCACTACTGGGCTTATATAATAGAGAGAGTTATTTTAACAGTGCCCTGTTAAAAAAAGAAGCAACTCATTTTCAACTCATCTTCTCCAGTGGGAGGGATGTGTGGCCTCATGTGAGAAAGGGAACATGCCTAAGTTATTACTGTAGGAAAGCAATCTGTCAAAGCCTGGTCGTTTTGGCATGGTGAATACCACTGGTGAGATCAGAGTCAGATCCTGCTTGCAATTACTCTTAAAGGACCTTGGGTACAGGCAGCCTGCTATCAATTATTCCCCTGGCCTCAGACACTTGGACTTGTCAAGTTCCCAGTGTCTTCTGTTTTGTAACAGTAAGAAAAAGGGCTTCCCGTGATCGGTTCTTGGAAGTTTCTCACTTGTTGCCACTCCTAAGTGTCATTAACAATTCAATTAAAATTTCACAGGACATGTCAGCATATTCAGGTTTTTGTCTGCTAAAATAAGGTCCAAGCCAGATAAACTATTTCTTTAGTTCACTATAAGAGCAATTTTTTTTATAAAGTCTCACCAGTCTATTTTTGAAGTTGATTTTATTTTTAGAAACCCTTAAGTATTAAATTAGGAGGTTTGTTTTATTAGTTTACTCTCCTCTATGGGATTTTCTTGAAAGATTAGCTCCAGATGTAAAGTGTAAATGGAAATTAATCTAAAAGGTATATTACACATGAGTTTTACTAGATATGACCACCAAAATAAGACATACCGTTCATTCACATAGTTTATTCATAGTTCATGAGCCCCTCTCTAATTTTTCTCCGATTATGCAATGTAAAAAATTTTAACGTCTTAAGGTTTTCAGTAAAATTGGAAAGAAGGTTCAGTCTTAAGCCTTCTAAGGCAGCTTTTTCTCTAAACCATCAATAGGTTTAGTCATGCAAGGAGAAGATTCTTTAAACTTACCAAAGATTTTTTTTAAAGCCCAGGAAAATGCGGACTGTCAGCATCCTTTGTGTTGTGTTGCAGCTTAAACCCATTCCCCAGTACACTGGTGACCCTGTACCCCAATTCTCTAGTTGCTCTCTGACATCAAACTCAGGATTATTGTTAGATTTTCTTCTAGGCGAAAAGGAGATTAGAAGCCCAGCTGCAACAGCTGACTGACAGGAAAAGGGATTGAAAAATACATAGATAGATAGATATAAAAAGTTTAACCACCATATTACCAGAATAATTTTCTTCCACACGCCAACAGCCTTGACCATCATCCCCATGGCTTGAGAAGCAAAACCTGCAAGAAATGGGGGCACCTCCCCTCACATTGTCAAAACAGGAGTTGACAGTTCAAGGCAAAAATGATTTGCATGTAAATCCTGATCAAAAGCAAGCTTGCACCCTGAAGTTGTCAAGTTTTGCTACCAGTCTGACACTTAAATAGGCTATAGCAAAACTTGATTTAAACTGAGGAGAAAAAAAACATGGCAACTCAATTACCCCCTTGCAGATCAGATCTGGCAGTTCAGGTCAAACTTTTCACCCTGCCATTTCTCAATACCTGATGCCTTAAACAAACAATATGTATTCCTCCTACAACCCCAGATGAAAATACATTTCCCATGGCTCCCTACTGTGTCTTTAAAAGTGAATGGGGGCGGGGGGCAAAGTTTAGAAATATTGTGCAAAGTTTTTTTTTTTTCTTTTTTTCTGGTTTGAGTTTTGTTTGGGGTTTTTTTAATTAATTATGTCCTGATCAAAATACCTTAAATTATCCAAGAGGAAAAAATATTTTACACAAATACATTTGCTCTGTCTAGTGTATGTCTAGTATCTATTGTCTTCTAGAAGAATTCATTTGCTTTTGGAAAAATCTTGTCCCATTAAACACATGAAGCCATACTTCACTGAAATCATGTTTGTCTATAGCATCATAGAACACAGAACCACTTCAATCTGCCCAAAGGATGTTAAAAAAAAAAAAAAAAAGAAAAAATTAAAGTGTGAAATTTTGTGAAAATTGGAGAAAGATTTATATGGTTCAGTCAGTCCATACACTGAGAAGCAATATTCCATAGTGTTATAGAAGTTAAAGCCAAGGATTTTCTTGGATCTAGTTCTTAGAGCAATTCCATCCTTCGTCCAGTCAATCCATGCAACTCCTTAACAGATTTCTGTAGCAGCACCCGACAGCTCCCACACCTGCTACTGATTTGGTTTGTGTCCCCAGACTGGCTCCCCTTTGCTGCTACAACTTCCAGAGCAGCAAACCAGATCATCCTCCTCAGCTTTTTTCAAAACAACTTTGCTCTGTTCATTGCCATTAAAATGAGATACCTGAGACACAATTCAGATGCTGCTTTACAGGCAAAAATAATCAACAAGACAGAGACCAGTGGATTGCCTAGAGATTACTTGGATTCTTTAAGCGCTGGAATTAGAGAAGTCTTTAAGGAGACCCCATCTTTCACAAAAATTTATTAATTTTACTAGTGCAAATTACGTGAATTGCAAAAATATGTTCACCACGCTATCACACATCACCTAGAACTAAAGACTGTAAAGAACAAACCCATTCAGTGTCTCCATCTCAGCTGTGTAGTTGATTTCATTTACAAAAGGAGGAGAATACAAACTATTGAAATGCCTTCTTTATGCCGACTGGAAAACAGTATCAGTATTCATGATCACATCACAACTGATCCTCCTTCCTCAAATACTCAGATCTCACTACAACACAATCACGTATCATGCCCTCAGAAAAATGACAAAATCTGACCTCCTACTTTAAGCAACAGGAATACTCTGGGCCACGTTTTCTTAACACTACACTTTCAATTTGTGTAATTACTACACCCATACAAACAAAAAAGTTTCATCCTGGCCATTTCATGAGAAAATCTAGTACACAGCTAAGCAAAATTTAGCAAATTCTATAGCTTGCACCACAGTCAAACAGAAACCTGAAGAATGCTTTAGAGAAGATGACTGCACGCAGTAAGAACAAGTGTGTTACTTACTACAGGTCAGTAAGTTCATTACTACTATATTTTCAAATAAACCGTATATTCAAATAGTGGTTGGCACAACTGACTCTTCCTAACACTCATATTCTTCTATATCAATTTAACAATAACAAAAAAAAAAGTGAGAAAAAATAGTAGTAAGATTCATTTTAGAACAGCTATCATTATCTTCATGACAGGCCAGTATAACAATTAGAGACAATATAGTTTTCTGCTTTTTACTCCAGAGACAAAAATATTCAGAAATACTGTTACGAACAAATTGATATTTTTGTATGTTACTACAAATGTCTCTGACCTTAACACAATATTTGTGAAGGATTTTAAAGCTTCATTTGATCAGGAAGCTGGCAAGTATTTAAAGCATTATTGCTGAGATTGTAAACTCTTTGCAGCAAAGATTTTTTTTCTTCTGAGTTATACAAGACACTGTCAAAACAATGTCCTGCTGCAGCAGTGACAATTTTACACACTCCCAGAGTAAGTGAAGAAACTATTTCAGGATAATTTGAAATTATGCCATTTTTCTTTCTACAAGTCTAGTTCAGACTACACCTGAAATTAAAATCAGTTCTCCAGTGAATCAAGCTGAAGTATTCCAAATAAAAAGTTACCTCAAGATTTTGGTCTCAGGTTATAGCTTCAGTTAAATAAAGCCATCTTCACTTGCCCTTATCTTTATTTCTGTAGGTGTAATAAAACCTTAAAAACCTCATGTATGCAATCTAAAAGAAACCTAAATTATATAAGTCTAACTAAGCTACTACATCATTATGATTGAAAAAAAATAACCTTTCTTCAAAAAAAATTCTAGAGAACTTTGAGTGTAATGTTAAGCCATTCAGAAATCTACTTACACTTGAATTTTTCAACAACTCCTCTGACTTCCACACCTGAAGAGCTGGCACTTTGGTTTTTTTAAATCATTTCCATTTAAATATTTTGTCTTGCTAGAGAAGACAGCAGGACAATTCTCCCTCCGTCCTTTTTTTTTTTGTTTGGTTTGGTGGGGTTTTTTGGGTGGGGGTGATTTTGTTTGGGTTTTGTTTGTTGTTTGTTTTGAAGATATTTAAAACGTAGAGACGCGCTTTTTTTTCCCTGCTTTTTTCTGCTAACACACTCAGCAATTCAATCAATAGTGTGGGGATACATACCTTTTTATCTCATTAAAATTCAGAGTAGTTCCCTCTTGGACTACTTGTAAAGCGAGTAACAGCGGGTTTGTTGTCCCTCTGCTGAAGTAGACACTGGAGACTCCTCCGTTAGGAAAAAGCCAGGCTGACACAGGGACCCGCTCCCTGACGGCGGCTCTGGGCTGAGCCAACAGCCCTGCAGTTTGCAGGGACCAACGCCAGAACAACTCTTGCTAACCCACTGAAAGCCTACAACAGGGTGATGTCCCCGACTCGCTGCCAGCTTTACAAAATCAGCGTGAGGTCCTGCACTACCAGGTGATACAGGCTGGAAGTAAAGAAGTAGGAAGCTCATTAGTATTCTATCCTTTCAAGGAAGAAGAGTGATTTTTCACTGTCGTTCACTTCTAGCCCAACACAGAAGCAGTTAACACACAGGTCACCTCCTCATCACCAAGGAAAGGCACAGTTTCCAACTTACTGGTAGATGGAAATCACGTACTTCACTGCAATCTAATCCTGCAGAGCAACAACATGCATTTAGAGACCTGAGCTATATGTAAGGTAACATACTACAAGGGGCTTCTCAGAAGAAGGCAAGACACACGCTATTGCCCAGTTCCCAGGGTGCACAAAATACCAGCAGAGTAGTTCTAACAAGAAAAATTTTTCATAGCTTTAACCACCTGTTCTGCCTCCACAGACAGATGCTCCTACCATGAGACAACAGTCCATCTCCAATGAGGTCATGACTATCAGAGTTTTCATTTAGATTTTACAAATGTACTGCCATACATGTTTAAAATCTGCACAGTATCATTCCACAATAAATCAGTCTGACAGCTTTACGAATTTTCAAAACGAAAAAACAAAATCACCTCTAAAGTTCAAAATGTCAGAAAACGAAAAGCTCTAAAAACGGTGCCAACATATTTTTTAAAAAAGCACACGTACTTGGCTCATGGAGTTGTCTGCTACCATCAATCAATAAACACAGAGCCTTGCTGCCACTTTTCACTGGAGAGTCCCAGTGGGCACACGACACCAGTGTAGCCACACAGCCCTTGCCCGTGGAAAGTGAGCTTTGCCCACCCAGCCCCCCACCACTTTTTTTATTTTTTATGCCTGAAGATTACTTAAGATCTCACTGACCATAAGTATATTTTGTTTCTTCAAGGCTCAGAGAGTCTAGGTTAGGTTTTCTTAGTACCACCCGTATAAATTCAAAGGTCCCCCTATTTCTGCTCAGAGCTAAATCAGATTTACAACAACTGTCAAAGCATAGGATGACAGATAAATTAATCTTCTCTTCATGAGTTTACATTCGAGGCATCTGGGCTGCTGATCTGGCCCTAACAAGCACAGGGTCTCTACAAGCTGTCGTTTAAAGCTGATGCTTTCATGACTGGAGATGAATTATTCTGTCATGAAATCTATTTATTCAGGAGTTAGAAGGTGGGGTTTTGGCTGCAGGACAGGATGATTTCATGGGTTAAGATCCCCTTGAAGCATCTGCTTAGATCTTGTCCTGGAGTTGACTATACTATGCTTGGAATTCTTAGGACATTTACAGAATAGGGAAAAGCCTTTCCCTTCTACAAAGTTGTTACCTTTTCCACAAGCTTGACACCAGTAGAGGATCATTCTCTCCCTACAGCAGCTGATTATTATTTTGGGTGGGAAGAATGATAAACCAAAATAACTTTCCTTTTCAAGAGCCTAAAAATAATGAAGAAAAATTCAACTCTCTTCCCAGTACATAACCCAGTTGTAGGCAAGAAAGAGCTGATTTTCAGTAAACACTGAGAGGTGGTATGAGAATGAAAATGGAGACAATCTAGGAGAAACTCAGTTTTACCATGGCTAGTTGATTTGTCACTTTCTCCATGCTCCTTCCTAAAGCATAAACCATCTTTACACAAACTTTTATTTTTAGGGTGACAATACCCTTATGGCTATATTCCCTTTTACACACACATTCATCATTAAAATGTCACTATTGCCCTTTTATTATTCAGAAAAGATAATATTCTTTAAAAGGCTTGAAAAACATTCCCGGAAGCTGATCTATGTTAAAACTTTCACTCTTCCCTGAAGACACCTAGTATTCCTTTTCAAGATGTCACTATCAGCCGTGAAACCTGCAGAGGAGTCCACGTTCCCATTGTGTCCTCCCTTGAAATTTCCTTGATACTTGCACCCTCCGCTGCACAATGTTTTCTCAAACCTCCCTTCTGTCTTTTGAAGGCAAGGCAGGGGTGTGGGAGGGCAAATGCCACAGAACTTGCAAGTAACAAACAGAAACATTGCAGAGACTAGATCTGTTACTTAGGCTACAACTACTTTAACCATAAGACAATTTTAAAACATTTAAGATACAAAATGCAAAAGTATATTTACAACAGAATTCCTTTTCTACTAAGCACCGTTTACAATTCCCATTGACCTAAATCATCCTGCCTCACTATCCAAATCCCAAACTGCACTGTTCCAACGCACATTCAGCTCTAATAATTCAGTCGTCCCACATGTCTGGTTTTCTGTTATCGCTTCAAGAGACATTTCAGCAAAACTGTGCACAGTAGCAGGACAAAACATTTTGAAAACCTCTCTTCTGTTTGTAGGCAACGCTTTGGGAAGCGTTAATTAAAATGTAGCACTTGGGTGCTGTAAAGTTGATCAACTTGCCTTTGCAAAAAGATGTCTAGTGCCACTCGAACCAGACCTCTAAATTTAGTTTGCCTCAAAATGCATCAGACAAAGAATTTTATTCTTCTGAAGGTTTAAATATAAACCAAGATAAAAATCAAAAGGACCATTCCTTTAGGATTAGCATCAAGACAAGTTAACACTTAAAAACTCACAAAGTACAATAAGTACATCTTAGGAAAAAATCATGTATCTATCCAATTATTTTTAATATAACTTCTACTAGACACACCAAACTAATGCAAGATCTGTAAAACGTTAAGGAAAGAGAGATCAGTCTAAGCTATTTATGACTTTAGTCATTCTTTCTCAAAACAACAGATGAAATAAAATGTATGACATTCCCAAAGAGGGAGTTTCTACTGTAATTCATCTTAAAATGCAATGTTCTGTCATCTCCAGTAACACTTACTGAAAGCAACCATCAATACTTTTTGTCAAAAAACTGCACTCTGTGTAAAATGTTCTATCAATCTCTATTTACATAAAACAAAAAACTTTCAGTGTGGTTCTAAAGCAGAACCATTCAGATTCCCTGTCTTCCATTTTCATGCTCTGTTGAAAAATTATTTTGACTGACACAAAAAAACCCCATGCCTAACAATTTTTTTAGACACAAAGCAAAACCACAGAGACTTGTTCTTTTCTATTGATCACCTAAGCAAAATAAAGCATTTTTGTTTACTTTGAACCATATCCCATTTTCTTTCAACATATAAACAGTCTAAATAGTCTAACTTCATAATTGAACAATTTTGCAAAATAAGCAATTTAATATAGTTCACTTAATCATGTTTGTGTATCCCATATGCTTTTCCAGATATATAAAAAGCACTCAGTCACTACCCTGTAATTTTACTCACATGATCAGTACCATAGATTTCAATCAGAACTACATCACAGGGAGAATAATATATATATACATATATTCAATGCTTTTGGATTTGGGGCATAGTTTTCTAATCCTCATATTGCATTCACAGTGTTTCTAAGCTATTAGGCCCTAGCAGATCAATACTCAAACAGTTGTTGTTAAAGAGCATAGAGGAATACAACAGCAGAAATGCACAGGCACAAAGCAGTCATGCATCTTCAAAGTACCAGCTTCACAGTCCTGCCACGGTAACATCCAGAAATGAACTAGTTGACTTGAAAAGGGGAGTGGGGAAGAGTTTTCCAAACACATAGGTCTAGAGTTTCCTCTAGAAGCAAAGTGTTCTTTTGCACTATCACCTTCCCAAATGAAACTATGCACCACCCTATATAATTTAACTATGTCTTTGGCCTGGGAGAAACAGGGCTGGGGCAGGCACTGGAGGAGAGTGGAGCAGAGCTACCAGGGAAGATGACACAAACCCCACCACTGGGGCCTCCAGCAGCACAGGACCGCACGGGACAGTGCAGGACTGGGCTCTCCCCAGGGCCCAGAACTGGACTCCATGAAACAATTATCACACGGTATTTCCTTATCACTAAGTGGATTTGAGCAATGATTTACCATGCTTAGGGCACTCTTTCTACAACTCCTTGTGTACATTCTGGCCAATGGTCCTTAGTTTGTAGAACATAAGATGAAATTAACATATTTTTCCTCTTTTTGCTGGAGTACTTATTCAGTTAATCACTGAGGAGACTTTCAACTGGGGATATGATTTCAAGACTTGCCATTCCACTCTACCCCATAATTTTGTCTATCAGCAGATCCTTTGCCATTTAAAAACAATTTGTATAACTTCTTGCTATTTTTAAGGTCTTTAAGAGCTTTAAGATATCCAAACACTGTGAAAACAAGTAATTTTGGGGGTTATTCCACACCATTCTGAAAATATTGCAGAAACAATATGGACAGCTTCTCAGTGTTTCTGAACTGCAGACAATATAGAGTCCACGAATGAAGGAAACAGGTCCTAAAGAAAATACCAAAAGGAAAATACCTAACAATAAAACAATATCTAAAGAAGAAAAAAAAAATCTAAGAAAAAAAATGCGTACATTTAAGTAGACATCTGTCACTTTAAAATAATCAGAAGACAACAAATAGTATAAATAACAGCATTAAAAAATGTAATGGACGATCAGACACAAAATTAGAAAGGCCTTGTAAAAATTTCTACTTTTCATGTTCACTACGCTGCATAGTCAGTAAGACCTTAATGAGCTGCTTTCACAACTCACCCAGTTTCATTCCCACTCCAGAGAGATGGGGAAATAAAAAAATTGAAAATTCTTCCTAAATCCCACCTGATAAAATACATAAAAGTTTTCTTTTGGATAATGCTGTCTTTTTTTTCTTGTTTGTTTGCTGTGAACGCTGACAATTTGTGTTTAATAGCTGTGAAAAATAGATAAATAAAATAAATTAAACAAACAAACAAAACCACCCGTCTTCTGCAAGCTCTCACATGCACACAGCTTTGTGGAGCCACACATAAAGCCCACTCAAGCCAGAACTCTTCTTCTACACGAGTTACAGGAACTCAACTGACTTTCCTAGGTCTAAAATAAACAGTTCATAAATCAGTAACTAAAACTAATTCAATGTCACATCATAGTACTCAAATTAGTAGTGTCTTTGTTGAGAGAAATCTACATTTAACTTCTCCTATTTTTATGTGTATTGTATTTATAAATTACTAATGTTTTTCCTGGGGCAAAATGGCTGAAATAAAATCTACACCAAACCATATTCCTGTCATCTGAAGGAAAAATGCCCACAGTACAAATCGACTCAACGAGGGGGAGCTATTAGCGATGAATACACAAGCAATGCTCAATTCTGCACAATCATCATTACCTACACAGCTGAACACTTAACATGCTACCTCCTAGAAGAGTTACAAAGTGGCTGCCTACGTTATTTTATAGACAGTCAAGAGAAATAAGAATATAATGTATGGCTAGGTAGAAAAAAAAAGTTCTATTATTCCCTTTCATATAAAATGATATCCAGTTACACAAAAACCTCAGCTGAAGATCTCAGGGCACGCCTTGTGTTTTGCAAATCATATAAAGCACAAAATCAGCTACAGTACAAATTCATCCCTTTAAGTGGACCTAGTAATCATTTGATCACAGCAGACATATTTGGCCAAAGAGCTACATATTTTAAAGCTATTAAATAATCAAAAATGTAATGCCTCCCAATCATTACACATATGACAGAAACAACAGATGAACAGCAAAAAATAATGCTACCACAGACATTTTTCTTTCCTATCAATACGTAACATGCCAGGAAAGTAAAAAGTCAGCTTTAAAAAAAAAAAAAAAAGAAAAGAAAAAAAGGAATAAAACCCCACCACACACAGAAGTTTCATAGGCACCTGTATACACCATCTCAGAGGTTACAGGACAGGGAAAGTGTGTGAAACCAATTAAGTGGATGCATCCTTCTCTGCATGTCTAAGATCCTTTGCTCACGTTATGAATTCATGTTTTGCTTCTACCACTCCACCATAATGTCGGGATCCGCCACTCTTTTTGGGGAAAGATAACACGGGGGATTTAAAAAAAAAAAAAAAAAAAAAAATCAAGCTACCCTTGGAACATCTGGGGAGAAATCTTTTCAAATGCAACCAAATGTGTTCTGGAAAACAAAGTTTTCACTTGCCTCAGCAGACAAGACATTATTAAACTTTTTTTTTTTTTTTAATAAGCACTGCTACAAAAAAAATGAAAAGACCACAGGAAATCATGCAAGCAAAAGTAAAGAAGTTGACTCTGAAAGAGAGCACTGTGATTAAATTGACTGTAAGAGTCTTAAAAAAGCTGACCAAATAAAATTGTAATAGCACAGTTTAATAGTACTTAGTTCACTGTTGCCCAATTGTTACTGAAAAACGCAGCTCTAATTTTTCAAAAGTAAATTTAACTTTAGCCTTTAATGCTTGTGGATGAGAATCAGTGCAATGTTGCATTGGGAAGTCTTTAGGGTGAGAAGAAGAAAAAGGCCAGTTTAGCTTCATTTTTTTTTCAGGTGAGTTACACTGCTAAGATTTTGACCCAGCAGCTCTGAGAAACATAAATTCAAGGAGTACACCATCAAATCTAATCTGGCCATCATATCTGTCAACACGCGTTCTCCATCTGCTTGAATTTTAATACAACCTTCTACTTATTCTGGCCAAGGCTTGAGCCCAAGAGTTCCCCCCAAGACAAAGGGCTTCAGTATCAGCAAACACTACTGACAC
Organism: Caloenas nicobarica; assembly: GCF_036013445.1. Classification (NCBI taxonomy): domain Eukaryota; kingdom Metazoa; phylum Chordata; class Aves; order Columbiformes; family Columbidae; genus Caloenas; species Caloenas nicobarica. Next base: position 24,129,238 of record NC_088251.1, on the reverse strand, counting down.
ACACCACTTCCTCCTTGAATAAAAAGCAAGGACTCCAAAAAGTAGAGGAGCAAAACAAGACACTTTAGAAAGGTCCCTAAAACCTAGGCAGAATTCTCCTGAAGACTAGCCAAAACTCAGCTGAAAGATTCACCATACATCAGGTCTGTTCTTAAGTTTGGATTAAATCCTGCAGCTTCCTCCCTCTAACTCACAAGAGAATGCAATAAACCCCCAAGTGCCCTACCAATCCATTCTCTGGAATACCTCCCAAAGTCATTTCTGGTCTATCCCCTTTATTCAACAGAGTGCTTCCGTGCAATTTTACGAACACAGCAACACACTAGATCATCCTGGCAACATGAAGCAGCACAACTTGAACGGGCTACCTGTCAGTGGAAAAAAGATGGGTCGGCTGTACAAAGAGGAGAAAAGGTGAAGGAACAAAGACAAAGCTGAAAGCAAAGGACTCCTGGGGAGTGGCCCTCAACAACCAGAGGTGCTGCCCTAGTAGGTATAAACAGGGACATTCTTTTCTCAGCTCTTACTGCTCTAAGAGACTCATCTTCACTGCAGATTAACAAAGCTCTCAAGCTACCATCTCTAATCTAGTTCCTATTGACACAAGAAGCCTTTCACCAGTCAGGTTAGCCCGCCGACTTTCCAGATGGGACAGAGGCTTTCAAAAGAGTCCTGGGGTCTCCTACTGCCTTCCCACAGTCTCCCAGCCAATGCCAGCAGTTCCACTGGAATGGAACCATAATGGGGCTCTACCCCAGGAGCCAAGAACAGAGGGACACATCTTCCAGCACACATGGGGAGTGGTGCCTCGCCAGTGGCAAGTCATATTAATATAAGACTTTTCAGTTTGTCTGTTCCCAACTGAACCAAGTTAATCCCAACCATCCAGGCTGACCCTGCAGCGAATACCTACTGAATACAGGTTTGTTTTTCTAATGCATCAGACCTTTACATTCACCCATATAACACAATTAACAATTAATTTCCATCAGGGTGGGGGAGGAAGGAAGAGCACTATTTACTTGCCCAATGTCTAAATATAATTCAAGTGAGATTTGTACTAGAACTCCCGTAATCTGGGGGCTGGATGTAACGGCCAGACAATAAGCAGAGTTGGGGGAGGGAAATGTACACAGTGTAAGTAAAAATATCAGGTGGCTTTGCTCTGACTCCAAAAGGGATCACTGAAAGTCTCCAGAATTTATCAATTGATGTACATAAATGAGGATTACCTGTGTAAACTTTCTTCACCCAGTGCAGGAGTGCTAACTTCTGTTTTAAAGAAAAATAAATAAATACAATGAGGAAACTGATGTACTGGAAAACTTAAACAAAAAAAGGCACACATAAAGCAGTTCCAAAACACAAATATCCATCACTCTTTTGTCCTGGTCCTGTCACTGTCCAGAGACCAGCACAAAAGTACAAGATGAAAACCATTAATTTTACACATTATGCAAAAATAATCCGAATCTATTTCCTCCAAGCTCCCCAAAATAAAAAGTGAGCAAGTCTGATCAATGACTTCTGATTAAGATGATGAAAAATGGCCTCCAAATTTGCTCAAGGGAACTCAGAAGCCATGTACACACCGCATTGCACTCTGTTATTTCTAGTTGAAGACAATACAGATAAAGGAACAGGCCACATGAAATTTTGTGATTCATCACAGGTGGCCATAAAAATAATAGACTTTTAAAAATATAGAGACTAAGCCTACTCCAATGGTAGAATTCCCACTTAACATTTCCCAAATTAAAAGTCCTTCCAATAATAACAGAAATCTAAAAGCCTGCATTAGCGAGGGCTAGCTCCTTCCATCCGTTTGTTCAGAGACTCTCCAACAAGCATACAGCACACACTGTAAGAATTCAATTTGGAAACCATCATCTAAAGCACAGAGGAGAACAGGAAAGTCATATTGCTATAATGCTTAGATTATCAATCATCTTGACAGTTTATTGGCTTTATCACCACACATACCATTAAAATGATGTCTGGCCTAGAATGTCAGGAGGCAAACATTAAACAGACCAGGATTAAAAAGCAGATCCCAAACAGCACTCCAGTAAAGTTTCCCTTCCACTCTGAAATTAGTTAGAGCTGACTAAGTAACTGGCACTAGACTTTGAAGAAATATACAGCCTAAAAGGCACAGAGTCAACACAGGCTTGACGAGCTGATAGGTAATGTCATGTTATGGCAACTCTAAAGCTCCTGCAGTTGATTTATCACATACTGTGTGCAACAGAATGATTGCTAATGGGGCAGGGGGGTGGGAAGGAGAACCACACACCAAAACAACAACAGCTTAATTTGGTGCTTCTTAGAGCCAAGGGTTTGCATCAAAAGGGCCAAATGAACTCCTTGAAGTCAAGCACCAATGCCTGTTTTATCAGTTTTGTAATTATCAAACACACCCATTAACAATAACATTTTTTACACTGAAGTAATTTTACAGATTAGGAAAATCTAACAGTGGCAGAATATATTCATAATTCAATAGTACCAGATAACGCAAGGAATATAAATCCTGAATTTTTAAAGCATAGCTGTGTGTGTCAGCCTGGTAACTAAATCCTGACACGATTAAAATTGTGCATCGACAGGGTGCAGTTGAGAACTGTGTCATTTGTCCCGGACCATATTTCCATGTGCTCAGGAATATGTGGGCAAGCAGATACAGCTAATTAAACGCAACTTCCTTTTTCCCATCCCCCCACCTCTGAAAAATCTGACATTTCTAAGTATTATTTTAGTTCCCGTTTCCTTCTCTACTTTTTGTCTTTCTTTCCCCCAAAAATGTATTGACATTTGCATTATCCTCCTAATTTATTTAGAATAAATGTGACAGTTTTAAATTACAAATAAGCTAGCGGCATGTCCAACTGAGAGAACCAGTCAAATAACTGAGCCACAGTATTTGCTGAAAATAAACTGTTTATATGCTCTCTTATGTCACTCAAAAGCAACATGCACATACCGATCTCAATTTTAAACAGATCAATCCAATAGCACCTAGAGCCTACTATCCTGATTTATATCTCATCACACAGATTGCTTGAAGGAGTACTACCAGCTCCGAGAAAGGTGTTGGGAGGTTCAGTATTTGCCAAACACTGGCAGATCTTTGTTGCATGAGCATCAAAGCTTTAATATTTTTATCCCATTGCAAGCAAGATTCAACTCTGTAATTATTATTTCACAGTCCACACTTACTCCTATTTTGAGGGACTGAAGCAGTGTTTTTCAATATATGTTGTAGTTTTGAAATTAAAAGACAGTTAAATGAAATCCTAACTTAAGCAAAAGTGCTGACTTAATACTTGATAAACTGGCAGCAATTTGTAGTAAAAATCACTGTTTTATCCTTAACTGTGACATTTACTATATATCAGCTGGCACAAAAATTTCAGCAAGATCAGAGCCACAGAAGTAGTTTCTCAGCTGAATTTTAAAATACAGGTAAAGACATCTAGAACTGTCGTCTGGGGAAAAAAAGACAACACAAAACACATACAATCTCATAAACAAGACTGAAGATTAAAATGACCAAATATTTAGCTATCTCCAAAGATCTGAACATTTCTGAGACACTTGACATCAGCTCTCACCACCCTCTGAACGACCCAAGTGGAAGTCCCAATTGACCAAAAGTATTCTAAATTAGGAGCCTAACAAGGAGTCTTTTTATTGCCTCCAACTGTCACACCGAGGCTGAGGAGTAAGGCTTGGGACTGATCTAATGCCAGAAGCATCTCCAACAAAGCAAAGTTTCAATGCTACCCATACTATTAGGAGGTCGGGAACACAGGAAGGTGACCTCAGAAAAGTGCAGATTACCAGAAAATACACACAGACATGAACTCTCCCTCCCCGGAGGTTTGTTTCGTCAGCTTTATTTGTATTGTGCTAGTTCTATGCATTTATTTGGAGGAGAGTTGAAGGGAGAGTGGACACGAAAGAGGTGAGTGAAGAAAACATGCACACCCCATGCATAACCGTTACTGTGTTGTCTTCAAAGTTAGTGAGTAAAATAAGAACAATCTTTTCCAGCAGCAGATGAATCCCTCTCAAAAGCAGTATCAAGATTAGCATCCTAAATGGAGCACAGAATAGTCACGCTTGCTTCAGGAGTCTCCACTTCATCAACATGTGTCCATCCAGAGGATCTAAAACACACACTGCACTTGTGGCAACAAAGTGTTATAGCAAAAAACAAGATACTAAGAGGACAGAGTAATTTCATTTTACACTGCTACAGGGTTCACTATATTCACATTGCTTGCTCTAAGAGCTTTACTTCTCATACCACAACCACTGCACCCAGCAAGTCCCCAAGGACCCAGGCCTCACTAGCAGTTAATGATCCATTAGACAGCCACCTTGATGCAAACCAGAAGGTGGCTAATGCTCTAACAAAGTGGTCCTAAACTACAATAACAGGCAACATTCAAGGATTACAGCCACTATAAACCAGTAGTCATAGTTAATAACTGTAATATTTCATTAAAATGGCTAGAAATAATGCATACCAGACACTCAAACAATTACAGATGACTACAATGGTATTAGAAAAGTTGTAATACAACATTGAAAGAAAACAAGCTAGCCACTTGCCACAGCACAATGAATGTATCTTCTCAACATAAACTCTTCCTAGCTTGTTTCACCATCACAGGCACAGAAAAAAATTGATAAAGAATAGAAGTTCAAGACAAATAGCTGGCGGTATTATTACCAGTCACAGTAAACAAGCAGTATCTCTAACAGTAGCAAGAAGACCTCTGCTCTGTGTCCATGCAGCTCAGCCAATAAAACTACCTTCATAGCTTCCATTTGCTTACGTTTTTCCCGAAGACTAGCACACCAGTAGCTACATCAGAAGACAAACCATTAGCTTGCAGAATATAACTTGCTTTCACAAGAGAACAATTTGTACCGTCTAAATGTAGATTATAAAATGCACAAACTTCGCATGGTTTAACTCTATACCACAGTCACTTCTTTGTCCATTCGTGGACAACTTGGTAAAGAAATAAAACTCTTTAAACTACAAAGCTACTCCTAATATACTGCTATTAGAAAAAGTGTACATGGAAGCAAGGGGGGAAAAAAAAGGCAAAACTTGATCTATATCTATTTAATTTACATTAAAAATTCATTAGATAACCAATTAAATTCAGTATTGATAATACGAAATAGAATTCTTCAGAAAGCTTCGTATCTTGATAAATGAAAGGTATACCATGACTGCTATCACACATTCATCAGGATTAGGGTATTGGGTTATATTTTTGTTGTATTGGATACATGGTATGAACAGCTACACTGAAAACATAAAAAATGGGCCAAACAAAGAAAAACTAGTTGGAATAAAAGAGTGGAAATGCGATTTCCATGGAAGTTCTGTAAAGCACTATTTTATTAGCAATACAGTTGGCCTTTGGCAACATGCCATACACCCAGAGAAACACAGGGCCTATAAAAAGTCTGTGACATGGTGCAAAAGAGGGGTTTTAAGACACCCTAAAACACACAGATGGCAACAACAAAGATATTTACATTTTGAAAGAATGCTCTTGTAGCTTTGTAAAAATTGCCATCAATTTCATCACTGAAGGAGAAAGGTTTAGAAGATGAAGTTAAAATAATTTGGCTTCTTTTCTAGCTGGCTGCTTAGAATTCTAGTTTGGTTTGTTCCTTTTCAGAGGTGGATAAAACCTCAAGATCCTCTGGCATAGGAGGCACCACTAAAATTATGAACAGAAAGTAATTTACTATTAACGTCTTACTTGCCCTGAAGAACAAAAAGCTGGAAAAAGACACATATAAGATGCTCTCCTTGCAACTAGCACTCTATATATCACTAATTTTCTTGCATGCTTTTCTGTGATGAAATTCATAATTGTAAAAAAAGTGTGCACCACAAACAACTTATACACATATTCGTGTGTACTTGTAGTAATTATTGAACAACAAGGAGGGATGTGCTACCCAGTAACAAAGCAATTCTGGTCTAAATACAACTTAGCTTTCAGAAAGAAGAAGCTACCATTATCCTCACATTTCCAATAGTCTGTCAAGACACTTCTTCCATTATGCATCTCCCACTAAATCCTATCCCCAAAAAGCATGGTAAGACTAACAATGCTACTACCCACATGATTTAAAGACATTCAAAGGCCTCAATCATTTTATCTGCACCAGAGGTTAAAGCTCATTCTGTGCAAACCTAGAATACAGCTTTCAGTTCAGTCTAGTTTTCTCCGAAATGAGTCTAGCCTGCACGTGCCTAAATACTTTGTGTAACAAATCAATGAGCAGTAAGTGGGGACTTCTGGGGAATTCACTTTTAAAAATCACACTTCTGCTTCAAACAAAAGCACTAACATAGATGTGGTCTCAGTTATGTCTGATATTCCCAAGGGAAAATGAACAACAGCAGTTCCAGCAGACCACAGGAAAGCAGCAGGAGAGCCTGCCGAAACAACATGTGGTGAAAGTTTACCACCTACACCCTACAAATAGTGTCTACAGATTCAAACCAGATCCCACAGCTCCTAGTCCTGAAGAGTCCCAAGCCTTTTCTTCCAGGTGATGCCCTTTCACATGCTCCATTGCTCTCATCCAGCTGCTTATGTCAAATTATGGCACCCAAGGACAGGTTTTAAAAACAAAGCAAAAAAAAAAAACCAACAACAACAAACAACCAACCAACAAGCCAGTAAGAACTGTACCAACCCTACATCATGACAAAGGGGTACTAACTTGGGGCTCAACAGGGAGACTGCAGGTGGCATTACTTGAGAGGTTCATGCAGCAAAATTTGAGTGCAAAACAGTCCTCGGTATTCACAACTCTATGCCTGTCATGGTTAGGATACCACTCTAACAATTTGACAATCCAGACCATTCTTGGCTGAGTAGGCAAACAACCCCAAGAACACTTTAAACACACGACCAGTAACTACATCCCACTTCAGAGTGTGAAAAGACACATGATTTTTTCACACACTATGTATTCCTGGAAGAATATTCTTCTTTGATTTAGGAAATGAATTAATAATTAACCTTCTCATAAGTCTATGGTTTCATGGTATTTGTAGGACCGATAATTCTCGTACCCATCAATGCAAATCACTGTGCCTGTATAAACCACTATCATAACAATCATTTTCATAAATGGTCACCCAAACTGCCTTTATTACTTTTATACTGAAAGCCCATATCTCATTTAAAATCTTAGAATGTAAATCATACCTTTACAATAAGGTATACTTACCAAGCTTTCTATTTACAGTACTAAAGAAAAATGCCACCAAAACAGCAACGTTTAATACCTCTGTACCAACCATAAAATTGAATAAGTATTTTGAGATCAATGACTGTATAGGATCAAAATGACGATTCAGCAACACAGCATCTATGCATTGTTCTAGTGACTGCCAGGACACTGCAGGCATGTTTTCTGCCTAATTCTGATCTGCAAAGAGGTCCAAACTCCAAGTTTGCTAAGGCTGCTTTTCCAAAGCAACAGCCAACTACAATGAAGTATTTTAAGGCATACAGCTCTCTTATCTGGTGTTGACTTTTCCTAAATAACTGAAAGAATGAAGCAGAGTTTGGAATTTAATTCAGAAGTGTCTCAGGGCTGTCTCTAAAGTTTCATTTGTAAATTGAGAGGAATATCTCACGTGATCCCAAATACTAAATGATTACGAACACTTAATCACAGAGCTAAAAATAAAAATAGCCTGCTGTTATGACCCATCTGAATCTCAGGCACTGTGGGGCTGGGTAACATATGCTGCAACCATATAGGTGCTCAAGACACTAATGGCAGCTGTCAAAATATTCTAGTATCAGTTGCCCAAATTTTATGAGCTTAAGTTTGTTTTCAGACCTCAGAACAATCACCACAAAATACAGAAAAGCTCCTTCCAAATTCAGGATGTTGCAACTCCAAAGAACTGCTAAGGGAAAACTATTTATCCTCAGTCCCTAGAGCAGTTCAACTTGGGGTGAGGGGGGAAGAACAGGGAGAGCAGAGAGGAAAGGGAAGGTAGTTGCTGAATTTTTCAAAGATAATGCATCCATTGTATTTGAAAAATTAAAATATTTAAATGTGCGATGTCTCAAATTATTAAAAAAAAGGGGGCGGGGGGTGCAAATGAAAAAGAAAACCCAAAACCAGAGTCAGAACCAGAAAATGTCAGCAACATCTCCCTACTAATTTCTGAGACTCCACGCAGCTGACTTTCGGGATCTCACAACCTGGCGCTCACTCCAAATACACCTCCTCCTACACACCCCCGCCCAACACACACAGGTCTCCTCCCACCCCTTCAGGATAGGATACTCACACGGAATTTCTTCCTGCCAAAGACAGCTGCATCCTACTTCCATTAAAGTTTAACAAAATAAAACCACCTTTTACTGGTTCCGCTGAGGAAATGCCGAGTTCTAAAGTTACAGAGACCTCTAGAATGTGACAAGTCTGACAGGAGAAAAAAAATATTCTTTAAAAGTAGTTGCCTACTGATAGGTGAGGCAGGATTTAGCCAGAAGCAGCATCTCTTTGCAACACCCTGGTTGCATGTGCACTGAAATTATGGAAAGTTGGTGCTCTGGAGCACAAGCTTCTGAGGACCTTTCATTCAGGTTAGCATATTACCGTAGGGTTTGGTTAGGAAACAAAGTACTGTGAAGAGATAACACATACATCCTCATTTTTCATGCCAGAAATATAACATGAAATTTTAAAAATAAAGCTTTATTTCACAGAGGCCACAAAAAGAAGTGTCCTTTTTATAAAAGTAGAAAGCCCCCAAACATCCATAATATTCTTTCAATGAGCATTGCTCAATAAATGTTGCAACCTTGAAGCTTTTAAATTTATTAAAATGGTATCACTTTAAAGGTACTTCAACAGAACATTACAAAAGAAACAATTTTCTTTTTTCAAACTCAAAATAACAGTAACCAAGTTGATTAAAAGCATTTTCTACTAAAAATATTTGCATTATCTGTACTTAAAGGCTTCTCTAGGTAAGAGCAGGAAAAAATAAACAAAATTCTGAAATAACAAAAAAGCCTCCATGAACTAATATCGCACAATAAACATTTCATTTAAGTTTCAAGACATACATGCTATGAAAGCATAACTTTTAAGTTATAGTGAATAAGTAGAAGTACTAAATAATAAATATTTGGAAGATACAATATTTCCACCTATCCTACTTAAAAGCTCAAAAACGTATTCAATTGCATGCATAGAGCTGCTCTGAAAGCCACATTGAATATATTGCCTTTGTTTGTTTAGGTTATGCACAAATAAATATTGGGATGACAGTTAAAGACACATCCTTGAAGTAGTCTACCCAATACATTTGGAAAGAGGAGGAAGAATAAAAATGTCTAGCTGTATAAGATTCTCTTTGTTGCCTGCTTGTTAAGGAATCCTTCTGGCACAACTGAGGGGATTATGAATTCACATGTGAATTTTATCCCCTATTAAACTTTTAGTAAAAGGGTCAGTTAGCAGGAATGATAAAGCTCAGGCACACCAGTCACATGCTGGCAGAGCATCTGTGAGTAGCTCTACTGGGGCATATCACTGGTTTATAGCTTGAACATCAAGGGGAAGCTGTGGGGGAGGGAGGAAAACAGTCCACTTCTAAAAATATTTGAAATAGTGCAAAGTATAGTTTCACATGAGACAAAGGCAGTGTGACTTCAGGTCACACTTCTTTTAGTTGGTTGGTTGGTTGGCTGTTTTGTAAAGGGAGCACTAAAAAGACAGTACAGGCTAAAATCTCCCATCTGGCTGGCAAGGGTTTTCACTAATCCCTGAAGAATTCTGTGGTACTCTGGCTACTCAGATCTTCCTTTTTTCCACCACAAGAGCTCCTGCTGTTGGGCTACCTTAGCTTCCAAGCAGTGCTCCTGGACTTATAGCTATAGCACTGCTGTATAGGTGGCAATTAAAACTATGCAGTCACCTTGCCAATGCTGAAGCTTGATCAAAATTTACATTTACACATCACCTCAATATCTCATACTTTCTCTTGAAATTTACACTTCTATGCAATTATGCAATGCAACACAGCAGGCAATCCTGTTTGCACCTTCCTACTTTGTGTTATTTCCATAAGAGATTTGGCTCCAGCTTTCGAGGCGAACAGAAAAACACAAGGTCCAGCAACAACGCAGCAGCTTCAGCCAAGACGCAAAACTCACCTTCCTTACAACACGAGGTTCTGTGGATCTGGTCTGCGCCTTCTCACCAGGCAACACGTCTGCTGCTTGGGTGCCATGACGCCCAACTTGTCTTCTCAGGCTCTTCCTCAAAACCGTTGGAGATTGCACATTCTCTACAGAGTCACTCATCTGATCTTTCCCCGATATTCCCCCCCAGCTGCACCTCTCGCACACGGCATTTGCAGCACACGCTTTGGCCTCCAAGCTGACGCTGGGCCCCGTGACCCGTCCATGGGCCGGTGCAGCCTCACACACCAGAGCAGCCCCGCACTCAAGAGGACCACGCTGGGAAACACCCGCTCCCTTCCCGTCGGGCGACTCACAGAGCCCAGGAGCACATCCCTCACCCACCTGCACTTGCAGGACCTAACAGGTGCAATATTATCTGTTGAGACTTTCAGACGTCTAGTTGTTTTAGGAGCCCATCGCAATACACTCATAAGCAATAGCTCACATTACTTGGCAGTCCGTTTCAAACATGATATTAATGAATTCTTGCACATTAAGTGACACAAATAAAAAGATAAATATAAAAAAAGCCTGACCTTCACAAAACTTTTACCAGGCTTTGAAGGAAGGATATTAAAAAATAACCTTCTAAACATACTGTACAGAAAAGCGAAGATTTCCAGAAATTCAGAAATAATACTTCATTCGCCCAAAGACAATGTGACAACATTTTTCAAAGTCATCCACAAAAGCTAAATAATTAAAACTGGATTATATACATTGAAATTACTTTGAGATAGAAGAGACAGCTAGTTTGGATTAAACCTTTCTGCTCACTTCACACTCAGAGTAACCTATTCTATAGTTACACGTTTGTTTTTTCTGCTCACTGTGGTTCGATCAGGAGTATTCCTGGAGAAGGCTGTTTCATGCCACTGGGTCAGTTTTAGTCTGCAGCACAATCTACATAGCACCTCTTTATATTTCCTATATGGACAAATATCCCAGCACTTCTGTCAGCCAGTTGTGTACATAAGTTTAGGCTTCACTTTAGTATGATTTTTACCATCATTCAAATTGTTTCCACTGTTAATAGAGAGAGAAAAATTGAACTTAATTATAATCAGACTATATATACTTTTTTTAAAAAAAATTACTTTGTGTTTTCATATGAAATAGAGAGGTTTTTTCTTATGTTTAAAAGAACAGGCTTGCTACTTAAGTAATATTTTTCTCAATTTTTGGTTTTTAATCTCTTGCAGATGCTCAATTTGACTGTACTATTGATGCATCTACAATTCCATATGATGCGATTGCAGTGCATTGATTAACATACAAAAACAACCAAAGATCAGAATACTTAACACCTGCAAAATAATCTTCAATTGCTGTCTTTATTCAGATTATAAACTAAGCAAATAAGGAATACAGACATGTGCCGTGCTAATATACTTGCACAACAGGATTTAAAACTGTGAAAACAATTTTTAAAAACAAGAAGTGATTTAGAATAGTTTTATGCTCTATAAGATGGTGTTCTAACCATTTATATTGTTTTAAAGAAGGATCTGCAATCTGTAACACAATGTAATTTTGTATCAACCAATCATCGGATGACAATATTTTTGTAACATAATGAGGAATACAACTCACAAGTGCCTTCACCTTTCCTAGGCACTCCTTAGCTGCTGTCTTTTTTCCCCACACAGAAAGAAACTAAATAGCCATTGAAATAATTTAAATTTCTTCTTTTAAAAATAAATAAAGCAATCTTTCTATTGTACAGTTTAGAGAATTTTTGTTTTTGTTGTCAGAATTTGCCTTTTTTTTCCTCTATTATATTTAGAAAGAAGAGTACAATGAAGAAAAGCAAGTGGGTTTGTCATCAAAAGCATTCATGGCCCTGACACACAAACACCTGTCAGTGGGAAAAGTCTTCAACTTCTTCGCTTCTCTTTACTATGAAGCAAATGCGCATGAAGCTTTCAGACTATTTTCTTCCAGTGTTTTGAAGTACCTTTCAGTTCACATGAAGGCTAACAATTGCAAAGCAGCAGAATAGAAGGAAAAACTGGCACAACGGAAAGACTGAGGAGCAGTGAAAGCCTCCCTGTTTATAGTTATTCTTTTGTTGAACACTCTTGGACACAGCCATTTAAAGCACAGCCAAAAAGATATATAAAAATCAGGAAAATTATTTCAAAAGTTTAATTCCTAATGTGAATTTCTTCCCCTGTAAATTTTTTCTTCCCAATGAGATTTACACAATAACATGAGAGCACAATACATTTAACAATGAACTACAGTATTAGAATACTATTTACATAAAATTACAACTTACAGACAGTTTACACAAGAATGTCTTGCACTGAAATAGTTATCCCTAATTATCTCAATCAGCGTGTAGCTGATAGAACAACTATAGCAGATTAAAGAGGTTTCATAGCTACTACAATGACTACTGAAACAAGAACCAACATCTTCAGAAAGTGTATGAAAATTATAACAGATTATTTTGAAATTACTGTTGCAAATAGCGACATAACTGGAATTAAGCTTACCAATTTTGTAAGAAAAACAATCCCAAAGTATCTGTATGCTTCACTGACAGAAAGTTAAATGTTTACAAATTTCATACTAAAAAGAAAATTCGCAGAAGTATCAAGCAAGCAATCTCATGACAACAAAGCCTATCCTTCTTGTGGATTAGTAAACCTTCACTTTCATCTGATGAAGTAGCTCTTCCTCCAGCTCTCAGTGCTCACCCTCCCCTATCAAGCCAGAGATACCTTTTCTCTGAAACAATTACGCTGGAGGAGTTTTGAACTCCTGGTTCAGACTAATCCATCTAACAACAGAAGCACCTTTCAAGCTTCCATTTGACACAAGTCCATCATTCATCATTTGCTGGTGCATATGCTTTTTGCTGACAGAGCTCCATTACTAGAAAAAGCTCAGTAAGTAAAGCTGATTTGAAACAACTATATATTATAGGTAAGCCTGCATAAGACACGCTGATTTTGAGTCTAGAAAATCACCACATAAAAAAGGAAGGGGGGAGCCGAAAAGAACTATTTAATTATTAAAATACTTTCACTTCTTACCAACTGCTGCAATGTGATTTATTAGTGTTAATTTGCAATTTACTTAGAGAAGAAGGGAAGAGGAATTTAACTCTATATAGCATGTGCACAACATGCTTTGTAATTCTTGGAGCAGAAATGGTTTTGTCTTTGATTAATAATAAAATGCTGCACCAATGCTATCAAAACACAGACCCCTACCAACTTTAGCATGTCGTAATATCATCACAGCTGGAAAACAATATGCTGAACCATAAATTTAACAGCACAAGCAAGAACACAGTTGATTCCATTTTTTGACCAAACAATGATATAATTCAGATAACATTAACGAGGCATTTCCGTAGTATCTTCGGCAATTGTAAATGATTTACCAACATGCATTAACCTTCAGTGTTCTGTATAGTTTAGTATTTCAGTCTCTATTTTACAAATGCAAGCATAGGGCAAAGAGAGGTTAAGTAATGTATTCAACATCCACATTTTGTTATTCATCACTTTGACTCATCAACCTTATGATTATAGGGGCGGGGGTGGATGAGAAGGTTTGGCCAGTTCAGCTGTGCATTAAAAAAAAAAATAAATAAATAAAAAGATGATGGGAATAAGAAACGGTAGCAAAATAAAGGGTCTATCAATGAAGTACAATTAGCCTTCAAGAAGGTCATTTTAAGCTCTAGGAAAAAGAGAAAACACATGAAGCCAAGGAGGTACAGGCTCAGCCTACATGTCAATTAACAGTTACATTACTAGTTTCATTACTGCTGTTTGAAATGCTTTGCTGTGAAAAGGATGGAGAGCCATTTCCCATAACATTCAGAAATATTACACTCAGGCCAACCTCACTGGGGAAGAGGGAGACAGAAAAGAAATAGAGAAAGGCAGCAGCTGAAATAATGATACCACAACCAGATTTTAGGATCTGTCTTTAAGATATTGCCAGATAAGGTCCCTTCCAGTATCCAATGTTCTTTTTTGTTTCACTGACTGGAATGAAAAAAAAGGAAGTTAAAAATGGCAACAGAGATGCAGAGTTTGATCTTTTCTTAAAGAGGAATGAAATTCTGTGCTGCGATTTGAGAGAATGTGGCTTACAAGTTCTACAGAGGTTACAAATCTTATACATTAGAGAGAGAGTTTTGAAGTCTGTCAGCACAGTCCAAACAGTAGTACCTGGAAGTAGCAGCCAAAAAACATCACTGGGATATAAAGTATCTTGATGCTTTGTGGTTCCTTAGACATTTGACTTCTTCATTTCAACAGATTTGTTTGTGCCACCAGTTATTTTAATCGATACAAAATATTCAAGCCACTTCTGATGAGTCCCTAATGTAGATATTGTGAATACTTCTCCCAGAAGACAGCATAGGAGGCCAAGACTGAAGGCAGCATGAGATGCTCTTTGCCTTCTTCAGCAGACTGCTCCACATGCTACAGAAGCAGCACAATAATGTCCCAAGGCATCTCAGTTTACCAAAAAACAGGGTCAATTTCTCCAATTTTACAGTATGCTTGATATACCACAATAGCAAAGCTGGAACGCGATTGAATACCTTAAGGAAATTCACATTTATGCATACAAAAACAATCTCCAAATTCAGGAGAAGAGATTTTTTTCATTACCTTCTCGTGTCCCATACTGGGAGTCCTGGTAACTATGCTCAATTTTAGAGTACTAAGTGCCAAATAAAATGAGAGTCCTGTTCCACGCATTCTTGTGCTTGTTATCATCTAAGGAAATGAAAAGACAGGCAAAGCGCGCTGTGTACTTCACCGATGTGCTTTTAAATAGATAATGCGATGACCTAACTTAACTAAAACAACCTAATTATCTTCAATTGTGAAGAAATATACTTCCCTTTCTCCTCTATGGAGAAATTGTTATTCCCACTACCAAACCACAAATACATTGGTTTGTTTAAAGAGAAAGCCTGGTACACTGGCATGGAAATGGTATCTATTATTTACAGACATCTCACTTACAATTATTCAATTTAAGTATATCTTAATGAGAGGTAAAAGGCATATGAGCTGTAGATGCGAAAAAAACCCACACAAAACCACACCAAATACAACAAGGAATGGCACCAAACACAACCAGGAATAGACA
This sequence comes from Caloenas nicobarica, assembly GCF_036013445.1. NCBI lineage: Eukaryota > Metazoa > Chordata > Aves > Columbiformes > Columbidae > Caloenas > Caloenas nicobarica. The sequence goes on along the minus strand of NC_088251.1, from coordinate 24,113,834 downwards.
GCAACAAAAAATCTAAACAGTGCCCTGATGATCAGACTAAGATAGAAATCATGCAGCTCCCTGGGACTCTGTTTTGTAACTTATGGTTTCATACAAAAAACCCACATCACCCACACATGGTACAGATGCTTTCAAAAGACTGAAGCCAAGTGAGCCTCCAGAGACAACAGGGGCTGGTGGAGTGGGGAATCACTGTATGTCTTCTATTAGAAAAATGTTAAAAACATATTATGTTATATGTAGTCCAGTTAAACGTTTTATGTAGATCAGCAAGTGCCAGGTACAGGCAATAACACTTCTGAGGCAGTTAGAAGGGAAAACACCCCCCTGTAACAAGGACAAAAACAGTGCTTTCTGGAGCCACAGTGATTGCCCAATTATCCCTCCCTCCTCCTCTGTTTGAGCACCAATTTCAGAATAGCACAGCTAAACTAGGTTATCATGATCTGAGGAAACTTAAGAACAATTTTTAAATGCTCTGTTTTATAAATCTTTGTTTTAGTGAACATTATATGAGCTGTAAGCAAGATAACAACTGCTACCAAAGTTCACTCCATTTCCAAAGGTATAGTAAATGCTTAGAAGTTTAAAACTTGTTTTGATCCTCACCAGCATTTTTATATATTTTTTTTCAACATGGATCTTGAACACAAGCACTTAAAACTTGACCTTCAGAGTTATTCTACATACATACCCCATACATATGCTGTGTACTAAGAGGTGCTTTTGAGGAATTATATTAGTTTCAAAATAGTCTAAATTTTTAATAAAATGTCAAGGTTTTATCCAGGACGTCTCTTCATACTTACTGGGAAACATCTTGAAGAAAAACAATACAGGAAGTCAATCCAGACAAATTTTAATAAGTAACATGAATAACATAACCATCAGTGGAAGAAAATATTGTTTCCTCACTACTCCTTCTGCACTCGTACAGCTTTAGATGAGCTATACATCTCATAGCAGCTGCAACTTTCTCACATTCGCAATCACTTTAAAAAAAAAAAAAGCTCTTCAGCAAGCTAATCACTACATACATAATTATCTACCTTCAGAAGAATTAGTGTTCATCTGTAAAATCCATAAAAACGATACACTATTTTGGAAAATATACCTGTTTTCAGAGAATAAAAATAACTTTTAAACTTCTTTGTGTGCACACCTGATTTCACGTTTTGCTAACAAAACTAATCTTCCCACTGAACAGTCAACTCAGGCTACACAAGAAATGGGGTAGAGTATTCTGCCCCACGCATCATTGCCAAAAATTCCTCTGAAGGAAAACATTGATCCTGTATTAAAGTACAATGCAAGATCTTTATTAAACAAACAAGCTTTAGAATTCCAGGAGACAATCCAGAGATGATCAGTCCTGCATTTCACCTCTTCTACCTACTAAAATGGGAGACTGAAGGACAAATGCTCACGTCTGACAAGGATTGGACCTAAACCTGTAGCATGTTGATTTTACACAGCCATCAAAAACCTTGTTTAAACAAAGGTTCCATCTGAAACACTTCTGAGGGAAGGGAAAGCTTGCTGTGATTAAATTCCCTCTCCACTGTTTCTTATACAATTTCTCCCTCCACCACAGTTAGTACCAGCCACTTTTGGCAGTACATAAACAAAGTGAACTGTTGTTCTGGTTCTAATACAAATTAATTGCCACATTTCCTTTAACTCACAAAAAAAATTAAGATGAAGTTTAAACAAAAAAGTAACATGTTTTAGGTTAATTTAAAATTTGAAATTATTCTAGGCCTCATTTTGCTACAAACTGAAGACATGTGCTCTCTTTAGCAGATTACTCACAAGCATGGTCAGAAGTGATGTATATAAAATGGCTAATGGCAAAGTGTTACCCATTTTTTATTTACTACACAAATAGAGCAGACTAAAAATGAACATAAGGTCCTGCAGGGCAAGCTATGTATTCTGTAGATACAAAATCATTGCTCATTAAGAAAAAAACCATCAGATGCAGTGGCTACAATAGAGAACAGTTAAGTGTGTAAAGAATGGAAACATACATCAAAACACAATGAGTTCATATTTTCCTGGGAAGATCAACAGTGATAGTGATGCTATGAGTCTCCTATTTTTCATTTAGTAGGTCCTGAAACTAAATTATTAACAGTGGACCACTCCACATCAGTCAAAAAGACTGAACTGGAGACCTTTTGCCTGGGGTTAGACTCTCAGACACTCCAATCAGCACATTTAAACTCTTAAATATGATGTTGCCTTCAGTATTTCTTCTATCTGGCTTCAAGAGCAATTTATGAGCTTATAAGAGACAGATGCCCCGAGTGAAAAAAATTGACCTGTCTTTTTCACAGGACATGCAAACTTCAAGAACCTTGAACCTTTCTAATCCATCGACAAAATACTTGACTTCAGTTGCCAGATGGATATTTGTCAAATAAAAATAAAAGCCACACACACAATATTGAGTCTAACAGCTCAATAATGAGGCAGAAATCCAGCAGAATACGTATATGAGCAAATCCATGCCAGCAACAGAGAGAGCAAAGATGTAACAGAAACAGCAACAACAGAACAATGAAATCTCTCTGACAGATAGTTTACCCAGTTTGTTACAAAAAGAGAGTAGCACAAGAGGGATAAGCAATTAAAAAAAAAAAAAAAAGTTTGCTTCAAAGAAGATATCAGACACTACAATACAAAATACTTATGTCAAAGGCAATAACTTTTTGTAATGGTTGCTTACCTGCTAATTTAAATGTATTCCTTGTGAATTACTGTTCATTAATGATATACATAGTCTCTAGTCTAACTCTGTCAAAACAGCTAGAATTGCTGAAAGCAGATTATGTTAAAGCTTTACTTCCCAAGTAGTAAAACTTCTAAAAATATATTTCAATATTTGGAAAGAGCACAGGCTGCTTTTACTACAAATTGTATATATTACTATATCCCTGTTCCAGTCAGAGGTCAGCAAAGCATGTTTATTTGACTGGCTTCTATATACTTAATCTGTCTCCTTGTGTACCCAAGAAGTGAATACTGGAGTGTACATATCTACAAAGTAAATGTGATCCATCAGGCTTCAACATGATCTAACCAAGGAGAAAGCAATCCCTGAAGCAGAGACGCTGTACGTACCCTAAGCATCAGAGCTCTCTATCTGTTGAAGAGGTTGTCAGGAGTGAAGGGAAATGTATATACTTAAATTACCACAACTGTAATAGAATTATCTCTTTTTTTAATCCTGTATCATTTGTCACCCGAAAAACATCCTTAATATTAGCCAATTCACAAAATACTAAATGGTTTTACAGGTAGTTGCTCTCTTTCCCTCTCACGTGCTTTCCTCTATAGCAGGTAACCTAAGAACATGCCAACCCCAAATATCCACTTCATGCTGGAAAATTACCAGGAGGAATACAGCTTGGCCGCTTGTAGTTATAACACTAACTTGGGAGACAAAACAATTGGAGAAGACAATCACCCTGAGTTATACCTTTGTCTTATAACAAATACTCAAGAGATGTAGCATCATAAATGCATGCTTATGATAAGACCTTAGCACATGAACGTCATTATGCATTTTATAGTCTAACATAAATTACATTCACATCCAAAGACAACTGAAAAGCTTCCAACATAAGCTTTGCCGGTCTGGGAGGCCCAGATGGTTCAAATGAGGATTGTTTGTTGATTGTTGCTAAGTCAGGTTTAATCTTGTTTGAAAATCTTTTGCTCTAATAGAAAGAGGTGTAAAATATTTCTTTAAACTGAAGTGAGCTCCCCTCTGAACCAGCAGCCATTTGGCAAGTCAGATGAGCTGGCACGTCAGAGCACTCCATTAGTTCATGAAGACCAATAGCTTGTCTGTAAAAATTTGCAAGGGCCTAATGCACTCTGACAAATGACAAAGGTTATTAAAGGACAGCTTGTGTGAGGATAATTGCTTTGTGACTTTCTCGCTATTAACAGAAAGAAAGAACGTCAGTAGAGAGTTAATATCACGAAACATGAGTACGGAAATCCACCAAAATCTTGACTCAGCAAAGCACATAAGGACATTCGTTCCATTCCTGTATTACAAAACAATTAAGAACACAGTTAAGTGCATGCTATAAGCCTATCATTTAAGTGGAGGAAAAAGCAGTCATCTTTTCAGGTGCTATGACAGTCTACATTACAGTATAGATAGATTATACTACTGCTATGCTGGCACATGTTTTCTATGGATGATGAAAGGACTCTCAACAACTTTGCTGTAGTCTTTTTATAAATTCTGTTTAATAAGTTACAGGATAAGTGAAAGCTTGCAAGGACTCCATCTTCACAGCTCTGTCCACAACACAAACCTGAGTTTCTTCTGCAAGCATCAGTTTCTCCATGTTTCTCAAAAATACCAAAGCTGAGGTGTAAAGCAATTTATATTACAAGAGTTTAACTGTTTCAAAATAGGAGGAGGAACACCAGAGAGAAATCTGATAAGGTTAAAAGGAGACTGGGGAAAGTTTTAGGCCTAACGCATATTAAATAAAAATCAATCAAGCTGACTTTTCAAGAATTACTAAGTAAGATACATCCCACCACCATTCAAACTGAGGGGAAATGAGGGCTAGGACTACCAACTGCACAGCAGCACTTGTTTTGTACAGAAAAGAAGTACAATACACTAGCCCTCAGATCCCTGCAAAGGGCTGACTCCTGGCTAAGTTAAGGCAAAAAAGTCAGTGGCTTGCACTGACCAAGCTCAGAATCCACCGTGAGCCTGAAGCCGCTGCCTTGCTCACGGGCAACACTTCCACTTACCCGTGAAGTTCCAGGTTTTGCTTTTGTGGAGACAGCTGCACATTCCTCTTCCCGTGTTTCTGCAGTGCCAAACACTTCTGACAAACTGATCAGAAGCACCTTGCCTGACACAACACAGAAATCCCCAGTTTCAAAGGGTTTTCTGAAAAGGCCATGTCCCACTGCAAACCCTGCCCCTCCTTCTCAAAACACCATTCATTGGAAAGGCAAATGCATGCATGGCATATTCAGAAGGGTAAATAAAAGGAAAAAATGTTTAGATGCTTTATATCAAAGGCCCAATCTACATGACAGGGAAAAAAAAAAATAAAAAATCACAAAACAAAGGACTGCTCGGTATGAATACAGGCATCACAGTCAGCTTGAATGTGGTTGTACCATTGGGGTTTGTTTTGTTGTTGGGGCTTTTTGTGGGGTTTTTTGTGTGCGTGTTTTTGTTTGTTTGGGGTTTTTTGTTTTGGTTTGGGTTTCTTTTCTTGTTGCTGTTTTGTTTGTTTAGCACAAGCTGTGTTGTTTAAATACCTGCTTAAATCTATGCTACTTCTCTTTTAGTAAAAAGGATGCATAGGGCCCTCAGACATTAGGCAGAGTACAACTGGCTAACTAATATCTGCTATGGAAGGATCAAGCAACATTTATTAAGCTCAAATTCAGACATTTCCACAATTGTTTCTGTATATTTTGTACTTCCTTGGAGTTAAGAACTATGACAAACTAAAAGAACTTAATGAAACAGTCATAAATGGCAATTTCTGACCTAACTTTAAAGGAAAAAGGCTTTTACAAGGTTTGCGTGACATCCCCTCTCTGGAATGATTTGTACCCCCGCCACCAACAGACACTTGGCTTCCCAGCTTCCCCGGTGTCTCAGCCCAGGTATCAGCACTCGGTCTGAGAACTTGGCAAAAGTCACAGTCTAAAACTTACACCAACTCATCACCTCTTTCCCCCCACTCCCATAGCTAACCTCAACTCCTTTTTAGCCTCATTGTCTAGCACTATCTGTAAAGCTAGTGTATTCTACCTAACTTCACCAGTTTGCTTTCTTTTTAACCTATACAATGTTATAATCTTGTCTGTATTTTCTTCATCTGCTTTCTCCTCTGTTGCTGATGACAACATCATCTGAACAGATATTGTGACCGGTGTTATTCACAGCATTTGATAGACAAAAGCCAGTTTAACTAAGTTGTATATCTATAAATGGAATACTGTTTGAAAACAACCAACTCCTATTGGTAGATGAGGCTGCTACAGTTCTTCAGCAAAGGATACTTACTACCTCCAAATAAAGTTTGCAACGAAATGCTGTCAGAGCCAGTAAATCAGTACCAATGCCGTTCAGTAGCAGCTGGGTATGGCCTTCAGCCACATGGCAGAGATTATTCTTGCATAACATCAATCCACATGAAGCAGCTACGTTTAAGGATTGAAGATAATTCGTTTAACAACCTTCAATATCAAGGCGCCCAAAGACAGGCAAAGTAGAAAACGAAAAGCAGGGGTGGGGTGGTGGTGATAGAAGGGAGAAGAATCTGAACCAATACTCCTTCAAGAATGATTCACTGTTTCTTTATTTCAACACACCATAAAAAACAATCTTCCTCAAAACAGATTTGCTTGAGTAATACAGGATGTCATCATAAATAAAATTTTCCTCTTCTGTCAGTGTCAGCAGTTTTCTTGGACTTCTTTGAAGGAGGGGGGGAAAAAAAAAAAGAAAAGAAAAAAAAAAAAAAAAAAGCACCAGAACTATCTTCCAGCTTTGGCAGAAAAGACCCTTTTTGTTCCTTAGACATGTGTCTTCACATAACCCACCACCACTGTCCTGTAGGAGTCATGCAATGAGAAAGTCACAAAGCATGATCAAAATGCAAAACCAATATCAATACAAAACTCCTTTCTGCTCTTTCCAAACATGAACTTCTTTAGTTGTCATCTTATTTCCTCTCCTGTGGAGTAAATGTATATTTGTTCACATTTAAAACAAGGATTAATCTATGCCAGGAGGACATTCAGACCATTCAACAGAAGGACAGCATTGTGTGACAGAATCATGAACTGAAAGTAAACCACATGTTAATAACAAAGATAAGCATTTGCTTTTCTCTACTTTTGTCCCTTATTTTTTGGCTTTCATGAAATAGTGTAATGCATTTTACTTCATCTTAAACAACTAATAATTATTTGTCCACAAAATATAAACTGGCTTTTATTCTGATTACAGTTCTCCACAATGACCTCTGATTACTACACAGAAATAACTTTACAGGACTGTGATGGTTGATGAAGTATTCACGAGAAGTAACAAGAAAATAGAGCAAAGCCCTTAACAGAAGGCTTAAGTTCAATACACTTTAAGATTTTCAGTACCGACGGGGCTTATAAATTAAATATCATAGTATATACCTTCCTCCTCTACAGCTATATAAAATATACTTTATTTGTCTGCTTATGCAACATAAAAATTCCTGAGACTCCTAATTTAAGGTTCATGACTGTAGCATTGACTTTTTTATATTAGATTAGCAAGGAGAGAACAGCAACACGCTAAATTTTTTTCCCTTTCTAGTCTTTAAGTATGTATACATTCTTCTGACATAGCAAGTGGACAATGGATGCACCATCTACAACAGACTTGCAATGAAGAGAGTAACATAATATTTGTGAAGAAGTTCCACCTTGATGTATTGAAAGCAATAACTGTCCTATTGGTTTAAAGAAAAGGCAAAAGTGTAGTTAGGTGCTGTAGAAACATATGGTTGGCAAGCACCACACTATCAGGAAGTGAGAGAAAATACCTGGAAGCAGAGAAAACGTTTTTGCAGTCACACAGATTAGAAGAATTTGTGGGAATAAAGTGGAAATCAGCAAAACTGTCCAAAACTGGGTCATCCAAGGTGGCAGTCAGGCAGCGCAGGAGTGATTTGAGAAGAACTGAGTACAGAGCAATCAGAAAGGTTAGCAAAATGGAACAGCAGAGGAGTTCCCTATATCTGCAAGCAAATATGCTATCATTAGAACATACCAAAACAGACCAGTGAAATACCCAAAATCTCAGCATTCTGACAGGGACAACAAAGCCTGTTAGAACTGATGGCACACAACAAAACCTACTTATCAGGAGGTCCCAAACTACTAGTGAAATATATAACAAAGCAAGTTCTGCAAGCTATTTAAAACTTAGTCTGTTCTTAGTTTATGATTGAAATCTGTATTTTGAAGACTTCTCAGGCCTTAGGTTTCATTTTTCAAACATCCAAAGAAAAATAAAAACGATGCAGGGTTCATGTTAAAGGGATCTTCCATTGAGAAAACCATATCTCTATGAAAGGAAAATAAGTATAGCCTATATAGCCTGGATGTAATAAAAGTTTTCTGTGATTTGTGATCAATGACAAGTTTTAGGCATGTACTAGACAAACATAAATCAGAATAGGAAACATTGCTCCTTTTCTTTGGTAACTTTGATTACACCGTGAAGCCACTATGTAGATCCCTTGCAGTTACTGGATACCATCTACATCCATGCTTGGCTTGGAGAATTTTCTAAGGAATCATAGACAGTTTCCACACCAAAATCAAACTAAATCCCCAGAAAATAAGCAGCAGAGGACATCACTCCTGAAACTTACCATCCACGACACTTTTAACAATTCTGAAAACAACAAATCATTAGTTAGACTGTACATCCTTAACCATTTCACCAGAAGACCTATATCCAACTTGACTGAAATTTAAAGATTTGTTTCCTGTCCCCGAAGGCATGTTTCAAATAACCTTTTGAAAAACTTCTGCTATTCTGTTTTGTATTTCAGAAACAGATAACATGCTCAGAATTTTTATAACTATTTCAGTTCAAAATAATTTTGAGATTCTTAAGGACAGGTCAGCTAAAAGATGTCTGAAAGCATTAGGCAGGAAGAAAAAGAACCTGCTAACCACCACTGAGAATACTACTGAAAAATATATTCTAAGACATGAGAAACCACAACAAAGCAAAATTAGTACAAAAAAGCTGGGATCTTGCTTTAAAGGAGAGGATATTTATTCTTCCAAAACTCCCCAAGTTTGCTTAAGCAGCTATCAAGACATGGACACTGGATTTATTCAAAGTAGCCTACATGTATTTGGAGACTACTCTGTTTCTTACATTGCTTGCATGCAGATGTGGACGTAATTTAAAAGCTCATAATATTTTCACAATACAGTGAAAGACAAAGTAAAAACAAAGATGATTAGTACTACTGAGTACTACCAAAGAAATGCCTTCAACAGTTACTATTCCAATAGTAGAAGGCAAGCTCAGAGTTGCAAACATCAGCATATGAATTTAATGAATATGTATGAGAATGATGGGTAGGGAAAGAACATAAGATTGGAAGACATACAACTATTTTGCAGCACTCCAACAAAGTATTCTAGTACTTGGAAAAGGAAACTTTTTTTAAAAAATATCTCCCTCAAAAATCCTAAATAATAGCACACAAAATATTCACAGAAAAGTAAAGCAGGACTCAAAGTAATTTGAATATAAATATTAATCTCTGCTAATTTAACAACGGAAACAGTGTAAAAATCACAGACTCCACCTTAAATCTCACCCAATCATTCTACAGAAAAATAGTGACTATAGGTAATTCATTATTAAATAGTTTCAAGAGCACCCAAGTGACCAAGGTGCCTAAATTCCAAGGACTTTCAATGAAAAGGTAAAGCTAAACAATAGGAATAAAGCTTAAAATACTGTTTAGACACTGATTGCAAAAGGGAAAAAAAATGGTGAATTACAGATCTTAGAGCGGTGTTTCATTAAGCCATTTTTTGCACTGCAGGCTCAGACTACCTTCTTCTCCTCAGCTGAAATATTATCTAAAGAAAAAAAGAAACTCTCAAACTACCACAACTGAAGTTTTTATAGGTCGCATGGGATGCCTGCCGCCATGCACCAGATGTGTGTAGGAAAAAGAAAGTGGTCAACATATGATATTAAAAAACAGTGCAGTTTCAAATATTTTAAACATGATGTCAAGTGTATTCAACAGGTCTACAAATGCATTACATTAGCCTAAATTTAGTAGGTGATAATTGAAATCAGAGATCCAGTCGTTACCACTGACATGTTTCTAAATACTACCCAATAAATTTTTGTCTGTTTCAGATTCTGTATGACAGCTGGCAGCTGGGAGGGGGGAATCACCAAGAGGGTATGTGCACACACTTATACAACATTTCGGTATTTGAATTCCAGTATCTTCCCTTTCTAGAGTTAATTTAACAGTGACGATACTGTCATTACAAATACGTGCTCCCATAGCTGAATTCTACAGGCCAAATTTTTCCTGTAGGCTTTACCTGGCATCTTGCATTCAGCACCGGGTATAGAACAGGATGGTATCTTAACGAGCTCCAATTCTATTTCCCACACACAAACTTTCACAGTGAAGTTCATTTACTCGTTTTAGAGAGACGAGATCTGTTCTTCCTACTTATCCTTACTGATCTTATTATATTTATATTTATTTATATGTATTTATAAATAGACATACATTTTTACATATATAGAGATATATATTTATAATTATATACCATTCAACCACAAGGGAACAAATACAAGAAAATCCTGATCCACACAAAGGCAAAAAAATTTCTTCTATATCTGCAATGCATTCAATTTTTCACTTTTAGTCTCAGCTGTATCATCACCTTGCTGATACACCCACTATCAGATACTATAAAGTGCAGCTAAGTAGCACACGAAAATAAACTCCCTCTAGGAGCAGCCCAGGTTTGGCAGGTGGACAGGTGTCACCCATCACTCCTCACAACATGAAGAAGCAGTTCATGCAAGTTGGTATGAGGGGCTGAAAATGATATCTGGCATCTATAGTTTATCAACACAGCCTCCTCACATCGTTTTGCCATCTGTAAAATGGAGCCAGTGTTGTCTTTCCAGTTCTCAAAGGAAACTGAACTTGGGAACACACTACTAAAAGCTGTGCCTGAAGATATAAGCCTGGCACGTCACGTAACACCACCAACAGCATCGCTTTTGACTGGAAATTTAAACATCTAGTTAGAACCAGCGAAGGCTGGGAATGGAAGAACAAGGCTTCCACTAACAAAATTACAGTGGTTCAATTTAGGTGCATAAACTTTTGTATAAAAATAGCAAATACTTAAATTTCTTGGATTATAATCTTTTAATATTATGTCTAGCAAAATGTATATCAAAGAACTTTGAAAATACTAGCTTTTTTTCTTAAAACAATTAAATCTGCTTTAAAGAAACAAACCACCTTCTCTCTTAGTATTCTTTTTTAAATGAAGATCTATTTACAAAGCCACAATATTTCTATTCACAGAGTTAAAATAAAAGTAAGCTGTATGCTACTCATTCTTAGCTTTTTAGACCCTAAGACATGAAAGACCCACAAAATTACTAGCACCTATTAAAAGTATTTAACTTTATTACTGGTCTCAAGAATTAAAATCAAAACTGCAATCAACATTATCCACAAATTGCAGTAAAACAGCCAGGAGGCACCTTGGAGATAAACACAGTTATCAAAGACTAACAGAATTTGAGAGCCCCACATTAGACGGTGGAGAAGGGAGGGAGAAACATCAGTTTCATCAGTTTGACATTTTTTCTGCTGCTCAACTAGTTGCTGGAAGCAAGTTTAAAAACAAACAAACAAAAACGTAAATAATTTTAAAAAGAAAAAAGAAAAAGAAAAAAACCCACACAGACAAATCCTACAAAGTTATGAATGACAATTCTACCTGTATTAAGTAGTATCAAAATTGAGAACTTCTAAAATCTACTCTATCAACAGCTCTATTTAAAATGCAAAACCAAGTAATTTTAAAATTAAGACTTTTAATAAATTGTTGTTTAGAAACATCCACCTTGAAACTTGAACATATCCAGTCTCGCTACAGACCAAGAGTTAGCCCTTCACCAGATTCTGTCAACATAGTCCTCAAAAACCCTGAAGTTCAGTCACAGTCATTTAGAACCCAAGTCACAGGCCATTCTGGAAGGAGGAGGACACATGGAGAGTGTCCTGTAGCACCCACAGCATATGGTTGTTAAAGTTGCTGAAGATTAATGTGCTGATCTTATGACTTTTGATCCAAAGTGAAAAGCGAAATGGCAGCTTTTTATGACATTTTTATTCTATTCCCCTTTTCTACCTCCTCCATTAACACCCTTTCCTCCTCCCTTTTTCACTATCCAATATTAAAAAGTCATTTATTGCAATAAAGGGATTTAGTGATTTGGGAGCAAGTTTTGTATACTGTACACCCTCTAGACACCCCAGAACTATGTTAATAATTTTCTCCCTATTAATTGTCTCATCAACTCGCAGCTGGCTATGCTTTTTATTTCATTATGTTATTCATCAATCTAAAATAGAACTATAACAGAAAAAGAAATTGGAAAGGAGCAATTTCAATATTTCAAAACAGATGCAAATCAACGCCAGAGATGCTACACAGCATATTTTTATTGAGACAATTCTATACATGTCTGAAAAATGAACTTGTAATAAATAAACCCATATCCTGTGGAGGTATGTTTTTCCTTCCATCTTATGAGCTAATTATGCCAACACAACATAACGTTTTCCTAAATGCCTTATAAACTGACCCAGTTACTCAGAAAGTATTATTTTTAAATTGATGTGATAGATGCAAACTGGAACGTTCAGATTTCAATTCTGGCACCAATTCCCGGATCCCCTTCCCAAGTAATTTAAGGACTTCCTCCCGATAGTTTTTCATATTCTTTTAACTGACATTTTATCTTTATACAGTATCTCAGCAGAATGAACATGCACTAAAACAATGACAGCCCTTCTTTGGCTGTCATCTCTCATTCTGGCAAAGACAGATGTCTTACACTGGCTTATGCCAATAATAGAGCCGACAAAAAACAACAGAGACTACCTGCCTCTGATGTAAAGGCACCAATTCACATTTGTGACACTCATTTGTCAATTAACAGATTTCTTCCATTGTTGACACATGGGACTTAAAAGATGTGGGCTAGAATGTGATGAATTAAAAAAGACAGATGAGTAAGCTATGAGCTGCAAAGTAATACTATAATGTGCTTTAGATAGGAATATCAACTGACACCCCTGACAGGCCATACAAGGTTTTATTTCATTTTGCTCTGTATCTAGGCTTCATACTTTGTCTTCTTTGTTCTCTTTTCATCAAGCTCCTAACATCTCATTCTGACAGCCAGAGACATTTAAGGCACTTTCGTTTCAAATGCAAGTTAGCGTACTTGATTTGTCATTAAAATGCAAAACGATTGCCATTGCAGGTAAATGTAGGTATGCTTAAAAGGTTGTATCTGCAAAGTAAAAGCTGAAAATGGTTTCTGGCTGCTTTGCTTAACTCTTTCACCAGCCTCAGTTTTTCCAAGGCAAGCGTTACCATGCTCTAATAGAAGCGTAGCAGCACCTGCAGTTTTATACAGGGTACATTTTAGTATATTTAGAAAACATAAAAGCTTGAAGTTAAAATGTCAAGCGCAGAGAGGTACTGTCAGGTTTACACATGGCGCCTCGGTGTGATTTACACAAGAACCTGAAAAGAACCTATCATGCAAAGCCCTCTGGGGTCAAAGCTCTCTACTCTCACGCACCCTGCTAGCTGGACACCAATGAAGAAAAAGCAGAGGTTTTCTTCTTTGTTTTTAATACACTAGCTGTGGTTGGTTTAGCTGGAATCACCAGTGAGGGAATTTTAACAGCAATTTACTTTCTCTGTTCAGTGATCACTTAAAGAGACACGAAGGCCTTAAAATAAATAAACAAATAAAATGTTCTGTAGCAAAAAGACAAGGAAGAGATTTTTAAAGATTGCAGAAAAATAGACCTGCACAGGATGGAAATGAGTAACACCTCACTTTCTACACACATGCACAGATGTGAATACACTCTATAATATGAACAAGGTTATTTCTATTCAGCTGGATAGATTCAAACATCAAGGATCTCACTTGTGTTCAGCATACAAAATCTAGTGAAAGGAAACATCTATTATTTTCTGCAAGTGCTGAAAGGTTTGAAAAGCAGCAGTATAATTTAAGTAAGCAAATCTTCTTGACACAGAGGTAGGTTCAGATATTATTTGATTTTAGGAACTTAGAGATGAATGTTTAACGTAAGTACCTACATATATTTTTGTAGACTTTCTTGTGCTTTTTTACTAGGAAAAAAGGGTGTGAATAGGGGTTCACTCACTAGGGTGCAGAAGCCTTTTTCTTTTTTTTTTTCTTCCCCTAAGAATGAGAGCTGTATGGAAATCTGCAGTCAAGGAATCATTCGGGAAATCTGATTTAGATTATGACCTCATAGTGCATTAAACAAAAGGTACAGAACCTGAAACATCTGATGCCTCTGTCTATATAACGAAGCTTACTGACCAATTCTGACACTATTCTGCCTACTGCTAGGATATATCTGCTACAGTACAGGAATTATTTATTCATTCCAGGTTATATGATAGTAACAGTCTACGCTGTAAATACAAGTATCAACTTTATAACTACCAGCTATCTTGAAGGGTTTGTAGTGCTACTTTTTCTGCCCACATTAGTCTTAATTGCTTCCAGTGCACTTCTGTCCCCACACAGAAAGAAAATGAAAAATAAAATAGTACAAGACAGTACCTTAAAGCTGACTTCACCCCTTTACTTTGGTTTAAAATACTAGGGCTAGAGCAACCAAGATTTTCATCTGCTGTACTACAATGCACAAAGAAACACTTGTCCATTTACTTTTATCTCAATACAGACATATGTCCTCTCTTCCTCCATTTACCAATTAATAGAAAGTGAGACAAATGATGGTCGAAACAAAACCTACAGTAATGCATTAGTGTCCCTAACTTTAGAAACTTCTTTTCTGTTGCTCAGTCATTTAAATGCAGGTGAAGCTCTTGTTTCAAATCACGTGTGGTTGCAGTGACCAGAGTCTGTAACTCAGTGGCAAAGTAGTGGCCTGTACTAAATGGGTTGAGATGGATTCTCATTAGAGATATGTCCACATTTCAAAAGCCTTATTATTAGTGGTAGCAACAGACCATTTGTTGATACGATTTATTTAAAGGAAGCCAAAGAATTAACAGTGAAAGAAACTGAACTGCCCTCTGACACTTAGGCTGGAAGACAATTTACCAATTGTGCACCTGGTAGAACTGGAACCAACACTGTACAGGAACAGCTGAGACAGCTAACACCTGGCTTCTGGTTACAAGCAACGCAGTGAACAGAAGAGAGAATTTGCAAGAGAGCAAGAACCTCACGTTGCACCTGCACCCAGATCTCTCAGCAGCACTTTCTGCTGAGTTAAGAAGGCAGAGGCAGCGGGGAGGAAGAAAAGGCAGCACAGAGTGAGGAAAAGAAGGAAACTGGACACATACACCACCTCTCGCTTAGTTGGTTAGTTTCAATTTCTTAGAAAACATAGTATTTGACAATTTTTTCCCAAAGCTATTCCAACATAATCACCTTCACACGACTGTTTATGCGCTATTCCAAAGAACTTTGCTGTCCAAGATAGAGTGTATTAAATGCAAGATAATGGGAAGAAAACTAAAGTGTTCAGATCCTTGAGCAGCTGTAATTTTAACACACACTGGACCGTCGGATTATCTTAACGTAACTGTGTTGGAAGCAGAGTTTTCTGAATATTCAGCATACTGACAATCCTTGGCATGTCTAGAACACCTTTCCCTCAGCCTTTAAGTGCTTTAAAATAATCAGTACACTTTATCACTTACGCAACTAGGTCAAGTTTTCATCTTTTCTCTCCAGCTAAAAAGTCTTGAAAGCCCTAGAAGCCTAAAACACAGCATCCTCATCCAGTGCTTTTGTGGCCATGTGTCCTTGCAGAGTCATGGCACTGCAGCAAGGCTTGGACCCTTCACATCTAAAATGGTTCATGGACAATTCTGCTGCATTTCCCTCTGCTTTAAGAGATTTTACGCTCAAGAGGCAAAATGCATTTTAGCATTTGGTAAAAGAGAATGGGACCAAAACCAGAAGAACAAAAATCTCAAACCACTGTCACCAAAATAGAACTTTACTATCCATACCCTCGTCATAAAAAGCTGCTCTCTTGCTTTAAGTAAGTAACTGGATGCTCCCAAACACCTAAGGATTTAAAATTAAAATGTACTGGTCTTGAAATCATGACAAGAAAAACAAAAAAAGAAAAGAAAAAAAATAAATATCTAAACTACTAAAGAAGTCATTTAGGTCACCACAAGTACATGCCTCGCTTAGAAAGGATACATATGCTAACTCTGATCTTCAAACTAATGGTTGGAAATGATAATTTTAAAAAACTATTAAATGTAGGTAATAGGTAGCTTTTCTGTTAAATTCATAAACTGAGTTCCCCATCAGCATGTCTGATCATAGATTAACCTTCTAAGGGAAAGGCAGCTCACATTTCTGAACATAATTTAAAAACATTGAGCACTATGATGTCTTTCCACTGGGCATTTTCACAAGGAACAAACAGCACCAGTTGGCCCACCTGCCAAATGGGTAATGAAGAGTTGGCTCGTAAAATATGAGCCACATTTTCAATATCATTAAGTATATTTTAACTATATATATTCCCCATCTTTTAACATTCAACATAGGAAGCATTGAAAAATGGTGCCTGACACAAATTCAAGAATTAAGGACTGATCATTTGTACTCAAAATGGCTGCATCAGTCCAGGACATTATATAAAAATGAACCAGCTGAGGGAACTGAGCACATAAGCTTAATGCTAAAAAAAAAAAAATTTAAAAAAAAAAAAAAGAGAGAAAGGAAAAAAAAAATATATGCCCCTCCCCAAATCCCCTACAATATCAACAGAGCAAGAGCCCAACTTGTTTTACCAAGCCAAAACATGGCGAGCTCGTATCTAGGCCAAACAGCTCATAATCTGAAATCTGCATCAGTCACCACTGAACTAACACCACCAGCTGAGGTAACTTTCCTCCTATCAGACTCAGTAAGAGCTGATGCCAAGACTTAGGGAGAAGGCAGAAGGGAGGAGAGAGTTTACAAATAACAAAAATCTGTACAAATGTAGGTAGGTTTGGACAAAACATTCAAAAGAGAGAGAAATTTTTAATTTCTTGTTAATTAAGTACTTTTTCACCTCAAGACTCGCCCATTTTGATCCAATTCCCTCAAATTCAGTTATTTCTCCCAGTCACCCATATCTGATGTATCTTTTTTTGCTAGTAACCTGTAAGTAATATGTTCTTTCTTTCTGGGTTGAGTGTCATCCCCAAATTCTTACATATTAAAAATATAATTTATATATCATATATATAATACATATAAAGGCATTATACATGTACTATGAAGATGTTATATATAAGCTGTTGGTTTGTGTGTGTGCATATATGTATTAAATGCCAGTAAACTACTTCTAACAACAGCATCCCACACACACTATGATTTCTATGAAAAAATGAACTGGAGGTACGCACACATTCAAGTACTACTATCTACCAGTGCAGTACATATACCAACTGCACAGGAAAAACATTAGAGATGTAAGCGTTTGAAGAGAAGCCATTTAAATTCGGTCCAATTTGCAAGAGCTTATTGACTTCCCCAAGTTTTGGATGGATTACAAACTATCCCCTAACATTAGATATTTTGCATCTCTTATTTGTGGGGTTTTTTAAGTGATTTCTATAGTCTTTCACCATAGCAAGTGTTCCTACAAATATGAGCAATGAAATGCTTTTAAAAATGAACAAACTCTTACAGCTGTATTATACAAAGCATGTTCACTGCTACCACTCATGTACTGAGTGGGCAAACTAAGTTAAAAATGGAGAAGAAATTATGAAGAAAGGAACTGATCCTCCAGCTCTATGAGTAAGCAACTCACTCAGGCAAGCATGGTCAAAAAGAAAGACCAGGAGAAACAAAAAAAAAACCACCCAGAAATAAAAATCATGAAACTTCAGACGATTACCAGCTTCAGTTCATGTGTAAAGCCTGCAACTGAGCTATAACACTGCATTAACTATGACCTTAAAGACAATATAATTATTGTATAGCATGTCTGGTTTGACACGCTGGCTCCTGAGCCTGAAAAAAATGCATGGCCCTTTTGCACTTCTATGATACTCATTCTTCACACTTGCATGAGCTAAGAGTTTGGGGATTGCCTTTTTAAACTGAAAAATCACCTCCAAGATAATTTATGTAAAGACGATTCATGTAAAATGCAAGATCTCAAAAATGGCACAAACCACACACGACAACATATAACACACATGCAGCAGGTTTGTTGAGTGTTGGAGGACAGAGACTCTTCTTACTCAGTGACTGTTGAGCAAAACTAGTCAAGTTCTTTACATCTGCAACTAGATGCTGGGAATCTTGTGTATTTCATTAAGGACTGAAGAAGATACCTTTCAACAAAACAGAGAAGAAAAAACAGAGACAATAGCTCCACAGTTAGTGCAGGTTCTTCCCTTCAGTCAAGCTCCTTGTCCTCAGACAACAGTTATTTCTGCAGTCCTTCGCTCTTGTTTCACAACGGCAGTGATGAGGAAATACTGTTTTAGAGTAAGAGAGATTAAGGAAGTCAGAAAGAATGGTCCATCTGATTACTATATTTATAACATGCACTTTATCATGCCTTTTTCCTTTAACGCTCGATACTCTTTAAAAAAAAGTAGTTCTCAGTCTTAAAATCCAAATAACCAGACTATGCAGTAGAAGTCACCAGGACATTATTTGCAATCTACTGACATTCTTCAAAAGCTAAAACAAGTGCATCAAACTATTTCTCCTCGAAATGTCAATACTTTCCACAGACTGCGGTAATCTTCCATTTATTAACCAACTCATTTTCTCTCAATCTGACACAGATTCCTGTCATTCAGAATGGAATTCAAAGCAAAAACTAATTTTTGTTTAAGATTGATTACAGTTCTCACAAGAGGAGCTGCACTGACTGTGCCAGTGAATTAAGCCCTCTGGGTACCCAGAGAACAAGTATAGGTTTTGTGGATTTAACCTCCAACATCACTCCACAAAACAACTTCAATCTCACACAGCAAACCAGATCAAGAGACCTGCTCACTCCCTGCTCATTCAAACACAAAGAAAACGATGTGATGCAAACATCAGTTCACTGGGAAATGCTCCACCTCAGTCAAAATGTCTTGTCAACAGCCTTGAGTCAATAGATGCTTAACATGACATTCAATGTCTGTTTAACTCCAAAGAGTTTGTTACTCACCTTTGTTCAGAGGTACAGATTTCACCTTTACTCATGATTGCACCAGCTCCTTAGAGATGGATGTCACCAAAAAAACAACTTTCATCATCCATCACAGCAATATTCACTAGCTATATTTAAGGATGTTAACAGTCAAAGCTCACAACCTTATTTTACTTCATGTCAAATTGTGCAGTATGTTTAACATTTTTACAGGTTTAATAGCTTTCATAATCCTCACAAGAATCCTCCACTACACACTATGAACACACACTGAGTCCCCTGCCAGACATTCAGGGAACAAGCTTTTGCCCAATTCTGCCATGTGATATGCTCTCCACACAACTCCATCCATGATGTTGAGCCTTCTTGAGAAAAGCAGAACAGAAAACAGTCTTATGTTCTGATCTGTCAGATACAGTAAATCAGTGGATAATGGCCAGCACTGGGGGTCAGAGGTATATATACTCCAGAGTTTTCACAGTCCGTTAGTGACGATGTGGCCATAAAAAGCCAAGCAAGGATCAATGGACAAAAAGAGAGGCTGTTGGGACTAAAGATGATAACAGCCACCAGTACAAGATTGAAATACAACAATTTATACTCTCAGTTTGTCCTTACATATTAGTGAGTTTGGAAAAATAACTTATCCATCAAAAAAACAACTTAGATCGTTGGCACAGTATGCTGAAATCAGTGAGATATTTAAATATATACCATAAGCCATTAATTGGATATTTTTAAAACTAGTCATTCACTGGTCCACTTCATATCAACAATAAACCAATGACTGCAAATAAGACACAACAACAAAATATACAAGTCACAAAACCACACACGGATATTACTTTGTAAAGGCAAATATTCTGTAGCCACATTTAAAGTTAACAAAATAACAGAACAAGGGCATGGCTATTGTATGCGAGACAAGGTATATCTTAATAGTATTTTTTAATATTATTCAGGGTTTTCAAAGGGGAAAAAAAGTTTCCCTTATACCTTACCCAGATCACATCTGGTTCCTGCTGAAATGCCACTTTTCAAAAGGAGGAGGCATTGTGAGAGGGATAAGAAGGGGAAGAAGACAGCAAGGAGTAGATTTAGTTTTGATTTTCTATCAACTATCAAAACTATATTGAACATTTGAACTCTAAAATCATTTTTGTTACTGGTAACACTCTCCTTCCATTTTTACAATAGACGCACACCTGTAAAACTTTATCTTGTACAACTCCCTAGGTGTTACCCATGTAGAAAGTGAACCCATCATCACACTTGTCTTCAGTCCATCTAGTAGGATAAGACTATTTCATAGTTCTTTTTAATAGAAAGATAATTGTGCATAATGTAGTCCATAGTGATCAACAAACATGTAAGACTTCATCTGAAAGATCACTGCATCTGTAAATTTTAAATAATTTAAATTATTCCTTATATATAAATACTTCATTTAGCAAATTGATTTCCAACTGAATTGCTTCTAAAGAATGACCACCCTTGGCAGTGTTAGTGGACATTTCTTTTCAGACATTCGTAACAGCTCAACATTCCTTAAAAAACAGCATCTTGTGCCTACTGTAGGACATCCCTTTATGGGTCAACTGTAAGCACTCTCCTCAAACTACAAACCTACTCATTTGGATTTGATAAATCACTGCAATAGTAGGAGAAAAGTTATCAAGAATTTAAAAATTTCAGATTGCTTAATTGTGGAAAATCTTATCTTGTTGAAGTCTCTAAATACAATTCCATTTACCTTGAAACAGTGAACTATTTCAAGTATAAAATTTACAAACATTCATAAACTACTGTTTTCTAAGAGTAAAAAGGAAATCTCAGCTACTACTAAACATCTTTGTTTTTTTAAAAAAGCAATACAAAATCTTCAATACTTAAACATATTAATTCTCTTTTCACATACTAAACTGTCGTCATGCTTGAAAGAAAACAAAAAAAAAACCCAACCAAGGAGAGTGAAACAGATTAACTGCATAGCTCCAATACACTTATTTCAGACAACATACTATAAATCATCTTGAAACAAAACAGGCAATTATAATGTGCACAAATGTTATGATACTACGCATCTCTACTGGTCCAGTGGTTCTAAGTTATTGAAACTGATGACTGAACATGGGCGTATTGTTTCAACACACTTGGATTACTTGAACGATTTGAATTCTTTCTCCAGCTACCCAGTGCTGTGCAGAACTCTCCAGTGTCAATGAACAAACCGATGGACAGATGTCTCTTAGGTTATTCGGGCCACATCTACGCGGATTAAAATATGACCAAAATTTCTGTAGCAATGTGTTTTGTTTGTAATGAATCATTACTTTTTTCTTAACCTTCAATACTGTAAGAAGCATTTAAAATTAAAGCAAGTACATGCTTTTTCCTTCAAAGCATTCAGTGAGGACAGAACAGCAGCTCCGTTCTCTTTCTAACCACAACCCCATATTTCAATCCTCTTCACCTCAGTGTAAAAGAAACAGGAGTGAGAGCCATAAGACAGAATCATTTCAAAACACAATCAGCTATTTGTAAACAACACTCTCTCTCCTGCAGAAAATCTGCAACTGCTAGTTGCAAGAAAAAGCAGCAAGTAAGGTAAATCAATTAGCTTGCTAATTTCTCACCCTCATTTATTTAGCTCTGCACTGTATTTGTCGTAATTGACTACAATTATGTTAATTACTAACTCCAGCATAATTACTATATTTATTGTCATTGAGCACACTATGTACCCAAAGCAAAGCTGGCATTTGTCGGGCATCAAAAAAATAAATAAATAAAACCACACAACTGTCGGGAGGGGTTTCTCTGAAAACTGGCTGATATACCTTCAGCAAATGAAAGGGCAAAAGAGATTTCACGCAACGCTAGTTTGAAAGCATCGGTTCATTAAGGATATTAATTTTCTGATAACTACACATTTAAGCATGACACACTGGAGCAGTATCTACAGGATTTAGCAATTATTAATGCGTGACAGTTTCAAATGCTAAGTGAATCAATTAAACAGCAGCATTCAGAATTTGAGAAGAGATAACTGCTTCATAACTGCCTAAGACTACAATTTTCACATGACAAAAAAGGGCCATTCAGGCTCCTTCAAAACCTGACAGGTCAAGAAAGAAGTTTGAAACAAAAGCACCTTATAACCATCATCTCTCCTCTTTACTTGTCAGATCAACTTTGCTAGTGTCTCCGCTGAAATGGCATCACCATGCCAGCTGCCACAAGGTGATTTTTCATGTCTTGTCAAAGAAATCTTTTATTCTATTTGCTCTGCATTAACATGTTACATTTATTGATCAAGCCCTTTCTGCAGCCACAGCAGGGCACTGTGCTCTTATGCCTAAGGGGGCTTTGATGTCCTGGTGACATTCTAGACTGAATAATGCACATACTAAATGGATTTAATGCAGAAATGTGTTTGTGCATGACAGCTACATTAATAACAGCCCCTCACACTGATAAATATGCAATTGCTACGATTAAGAGTTACCCAATTATGGTGAAAATATTTTTCTACCTTATAAATAAAACCATCAAAAAGTTTTAACAATAGTGCATTTTCTTAAACATTTTAAAATGCTACAAAGATCACCCCAAAGGCTTTTAAAAATATGTCATGTTTTGTTTTTAATTCTGGCTTTTATTTCCGTCTCTCTTTTGTTGTTCATCTTCCTGTGCTGTGTGTCTTATTGGTGCACAGACTGGGAAGGTGGCAAGAAAAAAAAAAAAAAAGCCTCTCTTTCACATACTCAACTCACAAAGAGGAACATGCCCTGTAAAACTGAAGCCTAGTTTCAAGCTGCCACTTGCATATTCCCCCAGGCAAGAAAACAGTAGGCAGAAGAGAGAAACAAACAACCGCCAGTCCCCGGAGAGGATATTACGAAACCTCAGTCTCCCAAAAGCCATGGAGGAACATTCCAGACTAGGATTAAAGTTCAAGGGGATGTTTTCATACAAACACCCTCATAATCGGACAGTGGAAAACATGCAGAGGCACACACTGTGCAAATTATTCATGCTCCTAGCAGAAATAATCTGCACCCTAGAGAGAAGGAAGAGATATCTGCATCTCCATGAGCACAATTATTGGATTAATCCTCCCTCATTGGCCAAGATTAAAGATGCACTCTCCCTTTCAGCTCATAGTTTAGATTCAGAAGAAATCTCTGTAAGAAATAGGAAAACAATGCACATGTTTAAAATTACTGAGGACAAAATTAGAAGACGGACTTCTCTGTGAATTGAACTGTAGATGTTATTTATAGAAGCATGGTGCCTATTTGTACGAAAACACTGACATCTGTTATTCAAGCACTGGAATGCGTTTAGCCTTTAATGTGAAAAGAGAGATTTGGCACAAAAAGTTAGCTAGGACAAATAAAAGAACCTTTGAATAGTTGGTTTGTTGTGGTTTTTTTTCCTCTCCACAAGACAGCGAGATGCATCTAAAATTAAAAAAAAAAAAAACACTTTGTATTTCATCCAAATGTCTACACCCTACCTACATTACATCCTTCCTACTTATTACTTTCTTCTCTTCAACAGTGACTAGTATTTACCTTTTTTTTTTTTTTTCAATGAAATCTTTAACTTCCAGTGATCAACAACAGCTTTTCATTCCCCATTGAAATCCTTTTCAGCAAAGTCTCCTAGTAATGCTAACACTGGCACATCAGTGATTTTCCTTCCCATACTCTATGCTTTCATTAAATGGGAACCGGGGAATGCTTTCCACATATTATGAAACAAAATAGTGGCCTTTACGTTATTTTATTATCAGGGAAGGCTATCAAATACAGTTGCCATGAGAGACTCAGGAGAAGATTCCCAAAGCAAAACATCTCTGCTCCTCGAACATGGTGTAAATAGTTCATTTCTAAACTAGCTGAAAATCACTACCAATATCAAATTAAAAGAGCTGCTATGAGTCAGGCCATTTTATGATGACCACACCAATAAAGCTACAGAATCACAGCATAATTTAAGTTGGAAGGGGCATCTAGAGGTCATCTAGTGCAATCCATTGCTCAGAACCGGGCGACTTCAAAGTCAGATTTGGTTGCTTGGGGCTTTGTCCAGTTGTGCTTTGAATATCACCCAGGACGGAGATTCCACAGCCTCTCTGGGCACCTCTTCCACTCAACTTTTCCCATCATAAAGCCCTTCTCTACAAATATTTGGGAATTCCCTCGCTGCAACCTGCGACGACTGCCTCTCGTCCTTTTGCTGTACATCTGACCAGAGTTCGGCTCCATCTTCTGCACAATCCCCTATTAGTCCCAAAAAGAACAAACAACATTAGAAACTATTTAAACAAAATCTGCAAGGAAAACAGCATGAGAATAAATATTTCACAGGTGGACTATTGTGGTCTGGGCCTGAAGGACTGCTGACTGCCAGAGGCGTAAACAGGAGACAAGCCAGTGGAATCGTACCTTGCTGATTACAACTCACATGCTTTCAAATACACACCAGTTTTTCCCTTTTGTCTCATATAAAACAAATTGCTGTTACTCCTCCTTTTTCCCAACATCCCCATAAAAAGTTCCCTTTTGCCCTTGACCTTTGTCTTTCCATTGCAACTTTGGTTTGGCTGCCAGCAGAGAGACAGTTGGATCCATGTGTCGCTCAGAGAGACACCAGTTCTTCGAAAAAGGCAAACAAGAAAGACAATTCTTTTAAAGAGCAACTTTTCATGATTATTTAATCAAGTGTTGTTATTAGATTTACCACATCTGATGCAAAGACAATTAAGCGTCTACACAGGCCCTAATTTTTACTTAATAAAGGGGAAGGGGCTCTAGCCTGGGAAGAACTCTGAAGTCAGAAAAAGGGGTGAAATACATACATTTTCCTCTGTATTAAACTGCCAATACAAAAGAACTAATGACAATCCACCCCTCCTCCAATTTAGTTCTCCAGTCCTGTGTACGTTTACGTGTTTATATCATACCTCAATAGAAAAAAATCTGAGAAATCAGAGTAACAAAACCACCACACAGAACATTGAATCCAATTGAATAATTACTCTTCTTTGCAGAAAAGAAAGACAGAAGTGCCGTTACAACCAATAATTAATTAGAATATATGCTTAATTTTTTTCAAATTATTATCCAAATGTGTATCAACTCAACAAGTTAAAAAAAAAAAAAGGGGCGGGGGCAGGAAGGAGAAACTCCTTGGTTTGTACAAAACGAGCTATATTTCCCAGAAAAACACAACAGAATTTCTTGAAGTCCATTATCAACGGACAAGCTTGGCAGAAGTTGTTTGCACGTAAATCACAAAATATAGCATGTTTGACTAACTCTTTCCCATTTTACTAACAGTATCAGCCAGTCTTCCTACCCTTTTTCCAGTATACCTGTACAAGCCCTGTACAAACCCACTATTTTCAAGTGGAAAACCTTAAAAGGCAAAATAACTTCCCTGGCTCTATGCTGACTTTCGCAACAGAGTTATCTACATTATAGCGGTATCAAAATCGGTATGACTGACTAAAGCAAATGTTCAATCAAGTATTACATTATACCAATTGCATAAAAAAGTTTTGCGACACCTGTATCACACAGCACAAATACATTTTTCTGGTCAGAGTCTCCTATGTGGATAATTGTGTCTGTGTGTGCACACACAGTAGAGACTGCAAGTCTACAACTGCACACGACTTCTGGTTCGGAAAGGACAGCGCAGTATTTAAAGAAGAGTTTGCTGCCTAACTGACCACAAAGCTGAACATGTTACAATGAGGGAAAGAGATCTCTCTCTCCCTGTGCAACTACAAGCATGATAGCAGCATCAAATAACATGACTGCAAATACTGCTGCCCACGAAATGGAAAAAAAAAAAAAAACCTTCCCTCTATGCTCAACTTCTTAAATTATTAATGTCATTGTTATGTTGTCAGAAATTCTATTGACACTTTTACATAACAGAATTTATTGCCTGCTACAGAAGGATGATTCCTTCCCAAATACACTTGGCAGCAGCCATGCTTACAGAGGGCAGGACACAGGAACCCTATAAACAAAACGTTAGAAAAACGTTGGAAAGTACTTGATTACTGCCTAACACTGAGGACACGCAACTGTTCAATATTTCAGCATTTCTCTGACTTAAATACAGGCCAAAAAATTAGTGACCACTGAAATATTTTTTCTTTCAAAGAACACACACTTTCATCTAATAATGAATCATATTGTAATGAAAACATCTTTACTGCAAATAACTATAGTGCCTGCTAAGCATGACATTCTCTCTCTTTTTCTAGATTTTGATCACACTTGGTCTTATTCACTCAACTTACGCCTTTACCAAGAGACAGCAAGATTTTCTAGAAAATCAAGACTCCTTTTTAAAAATATATTAGAGTTTCTTCTCTCCTGAAAACAACATACTAATTTTTTCAAATTAAGCATTCATTGATGATAAAAATCATAAAACTCATCAGTATACTATAGCATTGTCAGATTTTTCAAGCAACAATATTTGTTTAAAGATGATGACAATGATGTAACTGTTTATGCTTGCTTCAACAGCTGCCCAAGATGTCTCTTCTATATTCACAGTCATTTAAGGCTATGACATTCTATATCTTATCCGACTCTCTCTGTAATATGCAGGCACAGTGTTCATATACGAGTGCAGACCAGCCTGAACAACTACTGTATAATAAATACTTCATTATTAGTTTCTATATGCTTAGTATATCTATCACAGCTGAAATGAGAAAACATTACTGCTCTCATCACATTTAGTACTAGCTTCCCTAAGCTTAAAAAAACCCAAAAAAACCCACCACCCACAAACAAACTCTCCTCTTTACCCAAATCTGATTTCTGGCCTTAGAATACTCTTACAACTTGACAACAGCAAGCTATCCTACATCAAAAGTTGATTGCAGCTACCCCAAAAACTAGCACTTTCTCTCATGTTGCCCAAAAAAGTATTTTAACACACATTTTTTCCCCCGCAAGGCCCAATAAAAACAAATTATATCCCTTCTGAAATGTAGGCTAAGTGATAGTGTTTTGGATAGGGAAGGAAAGAATGGATGAAAACACAGATTTGAGAAATACACCACTAATGAATCTCTCAATGAAAACATAAACTAATGACTTAAAGTTTTAAAGTGGTATTTTACATCTAGATTTAATGTTAATATTTTACTTTATGAAATAAAACAAACTCCGAGGAACTGTTCTTCAAATCATGCATTAAATGAAAGAAAGAACTCCTCTTTTTTTTTTTTTTTTCCACAGAATCACAGAATGTTAGGGATTGGAAGGGACCTCGAAAGATCACCTAGTCCAATCCCCCTGCCAGAGCAGGAACACCTAGGTGAGGTTACACAGGAAGGCATCCAGATGGGTTTTGAATGTCTCCAGAGCAGGAGACTCCACAACCTCCCTGGGCAGCCTGTTCCACTGTTCTGTTACCCTCACTGAGAAGTTTCTTCTCATATTTA
Source organism: Caloenas nicobarica (assembly GCF_036013445.1). Classification (NCBI taxonomy): domain Eukaryota; kingdom Metazoa; phylum Chordata; class Aves; order Columbiformes; family Columbidae; genus Caloenas; species Caloenas nicobarica. The sequence goes on along the minus strand of NC_088251.1, from coordinate 24,086,273 downwards.
AGTGGAATCTCCTGTGTTCCAGCTTGTACCCATTGCCCCTTGTCCTATCATTGGTTGCCACTGAGAAGAGCCTGGCTCCATCCTCGTGACACTCATCCTTTACATATTTACAAACACTAATGAGGTCACCCTTCAGTCTCCTCTTCTCCAAGCTAAAGAGACCCCGCTCCCTCAGCCTTTCCTCATCAGGGAGATGCTCCACTCCCTTCATCATCTTCGTGGCTCTGCACTGGACTCTCTCCAGCAGTTCCCTGTCCTTCTTGAACTGAGGGGCCCAGAACTGGACACAATATTCCAGGTGCGGTCTCACCAGGGCAGAGTAGAGGGGTAAACCCCCCTACCTGAGGGGTCCACCTCACTACCTGATCATCCAGACCACACTTCCTCAGTTTAGAAGCAAGGATGCTGTGGGAGACTGTGTCAAATGCTTTACTGAAATAAAGATAGCCCACAGAGGTCTATCATTTTTTCCAGAGGTAGTACCTCCAGGGGTGTAAACCAGAAGCAGTCTTGTTGATGACATGTTAAATCTGAATACACATGCAGAACTTGGATTATCTTCACGACAAAATGAAAAAAAAAGTCTATTCAACTCCCTCCTCCAGCAAAATTCTCTCTTCCAGTCACAGTTTCCATAGGTACAGAGTCATCAAGCAGAAGACAATAGCAATTGTTTAGTACCTCTTTTGCTCTGATACCTCTTGTATGCAGCAATCAGTCATTCAGAACTGACATTGGCTCAGGATAACGTTTATGGGTGTTAAGTAAGTTAAAACCAGTGGTTGTTCCCCTTAGGAGAACAAGGCACCGGCACACTTTTGTTTCTTACTCCTCACAAGCTGACCCTAAGATTACCCTCAGTAAAATAAAAGAAAAACTCAAAGAGTCCAGCCCTACCACTGAAAAACTATGCTTTTTCTTAGACAGACATCTACACTCCATTCCTTTCTCCCTACTTACCTACAGAGTTGCCAACCTGAAAGACACACTGCTGAACTTCACCAGGCTCTCTCACAAGGATTAAATGAAAAAGGATACTGTAATAACTAACGGGAATACTATAAAATTCTAAATGAATCCATATATTAAAATAATTAGAATTCATTTATAAACTCTAACTGCACTTAGTTTTAGCACTTAACTACACAGCTGCCCAAAAATAAGATCATACAACAAAACACATAATCTGGGAAAAGAGTATTACGAATTATTTATGGTAATAACCAGAGATCTACAAATAAAAAAAAAGGGAGAGAAGCACGCACTTACCCGTATTTTGGTCAAGAACAATTCACTTTTGATCCCATTCTTCACTTCTTCGGGTAATGATGCTTATTTTCCATTTTGAGCAGAGAACAAACCATAAGCTCCTCAGTGGGCATAATTTATGGTAACATAAGAAATGTACAGACTCACCTGGTTATTTGTGTTCCAAGTATGCAAGAAAATGACACAAACAGTCTATAAAACACTGTCACCCACTTGATAACTAAATGTACCTGACATACATGTATGGTTCTACTTTGGAAAAAAAAAAATAGTCTATTTTTGGAGCTGCTGTCCCATATCACACTTGAAAAATCTATGTATTACCACATACCTTAACAAGTTGAAGCTAAGATCTAACCTTTTTGCCACATGTCCATATTTTCTTCCTAGGAATTCTGGGATTTCTTCACAGTCTTGACTAATGTAGGACACCTGAGAATTGGAAGCAAAAAGGAAACATTTCATAAGTGCATTATTTAGTTTCCTGCCCAGATTCCATCTCCCTGATCCAATGACAACATATGATACAGTAAATATTAGTTACAGATTTAAGTTACATCAGTTTTACTGCTATAGAGTCTATCACAATCTCATTTTCCTATTGATACAATCAGCTTAATATTTATTACATCTGTAGTCTTATGTACAATGTGTTGTCTCCTTTCAGGTAAAAAATATTTTATCAAATATGTTGCATTTGTTCTATTCCACTGTTAATACCTTGACCTAACATTATTTTGTATTACCATTCTGATACACTCCAGAAGAAACTTTTTTGAAAGATCAGAAGCCATTCAAAGGACTTTCTAGTTTGCCTCTCAGTACACAACACACTAAAAGATCACTTTGGAAAGTCTGGTCCAGAAATACCTAAGCACTGTACTGTCAATCCATTTTAATAACCATTCCCCAAGGAGATTATTATTCCCAGTGATATGCTAGGGACAGAGCAAGAGGGCTGCCCAAGATCTGAAAAACCAAGCATGCGCCTTTCTTCAGACAGTCATATAAGACCTAAAGATTTCTGGCTTTAACACCGATGTTCAGATTGCACTTCTCTTTATGCCCAAAATATTTGTGAATGTCTTTCCTCTTTTTCATACCAGCCTGTGTAACTCACCTTTAACAAACATGGGAAGAATTAGTGGTAGCAAAAATACAGTTCTACTCAGATATTATTTTTTTTAGCCAGGATGAAGCGAGTGATCATATTTCCAGAAAAACACAAACAATAAAACAGCTAAACTTTTTCTATTCTATCTACTGTATTGTCTTAGAAGTCTTTGGTTTGATTTCTTCAAAGAATCCCCACAAAGCCTGCCAAACCTATTGTCACAAATTCTATACATCTATCTTGTCTCATCCTCCCAGTGTTCAAAATATCATTATAAACACTGACATTTGAGATTTTGTGCTAAAGAAATCTCAGTTGCCCTTACATGGCAGCTTGCAAGTTAAGTAGATTTCAAAACTGTGTTAGACCACTAAGATACTGCTATTATCTAAATATTTAATATAAAGTCAATTTCAACACTTTGATCTAAAGTATGTTAGATGAAACATATGCAAAAATGTCATTCAAACTTTGTTTTGATGGTGTTTCACTTCCTGCTAAAATAGAGACTCCCCTGCAGAACAGACTGACGGTATGTACTTTTCCAAGTCATTCAGTCTCTTACACTCTAAAAATGATTGCAATCTGATAATACTATATTGCATCCATTTAATTCATTTTGTTCAATAACTTCAACAGATAAAGCTGACAACAGGGAAATAATTTTTATGAGCAGAAAACAGGTAGCTTGAAGCTCAGTTTAACAACTTCTTCCCCTTGTTAAACCACACTTGCTCTTGCAATAAATTCTGCTACCAGACGTACACATGGCTGTAGCAAATACAAGGACAAAAGGGAAAGGAACTGATTCGGGTAGCTGGCATCTTAATGGCTTGGACATAACAAGCCGTTCTGCGGAATTTATTGAATTAAATGTGGAAGTTTTTTTTCCTCCAGTTTTCATCCAGGACAACTACAACACACTTCAGAACAAACATGCAGGTATGTGTACAAGAATTGCTTCATTCTTCACTGAATGGCAGATTTCTTTAATGCTTGCAAACCCTTGGAAAGACATCACATTAACAGCTACAAACATTGCAAGAGCACAGACCACCACTTTGCTTTTCACCCAGGGAGGAACAGTGGAGAAGGAGCAAGGGACTCTGACCTGCATTCCCACTGCTTCAGAAACTTACCTGGCCACAAACGTTCTAGCTCCACAAGAACACAAGTTGGAGAAAAAAGTTCATACGAAGGTGTTTTGGAGCACACAGGAGGCAAAATAAATAAAATGTTGCAAAGCTTCAGCCTTTGAACTGTTATAATATACAAATATATTTGCACAGCTGGTACAGACAGATTATTTACAGGTGTATTTGCAGATGAAATATGTCTGTTGTGACCTTTTAATGCTGGGGCCTTGTAAAAGGAATTTTACTTCCACAAAGTCCACTTCAGCACATTCACAGTACAAGCACCATTTTCAATTCAAAACAAATAGATTTATTTTTTCCACAAAATACACAATGCGCATTCAGCCTCCGATCTCTATACCCCACATACACAAACTTGCTTTAGATACCTAAGAATTCTCTTTACTGTAAGAACAGCAGTGACTGCTAGCAATGCAATACACAATAAGCCTTTTTGAACAAGTTTTCAGGAGTTATTTCCCCACTCTTCTGCTCTTTAATCCTTGAACAATGCTGATATAACACAAGACATCAGTAGTCTGGACAACAGAAGAATAACATTTTTTCATCTTCATTCTTTCAGTTCAAAATCATTTACCCAGAAAACAACAAAATGTACACAATTCAGTATTCTTCCTTATGCATCCACCTCAAATACCCTCAAAATGAGTATGAGCTTTCAAGTACATATCCAGAGATGTCATCACTGAGAGATGAGAGCAAGCATACTCTTCCCAAGACTCCTCAGCTCTTTGGGTGCAAGGCACATCAGTAGCAAGAGAGTTCTTAGATTTTTCTATACCAGTCACTGAACATCATCTGGGATTAAAAACTAGATGTGGATGTTCGTATTGCCTCATTCTTCAACTGAAACATAATACAGGCTGGTCACAGTCAACTGTTCTTATTACTGGTGCCCTGCTCAACATCTTACTGAAATGTTCAGAAAGTTTCCCGCAAATCCCAGGATCTGACAGGCTATGGACATCTCAGACATTCTTGCAGACTCTTCAACACACTGCATGTAATTCAGGAAAACAAATACATTTCTATAAAATATTTAAAACATAAGTTAACCAATCAATAGCAGTTGCATGTCTCTTCTGCTTCAGTTTCAGAGGATATTACCATTTAATCTCTGCAATCAATTTACAATGGTATTGTAAGCTTAGTAACTCATAAAGTAACATCTTTATTAAAGATTATCACCAAATAGGTCATGTATGAAGTCTAGATATTACATATTCCTTTCCATTGAATGGAATTACATTTAGAGAATATTTCCAGTCAGTTGAGCATTATGTTTTACTCTGTGCTGTTGAAGATTGTATGTTAGGCACATAGCCAAATTAAGAATACTCTTTACTTGAAGGGGCTTAAGGCATGCTCAAGGGAAGAAGGCAGCATGTTACTCAGTGCCATAGTGCACCGCAGAGACCACAGGAACCATTTCCTGCAGCAGCTGCAAAATTAGCCAGTTGCCTACATATCACACGCACATTTACTTAAATTCCACACAGAAATAGCAAAAGATTAAAGAAGCAATTAGATGGGCAGCACCTCAGTTTAACGGCAAACCACTTTCCGAAAGAAGACAAGCTTAATTTATTCTCCTTGTGGGGGGAAAAAAAAAAAAAAAAAAAAAAAAATATATATATATATATATATATATATATATATATATATATATATATGGATATATATTTTGCTAGTTTTAGGCACAGGTTCAGCACTAATTACATTAATATTTAGCCAGAAAAGTTTTCAGTAGCCAAGTAAGGCACTGGAGATAAAGGCCAGTAGGATTTGTTTTACTTCCCCATTTTAACCTCTTTAACCAAAATGAAACATACACAGTGTTTAGTTTCAGCAAGAACAATACTTAGCATATTTCAGTCCTTCTCCTTCAGTTTACTCCCGCAGCCGACTCAAACTTGAGCGCGGCAGGGTCCAGAGCAACCGCAGGTCGCCCACCAGCCCCGCCTCGGGGATCCCGCCAGCTGCGGATCTTGCACCGGAGTGAACTCTTAGGGCCACACTGCTCCCACAGCGAAGCCTCAGGATCACACCTGTTGCACTTGAGCAGGCTACAGCAGTAGCAAAAGTGGCAGAGCAATAATCCCACCACCAATCACGCCGATGCTCTGCTATCTACCCGTTAAGACACAGCGCAGCCCGCGCACAAACCCCCCAACCCGCGGGACTCCGAGCGCAGCCCCGGGCCCGCCCCGCCTCCTCCGCGCTCCCGGGGCAGGGACGGCTGGGCTGCTCCGCTCCTTCCCTGCGGCGGCCCCGGAGCCGCGTGCTTGCGGGAGGCGGCCCCTGAACAGCGTCCCGGGGCGCGGTGCCTACGTGCGGCTGGAAACTAAATCCCCAGCGCCGCGCGAACCCACCGCCCCCGTGGGAGCCCCTCCCGGCCGGGGCCGGCCCCGGCTCCGGCGGGCAGAGCGCCCCGGCTGAGCAGCGAGGAGCCGGCGTGGAGTTCGGGCAGCCGCTACCAGTGCCAGGGGCGGGGACGCACCGGCCGTGGCGGGCTGCCTCATAGCAGGTGGGGCCGTCGCCCGGGCCCTGCGAGCCGCGGGACACGGACACTTACTTGGGCTCCGCTCACCACGACCCCCGCCATGGCTGCGGGGGCGGCCGCGCCGGGGCTCCCGCGGGCTCAGGACCGGGCCGGTGCCGCCGCCGCTCCGCCGCAGCAGCCAGCCAGCCAGCCAGTCAGTCCGTCCGTCCGTCAGTCAGTCAGTCAGCTGA